>NW_028154148.1:2400000-3600000 GCF_964211835.1 Anser anser
CCTTGGCTTTCCTTATTCCATCCCTGCACATCCAAAACTGAAACATGCATGAGAAAAAAGTAACCCTGGATCCATAGAAGCCATTTGGGAAACAAATTTATAGGTAGGAAGTGTGATTCTGTGGAGGTGCAGAGCTGATGGGCACATTGTGCAGGATGCTCCTAAAGACGTTTGTGTCCTTTTCCCTCCTGACTACAACGCCACTTCCTTCTCAGGAATGGAGTAGCCAACAGAGGTGAGACAGATACTCTGAGGTCAGGAATGTCGTCAGAAAGCTGATCCCAGTAAGATATGGGGAGGTAAGGAGTAGCCTGGACAAGAGAGATGGGAAATTTTGGGGTGGGAAGAGGAGCATGGCCAGCTGAAATAAGAGGGTTCATGTAATGTCGAAGTTGTGGAAACAGTAACTTAAAACAGTCATGTGTGGCCCTTACCTCATTTTAACCAGTAGTTTTATTCCCTAAAACTAAATGCTACTCCAAGACTCTGACAGGAATCCCCTACTCTAATGCTTGAACTCAAAGTATCCCTTGAAGTAAAACTCACCCATAGCCCCTTTCCCTTCCCGTTACTCTCTTGCTCACCCTAATCCCTTCCCTTGACACTAGTATTAAAATGCTATATTGAGGCCTAGACAAGTTCTTGGCAGACCTAAAAAGACATTAAACCACAGAGCTTTCCCATACCCTAACCACAGAGGAAGACCAAACCTTCCCATTAAACCTTTGTTTACTCTCTGACCCACAAAGGTGAGCCCTATTCCCGTGGGGACAAGAAAGTGGTCAGCTCTGCCTCAAGATCTCCTGCCCCAGCAGGAGGAATGTGACTGGGGCAGTGACTGGGAGGTCACTTCTGTCTCTGCAGCTGATAGGGCAGCAGCAGGAACGTGTCACGCAAAGGACCTGTGAGGTCCCTTGTGTCTGGAGGTGGCAGCTCACCCTTGGCTTCTCCCTGGGATCTGCACTTTGGGGCTGACATCTGCCAGTGGCCCTGCTAGGCCAGCAGAAGGCCCCTGCTTGGCATGCCAACTGTGGGATCCCCTCTGCCTCCATCCCCAGGAGGACCCAGACAGAAAGAAGGCCCGCAGAGGGCTTGTCCTGTCCCTTCTGCTTGACGCCAGGACTGGACAGCAGGAGGCACAAGGCTTGGCTGTGTCTAGCCAAGAAGCTGCAAGGCCAGCAGCAGGCCCAGGCCTTGGCAGATGCTGCTGAGGTGACTTCTGTCTGCTTGGCTGACAGGCCACAAGGAGCCTGATGGGTTGGGATGCCTACTTCAGGCGTGGTTTCCACCCTGATGGAGCTTTCTTTGGTAGTTGGAAAGAGCAGGAGAGAAAAAACTGCCACAAAGTGCACCTTGGAAGTGTGGCACTGGCCATGAAGAGGAAGAAATGTCCCTCAAAGGGTCGTGCTGTGGTGAAAGAGGTCACCCAAAGAGTGTCTATGATCAAACCCACGCTTTTTGTTCATCAAGGAACAGCTGATGAGGGTTGATGAGACATGGGGGAAGTGATGGAAAGTCCTGGATGAGAGCAAGGTGGTGGACAGAGATGGGTGTCTGCAGACTTCAAGGAAATAGGGCAAAGTGTGGGACAGCAGAGGAAAGCCTACAGAGGAGAAGGCAGAGGGTGCTGGCAGGAATGGAAGGCCCCAACAGCCCTGACGTTTTTGTCCCTTTGGCTAGAGCTTCTGAGGAGACGAGATATAGTCATTGCAATGGGGCCTCACTGCTTCCTTGATACCCTGTGCAGGGGTGGGGAGGTGTCCTAATGAAGTTCTTCTCGTGGCATCACACTGCCCACCACATCATACAGACCCCAAGAAGAGCCCTGAGCCAGACGGGGGGGTGCAGGATCTCCCCTCCCAGTGGCTGGGGTCAGGTCTTGGCCCTTCTGCTTCACCAAAACCAACCAAGACTTTTCTCAGCACAGCGCTTTGCCTGTCTGCAATCATGGCCTCCAATTATCTGCCCTAACAAGTCCCTGGGGAGGCTTTGTTAGGAACAGCCCTCAATGGGGCCAATTAATACTCCAAGTCACTTCAGCTTTTCCTTCTGACTTTATTTTCTCAAGTAGTTGCATCATTCTCCTCTCAGTACCCAAGTTTCATTGACTCAGCACCAAAATACACCACAGAACTCATTAAAAGAGAGAAAGTCCTAAGGAGCCATATCTCTCCCACAGTTTTCTTCAAGTGTTCAGGACTTGTGCAGGTAATTGGAGAGCTTTCATGGTGTAGTTAAGGAGGAAGATTTCAAAGAGCATCTAATAAAAATCTTTTCTCATTTTAAAGGCTGAATTTTGTTGCATTTCAGCTTGGAGCATCATTTTCCTATAGATATTGGTCTAGGGTTACTCCTTTGGAGCCCTGCTTATGTAGGAAGAGCAAGGTTTTTCCTATTTAAAAACAAACAACAGGAAATCATGCTGCAATTTAAAAAAAAAAAAAATTCTTCCTCTTGTTGCCTCCAGTGATGTTTACCTTCCCGAAAGGATGACGTTACATGATATATTTTACACTGAGTAATAGGAAATTTAAAATAATAGTGTTAATATCACACACAGAATCACACAGAATCACCGAATCGTCTAGGTTGGAAGAGACCTCCAAGATCACCTAGTCCAACCTCTGCCCTAACAGTAACAAGTCCTCCACTAAACCATATCACTGAGCTCAACATCTAATCGTCTCTTAAAGACCTCCAGGGATGGTGACTCAACCACTTCCCTGGGCAGCCCATTCCAATGCCTAGCAACCCTTTCAGTAAAGAAGTTCTTCCTAACATCCAACCTAAACCTCCCCTGGCGCAACTTTAGCCCATTCCCCCTCGTCCTGTCACCAGGCACGTGGGAGAAAGACCAACCCCTACCTCGCTACAGCCTCCTTTAAGGTACCTGTAGAGAGTGATAAGGTCGCCCCTGAGCCTCCTCTTTTCCAGGCTGAACAATCCCAGCTCCCTCAGCCGCTCCTCGTAAGACTTGTTCTCCAGACCCTTCACCAGTCTCGTTGCCCTTCTCTGGAATCTCTCGAGCACCTCCATGTCCTTCTTGTAGCGAGGGGCCCAAAACTGAACACAGTACTCGAGGTGCGGCCTCACCAGAGCTGAGTACAGGGGGACAATCACTTCCCTAGACCTGCTGGCCACGCTGTTTCTTATACAAGCCCGGATGCTGTTGGTCTTCTTGGCCACCTGAGCACACCGCTGGCTCATATTCAGCCGACTATCAACCAGTACTCCCAGGTCCTTCTCTGCCAGGCAGTTTTCCAACCACTCATCTCCCAGCCTGTAGATCTGCTTGGGGTTGTTGCGCCCCAGGTGCAGGACCCGGCACTTGGCCTTGTTGAACTTCATACAGTTGACCTCAGCCCATCGGTCCAGCCTATCCAGATCCTCCTGCAGAGCCTTCCTTCCCTCGAGCAGATCGACACACGCACCTAACTTGGTGTCATCTGCGAACTTACTGAGGGTGCACTCGATACTCTCATCCAGGTCATCCATAAAGATATTAAAGAGGACTGGCCCCAGTACTGAGCCCTGGGGGACTCCACTAGTGACTGGCCTCCAACTTGATTTGACTCCATTCACCACAACTCCTTGGGCCTGGCTATCCAGCCAGTTTTTAACCCAACGAAGCATATCCCAGTCCAAGCCATGAGCAGCCAATTTCTTGAGGAGAATGTTGTTGGAAACAGTGTCAAAAGCCTTACTGAAGTCAAGGTAGACCACATCCACAGCCTTTCCCTCATCCACTAAGCGTGTCACTTTCCTTATCCCATCCGTGCACATCCAAAACTGAAGCATGCGTGAGGGGCTGGGAAAAGGACGCTGAAACCATAGAAGCCATTCAGGAAACAAAAGTTATAGGTAGGAAGTGTGATTGTGTGGAGGTGCAGAGCTGATGGGCCCATTGTACAGGATGCTCCTAAAGACCTTTGTGTCATTTTCCCTTCTGGCAACAACACCGCTTCCTTCTCAGGAGCAGAGTAGCCAACAGAGGTGAGACAGATACTCTGGGATCAAGAATGTCATCAGAAAGCTGATCCCAATAAGATATGTGGAGCTCAGGAGCAGCCTGGACAAGAGAGATGTGAGATTTTGGGGTGGGAAGAAGAGCTTGGCCAGCAGAAATTAATGATTTCGTAGAGGTAAGAGGGGTCATGTAATGTAGACGCTGTGGTAACACTGACTTCAAACAGTCATGTATGGCCCTTACCTTACTTGAACCAATAATTTTAATCCCTAAACCTAAATGCTACTACAACACTCTGACAGGAATCCATTTCTCAAATGCTTGAACTCAAAATATCACTTAGAGGAAAAAGACCATACTCCTTCCCCTTACCTTTACTCTCCTGCTCACACTGACCCCTTCCCTTAATACTAGTATTAAAATGCTCTGATTAACCCTAGACTTCATGGCAGACCAGAAAACAAACAAACAAACAAAAAAAACATAAACAGCAGAGCTTACCTAACCACAGACCTGATACACAAAGAAGAACACCAGAGCTCCCCAGTAAAGTTTTGTTCACTCTCTAAACCAGAAACGAGAAACCTGCTTGCTTGGGAACCCTGCCACTCTAACTTTGTTTAAACTCTAACACAGAAATTGAAAACCAAGTCCCCAGGGGACTAGAGAGAGGTCAGCTCTGCCTCAGGATCTCCTGCCCCAGCAGGAGGAATGGGACTGGGGCAGTGACTGGGAGGTCACTTCTGTCTCTGCAGCTGATAGGGCAGCAGCAGGAACGTGTCACGCAAAGGAACTGTGAGGTCCCTTGTGTCTGGAGGTGGCAGGTCAGCCTTGGCTTCTCCCTGGGATCTGCACTTTGGGGCTGACATCTGCCAGTGGCCCTGCTAGGCTAGCAGAAGGCCCTTGCTTGGCATGCTGCCTGTGGGATCCCCTCTGCCTCCATCCCCAGGACGACCCAGACAGAAAGAAGGCCCGCACAGGGGTTGTCCTGTCCCTTCTGCTTGAGGCCAGGACTGGACAGCAGGAGGCCCAAGGCTTGGCTGTATCTAGCCAAGAAGCTGCAAGGCCAGCAGCAGGCCCAAGCCTTGGGAGATGCTGGTGAGGTGACTTCTGTGCGCTTGGCTGAAAGGCCGCAAGGAGCCTGATGGGTTGGGATGCCTCCTTCAGGAGTGGTTTCCACCCTCATGGAGCTTTCTTTGGTAGTAGGAAAGAGCAGGAGAGAAAAAACTGCCACAAAGTGCACCTTGGAAGTGTGGCACTGGCCATGAAGAGGAAGAAATGTCCCTCAAAGGGTCGTGCTGTGGTGAAAGAGGTCACCCAAAGAGTGTCTGTGATCACACCATGGCTTTGTGTTCATCAAGTAAGAGCTGATGAGGGTTGACGAGACATGGGTGAGATGATGGAAAGTCCTGGATGAGAGCAAGGTGGTGGACAGAGATGGGTGTCTGCAGACTTCAAGGAAATAGGGCAAAGTATGGGACAACATAGGAAAGCCTGCAGAGGAGAAGGCAGAGGGTGCTGGCAAGAAGGGAAGGCCCCAACAGCCCTGACCTTTTTGTCCCCTTGGCTAGAGCTTCTGAGGGGACGAGATATAGTCATTGCAATGGGGCCTCTTTGCTTCCTTGATACCCTGTGCAGGGGTGGGGAAGTATCATAATGAAATTCTTCTCGTGGCGTCACACTGCCCACCACATCATACAGACCCCAAGAAGAGCCCTGAGCCAGACGGGGGGGTGCAGGATCTCCCCTCCCAGTGGCTGGGGTCAGGCCTTGGCCCTTCTGCTTCACCAAAACCAACCAAGACTTTTCTCAGCACAGCGCTTTGCCTCTCTGCAATCATGGCCTCCAATTATGTGCCCTAACAAGTCCCTGGGGAGGCTTTGTTAGTAACAGCCCTCAGTGGGGCCCATTAATACTCCAAGTCACTTCAACTTTTCCTTCTGACTTTACCTTCTCAAGCAGTTGCATCATTCTCCTCTCAGTACCCAATTTTCACTGACTCAGCGCTAAAATACACCATGGAACTCATTAAAACAGAGAAAGTCCTAAGCAGCCATATCTCTCCCACAGTTTTCTTCAAGTGTTCAGGACTTGTGCAGGTAATTGGAGAGCTTTCATGGTGTAGTTAAGGAGGAAGATTTCAAAGAGCATCTAATAAAAATCTTTCCTCATTTTAAAGGCTGAAGTTTGTTGCATTTCATCATGGAGCATCATTTTCCTATAGATATTGGTCTAGGGTTACTCCTTTGGAGCCCTGCTTAGGTAGGAAGAGCAGGGTTTTTCCTGTTTAAAAGCAAACAGCAGGAAATCATGCTGCAATTAAAAAAAAAAAAAAAAAAAAAGTTCAAGTTGCTAATTTTTTTGCCTCCAGTGATGTTTACCTTCCCAAAAGGATGACGGTACATGATCTATTTTACACTGATTAATAGGAAATTTTAAATAGTAGTGTTAACATTAATCCATATCATACTAATTCAATGATAAACCATGAGTTTCTTGCTAAGGAAACCATTAGACCGCTGAGAGATGGGCGAGCTGGAACTCACTGAAACTCAAAGGAGCAACTGGGTTGGTGAGAGCGGTCTGAATGATCCAAGAGTAAGGGGAGGGCAAAGCAGGAGAACCATGGGAAGTGCATAGGTCCAGACAGGCAGCTGGAAAGGGGACATTCAGCATGTTCTGTGTAATGAAGACAGGTTTTGTTCTTGGAAGATGAGGGAGCACACCATGATAGAAAAAGGGATGACAATGCAAGTACAGGTGAACACCAGTATTTCTTCTCCTGCAATGAATATAGATCATGGAAATTCACATTTCTTCATGATAGGAATTGCACTTCATGTGAGACATTTAATAGAAGGGATTGAGTCATTTGAGCTGATGAGTACTTACTTTATTTTTAAGTACAAAATAATTACAGGGTATTGAGGCAGAGCTTTGCTGTGTGGCCATAAGCATAACCAGGGAAAACCTCCTGATGCCCCGTTGTGTTTTTGGCACTTCCCTGGACCAGCAGATGTCAGAAAAGACCTTCAGGAGACCGGAGCCCTTTGGGAAAATCAGGTGGAGCCAGGTGGAGTTCCAAGGGCACCTCCACTGCCAGCAGTGGTCTTTGTCCCTGTAACTGCAGCCCAGACCAGCACAGGAAACCCCTTCAAAGACAATCCCCTTCTTCTGTGGGTTCCTGGGTTTGTCCTAGATTTAAAATGGCCATTAGGAACCCATGATACTGTCCCTTATTCCTACTAGACAGGTGAACATCCGTTTAGCATCCTGGGTCTTCTTTAGCAAACTGAGGCTGAAAAACTCAAGTATAGCACGCTTCAAATGGCTGAGGCAGAACCCATAAGCTTGCCCCGCTTTGGAAATGGTCCCTGTCCACCTGAGGTTCTGAAAGAGAAAAATGTGAAATGACCCATCAGGTCAATGTGCAGAGTAAGGGAAAGTCACACATATTGTGCTGTAGGGACAGAAGGCAAAAAGCACTGCACTGTGCCTCAGAGTAATCAAGGAGACCTAATCCAGTTCATCCAGGAGTTGAAGCAGAGCGAAGAACGAAGAGTTGTGGCCTAATATGAAGTTGGGTGTAAATCACTGTTTGAAGAAATGTCTTTTTGTGGCATCACCAATGAGAATTACACAAAACTATATCAAATAAGGGTAACGTCCCACCCTGGCCCTGTCACCCCACGGGGCAGGAGAGAGGGAGCTGACAGACAAGGGACGCATTTGGGTGTGGAAGCTGGGGCCCAGCAGAGACAAAAATCCAAGGCAGTAGCTGGGGGAGGCCAAGAGAAGCAGCCCAAGGAGTGGTGCTGCTTGTGAGGACACGTTTGTGCCAGCAGCCTGAGTGGGCAGCAGCTGTGCGCAGGCGAGGGGAGGCCAGGAAGCGCATGCCAAGAGCGCTCCTGCCAGCAGAGACAAGGCCGGGGCCGAGGGCAAGGAGAGGGGCAGGCGCAGGGCAGGGGGCTGCAAGGGCCATGCTGAGCTCCCTGCCCCTGCAGCAGCCGCACTGGCCCTCAGCAGATGTGCTGGCCGGCACGCACGGGGAGGTGCTGGCGTGCATCAGAGAGCAGCAAGGAGGGCGCTGGAGAGGGCCGGGGTGAGGGGGCTGGCAGAGCCCCATGCAGGGGCTGGCTGGGGGTCCCCTCTGCTGCAGCCACCACACGCGGCGTGGCAGGAGGAGGGCTCCCTGTGCACCACGGGGCAGAGCCTGGCCCTGGGCTCTTCCTGACGTCCCTGCAGCTCCTGGCAGGCTGCGGTGAGGTGCCCCTCAGCCTTCCCTCCTGTGCTGCCAGGGCACACGGCTGCCTTCTGCCCAGCTCACTGCCCACCAAGAACGTCCGACAGGGCTGCTTCCCAAGCTGGGCCTTGCCCAGGCTCAGTCCCCTGCAGGGGCAGAAACTGGCCCTTGTCCTGGTGGCTTTTCATGGCCTTCCTCTCAATACATGCTCTTCTCATGCTTGATCTCTTTTACTGAATTCAGAGGCTTAGGAGAACTTTTTGGTACAGACTACCACAGAAAATACTTTGAGTCCCTCAGCCACATCTCTGCTTTTCTTCCACATTGCAGCTGGGCTTTTCAATCCCACAACCTCTGCTGTACCTGAAGAGAAATCATGAGAAACAAGAGTCACAGAAAATGACTACCTGCTGGTTCCTTTATTTCGTTAATTACCAAGAGCTTATCAGCACCTGTACATGAGGTCTCTGGGTTAAACTAACTAACTAACTAAATAAATAAATAAAAGTTAGAAGAAGTGAGATAGAAGTGAGATGAAGAAAAAATACTTTAATTGGAATTTTATTGCAAAGATTGAAAGGCAATTTTGAAATACATGAACAAAGGTGTTTCTGCCTTGCCCGGGTATATGTGAGGAAGATGTGCAGGTACCTCATTGATGGGGAAATGCTGTATATTAGAATAACATCCTCAGTGCCTCCTTTAGCTCCTTGTTCCTTGTGCTGTAGATGAGGGTTTCACTGCTGGAGGCAACACCGAGTACAGAACTGAAACCACCAGATCCAGGGATGGGGAGGTGATGGAGGGAGGCTTCAGGCAGGCAACCATGGCAGTGATGCTACACAGGGAGACCACTTTGACCCAAAACACAGCACATCTTTACACCTGCTGAGGGTGCACTCACTCTATTCCATCATCCAAGTCATTGACAAATAAATTGAGCAGGACTGGACTCAGTGTAGATCTCTGGAGGACACCGCTGGCTACAGGCCTCCAACTAGACTTTGCTCCACTAAGCACAACCCTCTGAACTCTGCCATCCAGCCAGCTCACAATCCACCTCACTGACCGCTCATCCATCCCACACTTCCTGAGCTGGCCTGTGAGGATGTTATGGGAGACAGTGCTGAAAGCCTCGCTGAAGTCAAGGTACACAACATCCACTGCTCTCCCTCACCCACTCAGCTAGTCAGTCCATCATAGAAGGCTATCAAGTTGGTGAAGCACGGTTTCCCTTGGTGAACCCATGCTGACTGCTCCTGATCACCTTCCTCTCCTCCACATGCTGGAGATGACCTCCAGGATGAGCTGTTCCATAGCCTTTCCAGGGATGGAGGTGAGGCAGACCAGCCTGTGGTTGCTTGGGGCCTCCTTCTTGCCCTTTTTGAAGAGCAGCATGACATGAGCTTTCTTCCAGTCTTCAGGCACCTCTCCTGTTCTCCATGACCTTTCAAAGGTGATGGAGAGTGAGCCAGCAGTAACATCCGCCAGCTCCCTCAGCACTCATGGATGTGTCCCATCGGGGTCCAAGGACTTGTGGGTGTCAAGTTTGCCTAAGAGATCTCTTAGCTGATCCTCTTCAACCAAGGGAAAGTCCTCGTTTCTCCAGAGTTCCTCCCTTGTCCCTAAGGTCAGAGATTCCAGAGGGCTGGTCTTAGCAGTGAAGAGTGAAGCAAAGAAGGCATTCAGTAATTCTGCCTTCCCTTTGTCCTTTGTCACCAGGGCACCCACCTCATTAAGCAGTGGGCGCACATTTTCCTTTGTCTTCCTTCTGCAACTGATGAGTTTGAAACAGCCCTTTTTGTTGTCCTTGACACCCCTTGCAAGATTTAACTCCAAATGGGCCTTGGACTTCCCTGTCGCTTCCCTGCATCCTCGGACAAGGTCCCTATATTCTTCCCGAGTGGCTTGTCCCCTTTTCCACATTATGTATGCTTCCTTCTTCCATTTCAGTCGCTCCAGGACCTCCTTGATCATCCAAGCAGGTCTCCTGCCCCCTTTGCCTGACTTTTTGCTCACAGGAATACACAGCTCCTGAGCTTGGAGGACTTGGAGGTCAGTGCGCTATTGCTCCCGGTGCACCGTTGTGGCAGCCATCGGCACCTGCTCTGCTTCGGCTCTCAGCAACCCCACAACAGAAGGGTCCTGTGCGAGACCAGGCAAGGTAGACAACTATTTGATGTTCTCTCTATTCAAGGCAGTTATGCCAACAGCCCTCTGGTGCCCTTTTGCTTAGTTGTTTACCCTTGGAACAAGCCAGAAACACAGCCTGGAGGCATGTCGTTGGGGTTACCCAATGATGTTCACGGTACTCACGAGCTATCATGACTGGCCCCAAAGAAAGAAGGGGAAGGTGCCCTGCCTTGTGCCCTCCACCAAGTGGATTCATGAGTGTCGTACCAGTAGCACCTCAAATAGTATTTATTGGTGCAGATTTAGGGAAAGCATCACAAGCCCATATTTGCTTTCCTAGTGGTAACGTAGAAGTTTCTTGCAACACGTAGTTGCTTTACAGGTAGGGATTTGTAGCAATTTGTAATAAAGACGTTCATGAAGACAGAGCAACGAGGTGTCCGTGTCCTTGTGTACTATGGAATCCTACCAACCTCCTGCTGCGATCCATGGGTGGGCTGACCCTCCTAGGTCCTGAGCATCGTTACTGTGATGCCCTTGGAGTGGTCCTCAGAGCTGCAGGAGCAACCACAGACCTGGGGCTTGGTGACAGCCCTTTGCTGCAGAGAACAGACCCAGCCACAGGGGCTGGACCCTTCAGATGCCCCAGTGCCATGAAATTGGCTTTTTTTCTGCTCAGGTCTGCTCTCCCTCACACACACCAGATCTGTGGCTCATCTCCCTGTGGAGGAGGAGGAGGCAAAGCGCTGCTGGTGCGCGAGTAAGGGAGAAATACTCCACCTGTGGGAGGGCAGGGCTGGCGGGGAGGTGGCACAGGACAGGCACTGGCCTCTTTCTCCTATTCCCCACCCAGGGAGCCTTGAGACCGCAGGTCAGTGTCCGTACTGCCCACAGGCGCCTGCAGTCCTGTATCATCAGGATCCACCTTCTCTCCTTCTGTACGTAATGTTTTTACTTTGTTTCTCACAGTTTGGGGCCAGCATTGGTGGACCTGGTACCTGGCACTGCAAGGCTGTGTCTCACACCATGTTTTTTTGGTGAGTTTTTCCCATTGCAGCAGCAGAGCAGCAGCTAATTGCTTCTGGAAGACAACTGAAACAGCTTCTTCAGTGCATGCTTGAGCTCCTGGTTCCTCATGCTGTAGATCAGCGGGTTCACTGCTGGAGGTACCACGGAGTACAGAACTGCCACGACAAAGTCCAGGTATAGGGAGGAGATGGAGGAGGGTTTCAGGCAGGCAAACACGATAATGCTGACAAACAGGGAGACCACGGCCAGGTGAGGGAGGCACGTGGAAAAGGCTTTGTGCCGGCCCTGCTCAGAGGGCATCCTCAGCACGGCCCTGAAGATCTGCACATAGGACAGCACAATGAAAACAAAGCAGCCAGCACCTAAACAAAAGCTAAATGCAATAAACCCAACCTCCCTGAGGTAGGCATCTGAGCAGGAGAGCTTGAGGATCTGGGGGATTTCACAGAAGAACTGGTCCAATGCATTACCATGGCACAGAGGTTGTGAAAATATATTGGCAGTGTGCAGGACAGCGTGCAGAAAGCCACTGCCCCAGGCAGCTGCTGCCATCTGGGCACAAGCTCTGCTGCCCACGAGGCTCCCGTAGTGCAGGGGCTTACAGATGGCAGCGTAGCGGTCGTAGGACATGATGGTGAGAAGGGAAAACTCTGCTCCAACCAAGAAGACAGCAAAGAAGACCTGTGCAGCACACCCTTGATAGGAGATGGCCCTGGTGTCCCAGAGGGCATTGGCCATAGCTTTGGGCAGAGTGGTGGAGATGCAGCCCAGGTCGAGGAGGGCGAGGTTGAGGAGGAAGAAGTACATGGGGGTGTGGAGGCGGTGGTCGCAGGCTACGGCGGTGAGGATGAGGCCGTTGCCCAGGAGGGCAGCCAGGTAGATGCCCAGGAAGAGCGCGAAGTGCAGGAGCTGCAGCTCGCGCATGTCTGCGAATGCCAGCAGGAGGAACTCAGTGATGGAGCTTCTGTTGGACATCTGCTTTTTTGGGAGGTGGTCCTGAACAAAAAAGAGGATGAGAGGAATAAAGTACAAGAAATTCATCAGGGGAAAACTAATTCCATTTCTCCTTTAAAATCACCAAATAAATTGTCCACTTGCTGGCAGACATTTGGCAGATTCCTTTCATGCATCCTGATTCATTCTGCCTGGGGGTGTGTGTCAGAACAGGGGGCTCTGCTTAGGGTAATGCAGGAGTCAGTCCTCTCCTACAGCAAGAGGTGAAGAGGAACATTGGAGAATGTCAGATTCACTTCCCTCCTGATATCAAACGAGTTTTTCCCCAGTTTTGCTCCTAGTTCACCAAACTGTAGAGCAGAGCTCTGGTGGCTTATTAATAAATTAATTAATTTGTTTATTTATTTATTAATACGAACATAAAAAATATAAATATAAATATAAAATATAAATACAAATATGAACATATAAATATATGTTCTAGCTGCCCCACCACTCCTCAGAACATATTCTAAGCCAAAAATCCTGGTATTTCTGCTGGAACTGAAGAAGTGAATCCTTGTGGATCATCATCAGAGAAATCAGGATCATCATCACTTTAGTGCAGGTTGTCCTCAAGGAGGACAGCCAGTCTGTCCATCAGGTCTGGTCCCAGGTGTCCTGTGAGAACTGCAGGAAAATTCTACTCACATCTTTGACTGAAAAGAACAAGGCCACTTCTGAGAGCAGAGGAATCCAGGCTCCAAGTGCCCATCTCCAGACCCCTCACACTGTCCCCGTACTCCCCTTCCCCCAAGCACCCCGAGGGCTCACTCCATGGGCAGGTGAAACCCCCATCCCCAGGCAGCCTGGGAACAAGAGCAGCAGCAGCACGGCCAGGTGGAGAAGCCAGGAGGAATGGCAGCGTGCTGCTGCCAGGGGAGGCAAGGCCAGGGAGGGACAGACGGACACTCAGCACACCCTCCTGTGCTGCAGCTCTGCCTGCAGAGGAGGCAGCTCCTGCTCATTGTAAACGATCTGTGATCCCCTCAAGCCTGCAGACACCTTCCAAAGGCAGGGGGTATCAGGGCTTTTGTAGCTCCTAAAGATCAGCTAGGATAAAGCCTGAGAGGACCACAATGATGATATTGGTGCAGTCTGTGGGCTGAGGGGTGGGAAGGGACTTTATGAAGTTCGTTGATGAAATATTGGTCCCTCACTGCAACGCTCCAGGAGTCTCAGTCTCCTGTACAATCCTGGCAATCCATTACCATGAAACCTGCCTCCCCTCCACTGCAGGATTCTTAAAGCAAAACTTACAGAAAACTGCTTGCATTTCAGGTAGCCCCTGCCTTGGTCTTTCTCTTGAAACATCCAACCATAAATGCCATTCTCTACAGCATCTTCTACACTTTGCTGGAGAAAGAGAGAGACAACTATCCAGAGATATGCTGTCAGGCATCGGATGTGCCAGCTGTAGAAGACCCCTCTGGCAACCCCACCTGCATGGCCCTGCAGCCAGAGACTTCCCTTGTCAAGGGCTGTGCAGATTTCTCCTGCAGGCAGCTCTCAGCATCCTCCCACTGCCAACTGTCTCCAAGCCCTCTCTCCTTCTCTCCTCTCCCCGTGCCAGCTGCGGTCAGAGCCCCCAGCCCTGGTGTGCTGTGCACAGGAGTTGCTCCTGGGCACAGCTGTCTCTCTGCACCAGGGCCCTCTTGCCAGGAGCTCCCCTTGGGCCCAGGAGCCCGGCCCAGCTCAGCAGCACAGCACCCGACCATGGCATCGCTTGCTCTGTGTCATTGGGCTCCCTCGAGGTGTCCCCAAGGCCTCAGGGCTGACATCTCCCGAAGGCAGCAGGGTCTCTGCTGGGCTGTGGTGTCTGAAGCAGACTGAAGGCATCACCGACTGCTCCTTGCTGAATGTGGGAGAGATTGGTTTTCGAAGTGTGATTTGTGCTATTAAAGTTTGGTTGTCAAACATCTTGAGCTTTTAACCTGTCAGGCACTGAAGCACCACAGAGCTGTTGGCTCACTCCCACCATTCAAAATCTTATTTTTTGAAATATAGACAGTTTAAAGGGACAGGAAATGAAGACATAAGAATAACAGTAACAAAAATAATAAATAATAATAAATTTTATTTTTATTGTGTGTAAAGCATGTGATGCAAAATGCAATTGCTCATCAACCACGGACCAAGAGTCCCATTGAACCTGGCCATCCTGCATTTGGATCTCCTGTGAAGGTCCCTTGACCTTACTTTGTTTTAGGGCAATACAAGCTTTCAGAAGGATTAGGACTATTTTCTTCCCTTTCTCAAATATTCTTGAGCTGGGTTGCCCCATGTGATGACGACATCAATGTACTGGAGGTGTTCAGGAGCTTCCCCCTCTTCCAGGGCAGTCTGGATCAGCCCATGGCAAATGGTAGGGCTGTGTTTCTACCCCTGGTGCAGTCCATTCCAGGTGGACAGGATGCCCCTCCAAGTGCAAGCAAAGTGCGGCCTTCACACTGCTGCCAAAGGGATGGAGAAAAATGCATTAGCAATATTAATGGTGGCAGAGCGCTTGGCTGCCTTTGACTGCAGTTCGTACTGAATGAAGTTCTAGCACGGCCAGCACAGCAGCACTCAGCGGTGGTGTGACTTCATTCAGGCACAGAAGCCCACCGTTCTCTTCCACTCACCATTAGAATTTTGCACTGTCCATATGGGACTCCTAAAGGGTGAGCAAGTGTTGCTGATCACTCCTTGGCTCTGCAGTCAATGAACCAGCTCATGCATGGGAATCAGGGAGTCTCTGTGAGTGCAGTACTGCCTCAGGTGCACTGTTGTGGTAGCGATTGGCACCTGCTGCCCGTTGGCCATCAGCACCTGCACAGCAGAAGGGTCCTGTGAGAGAGTGGGCAAGGTAGACAACTGTTTGATGGTCTCCGTCTCCAAGGGAGTCATGCCCAAAGTCCATCCAGTAAATGTTTGGATCTTTGAAGTACATTCTCTTGATTTAGTCAGTGCCAAGGTTGCACAGAGCCTCCAGGCCAGTCCCAATGGGTCGCTTTTGCCACTCCTTCCCAGTTAGGCTCACTTCAGCCTCCAGTACAGTTAACTCTTGGGTTTGATGTGCCAGGCCAATACTCCTCAGAGTCCAATACACCCGATTGTCCCCTTCCTCCCCCTGGATGTAGGCTGGGCCCCTCTAGTCCTGCTCATAGTATTCATTACTCTATTTGGAGGACTGTCTGCTAGAAACTGGAGCAGTAATTTTCTCAGAAGAACCACTTTTTTGCGAATGCTTTTCCTTGCACTTCATGTATCCCTGCCTCTAGGGTGGAGGTAGGGCAGATTTTTGCATCCCGTTTTCTCATGGCCTTTCCGTGGTCACACAGTTAAAACAACAGGGTAGCACGTAGAATGCACGCACTATATCAACTTTCTTGAGCAGAGGGATGCTTACACCTGATAGCCGAGCTATTGGTTCGTGCAGGTGGGGAGGAAGATGTATCCTCTTGTAGTTCTAGCATCTCGTAAGAAAGTTTCTCTCAAGATGAGATGCAGGCCCATAGGGAAGAAGAGAGACTTTTCTTGTAATGCTGTAGTTGGCTACATCCAACTACATCCGATTCATCCATGTGGGTTCCTCTTGGTCTTTCCAGGTCATAACTGCCAATGAGCTGGCATATGGTGATGGTGCGCTCTGTACAAACTTCTGCCACATGGGTCACGGGCACTCGACTTCATCTGGAACTTTGGACAGCTGTTTGTTGTCTAGGTCACTATCAATCACCTTCAGCACGGCTAATTCCCTCAGGTACCGGATACCCCTCTCCATGTTGGTCCACTTTCCTGGTTGACATACAAGATCTTTCTTGAAGGGAGAACTTTCCTTGACGCCTGACAGGATTAAGTTCCTTGTGCCCTTTTCCAATGGCTTTGTCAATCACTCCTTCTCTAGAGGGGGATCCCAGCTGCTTGGCTTCCCTGCCCTCTAATTCCAGGCTATTGGCCCTGTTCTCCCAGCACTGGGGCAGCCAGGTGACAATGTGCTCACCAAGATGATGGCTGAAATCTTTTCCCTTATCTCATAGCTTACCCTGGGAAAGGGATCACGTGGTTTCTGATGTTTAGATGATCTCTTCTTCTTCGTCCTCCTGCTTCCATGGTGGCCCTTCTTTGATGAAACCTGCCTTATCTTCTTCTTCCTCCTTTCTTGTCTGGGTAGGAGTTTCTTCACTTTCTAAAGAACAACTGACTTCCGCACACATTGTTTTCTCTTTAATAAAGAGGCAACCAATAGTGGCACAGGCTGGTTCTCTGGCCCAGCCATGGGGCCCATTTCAGGGGCTGGAGTGGCTGCAGGGCCCATCACAGGAGTTGTCCTGGCTGCAGGGCCTTTCAGAGGAGTTGGAGTGGCTGCAGTGCATATCGCAGTTCTTGGAGTGGCTCTAGGGCCTGTCACAAGGGTTGGTTTAAATTTAGGCCCATCTCAGGGGCTGTGGTGCTTGAAGCAGACTGAAATCATCAGCGACTGCCCTTCTCTGAACACAGGAGAGATGAATTTTACAAGTGCGATTTGTGCTATTAGAGTGTGGTTGTCAAACATGTTGTCCTTTAACCTGGCAAGTAGCTCAGCACCACACAGCAGTTAGCTCACACCAACCCCCCAAATGCTTATGTGTTGAGATAAGGGCAGTTTAACGGACCGAAAGGGAAGAGAAATAATAATAATAGTAGCTTTTATGATGATGATGATTATGACGTTGATTGTTATTATTGTTGTTGTTGTTGTTATTGTTATTATTATTATTGTTATGTACAAAGCAAGCTGTGCACAGTGCAATTACTCATTACTTACTGATGTCCAGCCCATCCCCAAATGGTAGAACATTGTGGTAACCTACCTGCACCTGCTCTTCTTTGACCTTCAACAGTTCCACAAACGGAAGGCTCCTCCCAGAGACTGGGCAAGGTAGACAACTCTTTAATATCCTCTGTCTCCAAGGCAGCTGTCCCAAAACCCCACCTGTACCCTTTTGGATCTTTGAAGTACCCCCTCGTGGGGAAGTCTGTGTCAAGGTTTCATAGATCAACATTCTTCTTCCTCCTTTCTTTTCTGGGTAGTAGTTCTTTTCCATTCTAAGGAGCCTGATTTTCACACCCAGTGTTTTCTCCTGCATATAGAGGCAACGGATACTGGCACAGGTTGGCGCTGTGGCCTAGCAAGACCAGACCTGGGGGGTCTGGTCTAGTCCCCAGACTACACCTGGGCCTGTCCCAGGGGCTGGAGTGGCTGCAGCACATGTCAGAGGTGTTGGAGTAGCTGCAGGGCCTGTCACAGGGGTTGGAGTGGCACTGACTGAGGCTCAGTAAGCACAGACCAAGTCCCAGCACATTCCAGTGATTTGTGTCCCTTTGGAATTGCCAAGGTGATAACACCTCCTTTTCAAGCACTTCTACAGTTTTTAAGGATTCTGCAGGTGCTCAGGGAGAAGTTCCAAAGCCCTGGAGGTGCCCACTGCTCTAGGTGCCTGCCCTTATCCTCCCACTCTCCCTGCCTCTCCTAACTCTCCTGCCTTGGGGCAAGTCTCTGGAGGGCATTCTTAAATAGTTGTTTATCCTTAAACAGAAGTTGAAATACATTCAGGAGACATCACAATAGGAGCATCCCAAGGATATTCAAAGCTTTGTAGAGCTAGTGTAATTAGCCTGGAGGAGAAGGGGGAGGTGAAGGGGAAAGGGGGACTGAATAAGTGTCCCTCCCTTTTCTCCCCCTAGATTGGCTCCCTAAAGCAAAAAGGTCAAGAGTGTAATTCTTAAGTTTCTAAGCGATGGTTCCTGAGGTACGGAGGTGATGGCAATGCTCAGTACAAATAGCACATTGTCACATGACCAGACATTTTATAGAATCATAAGCCAGTGTTGCACAACATAGCAAAATAACTTTAAACCAGCCCCAGAAATGATAAACAGCACAACGGGAACACATGCAGTAAGTAATGTGCTATACAACACATTTCTGAAAGCAAGCACAACAGACCTGAGATCCAAAACGTCGACATTGTGATCAGCAACTACTAAACTGGTCTAATGTTTATAACAATTTAATTTTAGCACTCTCTGGTAAGATCTGTCATTATCTCAACCCTTCGTGCCCCACACTGGGTGCCAAAAAGACTGCTGTGGTTTAACACGGCAGTTCGAGTACGTGGAATTATTTGAACAGGCCCAGAGGAGGGCCACAGAGATGGTCAAGAGGCTGGAGCACGTCTGCTGTGAAGGCACACTGAGCAAGCTGGTACTGCTCATCCTGGAGAAGACAAAGCACTGGAGAAACCTTAGAACAACCTTGCAGTACTTAAAGAAGACCTGCAGGAAAGCTGGGGAGACAGTCTTTGTCAGGGAGTGTAGTGATAGGACAAGGAGTAATGACCTTAAACTAAAAGAGGGTAGGTTTAAATGAGATACCTGGAAGGAATTCTTTAGAATTCTTCAGAGGGATCTGGATAGGCTGGATTGCTGGGCTGAGGTGAATGGGATGAAGTTCAACAAGGCCAAGTGCAGGGTCCTGCAATTTGGCCACAATAACTCCATGCAACGCTATAGGCTTGGGGCAGAGTGACTAGAAGACTGTGAAAAGGAAAGGGACCTGGGAATGTTGATTGATGCTCGGCTGAACATGAGCCAGCCGTGTGCCCAGGTGGCCAAGAAGGCCAATGGCATCCTGGCCTGTAGTAGAAATAGTGCAGCCAGCAGGAGCAGGGAGGTGATCGTCCCCCTGTACTCTGCTCTGGTGAGGCCGCACCTCGAGTAATGTGTTCAGTTTTGGGCCCCTCACTACGAGAAGGACATCGAGGCCCTGGAGTGTGTCCAGAGAAGGGCAACCAAACTGGTGAGGACTCTGGAGCACAAGTCTTATGAAGAGTGGCTGGGATTGTTTAGTGTGGAGAAGAAGAGGCTCAGGGGAGACTTTATTGCACTCTACAACTTCCTGAAGAGATGTTGTGGTGAGGCGAGGGTCAGCCTCGTCTCTCAGATAACTAACGATAGGACTCATGGAAATGGCCACAGGTTGCGCATGGGGAGATTTAGATTAGATGTCACGAAAGACATTTTCTTTCAAAGAGTAATCAGGCACTGGAATGGTCTGCCCAGGGAGGTGGTGGAGTCACCGCTCCTCGCAGTGTTCAAGAAGCACCAGGACAAGGTGCTACGGTATCTGATTTAGTAGCTTAGTGGGTAGTAGTAGTGATAGGATGGTTGGACTAAATGATTCTTTCCAACTTTGTGTTTCTATGATTTCTATGATTCTATGATAGGACAAGGGGAATGGTTTTAAACTTGAAGAGGGTAGATTTGGATTAGATAGTCAGACGAAATTCTTGACTTGGAGGTGAGGCACTGGCAGTGGTGCTGTGGGTCCAGAGGTCACCCAGAGGGACTTTGGATCAGCCCATGCCCTTGTGTTTGAAGGAACAGCTGGCGAGAGTGGAAAGGCATCAGTGAAATCCTGGCAATACCAGAGTGAGAGCCAGGTGGGGAAGTGAAGTGGCTGTCTGCAGCCTTCAGAGAGGTGTGGGACAGCACAGGAAAGCCTGCAGAGGAGAAGGCAGAGGGCTCTGACAAGAATGGAAGGCCGCAGCAGCACTGACACCTCTGTCACCGCAGCCATGGCTTATGAGGAGACGTGTTATTCTCATGGCACTTGGACCATGTATTTTCCTTTCAACCATGTGCAAACACTGGGAGGTGTCATACCATTGTCCTTCACATGATATTATGGGCATCGTCCCCTACCCCACAGACCCCAGGAAGAGTCCTGAGTGAGACATGGGGGTGCAGGATCTGTCCTCCAGTGGCTGGCGTCAGGCCTTGGCCCTTCTGCTTCACCAAAACAAACCGAGACTTTTCTCAGCACAGCGCTTTGCCTGTCTGTAATCATGGCCTCCAGTTATCTGCCCTAACAATTCCCACGGGAGGCTTTCATAGTAACAGACTAGAATAGCCAACAGAGTATAGAGTATAGAGCACTCTAATACTACGGAATAGAGTAGCCAACAGAGGTGAGACAGGTACTCTGGTTTAACGAAAGCTGTCAGAAAGCTGATCCCTGTTAGATGACTGATATGGGGAGGTCAGGAGTATCCTGGCCGGGATATATGTGAGATTTGGGAGAGGGAAGAGGAAGGGAAGAAGAGCTCAGAAGCTTACTTTCTAGAGGTTAGAGGGTTCATGTAATGTTGATGCTTCTGTAACACTGGCTTCAAACAGTCTTCTGTGTCCCTTACACTATTTTCAACAGTAACAAAAATCCCTCAACATAAACATTAGTCCACCACCCTGATAGGAATCCACTACTGTAATGCAGAACTCAAAGTATCACTTTTAGGAAAACTCAGCCCATAGCCCCTTTCCCTTACCTTTACTCTCTTGCTCACCCTAATCACTGCCCTTAACACTAACATTAAAATGCTCTATTTAACCCCAGACTTCCTGACAAACCTAAACAAAACCCTTAACCATAGTGCATGCCCATACCCTAACCAGAGACCTGACTCCACAAGCAGAACACCAAAGACTCCCACTAAAACTTTGCTTAATCTCTAACTGAGAAAGGTAAAATCTAGTCGCTAGGAGACTAGAGAGAGGTCAGCTCAGCCTCAGGATCTCCTGCCCCAGCAGGAGGAATGTGACTGTGGCAGTGACTGGGAGGTCACTTCTGTCTCTGCAGCTGATAGGGCAGCAGCAGGAACGTGTCACGCAAAGGGACTGTGAGGTTCCTTCTGTATGGAGGTGAGAAGAGAAATGGTATGAGTTTTCCTCTGCTAAGTCGGTTGTACATTATTAATGTCTTTCTATTCTTTCAGCAGAACCTGATGCCTCTAAACAGCAGATGTCCAACAGCAGCTCCATCACCGAGTTCCTCCTGCTGGCATTCGCAGACACGCGCGAGCTGCAGCTCCTGCACTTCGGGCTCTTCCTGGGCATCTACCTGGCTGCCCTCCTGGGCAATGGCCTCATCCTCACCGCCATAGCCTGCGACCACCGCCTCCACACCCCCATGTACTTCTTCCTCCTCAACCTCGCCCTCCTCGACCTGGGCTTCATCTCCACCACTCTCCCCAAAGCCATGGCCAATGCCCTCTGGGACACCAAGGTCATCTCCTATCAAGGGTGTGCCGCACAGGTCTTCTTTTTAGTCTTCTTCATTGGAGCAGAGTATTCCCTTCTCACCGTCACAGCCTATGACCGCTACACTGCCATCTGCAAGCCCCTGCACTACGGGAGCCTCGTGGGCAGCAGAGCTTGTGCCCAGATGGCAGCAGCTGCCTGGGGCAGTGGCTTTCTCAATGCTGTCCTGCACACGGCCACTACATTTTCCCTGCCCCTCTGCCAAGGCAATGCTGTGGACCAGTTCTTCTGTGAAATCCCCCAGATCCTCAAGCTCTCTTGCTCAGATGTCTACCACAGGGAAACTCGCGTCCTTGTGTTTAGTGTTTCTTTAGCCTTTGGCTGTTTTGTTTTCATTGTGCTGTCCTATGTGCAGATCTTCAGGGCGGTGCTGAGGATGCCCTCTGAGCAGGGCCGGCACAAAGCCTTTTCCACGTGCCTCCCTCACCTGGCCGTGGTCTCTATGACTGTCAGCACTGCCATGTTTGCCTACCTGAAGCCTCCCTCCATCACCTCCCCATCCCTGGACCTGGGCTAGCAGTTCTGTACTCAGTGGTGCCTCCAGCACTGAACCCCCTCATCTACAGCATGAGGAATCAGGAGCTCAAAGGTGCAGTGAGGAAAATATTTCTATACATGCTTCTTCATCTTAAATAATGACTTCAGCGTTCTGATTATTATCATACCATTTTTATCATTAATCTTATTATAGAAGTCTAATATTAGAAATAATCCTAGTAATAAGAGTACTAGCTGTTTTTTATTTTTTTGTGAAACTTAGGGAATGATTTCTTTAAGTCTATTTTTATTAATATTTTAACAACATTTTACATTGATAGAAATAATGTTATTCTTATCCTTCTGCATAACAAGTTTTAAAATTATTTTTAACCATAGAGTCATGGAATCACAGAATGGCCTGGGCTGGAAAGGACCTCAAAGATCATCTCGTTCCAACCCCCCTACCATGGGCAGTGACACCTCCCTGTAGATCATGGTTGCTCAGGACTTCATCTAACTTGCTCTTGAAGACCTGCAGAGATGGGGCATCCAATACCTCTGTGGAAAAACCTGTTCCAGTGCCTCATTATCCTGAGTGAAAAATTTCCTTCTGACCTCTAATCTGAATCTCCCTTCTTTTAATTTAAAGCCACTTCCCCTTGTCCTGTAATTATCTACCTGAGTAAAGAGTCCTTCTCCATTCCCTTTAAAAGACCCTTTAAGTACTGAAAGTCTGCAACGACATCACCCCAGAGCCTTCTCTTCTGGAAGGCTGAACAGCCCCAGCTCTCTCAGCCTTTCTTCATAGGAGAGGTGCTCCAGCCCCTTGATCATCTTTGTGGCCTCCCTCTGGACCCACTCTAACAGCCCACATCCTTCTTCTGCTGGGGGCTCCAGACCCGGATGCAGGACTCCAAGTGGGGCCTCACAAGGGCAGAGCAGAGGGGAACAATCACCTGCCACCACCTGCTGCCCACTCCTCTCTTCATGCAGCCCAGGATGCACTTGGCCTTCTGGGCTACAAGCACACATTCCTGGCTCATGTTGAGCTTTTCATCCAGCAGAACCCCCAAGTCCTTCTCTGCAGGGCTGCTCTCAATGAGTTCTTCTCCCAGCCTATCCCCATGTCTGGGATTTCCCCGGCCCAGGTGCAGCACCTTGCACTTGGACCTGTTGACCCTCCTTAGGTTCACATGGGCACAAATTTCAAACTTCTCCAGGACCCTTTGGATGGCATCCCTTCCTCTCTTGCATCAACTACACCTCTCAGCTTGGTGTCATCTGCACACTTGCTGAGGGTGCACTCTACCCCACTGTCCCTGTCATTGATAAAGATATTAAACAGTACCACTCCCAGGATAGACTCCTGAGGGATGCCACTCATCACCAGCTTCCACTTGGACATAGAGCCGTTGACCACCACTCTCTGGGTGTGACCTTCAAACCAATTCCCTATCCACTCAATGGTCCACCCATCAAATGCGTATCCCTCCAATTTGGCGACGACGATGTCATGGGGGACTGTGACAACACAATTCCTAGTAGATGACATCGGTCGGTCTTCCCTTGTCGTCTGATGTGGTCACTCCATTCTGGAAAGGAATCAGGCATGATTTACCCTTTGGTGAAGCCATGCTGGCTGTCTTGGATCACCTCTTTCTCTTGCATGTGCCTGACATTGATTCCAGGAGGATCTTTTCCATGATCTTGCCAGGCACAGAGGTGAGGTTCACTGTTTTGCAGTTCCCTGGGTCCTCCTTTCTACCCTTTTAAGAAATGAGAGTGATGTTTTCCCTTTTTCCAGTCACCAGGGACTTCACCCAACATCCAGGACTCTTCAAATATGATGGAGAGAGGCTTGGCAACTACATCAGCCATTTCCCTCAGGATCCTGGGGTGCAAGTCATCAGGCCCCATAGACTTGTACTTGTTTAGTTTCATCAGGTGGTCTCAAACCTGCTCTTCACTTACAGCAGGTGGCACTTTGCCCCCCAGCCTCCATCTGTGGGTTCAGGGAAATGAAAGACTTGGGAAGCCTGACTGGCAGGGAAGACTGAGGAGAAGACGCTGCTGAGTCCCTCAGCCTTCTCCATGGCTGTCATTACCAGTTCACCTTTCTCTTCCATCAGAGGGGGTACACTCTCCTTGGCCTTTTTTTCCTGAGCAATGAATCTGTAGAATCTCTTCCTGTTATTCTTTGCATCCCTTGCTAAGCTCAGTTCCATCTGTGCCTTGGCTTTCCTTATCCCATCCCTGCACATCCGAAACAAAACCATGCGTGAGGTCCTGGAAAAAGGAACCCTGATCCATAGAAGCCATTCTGGAAACAAAACTTGTAGGTAGGAAGCGCAGTTTTGTGGAGGTACAGAGCTGATGGGCACGTTGTGGAGGATGATCCTAAAGACATTTGTGCCCTTTTCCCTCCTGACTACAATGCCACTTCTGTCTCAAGACTAGAGTAGCCAACAGAGGTGAGACAGATACTCTGGGATCAAGAATGTCATCCGAAAGCTGATCCCAATAAGATATGGGAGGTCAGGAGCAACCTGGACAAGAGAGATGTGAGATTTTGGGGTGGGAAGAAGAGCTTGGCCAGCAGAAACTTATGATTTTGTAGAGGTAAGATGGTTCATGTAATGTCGATGCTGTGGTAACACTGACTTAAAACAGTCATGTATGGCCCTTACCTTACTTGAACCAGGAAATTTAATCCCTAAACCTAAATGCTACTACATCACTGTGACAGGAATCCGTTTTCTCTCTTGCTAACCCTAATGCCTACCCTTAACACAAAAAATAAAATAATCTCTTTAAACCCAGACTTCTTGGCAGACCTAAAAAACACTAAACCACAGAGCTTGTCCATACCTTAACGACAGACCTGACACCACGAGTAGAACACGAAACACTCCCACTAAAACTTTGCTTAATCTCTAACCCAGAAAGTAAAAATCGGTACCGAGGGGTCTAGAGAGAGGTCAACTCAGCCTCAGGATCTCCTGCCCCAGCAGGAGGAATGTGGCTGGGGCAGTGACTGGGAGGTCACTTCTGTCTCTGCAGCTGATAGGGCAGCAGCAGGAACGTGTCACGCAAAGGGCCTGTGAGGTCCCTTGTGTCTGGAGGTGGCAGGTCAGCCTTGGCTTCTCCCTGGGATGTACACTTTGGGGCTGACATCTGCCAGTGGCCCTGCTAGGCCAGCAGAAGGCCCCTGCTTGGCATGCTGCCTGTGGGATCCCCTCTGCCTCCATCCCCAGGAGGACCCAGACAGAAAGAAGGCCCGCACAGGGCTTGTCCTGTCCCTTCTGCTTGAGTCCAGCACTGGACAGCAGGAGGCACAAGGCTTGGCTGTGTCTAGCCAAGAAGCTGCAAGGCCAGCAGCAGGCCCTGGCCTTGGAAGATGCTGGTGAGGTGACTTCTGTCTGCTTGGCTGACAGGCCGCAAGGAGCCTGATGGGTTGGGATGCCTACTTCAGGAGTGGTTTCCACCCTGATGGAGCTTTGTTTTGTTGTGGAGATGAGCAGGAGAGAAAAAACTGCCACAAAGTGCACCTTGGAAGGTTGGCACTGGCCACAAGGAGGAAGAAATGTCCCTCAAAGTGTAGTGCTGTGGTGACACAGTTCACTCAAATATCAGACTCTAGCTTTGTGTTTCAAGGAACAGCTGGTGAGGGTTGATGAGACATTGGTGAAATGATGGAAATGCTGGGATGAGAGCAAGGTGGTGGACAGAGATGGGTGTCTGCAGACTTCAAGGAAATAGGGCAAAGAGTGGAACAGCTTAGGGAAGCCTGCAGAGGAGAAGGCAGAGGGTGCTGGCAAGAATGGAAGGCCCCAACAGCCCTGACGTTTTTGTCCCTTTGCCTACAGCTTCTGAGGAGACGAGATAGAGTCATTGCAATGGGGCCTCACTGCTTCCTTGATACCCTGTGCAGGGGTGGGGAGGGGTCATAATGAAGTTCTTCTCATGGCATCACACTGCCCACCACATCATACAGACCCCAAGAAGAGCCCTGAGCCAGACGGGGGGGGTGCAGGATCTCCCCTCCCAGTGGCTGGGGTCAGGCCTTGGCCCTTCTGCTTCACCAAAACCAACCAAGACTTTTCTCAGCACAGTGCTTTGCCAGGCTGCAATCATGGCCTCCAAATATGTGCCCTAACAAGTCCCTGGGGAGGCTTTGTTAGGAACAGCCCTCAGTGGGGCCCATTAATACTCCAAGTCACTTCAACTTTTCCTCCTGACTTTACCTTCTCAAGCGGTTACATCATTCTCCTCTCAGTACCTGAGCTTCATAGACTGAGCACCAAAAAACACCATGGAACTCATTAAAATGCAGAATGTCCTAAGCAGACATATCTCTCCCATAATTTTCTTCAAGACTTGTGCAGCTAATTGGAGAGCTTTCATGGTGTAGTTAAGGAGGAAGATTTCAAGAAGCACCTGAAAAAAATCTTTTCTCATCTTAAAGGATGTGTTTAGTTGAATTTCAGTTTGGAGCATTATTCTCCAACTGATAGTGATCCAGGGTGTCTCCTTTGGAGATCTGCATAGGGAGGAAAAGCAGACTCTTGAGGTCTGACACTGCATGGAGAACCTTGCTCCTCAGCACCCCAGCCCTGACATTTCTCTCTTTGGCGCTTGCATCACTTTTCCTTCCACCAGACTTCAGCCGAGAAGTCTGCAGCTGGGTGTTACAGCTCCTTTGCACCAGCTCCCTCCTGCTGTCCTTAGAGACCTGGATGCACACAGGCGCAGAAGGGTTTCTCCTTATTTCAAACCAAACAACAGGAAAACATGCAGCAATCTTCCAAAAGCAAAGCAAGCTCCTCATCCTGTGTGCCTCCTGTGAGGTTTGTGTTCCCAAAAGGATGACTGGACCAGAAGTCTTTTATACTGATGGACCGGAAATCATATGTGTTAAGATTAGAATTAATCCATATGATATTAATTCAATGATAAATGATGATGAGCTTTCTAAGGACATAGTTAGACAGACTTCAGGTAGATGGGCAAGCTTCAACTCCCTGAAGCTCAAAGCAGCAGCTGGGTTGGTGAGGGCGGTCTGAGTGATCCAGGAGGAAGGGAAGGGCAAGCCAGGAGAACCATGGGAAGTGCATAGGTCCAGACAGGCAGCTGCAAAGGGGACATTCAACATGGACTGTTTAATCAAGACAGGTGGATGTACCTGGGAGGTGAGGGAGCACACCATGATAGACAAAGCGATGACAATGCAAGTACAGGTGAACACCAGTATTTCTTTTTCTGTGACGAATATACGTCCTGAAAATGCCTATTTCTTCATGAGAGAAACTACACTGTATGACATTTTACGGAAGGGATTGAATCGTTTGAGGTAATGAGTAGTTGCTTTATGACTTAAGTACCTAAGAATATACTGGGTACTGAGGCAGAGCTTTGCTGTCTGACCATAAGCAACCAGTGCCAAGGTCTTCAGAGTAGTTTACTGACATTTGAAATATTTCCTTGAAATCCCATTTCCTGGTTCTGCTTTCAATGAAATCATTAGGCCTCCAGAGGCCCTGGTGCATTTAGAGTAATTCCCTGGAATGGAAGCTGTGTGAAAGGACCTGCAGGAGACCAGAGCCCGTTGGTGGATAAGGTGGGGACAGGTGATGTTTCCCGGGCACCTCCACTGCCAGCAGTGCTCTTTCTCCTTGAAACTGCAGCCCAGCCCAGCACAGGAAACCCCTTCAAGGCAAATTCCTTCTTCAGCCGTTTCTTGGGATAGACCTAAATTTGAAATGGCCGTTGGGATCCCAAGACACTCTCCCTCCTTCCTAGGAGACACCTAAACATCCATTTACCGTCCTGGGTCATCTGTGGAAAACTGAGGCTGAAAGACTCAAGAGCAGGACACTTCAAATGCCTGAGAAGGAACCCATCAGCTTGCCCCACTTTGGGGAATCATCCCCTTCCAATTAGGGATATGAAAGTGAAAAATGTGAACTGACCCATCAGGTCAATGCGCAGAGTAAGGGAAAGTCACACATATTGTGCTGGAGTGTCAGAAGGCAAAAAGCACTGCACTGTGCCTCAGAGTAATCAAGGAGACCTAATCCAGTTCATCTGTGAGATAAAGCAGAGTGAAGGACGTTGAGTTGTGTCCTAACATGAAGAAGGATGTACATCACTGGTGACGGAGCTGTCTTTTTGTGCCATCACCAATGCAAATTATACAAGAACTACATCAAATAAAGGTAAGCTGTCCCACCCTGGCCCTCTCACACCACGGGGCAGCGGAGGGACCTTTTTCAGTTTCAGCCTCTTTTTCAGAGAGGCTTTGCCCTCTCCCTGTACACCACGGGGCAGAGCCTGGCCCTGGACGCTGCGTGAGCGCCGTGCAGGTTGTGGCAGGCTGCGGTGAGGGGACGAATGCCCTGGGTCCCCTTCGTGCTCTGCCCAGGCCAGCAAGGGCCCCGAGCGGCCTCGTGTTCCCTGCCCCTGCAGCTCTGGGCTCCCTTCCCCAGCCCTGGCTCTGCAGCACCAAGCCCTGCTGGGAGCCCTCCCCTGCATGCTGCCACTGCTCCCTGACGCTGCTGGTGCCCTCTGACGGGCACTGCCCAGCCCAGCCCAGCCCCTGCCCACCTCTCCCCACCTCCCGGACCTCTCCCCAGCCCAGCAGCCCAGGCTGGGCTGGCCCCAGGCCAGTGCCCACTGCAGCCTGCTGCAGGGCTCTGGGCACGGCCAGCACAGCCCCAGCCCCTCGCAAGGCACCGCAGCTGCTGGCACAAAGGCGGCTCTGGGCCTCCCCAGCAGCCCCCGCGCTGGGGCCAGCCACGGCTCAGGAGATGGAGGGCCGTGAAGCTGCAGGAGCCCTGCTCTCCTGCCTGGGACATCCCCAGCACAGAGTGCCTGTGCCCTGCAGGGCCAGCCCCGCTCCCCAGGCCAGCACAAGAGGCCTGGCCCAGGCACAGAGCAGATCCAGATTCCTCTCCAGGATGCCATTTGCCATCAGAACCAGCACCACTGGGACAGTCCCAAGCAGATAATTCAAGGGCAAGTTATTGTTTGCTGGGCCATAGGTAAGCAAAAAAGGAGCTCCTGGTCCAGCCCTTGGTCCTTCACTGATCACTCTGGGGTTCTGATCCATTGTGAGGCCCAGAAAAGCAAGAGGTCTGTTCAGGAAGCAGCTCCTTGGGTGGATTCCTGAAACCAGGTTTGCAAGAGGCGTGCAGAGACAATGAAGAGATGCCAATGTAGAGATAAGAGGACTGTCACCAACATACATGAGATCTCAGGGCTTATCCAAATACAAGAAGCACAATGTGAAGGCAGAAGAGAGCAGCAGTTGAAAGGCCAAGTCCTGCTGCTGGCCATGGCCATGGCTCCAGGGAAGCAGCAGCCCCGACCCGAAGGCAGCAGAGAGGCAGAGCCCAGCGGGCAGTGAGGGGCAGCCGCGAGGGCCAGCGGGGCTGCTCCTCCCTGTGGCAGCTGGGCTCTGGGCCCTGAGCCCCTCCTGTGTGCTGGGGCTGCTCCCCCAGCTGCACAGGAGACGGGAAGAGACGGCAGCTGATAACAATGAATTTCTCCTGGCTTCTTTACTGTATTTATCTACACGTGAAGCCCAGTTTTATAAGTACATTAGACTATTTGCTTAAAGTAAGTTAGGAAATATAACGGGCAGCATGTTAAGAATAACATTATTTAAACGAAAACCACAACTTGGACAAAGTATTCATAAAGACAAATAGTAAAAAATATTTTCCTGTTACTGAAATATACCTGGAACTCAAGTGAACATTAATGGTTCACAAAAGCATGTGTCCAAAGAGTTTCCTCACTGCCTCCTTGAGGTCCTGGTTCCTCATGCTGTAGATGAGGGGGTTCAGTGCTGGAGGCACCACCGAGTACAGAAATGAAAACACCAGGTCCAGGGATGGGGAAGAGATGGAGGGGGGCTTCAGGTAGGCAACGATGACAGTGCAGAGAAAGAGGGAGACCAGAGCCAGGTGGGGGAGGCACGTGGAAAAGGCTTTGTGTCGGCCCTGCTCAGAGGGCATCCTCAGCATGGCCCTGAAGATCTGCACATAGGACAGCACAATGAAAACAAAACAGCCAAATGCTAAACATGCACTAACCACCAGAAGATTAACTTCCTTTAGGTAGTCTGAACGTGAGCAGGAGAGCTTGAGGATCTGGGGGATTTCACAGAAGAACTGGTCCACAGCATTGCCTTGGCAGAGGGGCAGGGAAAAGGTAGTGGCCGTGTGCAGGACAGCATTGAGAAAGCCACTGCCCCAGGCAGCTGCTGTCATCTGGGCACAAGCTCTGCTGCCCACGAGGCTCCCGTAGTGCAGGGGCTTGCAGATGGCAGCGTAGCGGTCATAGGACATGATGGTGAGAACATAAAATTCTGCTGATACAAAGAAGAGAGGGCATTGGCCATGGCTTTGGGCAGAGTGGTGGAGATGCAGCCCAGGTCGAGGAGGGCGAGGTTGAGGAGGAAGAAGTACATGGGGGTGTGGAGGCGGTGGTCGCAGGCTACGGCGGTGAGGATGAGGCCGTTGCCCAGGAGGGCAGCCAGGTGGATGCCCAGGAAGAGCCCGAAGCGCAGGAGCTGCAGCTCGCGCGTGTCTGCGAATGCCAACAGGAGGAACTCACTCAGCGAACTGCTGTTGGCCATTTGCTGTCTTTGGACACAGCCTTCTGTTGGAGAGGATAAGGCAGAAAAAAGTTAGAAAAGGCTTCAATGAGGAAAACCTATTCCACCCAGACGATCCTCTCTCTTGGCAGAAGAACCAGTGTGAATCTCATTGCTTCCATACGGATCTCTCAGTGCAATGCTTCAGACTTCTCTGAGGAAAACATGATGCAAGTGTTAGAGCACTCTCATTACAAGCCTCTCTCTTTGCAGAAGAAAATTCCTGCAGCTCTCCTGCTTGAGCTGCGGCTGGTGCTGGCTGAGAGTGGCACTGGGAGCAGGGGCTGCTGTGGGCTCCAGAGGAGTCCTTCCTGCTGTGCAGCAGGAGGGAAGCAGGAACATGGGGGAAAATCAACTCCATTCGACTTGTCGGTTCTTGCAAACAACTCATCTGAACGCTGAGCTGAGCTATAGGGATTTTGTTTGCTTTATTTTATCCCAGTAGCCCCTGTAACGCTTAGGATAGGTATTGGATGGTTGAATGCCCTCACATTTCCTGGACACTCCTGCTGATATTTAATGGGAGTGTCCATTAGTGAAGACCGAGAAGAGCCCCTCTCTCCACCAGTCCTGTTCTCAGCTGCCTTGTGTTGCCCATCTCTGAGCTGCACTGTCATCCCATTCAGGTGTTTCCCTGAGAAGGAACAGGAGAATGCTGCTGAGGAAGAAGGGTCACAGCAAGCCAGACGGAGCTTGGGAGCTTCTCTTCTTTCCATGGCTGCAGGAGCTCCGGGGCAGCTGGCAGAGAGCCTGGCCTGGCCAGGTAGGGCAGGGTGTTCTGGTCTGACAGGGGGCACCTGGCTTAGGGCACTCCGAGGGGCTTCTGCCAGACTTCCTCACCTCGCAGTGCCATCCAGCAGGACTCCCAAAGCCTACTGCATTGCCAACTGCCCTCCCAGGAACAAGACCCAGAAGGAGACCCTTCCAGGATGTGCAGCTGCATGGCCGTGTAGCCAGAGACGTACCTTGTCAAGGGCTGTGCAGATTTCTCCTGCAGACAGCTCTCAGCATCCTCCCACTGCCAACTGCCTCCAAGCCCTCTCTCCTTCTCTCCTGTCCCCGTGCCAGCTGCGGTCAGAGCCCCCAGCCCTGCTGCGCTGTGCACAGGAGCTGCTCCTGGGCACAGCTGTCTCTCTGCACCACGGCTCTCTTGCCACGAGCTCTCTCTGTCCCACGAGCCCGGCCCAGCTCAGCACCAGACGCCCAGCCCAAGGCATTGGAATCCCCCCTCGGGGGGCTTTGGGGAGGAGCCCACGAACCTCAGGCACTGAGAGACAATGGAAGACATCTCTCAACAAGTCCAAGTCAGAGGCAAGTTTCCTGCAGTGTCCCCCTGAGGGCCAGCACTGACACAGCCTCCCTTGGAGCTCGTTAGAGCAGAGCATTGGAGGCAGTGAGGACAAGGAGACAAAGGCAGTGTGAAGGTGGCACTGATGTGTAGGAAAACTGGATGTGTGTCATCAAGCACAAGGGCTAGGCCTTGACCCCCATCCCCTGGGAAGGGAGATCCTTTCCCTTCACACACTGCTCAGGGCTCTTCGTGGGGCAGGAGGAGATGGGGATGATCATGGCCAAGTGCCGGAGAATGGTACGACCCCTGCCTGGTTAATCAGTGGGGATGAGGAGGTCCTGGTTCTTTCGCAATACACTGTCTCCTCCTAGGCCTCAGTATCAGAGACAAAAGCCTTGGACACAAAGATCTCGGTTTGTTGGGACTTTCAGCCTTGCCTATTTCCTTGCTCCTCTGATTACCAGAGTATCGTAGTGTCTCCCAGACATGCACCTCTTTCGCTGCTGGCTGTAGACCCTTGTCCATGTGCTGTCATATGGGGTCTTAGCTGAGTAGCTCGTATGAGACCACTCGTGGTGCCCAGGCCCTCCTCCTCCTGGGCACTGCTCACTCAGCAGGGTCCCAGTGTGCCCTGATTTGCAGGGTTCCTCTTCCTCTGCTGCAGGACTGGGCTCTTCTCCTTGTAAAGGTCAAGAGGTTTCTGTAGGCAAAAGCCTGCAGTTTCTCAAGGTTCCCCCAATCTGATGCTCCGTTCTGACAGGTGTTCATGTCTGCAGGCAGACAGTTCCACCTTTCTGTGTTTGTGCTATCTCTGACAAGACAGCAGCATCAGGAGCTGCAGGGAAGTTTGGATAATACAGGAGTAACCAGCTGAATGGAATCGCAGCACAGAGTCACAGAAGGGCAGGGGACAGAAGGGTGCCAGGTTCCACCTCTTCTGTGCTTCCTTCTCATGCATGGTTTCAATTTGTCTGGAGCTGTGTCCTAAAAGTTATGGAGCTGTGCAGGAAAGTATACAGATGGGTTAAAGCCCAGGTGGATGTCAATCCATCTATTACTGTCAAAGACAATGAAAACTCTTTATAGAAACACTCTAATAATGGAGGATTCAGGAGCTTCATCATCTTTTATTGTCTGTGGGAGGAAACCTGGTGACAAGAGATGAGGTGAAGGCTGAGGCACTTAATGCTGCCTTTGCCTCAGGCTCTAGCAGCAAGACCAGTTGTTCCCCTGGACATTTCTTCTTCCTCATGGCCATTGCCAACCTTCTAAGGTGCACTTTGTGGCAGTTTTTTCTCTCCTGCTCTTCTCTACAACAAAACAAAGCTCCATCAGGGTGGAAACCACTCCTGAAGCAGGCATCCCAACCCATCAGGCTCCTTGCGGCCTGTCAGCCAAGCAGACAGAAGTCACCTCAGCAGCATCTGCCAAGGCCTGGGCCTGCTGCTGGCCTTGCAGCTTCTTGGCTAGACACAGCCAAGCCTTGGGCCTCCTGCTGTCCAGTGGTGGACTCAAGCAGAAGGGACAGGACAAGCCCTGTGCGGGCCTTCTTTCTGTCTGGGTCCTCCTGGGGATGGAGGCAGAGGGGATCCCACAGGCAGCATGCCAAGCAGGGGCCTTCTGCTGGCCTAGCAGGGCCACTGGCAGATGTCAGCCCCAAAGTGCACATCCCAGGGAGAAGCCAAGGGTGACCTGCCACCTCCAGACACAAGGGACCTCAGAGTCCCTTTGCGTGACACGTTCCTGCTGCTGCCCTATCAGCTGCAGAGACAGAAGTGACCTCCTAGTCACTGCCCCAGTCATGTTCCTCCTGCTGGGGCAGGAGATCCTGAGGCAGAGCTGAGCTCAGCAGAGCATTCCCACCCATCTCCTCCTTGTGGCCCACAAGCTGATCAGATCCATGGCCCCTCACACTCATCGGTGAATGCAATGGTACTGCACGGCAACCTCATGGTTCCTGCCCTGCTTCAAGGGAACAAGAACCTAACATTACGGGTTAGGAGAGGGTCTGAAGGAGAGGAGGTTAATGCACAGGAGGACAGGGTTTGGATATTAGTTGTTCATGTATGGCATTAGGGACTACGGCAAACATTTCTGGGTGAGAGCTTAATCAAATATTTAGTGGGAGGGTTTGGTGTTGTGCTTGGGGTGTCAGGTCTGCGGTTAGGGTATGTGCAAGCTCTTTGGTTTAGTGTTTTGTTTAGGTCTGCAAGAACACTGGGGTTAAATAGAGCTTTTTAATGCTTGTGTTAGAGGCTGGAATCAGGGTGAGCAAGTGTGTGAAGGTAAGGGAAAGGTCTTACGGACTTATCTTTGCTTCAGGGGATATTGTGGTCAAAAATATGAGCAGTAGATTCCTGTCAGGGTGTGGAGTGGCATTTAGATTTAGGTATTAATGTTACAGGTTAAAATAAGGTAAAGGCCTCACATGACTGCTTTAAGTCAGCTTTATAGTGGGATCAACATTACCTGAGCATTCTTACCTCTCCAAAATCATTAGCTTCTGCTGGCCAAGCTCCTCTTCCCTCCCCCAGATCTCACATCTCTCCTGGGCAGGCTTCTCCTGACTTCCCCATATCAGTCATCTTCTTCGGGGCAGCTTTCTGATGGCTTTCGTGAACTCTGAGTGTCTGTCTCACCTCGGTTGGCTACTCTGTTCCTGAGAAAGAAGCAGCTCCCAGGCCAGCACGGAGAAGGACACAAAGGCTGTAGGAGCACCCTGCACAATGTGCCCAGCAGCTCTGCAACACCACAAAAGTGTGGTTCCTACCTGCAGTTTTGGTTCATATGGACAGGGTAAATTTTTGCAGGCCCTCCTGCAGGCTTTATGTTCTCCCAGGCATGTAGGAGTCAGTGGCCCCCTCTGTGTAGAAAACTGAAAGCAGCCCTGAAGGATGAGTTAGGCAAATGCTGAAACCTCTGACATGACAACACCTGTTCAAGACCTCTTCCCCTATGGGGCCCACTTAGGAAGAGAGGATCTCAAAAACTGTGTGCAAAGCAGATGCATCTGGTGTCCCATCATGGAGACCAGCAGATGTGAGCCTAAAGGCACAGATTCCAGCCAGGAGCCAAGGGATGACCTGTCAGCCGCTTCAGAAAAAAGTCACCTCACAGGCCACTTAACAGCCATTAGCTTCCTACTGGACTTGGAGCTTCTGAGGCACCACTAAGCTCATAATACCACACCTAGAAAACACCCCCTTTTTGGCCCAGAATCTGCCCAGGTAGAAGTGATCTGGTTGTGATCCTTCCAGCCCATGGCACAGCTCCTGGGCTCCCAGCCTCTCTGACACACAGGAGCCAGTGCCGTGCCAGTTCGGGGAGGTGCTAGGGCAGGAGGGACCTTGCAGTCAAATCACTCGCCAGACTCCTTGGCTGGGGCTGCTGCGTGCCCTGGGGCTGCAGAGCTCTCCTCTGCCTGCTCACAGCAGACTGAGCCCTTGAGCTGTGGTCAGTCCACCTTGGAGGAGATCCCCCCTTAGGAGGGAAGTGCTGCAGCGCAGGCCGGCTGTGCCACTGCCGTGCCCACTGCCTGTCCCTGCCTGCAGTCCCAGCACAGCCCCACAGCAGCACTGGCACCAAGCTACAGGAGCAACCGGGCCTGACCCCACCAGCAGGGCTCAGCACGAGAGGGGGGCAGTGGCAAGAGAGCAGCTCGGCATGCCCCAAGCGCTGGTGCTCCCTGGCCGTGCTGCTGGGATGGGACTCTTTTCCTCTGCAGCCCTGCACATGGCACTGCCCCTGCAGAGCCAGAGCAGCTCTCAGAGGAAGGACGTCACACAAGGAAGGCAGTGCAGGCTCCTTCACTTTGTTTATGTTCACAGAGAGACGGTTCTCCTCATGTACAGAGTCTCAGTATATACATTCAACACGTACATACTGAAATGGAAGTGGAACAACGGGCTCCTTTCTTTTATTTAAATTCACAGAGGGCCTGGCTCCTCATATACAGAATCTCTGAGCTATACTTGACAGGTACATACAGTAAAAGAAATGAGATGAATCATTAGGCCGCACCTCGAGTACTGTGTTCAGTTTTGGGCCCCTCGCTACAGGAAGGACATGGACGTGCTCGAGCGAGTCCAGAGAAGGGCGACCAAGCTGGTGAGGGGTCTGGAGAACAAGTCTTACGAGGAGCGGCTGAGGGAGCTGGGATTGTTCAGCCTGGAGAAGAGGAGGCTCAGGGGCGACCTTATTGCTCTCTACAGTTACCTTAAAGGAGGCTGTAAAGAGGTGGGGGTTGGTCTGTTCTCCTACGTGCCTGGTGACAGGACGAGGGGGAATGGGCGAAAGTTGCGACAGGGGAGTTTTAGGTTGGATGTTAGGGAGTACTTCTTTACCGAAAGGGTTATTAAGCATTGGAACGGGCTGCCCAGGGAGGTGGTGGAGTCACCATCCCTGGAGGTCTTTAAAAGACGTTTAGATGTAGAGCTTAGCGATATGGTTTAGTGGAGTACTTAGTGTTAGGTCGGAGGTTGGACTCAATGATCTTGAGGTCTCTTCCAACCTAGAAATCTCTGATACTGTGATACTGTGATATCATTTTAATGGGCAACTTTAGCCGTATTAAAACAAAGAAAGTCCTGTAATAAAACACTCATAAATAAACAAACACACACAAATATAATTATATACATAATATTAGTTGTTCTTGCAGTCATTGGCATTATTAGTCATCTGCAGAGGTAGAATGGAAATTTATTGCTTCCGAAACACATCTAGTCATTAATTTCCAGAGCGCATGCTTCAGCTCCTGGTTCCTCATGCTGTAGATGAGGGGGTTCGCTGCTGGAGGCACCACTGAGTACAGAAAAGACACCACCAGGTCCAGGGACGGGGAAGAGATGGAGGGGGGCTTCAGGCAGGCAAACATGCCAGTACTGATAAATAGAGAGATCACGGCCAGGTGAGGGAGGCACGTGGAAAAGGCTTTGTGCCGGCCCTGCTCAGAGGGCATCCTCAGCACGGCCCTGAAGATCTGCACATAGGACAGCACAATGAAAACAAAACAGCCAAATACTAAAGAAACATTAAACACAAGTGCCCCAACTTCCCTGAGGTAGGCATCTGAGCAGGAGAGCTTGAGGATCTGGGGGATCTCACAGAAGAAGTGGTCCACAGCATTGCCTTGGCAGAGGGGCAGGGAAAATGTACTGGCCGTGTGCAGGACAGCATGGAGAAAGCCACTGCCCCAGGCAGCTGCTGCCATCTGGGCACAAGCTCTGCTGCCCACGAGGCTCCCGTAGTGCAGGGGCTTGCAGATGGCAATGTAGCGGTCGTAGGACATGATGGTGAGAACATAAAATTCTGCTGTAATCAAGAAGGCAAAGAAAAAGACCTGTGCAGCACATCCTTGATAGGAGATGGCCCTGGTGTCCCAGAGGGCATTGGCCATGGCTTTGGGCAGAGTGGTGGAGATGCAGCCCAGGTCGAGGAGGGCGAGGTTGAGGAGGAAGAAGTCCATGGGGGTGTGGAGGCGGTGGTCGCAGGCTACGGCGGTGAGGATGAGGCCGTTGCCCAGGAGGGCAGCCAGGTAGATGCCCAGGAAGAGCGCGAAGTGCAGGAGCTGCAGCTCGCGCGTGTCTGTGAATGCCAGCAGGAGGAACTCACTCACAGAGCTGCTGTTGGCCATTTGCTGGCTCTGGGCATGGCGTCCTGCCCAAAGAACAAAAGCACAGTAAGATAGTACAGAATTACCTGATAATAAGTAATTCCGCTTCATCCCCTCAAAGAGACTTCGGTCAGGTCCCTTTCATGAGTTTTAACTGACACTGACTGAGGCTGTCCCTGGAATAAGGGAACTTTTCTGTGGTCAGTGTAGTAACCAGTCCTCACCTATAACGATAAGGAAAGGGGAACATGTGTTAATCCCTGATTAAATTCACTCCTGATATTAAGTGATTATCCACATTGCTCTTCCAAATTCACCCAACTGCATAGCAGGGCTGTGAGAATTTCTGTTTCTTTTTAGATTTTCATTCCTTCTGCACTCCAAGTGAAACCTTGTCGATCCTCAGATACAAGGGACTGTCCATTTAGTGCAGACTGTCCTTCTGAGGGGACAGCCAGTCTGTCAAAAAAGACTGGTCTCTTCTGCTGGCATGTTTATGAGCTGAAGGATAACTACATGTTCACCTGAAAAGAACCAGGACACTGCTGAATCAGGGCTCAAAGTGCCCATCTCCAGACCCCTCACCCTGTCCCCACACTCCCCTTCCCCCAAGCACCCCGAGGGCTCACTCCATGGGCAGGTGAAACCCCCATCCCCAGGCAGCCTGGGAACAAGAGCAGCAGCAGCACGGCCAGGTGGAGAAGCCAGGAGGAATGGCAGCGTCTACTTCATATTGGAGAAACAGAGATATCTATCCTGTCAGATCCTATCCACCATGAGCTGTGTTGGCTTCAGAAAAACTCTTTGGAAATCCCATTTACATGTTCTGCTGCCAGAGACTCACGGTGCGAAGGGCCTGCAGATCTGTCCCGCCACACGCTGCCCTCTGTTACTGCGCTCCTCACTGCCTCCAAGCCCTCTCTCCTTCTCTCCTCTCCCCGTGCCACCTGCGGTCAGAGCCCCCAGCCCTGCTGCGCTGTGCACAGGAGCTGCTCCTGGGCAGAGCTGTCTCTCTGCACCAGGGCCCTCTTGCCACGAGCTCTCTCTGTCCCACGAGCCCGGCCCAGCTCAGCACCAGACGCCCAGCCCAAGGCATTGGAATCCCCCCTCGGGGGGCTCTGCTGAGGAGCCCACGAACCTCAGACACTGAGAGACAATTGAAGCCATCTCTCAACAAGTCCAAGTCAGAGGCAAGTTTCCTGCAGTGTCCCCCTGAGGGCCAGCACTGACACAGCCTCCCGTGGAGCTCGTTAGAGCAGAGCATTGGAGGCAGTGAGGACAAGGAGACAAAGGCACTGTGAAGGTGACCCTGATGTGTAGGAAAACTGGATGTGTGTCACCAAGCACAAGGGCCAGGCCTTGACCCCATCCCCTGGGAAGGGAGATCCTTTCCCTTCACACACTGCTCAGGGCTCTTCGTGGGGCAGGAGGAGATGGGGATGTGCATGGCCAAGTGCAGGAGAATGGTACGAGCCCTGCCTGGTTCATGGGTGGGGGCGAGGAGGCAATGAGGCCCTGGTGCTTTACCGATAAGCTGTCTCCTCGTAGGCCTCAGTGGCAGAGACAACAGCCAGAGCCATGGACACAAAGCCCTGGGTCCTGTTGGGACTCTCAGCCTTTCTACAGTCCTTGCTGCTCTCCACACCAGACTGTCCTAGGGACTTCCAGACCTGCAAATCTTTTCCTGCTAGCTCTAGCCCCTTATCTGTGTGGTGTCACACCGGATCTGAGCAGAGTCTGATAACTCAGATTTTTTGGTGGTCATGCTCCTCGTAAAGCAGCTCTGTAGGAAACTGGCCTGGTTCCTGGTGAGCAGCACCACTGCTCGTATGGCATCCCTCGTAGTGCCCAGGCCCTCCTCCTCCTGGGCACTGCTCACTCAGCAGGGTCCCAGTCTGCCCTGATGTGTGGGGTTCCTCTTCCTCTGGTGCAGGACTGGGCTCTTCTCCTTGTAAGTGTCAAGAGGTTTTTATAGGAAAAATCCTTCATTTTTTCATTGTTCCTCCACACTGATGCTCCATTCTGTCAGCTGTTAATATCTGCAGGCAGATGGCTCACCCTGGTTATGCTGTCTATTACAAGATAACTGCATCAACAATTGCAGGACAATTTGGACAATAGAGTATGTAGTGGAATAAAGCTGCATCATATCATCACGTAATTATAGGGGATTGAATTCCACTGGATTCTATCTTTTCTCTGCTTCCTTCTCATGTATGTTGTCATTTTGTTTGGAACCGCATTCTGAATGTTGTGAGGCTGTGCAGGGAAAAAATTTGAAGGTCAAAAGACCAACTGGAGCCCAATCTATCTATTAAGGATAATTAAATAATAATTTATATTTTAATTCATAAAACATTCTCATTCTCCAGCAGCAAGAACAGTTGTTCCCCTCTTACTCAGACTCCTGAACTGGTAGATAGGGACAGCGAGTGGCATGAAGCCCTCATAATCCATGAGGAAAAGTTTTGAGACCTGCTACTCCACTTAGACGTACGCAAGTCTATGGGGCCAGGTGGGATCCACGTGTTGGTACTGAGGGAGCTGGCAGAAGTGCTCACCAGGCCACTTTCCACCATTTATCAGCAGTCCTGGCTATCAGGCAAGGTCCCAGTTGACTGGCGACTAGCAAATGTGACGGCCATCTACAAGAAGGGGCAGAAGGAGGATCTGGGGAACTACAGACCTGTCAGTCTGACCTCGGTGCTGGTGAAGCTCATGGAGATGATTATCTTGAGTAGCATCACATAACACTTACAGAACCACCAGGTGACCAGACCCAGTCAGCATGAGTTTACCAAAGCCAGGTCCTGCTTGGCAAATCTGATCTCCTTCTAAGACAAGGCGATGTGCTCAGTGGAGAAGAGAAAGGCTGTGGATGTGGTCTACCTAGACCTCAGTAAGGTTTTTGAAACTGTTTCTCCCAGCATTCTCCTGGGGAAACTGGCTGCTCAAGGCCAGGAGGGATGTATGCTTTCTTGGGTTAAAAATTGGCTGTATCTTCTTTTTCAATAATTTCATCAGTGATCTGGATGAAGGGATCGAGTGCACCCTCAGTAAGTTGGCAGACGACACCAAGTTAGATGCAAGTGCAGATCGACTCAAGGGTGGGAGGGCTCTGCAGAGGGATCTGGATAGGCTGCACCCATGGGCTGAGGCCGACTGCATGAAATTCAACATGGCCAAGTGCTGGGTCCTGTACTTGGGGCACAACAGCCCAACATAATGCTGGGGGAAGAGTGTCTGGACAGCTGCCCAGGGGAAAAGGATCAGGGGATATTGGTGGATAGTCGGCTGAATAGGAGCCAGCAGGGTGCTCAGGTGGTCAAGAAGGCCAACAGCATCCGGGCTTGTACCAGGTATGGTGTGGCCAGCAGGAATAGGGAAGTGATTGTGCCTCTCTACTCGGCCCTGGTGAGGTCACACCTTGAGTACTGCATTCAGCTCTGGGGCCCCCAGCACAAGAAGGACATGGATCTATTAGAATGAGTCCAAAGGAGGGTCACGAGGATGATCAAGGGGCTGGAGCACCTCTCCTATGAAGACAGGCTGAGGGAGTTGGGGTTGTTCAGCCTGGAGAAGAGAAGGCTCCGGGGAGACCTTACAGCGGCCTTCCAGTACCTAAAGGGGCCTACAGGAAAGCTGGGGAGGGACTCTTCATCAAAGAGAGCAGCGATAGGACTAGGGGTAATGGTTTAAACTGAAAGAGGGTAGATTCAGATTAGACATTAGAAAGAAGTTCTTTACTCAGAGGGTGAGAGGAACAGGCTGCCCAGAGAAGTTGTGGATGCCCCATCCCTGGAGGTGTTCAAGGCCAGTTTGGATGGGGCCTTCAGCAACCTGGTCTAGTGGAAGGTGTCTCTGTTCATGGCAGGGGAGTTGGAATGATGTGATTTTTAAGGTCCTTTCATACCCAAACTGTTCTGTAATTCTGTAAATATGAAACACAGCACCATACCAGCTACTAGGAAGAAAAATGTACTCTTTTGCAGCAAAAACTAGGACAATATTCACCACTTATTCCATACCATGTCTGTCATGCTCAGGTCCAACACTTTCCAACTAATCACCACCACCCGTCTTTTCTTTCTTTTGATATGCACACAAAAAGATCATCTCCTTAGTCTATTTGTATCTATAATAATAATAATAATAATATATTCTATTATTATTATGTTGTTGTTATTATTGTTGTTATTATTTCCTTTGTGTCCTATTAATCTGCTTTTATATCAACCCATAAATTTTTTTTTTTTCCTTTCCTCCCAGTTCTCTCCTCCATCCCAGTGGATGAATAGCTTTGTAGTGCTGAGCTGCCTGCCGGGTCAAACCACAGCAAGTCTTCTTGGTGCTTAGCGTGGAGCACAAAGGTTGAGATGACAGATCTGACCAGAGCGTTTTAAAAGTAAGTTGTTCTAAGCATTAGATCAGTTTAGCAGTTGCTGATCACAATGTCGAACTTTTTGATCCGGGGTCTGTTGTGCTTGTTTTCAGAATTGTGTTGTATAGCACATTGCTAAGAGTCTGACTTCCATGTCATGCTGTTCATCAATTCTGGGGACAGGTTTAAGGTTAATCTTTTGCTGTATTGGATAACACTGACTTCTGATAGGATAACATTATTGCACCTCTGTACCTCGGGAACCATCTCTTCATCTCTTAGAAACTCTTAGTAGTTACACTCTTTTACACTTTTTGCCTTTTCTCCTCAGGGAGTAAATCTATGTGGGGTGGGGCAGGAGGTGGGGGGCTGGAACTGGTATGGACAGTGGGGGAGGCCTTTCCCCACTTCTTCACTCTCCTTTTCTCCTTCACCTGCCCCTTCTCCTCCAGGCTAATTACAATAACTCTCCAAAGCTTTGAATATCCTTGGGATGGTCAAACTAGCATGTTCCTATTGTTACATTTCCTGCATGTGTTCCATCTTTTGTTTATGTTTAAGCAACTACTTAAACATGCCATCCAGAGATGTGCATGGAGACAGGAGAGTGAGGAGTGGCAGGGAGTGTGGGAGGATCTGGGCAGGCACCTAGAGCAGGGGGCACCTCCAAAGCTTTGGAACGTCATCCCTGAGCAAGTGCAGAATCTTAAAAAACTGTGAAATGCTTGAAAAAGTGGTGTTATCACCCTGACATTTCCAAAGAGACACATACCACTGCAGTGTGCTGGGTCTCGGCCTATGCTTACAGAGCCACAATCAATGCCACTCCAACCCCTGTGACAAGCCCTGCAGCCACTCCAACCCCTCTGACAGGCCCTGCAGCCACTACAGCATCTGCAGAATGCCCTGCAGCAACTCCAGCTCCTTTTATAGGCCCTTTGTCTGGGCCAGAGAAGCAACCTGTGACTGTATCAGTTGCTCCTATATGCAAGAAAAAACAATGGATATGAAAGTCATTTTTTTTAGAGAGAAAATAAAATCCTACCTAGCCAAGAAAGGAGGAGAAAGAAGATGAGGCAGGCTTCAAAAAGCTGGACCATCATGTGAGTAGGAGGATGAAGAGGAAGAGGTCCTAAGAGCATCAGTAATCACGCGATCCCTATCCCTATGCTGCTCTGGTGCTGGAAGAAACGGGGCCCCTCCCTGGACTCAGAGGGCACGAAAGGAGAGATGGTGGGTACACACGATGTGTCACCCTGTGGTTTTACCTGTGTGACCGTGGAGAGGACATGAGAAAGTGGGATGGAAAATCTGCCTCAACCCTAGAGGCACGGGTATGTGAGTGGCAAGGAAAAACAATCCCTAAAAGGGGTTCTTAGAGAACTGCTGCTCCACTTTCCAGCGGGCAGTCCTGCAGACACAGTAAGGAATACTATGAGCAGGACGAGAGGGGCCCTGCCTCCAGCCAGGGGGAGGAAGGGGAAAATCGGCTGTATTGGGCTGTGTGGATTCGATGGCCTTGCACATCAGGCCCCCAGAAGTCTCAGGCTCCAGTGGACACCACTGCACAGTGTACCCTAGTGCCATCAAGCTGTGGAGGGGTGAACCCATTTGTATGTCTGGAGTGACAGGGGGATCCCAACACTGACCTGTGCTGGAGGCTGAAGTGAGTCTAAGTGGGAAGGAGTGGCAAAAGCACCCCACTGGGACTGGCCCCGGACTCTGTGCATCCTTGGAAGAGACTGCTTCAGGAGAGGAGAGATATTTCAAGGACCCAAAAGGGTATGGGTGGGCTTTTGGCACAGCTGCCTTGGAGATGGAGGACATGATGCTGTTGTCTACCTTTCCTTGGTCTCTCACAGGACCCTTCTGTTGTGGGGTTGATGAGGGCTGAAGGACAGCTGGTGCCAATCACTGCCACAGCCGTGCACCTCAGTCAGTAGAGCACCAACCGAGTCCGCCGACAGAGGATTGTCGTGGCCTGAAGGAAGTCATGCAGTGCTGAGTGCTGCCATGCCGGACACGGTAGAGCTTCCATGCACACTGGGATCAAAGGCACCCAAGCGTTTTGCCACAACTGATATCCCTAATGCATTTTTCTCCATGCGTTTGCCAGCAGACTGAAGGCCACAGCTTGCTTTCAACCTGGCATCGACTGCCCCAGGGCAGGAAACTCAGCCCTACCATTTGCCATGGACTGATCCAGACTGGCCTGGAAGAGGAGGAAGCTCCTGAACACCTGCAGTACATGGATGGCATCGTTGTGTGGGGTGACACAGCAGAGGAAGTGTTTGAGAAAGGGAAGAAAATACTCCAAATTCCTCTGAAAGCTGATTTCACACTAAAAGAACTGAAGGTGAAGGGACGTGCACAAGAGATCCTGATGCAGGCTGGCCAGGGTGCAGCGGACCAATGCTCAGGGACAGGTTGAGCATCAGTGAGGGGCTTCTCAGCAATTGCGTGGTGCATCACTTACTTTGTACATAGTATTGTCATTATTTTTATTGTTATTATTGTTATTATTACTGTTTTAACTCCTTTTTCTGTCTTTTCAAATTTTCAATCATTCATTATTGTTTGGGCCCTTGTGCTTAGTGAAACACATCCAGTTCTCCTACACATCAGTGTCACCTTCACACTGCCTTTGTCTCCTTGTCCTCACTGCCTCCAATGCTCTGCTCTAACGAGCTCCAAGGGAGGCTGTGTCAGTGCTGGCCCTCAGGGGGACACTGCAGGAAACTTGCCTCTGACTTGGACTTGTTGAGAGATGTCTTCAATTGTCTCTCAGTGCCTGAGGTTCGTGGGCTTCTCAGCAAAGCCCCCCGAGGGGGGATTCCAATGCCTTGGGCTGGGCGTCTGGTGCTGAGCTGGGCCGGGCTCGTGGGACAGAGAGAGCTCGTGGCAAGAGGGCCCTGGTGCAGAGAGACAGCTCTGCCCAGGAGCAGCTCCTGTGCACAGCGCAGCAGGGCTGGGGGCTCTGACCGCAGCTGGCACGGGGACAGAAGAGAAGGAGAGAGGGCTTGGAGGCAGTGAGGAGCGCAGCAACAGAGGGCAGCGTGTGGCAGGACAGATCTGCAGGCACCGTGAGTCTCTGACAGCAGGGCCATGCAGTTGGGGTTGCCAGAGGGGTCTTCTACAGCTGGCACATCTGATGCCTGATAGCCGCTGTCAGGATGTCTGTTACTCCAGCGAGGAGTAGAAGATGCTTTAGTGAATGTCATTTATAAGGGGGCATTTGAAGGGGAAGACTGAGGATTGGTTAATCTGAGATTTTTGGATTCTGTGCTTTCAGATTCCTGTTGTGGAGGGGAATCTGAGTGAATCTTTGCACATAGACTGTGGGATGGGTATGTGAGCATGTACAGGGAGGAGATATGGGGACACAGGACCAGCTCCCAGCAGGGACACGGGCAGGCAGCAGGGACATGGACAGGTGGTGAGAGGGAGCTGCTGCCAGAAATGCTGTGCGAGGGAGGGCTCAGGCACCTCCCTGGGACAATCGCTGCTCTCCTCTCCCACCAGCACAGGGCAGCTGAGATCAGAACTGATGGACAGACCGGCTGTGCTCTCTGAAATACACTCGGCACCAGAGAAATAGTATCTGTAACTCTGAGGATCCACAGGGTTTCACTTGAAGTGCAGCAGGAATGACAGTATAGAAAAAAGAAATTGCCACAGCCCTTCTCTGCCCTTAGGGGACTTGGCAGCAAAAATTCGTTCATGTCGAGAGTTAAGTTAATCTGAGAATACTCCATGTTCCTCTTTACTTCTTTCTATAGGTAAGGACTGTTAACTACACTGTCCACAGCAGAGTCCTCTGCTCCTAGGGACAGCCTCAGGCAGCACCAGTCAGAGCTCATGAAAGGGACCTGCCTAATGTCTGCTTAATAGGTTGAAACAGAATCACATATTATCAGATAATTCTGTTGTATTTTCTTACTGAGTTTTCCCTCCTTGGTCGAAAAACCATGCCCAGAACCAGGAAATGCCCAACAGCAGCTCTGTGAGTGAGTTCCTCCTGCGGACATTCGCAGACACGCGGGAGCTGCAGCTCCTGCACTTCGGGCTCTTCCTGGGCATCTACCTGGCTGCCCTCCTGGGCAATGGCCTCATCCTCACCGCCGTAGCCTGCGACCACCGCCTCCACACCCCCATGTACTTCTTCCTCCTCAACCTCGCCCTCCTCGACCTGGGATCCATCTCCACCACTCTCCCCAAAGCCATGACCAATGCCCTCTGGGACACCAGGGCCATCTCCTATCAAGGGTGTGCTGCACAGGTCTTCTTTTCTGTCTACTTGGTTGGGGCAGAGTATTCCCTTCTCACCATCACAGCCTACGACCGCTACGTTGCCATCTGCAAGCCCCTGCACTACGGGAGCCTCGTGGGCAGCAGAGCTTGTGCCCAGATGGCAGCAGCTGCCTGGGGCAGTGGCTTTCTCAATGCTGTCCTGCACACGGCCACTACATTTTCCCTGCCCCTCTGCCAAGGCAATGCTGTGGACAAGTTCTTCTGTGAAATCCCCCAGATCCTCAAGCTCTCCTGCTCAGATGTCTACCTCAGGGAAGTTGGGGCACTTGTGTTTAGTGTTTGTTTAGTCTTTGGTTGTTTTGTTTTCATTGTGCTGTCCTATGTGCAGATCTTCAGGGCAGTGCTGAGGATGCCCTCTGAGCAGGGTCGGCACAAAGCCTTCTCCACGTGCCTCCCTCACCTGGCTGTGGTCTCCCTGTTTGTCAGCACTGTCATGGTTGCCTACCTGAAGCCCCCCTCTGTCTCCTCACCATCCCTGGACCTGGTGGTGGCAGTTTTATATGTGGTAGTACCTCCTGCAGTGAACCCCCTCATCTACAGCATGAGGAACCAGGAGCTGAAAGCCACACTGAAGAAACTGATTCTAGTGGTAATATTTACTTAGCAATGATTTGGATATCTCACTTTTCTATTTTTATTCAAGTTAATTTCAGGTAATCTTTGACCTTGATGTGTAGTATTGTTTGTAATTCTGTTTGCAGATAAATATTTGCTTTCATTCCTCTTTTCCAGATGACCAACCCTCTGTTTGACCGCGAGGTATTCTGTAAACGTGTTTATTCCTAAAGGACACCTGGCCTCCATTGTGGCATCTCGGTACTAAAAGTGAAGTTGCTCAGTGCTCAGGGCTCTTCTTCCCAAACTGGAGTGCAGAAGATGCTCAGGGAATGCCAGGCTCAAGGCCTCACTCTTGTGCTTGGGTGCCATCTGGACACAGGGGCAGGAGGGCACGGGGTGCTGGGTGAGGGAGTCAGGGCTGGACTGAGTCATCACTGGTGGATTCCCAGTGCCCCTGGAGGCCCTGACTGGTCAAGAAGCAGCTTCCTGGGATTGAAACGTGACAGGGCTGGTGGCATCAAGGAGGTATTGGGAGCCACCAGGATATCCTAAGGGTTCTCCTGGGATGCCGTGAGCCTTGTGTTGGGTGGGCAGTGAGTGGGTCTTCACAGTAAAGCCAAGCCAAAGGATGCACGGGCTGATGGGAGCTCTGCAATGCCAGGACACACAGCGAGGCCACAGCACATAGATCTCAGAGGCCTTCAGTGAGCAAGCGGAAAGGGCCAAGACTGGGTGACAAGGCGACGGCAGGGGGGTGGGGAGAGGTGGGCAGGATCTGGTCTGGGCTGGGCAGTGCCCGTCAGAGGGCACCAGCAGCGTCAGGGAGTGGTGGCAGCATGCAGGGGAGGGCTCCCAGCAGGGCTTGGTGCTGCAGAGCCAGGGCTGGGGAAGGGAGCCCCGAGCTGCAGGGGCAGGGGACACGAGGCCGCTCGGGGCCCTTGCTGGCCTGGGCAGAGCAGGAAGGGGGCCCAGGGCATTTGTCCCCTCACCGCAGCCTGCCACGACCTGCACGGCACTCACGGAGCGTCCAGGGCCTGGCTCTGCCCCATGGTGCACAGGGAGAGGGCAAAGCCTCTCTGAAAAAGAGGCTGAAACTGAAAAAGGTCCCTCTGCTGCCCTGTGGTGTGACAGGGCCAGGGTGGGACAGGTTACCTTTATTTGATGTAGTTCTTGTATAATTTGCATTGGTGATGGCACAAAAAGACAGCTCCGTCACCAGTGATGTACATCCTTCTTCATGTTAGGACACAACTCAGCGTCCTTCACTCTGCTTTATCTCACAGATGAACTGGATTAGGTCTCCTTGATTACTCTGAGGCACAATGCAGTGCTTTTTGCCTTCTGACACTCCAGCACAATATGTGTGACTTTCCCTTCCTCTGCGCATTGACCTGATGGGTCACTTCACATTTTTCACTTTCATATCCCTAGTTGGAAGGGGATGATTCCCCAAAGTGGGGCAAGCTGATGGGTTCCTTCTCAGGCATTTGAAGTGTCCTGCTCTTGAGTCTTTCAGCCTCAGTTTTCCACACATGACCCAGGACGGTAAATGGATGTTTAGGTGTCTCCTAGGAAGGAGGGAGAGTGTCTTGGGATCCCAACGGCCATTTCAAATTTAGGTCTATCCCAAGAAACGGCTGAAGAAGGAATTTGCCTTGAAGGGGTTTCCTGTGCTGGGCTGGGCTGCAGTTTCAAGGAGAAAGAGCACTGCTGGCAGTGGAGGTGCCCGGGAAACATCACCTGTGTCCACCTTATCCACCAACGGGCTCTGGTCTCCTGCAGGTCCTTTCACACAGCTTCCATTCCAGGGAATTACTCTAAATGCACCAGAGCCTCTGGAGGCCTAATGATTTCATTGAAAGCAGAACCAGGAAATGGGATTTCAAGGAAATATTTCAAATGTCAGTAAACTACTCTGAAGACCTTGGCACTGGTTGCTTATGGTCAGACAGCAAAGCTCTGCCTCAATACCCAGTATTTTCTTCAGAACTTAAGTCATAAAGCAACTACTCATTACCTCAAACGATTCAATCCCTTCTGTAAAATGTCACCCAGTGTAGTTTCTCTCACGACGAAATAGGCATTTTCAGGATGAAATCACAGAAAAAGAAATACTGGTGTTCACCTGTACTTGCATTGTCATCGCTTTGTCTATCATGGTGTGCTCCCTCATCTCCCAGGTACATCCACCTGTCTTGATTAAGCAGTCCATGTTGAATGTCCCCTTTGCAGCTGCCTGTCTGGACCTATGCACTTCCCATGGTTCTCCTGGCTTGCCCTTCCCTTCCTCCTGGATCACTCAGACCACCCTCACCAACCCAGGTGCTGCTTTGAGCTTCAGGGAGTTGAAGCTTGCCCATCTACCTGAAGTCTGTCTAATTGTGTCCTTAGAAAACTCATCATCATTTATCATTGAATTAATATCATATGGATTAATTCTAATCTTAACACATATGATTTCTGGTCCATCTGTATAAAAGACTTCTTGTCCAGTCATTCTTTTGGAAAGATAAACCTCACAGGAGGCACACAGGATGAGGAGCTTGCTTTGCTTTTGGAAGATTGCTGCATGTTTTCCTGTTGTTTGGTTTGAAATAAGGAGAAACCCTTCTGCGCCTGTGTGCATCCAGGTCTCTAAGGCAAGCAGGAGGGAGCTGGTGCAAAGGAGCTGTAACATCCAGCTGCAGACTTCTCGGTTGAATTCTTGTGGAAGGAAAAGTGATGCAAGCGCCAAAGAGAGAAATGTCAGGGCTGGGGTGGTGAGGAGGAAGGTCCTCCACGCAGTGTCAGACCTCAAGAGTCTGCTTTTCCTCCCTATGCAGGTCTCCAAAGGAGACACCCTGGATCACTATCAGTTGGAGAATAATGCTCCAAACCGAAATTCGTCTAAAGGCATCCTTTAAGATGTGAAAATATCTTTTTCAGGTGCTTCTTGAAATCTTCCTCCTTAACTACACCATGAAAGCTCTCCAATTAGCTCTACAAGTCTTGAAGACGTGAAGAAAATTATGGGAGAGATATGTCTGCCTAGGACATTCTGCATTTTAATGAGTTCCGTGGTGTATTTTGGTGCTCAGTCTATGAAGCTCAGGTACTGAGAGGAGAATGATGTAACCGCTTGAGAAGGTAAAGTCAGGAGGAAAAGTTGAAGTGACTTGGAGTATTAATGGGCCCCACTGAGGGCTGTTCCTAACAAAGCCTCCCCAGGGACTTGTTAGGGCACATATTTGGAGGCCATGATTGCAGCCTGGCAAAGCACTGTGCTGAGAAGTCTTGGTTGGTTTTGGTGAAGCAGAAGGGCCAAGGCCTGACCCCAGCCACTGGAAGGGGAGATCCTGCACCCCCCCGTCTGGCTCAGGGCTCTTCTTGGGGTCTGTATGATGTGGTGGGCAGCGTGACGCCACGAGAAGAACTTCATTATGACCCCTCCCCACCCCTGCACAGGGTATCAAGGAAGCAGTGAGGCCCCATTGCAACGACTCTATCTCGTCTCCTCAGAAGCTGTAGGCAAAGGGACAAAAACGTCAGGGCTGTTGGGGCCTTCCCTTCTTGCCAGCACCCTCTGCCTTCTCCTCTGTAGGTTTCCCTAAGCTGTTCCACTCTTTGCCCTATTTCCTTGAAGTCTGCAGGCACCTATCTCTGTTCACCACCTTGCTCTCATCCCAGCATTTCCATCATTTCACCAATGTCTCATCAACCCTCACCAGCTGTTCCTTGAAACACAAAGCTAGAGTCTGATATTTGAGTGACCTGTCTCACCACAGCACTACTCTTTGAGGGATATTTCTTCCTCCTTGTGGCCAGTGCCAACCTTCCAAGGTGCACTTTGTGGCAGTTTTTTCTCTCCTGCTCATCTCCACAACAAAACAAAGCTCCATCAGGTTGGAAACCACTCCTGAAGTAGGCATCCCAACCCATCAGGCTCCTTGCGGCCTGTCAGCCAAGCAGACAGAAGTCACCTCAGCAGCATCTCCCAAGGCCTGGGCCTGCTGCTGCCCTTGCAGCTTCTTGGCTAGACACAGCCAAGCCTTGGGCCTCCTGCTGTCCAGTCCTGGACTCAAGCAGAAGGGACAGGACAAGCCCTGTGCGGGCCTTCTTTCTGTCTGGGTCCTCCTGGGGATGGAGGCAGAGGGGATCCCACAGGCAGCATGCCAAGCAGGGGCCTTCTGCTGGCCTAGCAGGGCCACTGGCAGATGGCAGCCCCAAAGTGCACATCCCAGGGAGAAGCCAAGGCTGACCTGCCACCTCCAGACACAAGGGACCTCACAGGCCCTTTGCGTGACACGTTCCTGCTGCTGCCCTATCAGCTGCAGAGACAGAAGTGACCTCCCAGTCACTGCCCCAGTCCCATTCCTCCTGCTGGGGCAGGAGATCCTGAGGCTGAGTTGACCTCTCTCTAGACCCCTCGGTACCGATTTTTACTTTCTGGGTTAGAGATTAAGCAAAGTTTTACTGGGAGTGTTTGGTGTTCTGCTCGTGGTGTCAGGTCTGTCTTTAAGGTATGGACAAGCTCTGTGGTTTAGGGTTTTTTAGGTCTGCCAAGAAGTCTGGGTTTAAAGAGATTATTTTATTTTTTGTGTTAAGGGTAGGCATTAGGGTTAGCAAGAGAGAAAACGGATTCCTGTCACAGTGATGTAGTAGCATTTAGGTTTAGGGATTAAATTTCCTGGTTCAAGTAAGGTAAGGGCCATACATGACTGTTTTAAGTCAGTGTTACCACAGCATCGACATTACATGAACCATCTTACCTCTACAAAATCATAAGTTTCTGCTGGCCAAGCTCTTCTTCCCACCCCAAAATCTCACATCTCTCTTGTCCAGGTTGCTCCTGACCTCCCATATCTTATTGGGATCAGCTTTCTGATGACATTCTTGATCCCAGAGTATCTGTCTCACCTCTGTTAGCTACTCTAGTCTTGAGACAGAAGTGGCATTGTAGTCAGGAGGGAAAGGGGCACAAATGTCTTTAGGATCATCCTCCACAACGTGCCCATCAGCTCTGTACCTCCACAAAACTGCGCTTCCTACCTACAAGTTTTGTTTCCAGAATGGCTTCTATGGATCAGGATTCCTTTTTCCAGGACCTCACGCATGGTTTTGTTTCGGATGTGCAGGGATGGGATAAGGAAAGCCAAGGCACAGATGGAACTGAGCTTAGCAAGGGATGCAAAGAATAACAGGAAGAGATTCTACAGATTCATTGCTCAGGAAAAAAAGGCCAAGGAGAGTGTACCCCCTCTGATGGAAGAGAAAGGTGAACTGGTAATGACAGCCATGGAGAAGGCTGAGGGACTCAGCAGCGTCTTCTCCTCAGTCTTCCCTGCCAGTCAGGCTTCCCAAGTCTTTCATTTCCCTGAACCCAGAGATGGCGGCTGGGGGGCAAAGTCCCACGTGCTGTAAATGAAGAGCAGGTTTGGGAACACCTGATGAAACTCAACAAGTACAAGTCTATGGGGCACAATGACTTGCACCTCAGGGTCCTAAGGGAACTGGCTGATATAGTTGCCAAGCCTCTCTCCATCATATTTGAAGGGTCCTGGATGTTGGGTGAAGTCCCTGGTGACTGGAAAAAGGGAAAACATCACTCTCATTTCTTAAAAGGGTAGAAAGGAGGACCCAGGGAACTGCAAAACAGTGAACCTCACCTCTGTGCCTGGCAAGATCATGGAAAAGATCCTCCTGGAATCAATGTCAGGCACATGCAAGAGAAAGAGGTGATCCAAGAGAGCCAGCTTGGCTTCACCAAAGGGTAAATCATGCCTGATTCCTTTCCAGAATGGAGTGACCACATCAGACAACAAGGGAAGACCGACCGATGTCATCTACTAGGAATTGTGTTGTCACAGTCCCCCATGACATCGTCGTCGCCAAATTGGAGGGATACGCATTTGATGGGTGGACCATTGAGTGGATAAGGAATTGGTTTGAAGGTCACACCCAGAGAGCGGTGGTCAATGGCTCTATGTCCAAGTGGAGGCTGGTGATGAGTGGCATCCCTCAGGAGTCTATCCTGGGAGTGGTACTGTTTAAGATCTTTGTCAATGACAGGGACAGTGGGGTAGAGTGCACCCTCAGCAAGTGTGCAGATGACACCAAGCTGAGAGGTGTAGTTGATGCAACAGAGGAAGGGATGCCATCCAAAGGGTCCTGGAGAAGCTTGAAATTTGGGCCCATGTGAACCTAAGGAGGTTCAACAAGTCCAAGTGCAAGGTGCTGCACCTGGGCCGGGGAAATCCCAGACATGGGGATAGGCTGGGAGAAGAACTCATTGAGAGCAGCCCTGCAGAGAAGGACTTGGGGGTTCTGCTGGATGAAAAGCTCAACATGAGCCAGGAATGTGTGCTTGTAGCCCAGAAGGCCCAGTGCATCCTGGGCTGCATGAAGAGAGGAGTGGGCAGCAGGTGGAGGCAGGTGATTGTTCCCCTCTGCTCTGCCCTTGTGAGGCCCCACTTGGAGTCCTGCATCCAGGTCTGGAGCCCCCAGCAGAAGAAGGATGTGGGCTGTTAGAGTGGGTCCAGAGGGAGGCCACAAAGATGATCAAGGGGCTGGAGTACCTCTTCTATGAAGAAAGGCTGAGAGAGCTGGGGCTGTTCAGCCTGGAGAAGAGAAGGCTCTGGGGTGATGTCGTTGCAGACTTTCAGTACTTAAAGGGTCTTTTAAAGGGAATGGAGAAGGACTCTTTACTCAGGTAGATAATTACAGGACAAGGGGAAGTGGCTTTAAATTAAAAGAAGGGAGATTCAGATTAGAGGTCAGAAGGAAATTTTTCACTCAGGATAATGAGGCACTGGAAGAGGTTTTTCCACAGAGGTATTGGATGCCCCATCCCTGCAGGTCTTCAAGAGCAAGTTAGATGAAGTCCTGAGCAACCATGATCCACAAGGAGGTGTCACTGCCCATGGTAGGGGGGTTGGAACGAGATGATCTTTGAGGTCCTTTCCAGCCCAGGCCATTCTGTGATTCCATGACTCTATGGTTAAAAATAATTTTAAAACTTGTTATGCAGAAGGATAAGAATAACATTATTTCTATCAATGTAAAATGTTGTTAAAATATTAATAAAAATAGACTTAAAGAAATCATTCCCTAAGTTTCACAAAAAAAATAAAAAACAGCTAGTACTCTTACGATTATTTCTAATATTAGACTTCTATAATAAGATTAATGATAAAAATGGTATGATAATAATCAGAACGCTGAAGTCATTATTTAAGATGAAGAAGCATGTATAGAAATATTTTCCTCACTGCACCTTTGAGCTCCTGATTCCTCATGCTGTAGATGAGGGGGTTCAGTGCTGGAGGCACCACTGAGTACAGAACTGCTAGCCCAGGTCCAGGGATGGGGAGGTGATGGAGGGAGGCTTCAGGTAGGCAAACATGGCAGTGCTGACAGTCATAGAGACCACGGCCAGGTGAGGGAGGCACGTGGAAAAGGCTTTGTGCCGGCCCTGCTCAGAGGGCATCCTCAGCACCGCCCTGAAGATCTGCACATAGGACAGCACAATGAAAACAAAACAGCCAAAGGCTAAAGAAACACTAAACACAAGGACGCGAGTTTCCCTGTGGTAGACATCTGAGCAAGAGAGCTTGAGGATCTGGGGGATTTCACAGAAGAACTGGTCCACAGCATTGCCTTGGCAGAGGGGCAGGGAAAAGGTAGTGGCCGTGTGCAGGACAGCATTGAGAAAGCCACTGCCCCAGGCAGCTGCTGCCATCTGGGCACAAGCTCTGCTGCCCACGAGGCTCCCGTAGTGCAGGGGCTTGCAGATGGCAGTGTAGCGGTCATAGGCTGTGACGGTGAGAAGGGAATACTCTGCTCCAATGAAGAAGACTAAAAAGAAGACCTGTGCGGCACACCCTTGATAGGAGATGACCTTGGTGTCCCAGAGGGCATTGGCCATGGCTTTGGGGAGGGTGCTGGAGATGGATCCCAGGTCGAGGAGGGCGAGGTTGAGGAGGAAGAAGTACATGGGGGTGTGGAGGAGGTGGTCGCAGGCTACGGCGGTGAGGATGAGGCCATTGCCCAGGAGGGCAGCCAGGTAGATGCCCAGGAAGAGCGCGAAGTGCAGGAGCTGCAGCTCGCGCGTGTCTGCGAATGCCAGCAGGAGGAACTCGGTGATGGAGCTGCTGTTGGACATCTGCTGTTTAGAGGCATCGGGTTCTGCTGAAAGAATAGAAAGACATTAATAATGTACAACCGACTTAGCAGAGGAAAACTCATACCATTTCTCTTCTCACCTCCATACAGAAGGAACCTCACAGTCCCTTTGCGTGACACGTTCCTGCTGCTGCCCTATCAGCTGCAGAGACAGAAGTGACCTCCCAGTCACTGCCACAGTCACATTCCTCCTGCTGGGGCAGGAGATCCTGAGGCTGAGCTGACCTCTCTCTAGTCTCCTAGCGACTAGATTTTACCTTTCTCAGTTAGAGATTAAGCAAAGTTTTAGTGGGAGTCTTTGGTGTTCTGCTTGTGGAGTCAGGTCTCTGGTTAGGGTATGGGCATGCACTATGGTTAAGGGTTTTGTTTAGGTTTGTCAGGAAGTCTGGGGTTAAATAGAGCATTTTAATGTTAGTGTTAAGGGCAGTGATTAGGGTGAGCAAGAGAGTAAAGGTAAGGGAAAGGGGCTATGGGCAGAGTTTTCCTAAAAGTGATACTTTGAGTTCTGCATTACAGTAGTGGATTCCTATCAGGGTGGTGGACTAATGTTTATGTTGAGGGATTTTTGTTACTGTTGAAAATAGTGTAAGGGACACAGAAGACTGTTTGAAGCCAGTGTTACAGAAGCATCAACATTACATGAACCCTCTAACCTCTAGAAAGTAAGCTTCTGAGCTCTTCTTCCCTTCCTCTTCCCTCTCCCAAATCTCACATCTCTCCTGGCCAGGATACTCCTGACCTCCCCATATCAGTCATCTAACGGGGATCAGCTTTCTGACAGCCTTCATTAAACCAGAGTACCTGTCTCACCTCTGCTGGCTACTCTATTCCGTAGTATTAGAGTGCTCTATACTCTATACTCTGTTGGCTATTCTAGTCTGTTACTATGAAAGCCTCCCGTGGGAATTGTTAGGGCAGATAACTGGAGGCCATGATTACAGACAGGCAAAGGCACTGTGCTGAGAAAAGTCTCGGTTTGTTTTGGTGAAGCAGAAGGACCAAGGCCTGACCCCAGCCACTGGAGGACAGATCCTGCATCCACATGTCTCACTCAGGACTCTTCTTGGGGTCTGTGGGGTAGGGGACAATGCCCATAATATCATGTGAGGGACAATGGTATGACACCTCCCAGTGTTTGCACATGGTTGAAAGGAAAATACATGGTCCCAGTGCAATGAGAATAACACGTCTCCTCATAAGCCATGGCTGCGGAGACAAAGATGTCAGTGCTGCTGCGGCCTTCCATTCTTGTCAGAGCCCTCTGCCTTCTCCTCTGCAGGCTTTCCTGTGCTGTCCCACACCTCTCTGAAGGCTGCAGACAGCCACTCCTCTTCCCCACCTGGCTCTCACTCTGGTATTGCCAGGATTTCACTGATGCCTCTCCACTCTCGCCAGCTGTTCCTTCAAACACAAGGGCATGGGCTGATCCAAAGTCCCTCTGGGTGACCTCTGGACCCACAGCACCAGTGCCAGTGCCTCACCTCCAAGTCAAGAATTTCGTCTATCTAATCTAAATCTACCCTCTTCAAGTTTAAAACCATTCCCCTTGTCCTATCATAGAATCATAGGAATCATAGAAACACAAAGTTGGAAAGAATCATTTAGTCCAAACATCCTATCATTAATACTACCCACTAAGCTACTAAATCAGATATCGTAGCACCTTGTCCTGGTGCTTCTTGAACACTGCGAGGGGCAGTGGGTGACTCCACCACCTCCCTGGGCAGACCATTCCAGTGCCTGACTACTCTTTGAAAGAAAAAGTCTTTCGTGACATCTAATCTAAATCTCCCCATGCGCAACCTGTGGCCATTTCCATGAGTCCTATCGTTAGTTATCTGAGAGACGAGGCTGACCCTCGCCTCACCACAACATCTCTTCAGGAAGTTGTAGAGTGCAATAAATTCTCCCCTGAGCCTCTTCTTCTCCACACTAAACAATCCCAGCCACTCTTCATAAGACTTGTGCTCCAGACCCCTCACCAGTTTGGTTGCCCTTCTCTGGACACACTCCAGTGCCTTGATGTCCTTCTCGTAGTGAGGGGCCCAAAACCGAACACGGTACTCGAGGTGCGGCCTCACCAGAGCAGAGTACAGGGGGACGATCACCTCCCTGCTCCTGCTGGCTGCACTATTTCTACTACAGGCCAGGATGCCATTGGCCTTCTTGGCCACCTGGGCACACTGCTGGCTCATGTTCAGCCGAGCATCAATCAACACTCCCAGGTCCCTTTCCTTTTCACAGTCTTCTAGCCACTCTGCCCCAAGCCTATAGCGTTGCATGGAGTTATTGTGGCCAAATTGCAGGACCCTGCACTTGGCCTTGTTGAACTTCATCCCATTCACCTCAGCCCAGCAATCCAGCCTATCCAGATCTCTCTGAAGGGCCACCTACAGATCCTTGTGCAGATCGACACTACCTCCCAACTTGGTGTCATCTGCAAACTTACTGAGGGTACACTCAATCCCCTCATCTAGGTCCTCAATAAAGACATTAAACAAGATAGGTCCCAGTACTGACACCTGGGGGACACCACTTGTAACAGGATGCCAGCTGGACTAGCCAAAAATCTTGGTTAAAATCTCTGAGGAGAGCCTTTATGGGCTTCACATGAACAATCGTGGCAGTGTCATAGATAATCATAAAATCATGGGATCACAGAATCATAGAATGGTTTGGGTTGGAAGGGACCTTAAAATCGTCGTATTCCAACCGCCCTGTCATGGGCAGGGACACCTCCTCCTAGACTGGTTGCTCAAAACTCGTTCCAACCTGTCCTTGAACACTTCCAGGGATGGGACATTCACAGCTTTTCCAGGCAACCTGTTCCAGTGCCTCACCATCCTCAGAGTAAAGAATTTCTTCCATATATCTAATTTAAACCTACCCTCTTTTAGTTTAAGGTCATTACTCCTTGTCCTATCACTACACTCCCTGACAAAGACTGTCTCCCCAGCTTTCCTGTAGGTCTTCTTTAAGTACTGCAAGGTTGTTCTAAGGTTTCTCCAGTGCTTTGTCTTCTCCAGGATGAGCAGTACCAGCTCGCTCAGCGTGCCTTCACAGCAGACGTGCTCCAGCCCCTTGGCCATCTCTGTAACCCTCCTCTGGACTCGTTCGAATAATTCCATGTACTCAAACTGCTGCGTTAAGCCACGGCAGTCTTTTTGGCACCCAGAGTGGGGCATGAAGGGTTGAGATAATGACAGATCTTACCAGAGAGTGCTAAAATTAAATTGTTATAAGCATTAGACCAGTTTAGTAGTTGCTGATCACAATGTCGACGTTTTGGATCTCAGGTCTGTTGTGCTTGCTTTCAGAAATGTGTTGTATAACACATTACCTACTGCATGTGTTCCCGTTGTGCTGTTTATCATTTCTGGGGCTGGTTTAAAGTTATTTTGCTATGCTGTGTAACACTGGCTTATGATTCTATAAAATATCTGGTCATGTGACAAATGTGTTATTTGTACTGAGCATTGCCATCACCTCCGTACCTCAGGAACCATCACTCAGAAACTTAAGGATTACACTCTTGACCTTTTTGCTTTAGGGAGCCAATCTAGGGGGAGAAAAGGGAGGGACACTTCTCCACTTATTCAGTCCCCCTTTCTCCTTCACCTCCCCCTTCTCCTCCAGGCTAATTACACTAGCTCTACAAAGCTTTGAATATCCTTGGGATGCTCCTATTGTGATGTCTCCTGAATGCGTTTCAACTTTTGGTTAATGACAAAAAACTATTTAAGAATGCCATCCAGAGACCCGCCCCAAGGCAGGAGAGTTAGAGGCAGGGAGAGTGGGAGGATAAGGGCAGGCACCTAGAGCAGTGGGCACCTCCAGGGCTTTGGAACTTTCCCCCTGAGCACCTGCAGAATCCTTAAAAACTGTAGAAGTGCTTGAAAAGGAGGTGTTATCACCTTGGCAATTCCAAAGGGACACAAAGCACTGGAATGTGCTGGGACTTGGTCTGTGCTTACTGAGCCTCAGTCAGTGCCACTCCAACCCCTGTGACAGGCCCTGCAGCTACTCCAACACCTCTGACATGTCCTGCAGCCGCTCCAGCCCCTGGGACAGGCCCCAGGTCTAGTCTGGGGACTAGACCAGACCCCCCAGGTCTGGTCTTGCTAGGCCACAGCACCAACCTGTGCCAGTATCCGTTGCCTCTATATGCAGGAGAAAACACTGGGTGTGAAAATCAGGCTCCTTAGAATGGAAAAGAACTACTACCGAGAAAAGAAAGGAGGAAGAAGAATGTTGATTTATGAAACCTTGACATAGACTTCCCCACGAGGGGGTACTTCAAAGATCCAAAAGGGTACAGGTGGGGTTTTGGGACAGCTGCCTTGGAGACGGAGGATATTAAAGAGTTGTCTACCTTGCCCAGTCTCTGGGAGGAGCCTTCCGTTTGTGGAACTGTTGAAGGTCAAAGAAGAGCAGGTGCAGGTAGGTTACCACAATGTTCTACCATTTGGGGATGGGCTGGACATCAGTAAGTAATGACCAATTGCACTGTGTATAACTTGCTTTGTACATAAAAATAATAATAACAATAACAACAACAACAACAATAATAATAATCATCGTCATAATCATCATCATCATAAAAGCTACTGTTATTATTATTTCTCTTCCCTTTCGGTCCATTAAACTGCCCTTATCTCAACATATAAGCATTTGGGGGGTTGGTGTGAGCTAACTGCTGTGTGGTGCTGAGCTACTTGCCAGGTTAAAGGACAACATGTTTGACAACCACACTCTAATAGCACAAATCGCACTTGTAAAATTCATCTCTCCTGTGTTCAGAGAAGGGCAGTCAGTGATGATTTCAGTCTGCTTCAAGCACCACAGCCCCTGAGATGGGCCTAAATTTAAACCAACCCCTGTGACAGGCCCTAGAGCCACTCCAAAAACTGCGATATGCACTGCAGCCACTCCAACTGCTCTGAAAGGCCCTGCAGCCAGAACAACTCCTGTGATGGGCCCTGCAGCCACTCCAGCCCCTGAAATGGGCCCCATGACTGGGCCAGAGAACCAGCCTGTGCCACTATTGGTTGCCTCTTTATGCAAGAGAAAACAATGGGTGTGGAAGTCAGTTTTTCTTTAGAAAGGAAAGAAACTCCTACCCAGACAAAAAAGGAGGAAGAAGAAGATAAGGCAGGTTTCACCAAAGAAGGGCCACCGTGGAAGCAGGAGGACAAAGAAGAAGAAATCACCTAAACATCACAAACCACGTGATCCCTTTCCCAGGGTAAGCTATGAGATAAGGGAAAAGATTTCAGCCATCATCTTGGTGAGCACATTGTCACCTGGCTGCCCCAGTGCTGGGAGAACAGGGCCAATAGCCTGGAATTAGAGGGCAGGGAAGCCAAGCAGCTGGGATCCCCCTCTAGAGAAGGAGTGATTGACAAAGCCATTGGAAAAGGGCACAAGGAATTTAATCCTGTCAGGCGTCAAGGAAAGTTCTCCCTTCAAGAAAGATCTTGTATGTCAACCAGGAAAGTGGACCAACATGGAGAGGGGTATCCGGTACCTGAGGGAATTAGCCGTGCTGAAGGTGATTGATAGTGACCTAGACAACAAACAGCTGTCCAAAGTTCCAGATGAAGTCGAGTGCCCATGACCCATGTGGCAGAAGTTTGTACAGAGCGCACCATCACCATATGCCAGCTCATTGGCAGTTATGACCTGGAAAGACCAAGAGGAACCCACATGGATGAGTCGGATGTAGTTGGATGTAGCCAACTACAGCATTACAATGAAAGTCTCTCTTCTTCCCTATGGGCCTGCATCTCGTCTTGAGAGAAATTTTCTCACGAGATGCTAGAACTACAAGAGATACATCTTCCTCCCCACCTGCATGAACCAATAGCTCAGCTATCAGGTGTAAGCATCCCTTTGCTCAAGAAAGTTGATGTAGTGCGTGCATACTATGTGCTACCTGTGGTTTTAACTGTGTGACCATGGAAAGGCCATGAGAAAACGGGATGCAAAAATCTGCCCTACCTCCACCCTAGAGGCACGGATCCATGAAGCGCAAGGAAAAGCATTCACAAAAAGTGGTTCTTCTGAGAAAATTACTGCTCCAGTTTCTAGCAGACAGTCCTCCAAACAGAGTAATGAATACTATGAGCAGGACTAGAGGGGCCCAGCCTCCATCCAGGAGGAGGAAGGGGACAATCGGGTGTATTGGACTCTGAGGAGTATTGGCCTGGCACATCAAACCCAAGAGTTAACTGTACTGGAGGCTGAAGTGAGCCTAACTGGGAAGGAGTGGCAAAAGCAACCCATTGGGACTGGCCTGGAGGCTCTGTGCAACCTTAGCACAGACTAAATCAGGAGAGGGTACTTCAAAGATCCACAAGGGTATTGGTGGGCTTTTGGCATAACTGCCTTGGAGACGAAGGACATCAAACAGTTGTCTACCTTGCCCACTCTCTCACAGGACCCTTCTGCTGTGCAGGTGCTGATGGCCAATGAGCAGCAGGTGCCAATCGCTACCACAACAGCGCACCTGAGGCAGTATTGCACTCACAGAGACTCCCTGATTCCCATGCATGAGCTGGTTCATTGACTGCAGAGCCAAGGAGTGATCAGCAACACTTGCTCACCCTTTAGTAGTCCCATATGGACAGTGCAAAATTCTAATGGTGAGTGGAAGAGAACGGTGGACTTCTGTGGCCTGACTGAAGTCACACCACCGCTGAGTGCTGCTGTGCTGGCCATGCTAGAACTTCATTCAGTACGAACTGCAGTCAAAGGCAGCCAAGCGCTCAGCCACAATTAATATTGCTAATGCATTTTTCTCCATCCCTTTGGCAGCAGTGTGAAGACCACAGTTTGATTTCAGTTTGAGGGGCGTCCTGTCCACCTGGAATGGACTGCGCCAGGGGTAGGAACACAGCCCCACCGTTTGCAATGGGCTGATCCAGACTGCCCTGGAAGAGGGGGAAGCTTCTGAACATCTCCAGTACATTAATGTCGTCATCACATGGGGCAACACATCTCAAGAATTGGAGAAAGGGAAGAAAATAGCTTTAATAGTACAAATCACACTTCTAAAACCAGTCTTTCCCACTTTCAGTGAGGAGCAGTTGGTGATGAATTCAGTCTGCTCCAAGCACCACAGCCCAGGAGAGACCCTGCTGCCTTCGGGAGCTGTCAGCCCTGAGGCCTTGGGGACACCTCGAGGGAGCCCAATGGCACAGAGCAAGCGATGCCATGGTCGGGTGCTGTGCTGCTGAGCTGGGCCGGGCTCCTGGGCCCAAGGGGAGCTCGTGGCAAGCGGGCAGCGCTGCAGAGAGACAGCTCTGCCCAGGAGCAGCTCCTGTGCACAGCGCAGCAGGGCTGGGGGCTCAGACCGCAGCTGGCACGGGGAGAGGAGAGAAGGAGAGAGGGCTTGGAGGCAGTGAGGAGCGCAGCAACAGAGGGCAGCGTGTGGCAGGACAGATCTGCAGGCTCTTGGCACTGTGAGTCTCTGGCAGCAGGAACATGTAAATGGGATTTCCAAAGGGTTTTTCTGAAGCCAACACAGCTCATGGCGGATAGCATCTGACAGGATGGATATCTCTGTTTCTCCAGTATGAAGTAGACGCTTGCATTCCTCCTGGCTTCTCCACCTGGCCGTGCTGCTGCTGCTCTTGTTCCCAGGCTGCCTGGGGATGGGGGTTTCACCTGCCCATGGAGTGAGCCCTCGGTGTACTTGGGTGAAGGGGAGTATGGGGACAGGGTGAGGGGTCTGGAGATGGGCACTTGGAGCCTGGCTTCTTCTGCCCTCAGCAGTGTCCTGGTTCATCTCAGGTCAACCTCTGAAGGCAATCGTCCTGCAGCTCAAATGCTCAAATGTGCTGCTGATGCCAGCACAGCTCAGACCAGCACTGATGGACAGACTGGGTGTTGTCTGTGTGGGACGCTCTGCACTAAAGGGACAGTCTCTTTGCCTCTGAGGATCCACAAGGTTTTACTTGGAATGCAGCAGAATGCCCAGGATTTATGTCTTAGAATCACTCCTCAGGTGTGGTGGGGCAGCTAAAACCAAAAATACAAAACAAATAATTAAATAACTAAATCTCCACACCTCTGCTATGCAGTTGGGTGAACTAGGATCAAAGCTGGGGAAATCTCTTTGATATCAGCAGTAAAGTGAATCTAAGACTACCCCATGTTCCTACCATGTTACTACCATTTTACTACCATGTTACTACCACTGGCTGTAGTGCAGGACTGATTCTTGCATTGCCCACAGATGAGTCCCCTGCTCCCAGAGACACTCTCAGGCAGAATCAATGAAAGAGACCTTCAAAATATCTGCCTAGAAATGGTCAATTTTTGGTAATTTTAGGTGAAAAATGGAAAGAGTTTTCCTCCAATGTGCCCGTGGTAGATTATCATTGCCTTTCTCCTCCTTGTACAGGACCTCATGACCAGAATTAGCAGATGTCCAACAGCAGCTCCATCAGTGAGTTCCTCCTGCTGGCATTCGCAGACACACGGGAGCTGCAGCTCCTGCACTTCGGGCTCTTCCTGGGCATCTACCTGACTGCCCTCCTGGGCAACGGCCTCATCCTCACCGCCGTAGCCTGCGACCACCGCCTCCACACCCCCATGTACTTCTTCCTCCTCAACCTCGCCCTCCTCGACCTGGGCTGCATCTCCACCACTCTCCCCAAAGCCATGGCCAATGCCCTCTGCGACACCAGGGCCATCTCCTATCAAGGGTGTGCTGCACAGGTCTTTTTCTTTCTCTTCTTTATATCAGCAGAACTTTATGTTCTCACCGTCATGTCCTATGACCGCTACATTGCCATCTGCAAGCCCCTGCACTACAGGAGCCTCGTGGGCAGCAGAGCTTGTGCCCAGATGGCAGCAGCTGCCTGGGGCAGTGGCTTTCTCAATGCTGTCCTGCACACGGCCACTACATTTTCCCTGCCCCTCTGCCAAGGCAATGCTGTGGACCAGTTCTTCTGTGAAATCCCCCAGATCCTCAAGCTCTCCTGCTCAGATGTCTACCTCAGGGAAGTTGGGGCACTTGTGTTTAGTGTTTCTTTAGTCTTTAGTTGTTTTGTTTTCATTGTGCTGTCCTATGTGCAGATCTTCAGGGCTGTGCTCAGGATCCCCTCTGAGCAGGGTCGGCACAAAGCCTTTTCCACTTGCCTCCCTCACCTGGCCGTGGTCTCCCTGTTTGTCAGCACTGCCACGTTTGCCTACCTGAAGCCCCCCTCCATCTCCTCACCATCCTTGGACCTGTTGCTGACAGTTTTATATGTAGTAGTACCTCCAGCAGTGAATCCCCTCATCTACAGCATGAGGAACCAGGACCTGAAAGCCACACTGAAGAAACTGGTTCTAGTGGTAATATTTATTTAGCAATAAATTGGCTATCTCCCTTTTCTAGTTTTACTCAAGTTAATCTCAGGCAATTCTTGACCTTTAGGTACGTATTCTTTAAAATTCTGTTTGCAGATAAATATTTGCTTTCATTCCTCTTTTCCAGATGACTAACCCTCTGTGTGACCCACACGCTTTCTCTGAATGTGTTTATTCCTAAATGACATCTGGCCTCTGTTGTGGCATCTTGTTAATAAAAGTGAAGTTGCTCAGTGCTCAGGGGCCTTCTTCCCAAACTGGAGTGCAGAAGGCGATCAGGGAATGCCAGGCTCAAGGCCTCACTCTTGTACTTGGGTGCCACCTGGACACAGGGGCAGGAGGGCACGGGGTGGGGGGTGAGGGAGTCAGGGCTGGACTGAGTCGTCACTGGTGGATTCCCAGTGCCCCTGGAGGCCCTGACTGGTCAAGAAACAGCTTCCTGGAATTGAAACGTGACAGGGCTGGCGGCATCAGGGAGGTATCGAGAGCCACCAGGATACCCTAAGGGTTCTCCTGGGATGCCGTGTGCCTTGTGTTGGGTGGGCAGCGAGTGGGTCTTCACAGTAAAGCCAAGCCAAAGGATGCACGGGCTGATGGGAGCTCTGCAATGCCAGGACACACAGCGAGGCCACAGCACAAAGGTCTCAGAGGCCTTCAGGGAACAAGTGGAAAGGACGTAGACTGGGTGACAAGGCAAGGTCCGGGGGGTGGGGAGAGGTGGGCAGGGGCTGGGCTGGGCTGGGCAGTGCTCGGCAGAGGGCACCAGCAGCGTCAGGGAGCGGTGGCAGCATGCAGGGGAGGGCTCCCAGCAGGGCTTGGTGCTGCAGAGCCAGGGCTGGGGAAGGGAGCCCTGAGCTGCAGGGGCAGGGGACAGGAGGCCGCTCGGGGCCCTTGCTGGCCTGGGCAGAGCAGGAAGGGGGCCCAGGGCATTCGTCCCCTCACTGCAGCCTGCCAGGACCTGCACGGCGCTCACGGAGCATCCAGGGCCAGGCCAGGCTGGGTTCTGGCTCAGCCATTTGAAGCGTGCTATATTTGAGTTTCTGAGCCTGAATTTGCTAAAGATGACCCAGGAAGGTAAATGCATGTTCAAGTGTCTCGAAGGAATAAGGGGTGTCATGGGTTAAGTAGAAATAAGAATATCATGGGTTTCCAATGACCATTTCAAATCTAGGTCAGTCCGAGGAACCCACTGAACTAGGGTGTTGTTTTTGAAGGGGTTTCCTTTGCTGGGCTGGGCTGCAGTTACAGGGACAAAGACCACTGCTGACAGTGGAGGTGCTCTAGGAACTCTACCTGGCTCCACCGGATTTTCCCAAAGGTCTCTGGTCTCCTGCAGGTCTTTTCTGACATCTGCCGGTCCAGGGAAGTGCCTCAAACACAACTGGGCCACAGGAGGTTTTCCCTGGTTATGCTTATGGTCAGACAGCAAAGCTCTGCCTCAATACCCTGTAATTTTTTTAGTATTTAACTAATAAAGCAACTACTCATCAGCTCAAATGATTCAACCCCTTCCATTAAATGTCTCACGAAGAAGATCATGAAGAAATGTGAATTTTCAGGATGTATATTCATCGCAGGAGAAGAAATCCTGGTGTTCACCTGTACTTGCTTTGTCATTCCTTTGTCTATAATGGTGTGCTCCCTCATCTTCCAGGCTCAAAACCTGACTTGATTACACAGACCCTGCTGAATGTCCCCTTTCCAGCTGCCTGTCTGGACCTATGCACTTCCCATGGTTCTCCTGCTTTGCCCTCCCCTTACTCTTTGATCATTCAGACCGCCCTCACCAACCCAGTTGCTGCTTTGAGTTTCAGTGAGTTCCAGCTCGCCCATCTCTCAGCAGTCTGTCTAATGGTTTCCTTAGCCAGAAACTCATCTGAGAATCATGAGAATTTCTCATTGAATTAGTATGATATGGATTAATATTAACACTATGATTTTAAATTTCGTATTAATCACTGTAAAATACATCTTGAACAGTCATCCTTTTAGGAAGGTAAACATAACTGGAGGCCAAAAAATAAGGAACTTTAACTTTTTTTTTTTTTTTTTTTAAATTGCAGTATGATGTCGTGTTGTTTCTTTTTAAATAGGAAAAACCTTCCTCTTCCTACCTAAGCAGGGCTTCAAAGGAGTAACTGCAGACCAATATCTATAGGAAAATGATGCTCCAAACTGAAATGCAACAAAATTCCGCCTTTAAAATGAGGAAAGATTTCTATTAGATGCTCTTGGAAATCTTCCTCCTTAACTACTCCATGAGAGCTCTCCAATTAGCTCTACAAGTCTTGAAGACTTGAAGAAAACTGTGGGAGAGTTATGGCTGCTTAGGCCTCTGTCTCTTTTAATGAGTTCAGTGGTGTATTTTGGTGCTGTCAGTGAAACATGGATACTGAGAGGAGAATGATGCAATTGCTTGAGAAAGTAAAGTCAGAAGGAAAAGTTGAAGTGACTTGGAGTATTAATGGGCCCCACTGAGGGCTGTTCCTAACAAAGCCTCCCCAGGGACTTGTTAGGGCAGATAACTGGAGGCCATGATTCCAGACAGGAAAAGCGCTGTGCTGAGAAAAGTCTTGGTTGGTTTTGGTGAAGCAGAAAGGCCAAGGCCTGACCCCAGCCCCTGGGAGGGGAGATCCTGCACCCCCATGTCTGGCTCAGGGCTCTTCTTGGGGTCTGTATGATGTGGTGGGCACTGTGATGCCACGAGAAGAACTTCATTAGGACACCTCCCCACCCCTGCACATGGTATCAAGGAAGCAGTGAGGCCCCATTGCAATGACTGTATCTCGTCTCCTCAGAAGCTCTAGCCAAAGGGACAAAAACGTCAGGGCTGTTGGGGCCTTCCATTCCTGCCAGCACCCTCTGCCTTCTCCTCTGCAGGCTTTCCTATGCTGTCCCACACTTTGCCCTATTTCCTTGAAGTCTGCAGACACCCATCTCTGTTCACCGCCTTGCTCTCATCCCGGCATTTGCATCATTTCACCAGTGTCTCATCAACCCTCATCAGCTGTTCCTTGATGAACAAAAAGCGTGGGTCTGATCATAGACTCTCTTTCGGTGACCTCTTTCACCACAGCACGACCCTATGAGGGACATTTCTTCCTCTTCATGGCCAGTGCCACACTTCCAAGGTGCACTTTGTGGCAGTTTTTTCTCTCTTGCTCTTTCCTACTACCAAAGAAAGCTCCATCAGGGTGGAAACCACTCCTGAAGTAGGCATCCCAACCCATCAGGCTCCTTGTGGCCTGTCAGCCAAGCAGACAGAAGTCACCTCAGCAGCATCTTCCAAGGCCTGGGCCTGCTGCTGGCCTTGCAGCTTCTTGGCTAGACACAGCCAAGCCTTGTGCCTCCTGCTGTCCAGTCCTGGCCTCAAGCAGAAGGGACAGGACAAGCCCTGTGCGGGCCTTCTTTCTGTCTGGGTCCTCCTGGGGATGGAGGCAGAGGGGATCCCACAGGCAGCATGCCAAGCAGGGGCCTTCTGCTGGCCTAGCAGGGCCACTGGCAGATGGCAGCCCCAAAGTGCACATCCCAGGGAGAAGCCAAGGCTGACCTGCCACCTCCAGACACAAGGGACCTCACAGTCCCTTTGCGTGACACGTTCCTGCTGCTGCCCTATCAGCTGCAGAGACAGAAGTGACCTCCCAGTCACTGCCCCAGTCCCATTCCTCCTGCTGGGGCAGGAGATCCTGAGGCAGAGCTGAGCTCAGCAGAGCATTCCCACCCATCTCCTCTTTGGGGCCCACAAGCTGACCAGATCCATGGCCCCTCACATCCATCTCTGAATGCCATGTTACTGCACAGCAACCTCATGGTTTCTGACCTGCGTCAAGCGGCCAAGTGCCTAAAGATAAGGTTTAGGAGAGGGATTGAATGTGAGAAGGTTAATACACATGAGGACAGGGTTTGGATGTTAGTTGTTCACGTATGACATTAGGGAGTACGGCGAACCTTTCCGTGTGAGAGCTTAAGGAAATATTGAGTGAGAGGGTTTGGTGTTGTGCTTGGGGTATCAGGTCTGTGGTTAGGGTATGGGCAAGCTCTTTGCTTTAGTGTTTTGTTTAGGTCTGCAAAAAGACTTGGGCTAAATAGAGCGTTTTAATGCTTGTGTTAAAGGCAGGGATCAGGGTGAGCAAGAGAGTAAAGGTAAGGGAAAGATGTTATGGACTTATTTTGGCTCAAGGGATATTGTAGTCAAAAATTAGAGCAGTGGATTCCTGTCAGGGTGTGGAGTAGCATTTAGATTTAGGTATTAGACAGCAAGTTGAATATGAGCCAGCAGTGTGCCCTGGCGGCCAGGAGGGCCAACCGTGTCCTGGGGTGCATCAAGCACGGCATCGCTAGTAGGTCAAGGGAGGTGATTGTCCCGCTCTACTCTGCGCTGGTGCGGCCTCACCTCGAGTACTGTGTGCAGTTCTGGGCACCACAGTATAAAAAGGACATGAAACTGTTGGAGAGTGTACAGAGGAGGGCTACGAAGATGGTGAAAGGCCTGGAGGGGAAGACGTACGAGGAACGGCTGAGGTCACTGGGCCTGTTCAGCCTGGAGAAGAGGAGGCTGAGGGGAGACGTCATCACAGTCTACAACTTCCTCGTAAGGGGGTGTCGAGAGGCAGGAGACCTTTTCTCCATTAACACCAGTGACAGGACCCGCGGGAACGGGGTTAAGCTGAGGCAGGGGAAATTTAGGCTCGACATCAGGAGGGGGTTCTTCACAGAGAGGGTGGTTGCACACTGGAACAGGCTCCCCAGGGAAGTGGTCACTGCACCGAGCCTGTCTGAATTTAAGAAGAGATTGGACTGTGCACTTAGTCACATGGTCTGAACTTTTGGGTAGACCTGTGCGGTGTCAAGAGTTGGACTTGATGATCCTTAAGGGTCCCTTCCAACTCAGGATATTCTATGATTCTATGATTCTATATTAATGTTACAGGTTAAAATAGGGTAAGGGCCTCACATGACTGCTTTAAGTCTGTGTTATGGTGGGATCAATATTACCTGAGCATTCTTACCTCTCCAAAATCATTAGCTTCTGCTGGCCAAGCTCCTCTTCCCTCCCCCAGATCAAACATCTCTCCTGGCCAGGCTTCTCCTGACTTCCCCATATCAGCCATCTTCTTAGAGGCAGCTTTCTGGTGGCTTTCATGAACTCAGGGTGAAGGGTGAGTTCAGGCAAAAGCGAATACCTCTAACATGACAACCCCAATCCAAGACCTCTTCCCCTATGGGGCCTACCAGCTACTTAGGAAGAGAGGATCTCACAAACTGTGTGCAGAGCAGATGCATCTGCTGGCCTATCATGGAGACCAGCAGATGTGAGCCTAAAGGCACAGATCCCAGCCAGGAGTCAAGGGATGACCTGTCAGCTGCTTCAGAAAAAAGTCACCTCACCGGCCACTTAACAGCCATTAGCTTCCTACTGGACTTGGAGCTTCTGAGACACCACTGAGCTCATAATACCACACCTAGAAAACACCCCCTTTTTGGCCCAGAATCTGCCCAGGTAGAAGTGATGTGGTTGTGATCCTTCCAGCCCATGGCACAGCTCCTGGGCTCCCAGCCTCTCTGACACACAGGAGCCAGTGCCGTGCCAGTTCTGGGAGGTGCTAGGGCAGGAGGGACCTTGCAGTCAAATCACTCACCAGGCTCCTTGGCTGGGGCTGCTGCGTGCCCTGGGGCTGCAGAGCTCTCCTCTGCCTGCTCTCAGAAGACTGAGCCCTTGAGCTGTGGTCAGTCCACCTTGGAGGAGATCCCCCCTTAGTAGGGAAGTGCTGCAGCGCAGGCCGGCTGTGCCACTGCCGTGCCCACTGCCTGTCCCTGCCTGCAGTCCCAGCACAGCCCCACAGCAGCACTGGCACCAAGCTACAGGAGCAGCCGGGCCTGACGCCACCAGCAGGGCTCAGCACGAGAGGGGGGAGTGGCAAGAGAGCAGCTCGGCATGCCCCAAGCTCTGGTGCTCCCTGGCCGTGCTGCTGGGATGGGACTCTTTTCCTCTGCAGCCCTGCACATGGCACTGCCCCTGCAGAGCCAGAGCAGCTCTCAGAGGAAGGACGTCACACAAGGAAGGCAGTGCAGGCTCCTTTCTTTTATTGCAATTCACAGAGGGCCTGGCTCCTGATATACAGAATCTCTGAGCTATACTCGAAAGGTACATCCTGTAGAAGAAATGACATGAATCATATTCATCTGTTGTTGGGATAAAAACTGGCTGGATAGCCAGGCCCAAAGAGTTGTGGTGAATGGAGCTAAATCAAGTTGGAGGCCGGTTACTAGTGAAGTCCCCCAGGGCTCAGTACTGGGGCCAGTCCTCTTTAATATCTTTATCGATGATCTGGATGAGGGGATTGAGTGCACCCTCAGGAAGTTTGCAGATGACACCAAGTTAGGTGTATGTGTCCATCTGCTCGAGGGTAGGAAGGCTCTGCAGGAGGATCTGGATAGGCTGGACTGATGGGCTGAGGTCAACTGTACGAAGTTCAACAAGGCCAAGTGCCGGGTCCTGCACCTGGGGCGAAACAATCCTAAGCAGAGCTACAGGCTGGGAGATGAGTGGTTGGAAAGCTGCCTGGCAGAGAAGGACCTGGGAGTACGGGTTGATAGTCAGCTGAATATGAGCCAGCGGTGTGCTCAGGTGTCCAAGAAGGTCAACAGCATCCGGGCTTGTATAAGAAGCAGCGTGGCCAGCAGGTCTAGGGAAGTGATTGTCCCCCTGTACTCGGCTCCGGTGAGGCCGCACCTCGAGTACTGTGTTCAGCTTTGGGCCCCTCGCTACAAGAAGGACATGGAGGTGCTCGAGAGAGTCCAGAGAAGGGCAACGAAGCTGGTGCGGGGTCTAGAGAACAAGTCTTATGAGGAGCGGCTGAGGGAGCTGGGCTTGTTTAGCCTGGAGAAGAGGAGGCTCAGGATAGACCTCATCGCTCTCTATAGGTACCTTAAAGGAGGCTGTAGCGAGGTAGGGGTTGGTCTGTTCTCCCACGTGCCTGGTGACAGGACGAGGGGGAATGGGCTAAAGTTGCGCCAGGGGAGGTTTAGATTGGATGTTAGGAAGAACTTCTTTACTGAAAGGGTTGTTAGGCATTGGAAAGGGCTGCCCAGGGAGGTGGTGGAGTCACCATCCCTGGAGGTCTTTAAAAGACGTTTAGATGTTGAACTTAGTGATATGGTTTAGTGGAGGACTTGTTAGTGTTAGGACAGAGGTTGGACTAGATGATCTTGGAGGTCTCTTCCAACCTAGATGATTCTGTGATTCTGTGATATCATTTTAATGGGCAACTTTAGCCGTATTAAACCAAAGAAAGTCCTGTAATGAAAACATTCATAAATAAACAAACACACACAAATATAATTACATATATAATGTTAGTAGTTCTTGTAATCATTGACATTATTAGTCATCTGTAGAGGTAGAATGGACATTCATTGCTTCTGAAACTCATCTAGTCATCAATTTCCACAGCGTATGCTTGAGCTCCTGGTTCCTCATGTTGTAGATGAGGGGGTTCAGTGCTGGAGGCACCACCGAGTACAGAACTGCTAGCACCAGGTCCAGGGACAGGGAAGAGATGGAGGGGGGCTTCAGGTAGGCAACCATAGCAGTCCAGAGAAAGAGGGAGACCACGGCCAGGTGAGGGAGGCACGTGGAAAAGGCTTTGTGCCGACCCTGCTCAGAGGGGATCTTCAGCACTGCCCTGAGGATCTGCACATAGGACAGCACAATGAAAACAAAACAACCAAATCCTAAAGAAACACTAAACACAAGTGCCCCAACTTCCCTAAGGTAGGCATCTGAGCAGGAGAGCTTGAGGATCTGGGGGATTTCACAGAAGTAGCCCTTCAGTAGCCCGATTCTTGGGCACATGAGCAACCAGGTTCTCTACCCAGGCAGCAATATCTTGCCACAGTGCAGCAGCCCAGATGGGTTTGCCCCTGCGCTGCCAGTTGTTCTCCTTCCATTCCTGTAACCACCCCCACAGGGCATTTGCTACCATCCATGAATCAGTATAGAGATAGAGAACTGGCCACTTTTCTCGTTCAGCAATATCTAAAGCCAGCTGAATGGCTTTCACTTCTGCCAACTGACTCGATTCACCTTCTCCCTCAGCAGCTTCTGCAACTCGTCGTGTAGGACTCCATACAGCAGCTTGCCATCTCCGATGCTTTCCCACAATACGACAGGACCCATCAGTGAACAGGGCATATTTCTTCTCATTTTCCGGTAGCTTGTTGTACAGTGGGGCTTCTTCAGCACGGACCACCTCCTCCTCTGATGATATCCCAAAGTATTTGCCTTCTGGCCAGTCCATAATCACCTCCAAGATTCCTGGGCGACTGGGGTTTCCTATTTGAGCCCGCTGAGTAATCAGTGCAACCCACTTGCTCCATGTAGCATCAGTTGCATGATGTGTAGAGGGGACCCTTCCTTTGAACATCCAGCCTAGTACCGGCAGTTGGGGTGCCAGGAGGAGCTGCGCTTCAGTACCGACCACTTCCGAAGCAGATCGAACTCCTTCATATGCTGCCAATATCTCCTTTTCAGTTGGAGTATAGCGGGCTTCAGATCCTCTGTATCCCTGACTCCAAAACCCCAGGGGTCGACCTCGAGTTTCCCCAGGTTCTTTCTGCCAGAGGCTCCAGGTGGGACCATTCTCCCCGGCTGCGGTGTAGAGCACATTCTTTACATCTGGTCCTGTTTGGACTGGCCCGAGGGCTACTGCATGAACTATTTCCTGCTTAATTTGTTCAAAGGCTTGTCGTTGCTCAGGGCCCCATTCAAAAGCATTCTTCTTACGGGTTACTTGGTAGAGCGGGTTTACAATCAGACTGTAATTTGGAATGTGCATTCTCCAAAACCCCACGACACCTAGGAAAGTTTGTGTTTCTTTTTTGCTAGTTGGTGGAGACATAGCTGTTATTTTGTTGATCACATCCATTGGGATTTGACGACGTCCATCTTGCCATTTTATTCCTAAAAACTGGATCTCTCGTGCAGGTCCTTAAACTTTATTCTGTTTTATGGCAAAACCGGCCTTCAGAAGGATTTGGACTATTTTCTTCCCTTTCTCGAAAACTTCTTCTGCAGTGTCACCCCACACAATGATGTCATCGATGTACTGCAGGTGTTCAGGAGCTTCCCCCTGCTCCAGCGCAGACTGGATCAGTCCATGGCAAATGGTAGGGCTGTGTTTCCACCCCTGGGGCAGCCGATTCCAAGTATATTGGACTCCCCTCCAAGTGAAAGCAAACTGTGGCCTGCACTGTGCTGCTAGAGGGATGGAGAAAAATGCATTAGCGATATCAGTTGTGGCATACCACTTGGCTGCCTTTGATTCCAGTTCATACTGGAGTTCTAGCATGTCCGGCACTGCAGCACTCAGTGGTGGCGTGACTTCGTTCAGGCCACGATAGTCCACTGTTAGTCTCCACTCACCATTAGACTTTCGCACTGGCCATATGGGACTATTAAAAGGTGAATGAGTCTTGCTGATCACTCCTTGGCTCTCCAGTTGACGAACTAGCTTATGGATGGGACTCAGGGAGTCTCGGTTGGTGCGATATTGCCGCCGGTGCACAGTTGTGGTAGCGATCGGCACTTGCTGTTCTTCAACCCTCAGCAACCCCACAACACAAGGGTCCTCTGAGAGACCAGGCAAGGTAGACAACTGTTTAATGTCCTCTGTCTCCAAAGCAGCTATGCCAAAAGCCCAGCGGAACCCTTTTGGGTCCTTGAAATATCCTCTTCTAAGATAGTCTATGCCAAGGATGCACGGAGCATCTGGGCCAGTCACAATACGGTGCTTTTGCCACTCATTCCCGGTTAGACTCACTTCAGCCTCCAATACAGTTAACTGCTAGGATCCCCCCGTCACACCATAAATACAGATGGGCTCTGGCCCTTTATAGCTTGATGGCATTAGAGTACATTGTGCACCGGTGTCTACTAAAGCCTTATACTTCTGTGCATCTGACGTGCCAGGCCATCGAATCCACACAGTCCAATAAACTCGATTGTCCCTTTCCTCCCCCTGGCTGGAGGCAGGGCCCCTCTAGTCCTGGTCAGAATCTTCATTTCTGTGTTTAAAGGACTGCCTGCTGGAAGTTGGAGCAGCAAACTTTTCAGAGAACTCCTTTTTCCCAATTGTTTTCTTTTGCAATTCACGTACCCGTGCCGCTAGGGTCGCAGTAGATTTTCCATCCCATTTTCTCATGGCCTCTCCATGGTCACGTAGGTAAAACCACAGGGTGGCGCGGTGTGTGTGCCCACCATATTGTCTTCCTTGCACAGATGAATGTTTACCCCTAATAGCTGAGACACTGGTTTGTACAGGTGGGGAGGAAAATAAACTCTCTTCAAGTTGGTGGATCTTTCAGAAAGTTTCTCCAAAGTATTCTCTTTTAGCTGGTGGACACTGGCTCGTTCAGGTGGAGGGGAAGATAATCTTTCTTCAAGTTGGTGGATCTTTTCAGAAAGTTTCTCCAAAGCATTCTCTTTTAGCTGGTGGACACTGGTTCGTTCAGGTGAAGGGGAAGGTAAATTTTCTTTAAGTTGGTGGACCTCTTCAGAGAGTTTCTCCACAGCCGAAACACAGGCCTGTAGGGAAGAGGAGAGATTTCCTTCGTACTGCCAGAGTATTTTAGTCACTTCATTCACTGGGGGATTCTCCTCCTCTTTCCAGGTTAGTATTGCCAATGAGCTGGCATATGATGATGGTGCACTCCGTACAAACTTCCGCCACATGGGTGGTGTACATCGGACTGCATCTGGATCTGCGGATGTTTGTGCGTCATCTAGGTCCTTATAAATTACTTCCCGTACGGCCAATTCCTTCAGGTACTGAATTCCCTTCTCCATGGTGGTCCATTTGCTTGGTAAACATACAAGTTCTTCCTTGAAGGGATACCTTTCCTGCACAGCTGACAGGAGACGCCTCCAGAGGCTGCGAGATTGTGCTCCATCTCCAATTGCTTTGTCAATGCATGCGTCCCTAGCAAGGGATCCCAGCCGCCTGGCTTCCTTGCCCTCTAATTCCACATAATTGGCTCCGGTGTCCCAGCACCGGAGCAGCCAGGTGACAAGCTGCTCACCTATACAGCGACCAAAATCTTTTCGCACATCTCGTAGCTCACGCTGGTATAGAGTCCGGGTAGTTACTGTTGATTTTTCGACATCCTCATCCTCATCTTCAGTCTCCTGCACCTTTGATGGCCCAGCCTCGTCTTCACTATGCCCAGACTTCGCAGAAGACTGTCTGCGTTGTAAACGACCTGAGCCTCTATACCATTTTTTCACCTTGTCTACAGGGGCAACTTGCACTGCTACAGCTCGTTTCTCTGACCCAGCCACAGGGTCTGCCACAGGGGTTGGAATACCCTCTGCGGGGTCAACTTGCACTGCTACAGCTCGTTCCTCTGACCCAGACACAGGAGTGGGAGCAGCTGTGGGAGCTGGAGCAGGAGCGGCTGCAGGAGCTGGAGCGGCTGCAGGTGCTGGAGCTGCAGCGGCTGCAGGAGCTCGAACGGCTGCAGGAGCTGGAGCAGCTACAGGAGCTGGAGTGGCTGCAGGAGCTGGAGCGGCTGCAGGGGCTCGAGTGGCTGCAGGGGCTGGAACTGGAGTGGCTGCAGGAGCTGGAACTGGAGCGGCTGCAGGAGCTGGAGCGGCTGCAGGAGCTGGAGCTGCAGCAGCTGCAGGAACTGGAACTGGAGCGGCTGCAGGAGCGGGAGTGGCTGCAGGAGCGGGAGCTAGGTTGCTAGTAGCATCAATTGCAGCTCGATAGGCACAAGCCAGACCCCAGCACGCTACAGTGATTTGTGTCACTTTGGAACTGCCAGAGTCATGACACCTTTTTTTCAAGCATTCTGCCAGCTTTTTAGGATTTTGCAGTTGTTCAGGGGTGAATGTCCAAAACACTGGAGGTGACCACTGCTCTAGAAACCTGCCCATATCCTCCCACACTCCCTGCCACTCGCAACTATCCCGCCTCAAGACAGATCTCCGGATGAGATTCCTAAGTAGTTGTTTAACCCTCAACAAAACCTGAAGCGCATTCAGGAGACATAACAACAAGAGCAGGCTGGTCTGAGTATCCCAAGGATATTCAACATCTCGGAGAACCACCGTAACTAGCTCGGGGGATAAGAGGGTGGTGGTGAAGGAGAAAGGGAGAGTGAACAGGGAGGGAAACATGTCTTCCCCTGTCCCCTTCACAGATTGGCTCCCTAACGAAAACAGGCAGTAGGTGTAATTGCTAATAGTTTCCGAGATATGGGTTCCAAAGTATAGAGTCGACGTCAGTGCTGAGTACAAATACCAGGTTAAAGTCGTGACCAGATATTTCATCATTTCATAAGCCATTGTTACACCGCACAGTACCATAACAATCTTAAACCAGGGCCTGGAAAGGATAAACAGTGCAACAGGGAGCACATACAGAAAGTAACGCGCTATAAAACTCAATTTGGAAAACAGGCACAGCAGACTGGAGATTAAGGCAATCAACATCGTGACTAGCAACTATTAAGCAGGTCCAATACTTATACCAATTTTAGTTTAACACACTCTGGTCAAATTTGTCGATATCTCAACCCTTCGAGCCCCACGTTGGGCACCAAAAGGGCTGTTGTGGTTTAACCCGGCTGGCAGCTAAACACCACACAGCCGTTCGCTCACCCTCCTCCCTCCCTCTCTGGGATGGGGGAGAGAAACGGGAAAATGAAGCCGGTGAGTTGAGATAAAGACAGTTTATTAAGACAGGAAAATAATAATAACAATAATAATAATAATAATAATAATAATAATAATAATAATAGAATTAATAATAATAATGTGTAAAAAAGAAGTGATGCACAATGCAATTGCTCACCACCCGCTGACCAATGCCCAGCCTATCCCCGAGCAACCGGCCCCCCACCCCGGCCAGCCACCCCTATATATTGTTTAGCATGACGTCAGACGGTATGGAATACCCCTTTGGCCAGTTTGGGTCAGCTGTCCTGGGTCTGTCCCCTTCCAGCTCCTGCTGTACCCCCAGCCTGCTCGCTGGCAGGACAGAGCGAGAAGCTGAAAAGTCCTTGGCCTGGTGTAAACACTGCTCTGCAACAATTAAAACATCAGCATGTTATCAGCGCTCTTCTCATCCTAATCCAAAACATAGCACCCTACCAGCTACTATGAGGAAAAATTAACTCTGTCGTAACTGGAACCAGGGCAATTGCCTATATGTACACTGGAAGCCTACTTCTATAAGTAGTTTAGATAATACTGTCAATGTAAGTAAACTAATTAACAGGCAAAAGGCCAAGAATACTATTAAATCAAAATCAAAGATATTGAAGACATTCTTGATACTTAAGAAGCACATAGAGAAACAGTTTCCTCACTGCACAATTGAGCTCCTTGTTTCTCATGCTGTAAATGAGGGGGTTCACTGCTGGAGGAATCACTGAGTACAGAAATGACACCACCAGGTCCAGGGATGGGGAAGAAATGGAGGGGGGCTTCAGGTAGGCAACTGTGGCAGTGATGACCATCAGGGAGACCACGGCCAGGTGAGGGAGGCACATGGAAAAGGCTTTGTGCCGGCCCTGCTCATAGGGCATCCTCAGCACTGCCCTGAAGATCTGCACATAGGACAGCACAATGAAAACAAAACAACCAAAGACTAAACAGAAGCTGACAGCAGTAAGCCCAACTTCCCTGAGGTAGACGTCTGAGCAGGAGAGCTTGAGGATCTGGGGGATTTCACAGAAGAACTGGTCCACAGCATTGCCTTGGCAGAGGGGCAGGGAAAATGTAGTGGCCGTGTGCAGGACAGCATTGAGAAAGCCACTGCCCCAGGCAGCTGCTGCCATCTGGGCACAAGCTCTGCTGCCCACGAGGCTCCCGTAGTGCAGGGGCTTGCAGATGGCAGCGTAGCGGTCGTACGACATGACGGTGAGAAGGGAAAACTCTGCTCCGACCATGAAAACAAAAAAGAAGACCTGTGCGGCACACCCTTGATAGGAGATGGCCCCGGAGTCCCAGAGGGCATTGGCCATGGCTTTGGGGAGAGTGGTGGAGATGCAGCCCAGGTCGAGGAGGGCGAGGTTGAGGAGGAAGAAGTACATGGGGGTGTGGAGGCGGTGGTTGCAGGCTACGGCGGTGAGGATGAGGCCGTTTCCCAGGAGGGCAGCCAGGTAGATGCCCAGGAAGAGCCCGAAGTGCAGGAGCTGCAGCTCCCGCGTGTTTGCGAATGCCAGCAGGAGGAACTCGCTCACAGAGCTCCTGTTGGGCATTTGCTGCCTTTCATCAGGGACACTGCCAAAGAAAAAGAAAATATCAAAGAAAAGATATGGAGTATTACGGAAAATTGCTCTGAGCTATAGTAATTTGATTCTTCAATGAAGCCTGCACACTTTCTTTCTAGGGGACCTTTTTGTCTCTCCCTGTCTGGAGCCCTGCTCTGTGCTTGTTGAGTGTCCTGTACACAGCAGATGCCTCTGCCCAGCAGCTCCGAATGGGCCACCTCTGCTCCCGAGCAGTGGTACACAGAGGTACCAACAAAGCCATGTGCTTGGAGGAGAGTTCCATGGAAGGGGGTCCCTCTGTTGTGTGAGGGGTGTTTGGCTGTGTGACTCCATGTCAGTGTTCTCTATTCCCTACCCTGAGAGAGGAAATCAGCTCACAGACCACTGGTATCTGGCCGGAGAGAGCAGGGAGTATCTCCTCCTGCCTCACCCTCCGTGCACAGCACTCCCTGTCAGAATCAGGCACCAGCAGCTGCCACGCTGGGCAAGGGAGAGAAGCAGGCATGGGCAGGCAGGGCGTACCCAACGCGGTGCCGAGGCTGCGGTGTCGGTGAGGTAGAGCCTGTCCTCACACCCCTGTGCCATCTGCCCGGCACAGCCAGCAGAGGGAAAAGAGCTCTGGAGTGCAAGAAACGTTTGGACTGTGCTCCTGGTCATATGGTAAGAATTTTGGGGTAAGTTTAATTGTCTCGGTTCAATGCAATAGGAAGTTCCATCATCTGTGCAATCCCTACAACTCTGTTAACACAGAGCCTGCCCAAGGATTAGAGCAGGAAAATGCAGGCAGAGACTGCAGAAAGTGCCTTCTCTTTGCAGGCAGCCCCTGCCTTCCCCTTCCTCTGCACAAGGCTACCCTGCAGCACCTTCTCCTCGGCAGCGTACAAGCCACGAGAGACATCCTGGCATCTCCTAGCCAGGCAGAGACGTCCCGGACCCAGGAGCCCCTTCCAGGAACCTCCCCCGCACTGTCCTGCAGCCAGAGACGTACCTTGTCAGGGGCTGTGAAGATTCCTCCTGCAGGCAGCTCTCAGAATCCTCTTACTGCCAACTGCCTCCAAGCCCTCTCTCCTTCTCTCCTCTCCCCGTGCCAGCTGCGGTCAGAGCCCCCAGCCCTGCTGCGCTGTGCACAGGAGCTGCTCCTGGGCACAGCTGTCTCTCTGCACCACGGCCCTCTTGCCACGAGCTCTCTCTGTCCCAGAAGCCCGGCCCAGCTCAGCACCACACGCCCAGCCCAAGGCATTGGAATCCCCCCTCTGGGGGCTTTGGTGAGGAGCCCACGAACCTCAGGCACTGAGAGACAATTGCAGACATCTCTCAACAAGTCCAAGTCAGAGGCAAGTTTCCTGCAGTGTCCCCCTGAGGGCCAGCCCTGACACAGCCTCCCTTGGAGCTCGTTAGAGCAGAGCATTGGAGGCAGTGAGGACAAGGAGACAAAGGCAATGTGAAGGTGACCCTGATGTGTAGGAAAACTGGATGTGTTTCACCAAAGAAAAGGACCAGGCCTTTTCACCTGGAACCCTGGAAGGGAGATATGTTCATGTCATACCTTGCTCAGGGCTCTTCGTGGGGCAGTGGGAGATGGGGATGTGCATGGCCAAGTGCAGGAGAATGGTACGAGCCCTGCCTGGTTCATGGGTGGGGGCGAGGAGGCAATGAGGCCCTGGTGCTTTACCGATAAGCTGTCTCCTCGTAGGCCTCAGTGGCAGAGACAACAGCCTGAGGCATGGACACAAAACCCTGGGTCCTGTTGGGACTCTCAGCCTTGGCAGAATCCTTGATCCTCTCCATACCAGGCTGTCCTAGGGACTCCCACACCTGCACATCTTTGCCTGCTGTCTGTGGACCCTTATCTGTGTGGTGTCTCACAGGATCTGAGCTGAGTCTGATAACTCACATCTTCTTGGTGGCCATGCTTGTCGTAAGGCAGCTCTGTAGGAAGCTGGCCTGGTTCCTGGGGAGCAGCACCACTGCTCGTATGGCATCCCTCATGGGGGATGTTCATGAGTCTATGGAGCTAGATGGGATCCCCCTCTTGGTACTGAGGGAGCTGGCAGAAGTGCTCACCAAGCCGCTTTCCATCATTTATCAGCAGTCCTGGCTATCAGGGGTGTTCCCAGTCAACTGGTGACAAGGAAATATGATGCCCACCTACAAAATGGCTGGAAGGAGGATCTGGGGAACTACAGGCCTGTCAGTCTGACCAGTGACGGGGAAGTTCATGGAGCACATTATCTTGAGTACCATCATGCAACACTTAGAAGACAACCAGGTGATCAGGGGCAGTCAGGAGGGCTTTATCAAAGTCAGGTCCTACTTGACAAATCTAAACTCCTTCTATGAGAAAGTGATGCACTCAGTGGATGACGTAATGGCCGTGGATGTGGTTTATCTAGACCTCCGTAAGGATTCTGAAACTGTTTCCTACAGCGTTCACCCAGAGGAACTGGCTGCTCGAGGCTTGGACGGGTATCTGCTTCCTTGGATTAAAAAGTGTCTGAGTGGCTGGGCCCAAAGAGTTGTGGTACATGGAGCTAAATGGAGTTGGAGGCCGTTCTGTAGTGGTGACCCCCAGGGCTCAGTTCTGGGGCCAGTTCCCTTGAATATTTTCATCAATGATCTGGACAAGGGGATTAAGTGCACCCTCAGTAAGTTTGCAGACAACACCAAGTTAGAAGTGAGTGTTGGTCTGCTCGACGGTAGGTGGGCTCTGCAGGGGGTCCTAGATAGGCTGGACTCATGGGCCAAGGTCAAATCTATGAAAGTTCAACAAGGCCAAGTGCTGGATCCTGCACTTGGGGCACAACAACCCCCTGCAATGCTGGGGAATGGCGGGTGGAATGCTGCCCATGGGAAAGGGACTTGGGGATATTGGTGGAGAGTCGGCTGAATAGGAGCCAGCAGGGTGCTCAGGTGGCCAAGCAGGCCAACAGCATCCGGGCTTGTACCAGGAATGGTGTGGTCAGCAGGAGTAGGGAAGTGATTGTGCCTCTCTACTCAACCCTGGTGAGGCCACACGTCAGGTATTGTGTTTAGCTGTGGGGCTCTCAGCATAAGAAGGACACAGATCTATTCGAATGAATCCAGAGGAGGGCCACGAGGATGATCAAGGGGCTGGAGCACCTCTCCTCTGAAGACAGGCTGTGGGATTTGGTGCTGTTCAGACTAGAGAAAAGAAGGCTCTGGGGAGACCTTATGGCGGCCTTCTACTACCTAAAGGGGGCTGTAGGAAAGCTGGGGAGGGACTCTTCATCAACTAGCGTAGTGATAGGACTAGGGGAAATGGTTTTCAATTGAAAGAGGGTAGGTTTAGATTAGATATTAGGCAGAAGTTCTTTACTCAGAGGGTGGTGAGGCACTGGAACAGGCTGCCCAGAGATGTCGTGGATCCCCCCTCACTGGAAGTTTTGAAGGCCAGCTTGGATGGGGCTTTCAGCAACCTGGTCTAGTGGAAGGTGTCTCTGCCCACGGCAGAGGGGTTGGAATTTTAGGATCTTTAAGGTCCTTTCCTACCCAAACTACTCTGTGATTCGCTGATTCTGTACATCCAAAACACAGCACCACACCAGCTCCTAGGAAGAAAAATTCAGTCTATCCCAGCTAAAATTCAGACTATATCTACCCCTTACTCCATACCATTGTTCCTATGTCCTACTCACGTCTGACACTTTCTAAATAGCTACCACCACTTTTCCTCTCTTTTGATATACACACAGAGATACCTTGCCCTTAGGCTATTTGTGTCCTGGTTTTGGTTAGGATTGAGTTAATTTTCATCCTAGTATCATAGAATCGTAGAATGGCTTGGGTGGGAAAGGACCTTACAGATCATCTAACTGAACTCCCCCCAGATTCCACCCACTAGATCAGGTTGGCCAAGGCCTCATCCAGCCTGGCCTTGAACACCTCCAGGGATGGGGCATCCACAACTTCTCTGGGAAACCTGTTCCAGTACCTCACTACCATTACAGAGAAGATTTTCCTCCTAATGTCTAGTCTAAATCTCCCCTCTTTTAGTTTAAGACAATTCCCACATCCTCCTGTCATTATCTACCCGAGTAAAGAGTCCTTCTCCATTTTTTTAGAAGACCCCTTTAAGGATTGAAAAGCTGCAAGGAGGTCTCCCTGGAGCCTTCTCTTCTCCAGGCTGAACAAACCTAACTCCTTCAGCCTGTCTTCACAGGCGAGGTGCTCAAGCCCTCTGATCATCTTTGGAGCCCTCCTCTAGATTTGCTGTAGGAGGTCCACATCCTTCTTGTGCTGGTGGCCCCAAACCTGGACACAGTACTCCAGGTGAGGCCTCACAAGGGCAGAGCAGAGGGGGACAATTACCTGCCTCCAGCTGCTGGCCACCCCTCTCTTGATGCAGCCCAGGATGCAGTTGGCCTTCTGGGCTGTATGTGTACACTGCTGGCTCATGTTGAGCATTTCATCCAGCAGAACCCCCAAGTCCTTCTCTGCAGGGCTGCTCTCAATGAGTTCTTCTCCCAGCCTATCCCCATGCCTGGGATTTCCCCGGCCCAGGTGGAAATGAATGATTTCAGGGAAATGAAAGACTTGGAAAGCCTGACTGGCAGTGAAGACTGACGAGAAGACGTTGCTGAGTCCCTCTGCCTTCTCCGTGGCTGTCATTACCAGTTCACCCTTCTCATCCATCAGAGGGGGTACACTCTCCTTGGCCTTTCTTTTCTGATCAATATATCTGTAGAATCTCTTCCTGTTATTCATTGCTTCACTTGATAAGCTCAGTTCCATGAACAGAAAGCATGCATGATACTGAAGCATGCGTGAAGGCTTGGGGAAAGTAACCCTGGGTCCAGAGAAGCCATTGGGGAAATAAAATTTATACGTAGGAAGCGTAATTTTGTGGAGGTACAGAGCTGATGGGCACATTGTGCAGGATGCTCCTAAAGACCTTGTGTCCTTTTCCCTCCTGACTACAATGCCACTTCTGTCTCAAGACTAGAGTAGCCAACAGAGGTGAGACAGATACTCTGGGATCAAGAATGTCATCCGAAAGCTGATCCCATTAAGATATGGGGAGGTCAGGAGCAGCGTGGACAAGAGAGATGTGAGATTTTGGGGTGGGAAGAAGAGCTTGGTCAGAATAAAATTATAATTTTGTACAGGTAAGAGGGTTCATGTAATGTTGATGCTGCAGTAACACTGACTTAAAACTGTAACGTATGGCCCTTACCTCACTTGAAACAGGAATTTTAATCCTTAAACCTAAATGCTACTCTAACACTCTGACAGGAATCCATTTTCTCTCTTGTTCACCCTGATCCCTTCCCTTAACACCAGCACTGAAATGCTCTATTTAACCCTAGACATCTTGGCAGACCTAAACACCCCTAAACCACAGAGCTTGTCCATACCTTAACCACAGACCTGACACCACAAGCAGAACACCAAACACTCCCACTAAAACTTTGCTTAATCTCTAACCCCGAAAGTGAAAAACAGGTACCGAGGGCCTAGAGAGGTCAGCTCTGCCTCAGGATCTCCTGCCCCAGCAGGACGAATGTGACTGGGGCAGTGACTGGGAGGTCACTTCTGTCTCTGCAGCTGATAGGGCAGCAGCAGGAACGTGTCACGCAAAGGGACTGTGAGGTCCCTTGTGTCTGGAGGTGGCGGGTCAGCCTTGGCTTCTCCCTGGGATGTGCACTTTGGGGCTGACATCTGCCAGTGGCCCTGCTAGGCCAGCAGAAGGCCCCTGCTTGGCATGCTGCCTGTGGGATCCCCTCTGCCTCCATCCCCAGGAGGACCCAGACAGAAAGAAGGCCCGCAGAGGGCTTGTCCTGTCCCTTCTGCTTGAGGCCAGGACTGGACAGCAGGAGGCACAAGGCTTGGCTGTATCTAGACAAGAAGCTGCAAGGCCAGCAGCAGGCCCAGGCCTTGGAAGATGCTGCTGAGGTGACTTCTGGCTGCTTGGCTGACAGGCCGCAAGGAGCCTGATGGGTTGGGATGCCTGCTTCAGGAGTGGTTTCCACCCTGATGGAGCTTTCCTAGGGGTAGGAAAGAGCAGGAGAGGAAAAACTGCCACAAAGTGCACCATGGAACAGCGGCACTGGCCAGGAGGAAGAAGAAATGTCCAGGGGAACAACTGGTCTTGCTGCTAGAGCCTGAGGCAAAGAAGGCATTAAGTGCCTCTGCCTTTCCTCATCTCTTTTCACCAGGTTTCCACCCACATCCATTAAAAGATGATGATTCTCCTTAATCCTACCTTATTGAAATATTTATATAAACAATTTATATTTTTATTTATTTTTGTCTTTGACAAGAATCTGTCCCTCAGATAGCCTGGTGTGGAGAGGACAGAGGCCTCTGACAAGGCTTAGAGTCCCAACAGGAACCAGGGCTTTGTGTCCATGGCTCTGGCTGATGTCTCTGCCACTGAGGCCTAGGAGGAGACAGCTTATCGGTAAAGCACCAGGGCCTCATTGCCTCCTCGCCCCCACCCATGAACCAGGCAGGGCTCGTACCATTCTCCTGCACTTGGCCATGCACATCCCCATCTCCCACTGCCCCAGGAAGAGCCCTGACAACTGTGTGAAGGGAAAGAATCTCCCTTCCCAGGGGCTTGGGATCAAGGCCTGGTCCTTGTGCTTGGTGAAACACATCCAGATTTCCTACACATCAGTGCCAACTTCACACTGCCTTTGTCTCCTTGTCCTCAGTGCCTCCAATGCTCCGATCTAACGAGCTCCAAGGGAGGCTGTGTCAGGGCTGGCCCTCAGGGGGACACTGCAGGAAACTTGCCTCTGACTTGGACTTGTTGAGAGATGGCTTCAATTGTCTCTCAGTGCCTGAGGTTCGTGGGCTCCCCAGCAAAGCCCCCCGAGGGGGGATTCCAATGCCTTGGGCTGGGCGTCTGGTGCTGAGCTGGGCTGGGCTCCTGGGACAGAGAGAGCTCATGGCAAGAGGGCCGTGGTGCAGAGAGACAGCTGTGCCCAGGAGCAGCTCCTGTGCACAGCGCAGCAGGGCTGGGGGCTCTGACCGCAGCTGGCATGGGGAGAGGAGAGAAGGAGAGAGGGCTTGGAGGCAGTTGGCAGTGGGAGGATGCTGAGAGCTGCCTGCAGGAGAAATCTGCACAGCCCTTGACAAGGTACGTCTCTGGCTGCAGGGCCATGCAGGTGGGGTTGCCAGAGGGGTCTTCTACAGCTGGCACATCCGATGCCTGACAGCATCTGTCGGGATGGGTCTGTCTCTTTCTCCAGCAAAGTGTAGAAGAAGCTGTAGAGAATGGCATTTATAAGAGGAAATTTCGAAGGGAAGACAGAGGCTTGGTTTATCTAAAGGGAAGAGATTTTTTGGAGTCTGTGCTTTCAGATTCCTGCAGTGGAGGGGAATCTGAGTGAATCCGAGTACACAGCTTGTGGGATGGGTCTGTGAGCATGGACAGGGAGGAGACATGGGGACACAGAAGCGGCTCCCAGCAGGGACACGGGCAGGCAGCAGGGACATGGGCAGGCGGTGAGAGGGAGCTGATGCCAGAAATGCTGTGTGAGGGAGGGCTCAGGCACCTCCCTGCCATCCCCTGCAGGGCAGGCGCCTTCCCTGGGACACCCCCTGCTCTCCTCTGCCACCAGCACAGCCTCTGCCCTCAAGCCCCCCCTGTCCCCAGCAGGAGCTGCCTCCTCTGCAGGCAGAGCTGCAGCACAGGAGGGTGTGCTGAGTGTCCGTCTGTCCCTCCCTGGCCTTGCCTCCCCTGCCAGCAGCACGCTGCCATTCCTCCTGGCTTCTCCACCTGGCCATGCTGCTGCTGCTCTTGTTCCCAGGCTGCCTGGGAATGGGGGTTTCACCTGCCCATGGAGCAAGCCCTCGGGGTGCTTGGGGGAAGGGGAGTATGGGGACAGGTTGAGGGATCTGGAGATGGGCACTTTGAGCCCTGATTCAGCAGTGTCCTGGTTCTTTTCAGGTGAACATGTAGTTATCCTGCAGCTCATAGACATGCCAGCAGAAGAGACCAGCCTTTTTTTGACAGACTGGCTGCCCCTCGGAAGGGCAGTCTGCACTAAAGGGATCGTCCCTTGTATCTGACGATCGACAAGGTTTCACTTGGAGTGCAGAAGGACTGAAAATATTAAAGAAACAGCAATTCTCACAGCCCTGCTATGCAGTTGGGTGAATTTGGAACAGCAATGTGGATAATCACTTGATATCAGGAGTGAATTTAATCAGGGATGACCACATGTTCCCCTTTCCTTATTGTTATAGGTGAGGACTGATTACTACATTGACCACAGCAAAGTTCCCTTATTCCAGGGACAGCCTCAGTCAGTGTCAGTTAAAACTCATGAAAGGGACCTGACCGATGTCTGCTTGAGAGGACGAAACAGAATTAGTTATTATCAGGTAATTCTGTACTATCTTACTGTGCTTTAGCTCCTTGGGCAGGACCCCATGCCCAGAAGCAGGAAATGGCCAACATCAGCTCTGTGAGTGAGTTCCTCCTGCTGGCATTCGCAGACACGCGGGAGCTGCAGCTCCTGCACTTCGGGCTCTTCCTGGGCATCTACCTGGCTGCCCTCCTGGGCAACGGCCTCATCCTCACCGCCGTAGCCTGCGACCACCGCCTCCACACCCCCATGGACTTCTTCCTCCTCAACCTCGCCCTCCTTGACCTGGGATCCATCTCCACCACTCTCCCCAAAGCCATGGCCAATTCCCTCTGGGATACCAGGGCCATCTCCTATCAGGAGTGTGCTGCACAGGTCTTTTTCTTTGCCTTCTTGATTACAGCAGAATTCTATGTTCTCACCATCACAGCCTACGACCGCTACGTTGCCATCTGCAAGCCCCTGCACTACGGGAGCCTCGTGGGCAGCAGAGCTTGTGCCCATATGGCAGCAGCTGCCTGGGGCAGTGGCTTTCTCAATGCTGTCCTGCTCACGGCCACTACCTTTTCCCTGCCCCTCTGCCAAGGCAATGCTGTGGACCAGTTCTTCTGTGAAATCCCCCAGATCCTCAAGCTCTCCTGCTCACGTTCAGAATACCTAAAGGAAGTTAATCTTCTGGTGGTTAGTGCATGTTTAGCATTTGGCTGTTTTGTTTTCATTGTGCTGTCCTATGTGCAGATCTTCAGGGCCATGCTGAGGATGCCCTCTGAGCAGGGCTGGCACAAAGCCTTCTCCACGTGCCTCCCTCACCTGGCTCTGGTCTCCCTCTTTCTCTGCACTGTCATCGTTGCCTACCTGAAGCCCCCCTCCATCTCTTCCCCATCCCTGGACCTGGTGTTTTCATTTTTGTACTCAGTGGTGCCTCCAGCAGTGAACTCCCTCATCTACAGCATGAGGAACCAGGACCTCAAGGAGGCAGTGAGGAAACTCTTTGGACACATGCTTTTGTGAACCATTAATGTTCACTTGAGTTCCAGGTTTATTTCAGTAACAGGAAAATATTTTTTATTATTTGCCTTTATGAATATTTTCTCCAAGTTGTGGTTTTCGTTTAAATAATGTTACTCTTAACATGCTGCCCGTTATATTTCCTAACTTACTTTAACCGAATAGTCTCATGTACTAATAAAACTGGGCTTCACATGTAGATAAATACAGTAAAGAAGCCAGGAGAAATTCATTGTTATCAGCTGCCGTCTCTTCCCGTCTCCTGTGCAGCTGGGGGAGCAGCCCCAGCACACAGGAAGGGCTCAGGGCCCAGAGCCCAGCTGCCACAGGGAGGAGCAGCCCCGCTGGCCCTGGCGGCTGCCCCTCACTGCCCGCTGGGCTCTGCCTCTCTGCTGCCTTCGGGTCGGGGCTGCTGCTTCCCTGGAGCCATGGCCATGGCCAGCAGCAGGACGTGGCCTTTTCACCGCTGCTCTCTTCTGGCTTCCACATTGTGCTTCTTGTATTTGGATAAGCCCTGAGATCTCATGTATGTTGGTGACAGTCCTGTCATCTCTACACTGGCATCTCTTCAATATCTCTGCACGCCTCTTGCAAACCTGGTTTCAGGAATACACCCAAGGAGCTGCTTCCTGAACAGACCTCTTGCTTTTCTGGGCCTCACAATGGATCAGAACCCCAGCTTCATCAGTGAAGGACCAAGGGCTGCACTGGGAGCTGCCTTCTTGCTTGCCTATGGCCCAGCAAACAACAACTGGCCCTTGAATTATCTGCTTGGGACTCTCCCAGTGGTGCTGGGTCTGATGGCAAATGGCATCCTGGAGAGGAATCTGGAGGTGCTCTGTGCCTGGGCCAGGCCTCTTGTGCTGGCCTGGGGAGCGGGGCTGGCCGTGCGGGGCACAGGCACTCTGTGCTGGGGATGTCCCAGGCAGGAGAGCAGGGCTCCTGCAGCTTCACTGCCCTCCATCTCCTGAGCCGTGGCTGGCCCCAGCGCGGGGGCTGCTGGGGAGGCCCAGAGCCGCCTTTGTGCCAGCAGCTGCGGTGCCTTGCGAGGGGCTGGGGCTGTGCTGGCCGTGCCCAGAGCCCTGCAGCAGGCTGCGGTGGGCACTGGCCTGGGGCCAGCCCAGGCTGGGCTGCTGGGCTGGGGAGAGGTCCGGGAGGTGGGGAGATGTGGGCAGGGGCTGGGCTGGGCTGGCCATGCCCGGCAGAGGGCAGCAGCAGCGTCAGGGAGCGGTGGCAGCATGCAGGGGAGGGCTCCCAGCAGGGCTTGGTGCTGCAGAGCCAGGGCTGGGGAAGGGAGCCCAGAGCTGCAGGGGCAGGGGACACGAGGCCGCTCGGGGCCCTTGCTGGCCTGGGCAGAGCAGGAAGGGGGCCCAGGGCATTCGTCCCCTCACCGCAGACTGCCACGACCTGCACGGCGCTCACACCGCGTGCAGGGCCAGGCTCTGCCCCGTGGTGCTCAGGGAGAGGGCAAAGCCTCTCTGAAAAAGCGGCTGAAAGTGAAAAAGGTCCCTCTGCTGCCCCGTGGTGTGACATGGCCAGGGTGGGACACGTTACTTTTATTTGATGTAGTTCCTGTGTAATTTGCATTGGTGATGGCACAAAAAGACAGCTCCGTCACCAGTGATGTACATCCTTCTTCATGTTAGGACACAACTCAATGTCCTTCACTCTGCTTTATCTCACAGTTGAACTGGATTAGGTCTCCTTGATTACTCTGAGGCACAGTGCAGTGCTTTTTGCCTTTTGACACTCCAGCACAATATGTGTGACTTTCCCTTACTCTGCGCATTGACCTGATGGGTCATTTCACATTTTTCACTTTCATATCCCTAGTTGGAAGGGGATGATTCCCCAGAGTGGGGCAAGCTGATGGCTTCTGGCTCAGCCATTTGAAGTGTGCTATACTTGAGTTTTTCAGCCTGAGTTTGCTAAAGATGACCCAGGAAGCTTAATGGGTTTTCATGTATCTCGTAGGATTAAGGGAGAGTATCATGGATTTCCAATGGCCATTTCAAATCTAGGCCAATCCCAGGAACCCACTGAACTAGGGTGTTGTCTTTGAAGGGGTTTCCTGTGCTGGGCTGGGCTGCAGTTACAGGGACAAAGACCACTGCTGGCAGTGGAGGTGCCCAGGGAACTCCACCTGGCTCCACCTGATTTTCCCAAGGGGCTCCGGTCTCCTGCAGGTCTTTTCTGACATCTGCTGGTCCAGGGAAGTGCCAAAAACACAACGGGGCATCAGGAGGTTTTCCCTGGTTATGCTTATGGTCACACAGCAAAGCTCTGCCTCAATGCCCAGAAATTTTTGTAGTACTTAACTAATAAAACAACTACTCATCAGCTCAAATGATTCATTCCCTTCCATAAAAAGTCTCACGTGAAAATGGAATTTCTATCATGAAGAAATGCTAATTTCCATGATCTCTATTCAGCACTCGAGAAGAAATACTGGTGTTCACCTGTACTTGCATTGTCGTCGCTTTGTCTATCATGATGTGCTCCCTCATTTTACAGGTACAAAACCTGACTTGATTACACAGACCCTGCTGAATGTCCCCTTTCCAGCTGCCTGTCTGGACCTATGCACTTCCCATGGTTCTCCTGCTTTGCCCTCCCCTTACTCTTGGATCATTCAGACCGCTCTCACCAACCCAGTTGCTGCTTTGAGTTTCAGTGAGTTCCAGCTCGCCCATCTCTCAGCAGTATGTCTAATGGTTTCCTTAGCAAGAAACTCATCGTTTCTCATTGGATTAGTAAGATGTGGATTAATATTAACAATATTATTGTAAATTTCCTGTTATCAGTGTAAAATATATCATGTACAGTCATCCTTTTGGGAAGGTAAACATCACTGAAGGCAACAAAATGAGGAACTTGAACATTGACTTTTTTTTGTTTGAAAATTGCAGCATTGTTTCCTATTCATTCTTTTTACATAGGAAAAACCCTGCTTTTCCTACCCTAGGCAGGGCTCCAAAGGAGAAACCCTAGACCAATATCTATAGGACAATGATGCTCTAAACTGAAATGCAAAAAAATTCAGCCTTTAAAATGAGGAAAGATTTCTATTAGATGCTCTTTGAAATCTTCCTCCTTAACTACACCATGAAAGCTCTCCAATTAGCTGAACAAGTCTTGAAGACGTGAAGAAAACTGTGGGAGAGATATGGTTGCTTAGGAGATTCTCTGTTTTAATGAGTTCCATGGTGTATTTTGGTGCTCAGTCTATGAAGCCCAGATACTTGAAACCAGGACAAATTCTATACCTAAAGGTCACAACTTGCCTGAGATTAACTTCAGTTAAACTAGAAAAGGGAGATAGTTCCTTACTAAGTGTCCTGGTTCCAGTTAGGACAGAGTTAATTTTCCCTCATAGTAGCTGGTAGGGTGCTATGTTTTGGATTAGGATGAGAAGAGCGCTGATAACATGCTGATGTTTTAATTGTTGCAGAGCAGTGTTTACACCAGGCCAAGGACTTTCCGGCTTCTCGCTCTGTCCTGCCAGCGAGCAGGCTGGGGGTGCAGCAGGAGCTGGGAGGGGACAGACCCAGGACAGCTGACCCAAACTGCCCACAGGGGTATTCCATTCCATCTGACGTCATGCTAAACAATATATAGGGGTGGCTGGCCGGGGTGGGGGACCGGCTGCTCGGGGATAGGCTGGGCATCGGTCAGCGGGTGGTGGGCAATTGCATTGTGCATCACTTGTTTCTTACACATTCTTATTAGTAATACTATTATCATTATCACTATTATTATTATTGTTATTATTATTTTCCTGTCTTAATAAACTGTCTTTATCTCAACTCACCGGCTTCACTTTCCCGTTTCTCTCCCCCATCCCAGAGAGGGAGGGGGGAGGGTGAGCGAACGGCTGTGTGGTGTTTAGCTGCCAGCCGGGTTAAACCACAACAGTTCCATGTTGCATTTTGGTGCTCAGTCTATGAAGCTCAGGTACTGAGAGGAGAATGATGTAACCGCTTGAGAAGTTAAAGTGAGAAGGAAAAGTTGAAGTGACTTGGAGTATTAATGGGCCCCTCTGAGGGCTGTTACTAACAAAGCCTCCCCAGGGACTTGTTAGGGCAGCTAATTGGAGGCCATGATTCCAGACAGGCAAAGCGCTGTGCAGAGAAAATTCTTGGTTGGTTTTGGTGAAGCAGAAGGGCCAAGGCCTGACCGCAGCCACTGGCAGGGGAGATCCTGCACCCCCCCGTCTGGCTCAGGGTTCTTGTTCGGGTCTGTATGATGTGGTGGGCAGTGTGATGCCATGAGAAGAACGTCCTTGCGGCCTGTCAGCTAAGCAGACAGAAGTCACCTCACCAGCATCTCCCAAGGCCTGGGCCTGCTGCTGGCCTTGCAGCTTCTTGGCTAGACACAGCCAAGCCTTGGGCCTCCTGCTGTCCAGTCCTGGCCTCAAGCAGAAGGGACAGGACAAGCCCTCTGCAGGCCTTCTTTGTGTCTGGGTCCTCCTGGGGATGGAGGCAGAGGGGATCCCACAGGCAGCATGCCAAGCAGGGGCCTTCTGCTGGCCTAGCAGGGCCACTGGCAGATGTCAGCCCCAAAGTGCCCATCCCAGGGAGAAGCCAAGGCTGACCTGCCACCTCCAGACACAAGGCACCTCACAGTCCCTTTGCGTGACACGTTCCTGCTGCTGCCCTATCAGCTGCAGAGACAGAAGTGACCTCCCAGTCACTGCCCCAGTCCCATTCCTCCTGCTGGGGCAGGAGATCCTGAGGCAGAGCTGAGCTCAGCAGAGCATTCCCACCCATGTCCTCCTTGTGGCCCACAAGCTGATCAGATCCACGGCCCCTCACATCCACCTCTGAATGCCATGTGACTGCACAACCTCACTCTTTCTGCCCTGCCCCAAGGGGCCAAGCACCTTACGTTAAGGGTTAAAAAGTGTCTGAAGGTGGGGAGGTTAATACACAGGAACAAGTGCTTTCTCTGTTTGGTGTTCAGGTTTTGATTAAGGACCTGGGCTCACTTTTCTGGGTTACAATTTAATCAAATATTTCATGGGCAGGTTTGGTTTTCTGCTTACGGTGTCAAGGTCTGTGGTTAGGGTATGACCAAGCTTTGTGATTTAGGGTTTTGTTTAGGTCTGCCAAGAAGTCTAGGGTTAAATAAAGCATTTAAATCTAGTGTTAAGGGGAGGGATCAAGGTAAGGAAAAGTGTAAGGGTAAGGGAAAGTATTTTGGCTTCAAGGGTTTCTTTGAGGTCAAGCATTAGAGTAGTAGATCGCTGTTATGGTGTGGAGTAGCATTTAGGTTTGCGAATTAAGTTTACTGGTTGAAGCCGGTGAAGGGCTTCGTGCGACTGTTTTAAGTCACGGTTACAGCAGCATCAGCATAACCTGAACTTTCTTACCTCTACAAAATCCTTAGTTTCTGCTGGCCAAGCCCCTATTCCCTCCTCAAATCTCACATCTCTCCTGTCCATGCTTCTCCCGACCTCCCCATATCAGTCATCTTCTTAGGGGCACGTTAATGCTGGCTTTCATGAGCTCAGCTTATCCATCACACCTCTGTTGGCTACTCTATTTCTGAGAAAAATGGCACTTAAGACGCGATGGAAAAGGACACAAAAGTCCATCAGAGCACCCTGCACAATGTGCCCAGCAGCTCTGCACCTCCAGAAATGTGCTGTTCCTGCCTACAAGTTTTCTTTCCAGAATGGCTCCTATGGATCCAGGGTAACTTTTCCCAGGCCCTCACTTCCCCAGGCCACACCACTCTTGCCCGCAGGCCCCACGTGTCTCTCCGACCCTCCCCTCTTCCCCTGCAGTAGTGGCACCTCACCAGAGCAGGTTGGTGCATCTCCAGGCTCAGGGGTGTTTCCTGAGGGCCTGCCCCGTGTGGGGAGTGGCGGGGAGGAAGAGAGCAAGGTCAGCTCCTGGGGCATGGCTGAGCACAGCCCAGCCATCCCGCACCGCGGGCAGGCCCCTTCTCCCAGGCTGAGGCACACACGCAAGGTGGACACTTCTCCATCAGCCCAGCTTCGCGCAGGGCCCTTCAGCCCTGCCCCTGTCCTGGGACTCGCCTCCTCCTCCTCCACCCACAGGCATACATTGCTTTCCATTTGGGGACCCAGGCAGGACTTTAAGGATCTGCTAAAGCCCTGAATTTCCATGTTTTTCATAGTCTTCACACAAGTCTTCCTCCTGCCATCCCCACTGCCTAGCTCTGCCTTCCAGGTGGAACTCAGTAACGCAGTGCTCAGCAATAAATAATGGGGTCATCTTTCCAAGAGAGGGTAGAAATTTCTCGGGGGCAGGCTGCAGAGATGAAGAAGTATTGCGTCTTCTTCAGGGCTTTAAATAATGTCTCCTCAATTACTCTGCAGTCTTATGGGCCTTCACCTGCTGCCTCTTCACGGCCTCCCCTGGCGTTGCAGAGCCCTCCTTAGCCCCTGGACACCTCAGATTCACTTTTCCCCCTAAAAGACTCTTCCTTGGATGGTCACTCATTTTAAGAGGTCCTAATCACTACCCACTGAGCACATTGTCCCTGCAGATCCCCTGACATCTGCTGCCAGCTCCAGATTCCTCTCCAGGCTGGAATCTGCCATCAGCCCCACTGCAGGGGGCACAGTCCCATGCAGATTAGTCCAAGACCAGTTGTCATCTGCTTGGGTAAGTGCCACCATAAAGGGAGTTCTTGGTCCAGCCCTTGGTCCCTCACAGACCACCCTGGGACTTTCAGCCTGTGTCCTTCCCTCCATGAAGAAGCCCAGAAAACAGAAGAGCAGGGAGCAACCCCTTGGCTCTGTTCCTGATAGCACGTTTGGAAGAGGTGCCCAGGCGTCTGGGTTTGCCCTGAGCAGCCCCTTTTGTTACTGTGGTGCTAGCCCGGAGGCCAGCTGTGAGCCAGGGCTGCACAGTGCCTGCTGCTGCCTGCAGGGACAGGGATGTCACTGCAGAGAGAACAGGACTGTCACCAAGGTACATGAGACCTCAAGACTAACACAGATACAAGAGCACAGGAGGAACACACTGGAAGGCAAAAGAGAGCAGCAGTTGAAAGGCCACGTCCTGCTGCTGGCCATGGCCATGGCTTCAGTGAAGCAGCAGGGGCCCTGAGCCCCTCCTGCGTGCTGGGGCTGCTCCCCCAGCTCCAAAGCAGATGGGAAGAGACAGCAGCTGAGTGCAATGAGCTTCTGATGACTTCCTTATTGGGTATATCTATACAGGAAACTGGCATCTCTGGGAAAATGATTAACAAGTAGGAGGATAAAAAATATATTATTTAAATCAGAAACAAGATTTTCAGAATATAATAATACAGACAAATATTAACAAAAAATTGTCTTACATTTTTTTGAGGAAACATAGGAATTTTGATTTTATGCATATTATTATATGTAAATATATTGAAGAATTGTGTATTCTAGAACTGTCTTCACTGAATTCCTTAGTTCCTTATTCCTGATGCTGTAGATGAGGGGGTTCACTGCTGGAGGCACCACTGAGTACAGAACTGCCATCACCATGTTCAGGGATGGGGAGGAGATGGAGGGGGGCTTCAGGTAGGCAAACATGCCAGTACTGATAAACAGGGAGACCACAGCCAGGTGAGGGAGGCACATGGAAAAGGCTTTGTGCCTGCCCTGCTCAGACGGCATCCTCATCACAGCCCTGAAAATCTGGACATAGGACAGCACAATGAAGACGAAGCAACCAATACCTAAACAGAAGGTGATTGCAGTAAGCCCAGCTTCCCTGAGGTATGCATCTGAGCAGGAGAGCTTGAGGATCTGGGGGATCTCACAGAAGAACTGGTCCACAGCATTGCCTTGGCAGAGGGGCAGGGAAAATGTAGTGGCCGTGTGCAGGACAGCATTGAGAAAGCCACTGCCCCAGGCAGCTGCTGCCATCTGGGCACAAGCTCTGCTGCCCACGAGGCTCCCGTAGTGCAGGGGCTTGCAGATGGCAACGTAGCGGTCGTAGGACATGACCGTGAGAAGGGAAAACTCTGCTCCAAGCAAGAAGACTAAAAAGAGGACTTGGACAGCACATCCTTGGTAGGAGATGGCCCTGGTGTCCCAGAGGGCATTGGCCATGGCTTTGGGCAGAGTGGTGGAGATGCAGCCCAGGTCGAGGAGGGCGAGGTTGAGGAGGAAGAAGTACATGGGGGTGTGGAGGCGGTGGTCGCAGGCTATGGCGGTGAGGATGAGGCCGTTGCCCAGGAGGGCAGCCAGGTAGATGCCCAGGAAGAGCGCAAAGTGCAGGAGCTGCAGCTCGCGCGTGTCTGCAAATGCCAGCAGGAGGAACTCACTGATGGCAGTTCTATTGGACATCTGCTTTTTTGGGGATGTGGTCCTGCACAAAGAGAAAGAACAGTAATAATGTACAACAGACTTATCAGAGGAAAATTCAATTTTCTCATTAAAAGACATCAAAAAGATTGTCCACTTGCAGGCAGGTATTTTGAAGTTCCCTTTAATGACTTCGAACTGATTCTGAGTTTCTCTGCGAGAAGAGTACTCTTCTGTGGGCAATGGAAGAATCAGTCATAGCTGAAGGTAGCAACATGGTAGGAACATGGGGTAGTCTCAGATTCACTTCACTCCTGATATAGAAGAGATTTCCCCAGTTTTGCTCCTAGTTCATCACAGAGCAGACGTGTGGAGATTTACTTATTTATTTGTTTCTTTGTTTGTTTGGTTTGTCCTCTTTGTTCAGCTGTCCCACCACACCTGAGGAGTGTTTCTAAGGCATAAATCCTGGGCGTTGTGCTGCACTCCAAGTGAAGCCCTGTAGGTCCTCAGAGTCACAGATACTGCCTTGTTAGAGCAGAGTGCCCTTCAGAGAGGAGAGGCAGTCAGTCCATCAGTCCTGGTCTCATCTGCCCTGTGTTGGCAGGTCTTTGAGCTCCAGGACAATTCTCCTCCTATGTTCCTAGAGTTGTAGAATCCTCTAGAAGCTGTAGAATATCCTGACTTGGAAGGGTTCCACAAGGATCATCAGATCCCACCCCTGAATCTGTACATGAACACCCAAAAATCAGTCCATATGCCTGAGGGGGTTGCCCAAATATTTGTTGAATTCTAACAGCCTCAGCGCTGTGAACACTTCCCTGGGGTAGCTGTTCCAGTGCCTACAGAAGCTGGCTACTGCTGAGTTTTTCTAAAAGAGAAATCATGGGCATTTCTCCTGCACTTGAAGGGAAACTTTGTGGATCCTCAGAAAAAAGGGACGGGCCCTATAGTGCAGTGTCCTTTAGTGATGACAGGCAATGTGTCCCTCAGTGCTGGTCTCAGCTGCCCTGTGAGAGCTGCAGGAAAGCTGTACTCAGTTGTTCAAATGAAAAGAACCAGGACACTGCTGAGAGCAGAGGAATCCAGGCTCCAAGGGCCCACCTCCAGACCCCTCACCCTGTCCCCGTACTCCCCTTCCCCCAAGCACCCTGAGGGCTCACCCCATGGGCACGTGAAACCCCCATCCCCAGGCAGCCTGGGAACAAGAGCAGCAGCAGCACGGCCAGGTGGAGAAGCCAGCAGGAATGGCAGCGTGCTGCTGCCAGGGGAGGCAAGGCCAGGGAGGGACAGACGGACACTCAGCACACCCTCCTGGGCCGCAGCTCTGCCTGCAGAGGAGGCAGCTCCTGCTCATTGCAAACGATCTGTGCTCACCTCAAGCCTGCGGACACCTTCCAAAGGCAGGGCATATCAGGGCTTTTGTAGCTCATAAAGATCACCTAGGTTAAAGCCTGAGAGGACCACAATGATGATGTTGGTGCAGTCTGTGGGCTGATGTGTTGGAAGGGACTTTATGAAGTTCATTGATGACATATTGCTCCCTCACTGCCATGTTCCAGGAGTCTCAGTCTCCTGCAAAATCCTGACAACTCATTACCGTGAAACCTGCCTCCCCTCCACTGCAGGAATCTGAAAGCACATCCGACAGAAAAAGTCTTGCCTTTCTGGTAGCCCCTGCCTTGGTCTTTCTCTTGAAAAATGCAATCATAAATGCCATTCTCTAAAGCATTTTGTACTCATTTCTGGAGAAACAGAGAGACAACTATCCCGACAGATGCTATCAGGCATCGGATGTGCCAGCTGTAGAAGACCCCTCTGGCAACCCCACCTGCATGGCCCTGCTGCCAGAGACTCACGGTGCCAAGGGCCTGCAGATCTGTCCTGCCACACGCTGCCCTCTGTTGCTGCGCTCCTCACTGCCTCCAAGCCCTCTCTCCTTCTCTCCTGTCCCCGTGCCACCTGCGGTCAGAGCCCCCAGCCCTGCTGCGCTGTGCACAGGAGCTGCTCCTGGGCACAGCTGTCTCTCTGCAGCACTGCCCGCTTGCCACGAGCTCCCCTTGGGCCCAGGAGCCCGGCCCAGCTCAGCAGCACAGCACCCGACCATGGCATCGCTTGCTCTGTGCCATTGGGCTCCCTCGAGGTGTCCCCAGTGCCTCAGGGCTGACACCTCCCGAAGGCAGCAGGGTCTCTGCTGGGCTGTGGTGTCTGAAGCAGGCTGACATCATCGCCGACTGCTCCTCTTTGTAGAAGTCAGAGACTGATTTTTACAAGTGTGATTTGTGCTGTTGGACTGTGGTTGTCAAACACGTTGTGCTTTAACCCGTCAGCCACCTTAGCACCACACAGATATTAGCTGACACCCACCCCCAAAAGAAAATGGGTTGAAATAAAGGTAGTTTAAATGGACAGAAATTGAATAGATAGTAATAACTTTAACAATACTACTAATAAATAATAATTATTATTATTTTTATTATTATTATATGTATAAAGCAAGTGATGCACAATGCAATTGCTCATCACCCACTGACCGATGCCCAACCTTTCCCCAAGCAGGGGTCCCCCTGAACCTGACCAGCCTGCATTAGGATCTCCTGTGCAGATCCCTTGACCTTACTTTGGTTTAGGGCAATACAAGCTTTCAGAAGGATTAGGACTATTTTCTTCCTTTTCTCAAATACTTCTTGAGATGTGTTGCCCCATGTGATGACGACATCAATGTACTGGAGGTGTTCAGGAGCTTCCCCCTCTTCCAGGGCAGTCTGGATCAGCCCATGGCAAATGGTAGGGCTGTGTTTCTACCCCTGGCGCAGTCCATTCCAGGTGGACAGGATGCCCCTCCAACTGAAAGCAAAGTGCGGCCTTCACACTGCTGCCAAAGGGATGGAGAAAAATGCATTAGCAGTATTAATTGTGGCATAGCGCTTGGCTGCCTTTGACTGCAGTTCGTACTGAATGAAGTTCTAGCATGCCCGGCACAGCAGCACTCAGCGGTGGTGTGACTTCAGTCAGGCACAGAAGTCCACCGTTCTCTTCCACTCACCATTAGAATTTTGCACTGTCCATATGGGACTCCTAAAGGGTGAGCAAGTGTTGGTGATCACTCCTTGGCTCTGCAGTCAATGAACCAGCTCATGCATGGGAATCAGGGAGTCTCTGTGAGTGCAATACCGCCTCAGGTGCACTGTTGTGGTAGCGATTGGCACCTGCTGCTCATTGGCCATCAGCACCTGCACAGCAGAAGGTTCCTGTGAGAGAGTGGGCAAGGTAGACAACTGTTTGATGGCCTCTGTCTCCAAGGGAGTCATGCCCAAAGTCCATCCAGTAAACGTTTGGATCTTTGAAGTAACCTCTCCTGATTTAGTCTATGCCAAGGTAGCACAGAGCCTCCAGGCCAGTCCCAATGGGTTGCTTTTGCCACTCCTTCCCAGTTAGGCTCACTTCAGCCACCAGTACAGTTAACTCTTGGGTTTGATGTGCCAGGCCAATACTCCTCAGAGTCCAATACACCCGATTGTCCCCTTCCTCCCCCTGGATGGAGGCTGGGCCCCTCTAGGCCTGCTCATAGTATTCATTATTCTGTTTGGAGGACTGTCTCCTAGAAACTGGAGCAGTAATTTTCTCAGAAGAACCGCTTTTTGTGAATGTTTTTCTTGCGCTTCATGGATCCGTGCCTCTAGGTTGGAGGTAGGGTAGATTTTTGCATCCCATTTTCTCATGGCCTTTCCATGGTCACACAGTTAAAACCACAGGGTGGCACGTAGTATGCACGCACTATATCAACTTTCTTGAGCAGAGGGATGTTTACACCTGATAGTTGAGCTATTGGTTCGCGCAGGTGGGGAGGAAGATGTATCCTCTTGTAGTTCTTGCACCTCATGAGAAAGTTTCTCTCAAGATGAGATGCAGGCCCATAGGGAAGAAGAGAAACTTTCTTTGTAATGCCGGAGTTGGCTAGCCGATTCACCCATGTGGGTTCCTCTTGGTCTTTCCAAGTCATTACTGTCAATGAGTTGGCATATGCTGATGGTGTGCTCTGTACAAACTTCTGCCACATGGGTTGTGTGCACTTGACTTCACCTGGATCTTTGGATAGCTGTTCATTTTCTAGGTTTCTACAAATCACCTTCAGCATGGCTAATTCCCTCAGATACTGGATACCCCTCTCCATGTTGGTCTACTTTCCTGGTTGACCTACAAGGTCTTCCTTCAAGGGATACTTTTCCTTGACACCTGACAGGATTAAGTTTCTTGTGCCCTTTTGCAATGGCTTTGTCATTCACCCCTTCCTTAGGGGGGGATCCAAGCTGCTTGGCTTCCCTGCCCTCTAATTCCAGGCTATTGGCCCTGTTCTCCCAGCACTGGAGCAACCAGGTGACAATGTGCTCACCAAGATGATGGCTGAAATCTTTTCCCATATCTCCTAGCTAACACTGGGATAGGGACCACTTGGTTTCTGATGCTTATATGTTTTCTTCTTTTTTGTCATCCTGCTTCCATGATGGCCCAACTTTGGAGAAACCTGCCTTATCTTCTTCCATATTTCTTGTCTGGGTAGGAGTTTCTTTCCTTTCTAAAGAAAAACTGACTTCCACACCCATTGTTTTCTCTTTCATAAAGAGGCAACCAACAGTGGCACAGGCTGGTTCTCTGGCCCATCGCAGGGGCTGGAGTGGCTGCAGGGCCCATCACAGGAGTTGTTCTGGCTGCAGGGCCTTTCAGAGGAGTTGGAGTGGCTGCAGAGCCTATTGCAGGTTTTGGAGTGGCTCTAGGGCCTGTCACAGGGGTTGGTTTAACTTTGGGCACACCTCAGGAGCTCAGAGGTGAAGTTCCAAAGCTTTGGAGGTGCCCCCTGCTCTAGGTGCCTGCCCAGATCCTCCCACACTCCCTGCCACTCCTCACATTCCTGCCTCTAGACAGATCTCTGGATGGCATGCTTAAGTGGTTGTTTGACTTTAAACAAAAGCTGAAACACATTCAGGAGACATAACAATAGGAACACGTTGGTTTGACTATCCCAAGGATATTCAAAGCTTTGAAGAGCTAGTGTAAGTAGCCTGGAGGAGAAGGGGAGGTGAAGGAGAAAGGGAGAGTGAACCAGTGAGGAAAAGTGTCCTCCCCTTGTCTCCCCCATGGCTTGGTTTCCTGAGGAGAAAAGGTCAAGAGTGTAATTCTTAATAGTTTCTGAGAGATGGCTCCCAAGGTATGGAGGTAATGTCAATGCTGAGTACAAGTACCAGATTAGTTTCATGACCAGGAATTTTATCATATCATAAGCCAGTGTTACATGATACAAGAAAAGAATAAACTTGAAGCAGCCATCAGAAAAGATAAACAGCATGACAGGGGAGACATACAGGAAGTCATGTGCTGTACAACAAAGATCTGAAATTGAGCACAACAGACCTGAGATTAAAAAAAAAAAAAAAAAAAAAAAAAGAAAGAAAATCATCTTTGTGATCAGCAACTATTAAAATCGACTCATGCTTATAAAGGCTTTCTTTTAAAAAGCTGTGGTGAGATCTGTCATTGGCTCAAAGTTTGTGCTCCATGTCGGGCACCAAAAAGAGAGTGGTTTAACCCGGCAGGCAGCTCAGCACCACACAGCCATTCCCTCACACGCACACCCTGCTACACCCCCAGCGGATGCAGGAGAGAATGAGGAGGGGAAAAAAATAACAAAATAATAATAATAAAAAAGCATGGGTTGAGATAAAGACAGTTTAAGGGAAGACAAATAATACGAACAATGATGATGATGATCGTGATGGTGATTGCCTATCCCGCAGCAGTGGTACCCCCTACCCTGGCCAGCCACCCCATATTGATTGTTCAGCATGACGGCTGTGGTATGGAACATCCCTTTGGCCACTTGGGGTCAGCTGTCCTGCTTCTGTCCCCCCCAGCTCCTCAGGCACCCCCAGCCCTCCACTGCTGGGCAGCAACTAAGCCATCAGTGTGTGATAATCATTCTGCTCATGCTCAATGCAAAACACAGCATCATACCAGCTACTAGGAGGAAAATTAACTCAATCCTAGCCAACTCCAGGACACCCCCAGACCAAGGGCATGATATCTCTGTGTGTATATCAAAAGAGAAAAGGTGGTGGTGATTAATTAGAAAGTACTGGAGCTGAGCACGATGCAGATGGTGTGGAATATGGGATGGATATTGTCCTCATTTTGGCTGGGATAGAATTAATTTTCTTCCTATTAGCTGGCATGGTGCAGTGTTTGTATGTAAGACGCACTTCCAGACAAAATAACCGCATGCATGAGAAGGAAGAAGAGAAAAAGTGGAATCTGCAAGCCTTCTATCCCGTACCCTTAAATGAGTTTGTGATGCAATTCCATTCAAATAGTTACTGCGGTATTGTCAAAACTGTCCTGCAAATTCCTGCACCTGTTACCTTGTGAGAGATGGCATAATCAGGGTGAGCCATCTGCCTGCAGACATTAACAGCTGACAGAATGCAGCATCTGTCCAGGGGAACCTTGAGAAACGGCAGGATTTTGCCTAAAGGAACATCTTGGCATTTACAAGGAGAAGAGCCCAGTCCTGCACCGGAGGAAGAGGAACCCCACACATCAGGGCAGACTGGGACCCTGCTGAGAGAGCAGTGCCCAGGAGGAGGAGGGCCTGGGCACTACAAGGGATGCCATACGAGCAGTGGTGCTGCTCACCAGGAACCAGGCCAGCTTCCTACAGAGCTGCCTTACGAGGAGCATGGCCATCAATAAGATCTGAGTTATCAGACTCAGCTCAGATCTTGTGAGATACCACACGGACAAGGGTCTAGAGCCAGCAGGAAAAGAGGTACAGGTGTGGGAGTCCTTAGGACAGTCTGGTGTGGAGAGGATCAAGGGCTGTGACAAGGCTGAGAGTCCCAACAGGACCCAGGGTTTTGTGCCCATGGCTCTGGCTGTTGTCTCTGCCACTGAGGCCTAGGAGGAGACAGCTTATCGGTAAAGCACCAGGGCCTCATTGCCTCCTCGCCCCCACCCATGAACCAGGCAGGGCTCGTACCATTCTCCTGCACTTGGCCATGCACATCCCCATCTCCTCCTGCCCCACAAAGAGCCCTGAGCAGTGTGTGAAGGGAAAGGATCTCCCTTCCCAGGGGCTGGGGGTCAAGGCCTGGCCCTTGTGCTTGGTGACACACATCCAGTGTTCCTACACATCAGGGTCACCTTGACACTGCCTTTGTCTCCTTGTCCTCACTGCCTCCAATGCTCTGCTCTAACGAGCTCCAAGGGAGGCTGTGTCAGTGCTGGCGCTCAGGGGGACACTGCAGGAAACTTGCCTCTGACTTGGACTTGTTGAGAGATGTCTTCAATTGTCTCTCAGTGCCTGAGGTTCGTGGGCTCCTCAGCAAAGCCCCCCGAGGGGGGATTCCAATGCCTTGGGCTGGGCGTCTGGTGCTGAGCTGGGCCGGGCTCGTGGGACAGAGAGAGCTCGTGGCAAGAGGGCCGTGGTGCAGAGAGACAGCTGTGCCCAGGAGCAGCTCCTGTGCACAGCGCAGCAGGGCTGGGGGCTCTGACCGCAGGTGGCACGGGGAGAGAAGAGAAGGAGAGAGGGCTTGGAGGCAGTTGGCAGTGGGAGGATGCTGAGAGCTGCCTGCAGGAGAAATCTGCACAGCCCTTGACAAGGTACGTCTCTGGCTGCAGGGCCATGCAGGTGGGGTTGCCAGAGGGGTCTTCTACAGCTGGCACATCCAATGCCTGACAGCACCTCTCTGGATAGTTGTGTCTCTGTTTCTCCAGCAAAGTGTAGAAGATGCTGTAGAGAATGGCATTTATTAGAGGAAATTTCCAGAGGAAGACTGAGGCTTGGTTTATCGGAAGGGAAAGGCTTTTTTGGATTCTGTGCTTTCAGATTCATGCAGTGGAGGGGAACCTGAGTGAATCTGAGCACACATCTTGTGGGATGGGGTCTGTGAGAATGGACAGGGAGGAGACATGGGGACAGAGAAAGAGCTGCTGCCAGGGATAGCTGTAGGCAGCAGGGACATAGGCAGGTAGTGAGAGGGAGCTGCTGCCAGAAATGCTGTGCGAGGGAGGGCTCAGGCACCGCCCTGGCAGCCCCTGCAGGGCAGGCGCCTTCCCTGGGACACCCCCTGCTCTCCTCTGCCACCAGCACAGCCTCTGCCCTCAAGCCCCCGCTGTCCCCAGCAGGAGCTGCCTCCTCTGCAGGCAGAGCTGCAGCACAGGAGGGTGTGCTGAGTGTCCGTCTGTCCCTCCCTGGCCTTGCCTCCCCTGGCAGCAGCACGCTGCCATTCCTCCTGGCTTCTCCACCTGGCCGTGCTGCTGCTGCTCTTGTTCCCAGGCTGCCTGGGGATGGGGGTTTCACCTGCCCATGGAGTGAGCCCTCAGGGTGCCTGGGGGAAGGGGAGTACGGGGACAGGGTGAGGGGTCTGGAGACGGGCACTTGGAGCCTGGATTCCTCTGCCCTCAGCAGTGTTCAAGCTCTTCTGAGGAGAAACTACTTAGTGCAATTGTCCTGCAGTCAAAGACATGCCAGCACAAAGCAGCTGAATCTATTGCAGGAAATGGATCTCCCAATTGTTTGCATGTAATTGGGCAAGTGCTTTGAGGGGAACAATTTAGAAATGTAAATCGTTTTCTCAGATCGCTTCGCTGTATTATTACTGTATTTCTGTTCCTTTGGCAGGACCCCATGCCCAGAAGCAGGAAATGCCCAACAGCAGCTCTGTGAGCGAGTTCCTCCTGCTGGCATTCGCAGACACGCGGGAGCTGCAGCTCCTGCACTTCGCGCTCTTCCTGGGCATCTACCTGGCTGCCCTCCTGGGCAATGGCCTCATCCTCACCGCCGTAGCCTGCGACCACCGCCTCCACACCCCCATGGACTTCTTCCTCCTCAACCTCGCCCTCCTCGACCTGGGCTGCATCTCCACCACTCTCCCCAAAGCCATGGCCAATGCCCTCTGGGACACCAGGGCCATCTCCTATCAAGGGTGTGCTGCACAGGTCTTTTTCTTTGTCTTCTTCATATCAGCAGAATATTATACTCTTATTATCATGTCCTACGACCGCTACACTGCCATCTGCAAGCCCCTGCACTACGGGAGCCTCGTGGGCAGCAGAGCTTGTGCCCAGATGGCAGCAGCTGCCTGGGGCAGTGGCTTTCTCCATGCTGTCCTGCACACGGCCACTACCTTTTCCCTGCCCCTCTGCCAAGGCAATGCTGTGGACCAGTTCTTCTGTGAAATCCCCCAGATCCTCAAGCTCTCCTGCTCAGATGCCTACATCAGGGAAGTTGGAGCACTTGTGTGTAGTGTTTCTTCAGCTTTTGGCTGTTTTGTTTTCATTGTTTTTTCCTATATTCAGATCCTCAGGGCTGTGCTGAAGATCCCCTCTGAGCAGGGTCGGCACAAAGCCTTTTCCACGTGCCTCCCTCACCTGGCCGTGGTCTCCCTGTTTGTCAGCACTGCCATGGTTGCCTACCTGAAGCCCCCCTCCATCTCTTCCCCATCCCTGGAACTTTTGGTGGCAGTTCTGTACTCGGTGGTGCCTCCAGCAGTGAACCCCCTCATCTACAGCATGAGGAGCAAGGAGCTCAAGCATGCGCTGTGGAAATTGATGAGTAGATGTGCTTTGAAAGCAATAAATTTTCATTTTACATCTGCAGATGACTAATAATGTCAATGACTGGAAGAACAACTAATATTATATATATGATTTTTTCTTGTGTGTTTGTGTATTTATGAGTGTTTTGATTACAGGACTTTGTTTTAATACGGCTAAAGTTGCCCCCTAAAATGATATGATTCATCTCATTTCTTTTACAGTATGTACCTGTCGAGTATAGCTCAGAGATTCTGTATATCAGGAGCCAGGCCCTCTGTGAATTGAAATAAAAGAAAGGAGCCTGCACTGCCTTCCTTGTGTGACGTCCTTCCTCTGAGAGCTGCTCTGGCTCTGCAGGGGCAGTGCCATGTGCAGGGCTGCAGAGGAAAAGAGTCCCATCCCAGCAGCACGGGCAGGGAGCACCAGCGCTTGGGGCATGCCGAGCTGCTCTCTTGCCACTGCCCCCCTCTGGTGCTGAGCCCTGCTGGTGGGGTCAGGCCCGGCTGCTCCTGTAGCTTGGTGCCAGTGCTGCTGTGGGGCTGTGCTGGGACTGCAGGCAGGGACAGGCAGTGGGCACGGCAGTGGCACAGCCGGCCTGCGCTGCAGCACTTCCCTCCTAAGGGGGGATCTCCTCCAAGGTGGACTCACCACAGCTCAAGGGCTCAATCTGCTGTGAGCAGGCAGAGGAGAGCTCTGCAGCCCCAGGGCACGCAGCAGCCCCAGCCAAGGGGTCTGGCGAGTGATTTGACTGCAAGGTCCCTCCTGCCCTAGCACCTCCCAGAACTGGCACAGCACTGGCTCCTGTGTGTCAGAGAGGCTGGGAGCCCAGGAGGTGTGCCGTGGGCTGGAAGGATCACAACCAGATCTCTTCTACCTGGGCAGATTCTGGGCCAAAAAGGGGGTGTTTTGTAGGTGTGGTATTATGAGCTCAGTGGTGCCTCAGAAGCTCCAAGTCCAGTAGGAAGCTAATGGCTGTTACGTGGCCTGTGAGGTGACTTTTTTCAGAAGCAGCTGACAGGTCATCCCTTGACTCCTGGCTGGGATCTGTGCCTTTAGGCTCACATCTGCTGGTCTCCATGATAGGACACCAGATGCATCTGCTCTGCACACAGTTTGTGAGATCCTCTCTTCCTAAGTAGCTGGTAGGCCCCATAGGGGAAGAGGTCTTGGATTGGGGTTGTCATGTCAGAGGTATCTGCTTTTGCCTGAACTCATCTTTCAGGGCTGCTTTTGTGGTGGTGCAGAGCTGCTGGGCACATTGTGCAGGGTGCTCCTACAGCCTTTGTGTCCTTCTCCGTGCTGGCTTGGGAGCTGCTTCTTTCTCAGGAGCAGAGTAGCCAACCGAGGTGAGACAGACACTCAGAGTTCATGAAAGCCATCAGAAAGCTGCCCCTAAGAAGATGACTGATATGGGGAAGTCAGGAGAAGCCTGGCCAGGAGAGATGTGAGATTTGGGGGAGGGAAGAGGAGCTTGGCCAGCAGTAGCTAATGATTTTGGAGAGGTAAAAATGCTCAGGTAATGTCGATCCCACAATAATGCAGACTTAAAGCAGTCATGTGAGGCCCTGTTTTAACCTGTAACATTAACACCTAAATCGAAATGCCACTCCACACCCTGACAGGAATCCACTGCTCTAATTTTTGACCACAATATCCCTTGAAACCAAAATTAGTCATAACACCATTTCCATTACCTTTACTCTCTTGCTCACCCTGATCCCTGCCCTTAACACTAGCATTTAAATGCTCTAATAAAATCTAGTATCCTTGCAGACCTAAACAAAATGCTAAACCAAGGAGCTTGCACATACCCTAACCACAGACCTGACACCCCAAGCACAACACCAAACCCTCCCACTCAATAGTTGCTTAAGCTCTCACCCAGAAATGTTCACCGCAGTCCCTAACGCCATACATGAACAACTAACATCCAAACCCTGTCCTCCTGTACATTAACATCCTCACCTCCAACCCCTCTCCTCCCTGGGTCTCCTCCCCTCACCTCCGTGCCCTGTCCTGTAGCAGGGCAGGAACCGTGAGGTTGCCGTGTAGTCCCATGGCATTCAGAGATGAGTGTGAGGGGCCATGGATCTGATCAGCTTGTGGGCCACAAGGAGGAGATGGGTGGGAATGCTCTGATGAGCTCAGCTCTGCCTCAGGATCTCCTGCCCCAGCAGGAGGAATGTGACTGCGGCAGTGACTGGGAGGTCACTTCTGTCTCTGCAGCTGATAGGGCAGCAGCAGGAACGTGTCACGCAAAGGGACTGTGAGGTCCCTTGTGTCTGGAGGTGGCAGGTCAGCCTTGGCTTCTCCCTGGGATCGGCACTTTGGGGCCGACATATGCCAGTGGCCCTGCTAGGCCAGCAGAAGGCCCCTGCTTGGCATGCTGCCTGTGGGATCCCCTCTGCCTCCATCCCCAGGAGGACCCAGACACAAAGAAGGCCCGCAGAGGGGTTGTCCTGTCCCTTCTGCTTGAGGCCAGGACTGGACAGCAGGAGGCCCAAGGCTTGGCTGTGTCTAGCCAAGAAGCTGCAAGGCCAGCAGCAGGCCCAGGCCTTGGGAGATGCTGGTGAGTACCTATGATCAGACTCTAGCTTTGTGTTTCAAGGAACAGCTGGTGAGGGCTGATGAGAGACTGGTGAAATGATGGAAATGTTGGGATCAGAGCAAGGTGGTGGACAGAGATGAGTGTCTGCAGCCTTCAAGGAAATAAGGCAAAGTGTGGAACAGCATAGGAAAGCCTGCAGAGGAGAAGGCAGAGGGTGCTGGTAAGAATGGAAGGCCCCAACAGCCCTGACCTTTTTGTCCCTTTGGCTAGAGCTTCTGAGGAGACGAGATAGAGTCATTGCAATGGGGCCTCTTTGCCTCCTTGATACCCTGTGCAGGGGTGGGAAGGTGTCCTAATGAAGTTCTTGTCGTGGCATCACACTGCCCACCACATCATACAGAACCCAAGAAGAGCCCTGAGCCAGACGGGGGGGTGCAGGATCTCCCCTGCCAGTGGCTGGGGTCAGGCCTTGGCCCTTCTGCTTCACCAAAACCAACCAAGACTTTTCTCAGCACAGCGCTTTGCCTGTCTGCAATTATGGCCTCCAGTTATCTGCTCTAACAAGTCCCTGGGGAGGCTTTGTTAGGAACAGCCCTCAGTGGGGCCCATTAATACTCCAAGTCACTTCAACTTTTCCTCCTGACTTTACTTTCTCAAGCAGTTGCGTCATTCTCCTCTCAGTACCTGAGCTTCATAGACCGAGCACCAAAATACACCATTGAGATCATTAAAATGCAGAATGTCGTAAACAGCCATATCTCTCCCATGATTTTCTTCAAGTCTTCAAGACTTGTAGAGCTAATTGGAGAGCTTTCATGGTGTAGTTAAGGAGGAAGATTTCAAAGAGCATCTAATAGAAATCTTTCCTCATTTTAAAGGCTGAATTTTGTTGCATTTCAGTTTAGAGCATCATTTTCCTATAGATATTGGTCTAGGGTTACTCCTTTGAAGCCCTGCTGAGGTAGGAAGAGTAGGGTTTTTCCAATTTAAAAACAAACAACAGGAAACCATTCTGCATTAAAAAAAAAGAAAAAGCAGCAACTGGGTTGGTGAGAGCGGTCAGAATGATCCAAGAGTAAGGGGAGGGCAAAGCAGGAGAACCATGGGAAGTGCATAGGTCCAGACAGGCAGCTGGAAAGGGGACATTCAGCAGGGTCTGTGTAATCAAGTCAGGTTTTCTTCCTGGAAGATGAGGGAGCACACCATGATAGACAAAGCGATGACAATGCAAGTACAGGTGAACACCAGTATTTCTTCTCCTGCGATGAATATAGAAAACAGAAAATCACATTTCTTCATGATATAAATTACACTTCATGTGAGACATTTAACGGAAGGGATTGAGTCATTTGAGCTGATGAGTAGTTGCTTTTTTAGTTAAGTACTAAAAAAATTACTGGGTATTGAGGCAGAGCTTTGCTGTGTGACCATAAGCATAACCAGGGAAAACCTCCTGTGGCCCCGTTGTGTTTGTGGCACTTCCCTGCACCAGCAGATGTCAGAAAAGACCTGCAGGAGACCGGAGCCCTTTGGGAAAATCAGGTGGAGCCAGGTGGAGTTCCCAGGGCACCTCCACTGCCAGCAGTGGTCTTTGTCCCTGTAACTGCAGCCCAGCCCAGCACAGGAAACCCCTTCAAAGACAACACCCTAGTTCAGTGGGTTCCTGGGACTGACCTAGATTTGAAATGGTCATTGGAAACCCATGATACTTTCCCTTATTCCTACTAGACACTTGAACATGCATTTACCTTCCTGGGTCACCTTTAGCAAACTCAGGATGAAAAACTCAAGTATAGCATGCTTCAAATGGCTGAGAAGGAACCCATCAGCTTGCCCCACTTTGGAAATAGTCCCCGTCCAACTTAGGTTTTCAAAGTGAAAAATGTGAAATGACCCGTCAGGTCAATGCACAGAGTAAGGGAAAGTCACACATATTGTGCTGCAGTAGCAGAAGGCAAAAAGCATTGCATTGTGCCTCAGAATAATCAAGGAGACCTAATCCAGTTCATCCGTGAGATAAAGCAGAGTGAAGGGCGTTGAGTTGTGTCCTAAAATGAAGAAGGATGTACATCACTGGTGAAGGAGCTGTCTTTTTGTGCCATCACCAATGCAAATACACAAAACTATATCAAATAAAGGTAACAAGCCCCACTCTGGCTCTGTCACCCCACAGGGCACGGGAGAGGGAGCTGACAGCCAAGGGACGCATTTGGGTGTGGAAGGTGGGGCCCAGCAGAGACAAGGAGCCAAGGCAGGAGCTGCGGGAGGCCCGGAGAAGCAGCCCAAGTGGTGGTGCTGCTTGTGAGGACACGTTTGTGCCAGCAGCCTGAGTGGGCAGCAGCTGTGCGCAGGCGAGGGGAGGCCAGGAAGCGCATGCCAAGAGCGCTCCTGCCAGCAGAGACAAGGCCGGGGCCGAGGGCAAGGGGAGAGGCAGGCCCAGGGCAGGGGGCTGCAAGGGCCATGCTGAGCTCCCTGCCCCTGCAGCAGCCGCACTGGCCCTCAGCAGACGTGCTGGCCGGCACACACGGGGAGGTGCTGGCGTGCATCAGAGAGCGGCAAGGAGGGCGCTGGAGAGGGCTGGGGCGAGGCGGGTGGCAGAGCCCCATGCAGGGGCTGGCTGGGGGTCCCCTCTGCTGCAGCCACCGCATGCGGCGTGGCAGGAGGAGGGCTCCCTGTGCACCACGGGGCAGAGCCTGGCCCTGGGCTCTTCCTGACGTCCCTGCAGCTCCTGGCAGGCTGCGGTGAGGTGCCCCTCAGCCTTCCCCCCTGTGCTGCCAGGGCACACGGCTGCCTCCTGCCCAGCTCACTGCCCACCAAGAATGTCCGACAGGGCTGCTTCCCAAGCTGGGCCTTGCCCAGGCTCAGTCCCCTGCAGGGGCAGAAACTGACGCTTGTCCTCGTGGCTTTTCATGGCCTTCCGCTCAATACGTGCTCTTCTCATGCTTGATCTCTTTTACTGAATTCAGAGGCTTAGGAGAACTTTTTGGTACAGACTACCGCAGAAAATACTTTGAGTCCCTCAGCCACATCTCTGCTTTTCCTCCACATTGCTGCTGGGCTCTTCAATCCCACAACCTCTGCTGTACCTGAAGAGAAATCATGAGAAACAAGAGTCACAGAAAATGACTACCTGCTGGTTCCTTTATTTCCTTAATTACCAAGAGCTTATCAGCACCTGTACATGGGGTCTCTGGGTTAAAAATAAATAAATAAATAAATAAATAAAAGTTAGAAGAAGTGAGATAGAAGTGAGATGAAAAAATACTTTAATTGGAATAATATTGCAAAGATTGAAAGGCAATTTTGAAATACATGAACAAAGGTGTTTCTGCCTTGCCCGGGAATATGTGAGGAAGATGTGCAGGTACCTCATTGGTGGGGAAATGCTGTATATTAGAATAACATCCTCAGTGCCTCCTTTCGCTCCTTGTTCCTCGTGCTGTAGATGAGGGTTTCACTGCTGGAGGCAACACTGAGTACAGAAATGAAAGCACCATGTCCAGGGATGGGGAGGTGATGGAGGGAGGCTTCAGGCAGGCAGCCATGGCAGTGATGCTACACAGGGAGACCACTTTGACCCAAAACACAGCACATCTTTACACCTGCTGAGGGTGCACTCACTCTATTCCATCATCCAGGTCACTGACAAATAAGTTGAGCAGGACTGGACTCAGTGTAGATCCCCGGGGGGCACTGCTGGCTACAGGCCTCCAACTAGACTCTGCTCCACTAAGCACAACCCTCTGAACTCTGCCATCCAGCCAGCTCACAATCCACCTCGCTGACCACTCATCCATCCCACACTTCCTGAGCTGGCCTGTGAGGATGTTATGGGACACAGTGCTGAAAGCCTTGCTGAAGTCAAGGTACACAACATCCACTGTTCTCCCTCACCCACTCAGCTAGTCATTCCATCATAGAAGGCTATCAAGTTGGTGAAGCACGGTTTCCCTTGGTGAACCCATGCTGACTGCTCCCGATCACCTTCTTCTCCTCCACATGCTGGAGATGACCTCCAGGATGAGCTGTTCCATCGCCTTTCCACGGATGGAGGTGAGGCAGACCGGCCTGTAGTTGCCTGGGGCCTCCTTCTTGCCCTTTTTGAAGACCAGCATGACATGAGCTTTCTTCCAGTCTTCAGGCACCTCTCCTGTTCTCCATGACCTTTTGAAGATGATGGAGAGTGGGCCAGCAGTAACATCCGCCAGCTCCCTCAGCACTCATGGATGTATCCCATCGGGGTCCATGGACTTGTGGGTGTCAAGTTTGCCTAAGAGATCTCTGAGCTGATCCTCTTCAACCAAGGGAAAGTCCTCGTTTCTCCAGAGTTCCTCCCTTGTCCCTAAGGTCAGAGATTCCAGAGGGCTGGTCTTAGCAGTGAAGGCTGAAGCAAAGGAGGCATTCAGTAATTCTGCCTTCCCCTTGTCCTTTGTCACCAGGGCACCCACCTCATTAAGCAGTGGGCCCACATTTTCCTTCCTCTTCCTTCTGTGACTGATGTGTTTGAAACAGCCCTTTTTGTTGTCCTTGACACCCCTTGCAAGATTTAACTCCAAATGGGCCTTGGACTTCCCTGTCGCTTCCCTGCATCCTCGGACAACGTCCCTATATTCTTCCCAAGTGGCTTGTCCCCTTTTCCACAGTATGTATGCTTCCTTCTTTCATTTCAGTCACTCCAGGATCTCCTTGATCTTCCAAGCAGGTCTCCTGCCCCCTTTGCCTGACTTTTTGCTCACAGGATCACACAGCTCCTGAGCTTGGAGGACTTGGAGGTCAGTGCGCTATTGCTGCCGGTGCACCGTTGTGGCAGCCGTCGGCACCTGCTCTGCTTCGGCTCTCAGCAACCCCACAACAGAAGGGTCCTGTGCGAGACCAGGCAAGGTAGACAACTATTTGACGTTCTCTCTATTCAAGGCAGTTATGCCAACAGCCCTCTGGTGCCCTTTTGCTTAGTTGTTTACCCTTGGAAAAAGCCAGAAACACAGTCTGGAGGTATGTCGTTAGGGTTACCCAATGATGTTCACGTTACTCACGAGCTATCATGACTGGCCCCAAAGAAAGAAGGGGAAGGTGCCCTGCCTTGTGCCCTCCACCAAGTGGATTCATGAGTGTCGTACCAGTAGCACCTCAAATAGTATTTATTGGTGCAGATTTAGGGAAAGCATCACAAGCCCATATTTGCTTTCCTAGTGGTAACGTAGAAGTTTCTTGCAACATGTAGTTGCTTTACAGGTAGGGATTTGTAGCAATTTGTAATAAAGACGTTCATGAAGACAGAGCAACGAGGTGTCCGTGTCCTTGTGTACTATGGAATCCTACCAACCTCCTGCTGCGATCCATGGGCGGGCTGACCCCCCTAGGTCCTGAGCATCGTTACTGTGATGCCCTTGGAGTGGTCCTCAGAGCTGCAGGAGCAACCACAGAGCTGGGGCTTGGTGACAGCCCTCTGCTGCAGAGAACAGACCCAGCCACAGGGGCTGGACCCTTCAGATGCCCCAGTGCCATGAAACTGGCTTTTTTTCTGCTCAGGTCTGCACACAGCCTCACACACAGCCAGGCTTGTGGCTCATCTCCCTGTGGAGGAGGAGGAGGCAAAGAGCTGCTGGTGCGCGAGTAAGGGAGAAATACTCCACCTGTGGGAGGGCAGGGCTGGCGGGGAGGTGGCACAGGACAGGCACTGGCCTCTTTCTGCTATTCCCCACCCAGAGAGCCTTGAGACTGCAGGTCAGTGTCCGTACTGCCCACAGGTGCCTGCAGTCCTGTATCATCAGGATCCACCTTCTCTCCTTCTGTACGTAACATTTTTACTTTGTTTCTCACAGTCTGGGGCCAGGATTGATGGACCTGGTACCTGGCACTGCAAGGCTGTGTCTCACACCATGTTTTTTTGGTGAGTTTTTCCCATTGCAGCAGCAGAGCAGCAGCTAATTGCTTCTGGAAGACAACTGAAAGAGTTTCTTCAGTGCATGCTTGAGCTCCTGGTTCCTCATGCTGTAGATGAGCGGGTTCACTGCTGGAGGCACCACCGAGTACAGAAATGACAACACCAGGTCCCTGGATGGGGAGGAGATGGAGGGGGGCTTCAGGTAGGCAAACACGATAGTGCTTACAAACAGGGAGACCACGGCCATGTGGGGGAGGCACGTGGAAAAGGCTTTGTGCAGGCCCTGCTCAGAGGGGATCTTCTGCTCGGCCCTGAAGATCTGCATATAGGACAGCACAATGAAAACAAAGCGACCAATACCTACACAGAAGTTGATTGCAGTAAGCCCAACTTCCCTGAGGTAGGCATCTGAGCAGGAGAGCTTGAGGATCTGGGGGATTTCACAGAAGAACTGGTCCACAGCATTGCCTTGGCAGAGGGGCAGGGAAAAGGTAGTGGCCGTGTGCAGGACAGCATTGAGAAAGCCACTGCCCCAGGCAGCTGCTGCCATCTGGGCACAAGCTCTGCTGCCCACGAGGCTCCCGTAGTGCAGGGGCTTGCAGATGGCAACGTAGCCGTCGTAGGACATGACCGTGAGAACATAAAATTCTGCTGTAATCAAGAAGACAAATAGAAAGACCTGTGCAGCACACCCTTGATAGGAGATGGCCCTGGTGTCCCAGAGGGCATTGGCCATGGCTTTGGGCAGAGTGGTGGAGATGCAGCCCAGGTCGAGGAGGGCGAGGTTGAGGAGGAAGAAGTCCATGGGGGTGTGGAGGCGGTGGTCGCAGGCTACGGCGGTGAGGATGAGGCCATTGCCCAGGAGGGCAGCCAGGTAGATGCCCAGGAAGAGCCCGAAGTGCAGGAGCTGCAGCTCCCGCATGTCTGCGAATGCCAGCAGGAGGAACTCAGTGATGCAGCTGCTGTTGGACATCTGCTAATTCTGGTCATGAGGTCCTGTACAAGGAGGAGAAAGGCAGTGATAATGTACCACAGGCATATCAGAGGAAAACTCTTTCCATTTTCTCATTTAAAATCACCAAAAATTGCCCATTTCTAGGCAGATATTTTGAAGGTCTCTTTCATTGATTCTGCCTGAGAGTGTCTCTGGGAGCAGGAGACTTTTCTGTGGGCAGTGGAAGAGACAGTCCTGCACTACAGCCAGAGGTAGTAGCATGGTAGTAACATGGTAGTAACATGGTAGGAATATGGGGTAGTCTCAGATTCACTTTACTGCTGATATCAAAGAGATTTCTCCGGTTTTGCTCCCAGTTCACCTAACTGCAGAGCAGAGGTGTGAAGATTTAGTTATATAATTACTTGTTTTCTATTTTTGTTTTTTACCTGCCCCACCACACCTGAGGAGTGATTCTAAGGCACAAATCCTTGGCGTTCTGCTGCACTCCAAGCAAAACCTTTTGGACCCTCAGAGGCAAAGAGACTGTCCCTTTAGTGCAGAGCGTCCCACAAAGACGACAGCCAGTCTGTTCATCAGTGCTGGTCTCAGCTGCGCTGGCATCTCTTCGACTGCAGGACAATTGCACTAAGGAGGTTGTCCTGAGAAGAGCTTGAACACTGCTGAGAGCAGAGGAATCCAGGCTCCAAGTGCCCGTCTCCAGACCCCTCACCCTGTCCCCGTACTCCCCTTCCCCCAAGCACCCCGAGGGCTCACTCCGTGGGCACATGAAACCCCCATCCCCAGGCAGCCTGGGAACAAGAGCAGCAGCAGCACGGCCAGGTGGAGAAGCCAGGAGGAATGGCAGCGTGCTGCTGCCAGGGGAGGCAAGGCCAGGGAGGGACAGACGGACACTCAGCACACCCTCCTGTGCTGCAGCTCTGCCTGCAGAGGAGGCAGCTCCTGTTCATTGCAAACGATCTGTGCTCACCTCAAGCCTGCAGGCACCTTCCAAAGGCAGGGCACTGGGCATCGGAGGGTTCGCAGCTCCCTAAGATCAGCTAGGATAAAGCCTGAAAGGACCACAATGATGATGTTGGTGCAGTCTGTGGGCTGAGGTGCAGGAAGGGACTTTAAGAAGTTCATTGATGCCATATTGGTCCCTCTCTGCAATGCTCTAGGAGTCTCAATCTCCTGTACAATCCTGACAAACCATTACCATGAAACCTGCCTCCCCTCCACTGCAGGATTCTTAAGGCACCGAGTGCAGAAAAAGTCTTGCCTTTCTGATAGTCCCTGCCTTGGTCTTTCTCTTGAAAATTGCAACCATAAATGCCATTCTCTACAGCATCTTCTACTCCTCGATGGAGAAACAGACAGACCCATCCCGACAGATGCTATCAGGCATCGGATTTGCCAGCTGTAGAAGACCCCTCTGGCAACCCCACCTGCATGGCCCTGCTGCCAGAGACTCACAGTGCCAAGAGCCTGCAGAACTGTCCTGCCACACGCTGCCCTCTGTTGCTGCGCTCCTCACTGCCTCCAAGCCCTCTCTCCTTCTCTCCTGTCCCCGTGCCACCTGCGGTCAGAGCCCCCAGCCCTGCTGCGCTGTGCAGAGGAGCTGCTCCTGGGCACAGCTGTATCTCTGCACCAGGGCCCTCTTGCCATGAGCTCTCTCTGTCCCACTGTCTTGGTTCCAGTTAGGACAGAGTTAATTTTTCCTCCTAGTAGCTGGTAGGGTGCTCTGTTTTGGATTAGGATGAGAAGAGTGCTGATAACATGCTGATGTTTTAATTGTTGCAGAGCAGTGTTTACACCAAGCCAAGGACTTTTCGGCTTCTCGCTCTGTCCTGCCAGCGAGCAGGCTGGGGGTGCAGCAGGAGCTGGGAGGGGACAGACCCAGGACAGCTGACCCAAACTGTCCAAAGGGGTATCCCATACCATCTGACGTCATGCTAAACAATATATAGGGGTGGCTGGCCGGGGTGGGGGGCCGGCTGCTCGGGGATAGGCTGGGCATTGGTCAGCGGGTGGTGAGCTATTGCATTGTGCATCACTTGTTTCTTACACATTCTTATTAGTAATACTATTATCATTATCACTATTATCATTATTGTTATTATTATTTTCCTGTCTTAATAAACTGTCTTTATCTCAACTCACAGGCTTAACTTCCCCGTTTTTCTCCCCCATCCCAGAGAGGGAGGGGGGAGGGTGAGCGAACGGCTGTGTGGTGTTTAGCTGCCAGCCGGGTTAAACCACAACAGCCCTTTTGGTGCCCAACGTGGGGCTCGAAGGGTTGAGATATAGACAGATTTGACCTGAGTGTATTAAACTAAAATTGGTATAAGTATTGGACCTGCTTGATAGTTGCTAGTCACGATGGTGATTGCCTTACTCTCCAGTCTGCTGTGCCTGTTTTCCAAATTGAGTTTTATAGCGCGTTACTTTCTGTATGTGCTCCCTGTTGCACTGTTTATCCTTTCTGGGCCCTGGTTTAAGATTGTTACGGTACTGTGCGGTGTAACAATGGCTTATGAAATGATGAAATATCTGGTCACGACTCTTACCTGGTATTTGTACTCAGCACTGACGTCGACTCTATACTTTGGAAACCATATCTCGGAAACTATTAGCAATTACACCTATTGCCTTTTTTCGTTAGGGAGCCAATCTGTGAAGGGGACAGGGGAAGACATGTTTCCCTCCCTGTTCACTCTCCCTTTCTCCTTCACCACCCTCTTATCCCCCGAGCTAGTTACGGTGGTTCTCCGAGATGTTGAATATCCTTGGGATACTCAGACCAGCCTGCTCTTGTTGTTATGTCTCCTGAATGCGCTTCAGGTTTTGTTGAGGGTTAAACAACTACTTAGGAATCTCATCCGGAGATCTGTCTTGAGGTGGGATAGTTGCGAGTGGCAGGGAGTGTGGGAGGATATGGGCAGGTTTCTAGAGCAGTGGTCACCTCCAGTGTTTTGGACATTCACCCCTGAACAACTGCAAAATCCTAAAAAGCTGGCAGAATGCTTGAAAAAAAGGTGTCATGACTCTGGCAGTTCCAAAGTGACACAAATCACTGTAGTGTGCTGGGGTCTGGCTTGTTCCTATCGAGCTGCAATTGATGCTACTATCGCTCCAGCTCCAGCTCCTGCAGCTGCTGCAGCTCCAGCTCCTGCAGCCGCTCCAGCTCCAGCTCCTGCAGCCGCTCCAGCTCCAGCTCCGGCATCCACTCCAGCACCTGCAGCCGCTCCAGCTCCTGCAGCCGCTCCTGCTCCAGCTCCCACAGCTGCTCCCACTCCTGTGTCTGGGTCAGAGGAACGAGCTGTAGCAGTGCAAGTTGACCCCGCAGAGGGTATTCCAACCCCTGTGGCAGACCCTGTGGCTGGGTCAGAGAAACGAGCTGTAGCAGTGCAAGTTGCCCCTGTAGACAAGGTGAAAAAATGGTATAGAGGCTCAGGTCGTTTACAACGCAGACAGACTTCTGCGAAGTCTGGGCATAGTGAAGACGAGGCTGGGCCATCAAAGGTGCAGGAGACTGAAGATGAGGATGAGGATGTCGAAAAATCAACAGTAACTACCCGGACTCTATACCAGCGTGAGCTACGAGATGTGCGAAAAGATTTTGGTCGCTGTATAGGTGAGCAGCTTGTCACCTGGCTGCTCCGGTGCTGGGACACCGGAGCCAATTATGTGGAATTAGAGGGCAAGGAAGCCAGGCGGCTGGGATCCCTTGCTAGGGACGCATGCATTGACAAAGCAATTGGAGATGGAGCACAATCTCGCAGCCTCTGGAGGCGTCTCCTGTCAGCTGTGCAGGAAAGGTATCCCTTCAAGGAAGAACTTGTATGTTTACCAAGCAAATGGACCACCATGGAGAAGGGAATTCAGTACCTGAAGGAATTGGCCGTACGGGAAGTAATTTATAAGGACCTAGATGACGCACAAACATCCGCAGATCCAGATGCAGTCCGATGTACACCACCCATGTGGCGGAAGTTTGTACGGAGTGCACCATCATCATATGCCAGCTCATTGGCAATACTAACCTGGAAAGAGGAGGAGAATCCCCCAGTGAATGAAGTGACTAAAATACTCTGGCAGTACGAAGGAAATCTCTCCTCTTCCCTACAGGCCTGTGTTTCGGCTGTGGAGAAACTCTCTGAAGAGGTCCACCAACTTAAAGAAAATTTACCTTCCCCTTCACCTGAACGAACCAGTGTCCACCAGCTAAAAGAGAATGCTTTGGAGAAACTTTCTGAAAAGATCCACCAACTTGAAGAAAGATTATCTTCCCCTCCACCTGAACGAGCCAGTGTCCACCAGCTAAAAGAGAATACTTTGGAGAAACTTTCTGAAAGATCCACCAACTTGAAGAGAGTTTATTTTCCTCCCCACCTGTACAAACCAGTGTCTCAGCTATTAGGGGTAAACATTCATCTGTGCAAGGAAGACAATATGGTGGGCACACACACCGCGCCACCCTGTGGTTTTACCTACGTGACCATGGAGAGGCCATGAGAAAATGGGATGGAAAATCTACTGCGACCCTAGCGGCACGGGTACGTGAATTGCAAAAGAAAACAATTGGGAAAAAGGAGTTCTCTGAAAAGTTTGCTGCTCCAACTTCCAGCAGGCAGTCCTTTAAACACAGAAATGAAGATTCTGACCAGGACTAGAGGGGCCCTGCCTCCAGCCAGGGGGAGGAAAGGGACAATCGAGTTTATTGGACTGTGTGGATTCGATGGCCTGGCACGTCAGATGCACAGAAGTATAAGGCTTTAGTAGACACCGGTGCACAATGTACTCTAATGCCATCAAGCTATAAAGGGCCAGAGCGCATCTGTATTTATGGTGTGACGGGGGGATCCCAGCAGTTAACTGTATTGGAGGCTGAAGTGAGTCTAACCGGGAATGAGTGGCAAAAGCACCGTATTGTGACTGGCCCAGATGCTCCGTGCATCCTTGGCATAGACTATCTTAGAAGAGGATATTTCAAGGACCCAAAAGGGTTCCGCTGGGCTTTTGGCATAGCTGCTTTGGAGACAGAGGACATTAAACAGTTGTCTACCTTGCCTGGTCTCTCAGAGGACCCTTGTGTTGTGGGGTTGCTGAGGGTTGAAGAACAGCAAGTGCCGATCGCTACCACAACTGTGCACCGGCGGCAATATCGCACCAACCGAGACTCCCTGAGTCCCATCCATAAGCTAGTTCGTCAACTGGAGAGCCAAGGAGTGATCAGCAAGACTCATTCACCTTTTAATAGTCCCATATGGCCAGTGCGAAAGTCTAATGGTGAGTGGAGACTAACAGTGGACTATCGTGGCCTGAACGAAGTCACGCCACCACTGAGTGCTGCAGTGCCGGACATGCTAGAACTCCAGTATGAACTGGAATCAAAGGCAGCCAAGTGGTATGCCACAAATGATATCGCTAATGCATTTTTCTCCATCCCTCTAGCAGCACAGTGCAGGCCACAGTTTGCTTTCACTTGGAGGGGAGTCCAATATACTTGGAATCGGCTGCCCCAGGGGTGGAAACACAGCCCTACCATTTGCCATGGACTGATCCAGTCTGCGCTGGAGCAGGGGGAAGCTCCTGAACACCTGCAGTACATCGATGACATCATTGTGTGGGGTGACACTGCAGAAGAAGTTTTCGAGAAAGGGAAGAAAATAGTCCAAATCCTTCTGAAGGCCGGTTTTGCCATAAAACAGAATAAAGTTTAAGGACCTGCACGAGAGATCCAGTTTTTAGGAATAAAATGGCAAGATGGACGTCGTCAAATCCCAATGGATGTGATCAACAAAATAACAGCTATGTCTCCACCAACTAGCAAAAAAGAAACACAAACTTTCCTAGGTGTCGTGGGGTTTTGGAGAATGCACATTCCAAATTACAGTCTGATTGTAAACCCGCTCTACCAAGTAACCCGTAAGAAGAATGCTTTTGAATGGGGCCCTGAGCAACGACAAGCCTTTGAACAAATTAAGCAGGAAATAGTTCATGCAGTAGCCCTCGGGCCAGTCCAAACAGGACCAGATGTAAAGAATGTGCTCTACACCGTAGCCGGGGAGAATGGTCCCACCTGGAGCCTCTGGCAGAAAGAACCTGGGGAAACTCGAGGTCGACCCCTGGGGTTTTGGAGTCGGGGATACAGAGAATCTGAGGCCCGCTATACTCCAACTAAAAAGGAGATATTGGCAGCATATGAAGGAGTTTGATCTGCTTCGGAAGTGGTCGGTACTGAAGCGCAGCTCCTCCTGGCACCCCAACTGCCGGTACTAGGCTGGATGTTCAAAGGAAGGGTCCCCTCTACGCATCATGCAACTGTTGCTACATGGAGCAAGTGGGTTGCACTGATTACTCAGCGGGCTCGAATAGGAAACCCCAGTCGCCCAGGAATCTTGGAGGTGATTATGGACTGGCCAGAAGGCAAATACTTTGGGATATCATCAGAGGAGGAGGTGGTTCGTGCTGAAGAAGCCCCACTGTACAACAAGCTACCGGAAAATGAGAAGAAATATGCCTTGTTCACCGACGGGTCCTGTCGTATTGTGGGAAAGCATCGGAGATGGAAAGCTGCTGTATGGAGTCCTACACGACGAGTTGCAGAAGCTGCTGAGGGAGAAGGTGAATCGAGTCAGTTGGCAGAAGTGAAAGCCATTCAGCTGGCTTTAGATATTGCTGAACGAGAAAAGTGGCCAGTTCTCTATCTCTATACTGATTCATGGATGGTAGCAAATGCCCTGTGGGGGTGGTTATAGCAATGGAAGCAGAACAACTGGCAGCGCAGGGGCAAGCCCATCTGGGCTGCGGCATTGTGGCAAGATATTGCTGCCCGGGTAGAGAACCTGGTTGTAAAGGTACGCCATGTAGATGCTCATGTGCCCAAGAATCGGGCTACTGAAGAACATCAAAACAACCAGCAGGTGGATCAGGCTGCTAAGATTGAAGTGGCTCAGGTGGACCTGGACTGGCAACATAAAGGTGAATTATTTATAGCCCGATGGGCCCATGACACCTCAGGCCATCAAGGTAGAGATGCAACCTACAGATGGGCTCGTGATCGAGGGGTGGACCTGACCATGGACACTATAGCACAGGTTATTCATGATTGTGAAACATGTGCTGCAATCAAGCAAGCCAAACGGTCCAAGCCTCTTTGGTATGGAGGACGATGGCTGAAATATAAATATGGAGAGGCCTGGCAGATTGATTACATCACACTCCCTCAAACCCGCAACAGCAAGCACCACGTACTTACAATGGTGGAAGCAACCACCGGATGGCTGGAAACATATCCTGTGCCCCATGCCACCGCCCGGAACAGTATCCTGGGCCTTGAAAAGCAAGTCTTATGGCAACATGGCACCCCAGAGAGAATTGAGTCAGACAACGGGACTCATTTCCGAAACAACCTTATAGACACTTGGGCCAAAGAACATGGTATTGAGTGGGTGTATCACATCCCCTATCATGCACCAGCCTCTGGAAAAGTTGAACGATACAATGATCTGTTGAAGACTACACTGAAAGCAATGGGTGCTGGGACATTCAAAAATTGGGATACACATTTGGCAAAGGCCACCTGGTTAGTCAATACTAGGGGATCTGCCAACCGAGCTGGACCTGCCCGATCAAACCTGTTACGCACTGTAGAAGGGGATAAAGTTCCTGTAGTGCACGTAAGAAACATGCTGGCTACTCCTGCCTCAGGAAAAGGCAAACCCATTCGTGGAAATGCTTTTGCTCAGGGACCTGGATGCACTTGGTGGGTACTGCAAAAGAATGGGGAGGTCCGGTGTGTACCTCAAGGGGATTTGATACTGGGTGAGAATAGCCCATGAGTTGAATTGTAGTATGTTAATTATTATATAATACTGTATGTCATCACTACCATGATTGCTATATATCATAGATGAAAATGGTGATTAATTAGAATGTACTGGAAAGAGTGTAACCTGAGCATGACATAAATGGTATGGAATAAGGGGTGGATATCTGTCCTGGTTCCAGTTAGGACAGAGTTAATTTTCCTCCTAGTAGCTGGTAGGGTGCTCTGTTTTGGATTAGGATGAGAAGAGCGCTGATAACATGCTGATGTTTTAATTGTTGCAGAGCAGTGCTTACACCAAGCCAAGGACTTCTCAGCTTCTCGCTCTGTCCTGCCAGCAGGCAGGCTAGGGGTGCGGCAGGAGCTGGGAGGGGACAGACCCAGGACAGCTGACCCAAACTGGCCAAAGGGGTATTCCATACCATCTGACGTCATGCTAAACAATATATAGGGGTGGCTAGCCGGGGTGGGGTCCGGCTGCTCAGGGATAGGCTGGGCATTGGTCAACGGGTGGTGACCAATTGCTTTGTGCATCACTTGTTTTGTACACATTATTATTATTAATGCTATTATTATTATTATTATTTTCCTGTCTTAATAAACTGTCTTTATCTCAACTCACAGGCTTCACTTTCCCGTTTCTCTCCCCCATCCCAGAGAGGGAGGGGGGAGGGTGAGCGAACGGCTGTGTGGTGTTTAGCTGTCGGCCGGGTTAAACCATAACAAGCATAATTTGGTGGAGGTGCAGAGCTGATGGGCACATTTTGGAGGATGCTCCTAAAGACCTTTGTGCCCTTTTCCCTCCTGACAGCAACGTCACTTCCTTCTCAAGAGTAGAGTCGCCAACAGAAGTGAGACAGATACTCTGGGATCAAGAATGTCATCAGAAAGCTGATCCCAATAAGATATGTGGAGGTCAGGAGCAGCCTGGACAAGAGAGATGTGAGATTTTGGGGTGGGAAGAAGAGCTTGGCCAGCAGAAACTTATGATTTCGTAGAGGTAAGAGGGTTCATGTAATGTAGATGTTGCGATAACACTGACTTAAAACAGCTATATACAGTCCTTACCTTACTTGAACCAGGAATTTTAATCCCTAAACCCAAATGTTACTACAACACTCTGACAGGAATCCATTTTCTTGCTTGCTAACCCTAATGTCTTCCCTTAACACTAAAATTAAAATGGTCTCTTTAAACCTAGACTTCTTGGCAGGCCTAAAACACCCCTAAACCACAGAGCTAGTCCATGCCTTAACCACAGACGTGACACCACAAGCAGAACACCAAACACTCCCACTAAAACTTTGCTTAATCTCTAACCCAGAAAGTGAAATACAGGTACCGAGGAGGCTCTGTAGGTCAGCTACGACTCCCCCAGGTGAGCTCTGCCTCAGGAGGAATGTGACTGGGGCAGTGACTGGGAGGTCGCTTCTGTCTCTGCAGCTGATAGGGCAGCAGCAGGAACGTGTCACGCAAAGGGCCTGTGAGGTCCCTTGTGTCTGGAGGTGGCAGGTCAGCCTTGGCTTCTCCCTGGGATGTGCACTTTGGGGCTGACATCTGCCAGTGGCCCTGCTAGGCCAGCAGAAGGCCCCTGCTTGGCATGCTGCCTGTGGGATCCCCTCTGCCTCCATCCCCAGGAGGACCCAGACAGAAAGAAGGCCCGCACAGGGCTTGTCCTGTCCCTTCTGCTTGAGGCCAGGACTGGACAGCAGGAGGCACAAGGCTTGGCTGTGTCTAGCCAAGAAGCTGCAAGGCCAGCAGCAGGCCCTGGCCTTGGGAGATGCTGGTGAGGTGACTTCTGTCTGTTTGGCTGACAGGCCACAAGGAGCCTGATGGGTTGGGATGCCTGCTTTAGGAGTGGTTTCCACCCTGATGGAGCTGTCTTTGGTAGTAGGAAAGAGCAGAAGAGGAAAAACTGCCACTAAGTGCACTTTGGAAGGCTTTAATTGGCTACGAGGAGGAAGAAATATTCCTCAAATGGTAAGGTTGTGGTGCCATAGGTCACTGAAAGAGTGTCTCTGATCACAAGATGGTTTTATGTTTCAAGGAACAGCTGGTGAGTGTTGATGAGACACTGGTGGAATGATGGAAATGCAGGGATGAGAGCAAGGTGGTGGACAGAGATGGGCGTCTGCAGACTTCAAGGAAATAGGGCAAAGTGTGGAACAGCATAGGAAAGCCTGCAGAGGAGAAGGCAGAGGGTGCTGGCAGGAATGGAAGGCCCCAACAGCCCTGACGTTTTTGTCCCTTTGGCTAGAGCTTCTGAGGAGACGAGATAGAGTCATTGCAATGGGGCCTCACTGCTTCCTTGATACCCTGTGCAGGGGTGGGGAGGTGTCCTAACGAAGTTCTTCTCGTGGCATCACACTGCCCACCACATCATACAGACCCCAAGAAGAGCCCTGAGCCAGACGTGGGGGTGCAGGATCTCCCCTCCCAGTGGCTGGGGTCAGGCCTTGGCCCTTCTGCCTCACCAAAACCAACCAATACTTTTCTCAGCACAGCGCTTTGCCTGTCTGCAATCATGGCCTCCAATTATCTGCCCTAACAAGTCCCTGGGGAGGCTTTGTTAGGAACAGCCCTCAGTGGGGCCCATTAATTCTCCAAGTCACTTCAACTTTTCCTCCTGACTTTCCTTTCTCAAGCAATTGCACCATTCTCCTCTCAGTACGCAAGTTTCACTGACAGCACCAAAATACACCATGGAACTCATTAAAACAGAGAAAGTCCTAAGCAGCCATATCTCTGCCACAGTTTTCTTCATGTCTTCAAGACTTGTGCAGGTAATTGGAGAGCTTTCATGGTGTAGTTAAGGAGGAAGATTTCAAAGAGCATCTAATAAAAATGTTTCCTCATTTTAAAGGCTGAATGTTGTTGCATTTCAGTTTGGAGCATTATTTTCCTATAGATATTGGTCTAGGGTTACTCCTTTGAAGCTCTGCGTAGGTAGGAAGAGCTAATTGGAGAGCTTTCATGGTGTAGTTAAGGAGGAAGATTTCAAGAAGCACCTGAAAAAAATATTTTCTCATCTTAAAGGATGCGTTTAGCTGGATTTCAGTTTGGAGCATTATTCTCTAACTGATATTGATCCAGGGTGTCTCCTTTGGAGACCTGCACAGGGAGGAAAAGCAGACTCTTGAGCTCTGACACTGCATGAAGAACCTTGCTCCTCACCACCCCAGCCCTGACATCTCTCTCTTTGGCGCTTGCATCACTTCTCCTTCCACCAGACTTTGGCACAGAAGTCTGCAGCTGGGTGTTACAGCTCCTTTGCACCAGCTCCCTCCTGCTTCCCTTAGAGACCTGGATGCACACAGGTGCAGAAGGGTTTCTCCTTATTTCAAAGCAAATAACAGGAAAACATGCAGCAATCTTCCAAAAGCAAAGCAAGCTCCTCATCCTGTATGCCTCCTGTGAGGTTAACGTTCCCAAAAGGATGACTGGACCAGAAGTCTTTTATACTGATAGACAGGAAATTATAAGTATTAAGATTAGAATTAATCCATATGATATTAATTCGATGATAAAAGATGATGAGCTTTCTAAGGACACAGTTAGACAGACTGCAGATGGATGGGCAAGCTTCAACTCCCTGAAGCTCAAAGCAGCACCTGGGTTGGTGAGGGCGGTCTGAGTGATCCAGGAGGAAGGGGTGGGCAAGCCAGGAGAACCATGGGAAGTGCATAGGTCCAGACAGGCAGCTGGAAAGGGGACATTCAACATGGACTGTTAAATCAAGACAGGTGGATGTACCTGGGAGATGAGGGAGCACACCATGATAGACAAAGCGATGACAATGCAAGTACAGGTGAACACCAGTATTTCTTTTCCTGTGATGAAAATACATCCTGAAAATGCCTATTTCTTCATGAGAGAAACTACACTGTGTGACATTTTACGGAAGGGATTGAATCATTTGAGGTAATGAGCAGTTGCTTTATGCAACCATTGCCAAGGTCCTCAGAGTAATTTACTGACATTTGAAATATTTCCTTGAAATCCCATTTCCTGGTTCTGCTTTCAATGAAATCATTAGGCCTCCAGCGGCTCTGGTGCATTTAGAGTAATTCCCTGGAATGGAAGCTGTCTGAAAGGACCTGCAGGAGACCAGAGCCTGTTGGTGGATACCGTGGAGACAGGTGATGTTTCCCGGGCACCTCCACTGCCAGCAGTGCTCTTTCTCCTTGAAACTGCAGCCCAGCCCAGCACAGGAAACCCCTTCAAGGCAAATTCTTTCTTCAGTGGTTTCTTGGGATAGACCTAAATTTGAAATTGCCATTGGGATCCCAAGACACTCTCCCTTCTTCCTAGGAGACACCTAAACATCCATTTACCATCCTAGGTCATCTGTGGAAAACTCAGGCTGAAAGACTCAAGAGCAGGACACTCCAAATGGCTGAGGCAGAACCCATCAGCTTGCCCCACTTTGGGGAATCATCCCCTTCCAACTAGGGATATGAAAGTGAAAAATGTGAAATGACCCGTCAGGTGAATGCGCAGAGTAAGGGAAAGTCACACATATTGTGCTGGAGTAGCAGAAGGCAAAAGGACTGGATTGTGCCTCAGAGTAACCAAGGAGACCTAATCCAGTTCATCTGTGAGATAAAGCAGAGTGAAGGACATTGAGTTGTGTCCTAACATGAAGAAGGATGTACATCACTGGTGAAGGAGCTGTCTTTTTGTGCAATCACCAATGCAAATTACACAAGAACTACACCAAATAAAGGTAAGCTGTCCCACCCTGGCCCTGTCACACCATGGGGCAGCGGAGGGACCTTTTTCACTTTCAGCCTCTTTTTCAGAGAGGCTTTGCCCTCTCCCTGAGCACCACGGGGCAGAGCCTGGCCCTGGACGCTGCGTGAGCGCCATGCAGGTCGTGGCAGGCTGCGGTGAGGGGACGAATGCCCTGGGCTCCCTTCCTGCTCTGCCCAGGACAGCAAGGGCCCCGAGCGGCCTCGTGTCCCCTGCCCCTGCAGCTCTGGGCTCCCTTCCCCAGCCCTGGCTCTGCAGCACCAAGCCCTGCTGGGAGCCCTCCCCTGCATGCTGCCACCGCTCCCTGACGCTGCTGGTGCCCTCTGCCGGGCACTGCCCAGCCCAGCCCAGCCCCTGCCCACCTCTCCCCACCCCCCTGCCCTTGCCTGCTCACCCAGTTTAGGTCCTTTCCTACTGTTCCCTGAAGGCCTCTGAGACCTTTGTGCTGTGGCCTCGCTGTGTGTCCTGGCATTGCAGAGCTCCCATCAGCCCATGCATCCTTTGGCTTGGCTTTACTGTGAAGACCCACTCGCTGCCCACCCAACACAAGGCACACGGCATCCCAGGAGAACCCTTAGGGTATCCTGGTGGCTCCCGACACCTCCCTGATGCCGCCAGCCCTGTCACGTTTCAATCCCAGGAAGCTGCTTCTTGACCAGTCAGGGATTTCAGGTGCACTGGGAATCCACCAGTGACGACTCAGTCCAGCCCTGACTCCCTCACCCCCCACCCCGTGCCCTCCTGCCCCTGTGTCCAGGTGGCACCCAAGCACAAGAGTGAGGCCTTGAGCCTGGCATTCCCTGAGCGCCTTCTGCACTCCACTTTGGGAAGAAGAGCCCTGAGCACTCAGCAACTTCACTTTTATTAACAAGATGCCACAACAGAGGGCAGGTGTCATTTAGAAATAAACACATTCTCTAGGTCACACAGGGGGTTGGTCATCTGGAAAAGAGGAATGAAAGCAAACATTTATCTGCAAACAGAATTTTAAAGAATACGTACCTAAAGGTCAAGAATTGCCTGAGATTAACTTGAATAAAACTGGAAAAGGGAGACAGCCAATTTATTGCTAAGTAAATATTACCACTAGAATCAGTTTCTTCAGTGTGGCTTTCAGGTCCTGGTTCCTCATGCTGTAGATGAAGGGGTTCACTGCTGGAGGTACTACCACATATAAAACTGCCACCAGCAGGTCCAGGGATGGGGAAGAGATGGAGGGGGGCTTCAGGTAGGCAAACATGGCAGTGCAGAGAAAGAGGGAGACCACGGCCAGGTGAGGGAGGCACGTGGAAAAGGCTTTGTGCCGGCCCTGCTCAGAGGGCATCCTCAGCACGGCTCTGAGGATCTGCACATAGGACACAACAATGAAAACAAAACAGCCAAATGCTAAAGAAAAACTAAATACAAGTGCCCCAAACTCCCTTAGGTAGGTGTCTGAGCAGGAGAGCTTGAGGATCTGGGAAATTTCACAGAAGAACTGTTCAAAAGCATTGCCTTGGCAGAGGGGCAGAGAAAATGTAGTGGCCGTGTGCAGGACAGCATTGAGAAAGCCACTGCCCCAGGCAGCTGCTGCCATCTGGGCACAAACTCTGCTGCCCACGAGGCTCCTGTAGTGCAGGGGCTTGCAGATGGCAGCGTAGCGGTCGTAGGACATGACAGTAAGAGTATAATATTCTGCTGATATGAAGAAGAGAAAGAAAAAGACCTGAGCAGCACACCCTTGATAGGAGATGGCCCTGGTGTCCCAGAGGGCATTGGCCATGGCTTTGGGCAGAGTGGTGGAGATGCAGCCCAGGTCGAGGAGGGCGAGGTTGAGGAGGAAGAAGTACATGGGGGTGTGGAGGCGGTGGTCGTAGGCTACGGCGGTGAGGATGAGGCGGTTGCCCAGGAGGGCAGCCAGGTAGATGCCCAGGAAGAGCCCGAAGTGCAGGAGCTGCAGCTCCCGCATGTCTGCGAATGCCAGCAGGAAGAACTCGCTCACAGAGCTGCTGTTGGGCATTTCCTGCTTCTGGGCATGGGGTCCTACCAAAGGAACTGCAATACAGCAATAACATACCAGAGTGATCTGAGAAAACCATTCCCGTTTCTCAATTAAGTCCCTGAAAGCACTTGCCCAATTGCACGCAGACAGTTGGCAGATCCCTTTCCTGCGTTGGTTTCAGCTGCTCTCTGCTGGCATCTCTTTGACTGCTGGACAATTCCGCTACGGAGGTTCTCCCGAGAAGAGCTTGAACACTGCTGAGGGAAGAAGAAGCCAGGCTCCAAGTGCCCATCTCCAGACCCCTCACCCTGTCCCTGTACTCCCCTTCCCCCAAGCACCCCAAGGGCTCACTCCATGGGCAGGTGAAACCCCCATCCCCAGGGAGCCTGGGAACAAGAGCAGCAGCAGCATGGCCAGGTGGAGAAGCCAGGAGGAATGGCAGCGTGCTGCTGCCAGGGGAGGCAAGGCCAGGGAGGGACAGACGGACACTCAGCACACCCTCCTGTGCTGCAGCTCTGCTTGCAGAGGAGGCAGCTCCTGCTGGGGACAGCGGGGGCTTGAGGGCAGAGGCTGTGCTGGTGGCAGAGGAGAGCAGGGGGTGTCCCAGGGAAGGCGCCTGCCCTGCAGAGGATGCCAGGGAGGTGCCTGAGCCCTCCCTCGCACAGCATTTCTGGCAGCAGCTCCCTCTCACCGCCTACTCATGTCCCTGCTGCCTGCCCGTGTCCCTGCTGCGAGCCGCTTCTGTGTCCTCACGTCTCCTCCCTGTCTACACTCACAGAATCCATCCCACAAGCTGTGTACTCAGATTTACTCAGATTCCCCTCCACTGCAGGAATCTGAAAGCAGAGAATCCAAAAAAGCCTTTCCCTTCAGATAAACTAAGCCTCAGTCTTACTCTTAAAATTTCCTCTTATAAATGCCATTCTCTACAGCTTCTTCTACACTTTGCTGGCGAAACAGAGAGACAACTATCCCGACAGACGCTATCAGGCATCGGATGTGCGAGCTGTAGAAGACCCCTCTAGCAACCCCACCTGCATGGCCCTGCTGCCAGAGACATACCTTGTCAAGGGCTGTGCAGATTTCTCCTGCAGGCAGCTCTCAGCATCCTCCCACTGCCAACTGCCTCCAAGCCCTCTCTCCTTCTCTCCTCTCCCCGTGCCACCTGCGGTCAGAGCCCCCAGCCCTGCTGCGCTGTGCACAGGAGCTGCTCCTGGGCACAGCTGTCTCTCTGCACCACGGCCCTCTTGCCACGAGCTCTCTCTGTCCCACGAGCCCGGCCCAGCTCAGCACCAGACGCCCAGACCAAGGCATTGGAATCCCCCCTCGGCGGGCTTTGGTGAGGAGCCCACGAACCTCAGGCACTGAGAGACAATTGAAGACATCTCTCAACAAGTCCAAGTCAGAGGCAAGTTTCCTGCAGTGTCCCCCTGAGGGCCAGCCCTGACACAGCCTCCCTTGGAGCTCGTTAGAGCAGAGCATTGGAGGCAGGGAGGACAAGGAGACAAAGGCAGTGTCAAGGTCACACTGATTTGTAGGAAAAGTTGGATGTGTTTCACCAAGCACAAGGACCAGGCCTTGACCGCCAGCCCCTGGAAAGGGAGATCCTTTCCCTTCACACACTGCTCAGGGCTTTCCTGGGGCATTCCGACCCCTGTGGCAGACCCTGTGTCTGGGTCAGAGAAACGAGCTGTAGCAGTGCAAGTTGCCCCTGTAGACAAGGTGAAAAAATGGTATAGAGGCTCAGGTCGTTTGGAACGCAGACAGTCTTCTGCTAAGTCTGGGCATAGTGAAGACGAGGCTGGGCCATCAAAGGTGCAGGAGACTGAAGATGAGGATGGGGATGTTGAAAAGTCAACAGTAACTACCCGGACTCTATACCAGCGTGAGCTACGAGATGTGCGAAAAGATTTTGGTCGCTGTATAGGCGAGCAGCTTGTCACCTGGCTGCTCCGGTGCTGGGACACGGGAGCCAATTATGTGGAATTAGAGGGCAAGGAAGCCAGGCGGCTGGGATCCCTTGCTAGGGATGCATGCATTGACAAAGCAATTGGAGATGGAGCACGATCTCGCAGCCTCTGGAGGCGTCTCCTGTCAGCTGTGCAGGAAAGGTATCCCTTCAAGGAAGAACTTGTATGTCTACCAGGCAAATGGACCACCATGGAGAAGGGAATTCAGTACCTGAGGGAATTGGCCGTACGGGAAGTAATTTATAAGGACCTAGACGACGCACAAACATCCGCAGATCCAGATGCAGTCCGGTGTACACTACCCATGTGGCGGAACTTTGTACAGAGTGCACCATCATCATATGCCAGCTCATTGGCAATACTAGCCTGGAAAGAGGATCAGGAACCCACAGTGAATGAAGTGACTAAAATACTCCGGCAGTACGAAGGAAATCTCTCCTCTTCCCTACAGGCCTGTGTCTCAGCTGTGGAGAAACTCTCTGAAGAGGTCCACCAACTTAAAGAGAATTTATCTTCCCCTCCACCTGAACGAACCAGTGTCCACCAGCTAAAAGAGAACGCTTTGGAGAAACTTTCTGAAAAGATCCACCAACTTGAAGAAAGATTATCTTCCCCTTCACCTGAACGAACCAGTGTCCACCAGCTAAAAGAGAATACTTTGGAGAAACTTTCTGAAAAGATCCACCAACTTGAAGAGAGATTATTTTCCTCCCCACCTGTACAAACCAGTGTCTCAGCTATTAGGGGTAAACGTTCATCTATGCAAGGAAGACAATGTGGTGGGCACACACACCGCGCCACCCTGTGGTTTTACCTCCGTGACCATGGAGAGGCCATGAGAAAATGGGATGGAAAATCTACTGCGACCCTAGAGGCACGGGTACGTGAATTGCAAAGGAAAACAATTGGGAAAAAGGAGTTCTCTGAAAAGTTTGCGGCTCCAACTTCCAGCAGGAAGTCCTTTAAACACAGAAACGAAGATTCTGACCAGGACTAGAGGGGCCCTGCCTCCAGCCAGGGGGAGGAAAGGGACAATCGAGTTTATTGGACTGTGTGGATTCGATGGCCTGGCACGTCAGACGCACAGAAGTATAAAGCTTTGGTAGACACTGGTGCACAATGTACTCTAATGCCATTAAGCTATAAAGGGCCAGAGCCCATCTGTATTTATGGTGTGACGGTGGGATCCCAGCAGTTAACTGTACTGGAGGCTGAAGTGAGTCTAATCGGGAATGAGTGGCAAAAGCACCGTATTGTGACTGGCCCAGATGCTCCGTGCATCCTTGGCATAGACTTATCTTAGAAGAGGATATTTCAAGGACCCAAAAGGGTTCCGCTGGGCTTTTGGCATTGCTGCCTTAGAGACAGAGGACATTAAACAGTTGTCTACCTTGCCTGGTCTCTCAGAGGACCCTTGTGTTGTGGGGTTGCTGAGGGTTGAAGAACAGCAAGTGCCGATCGCTACCACAACTGTGCACCGGCGGCAATATCGCACCAACCGAGACTCCCTGAGTCCCATCCATAAGCTAATTCGTCAACTGGAGAGCCAAGGAGTGATCAGCAAGACTCATTCACCTTTTAATAGTCCTATATGGCCAGTGCGAAAGTCTAATGGTGAGTGGAGACTACAGTGGACTATCGTGGCCTGAACGAAGTCACGCCACCACTGAGTGCTGCAGTGCCGGACATGCTAGAACTCCAGTATGAACTGGAATCAAAGGCAGCCAAGTGGTATGCCACAACTGATATCGCTAATGCATTTTTCTCCATCCCTCTAGCAGCACAGTGCAGGCCACAGTTTGCTTTCACTTGGAGGGGAGTCCAATATACTTGGAATCGGCTGCCCCAGGGGTGGAAACACAGCCCTACCATTTGCCATGGACTGATCCAGTCTGCGCTGGAGCAGGGGGAAGCTCCTGAACACCTGCAGTACATCGATGACATCATTGTGTGGGGTGACACTGCAGAGGAAGTTTTCGAGAAAGGGAAGAAAATAGTCCAAATCCTTCTGAAGGCCGGTTTTGCCATAAAACAGAATAAAGTTAAAGGACCTACATGAGAGATCCAGTTTTTAGGAATAAAATGGCAAGATGGACGTCGTCAAATCCCAATGGATGTGATCAACAAAATAACAGCTATGTCTCCACCAACTAGCAAAAAAGAAACACAAACTTTCCTAGGTGTCGTGGGGTTTTGGAGAATGCACATTCCAAATTACAGTCTGATTGTAAATCCTCTCTACCAAGTAACCCGTAAGAAGAATGCTTTTGAATGGGGCCCTGAGCAACGACAAGCCTTTGAACAAATTAAGCAGGAAATAGTTCATGCAGTAGCCCTCGGGCCAGTCCGAACAGGACCAGATGTAAAGAATGTGCTCTACACCGCAACCGGGGAGAATGGTCCCACCTGGAGCCTCTGGCAGAAAGAACCTGGGGAAACTCGAGGTCGACCCCTGGGGTTTTGGAGTCGGGGATACAGAGGATCTGAAGCCCGCTATACTCCAACTGAAAAGGAGATATTGGCAGCATATGAAGGAGTTTGATCTGCTTCGGAAGTGGTCGGTACTGAAGCGCAGCTCCTCCTGGCACCCCAACTGCCGGTACTAGGCTGGATGTTCAAAGGAAGGGTCCCCTCTACACATCATGCAACTGATGCTACATGGAGCAAGTGGGTTGCACTGATTACTCAGCGGGCTCGAATAGGAAACCCCAGTCGCCCAGGAATCTTGGAAGTGATTATGGACTGGCCAGAAGGCAAATACTTTGGGATATCATCAGAGGAGGAGGTGGTCCGTGCTGAAGAAGCCCCACTGTACAACAAGCTACCGGAAAATGAGAAGAAATATGCCTTGTTCACTGACGGGTCCTGTCGTATTGTGGGAAAGCATCGGAGATGGAAAGCTGCTGTATGGAGTCCTACACGACGAGTTGCAGAAGCTGCTGAGGGAGAAGGTGAATCGAGTCAGTTGGCAGAAGTGAAAGCCATTCAGCTGGCTTTAGATATTGCTGAACGAGAAAAGTGGCCAGTTCTCTATCTCTATACTGATTCATGGATGGTAGCAAATGCCCTGTGGGGGTGGTTACAGCAATGGAAGCAGAACAACTGGCAGCGCAGGGGCAAACCCATCTGGGCTGCGGCATTGTGGCAAGATATTGCTGCCCGGGTAGAGAACCTGGTTGTAAAGGTACGCCATGTACCTTTGATGCTCATGTGCCCAAGAATCGGGCTACTGAAGAACATCAAAACAAACAGCAGGTGGATCAGGCTGCTAAGATTGAAGTGGCTCAGGTGGACCTGGACTGGCAACATAAAGGTGAATTATTTATAGCCCGATGGGCCCATGACACCTCAGGCCATCAAGGTAGAGATGCAACCTACAGATGGGCTCGTGATTGAGGGGTGGACCTGACCATGGACACTATAGCACAGGTTATTCATAATTGTGAAACATGTGCTGCAATCAAGCAAGCCAAACGGTCCAAGCCTCTTTGGTATGGAGGACGATGGCTGAAATATAAATATGGAGAGGCCTGGCAGATTGATTACATCACACTCCCTCAAACCCGCAACGGCAAGCACCACGTACTTACAATGGTGGAAGCAACCACCGGATGGCTGGAAACATATCCTGTGCCCCATGCCACCACCCGGAACACTCTCCTGGGCCTTGAAAAGCAAGTCCTATGGTGACATGGCACCCCAGAGAGAATTGAGTCAGACAACGGAACTCATTTCCGAAACAACCTTATAGACACTTGGGCCAAAGAACATGGTATTGAGTGGGTGTATCACATCCCCTATCATGCACCAGCCTCTGGAAAAGTTGAACGATACAATGGACTGTTGAAGACTACACTGAAAGCAATGGGTGCTGGGACATTCAAAAATTGGGATACACATTTGGCAAAGGCCACCTGGTTAGTCAATACGAGGGGATCTGCCAGCCGAGCTGGACCTGCCCAATCAAACCTGTTACGCACTGTAGAAGGGGATAAAGTTCCTGTAGTGCACGTAAGAAACATGTTGGGTAAAACAGTCTGGGCTACTCCTGCCTCAGGAAAAGGCAAACCCATTCGTGGAATTGCTTTTGCTCAGGGACCTGGATGCACTTGGTGGGTACTGCAAAAGAATGGGGAGGTCCGGTGTGTACCTCAAGGGGATTTGATACTGGGTGAGAATAGCCCATGAGTTGAATTGTAGTATGTTAATTATTATATAATACTGTATGTCATCACTACCATGATTGCTATATATCATAGATGAAAATGGTGATTAATTAGAATGTACTGGAAAGAGTGTAACCTGAGCATGACATAAATGGTATGGAATAAGGGGTGGATATCTGTCCTGGTTCCAGTTAGGACAGAGTTAATTTTCCTCTTAGTAGCTGGTAGGGTGCTATGTTTTGGATTAGGATGAGAAGAGTGCTGATAACATGCTGATGTTTTAATTGTTGCAGAGCAGTGTTTACACCAGGCCAAGGACTTTTCGGCTTCTCGCTCTGTCCTGCCAGCGCGCAGGCTGGGGGTGCAGCAGGAGCTGGGAGGGGACAGACCCAGGACAGCTGACCCAAACTGGCCAAAGGGGTATTCCATACCATCTGACGTCATGCTAAACAATATATAGGGGTGGCTGGCTGGGGTGGGGGGCCGGCTGCTCGGGGATAGGCTGGGCATCGGTCAGCGGGTGGTGAGCAATTGCATTGTGCATCACTTGTTTTCTTACACATTGTTATTATTAATACTATTATCATTATCACTATTATTATTATTGTTATTATTATATTCCGGTCTTAATAAACTGTCTTTATCTCAACTCACCGGCTTCACTTTCCCGTTTCTCTCCCCCATCCCAGAGAGGGAGGGGGGAGGGTGAGCGAACGGCTGTGTGGTGTTTAGCTGCCAGCCGGGTTAAACCACAACACATGGATTAATATTAACACAATTATTTTAAATTTCCTGTTAATCAGTGGAAAATAGATCATGTACAGTCATACTTTTGGGAAGGTAAACTTCACTGGACACAACAAAATGAGGAACTTGAACTTTGTTTTATTTTATTTTGAAAATAGCAGCATGAATTCCTGTTGGTTTTACATAGGAAAAACCCTGCTCTTCCTACCTAAGCAGGGCTTCAAAGGAGTAACACTAGACCAATATCTATGGGAAAATGATGCTCCAAACTGAAATGCAACAAAGTTCAGCCTTTAAAATGAGGAATGATTTTGAGTAGATTCTCTTTGAAATCTCCCTCCTTAACTACACCATGAAAGCTCTCCAATTAGCTGCACAAGTCTTGAAGACTTGAAGAAAATCATGGGAGAGATATGGTTGCTTAGGACTTTCTCTGTTTTAATGAGTTCCGTGGTGTATTTTGGTGCTGAGTCAATGAAACTTGGGTACTGAGAGGAGAATGATGCAACTGCTTGAGAAAGTAAAGTCAGAAGGAAAAGTTGAAGTGACTTGGAGTATTAATTGGCTCCGCTGAGGGCTCTTACTAACAAAGCCTCCCCAGGGACTTGTTAGGGCAGATAATTGGAGGCCATGATTCCAGACAGGCAAAGCACTGTGCTGAGAAAAGTCTTGGTTGGTTTTGGTGAAGCAGAAGGGCCAAGGCCTGACTCCAGCCACTGGGAGGGGAGATCCTGCACCCCCACGTCTGGCTCAGGGCTCTTCTTGGGGTCTGTATGATGTGGTGGGCAGTGTGATGCCACGACAAGAACTTCATTAGGACACCTCCCCACCCCTGCACAGGGTATCAAGGAAGCAGTGAGGCCCCATTGCAATGACTCTATCTCATCTCCTCAGAAGCTCTAGGCAAAGGGACAAAAAGGTCAGGGCTGTTGGGGCCTTCCCTTATTGTCAGCACCCTCTGCCTTCTCCTCTGCAGGCTTTCCTATGCTGTTCCACACTGTGCCCTATTTCCTTGAAGTCTGCAGACACTCATCTCTGTCCACAACCTTGCTCTCATCCCAGCATTTCCATCATTTCACCAATATCTCGTCAACAGTCACCAGGTGTTCCTTGAAACACAAAGCTAGAGTCTGATTTTTGGGTGACCTCTGACACCACAGCACTACACTTTGAGGGACATTTCTTCCTCCTTGTGGCCAGTGCCAACCTTTCAAGGTGCATTTTGTGGCAGTTTTTTCTCTCCTGCTCATTCCTACTACCAAAGAAAGCTCCATCAGGGTGGAAACCACTCCTGAAGGAGGCATCCCAACCCATCAGGCTCCTTACGGCCTGTCAGCCAAGCACACAGAAGTCACCTCAGCAGCATCTTCCAAGGCCTGGGCCTGCTGCTGGCCTTGCAGCTTCTTGGCTAGACACAGCCAAGCCTTGGGCCTCCTGCTGTCCAGTCCTGGACTCAAGCAGAAGGGACAGGACAAGCCCTCTGCGGGCCTTCTTTCTCTCTGGGTCCTCCTGGGGATGGAGGCAGAGGGGATCCCACAGTCGGCATGCCAAGCAGGGGCCTTCTGCTGGCCTAGCAGGGCCACTGGCAGATGTCAGCCCCAAAGTGCACATCCCAGGGAGAAGCCAAGGCTGACCTGCCACCTCCAGACAGAAGGGACCTCACAGTCCCTTTGCGTGACACGTTCCTGCTGCTGCCCTATCAGCTGCAGAGACAGAAGTGACCTCCCAGTCCCTGCCCCAGTCACATTCCTCCTGTTAGTGTTGGGGAGAATCGAATGGATGTTTTATTAATGTCTCTTAGGTGATGGGTCATACAGTATAATTAAGCATTGCCAAATGTACTTACATTATCAATTAATTTATGTATACTGGGAAGTTTAGTGAGTATATTATCAAATACTGGGAAACTTAGGGAGTATACTGAACAGTCAAATGAATCTTTGAAGGGGAACCCTGGGAGGGAACAGGTACAACCTGACCATGGATAAGGGCCTGGAAGTGCTGAAATGAGTTGAAGCAGAACCAAGGAGCGGAGGGAGCATGCGTCGAGTGAGAAAGGTGAAAAGTTTAGCAGAGAGGAAGACTCCTTACTTCATCTGGACGACCACCTGGACGACCACCAGAGAGCACCACGCATGTGCAAATGGGAGGAGAGCTAATTAGAATGGAATGCGAGGCTGATGTTGCAACCTGTAATGAATATGTATGCCTTACGTAATGTTGAATGTATAAATAATGGCTGGGAAGTAACGGGACTTGAAGCCAGATTTGGGCACCTGCCCCGGCTTCCAGTGCTGAATAAAGCACCTTCATATAATCACTTGGTGGTTATGTGGTTGCTACGCTAACACTCCTGCTGGGGCAGGAGATCCTGAGGCAGAGCTGAGCTCAGCAGAGCATTCCCACCCATTTCCTCCTTGTGGCCCACAAGCTGATCAGATCCATGGCCCCTCACACTCATTTCTGAATGCCATGTGACTGCACAGCAACCTCACTGTTCCTGCCCTGTTCCAAGGGGCCAAGCACCTTAAGTTAAGGGTTAGGAGAGGGGTTGAAGGTGACGATGTTAATGTACAGGAGGACAGGTTTCGGATGTTAGCTGTTCATGTATGGCATTAGGGACTACCGCGAACCTTTCCGGGTGAGAGGTTAAGCAAATATTGAGTGGGAGGGTTTGGTGTTGGGCTTGGGGTGTCAGGTCTGTGGTTAGGGTATGGGCAAGCTCTTTGGTTTAGTGTTTTATTTAGGTCTGCAAGAATACTAGAGTTTATTAGAGCATTTAAATGCTAGTGTAAAGGGCAGGGATCAGGGTGAGCAATAGAGTAAAGGTAATGTAAATGACATTATGGACTAATTTTGGCTTCAATGGATATTGTGGTCAAAACTTAGAGCAGTGGATTCCTGTCAGGGTGTGGAGTGGCATTTAGATTTAGGAATTAATATTACAGGTTAAAATAGGTTAAGGGCCTCACATGACTGCTTTAAGTCAGCTTTATGGTGGGATCGACATTACCTGAGCATCCTTACCTCTCCAAAATCATTAGCTTCTGCTGGCCAAGCTCCTCTTCCCTCCCCCAAATCTCACATCTCCTGGCCAGGCTTCCCCTGACTTCCCCATATCAGTCATCTTCTCAGGGGCAGCTTTCTGATGGCTTTCATGAACAGATACGTGAGTATCTGTCTTCCCTCTGTTGGCTACTCTGCTCCTGAGAAAGAATCAGCTCCCAAGCCAGCATGGAGAAGCACACAAAGGCTGTAGGAGCACCCTGCACAATGTGCCCAGCAGCTCTGCCCCACCACAAAAGCAGCCCTGAAAGATGAGTTCAGGCAAATGCTGAAACCTCTGACATGACAACCCGTATTCATGACCTCTTCCACTATGGGGGCTACCATCTACTTAGGAAGAGAGGATCTCACAAACTGTGTGCAGAGCAGACGCATCTGGTGGCCTATCATGGAGACCAGCAGATGTGAGCCTAAAGGCACAGATCCCAGCCAGGAGTCAAGGGATGACCTGTCAGCTGCCTCAGAAAAAAGTCACCTCACAGGCCACTTAACAGCCATTAGCTTCCTCCTGGACTTGGAGCTTCTGAGGCACCACTGAGCTCATAATACCACACCTACAAAACACCCCCTTTTTGGCCCAGAATCTGCCCAGGTAGAAGTGATGTGGTTGTGATCCTTCCAGCCCATGGCACAGCTCCTGGGCTCCCAGCCTCTCTGACACACAGGAGCCAGTGCCGTGCCGGTTCTGGGAGGTGCTAGGGCAGGAGGGACCTTGCAGTGAAATCTCTCGCCAGACTCCTTGGCTGGGGCTGCTGCGTGCCCTGGGGCTGCAGAGCTCTCCTCTGCCTGCTCACAGCAGATTGAGCCCTTGAGCTGTGGTGAGTCCACCTTGGAGGAGATCCCCCCTTAGGAGGGAAGTGCTGCAGCGCAGGCCGGCTGTGCCACTGCCGTGCCCACTGCCTGTCCCTGCCTGCAGTCCCAGCACAGCCCCACAGCAGCACTGGCACCAAGCTACAGGAGCAGCCGGGCCTGACCCCACCAGCAGGGCTCAGCACCAGAGGGGGGAGTGGCAAGAGAGCAGCTCAGCATGCCCCAAGCGCTGGTGCTCCCTGGCCGTGCTGCTGGGATGGGACTCTTTTCCTCTGCAGCCCTGCACATGGCACTGCCCCTGCAGAGCCAGAGCAGCTCTCAGAGGAAGGACGTCACACAAGGAAGGCAGTGCAGGCTCCTTTCTTTTATTTCAATTCACAGAGGGCCTGGCTCCTCATATACAGCATCTCTGAGCTATACTCGACAGGTACATACTGTAAAAGAAATCAGATGAATCATACCATTTTAATGGGCAACTTTAGCTCTATTAAAAAAAAGAAAGTCCTGTAACGAAAACACTCATAAATATACAAACACACACAAAAATAATCATATCTATAATATTAGATGTTCTTGTAGTCATTGACATTATTAGTCATCTGCAGAGGTAGAATGGAAATTTATTGCTTCCGAAACACATCTAGTCATCAATTTCCAGAGCACATGATTGAGCTCCTTGTTCCTCATGCTGTAGATGAGGGGGTTCAAGGCTGGAGGCACCACTGAATACAGAACTGCCACCAGCAGGTCCAGGGATGGGGAAGAGATGGAGGGGGGCTTCAGGTAGGCAAATGTGACAGTGCTGACAAACAGGGAGACCACGGCCAGGTGAGGGAGGCACGTGGAAAAGGCTTTGTGCCGGCGCTGCTCAGAGGGCATCCTCAGCACGGCCCTGAAGATCTGAATATAGGACAAAACAATGAAAACAAAACAGCCAAAAGCTAAAGAAACACTAAAGACAAGTGCCCCAACTTCCCTGAGGTAGGCATCTGAGCAGGAGAGCTTGAGGATCTGGGGGATTTCACAGAAGAACTGGTCCACAGCATTGCCTTGGCAGAGGGGCAGGGAAAATGTAGTGGCCGTGTGCAGAACAGAATAGAGAAAGCCACTGCCCCAGGCAGCTGCTGCCATCTGGGCACAAGCTCTGCTGCCCAGGAGGCTCCCATAGTGCAGGGGCTTGCAGATGGCAACGTAGAGGTCGTAGGCCATGATGGTGAGAAGGGAAAACTCTGCTCCAACCAAGAAGACAGCAAAGAAGACCTGTGCAGCACACCCTTGATAGGAGATGGCCCTGGTGTCCCAGAGGACATTGGCCATGGCTTTGGGCAGAGTGGTGGAGATGCAGCCCAGGTCGAGGAGGGCGAGGTTGAGGAGGAAGAAGTACATGGGGGTGTGGAGGCGGTGGTCGCAGGCTACGGCGGTGAGGATGAGGCCGTTGCCCAGGAGGGCAGCCAGGTAGATGCCCAGGAAGAGCCCGAAGTGCAGGAGCTGCAGCTCCCGCGTGTCTGCGAATGCCAGCAGGAAGAACTCGGTGATGGAGCTTTTGTTGGCCATCTGCTGTTTAGTCGCATTGGGTTCTGCTCAAAGAATAGAAAGACATTAATAATGTACATCCTACTTAGCAGAGGAAAACTCCCACTATTTCTCATTTAAATCTCCCCAAATGATTCCACATCCAGGCAGGCATATGGCAGGTCCCTTTCCTGAGTTCTACTTGGTCCTGCCTTAGGGTGTCCCTGGGAGCAGGAGACTTTGCTGTGGGCAATGGAAGAGTCAGTCCTGTCCTACAGCCAGACATAGAGAGGAATTTGGTGTCATCTCAGCTTTACTTTACTCCTAATATCGAAGACTTTTGCCCCAGTTTGGCTCACATTCAAACCAACTGATCAGGAGTGCTGTTGGGATTTTTATTTTTATATATATTTTTGTATTTTTTATTCTAGCTGCCCCAAGACACCTGAAGGCTGCTTTTACGTCAGAAGTCCTGGCATCTCTCCTGCACTCCAAGTAAGACCCTGTGGATCCTCAGAGACAAAGGGACTGTACCCTTACAGCCCAGAGTCCTTTAGAGTGTTTAGACCCTAAGTCCATCAGTCCTGCTATCAGCTGCCTTCTGCTGGCATTTCTTTGATCTACAAGACAGTTAAACTCAGAAGTGCACCTGAAAAGACCTGGACGCTGCCAAGAGCAGAGGAATCCAGGCTCCAAGTGCCCATCTCCAGACCCCTCACCCTGTCCCCGTACTCCCCTTCCCCCAAGCACCCCGAGGGCTCACCCCATGGGCAGGTGAAACCCCCATCCCCAGGCAGCCTGGGAACAAGAGCAGCAGCAGCACGGCCAGGTGGAGAAGCCAGGAGGAATGGCAGCGTGCTGCTGCCAGGGGAGGCAAGGCCAGGGAGGGACAGACGGACACTCAGAACACCCTCCTGTGCTGCAGCTCTGCCTGCAGAGGAGGCAGCTCCTGCTGGGGACAGCGGGGGCTTGAGGGCAGAGGCTGTGCTGGTGGCAGAGGAGAGCAGGGGGTGTCCCAGGGAAGGCGCCTGCCCTGCAGGGGATGGCAGGGAGGTGCCTGAGCCCTCCCTCACACAGCCTTTCTGGCAGCAGCTCCCTCTCACTGCCTGCTCATGTCCCTGCTGCCTGCCCGTGTCCATGCTGCGAGCCCCTTCTGTGTCCCCACGTCTCCTCCCTGTCCATGTTCACAGACTCCATCCCACAAGCTCTGTGCTCAAATTCACTCACATTCCCCTCCACAGCAAAAATCTGAATGCACAGAAACCAAAAAAGCCTTTCCCTTCAGATAAACCAAGCCTCAGTCTTCCTCTGGAAATTTCCTCTTGTAAATGCCATTCTCTACAGCATCTTCTACACTTTGCTGGAGAAACAGAGAGACAGACCCATCCCGACAGATGCTGTCAGGCATCGGATGTGCCAGCTGTAGAAGACCCCTCTGGCAACCCCACCTGCATGGCCCTGCTGCCAGAGACTCACGGTGCCAAGAGCCTGCAGATCTGTCCTGCCACACGCTGCCCTCTGTTGCTGCGCTCCTCACTGCCTCCAAGCCCTCTCTCCTCTCCTGTCCCCGTGCCAGCTGCGGTCAGAGCCCCCAGCCCTGCTGCGCTGTGCACAGGAGCTGCTCCTGGGCACAGCTGTCTCTCTGCACCAGGGCCCTCTTGCCATGAGCTCTCTCTGTCCCACAAGCCCGGCCCAGCTCAGCATCAGACGCCCAGCCCAAGGCATTGGAGTCCCCCCTTGGGGGGCTTTGCTGAGGAGCCCACGAACCTCAGGCACTGAGAGACAATTGAAGACATCTCTCAACAAGTCCAAGTCAGAGGCAAGTTTCCTGCAGTGTCCCCCTGAGGGCCAGCACTGACACAGCCTCCCTTGGAGCTCGTTAGAGCAGAGCATTGGAGGCAGTGAGGACAAGCAGAAAAAGGCAATGTGAAGGTGACACCGATGTGTAGGAAAACTGGTTGTGTGTCACCAAAATAAAGGACCAGGCCTTGTCCCCTGGCCCCTGGGAAGGGAGATCCTTTCCCTTCACACACTGCTCAGGGCTCTTTGTGGGGCAGGAGGAGATGGGGATGTGCATGGCCAAGTGCAGGAGAATGGTATGAGCCCTGCCTGGTTCATGGGTGGGGGCGAGGAGGCAATGAGGCCCTGGTGCTTTACCGATAAGCTGTCTCCTCGTAGGCCTCAGTGGCAGAGACAACAGCCAGAGCCATGGGCACAAAGCCCTGGGTACTCTTGGGACTCTCAGCCTTGTCACAGCCCTTGCTGCTCTCCACACCAGGCTGTCCTAGGGACTCCCACACCTGTACCTCTTTTCCTACTGGCTCTAGACCCTTTTCCGTGTGGTATCTCACAGGATCTAAGCTGGGTCTGATAACTCAGATTTTCTTGGTGGCCATGCTCCTTGTAAGGCAGCTCTGTAGGAAGCTGGCCTGGTTCGTGGTGAGCAGCACCACTGCTCGTATGGCATCCCTCATGGTGCCCAGGCCCGACTAGGGCCAGCACTGACATTGCCTCTCTTTGAGCTCATTAGAGCAGAACACTGCTCTATTAGAACACTGGAAGCAGTGAGGACAAGGAGACAAAGGAAATGTTTGTGGAAAGGAAAAAAAGGAAATGAAAAGTGACAGTGATATGTTGGAAAATTGGATGTGTTTCACCAAGTAGAAGGGACCAGATGAGGAAAACCAGGTAAGGGGAAAATCTGCTGTGGAATAGCATCTGGGAGAGAGAGATGAGTGAGAAACAGCCTTGCAGACACCAAGGTCAGTGAAGAAGGAGGGGGAGAGGTGCTCCAGGAGCCGGAGCAGAAGTCCCCTGTGGCCCGTGATGAGGTCCATGGTGAAGCAGGCTGTGTCCCCAGCAGCCCATGGTGTACCACAGTGGAGCAGGTTTTTAGGGTATGCTGTGCACCGGTACCCACTAGAGCCTTATATCTTCTGTGGGTCTCATGTGCCAGGCCATGGAATTCTCAAAGTCCAATAAACCCCATTGTCCCTACCCTCCCCGTGGCTGGAGGCCAGGTGCCTCTAGTCTTGCTCATAGTATTCATTCATCAGGTTAGATGAGGCCCTGAGCAACCGGATCTAGTGGGTGGTGACCCTGCCTATGACAGGGGGTTTGAAACTTGAAGATCTTTGAGGTCCCTTCCAACACAAACCATTCTATGATTTTATAACTACTCTGTCTGGAGGACTGCCTGATGGAAACTGGAGCAGCAATTTTCTCAGAAGAACCCCTTTTTGTGATTGCATTTCCTTGCAATTCATGGATCCGTGCCTCTAGGGTGGAGGTAGATTTTCCATCCCATTTTCTCATGTCCTCTCCATGGCAGAACCACGTGTTGGCACATGGTGTGTACCCACTAATTTCTCTTTCTTGAGCAACTTTCTTTTACTTACTCCTGGCAGCTTACATATTGGTTTCTACAGGTAGGGAGAAAGATGCATTCTCTTGTTCTTCCTGGACCTCTTGAGAAAGTTTATCCACAGCTAAAATGCAGGCCCATAAGGAAGAAGAGAGACTTCCTTCATACTGCCAGTGTTGGCTAGCTGATTCATCCACTCTGGGTTTCTCTTGGCCTTTCCAGGTCATTTCTGCCAATGAGTTGGCATATGAGGATGGTGCACTCTATACAAACTTCCACCACATGGGTCATGTACACTTTACTTCATCAGGATCTTTGGATAGTTGTTCATTGGCTAGGTTTTTATATATCACCTCCAGCATGACTAATTCCATCGGGCACCAGATACCCAACTCCACTGTTGTCCACTTGCCTGGTTGACATACAAGATCTTCCTTCAGGGGTTACCTTTCCTTCACACCTGACAGGAGTATGTTCCTTCTGCCCATTTTCCAATTGTTTGTCAGTCACCCCTTCCCTACAGGGGGGATCCCAGCTGCTTTGCATCCCTGCCCTCTAATTCCAGGCTATTAGCCCCTTTCTCCCAGCAGCCAGGTGGCAATGTGCTCACGTAGATGGTGGCTGAAATCTTTCCACAAATCTCCTAGCTCACCCTGGAATAGAGATGCTGTGGTTACTGATGTTGTTATGATCTCTTCCTCTTTGCCCTCCTGCTTCCACGATGGCCCAGCTTTACTGTAACATTCCACATCTTCTTCCTCCTTTCTTGTCTGGGTAGGAGTTTCTTTCCTTTTTAAAAACCCTGACTTTCACATTCATTGTTTTCTCTTGCATATAGGAGTAACCAATAGTGGCACAGGTTGGTTCTCTGGCCCAGCCCTGAAGCCCATCACAGCCATTGGAGTGGCTGCAGGGCCTGTTGCAGGAGTTGCTGGGGCTGCAGGGCCCATCACAGGACTTGTTCAGGCTGCATGGCCTGTTGCAGGGGTTTGGAGTGGTTGCACGGCCCATTGTAGGAGTTGCTGTGGCTGCAAGGCCATTAAGAGGAGTTGCAGCGGCTGTGGGGCCTGTCACAAGGGTTGGAGTGGCACTGACTGCAGCTCAGTAGGCACAGGCCAAGTTGCACATTGCAGTGATTTGTGTCTCTTTGGAATTGCCAGGCTGATGACAACCCTTTTTCTAGAATTCTGCACTTGTTCAGGAATGATGTTCCAAAGCACTGGAGGTGCCCACTGATCAAGGTGCCTGCTCGTATCCTCCCACAATCCCTGCCACTCTTAGCTCTCCTGCCTTGGGGCAGATCTCTGGAGGGCATTATTAATAAGTTGGTTAATGTTAAACAAAGCCTGAAACACATTCAGGAGACATCACAATAGGAACATGCTGGTTTGACCATCCCAAGGATATTCAAAGCTTTGAAGAGCTAGTGTAAGTATCCTGGAGGAGAAGGAGGAGGTGAAGTAGAAAGGGAGAGTTAAGGAGTGGGCAAAAGTGTCCCCCCATTGCCCTCTCGGTGTCCTTATCTACCAGCTCTGGGGGCTGAGTACCAGGGGAACAAATGGTCCAGCCGATAAAGACTGAGGCAAAGAAGTCATTAAGTAACTCAGCCTTTTCCTCATCACTCTCACTAGGCTTCATCCCACGTCCAATAAAGGTTGAAGACACTTCTTAATCTTCCTTTTCATTTTCTTATTTATTAATAAAAACTTTTTTATTGTCTTAGAAACTAATAGCCAGACTGAGCTAGAGTAGAGCTTTAGCCCTTCTAACTTTGCCTTGCACAGCCTCACAACATTTAGGACACCGCTCCAGGCAAAATGAGAGCATGCATGAGAAGGAAGCACAGAGAAGTGGAGCCTGGCAGCCTTCCATCCCCTGCCCTTCTGTGACTCTGTGCTGCAGTTCCATTCAGGTGGTTACTCCTGTATTATCCAAACTTCCCTGCAGCTCCTGATGCTGCTGTCTTGTCAAATATAGCACAATGACGGTGAGTCATTTGCATACAGACATTAACAGCTGACAGAATGGAGCATCTGTCTAGGGGCAAATTGAGAAACTGCATGAATTTGCCTAGAGAAACCTCTTGAGAGTCGCAGGAAGAATGAGGTTGTGCAATGGAGGAGGAGGAACCCCACACATCAGGGCAGACTGGGACCCTGCTGAGTGAGCAGTGCCCAGGAGGAGGAGGGCCTGGGCACCACGAGGGATGCCATACGAGCAGTGGTGCTGCTCCCCAGGAACCAGGCCAGCTTCCTACAGAGCTGCCTTACAAGGAGCATGTCCACCAAGACAGCCTGTTGTGGAGAGCAGCAAGGGCTGTGACAAGGCTGAGAGTCCCAACAGGACCCAGGGCTTTGTGCCCATGGCTCTGGCTGTTGTCTCTGCCACTGAGGCCTAGGAGGAGACAGCTTATCGGTAAAGCACCAGGGCCTCATTGCCTCCTCGCCCCCACACATGAACCAGGCAGGGCTCGTACCATTCTCCTGCATTTGGCCATGCACATCCCCATCTCCTCCTGCCCCACGAAGAGCCCTGAGCGGTGTGTGAAGGGAAAGGATCTCCCTTCCCAGGGGCTGGGGGTCAAGGCCTGGCCCTTGTGCTTGATGAAACACATCCAGTTTTCCTACACATCAGGGTCACCTTCACAGTGCCTTTGTCTCCTTGTCCTCACTGCCTCCAATGCTCTGCTCTAACGAGCTCCAAGGGAGGCTGTGTCAGTGCTGGCCCTCAGGGGGACACTGCAGGAAACTTGCCTCTGACTTGGACTTGTTGAGAGATGTCTTCAATTGTCTCTCAGTGCCTGAGGTTCGTGGGCTCCTCCCCAAAGCCCCCCGAGGGGGGATTCCAATGCCTTGGGCTGGGCGTCTGGTGCTGAGCTGGGCTGGGCTCGTGGGACAGAGAGAGCTCGTGGCAAGAGGGCCGTGGTGCAGAGAGACAGCTCTGCCCAGGAACAGCTCCTGTGCACAGCGCAGCAGGGCTGGGGGCTCTGACCGCAGGTGGCACGTGGAGAGGAGAGAAGGAGAGAGGGCTTGGAGGCAGTTGGCAGTGGGAGGATGCTGAGAGCTGCCTGCAGGAGAAACCTGCACAGCCCTTGACAAGGTACGTCTCTGGCTGCAGGGCCATGCAGCTGCACGTCCTGGAAGGGTCTCCTGCTGGGTCTTGTTTCTGGGAGGGCAGTGGGCAATGCAGTAGGCTTTGAGAGTCCTGCTGGATGGCACTGCGAGGTGAGGCAGTCTGGCAGAAGCCCCTTGGGGTGTCATAACCCAGCTGCCCATGGTCAGCCAAGATTGGAGTGACCAATCCTCCTCCAGACACTGCAGGGGATGCAGATGGGATAGTGGAACAGGCCAGCTTGCAGATATTCATGTCTGTCTGTGGGGTGTTCTTCTGGGCTGGAGGCTGCTCTCCAGCAGGATGCAGCTCTCTCCTGGCATCCTTGTGTTATCCAGGTGCCCCAAGGAGGAGACACCTCTGTGCTAAGGCCATGTCCGTGCTGCTGGATGGCTGTCTGTGGGCAGCTGGAGTGAGGCCTCTGCAGCCCTGGCAAAGAGGGAAAAGCTGAGATCCTGCTCATGCAAGACAAGGTTAGGATTCTGTCCAGCTGCACTTGGTCTGGGGCTTCTCTGCTCTCAGCTTTCGGTAGTTTCTTCTCATGGGAACACCAAATAGATGGTTCTCCCTAAACATTACAGGTGTAGCTACCAGAACATAAAGCAAATAAATGCCCCTTGTTCTACACAGTCGTTGGATACTTTCCTTGAAGCAACACTGAAAATCTCCTGGTATGACCAGTGGATTGAACTTGAGTTTCCCCCATGTTCCTGCCTCCCTCCTGCTGCACAGCAGGAAGGACTCCTCTGGAGCCCACAGCAGCCCCTGCTCCCAGTGCCACTCTCAGCGCCACTTCTCAGCCAGCACGAGCCGCAGCTCAAGCAGGAGAGATGCAGAAAGGTTCTCCTGCAAAGAGAGAGGCTTGGGTGGGGGGTGCTCTAAGGCTTGCAATAGGTTTTCCTCAGAGAAGTCTGTTTTAACATTTTTCTGCCTTCTCCTGTTCAACAGACAACTGCGCCCAAATTCAGGAAATGGCCAACAGCAGCTCTGTGAGCGAGTTCCTCCTGCTGGCATTCGCAGACACGCGGGAGCTGCAGCTCCTGCACTTCGCGCTCTTCCTGGGAATCTACCTGGCTGCCCTCCTGGGCAACGGCCTCATCCTCACTGCCGTAGCCTGCGACCACCGCCTCCACACCCCCATGTACTTCTTCCTCCTCAACCTCGCCCTCCTTGACCTGGGATCCATCTCCACCACTCTCCCCAAAGCCATGGCCAATGCCCTCTGGGACACCAGGGCCATCTCCTATCAAGGGTGTGCTGCACAGGTCTTTCTGTTTCTCTTCTTGATTGTGTCAGAATTTTATGTTCTCACCGTCATGGCCTACGACCGCTACGTTGCCATCTGCAAGCCCTTGCACTACGGGAGCCTCGTGGGCAGCAGAGCTTGTGCCCAGATGGCAGCAGCTGCCTGGGGCAGTGGCTTTCTCAATGCTGTCCTGCACACGGCCACTACATTTTCCCTGCCCCTCTGCCAAGGCAATGCTTTGGACCAGTTCTTCTGTGAGATCCCCCAGATCCTCAAGCTCTCCTGCTCAGATGCCTACCTCAGGGAAGTTGGGGCACTTGTGTGTAGTGTTTCTTTAGCCTTTGGCTGTTTTGTTTTCATTGTGTTGTCCTATGTGCAGATCTTCAGGGCCGTGCTGAGGATGCCCTCTGAGCAGGGCCTGCACAAAGCCTTTTCCACGTGCCTCCCTCACCTGGCCGTGGTCTCCCTGATGGTCAGCACTGCCATGTTTGCCTACCTGAAGCCCCCCTCCATCTCCTCTCCATCTTTGGACCTGGTGTTGTCATTTCTGTACTCGGTGGTGCCTCCAGCAGTGAACCCCCTCATCTACAACATGAGGAACCAGGAGCTCAAGGATGCAGTAAGGAAACTCTTTGGATACATGCTTCTTCAGAATCAGTAATGACTTTGAGTTCCCTTATGATTTCAGAAACTGTGAGGAAAAATTTTGTTATTATATGCCTCTATAAATATCTTCTACTAATTATTTGTTTTTGTTTAAATAATGTTATCCTTTACCTGCTCCCAGATTATTTTTTTCATTTACAGTGACCCAATCATCTAATTACCTAAAGAAGCAGGCTTGCCATGTAGGTAAACACAATAAAAAAACCATCAGAACTACATTGGTCTCAGCTGCCATCTCTTCCCATCTCCTCTGCATCTGGGGGAACAGCTCCAGCATGTAGGAGGGGCTCAGGGCCCCTGCTGCTTCCCTGGAGCCATGGCCATGGCCAGCAGCAGGACATGGCCTTTTTGCTGCTGCTGTCTTCTGGCCTCCAGTGTGTTCCCCTGTGCTCTTTTATTTGGATAAGCCCTCAGATCTCATGTATATTGGTGACGGTACTGTTGTCTCTGCAGTGACATCCCTGTGGCTGCAGGCAGCAGCAGGCACTGTGCAGCCCTGGGTCACAGCTGGCCTCCGGGCTAGCACCACAGTAACAAAAGGGGCTGCTCAGAAGCCTGGACACCTCTTCTATATGTGCTATCAGGAATAGAGCCAAGGGGTTGCTCCCTGCTCTTCTGTTTTCTGGGGTTCTTCATGGAGGGAAGGACACAGGCTGAAAGTCCCAGGGCGGTCTGTGAAGGAACAAAGTGATGGACCAAGAGCTCAATTTGTGGTGGCACTTCCCCAAGCAGATGACAACTGGTCTTGGACTCATCTGCATGGGACTGTGCCCCCTGCAGTGGGGCTGATGGCAGATTCCAGCCTGGAGAGGAATCTGGAGCTGGCAGGAGATGTCAGGGGATCTGCAGGGACAATGTGCTCCGTGGGTAGTGATTAGGACCTCTTAAAATGAGTGACCATCCAAGGAAGAGTCTTTTAGGGGGAAAAGCGAATCTGAGGTGTCCAGGGGCTAAGGAGGGCTCTGCAACACCAGGGGAGGCCGTGAAGAGCCAGCAGGTGAAGGCCCATAAGACTGCATAATAACTGGGGAGACCTTATTTAAAGCCTTGATGAAGACGCAATACTTCATCATCTCTGCAGCCTGCCCCTGAGAAATTTCTACCCTCTCTTGGAAAGATGACCCCATTATTTATTGCTGAGCACCACGTTACTGAGTTCCACCTGGAAGGCAGGGCTAGGCAGTGGGGATGGCAGGAGGAAGACTTGTGTGAAGACTATGAAAAACATGGAAATTGAGGGCTTTAGCAGATCCTTAAAGTGCTGCCTGAGTCCCCAAATGGAAAACGATGTATGTCTGTGGGTGGAGGAGGAGGAGGCGAGTCCCAGGACAGGGGCAGGGCTGAAGGGCCCTGCGCGAAGCTGGGCTGATGGAGAAGTGTCCACCTTGCGTGTGTGCCTCAGCCTGGGAGAAGGGGCCTGCCCGCGGTGCGGGATGGCTGGGCTGTGCTCAGCCATGCCCCAGGAGCTGACCTTGCTCTCTTCCTCCCCGCCACTCCCCACACGGGGCAGGCCCTCAGGAAACACCCCTAAGCCTGGAGATGCACCAACCTGCTGCGGCGAGGTGCCACTACTGCAGGGGAAGAGGGGAGGGTTGGAGAGACACGTGGGGCCTGCAGGCAAGAGTGGTGTGGCCTGGGGAAGTGAGGGCCTGGGAAAAGTTACCCTGGATCCCTAGGAGCCATTCTGGAAAGAAAACTTGTAGGCAGGAACAGCACATTTCTGGAGGTGCAGAGCTGCTGGGCACATTGTGCAGGGTGCTCTGATGGACTTTTGTGTCCTTTTCCATCATGTCTTCAGTGCCACTTTTCTCAGAAATAGAGTAGCCAGCAGAGGTGTGATGGATACGCTGAGATCATGAAAGCCATCATCAACATACCCCTAAGAAGATGACTGATATGGGAAGGTCAGGAGAAACCTAGGACAGGAGAGATGTGACATTTCGAGGAGGGAATAGGGGCTTGGCCAGCAGAAATTAAGGATTTTGTAGAGGTCAGAAGGTTCAGGTTTTTGCTGATGCTGTTGTAACTGTGACTTAAAATAGTCACACGAGGCTCTACACCGGCTTCAACCAGTAAACTTAATTCCTAAATTTAAATGCTACTCCACACCCTGACAGGAATCCACTACTCTTATGCCTGACCTCAAAGTATGCACTGAAGCCAAAACTCAGCCCGTAGCCTCTTTCCCTTGCCCTTACTCTCTTGCTTACCTTTATCCCTACCCTTAACACTAGATTTAAATGCTCTATTTAAGCCTAGATTCTTGGAAGAACTAAACAAAACCTTAAATCACAAGGCTAGTCCATACCCTAACCACAGGCATGACACCCCAAGAAGAACACCAAACCCTCCCACTAAATCTTTTTTAATCTCTAACCCAGAAATATGAGAGGTAGCCCCTAATCCCATTCATGAAAATATAACACATAAAGCCCCTTTTCCTGTGCATTAACCTCCTCACCTTCAGCCCCTCTCCTAACCCTTCACTTAAGGTGCTTGGCCCCTTGGGGCAAGGCAGGAATTGTGAGACTTCTCTGCAGTCCCATGGCATTCAGAGATGGATGTGAGGGGCCATGAATCTGATCAGCTTGTGGGCCACAAGGAGGAGATGGGTGGGAATGCTCTGATGAGCTCAGCTCTGCCTCAGGATCTCCTGCCCCAGCAGGGGGAATGTGACTGGGGCAGTGACTGGGAGGTCACTTCTGTCTCTGCAGCTGATAGGGCAGCAGCAGGAACGTGTCACGCAAAGGGACTGTGAGGTCCCTTGTGTCTGGAGGTGGCAGGTCAGCCTTGGCTTCTCCCTGGGATCTGCACTTTGGGGCTGACATCTGCCAGTGGCCCTGCTAGGCCGGCAGAAGGCCCCTGCTTGGCATGCCGACTGTGGGATCCCCTCTGCCTCCATCCCCAGGAGGACCCAGACACAAAGAAGGCCCGCAGAGGGCTTGTCCTGTCCCTTCTGCTTGAGTCCAGGACTGGACAGCAGGAGGCCCAAGGCTTGGCTGTGTCTAGCCAAGAAGCTGCAAGGCCAGCAGCAGGCCCAGGCCTTGGAAGATGCTGGTGAGGTGACTTCTGTGTGCTTGGCTGACAGGCCGCAAGGAGCCTGATGGGTTGGGATGCCTGCTTCAGGAGTGGTTTCCACCCGGATGGAGTTTTCTTTGGTAGTAGGAAAGAGCAGGAGAGGAAAACTGCCACAAAGTGCACCTTGGAAGGGTGGCACTGGCCACGAGGAGGAAGAAATGTCCCTCAAAGGGTCGTGCTGTGGTGTCAGAGGTCACCCAAAGAGTGTCTGTAATCAGACCATGGCTTTGTGTTACAAGGAACAGCTGATGAGGGTTGACGAGACATGGGTGAGATGATGGAAAGTCCTGGATGAGAGCAAGGTTGTGGACAGAGATGGGTGTCTGCAGACAGGAAACAGCCTGAGAAGAAATTGGAGACAGCTGAGAGCAGAGAAGCCCCAGTCCAAGTGCAGCTGGGCAGAATCCTCACCTTGTCTGTGAGTTTTGAGCAATATCTCAGCTCCTCCCTCCTAACCCGGGGTGCAGAGGCCTCACTCCAGCTGCCCACAGACAGCCATCCAGCAGCATGGACACGGCCTTAGCATGGAGGTGTCTCCTCCTTAGGGCACCTGGATAACACAAGGATGCCAGGAGAGAGCTGCATCCTGCTGGCGAGCAGCCTGCAGACCAGGAGGATGCAGCACAGACAGAGCTGGATATTTGAAAGCTGGGGTGTCCCAATATCCAGACTTCATCCCCTGCAGTGTCTTGGCTGATGAGGGGCAGCTGGGTTATGACACTCCAAGAGGCTTCTGCCAGACTGCCTCACCTCACAGTGCCATCCAGGAAATAGGGCAAAGTGTGGGACAGCAGAGGAAAGCCTGCAGAGGAGAAGGCAGAGGGTGCTGGTAGGAATGGAAGGCCCCAACAGCCCTGACGTTTTTGTCCCTTTGCCTAGAGCTTCTGAGGAGACGAGATATAGTCATTGCAATGGGGCCTCACTGCTTCCTTGATACCCTGTGCAGGGGTGGGGAGGTGTCCTAATGAAGTTCTTGTCGTGGCATCACACTGCCCACCACATCATACAGACCCCAAGAAGAGCCCTGAGCCAGACGGGGGGGTGCAGGGTCTCCCCTCCCAGGGGCTGGGGTCAGGCCTTGGCCCTTCTGCTTCACCAAAACCAACCAAGACATTTCTCAGCACAGCGCTTTGCCTGTCTGCAATCATGGCCTCCAATTATGTGCCCTAACAAGTCCCTGGGGAGGCTTTGTTAGGAACAGCCCTCAGTGGGGCCCATTAATACTCCAAGTCACTTCAACTTTTCCTTCTGACTTTACTTTCTCAAGCAGTTGCATCATTCTCCTCTCAGTACCTGATCTTCATTGACTCAGCACCAAAATACACCATGGAACTCATTAAAATGCAGAACGTCCTAAGCAGCCATATCTCTCCCATAATTTTCTTCAAGTCTTCAAGACTTGTAGAGCTAATTGGAGAGCTTTCATGGTGTAGTTAAGGAGGAAGATTTCAAAGAGCATCTAATAGAAATCTTTCCTCATTTTAAAGGCTGAATATTTTTACATTTCAGCTTAGAGCATCATTTTCTTATAGATATTGGTCTACGGTTACTCCTTTAAAGCCCTGCTTAGGTTGGAAGAGTAGGGTTTTTTCTATTTAAAAAAAAAAAAAACAAAAAAAACAGGAAATCATGCTGCAATTTTCAAAAGAAAACAAAACAAACAAACAAACAAAAAAAAACAAAGTTCAAGTACCTCAATTTTCCCTCCAGTGAAGTTTACCTTCCCAAAGGGATGACTGTACATGATGTATTTTACACTGATTCATAGGAAATTTAAAATAATTGTGTTAATATTAATCCATACCATACTAATTCAATGAGAAACAATGAGTTTCTTGCTAAGGAAACCATTAGACAGACTGCTGAGAGATGGGCGAGCTGGAACTCACTGAAACTCAAAGCAGCAACTGGGTTAGTGAGAGCGGTCAGAATGATCAAAGAGTAAGGGGAGGGCAAAGCAGGAGAACCATGGGAAGTGCATAGGTCCAGACAGGCAGCTGGAAAGAGGACATTCAGAAGGGTCTGTGTAATCAAGATGGGTTTTGTGCCTGGAAGATGAGGGAGCACACCATGATAGACAAAGTGATGACAATGCAAGTACAGGTGAACACCAGTATTTCTTCTCCTGCAATGAACATATATCCTAAAAATGCATATTTCTTCATGATAGAAATTATACATCACGTGAGGCATTTAACAGAAAGGATTGAATCATTTGGACTGATGAGTAGTTGCTTTATTAGATAAGTACTAAAAAAATTACGGGCATTGAGGCAGAGCTTTGCTGTCTGACCATAAGGATTACCAGGGAAAACCTCCTGCGGCCCAGTTGTGTTTGAGGCACTTCCCTGGACCAGCAGATGTCAGAAAAGACCTGCCGGAGACCGGAGCCCTTTGGGAAAATGAGGTGGAGCCAGGTGGAGTTCCCAGGGCACCTCCACTGTCAGCAGTGGTCTTTGCCCCTGTAACTGCAGCCCAGCCCAGCACAGGAAACCCCTTCAAAGACAACACCCTAGTTCAGTGGGTTCCTGGGACTAACCTAGATTTGAAATGGCCTTTGGAAACCCATGATATTCTTATTCCTACTTAACCCATGACACCCCTTATTCCTACGAGACACTTGAACATCCATTTACCTTCCTGATTCATCTTATGGAAATTCAGGCTGAAAATCTGGAGTATGGCACGCTTCAAATGGCTGAGGCAGAACCCATCAGCTTTCCCCACTTTCGAAATAGTTCCCGTCCAACTGAGGTTTTGAAAGTGAAAAATGTGAAATGACCCGTCAGGTCAATGCTCAGCCTAAGGGAATGTCATAGGCATTGTGCTGGAGTGTCAGAAGGCAAAAAGCACTGCATTGTGCCTCAGAGTAATCAAGGAGACCTAATCCAGTTCATCCGTGAGATAAAGCAGAGTGAAGGACGTTGAGTTGTGTCCTAACATGAAGAAGGATGTACATCACTGGTGAAGGAACTCTCTTTTTGTGCCATCTTCAATGCAAATTACACAAAACTATATCAAATAAAGGTAACAAGCCCCACTCTGGCTCTGTCACCCCACAGGGCAGGGGAGAGGGAGCTGACAGCCAAGGGACGCATTTGGGTGTGGAAGGTGGTGCCTAGCAGAGACAAGGAGCCAAGGCAGGAGCTGCGGGAGGCCAGGAGAAGCAGCCCAAGGGGTGGTGCTGCTTGTGAGGACATGTTTGTGCAAGCAGCCTGAGTGGGCAGCAGCTGTGCGCAGGCGAGGGGAGGCCAGGAAGCACATGCCAGGAGTGCTCCTGGCAGCAGAGACAAGGCCGAGGCCGACGGCAAGGAGAGGGGCAGGCCCAGGGCAGGGGGCTGCAAGGGCCATGCTGAGCTCCCTGCCCCTGCAGCAGCCGTACTGGCCCTCAGCAGATGTGCTGGCCGGCACGCACGGGGAGGTGCTGGCGTGCATCAGAGAGCAGCAAGGAGGGCGCTGGAGAGGGCCGGTGTGAGGCGGGTGGCAGAGCCCCATGCAGGGGCTGGCTGGGGGTCCCCTCTGCTGCAGCCACCGCACGCGGCGTGGCAGGAGGAGGGCTCCCTGTGCACCACGGGGCAAAGCCTGGCCCTGGGCTCTTCCTGACGTCCCTGCAGCTCCTGGCAGGCTGTGGTGAGCTGCCCCTCAGCCTTCCCCCCCTGTGCTGCCAGGGCACACGGCTGCCTCCTGCCCAGCTCACTGCCCACCAAGAACGTCCGACAGGGCTGCTTCCAAAGCTGGGCCTTGCCCAGGCTCAGTCCCCTGCAGGGGCAGAAACTGGCCCTTGTCCTGGTGGCTTTTCATGGCCTTCCTCTCAGTACATGCTCTTCTCATGCTTGATCTCTTTTACTGAATTCAGAGGCTTAGGAGAACTTTTTGGTACAGACTAATACAGAAAATGCTTTGAGTCCCTCAGCCACATCTCTGCTTTTCCTCCACATTGCAGCTGGGCTCTTCAATCCCACAACCTCTGCTGTACCTGAAGAGAAATCATGAGAAACAAGAGTCACAGAAAATGACTACCTGCTGGTTCCTTTATTTCGTTAATTACCAAGAGCTTATCAGCACCTGTACATGAGGTCTCTGGGTTAAAAATAAATAAATAAATAAATAAATAAAAGTTAGAAGTGAGATAGAAGTGAGATGAAAAAATACTTTAATTGGAATAATATTGCAAAGATTGAAAGGCAATTTTGAAATATATGAACAAAGGTGTTTCTGCCTTGCCCGGGAATATGTGAGGAAGATGTGCAGGTACCTCATTGATGGGGAAATGCTGTATATTAGAATAACATCCTCAGTGCCTCCTTTAGCTCCTTGTTCCTCGTGCTGTAGATGAGGGTTTCACTGCTGGAGGCAACACTGAGTACAGAACTGAAACCGCCAGGTCCAGGGATGGGGAGGTGATGGAGGGAGGCTTCAGGCAGGCAACCATGGCAGTGATGCTACACAGGGAGACCACTTTGACCCAAAACACAGCACATCTTTACACCTGCTGAGGGTGCACTCACTCTATTCCATCATCCAGGTCATTGACAAATAAGTTGACCAGGACTGGACTCAGTGTAGATCCCTGGGGGACACTGCTGGCTACAGGCCTCCAACTAGACTCTGCTCCACTAAGCACAACCCTCTGAACTCTGCCATCCAGCCAGCTCACAATCCACCTCGCTGACCACTCATCCATCCCACACTTCCTGAGCTGGCCTGTGAGGATGTTATGGGACACAGTGCTGAAAGCCTTGCTGAAGTCAAGGTACACAACATCCACTGCTCTCCCTCACCCACTCAGCTAGTCATTCCATCATAGAAGGCTATCAAGTTGGTGAAGCACGGTTTCCCTTGGTGAACCCATGCTGACTACTCCTGATCACCTTCTTGTCCTCCACATGCTGGAGATGACCTCCAGGATGAGCTGTTCCATCACCTTTCCAGGGATGGAGGTGAGGCAGACTGGCCTGTAGTTGCCTGGGGCCTCCTTCTTGCCCTTTTTGAAGACCAGCATGACATGAGCTTTCTTCCAGTCTTCAGGCACCTCTCCTGTTGTCCATGACCTTTCAAAGGTGATGGAGAGTGGGCCAGCAGTAACATCCGCCAGCTCCCTCAGCACTCATGGATGTATCCCATCGGGGTCCAAGGACTTGTGGGTGTCAGGTTTGCCTAAGAGATCTCTGAGCTGATCCTCTTCAACCAAGGGAAAGTCCTCGTTTCTCCAGAGTTCCTCCCTTGTCCCTAAGGTCACAGATTCCAGAGGGCTGGTCTTAGCAGTGAAGGCTGAAGCAAAGGAGGCATTCAGTAATTCTGCCTTCCCTTTGTCCTTTGTCACCAGGGCACCCACCTCATTAAGCAGTGGGCCCACATTTTCCTTTGTCTTCCTTCTGCAACTGATGAGTTTGAAACAGCCCTTTTTGTTGTCCTTGACACCCCTTGCAAGATTTAACTCCAAATGGGCCTTGGACTTCCCTGTCGCTTCCCTGCATCCTCGGACAAGGTCCCTATATTCTTCCCAAGTGGCTTGTCCCCTTTTCCACATTATATATGCTTCCTTCTTCCATTTCAGTCACTCCAGGATCTCCTTGATCTTCCAAGCAGGTCTCCTGCCCCCTTTGCCTGACTTTTTGCTCACAGGAATACACAGCTCTTGAGCTTGGAGGACTTGGAGGTCAGTGCACTATTGCTGCCGGTGCACCGTTGTGGCAGCCATCGGCACCTGCTCTGCTTCGGCTCTCAGCAACCCCACAACAGAAGGGTCCTGTGCGAGACCAGGCAAGGTAGACAACTATTTGACGTTCTCTCTATTCAAGGCAGTTATGCCAACAGCCCTCTGGTGCCCTTTTGCTTAGTTGTTTACCCTTGGAACAAGCCAGAAACACAGTCTGGAGGCATGTCGTTAGGGTTACCCAATGATGTTCACGTTACTCACGAGCTATCATGACTGGCCCCAAAGAAAGAAGGGGAAGGTGCCCTGCCTTGTGCCCTCCACCAAGTGGATTCATGAGCGTCGTACCAGTAGCACCTCAAATAGTATTTATTGGTGCAGATTTAGGGAAAGCATCACAAGCCCATATTTGCTTTCCTAGTGGTAACTTAGAAGTTTCTTGCAACATGTAGTTGCTTTACAGGTAGGGATTTGTAGCAATTTGTAATAAAGACGTTCATGAAGACAGAGCAACAAGGTGTCCGTGTCCCTGTGTACTATGGAATCCTACCAACCTCCTGCCGCGATCCATGGGCGGGCTGACCCTCCTAGGTCCTGAGCATCGTTACTGTGATGCCCTTGGAGTGGTCCTCAGAGCTGCAGGAGCAACCACAGACCTGGGGCTTGGTGACAGCCCTTTGCTGCAGAGAACAGACCCAGCCACAGGGGCTGGACCCTTCAGGTGCCCCAGTGCCATGAAACTGGCTTTTTTCTGCTCAAGTCTGCTGCTCCCTCACACACAGCCAGGCTTGTGGCTCATCTCCCTGTGGAGGAGGAGGAGGCATAGCACTGCAAGTGCGCGAGTAAGGGAGAAATACTCCACCTGTGGGAGGGCAGGGCTGGCGGGGAGGTGGCACAGGACAGGCACTGGCCTCTTTCTGCTATTCCCCACCCACGGAGCCTTGAGACCGCAGGTCAGTGTCCGTACTGCCCACAGGTGCCTGCAGTCCTGTATCCTCAGGATCCATCTTCTCTCCTTCTGTATGTAACATTTTTACTTTTTTCTCACAGTTTGGGGCCAGCATTGGTGGACCTGGTACCTGGCACTGCAAGGCTGTGTCTCACACCATGTTTTTTTCGTGAGTTTTTCCCATTGCAGCAGCAGAGCAGCAGCTAATTGCTTCTGGAAGACAACTGAAACAGTTTCTTCAGTGCATGCTTGAGCTCCTGGTTCCTCATGCTGTAGATGAGCGGGTTCACTGCTGGAGGCACCACCGAGTACAGAAATGACAACACCAGGTCCCTGGATGGGGAGGAGATGGAGGGGAGCTTCAGGTAGGTAAACATGGCAGTGCTGACAAACAGGGAGACCACGGCCAGGTGAGGGAGGCACGTGGAAAAGGCTTTGTGCAGGCCCTGCTCAGAGGGGATCTTCTGCATGGCCCTGAAGATCTGCACATAGGACAGCAAAATGAAAACAAAGCAACCAATACCCAAACAGAAGCCGACTGCGTTAAGTCCAACCTCCCTGAGGTAGGCATCTGAGCAGGAGAGCTTGAGGATCTGGGGGATTTCACAGAAGAACTGGTTCATAGCATTGCCTTGGCAGAGGGGCAGGGAAAAGGTAATGGCCGTGTGCAGGACAGCATGGAGAAAGCCACTGCTCCAGGCAGCTGCTGCCATCTGGGCACAAGCTCTGCTGCCCACGAGGCTCCCGTAGTGCAGGGGCTTGCAGATGGCAACGTAGCGGTCATAGGACATGACCGTGAGAACATAAAATTCTGCTGTAATCAAGAAGACAAATAGAATGACCTGTGCAGCACACCCTTGATAGGAGATGGCCCTGGTGTCCCAGAGGGCATTGGCCATAGCTTTGGGGAGAGTGGTGGAGATGGATCCCAGGTCGAGGAGGGCGAGGTTGAGGAGGAAGAAGTACATGGGGGTGTGGAGGCGGTGGTCGCAGGCTACGGCGGTGAGGATGAGGCCGTTGCCCAGGAGGGCAGCCAGGTAGATGCCCAGGAAGAGCGCGAAGTGCAGGAGCTGCAGCTCCCGCATGTCTGCGAATGCCAGCAGGAGGAACTCAGTGATGGAGCTGCTGTTGGACATCTCCTAATTCTGGTCATGAGGTCCTGTACAAGGAGGAGAAAGGCAGTGATAATGTACCACAGGCATATCAGAGGAAAACTCTTTCCTTTTTCTCATTTAAAATCACCAAAAATTGCCCATTTCTAGGCAGATATTTTGAAGGTCTCTTTCATTGATTCTTCCTGAGAGTGTCTCTGGGAGCAGGAGACTTTTCTGTGGGCAGTGGAAGAGACAGTCCTGCACTACAGCCAGAGGTAGTAGCATGGTAGTAACATGGTAGTAACATGGTAGGAACATGGGGTAGCCTCAGATTCACTTTACTGCTGATATCAAAGAGATTTCCCCAGTTTTGCTCCTACTTCACCTAACTGCAGAGCAGAGGTGTGAAGATTTAGTTATATAATTATTTGTTTTCCATTTTTGTTTTTTACCTGCCCCACCACACCTGAGGAGTGATACTAAGGCACAAATCCTCGGCGTTCTGTTGCACTCCAAGCAAAACCTTGTGGATCCTCAGAGGCAAAGAGACTGTCCCTTTAGTGCAGAGCGTCCCACAGAGACGACAGCCAGTCTGTCCATCAGTGCTGGTCTGAGCTGTGCTGGCATCTCTTTGAGCTACAGGACAATTGCACTAAGGAGGTTGTCCTGAGAAGAGCTTGAACACTGCCGAGAGCAGAGGAATCCTGGCTCCAAGTGCCCATCTCCAGACCCCTCACCCTGTCCCCGTACTCCCCTTCCCCCAGGCACCCCGAGGGCTCACTCCATGGGCAGGTGAAACCCCCATCCCCAGGCAGCCTGGGAACAAGACCCGCAGCAGCACGGCCAGGTGGAGAAGCCAGGAGGAATGGCAGCGTGCTGCTGCCAGGGGAGGCAAGGCCAGGGAGGGACAGACGGACACTCAGCACACCCTCCTGTGCTGCAGCTCTGCCTGCAGAGGAGGCAGCTCCTGCTCATTGCAAACGATCTGTGCTCACCTCAAGCCCGCAGACACCTCCCAAAGGCAGGGCACTGGGCATCGGAGGGTTCGCAGCTCCCTAAGATCAGCTAGGATAAAACCTGTGAGGACCACAATGATTATGTTGGAGCAGTCTGTGGGCTGAGGTGTGGGAAGGGACTTTATGAAGTTCATTGATGGCATATTGGTCCCTCACTGCAATGCTCTAGGAGTCTCAGTCTCCTGCAAAATCCTGACAGCTCATTACCATGAAACCTGCCTCCCCTCCACTGTAGGATTCTTCAGGCTCCGAGTGCAGAAAAAGTCTTGCCTTTCTGGTAGTCCCTGCCTTGGTCTTTCTCTTGAAAATTGCAATCATAAATGCCATTCTCTACAGCATCTTCTACTCCTCGCTGGAGAAACAGAGAGACCCATCCCGACAGATGCTATCAGGCATCGGATGTGCCAGCTGTAGAAGACCCCTCTGGCAACCCCACCTGCACGGCCCTGCAGCCAGAGACTCACAGTGCCAAGAGCCTGCAGATCTGTCCTGCCACACGCTGCCCTCTGTTGCTGTGCTCCTCACTGCCTCCAAGCCCTCTCTCCTTCTCTCCTGTCCCTGTGCCAGCTGCGGTCAGAGCCCCCAGTCCTGCTGCGCTGTGCACAGGAGCTGCTCCTGGGCACAGCTGTCTCTCTGCACCACGGCCCTCTTGCCACGTGCTCTCTCTGTCCCACGAGCCCGGCCCAGCTCAGCACCAGATGCCCAGCCCAAGGCATTGGAATCCCCCCTCGGGGGGCTTTGGGGAGGAGCCCACGAACCTCAGGCACTGAGAGACAATTGAAGACATCTCTCAACAAGTCCAAGTCAGAGGCAAGTTTCCTGCAGTGTCCCCCTGAGGGCCAGCACTGACACAGCCTCCCTTGGAGCTCGTTAGAGCAGAGCATTGGAGGCAGTGAGGACAAGGAGACAAAGGCACTGTGAAGGTGACCCTGATGTGTAGGAAAACTGGATGTGTTTCACCAAGCACAAGGGCCAGGCCTTGTCCCCTGGCCCCTGGGAAGGGAGATCCTTTCCCTTCACACACTGCTCAGGGCTCTTTGTGGGGCAGGAGGAGATGGGGATGTGCATGGCCAAGTGCAGGAGAATGGTACGAGCCCTGCCTGGTTCATGGGTGGGGGCGAGGAGGCAATGAGGCCCTGGTGCTTTACCGATAAGCTGTCTCCTCCTAGGCCTCAGTGGCAGAGACAACAGCCAGAGCCATGGACACAAAGCCCTGGGTACTCTTGGGACTCTCAGCCTTGCTACAGCCCTTGATCCTCTCCACACCAGCCTGTCCTAGGGACTCCCAGACCTGCACATCTTTCCCTGCTGGCTCTAGACCCTTATTTGTGTGGTGTCTCACCAGTTCTGAGCTGAGTCTGATAACTCAGATTTTTTGGTGGCCATGCTCCTCGTAAGGCAGCTCTGTAGGAAGCTGGCCTGGTTCGTGGTGAGCAGCACCACTGCTCGTATGGCATCCCTCGTGGGGGATATTCACAAGTCTATGGAGCTAGATGGGATCCCCCTCTTGGTACTGAGGGAGCTGGCAGAAGTGCTCACCAAGCCGCTTTCCATCATTTATCAGCAGTCCTGGCTACCAGGGGTGTTCCCAGTCCACTGGTAACAAGGAAATATGATGCCCACCTACAAAATGGCTGGAAGGAGGATCTGGGGAACCTCAGGGCTGTCAGTCTGACCAGTGACGGGGAAGTTCATGGAGCAGATTATCTTGAGTACCATCATGCAACACTTAGAAGACAACCAGGTGATCAGGCGCAGTCAGGAGGGCTTTATCAAAGTCAGGTCCTACTTGAGAAGTCCGAACTCCTTCTGTGACAAAGTGATGCGCTCAGTGGATGACGTAATGGCCGTGGATGTGGTTGATCTAGACCTCAGTAAGGATTCTGAAACTGTTTCCTACAGTGTTCTCCCAGAGAAACTGGCTGCTCGAGGCTTGGATGGGTATCTGCTTCCTTGGATTAAAAAGTGTCTGGGTAGCTGGACCCAAAGAGTTGTGGGACATGGAGCTAAATGGAGTTGGAGGCCGTTCTGTAGTGGTGACCCCCAGGGCTCAGTTCTGGGGCCAGTTCCCTTGAATATTTTCATCAGCGATCTGGACAAGGGGATTAAGTGCACCCTCAGTAAGTTTGCAGACAACACCAAGTTAGAAGCGAGTGTTGGTCTGCTCGATGGTAGGTGGGCTCTGCAGAGGGTCCTAGATAGGCTGGACTCAGGGGCCAAGGCCAAATGTATGAAGTTCAACAAGGCCAAGTGCTAGGTCCTGCACTTGGGGCATGTCCTGGTTCCAGTTAGGACAGAGTTAATTTTCCTCATAGTAGCTGGTAGGGTGCTATGTTTTGGATTAGGATGAGAAGAGCGCTGATAACATGCTGATGTTTTAATTGTTGCAGAGCAGTGCTTACACCAGGCCAAGGACTTTTCGGCTTCTCGCTCTGTCCTGCCAGCGAGCAGGCTGGGGGTGCAGCAGGAGCTGGGAGGGGACAGACCCAGGACAGCTGACCCAAACTGCCCACAGGGGCATTCCATACCATCTGACGTCATGCTAAACAATATATAGGGGTGGCTGGCCGGGGTGGGGGGCCGGCTGCTCGGGAATAGGCTGGGCATCGGTCAGCGGGTGGTGAGCAATTGCATTGTGCATCACTTGTTTCTTACACATTATTATTATTAATACTATTATCATGATCACTATTATTATTATTATTGTTATTATTATATTCCTGTCTTAATAAACTGTCTTTATCTCAACTCACCGGCTTCACTTTCCCGTTTCTCTCCCCCATCCCAGAGAGGGAGGGGGGAGGGTGAGCGAACGGCTGTGTGGTGTTTAGCTGCCAGCCGGGTTAAACCACAACAGTCCTTTTGGCGCCCAACGTGGGGCTCGAAGGGTTGAGATATCGACCAATTTGTCCAGAGTGTGTTAAACTAAAATTGGTATAAGTATTGGACCTGCTTAATAGTTGCTAGTCACGATGTTGATTGCCTTAATCTCCAGTCTGCTGTGCCTGTTTTCCAAATTGAGTTTTATGGTGCGTTACTTTCTGTATGTGCTCCCTGTTGCACTGTTTATCCTTTCCGGGCCCTGGTTTAAGATTGTTATGGTACTGTGCGGTGTAACAATGGCTTATGAAATGATGAAATATCTGGTCACGACTCTAACCTGGTATTTGTACTCAGCACTGACATCGACTCTATACTTTGGAAACCATATCTCGGAAACTATTAGCAATTACACCTATTGCCTGTTTTCGTTAGGGAGCCAATCTGTGAAGGGGACAGGGGAAGACATGTTTCCCTACCTGTTCACTCTCCCTTTCTCCTTCACCACCACCCTCTTATCCCCCGAGCTAGTTACGGTGGTTCTCCGAGATGTTGAATATCCTTGGGATACTCAGACCAGCCTGCTCTTGTTGTTATGTCTCCTGAATGCGCTTCAGGTTTTGTTGAGGGTTGAACAACTACTTAGGAATCTCATCCGGAGATCTGTCTTGAGGCGGGATAGTTGCGAGTGGCAGGGAGTGTGGGAGGATATGGGCAGGTTTCTAGAGCAGTGGTCACCTCCAGTGTTTTGGACATTCACCCCTGAACAACTGCAAAATCCTAAAAAGCTGGCAGAATGCTTGAAAAAAAGGTGTCATGACTCTGGCAGTTCCAAAGTGACACAAATCACTGTAGCGTGCTGGGGTCTGGCTTGTGCCTATCGAGCTGCAATTGATGCTACTAGCAACCTAGTGACAGCTCCTGCAGCCGCTCCAGCTCCTGCAGCCGCTCCAGCTCCCACAGCCGCTCCAGCTCCAGCTCCTGCAGCCTCCCCAGCTCCTGCAGTCGCTCCAGCTCCTGCAGCCGCTCCAGCTCCTGCAGCCGCTCCAGCTCCTGCATCCGCTCCAGATCCTGCAGCCGCTCCAGTTCCAGCTCCTGCAGCCGCTCCAGCTCCTGCAGCTGCTCCAGTTCCAGCTCCTGCAGCCGCTCCAGCTCCAGCAGCCACTCCAGCCCCTGCAGCTGCTCCAGCTCGTGCAGTTGCTCCCACTCCTGTGTCTGGGTCAGAGAAACGAGCTGTAGCAGTGCAAGTTGACCCCGCAGAGGGTATTCCAACCCCTGTGGCAGGGTCAGAGAAACGAGCTGTAGCAGTGCAAGTTGACCCCGCAGAGGGTATTCCAACCCCTGTGGCAGACCCTGTGGCTGGGTCAGAGAAACGAACTGTAGCAGTGCAAGTTGCCCCTGTAGACAAGGTGAAAAAATGGTATAGAGACTCGGGTCGTTTAGAATGCAGACAGTCTTCTGCTAAGTCTGGGCATAGTGAAGATGAGGCTGGGCCATCAAAGGTGCAGGAGGATGAAGATGAGGATGGGGATGTCGAAAAATCAACAGTAACTACCCGGACTCTATACCAGCGTGAGCTACGAGATGTGCGAAAAGATTTTGGTGGCTGTATAGGTGAGCAGCTTGTCACCTGGCTGCTCCGGTGCTGGGACACCGGAGCCAATTGTGTGGAATTAGAGGGCAAGGAAGCCAGGCGGCTGGGATCCCTTGCTAGGGATGCATGTATTGACAAAGCAATTGGAGATGGAGCACGATCTCGCAGCCTCTGGAGGCGTCTCCTGTCAGCTGTGCAGGAAAGGTATCCCTTCAAGGAAGAACTTGTATGTCTACCAGGCAAATGGACCACCATGGAGAAGGGAATTCAGTACCTGAGGGAATTGGCCATACGGGAAGTAATTTATAAGGACCTAGACGACGCACAAACATCCACAGATCCAGATGAAGTCCGGTGTACACAACCCATGTGGCGGAAGTTCGTACGGAGTGCACCATCATCATATGCCAGCTCATTGGCAATACTAACCTGGAAAGCGGAGGAGAATCCCCCAGTGAATGAAGTGACTAAAATACTCCGGCAGTACGAAGGAAATCTCTCCTCTTCCCTACAGGCCTGTGTCTCAGCTGTGGAGAAACTCTCTGAAGAGGTCCACCAACTTAAAGAGAATTTATCTTCCCCTCCACCTGAACGAACCAGTGTCCACCAGCTAAAAGAGAATGCTTTGGAGAAACTTTCTGAAAAGATCCACCAACTTAAAGAGAGATTATTTTCCTCCCCACCTGTACAAACCAGTGTCTCAGCTATTAGGGGTAAATGTTCATCTGTGCAAGGAAGACAATATGGTGGGCACACACCCCGTGCCACCCTGTGGTTTTACCTACGTGACCATGGAGAGGCCATGAGAAAATGGGATGGAAAATCTACTGCGACCCTAGAGGCACGGGTACATGAATTGCAAAGGAAAACAATTGGGAAAAAGGGGTTCTCTGAAAAGTTTGCTGCTCCAACTTCCAGCAGGCAGTCCTTTAAACACAGAAACGAAGATTCTGACCAGGACTAGAGGGGCCCTGCCTCCAGCCAGGGGGAGGAAAGGGACAATCGAGTTTATTGGACTGTGTGGATTCGATGGCCTGGCACGTCAGATGCACAGAAGTATAAGGCTTTAGTAGACACCGGTGCACAATGTACTCTAATGCCATCAAGCTATAAAGGGCCAGAGCCCATCTGTATTTATGGTGTGACGGGGGGATCCCAGCAGTTAACTGTATTGGAGGCTGAAGTGAGTCTAACCGGGAATGAGGGGCAAAAGCACCGTATTGTGACTGGCCCAGATGCTCCGTGCATCCTTGGCATAGACTGTTTTAGAAGAGGATATTTCAAGGACCTAAAAGGGTTCCGCTGGGCTTTTGGCATAGCTGCCTTAGAGACAGAGGATGTTAAACAGTTGTCTACCTCTCCCGGTCTCTCAGAGGACCCTTCTGTTGTGGGGTTGCTGAGGGTTGAAGAACAGCAAGTGCCGATTGCTACCACAACTGTGCACTGGCGGCAATATCGCACCAACCGAGACTCCCTGAGTCCCATCCATAAGCTAATTCGTCAACTGGAGAGCCAAGGAGTGATCAGAAAGACTCATTCACCTTTTAATAGTCTCATATGGCCAGTGCGAAAGTCTAATGGTGAGTGGAGACTAACAGTGGACTATCGTGGCCTGAACGAAGTCACGCCACCACTGAGTGCTGCAGTGCCGGACATGCTAGAACTCCAGTATGAACTGGAATCAAAGGCAGCCAAGTGGTGTGCCACAATTGATATCGCTAATGCATTTTTCTCCATCCCTCTAGCAGCATAGTGCAGGCCACAGTTTGCTTTCACTTGGAGGGGAGTCCAATATACTTGGAATCGGCTGCCCCAGGGGTGGAAACACAGCCCTACCATTTGCCATGGACTGATCCAGTCTGCGCTGGAGCAGGGGGAAGCTCCTGAACACCTGCAGTACATCGATGACATCATTGTGTGGGGTGACACTGCAGAGGAAGTTTTCGAGAAAGGGAAGAAAACAGTCCAAATCCTTCTGAAGGCCGGTTTTGCCATAAAACAGAATAAAGTTAAAGGACCTACATGAGAGATCCAGTTTTTAGGAATAAAATGGCAAGATGGACGTCGTCAAATCCCAATGGATGTGATCAACAAAATAACAGCTATGTCTCCACCAACTAGCAAAAAAGAAACACAAACTTTCCTAGGTGTCGTGGGGTTTTGGAGAATGCACATTCCAAATTACAGTCTGATTGTAAATCCTCTCTACCAAGTAACCCGTAAGAAGAATGCTTTTGAATGGGACCCTGAGCAACGACAAGCCTTTGAACAAATTAAGCAGGAAATAGTTCATGCAGTAGCCCTCGGGCCAGTCCGAACAGGACCAGATGTAAAGAATGTGCTCTACACCGCAGCCGGGGAGAATGGTCCCACCTGGAGCCTCTGGCAGAAAGAACCTGGGGAAACTCGAGGTCGACCCCTGGAGTCGGGGATACAGAGGATCTGAGGCCCGCTATACTCCAACTAAAAAGGAGATATTGGCAGCATATGAAGGAGTTCGATCTGCTTCGGAAGTGGTCGGTACTGAAGCGCAGCTCCTCCTGGCACCCCGACTGCCGGTACTAGGCTGGATGTTCAAAGGAAGGGTCCCCTCTACACATCATGCAACTGATGCTACATGGAGCAAGTGGGTTGCACTGATTACTCAGCGGGCTCGAATAGGAAACCCCAGTCGCCCAGGAACCTTGGAAGTGATTATGGACTGGCCAGAAGGCAAATACTTTGGGATATCATCAGAGGAGGAGGTGGTCCGTGCTGAAGAAGCCTCACTGTACAACAAGCTACCGGAAAATGAGAAGAAATATGCCTTGTTCACTGATGGGTCCTGTCGTATTGTGGGAAAGCATCGGAGATGGAAAGCTGCTGTATGGAGTCCTACACGATGAGTTGCAGAAGCTGCTGAGGGAGAAGGTGAATCGAGTCAGTTGGCAGAAGTGAAAGCCATTCAGCTGGCTTTAGATATTGCTGAACGAGAAAAGTGGCCATATCTCTATCTCTGTACTGATTCATGGATGGTAGCAAATGCCCTGTGGGGGTGGTTACAGCAATGGAAGCAGAACAACTGGCAGCGCAGGGGCAAGCCCATCTGGGCTGCTGCATTGTGGCAAGATATTGCTGCCCGGGTAGAGAACCTGGTTGTAAAGGTACGCCATGTACCTTTGATGCTCATGTGCCCAAGAATCGGGCTACTGAAGAACACCAAAACAACCAGCAGGTGGATCAGGCTGCTAAGATTGAAGTGGCTCAGGTGGACCTGGACTGGCAACATAAAGGTGAATTATTTATAGCCCGATGGGCCCATGACACCTCAGGCCATCAAGGTAGAGATGTAACATACAGATGGGCTCGTGATCGAGGGGTGGACCTGACCATGGACACTATAGCACAAGTTATTCATGATTGTGAAACATGTGCTGCAATCAAGCAAGCCAAACGGTCCAAGCCTCTTTGGTATGGAGGACGATGGCTGAAATATAAATATGGAGAGGCCTGGCAGATTGATTACATCACACTCCCTCAAACCTGCAACGGCAAGCGCCATGTACTTACAATGGTGGAAGCAACCACCGGATGGCTGGAAACATATCCTGTGCCCCATGCCACCGCCCGGAACACTATCCTGGGCCTTGAAAAGCAAGTCCTATGGCGACATGGCACCCCAGAGAGAATTGAGTCAGACAACGGGACTCATTTCCGAAACAACCTTATAGACACTTGGGCCAAAGAACATGGCATTGAGTGGGTGTATCACGTCCCCTATCATGCACCAGCCTCTGGAAAAGTTGAACGATACAATGCACTGTTAAAAACTACACTGAAAGCAATGGGTGCTGGGACATTCCAAAATTGGGATACACATTTGGCAAAGGCCACCTGGTTAGTCAATACGAGGGGATCTGCCAGCCGAGCTGGACCTGCCCAATCAAACCTGTTACGCACTGTAGAAGGGGATAAAGTTCCTGTAGTGCACGTAAGAAACATGCAGGGTAAAACAGTCTGGGCTACTCCTGCCTCAGGAAAAGGCAAACCCATTCGTGGAATTGCTTTTGCTCAGGGACCTGGATGCACTTGGTGGGTAATGCAAAAGGATGGGGAGGTCCAGTGTGTACCTCAAGGGGATTTAATACTGGGTGAGAATAGCCCATGAGTTGAATTGTAGTATGTTAATTATTATATAATACTGTATGTCATCACTACCATGATTGCTATATATCATAGATGAAAATGGTGATTAATTACAAGGTACTGGAAAGAGTGTAACCTGAGCATGACATAAAATGGTATGGAATAAGGGGTGGATATCTGTCCTGGTTTCAGTTAGGAGAGAGTTAATTTTCCTCCTAGTAGCTGGTAGGGTGCTCTGTTTTGGATTAGGATGAGTAGAGCACTGATAACATGCTGATGTTTTAATTGTTGCAGAGCAGTGTTTACACCAGGCCAAGGACTTTTCGGCTTCTCGCTCTGTCCTGCCAGCGGGCAGGCTGGGGGTGCAGCAGGAGCTGGGAGGGGACAGACCCAGGACAGCTGACCCAAACTGGCCAAAGGGGTATTCCATACCATCTGGCGTCGTGCTAAACAATATATAGGGGTGGCTGGCCGGGGTGGGGGGCAGGCTGCTCGGGGATAGGCTGGGCATCGGTCAGCAGGTGGTGAGCAATTGCATTGTGCATCACTAGTTTTGTACACATTATTATTAGTAATATTATTATTATTATTATTATTATTAATTTTCCTGTCTTAATAAACTGTCTTTATCTCAACTCACAGGCTTCACTTTCCCGTTTTCTCTCCCCCATCCCAGAGAGGGAGGGGGGAGGGTGAGCGAACGGCTGTGTGGTGTTTAGCTACTGGCCGGGTAAAACCACAACAAGCATAATTTGCTGGAGGTGCAGAGCTCATGGGCACATTTTGGAGGATGCTCCTAAAGACCTTTGTGCCCTTTTCTCTCCTGACAACAATGCCACTTCTGTCTCAAGAATAGAGTTGCCAACAGAGGTGAGACAGATACTCTGGGATCAAGAATGTCATCCGAAAGCTGATCCCAATAAGATATGGGGAGGTCAGGAGCAGCCTGGACAAGAGAGATGTGAGATTTTGGGGTGGGAAGAAGAGCTTGCCCAGCAGAAACTTATGATTTGGTAGACCTAAGAGGGTTCATGTAATGTAGATGCTGTGGTAACACTGACTTAAAACAGTCAGGTATGGCCCTTACCTTACTTGAACCAGGAATTTTAATCCCTAAACCTAAATGCTACTACAACACTCTGAAAGGAATCCATTTTCTCGCTTGCTAACCCTAATGTCTTCCCTTAACACTAAAATTAAAATGGTCTCTTTAAACCTAGACTTCTTGGCAGGCCTAAAACACCCCTAAACCACAGAGCTAGGCCATACCTTAACCACAGAGCTGACACCACAAGCAGAACACCAAACACTCCCATTAAAACTTTGCTTCATCTCTAATCCAGAAAGTGAAATACAGGTACCGAGAGGGCTCTGTAGGTCAGCCACGACTCCCCTGGGTGAGCTCTGCCTCAGGATCTCCATCCCCAGCAGGAGGAATGTGACCGGGGCAGTGACTGGGAGGTCACTTCTGTCTCTGCAGCTGATAGGGCAGCAGCAGGAACGTGTCACGCAAAGGGCCTGTGAGGTCCCTTGTGTCTGGAGGTGGCAGGTCAGCCTTGGCTTCTCCCTGGGATGTGCACTTTGGGGCTGACATCTGCCAGTGGCCCTGCTAGGCCAGCAGAAGGCCCCTGCTTGGCATGCTGCCTGTGGGATCCCCTCTGCTTCCATCCCCAGGAGGACCCAGACAGAAAGAAGGCCCGCAGAGGGCTTGTCCTGTCCCTTCTGCTTGAGTCCAGGACTGGGCAGCAGCAGGCCCAAGGCTTCGCTGTGTCTAGCCAATAAGCTGCAAGGCCAGCAGCAGGCCCAGGCCTTGGAAGATGCTGGTGAGGTGACTTCTGTCTGCTTGGCTGACGGGCCGCAAGGAGCCTGATGGGTTGAGATGCCTGCTTCAGGAGTAGTTTCCACCCTGATGGAGCTTTGTTTTGTTGTAGAGATGAGCAGAAGAGAAAAAACTGCCACAAAGTGCACCTTGGAAGCTTGGCACTGGCCATGAGGAAGAAGAAATGTCCAGGGGAACAACTGGTTTTGCTGCTAGAGCCTGAGGCAAAGAAGGCATTAAGTGCCTCAGCCTTCACCTCATCTCTTGTCACCAGGTTTCCTCCCACAGACAATAAAAGATGATGAAGCTCCTGAATCCTCCATTATTAGAGTGTTTCTATAAAGAGTTTTTATTGTCTTTGACAGTAATAGATGGATTGACAGCCACCTGGGCTTTAACCCATCTGTATACTTCCCTGCACAGCTCCATAACTTTTAGGACACAGCTCCAGCCAGAATGAAACCATGCATGAGAAGGAAGCACAGAGGAGGTGGAACCTGGCAGCCTTCTGTCCCCTGCCCTTCTGTGACTCTGTGCTGCGATTCCATTCAGCTGGTTACTCCTGTATTATCCAAACTTCCTTGCAGCTCCTGATGCTGCTGTCTTGTCAGAGATAGCACAAACACAGAAAGGTGGAACTGTCTGCCTGCAGACATGAACACCTGTCAGAATGGAGCATCAGAGTGGGGGAACCCTGAGAAACTGCAGGATTTTGCCTACAGAAACCTCTTGACCTTTACAAGGAGAAGAGCCCAGTCCTGCAGCAGAGGAAGAGGAACCCCGCACATCAGGGCACACTGGGACCCTGCTGAGTGAGCAGTGCCCAGGAGGAGGAGGGCCTGGGCACCACGAGTGGTCTCATACGAGCTACTCAGCTAAGACCCCATATGACAGCACATGGACAAGGGTCTACAGCCAACGGCAAAAGAGGTGCATGTCTGGGAGACTCTACGATACTCTGGTAATGAGAGGAACAAGGAAATAGGCAACGCTGAAAGTCCCAACAAACCGACATCTTTGTGTCCAAGGCTATGGCTTTTGTCTCTGTCACTGAGGCCTATGAAGAGACAACGTATTGCTAAAGAACCAGGACCACCTCATCCCCACTGATTAACCAGGCAGGGCTTGTACCATTCTCCTGCACTTGGCCATGCACATCCCCATCTCCTCCTGCCCCACGAAGAGCCCTGAGCAGTGTGTGAAGGGAAAGGATCTCCCTTCCCAGGGGCTGGCGGTCAAGGCCTGGCCCTTGTCCTTGATGACACACATCCAGTTTTCCTACACATCAGAGCCACCTTCACACTGCCTTTGTCTCCTTGTCCTCACTGCCTCCAATGCTCTGCTCTAACGAGCTCCAAGGGAGGCTGTGTCAGTGCTGGCCCTCAGGGGGACACTGCAGGAAACTTGCCTCTGACTTGGACTTGTTGAGAGATGGCTTCAATTGTCTCTCAGTGCCTGAGGTTCGTGGGCTCCTCCCCAAAGCCCCCCGAGGGGGGATTCCAATGCCTTGGGCTGGGCGTCTGGTGCTGAGCTGGGCCGGGCTCCTGGGACAGAGAGAGCTCGTGGCAAGAGGGCCCTGGTGCAGAGAGACAGCTCTGCCCAGGAGCAGCTCCTGTGCACAGCGCAGCAGGGCTGGGAGCTCTGACCGCAGGTGGCACGGGGAGAGGAGAGAAGGAGAGAGGGCTTGGAGGCAGTTGGCAGTGGGAGGATGCTGAGAGCTGCCTGCAGGAGAAATGTGCACAGCCCTTGACAAGGTACGTCTCTGGTTGCAGGGCCACGCAGCTGCACGTCCTGGAAGGGTCTCCTGCTGGGTCTTGTTTCTGGGAGGGCAGTGGGCAATGCAGGAGGCTTTGGGAGTCCTGCTGGATGGCACTGCGAGGTGAGGAAGTCTGGCAGAAGCCCCTCGGAGTGGCCTAAGCCAGGTGCCCCCGGTCAGCCCAGAACACCCTGCCCTGCCTGGCCAGGCCGGGCTCTCTGCCAGCTGCCCCGGAGCTCGTGCAGCCATGGAAAGAAGAGAAGCTCCCAAGATCCCTCTGGCTTGCTGTGGCCCTTCTTCCTCAGCAGAATTCTCCTGTTTCTTCTCAGGGAAACACCTCAATCTTATGATAGCGCAGCTCAGAGAGGGGTGACACAAGGCAGCTGAGAACAGGACAGGTGGACAGAAGTGTTCTTCTCAGTCTTCACTAATGGACCCTCCCATAAAATATCAGCAGGAGTGTCCAGGAAATGTGAGGACATTCAACCCTCCAATACCTATCCTAAGCATTACAGGGCCTACTGGGGTAAAATACAGCAAACAAAATCCCTACAGCTCAGCTCTGCGTTCAGATGACTTGTTTGCAGGAACCGACTAGTCGAATGGAGTTGAGTTTCCCCCATGTTCCTGCCTCCCTCCTGCTGCACAGCAGGAAGGACTCCTCTGGAGCCCACAGCAGCCCCTGCTCCCAGTGCCACTTTCAGCCACCACCAGCCAGAGCTCAAGCAGGGGAGATGCAGAAAGGTTCTCCTGCAAAGAGAGAGGCTTGGGCTGGGGGTGCTCTAGGGCTTGCAATAGGTTTTCCTGAGATAATTATGTTCTAACCTTTTTCTGCCTTTTCCTCTTCAACAGACAGCAGTGTCCAAAGTCAGGAAATGGCCAACATCAGCTCTGTGAGCGAGTTCCTCCTGCTGGCATTCACAGACACGCGCGAGCTGCAGCTCCTGCACTTCGGGCTCTTCCTGGGCATCTACCTGGCTGCCCTCCTGGGCAACGGCCTCATCCTCACCGCCGTAGCCTGCGACCACCGCCTCCACACCCCCATGTACTTCTTCCTCCTCAACCTCGCCCTCCTCGACCTGGGCTGCATCTCCACCACTCTGTCCAAAGCCATGGCCAATGCCCTCTGGGACACCAGGGCCATCTCCTATCAGGGATGTGCCGCACAGGTCTTTTTCTTTCTCTTCTTCATATCAGCAGAATATTATACTCTTACTGTCATGTCCTACGACCGCTACGTTGCCATCTGCAAGCCCCTGCACTACAGGAGCCTCGTGGGCAGCAGAGCTTGTGCCCAGATGGCAGCAGCTGCCTGGGGCAGTGGCTTTCTCAATGCTGTCCTGCACACGGCCACTACATTTTCCCTGCCCCTCTGCCAAGGCAATGCTGTGGACCAGTTCTTCTGTGAAATCCACCAGATCCTCAAGCTCTCCTGCTCAGGTTCAGACTACCTAAAGGAAGTTAGACTTCTGGTGGTTAGTGCATGTTTAGCATTTGGCTGTTTTGTTTTCATAGTGGTGTCCTATGTGCAGATCTTCAGGGTGGTGCTGAGGATGCCCTCTGAGCAGGGCCTGCACAAAGCCTTTTCCACGTGCCTCCCTCACCTGGCCGTGGTCTCCCTGTTTGTCAGCACTGCCGTGTTTGCCCACCTGAGGCCCCCATCCATCTCCTCCCCATCCTTGGACATGGTGGTGTCATTTCTGTACTCGGTGGTGCCTCCAGCACTGAACCCCCTCATCTACAGCATGAGGAACCAGGACCTCAAGGAGGCAGTTAAGAAACTCTTTGCACACATGCTTTTATGAACCATTAATGCTCACTTGATTTCCAGGTTTATTTCAGAAACAGGAAAATATTTTTTATTATTTGTCTTTATGAATATATTATCCAAGTTGTGGTTTTCGTTTAATTAATGTTATTCTTAACATTCTGCCCGTTATATTTTCTAACTTACTTTAGCCGAATAGTCTCATGTACTTACAAAACTGGGCTTCATGTGTAGATAAATACAATAAAAAAAACAGGAGATATTCATTGTTATCAGCTGCCGTCTCTTCCCATCTCCTGTGCAGCTGGGGGAGCAGCCCCAGCACACAGGAGGGGCTCAGGGCCCAGAGCCCAGCTGCCACAGGGAGGAGCAGCCCCGCTGGCCCTCGCGGCTGCCCCTCACTGCCCGCTGGGCTCTGCCTCTCTGCTGCCTTCGGGTCGGGGCTGCTGCTTCCCTGGAGCCATGGCCATGGCCAGCAGCAGGACGTGGCCTTTCCACTGCTGCTCTCTTCTGGCTTCCACATTGTGCTTCTTGTATTTGGATAAGCCCTGAGATCTCATGTATGTTGGTGACAGTCCTGTTATCCCTACAGTGGCATCTCTTCAATATCTCTGCACGCCTCTTGCAAACCTGGTTTCAGGAATACACCCAAGGAGCTGCTTCCTGAACAGACCTCTTGCTTTTCTGGGCCTCACAATGGATCAGAAGCCCAGCGTGATCAGTGAAGGACCAAGGGCTGGACTGGGAGCTGCCTTCTTTGCTGTCCATGGCTCAGCAAACAGTAACTGGCCTTGTCAGGCCTGGTACTGTCCCAGTGGTGCTGGGTCTGATGGCAAATGTCATCCTGGAGAGGAATCTGGAGGTGCTCTGTGCCTGGGCCAAGCCTCTTGTGCTGGCCTGGGGAGCGGGGCTGGCCCTGCGGGTCACAGGCACTCTGTGCTGGGGATGTCCCAGGCAGGAGAGCAGGGCTCCTGCAGCTTCACGGCCCTCCATCTCCTGAGCCGTGGCTGGCCCCAGCGCGGGGGCTGCTGGGGAGGCCCAGAGCCGCCTTTGTGCCAGCAGCTGCGGTGCCTTGCGAGGGGCTGGGGCTGTGCTGGCCGTGCCCAGAGCCCTGCAGCAGGCTGCGGTGGGCACTGCCCTGGGGCCAGCCCAGCCTGGGCTGCTGGGCTGGGGAGACAAGGCCCGGGAGGTGGGGAGAGGTGGGCAGGGGCTGGGCTGGGCTGGGCAGTGCCCGGCAGAGGGCACCAGCAGCGTCAGGGAGCGGTGGCAGCATGCAGGGGAGGGCTCCCAGCAGGGCTTGGTGCTGCAGAGCCAGGGCTGGGGAAGGGAGCCCAGAGCTGCAGGGGCAGGGGACACGAGGCCGCTCGGGGCCCTTGCTGGCCTGGGCAGAGCAGGAAGGGGACCCAGGGCATTCGTCCCCTCACCGCAGCCTACCAGGACCAGCACAGCCCTCACGGAGCGTCCAGGGCCAGGCTCTGCCCCGTGGTGCGCAGGGAGAGGGCAAAGCCTCTCTGAAAAAGAGGCTGAAACTGAAAAAGGTCCCTCCACTGCCCCGTGGTGTGACAGGGCCAGGGTGGGACAGCTTACCTTTATTTGATGTAGTTCTTGTCTAATTTGCATTGGTGCTGGCACAAAAAGACAGCTCCTTCAGCAGTGATGTACATCCTTCTTCATGTTAGGACATAATTCAACATCCTTCACTCTGCTTTATCTCACAGATGAACTGGATTAGGTCTCCTTGATTATTCTGAGGCACAATGCAATGCTTTTTGCCTTCTTTGCCTACAGCACAATATGTGTGACTTTCCCTTACTCTGCGTATTGACCTGACGGGTCATTTCACATTTTTCTCTTTCATAACCTGAGTTGGACGGGGACTATTTCGAAAGTGGGACAAGCTGATGGGTTCTGTCTCAGCCATTTGAAGCGTTCTATACTTGATTTTTTCAGTTGGAATTTGCTAAAGATGACCCAGGAAGGTAAACGGATGTTCAAGTGTCTCGTAGGAATAAGGGAGAGTATCATGGGTTTCCAATGGCCATTTCAGATTTAGGTCAGTCCCAGGAACGCACTGAACTAGGGTGTTTTCTTTGAAGGGGTTTCCTGTGCTGGGCTTGTTAGTAATTGAAGATGAAATAATACAATATTGCTTAATATGTTACATTTGCGATGTACTGTTCCGGGGCTGCGCTTGGAAGATACAAAATATATGTGCAAGGGTAGCATGAGAGAATGCACCGATTCGTGATGAGGAGTAAGGAGGATTAAAAGAATGCTCAATTTGCAAGACATCTAGGTAACTGGGGCTTCTTGGACCCTGGGAACTGGATCAAACCAACCTTGCGGTTTGGACTGAGACCGAGGGCTCAGAGAGCATGCGTGAGAAGGAAAGGTTAAAAAGTACAGCTCTGATGAAGACATCTTACTTCATCCCGACGACCACCCGGACGACCACCAGAGAGTAGTACGCAAGCGCAGAAGGACTGATCAGATAATTAGCATACGAAGCGAGGCTAGGCGGAGCTAGGAAATGAATATGCATAGATGAGTTGTGAAACCTTATGCATATGTAATATCTTAGGATATAAAAGAGAACTAAGAGAACAAATCGGACGGAGTTAGATTTGGGGAGGCATGCACCTAACTTCCGGCACCTAATAAAGCACCTTCATATAATCACTTTGTGGATTATGTGTCTTCATGAACGCTAACAGGCTGGGCTGCAGTTACAGGGACAAAGACCACTGCTGGCAGGGGAGGTGCCCTGGGAACTCCACCTGGCTACATACGAATCCTCCAAAGGGCTCTGGTCTCTTGCATGTCCTGCTCGCTTATTGTCTGACAGCAAAACTCTGCCTGAATACCCAGTAATTACTTTAGTATTTAAGTAGCAGAGCAACTCCCCTTACTCTTTGATCATTCAGACCGCTCTCACCAACCCAGTTGCTGCTTTGAGTTTCAGTGAGTTCCAGCTCGCCCATCTCTCAGCAGTGTGTCTAACGGTTTCCTTAGCAAGAAACTCAACATTAATCATTGAATTAGTATGATATGGATTAATATTAACACTATTATTTTAAATTTCCTATTATTCACTGTAAAATATATCATGTACAGTCATCCTTTTGGGAAGGTAAACATCACTGGAGGCAACAAAATGAGGAACATGAACATTGTTTTTTTTTTTTTTGAAAATTGCAGCATGGTTTCCTATTCTTTGCATTTCAATAGGAAAAACCCTGCTCTTCCTACACTAAGCAGGGATCCAAAGGAGAAACCCTAGACCAATACCTATAGGACAATGATGCTCCAAGCTGAAATGCAACAAAATTCAGCCTTTAAAATGAGGAAAGAGTTCTATCAGATGCTCTTTGAAATCTTCCTCCTTAACTACACCATGAAAGCTCTCCAATTAACTGCACAAGTCCTGAACACCTGAAGAAAACTGTGGGAGAGATATGGCTCCTTAGGACTTTCTCTCTTTTAATGAGTTCCATGGTGTATTTTGGTGCTCGGTCTATGAAGCTCAGGTACTGAGAGGAGAATGATGTAACCACTTGAGAAAGTAAAGTCAGGAGGAAAAGTTGAAGTGACTTGGAGTATTAATGGGCCCCACTGAGGGCTGTTCCTAACAAAGCCTCCCCAGGGACTTGTTAGGGCAGATAATTGGAGGCCATGATTGCAGACAGGCAAAGCGCTGTGCTGAGAAAAGTCTTGGTTGGTTTTGGTGAAGCAGAAGGGCCAAGGCCTGACCCCAGCCACTGGGAGGGGAGATCCTGCACCCCCCCGTCTGGCTCAGGGCTCTTCTTGGGGTCTGTATGATGTGGTGGGCAGTGTGATGCCACGGGAAGAACTTCATTAGGACACGTCCCCACCCCTGCACAGGGTATCAAGGAAGCAGTGAGGCCCCATTGCAATGACTATATCTCGTCTCCTCAGAAGCTCTAGCCAAAGGGACAAAAAGGTCAGGGCTGTTGGGGCCTTCCATTCCTGCCAGCACCCTCTGCCTTCTCCTCTGCAGGCTTTCCTATGCTGTCCCATACTTTGTCCTATTTCCTTGAAGTCTGCAGACACCCATCTCTGTGTACCACCTTGCTCTCATCCAGGACTTTCCATCAATTCACCCATGTCTCATCAACCCTCACCAGCTGTTCCTTGAAACACAAAGCTAGAGTCTGATCACAGATGCTCACCAGCATCTCCCAAGCCCTGGGCCTGCTGCTGGCTTTGAAGCTTCTTGGCTAGACACAGCAAAGCCTTGGGACTCCTGCTGTCCAGTCCTGGACTCAAGCAGAAGGGACAGGACAAGCCCTCTGCGGGCCTTCTTTGTGTCTGGGTCCTCCTGGGGATGGAAGCAGAGGGGATCCCACAGGCAGCATGCCAAGCAGGGGCCTTCTGATGGCCTAGCAGGGCCACTGGCAGAAGTCAGCCCCAAAGTGCACATCCCAGGGAGAAGCCAAGGGTGACCTCCCACCTCCAGACACAAGGGACCTCACAGTCCCTTTGCGTGACACGTTCCTGCTGCTGCCCTATCAGCTGCAGAGACAGAAGTGACCTCCCAGTCACTGCCCCAGTCACATTCCTCCTGCTGGGGCAGGAGATCCTGCGGCAGAGCTGAGCTCCTCAGAGCATTCCCACCCATCTCCTCCTTGTGGCCCACAAACTGACCAGATCCATGGCCCCTCACACTCAACTCTGAATGCCATGCGACTGCACAGCAACCTCACAGTTCCTGCCCTGCCGGAAGGGGTCAAGCACCTAAAGTTAAGGGTCAGGTGAGAGGCTGAAAGTGAGGAGGTTAATGTACGGGAACGAGGGCTTTGTCTGGTTACTTTTTACATTTGGGTTTAGGGACCAGGGCTCACCTTTCTGGGTTAGAGTTTAAGCAAATATTTTGTGGGCAGGTTTGATGTTCTGCTTGGGGTGTCATGTCTGTGGTTAGGGGATGGGCAGGCTTTGTGGTTTAGGGTTTTGTTTAGGTTTTTGTTTGTTGTTTAACCCTAGAAGTCTAGGGTTAAATAGAGCAATTACAAGCTAGTGCTAAGAGCAGAGATCAAGGTAAGCAAGAGAGTAAAGGTAAGGGAAAGAGGCTATGGGCTGAGTTTTGGCTTCAGTGCATACTTTGAGGTCAGGCAGAAGAGGAGTGGATTCCTGTCGGGGTGTGGGGTAGCAGTTCGATTTGTGAATTAAGGTTACTGATTGAACCTGGGGAAGGGCCTAACATGACTCTCTTAAGTCACCATTACAGCAACATCAGCATAACCTGAACCCTCTTACCTCTACAAATTCCTTAATTTCTGCTGGCCAAGCCCCTATTCCCTCCCCAAATCTCACATCTCTCCTGTCCATGTTTCTCCTGACCTCCCCATATCAGTCATCTCATTGCGATCAGCTTTCTGATGGCTTTCATGATCTCAGAGTTAAGGTTTAGGAGAGGGTTTAAGGTGAGGAGGTTAATGCACAGGAACAGGGGCTTTGGGTTAGAGATTAAGCAACTGTTTAGTGGGAGGGTTTGGTGTTCTGCTTGGGGTGTCAGGTCTGTGGTTAGGCTATGGTAAACTTTGTGCTTTAGGGTTTTCTTTAGCACTGGTAAGAAGTTCTCTAGGATTAAATAGAGCATTTTAATGCTAGTGTAAAGGGAAGGGATCAGGGTGAGCAAGAGAGCAAGTGTAAAGGTAAGGGGCTGAGTTTTGGCTTCACGGGATTCTTTGAGGTCAGGCATTAGAGTAGTGAATTCCTGTCAGCGTGTGGAGCAGCATTTAGGTTTAGGGATTGTCCGGGTTCCAGTTAGGACAGAGTTAATTTTCCTCCTAGTAGCTGGTAGGGTGCTATGTTTTGGATTAGGATGAGAAGAGTGCTGACAACATGCTGATGTTTTAAGTGCTGCAGAGCAGTGTTTACACCAGGCCAAGGACTTTTCAGCTTCTCGCTCTGTCCTGCCAGCGAGCAGGCTGGGGGTGCAGCAGGAGCTGGGAGGGGACAGACCCAGGACAGCTGACCCAAACTGGCCAAAGGGGTATTCCATACCATCTGACGTCATGCTAAACAATATATAGGGGTGGCTGGCCGGGGTGGGGGGCCGGCTGCTCGGGGATAGGCTGGGCATCGGTCAGCGGGTGGTGAGCAATTGCATTGTGCATCACTTGTTTCTTACACATTATTATTATTAATACTATTATCATGATCACTATTATCATTATTGTTATTATTATATTCCTGTCTTAATAAACTGTCTTTATCTCAACTCACAGGCTTCACTTTCCCGTTTTCTCTCCCCCATCCCAGAGAGGGAGGGGGGAGGGTGAGCGAACGGCTGTGTGGTGTTTAGCTACTGGCCGGGTAAAACCACAACAAGCATAATTTGCTGGAGGTGCAGAGCTCATGGGCACATTTTGGAGGATGCTCCTAAAGACCTTTGTGCCCTTTTCCCTCCTGACAACAATGCCACTTCTGTCTCAAGAATAGAGTTGCCAACAGAGGTGAGACAGATACTCTGGGATCAAGAATGTCATCCGAAAGCTGATCCCAATAAGATATGGGGAGGTCAGGAGCAGCCTGGACAAGAGAGATGTGAGATTTTGGGGTGGGAAGAAGAGCTTGCCCAGCAGAAACTTATGATTTGGTAGACCTAAGAGGGTTCATGTAATGTAGATGCTGTGGTAACACTGACTTAAAACAGTCAGGTATGGCCCTTACCTTACTTGAACCAGGAATTTTAATCCCTAAACCTAAATGCTACTACAACACTCTGAAAGGAATCCATTTTCTCGCTTGCTAACCCTAATGTCTTCCCTTAACACTAAAATTAAAATGGTCTCTTTAAACCTAGACTTCTTGGCAGGCCTAAAACACCCCTAAACCACAGAGTTAGTCCATACCTTAACCACAGAGCTGACACCACAAGCAGAACACCAAACACTCCCACTAAAACTTTGCTTCATCTCTAACCCAGAAAGTGAAATACAGGTACCGAGGGGACTCTGTAAGTCAGCTACGACTCCCCTGGGTGAGCTCTGCCTCAGGATCTCCTGCCCCAGCAGGAGGAATGCGACTGGGGCAGGGACTGGGAGGTCACTTCTGTCTCTGCAGCTGATAGGGCAGCAGCAGGAACGTGTCACGCAAAGGGACTGTGAGGTCCCTTGTGTCTGGAGGTGGCAGGTCAGCCTTGGCTTCTCCCTGGGATGTGCACTTTGGGGCTGACATCTGCCAGTGGCCCTGCTAGGCCAGCAGAAGGCCCCTGCTTGGCATGCTGCCTGTGGGATCCCCTCTGCCTCCATCCCCAGGAGGACCCAGACACAAAGAAGGCCCGCAGAGGGCTTGTCCTGTCCCTTCTGCTTGAGGCCAGGACTGGACAGCAGGAGTCCCAAGGCTTTGCTGTGTCTAGCCAAGAAGCTGCAAGGCCAGCAGCAGGCCCAGGCCTTGGGACATGCTGCTGAGGTGACTTCTGTGTGCTTGGCTGACAGGCCGCAAGGAGCCTGATGGGTTGGGATGCCTACTTCAGGCGTGGTTTCCACCCTGATGGAGCTTTCTTTGGTAGTAGGAAAGAGCAGGAGAGGAAAAACTGCCACAAAGTGCACCTTGGAAGGGTGGCACTGGCCGCAAGGAGGAAGAAATGTCCCTCAAAGGGTCGTGCTGTGGTGCTAGAGGTCACCCAAAGAGTGTCTGTAATCAGACACAGGCTTTGTGTTTTAAGGAACAGCTGATGAGGGTTGACGAGACATGGGTGAGATGATGGAAAGTCCTGGATGAGAGCAAGGTGGTGGACAGAGGTGGGTGTCTGCAGACTTCAAGGAAATAGGACAAAGTCTGGAACAACATAGGAAAGCCTGCAGAGGAGAAGGCAGAGGGTGCTGGCAAGAATGGAAGGCCCCAACAGCCCTGACGTTTTTCCTTTTGGCTAGAGCTTCTGAGGAGACGAGATAGAGTCATTGCAATGGGGCCTCACTGCTTCCTTGATACCCTGTGCAGGGGTGGGGACGTGTCCTAATGAAGTTCTTCCCGTGGCATCACACTGCCCACCATATCATACAGACCCCAAGAAGAGCCCTGAGCCAGACGTGGAGATGCAGGATCTCCCCTCCCAGGGGCTGGGGTCAGGCCTTGGCCCTTCTGCTTCACCAAAACCAACCAAGACTTTTCTCAGCACAGCGCTTTGCCTGTCTGGAATCATGGCCTCCAGTTATCTGCCCTAACAAATCCCTGGGGAGGCTTTGTTAGGAACAGCCCTCAGTGGGGCCCATTAATACTCCAAGTCACTTCAACTTTTCCTTCTGACTTTACTTTCACAAGCAGTTGCATCATTCTCCTCTCAGTACCCAAGTTTCATAGACTCAGCACCAAAATACGCCACGGATCTCATTAAAACAGAGAATCTCCTAAGAAGCCATATCTCTCCCACAGTTTTCTTCAAGTCTTCAAGACTTGTGCAGCTAATTGGAGAGCTTTCATGGTGTAGTTAAGGAGGAAGATTTCAAAGAGTATCTAATAGAAATCTTTCCTCATTTTAAAGGCTGAATTTTGTTGCATTTCAGTTTGGAGCATCATTTTCCTATAGATATTGGTCTAGGGTTACTCCTTTGAAGCCCTGCTTAGGTAGAAAGAGCAGGGTTTTTCCTATTTAAAAACAAAGAATAGGAAATCATGCTGCAATTTAAAAAAAAAAAAAAATCAAGTTCCTCATTTTGTTGCCTCCAGTGATGTTTACCTTCCAAAAAGGATGACTGTACATGATCTATTTTACACTGATTAATAGGAAATTTAAAATAATAGTTTTAATATTAATCCATATCATACTAATACAATGAGAAATGTTGAGTTTCTTGCTAAGGAAACCATTAGACAGACTGCTGAGAGATGGGCGAGCTGGAACTCACTGAAACTCAAAGCAGCAACTGGGTTGGTGAGAGCGGTCAGAATGATCAAAGAGTAAGGGGAGGGCAAAGCAGGAGAACCATGGGAAGTGCATAGGTCCAGACAGGCAGCTGGAAAAGGGACATTCGGCAGGGTCTGTGTAATCAAGTCAGGTTTTCTTCCTGGAAGATGAGGGAACACACCATGATAGACAAAGCGACGACAATGCAAGCACAGGTGAACACCAGTATTTCTTCTCCTGCGATGGATATACATCCTGAAAATTCACATTTCTTCAAAATAGAAATTATCATTCATGTGAGACATTTAACGGAAGGGGTTGAATTATTTGAGCTGATGAGTAGTTGCTTTATTAGTTAAGTACTAAAATAAATTACTGGGCATTGAGGCAGAACTTTGCTGTGTGAAAATAAGTATAACCAGGGAAAACCCCCTGTGGCCCCATTTTGTTTTAGGCACTTTCCTGGACCAGCAGATGTCAGAAAAGACCTGCAGGAGACCGGAGCCCTTTGGGAAAATCAGGTGGAGCCAGGTGGAGTTCCCAGGGCACCTCCACTGCCAGCAATGGTCTTTCTCCTTGAAACTGCAGCCCATCCCAGCACAGGAAACCCCTTCAAAGACAAATCCCTTCTTCAGTGGGTTCCTGGGACTGCTCTAGATTTGAAATGCCTGTTGGAAACCCATGATATTCTTACTCCTACTTAACCCATGATACCCCTTATTCCTACGAGACACTTGAACATGCATTTACCTTCCTGGGTCATCTCTAGCAAACTCATGCTGAAAAACTCAAGTATAGCACGCTTCAAATGGCTGAGCCAGAACCCATCAACTTGTCTCACTTTGGAAATGGTACCCGTTCAACTAAGGTTTTGAAAGTGAAAAATGTGAAATGACCCGTCAAGTCAATGCGCAGAGTAAGGGAAAGTCACACATATTGTGCTGGAGTAGCAGAAGGGAAAAAGCACTGCACTGTGCCTCAGAGTAATCAAGGAGACCTAATCCAGTTCATCTGTGAGATAAAGCAGAGTGAAGGACGTTGAGTGGTGTCCTAACATGAAGAAGGATGTACATCACTGCTGAAGGAACTGTCTTTTTGTGCCATCACCAATGCAAATTACACAAGAACTACATCCAATAAAGGTAAGCTGTCCCACCCTGGCCCTGTCACACCACGGGGCAGCGGAGGGACCTTTTTCAGTTTCAGTCTCTTTTTCAGAGAGGCTTTGCCCTCTTCCTGTGCACCACGGGGCAGAGCCTGGCCCTGGACACTCCATGAGCGCCGTGGAGGTCCTGGTAGGCTGCGGTGAGGGGACGAATGCCCTGGGCCCCCTTCCTGCTCTGCCCAGGCCAGCAAGGACCCCGAGCGGCCTCGTGTCCCCTGCCCCTGCAGCTCGGGGCTCCCTTCCCCAGCCCTGGCTCTGCAGCACCAAGCCCTGCTGGGAGCCCTCCCCTGCATGCTGCCACCGCTCCCTGACGCTGCTGGTGCCCTCTGCCGGGCACTGCCCAGCCCAGCCCAGCCCCTGCCAACCTCTCCCCACCTCCCGGTCCTTGCCTGGTCACCCAGTCTAGGTCCTTTCCGCTTGTTCACTGAAGGTCTCTGAGACCTTTGTGCTGTGGCCTCGCTGTGTGTCCTGGCATTGCAGAGCTCCCATCAGCCCGTGCATCCTTTGGCTTGGCTTTACTGTGAAGACCCACTCGCTGCCCACCCAACACAAGGCACACGGCACCCCAGGAGAACCCTTAGGGTATCCTGGTGGCTCCCGATACCTCCCTGATGCCACCAGCCCTGTCACGTTTCAATCCCAGGAAGCTGCTTCTTGACCAGTCAGGGCCTCCAGGGGCACTGAGAATCCACCAGTGACGACTCAGTCCAGCCCTGACTCCCTCACCCCCCACCCCATGCCCTCGTGCCCCTGTGTCCAGGTGGCACCCAAGCACAAGAGTGAGGCCTTGAGCCTGGCATTCCCTGAGCATCTTCTGCACTCCACTTTGGGAAGAAGAGCCCTGAGCACTGAGCAACTTCACTTTTAGTACCCAGATGCCACAATGGAGGCCAGGTGTCATTTAGGAATAAACATGTTTACAGAAAAAATCTCAGTCAAACAAAGGGTTGGTCATCTGGAAAAGAGGAATGAAAGCAAATATTTAACTGCAAAGAGAATTACAAACAATACTACACATAAAGGTAAAATTTGGCTCAGATTAACTAAAAAAAAAAAACTAGAAAAGTGAGATAGCCAAATCATTGCTAAGTAAATATTACAACTAGAAGCATTTTCTTCAGTGTGTCTTTCAGGTCCTGGTTCCTCATGCTGTAGATGAGGGGGTTCACTGCTGGAGGTACTACCACATATAAAACTGCCACCAGCAGGTCCAGGGATGGGGAAGAGATGGAGGGGGGCTTCAAGTGTGCAAACATGATAGTGCTGATAAAGAGGGAGACCACGGCCAGGTGAGGGAGGCACGTGGAAAAGGCTTTGTGCAGGCCCTGCTCAGAGGGCATCCTCAGCACAGCCCTGAGGATCTGCACATAGGACACCACAATGAAAACAAAACAGCCAAAGACTAAAGAAACACTAAACACAAGTGCCCCAACTTCCCTGAGGTAGGTGTCTGAGCAGGAGAGCTTGAGGATCTGGGGGATTTCACAGAAGAACTGGTCCACAGCATTGCCTTGGCAGAGGGGCAGGGAAAAGGTAGTGGCCGTGTGCAGGACAGCATTGAGAAAGCCACTGCCCCAGGCAGCTGCTGCCATCTGGGCACAAGCTCTGCTGCCCACGAGGCTCCCGTAGTGCAGGGGCTTGCAGATGGCAACGTAGCGGTCGTAGGACATGACAGTGAGAACTGAATATTCTGCTGATATGAAGAAGAGAAAGAAAAAGACCTGTGCAGCACACGCTTGAAAGGAGATGGCCCTGGAGTCCCAGAGGGCATTGGCCATGGCTTTGGGGAGAGTGGTGGAGATGGATCCCAGGTCAAGGAGGGCGAGTTTGAGGAGGAAAAAGTACATGGGGGTGTGGAGGCGGTGGTTGCAGGCTACGGCGGTGAGGATGAGGCCGTTGCCCAGGACGGCAGCCAGGTAGATGCCCAGGAAGAGCCCGAAGTGCAGGAGCTGCAGCTCCCGTGTGTCTGTGAATGCCAGCAGGAGGAACCCGCTCACAGAGCTGCTGTTGGGCATTTGCTGGTTCTTGGCATGCGTTTCTGTCCCAGGGGGATAAAAAGCATTAATAAATCCAAAAACTTTTATGAGAAAATCTTTTTCTCTTTCTCAATTAATCCAATGTAATGACTGTCCTCTTTCAGGATTACAGTTGGCAGGTGCCTTTCAGGAGGTCTTACTGACGCTGCCTGAGGATATCCCAGTGAATAGGGGATTCTGCTGTGAGCAACACGAGGCAGTCCTGCCCAACAACAAGAGGTTAAGAGGAACATTGGCTCATTTCACATTCAAGTCACCTGCTAATAAGGAGCTTTTTCATATTGTTGCTCACAATTCATCCATTTGCAGAGCATGGCTGTGGGGATTTATTTTTGTATTTTTTTTTGTCTAGCTGCCCACCCCAATCCTGAGGACTTTTTCTAAGGCAGAAATCCTGGGCATTTCTGCTGCAATCCAAGAGAAAACCTGTGGATCATCAGAGGCAAAGGGACTGTCCCTTCAATACAGAGTGTTCTTTAGAGAGGCCAGCCAGTCTGTCCATTACAGCTGGTCACAGCTGCCCTGTACTGGCATCCACCTGAGATGCAGGACAATTGCACTCAGAGATTCATAGAGTCATAGACTCATAGAATATCCTGACTTGGAAGGGTTCCACAAGGATGGTCAAATCCCACCCCTGAATCTGTATATAAGCACCCAAAAATTGCTCCACATGCCAGAGGGTGTTGTCCAAATATTTCTTAAATTGTGATAGCCTCAGTGCTGTGACCACTTCCCTGCGGTGTTTGCTCCTGTGCCTAAAAAACCTGGACACTTCAGGGAGCAAAAGAATCCAGGCTCAACGTGCCCATCTCCAGACCCCTCACCCTGTCCCCGTACTCCCCTTCCCCCAGGCACCCCGAGGGCTCACTCCATGGGCAGGTGAAACCCCCATCCCCAGGCAGCCTGGGAACAAGAGCAGCAGCAGCACGGCCAGGTGGAGAAGCCAGGAGGAATGGCAGCGTGCTGCTGCCAGGGGAGGCAAGGCCAGGGAGGGACAGACGGACACTCAGCACACCCTCCTGTGCTGCAGCTCTGCCTGCAGAGGAGGCAGCTCCTGCTCATTGCAAACTATCTCTGCTCCCCTCAAGCCCCCAGACACCACCCAAAGGCAGGGCACTGGGCATCGGAGGGTTTGCAGCTCCTAAAGATCAGCTAGGATAAAGCCTGAGAGGACCACAATGATGATGTTGGAGCAGTCTGTGGGCTGAGGTGTAGGAAGGGACTTTATGATAAAGTTCATTGATGGCATATTGGTCCCTCACTGCAATGCTCTAGGAGTCTCAGTCTCCTGTACAATCCTGACAAACCATTACCATGGAACCTGCCTCCCCTCCACCGCAGGATTCTTCAGGCACAGAGTGCAAAAAAGCCTTGCCTTTCTGCTAGCCCCTGCCTTGATCTTTCTCTTGAAAAATGCAATCATAAATGCCATTCACTAAAGCATTTTCTACTCCTCGCTGGAGAAACAGTGAGACCCATCCCAACAGATGCTATCAACCATCGGATGTGCCAGCTGTAGAAGACCCCTCTGGCAACCCCACCTGCACGACCCTGCTGCCACAGACTCACGGTGCCAAGAGCCTGCAGATCTGTCCTGCCACACGCTGCCCTCTGTTGATGCGCTCCTCACTGCCTCCAAGCCCTCTCTCCTTCTCTCCTCTCCCCGTGCCAGCTGCGGTCAGAGCCCCCAGCACTTCTGCGCTGTGTAGAGGAACTGCTCCTGGGCAGAGCTGTCTCTCTGCACCAGGGCCCTCTTGCCACGAGCTCTCTCTGTCCCAGGAGCCCGGCCCAGCTCAGCACCAGACGCCCAGACCAAGACATTGGAATCCCCCCTCGGGGGGCTTTGGGGAGGAACCCACGAACCTCAGGCACTGAGAGACAATTGAAGCCATCTCTCAACAAGTCCAAGTCAGAGGCAAGTTTCCTGCAGTGTCCCCCCGAGGGCCAGCACTGACACAGCCTCCCTTGGAGCTCGTTAGAGCAGAGCATTGGAGGCAGTGAGGACAAGGAGGCAAAGGCACTGTAAAGGTGACCCTGATGTGTAGGAAAACTGGATGTGTTTCACTAAGCACAAGGGCCCAGACAATAGTGAATGATTGAAAATTTGAAAAGACAGAAAAAGGAGTTAAAACAGTAATAATAACAATAATAACAATAACAAGAATAACAATAATATGTACAAAGCAAGTGATGCACCATGCAATCCCTGAGAAGCCCCTCACCGATGCTCAACCTGTCCCTGAGCATTGGTCCCCCTGACCCTGGCCAGCCTGCAGCAGGATCTCTTGTGCACGTCCCTTCACCTTCAGTTCTTTTAGTGCAAAATCAGCTGTCAGAGGAATTTGGAGTATTTTCTTCCCTTTCTCAAACACTTCCTCTGCTCTGTCACCCCACACAACAATGCCATCGATGTACTGCAGGTGTTCAGGAGCTTCCTCCTCTTCCAGGGCACTCTGGATCAGTCCATGGCAAATGGTAGGGCTGAGTTTCCTGCCCTGGGGCAGTCGATGCCAGGTTGAAAGCAAGCTGTGACCTTCCATCTGCTGGCAAACGGATGGAGAAAAATGCATTAGCAATATCAGTTGTGGCAAAACGCTTGGGTGCCTTTGATCCCAGTGTGCATGGAAGCTCTACCGTGTCCGGCATGGCAGCACTCAGCACTGCATGACTTCCTTCAGGCCACGACGATCCTCTGTCAGCGGACTCGGTTGGTGCTCTACTGACTGAGGTGCACGGCTGTGGCAGTGATTGGCACCAGCTGTCCTTCAGCCCTCATCAACCCCACAACAGAAGGGTCCTGTGAGAGACCAAGGCAAGGCAGACAACAGCATCATGTCCTCCGTCTCCAAGGCAGCTGTGCCAAAAGCCCACCCATACCCTTTTGGGTCCCTGAAATATCTCTCCTCTCCTGAAGCAGTCTCTTCCAAGGATGCACAGAGTCTGGGGCCAGTCCCAGTGGGGTGCTTTTGCCACTCCTTCCCACTTAGACTCACTTCAGCCTCCAGTACAGGTCAGTGTTGGGATCCCCCTGTCACTCCAGACATACAAATGGGTTCACCCCTCCACAGCTTGATGGCACTAGGGTACGCTGTGCAGTGGTGTCCACTGGAGCCTGAGACTTCTGGGGGCCTGATGTGCAAGGCCATCAAATCCACACAGTCCAATACAGCCGATTGTCCCCTTCCTCCCCCTGGCTGGAGGCAGGGCCCCTCTAGTCCTGCTCATAGTATTCCTTACTGTGTCTGCAGGACTGCCCGCTGGAAAGTGGAGCAGCAGTTCTCTAAGAACCCCTTTTAGGGATTGTTTTTCCTTGCCACTCACATACCCGTGCCTCTAGGGTTGAGGCAGATTTTCCATCCCACTTTCTCATGTCCTCTCCATGGTCACACAGGTGAAACCACAGGGTGACACATCGTGTGTACCCACCATCTCTCCTTTCCTGCCCTCTGAGTCCAGGGAGGGGCCCCGTTTCTTCCAGCACCAGAGCAGCATAGGGATAGGGATCGCGTGATTACTGATGCTCTTAGGACCTCTTCCTCTTTGTCCTCCTACTCACATGATGGCCCAGCTTTTCTGAAGCCTGCCTCATCTTCTTTCTCCTCCTTTCTTGTCTGGGTAGGAGTTTCTTTCCTTTCTTAAAAAGAAAAAAAAGTGCCCATGAAAGGAGCTGGAGTTTTTGCAGGGCATTTTACAGATGCTGTAGTGGCTGCAGGGTCTGTCAGAGGGGTGGGAGTGGCTGCAGGGCTTGTCACAGAGGTTGGAGTGGCATTGATTGTGGCTCTGTAAGCATAGGCCGAGACCCAGCACACTGCAGTGGTATGTGTTTCTTTGGAAATGCCAGGGTGATAACACCACTTTTCCAAGCATTTAACCATTTTTTTTAGGATTCTACCTTTGCTCAGAGGTGAAGTTCCAAAACAGTGGAGGTGCCCCCTGCTCTAGGTGCCTGCCCAGATCCTCCCACACTCCCTGCCACTCCTCACTCTCCTGCCTCTGGACACATCTCTGGATGGCATGCTTAAGTGGTTGTTTGACTTTAAACAAAAGCTGAAACACATTCAGGAGACATAACAATAGGAACATGCTGGTTTGACCATCCCAAGGATATTCAAAACTTTGAAGAGCTAGTGTAACTAGCCTGGAGGAGAAGGGGGAGGTGAAGGAGAAAGGGAGAGTGAACCAGTGAGGAAAAGTGTCCTCCCCTTGTCTCCCCCATGGCTTGGTTTCCTGAGGAGAAAAGGTCAAGAGTGTAATTCTTAATAGTTTCTGAGAGATGGCTCCCAAGGTACGGAGGTAATGGCAATGCTGAGTACAAGTACCAGATTAGTTTCATGACCAGGAATTTTATCATATCATAAGCCAGTGTTACACGATACAAGAAAAGAATAAACTTGAAGCAGCCATCAGAAAAGATAAAGAGCATGACAGGGGAGACATACAGGAAGTCATGTGCTATACAACACAGTTCTGAAATTGAGCACAACGGGCCTGAGGTTAAAAAAATAATAATAAATAAACTTTTTATCAGCAACTCTTAAAATTATTTAATGCTTGTAATAGCTTCCTATTATTTTATTATTATTATTATTTTTTTTTATTTAACATGCTGTGGTGAGATCTGTCATTGGCTCAAACTTCATGCTCCATGTTGGGCACCAAAAAGAGCGTGGTTTAACCCGGCAGGCAGCTCAGCACCACACAGCCATTCCCTCACACACACACCCTGCTACACCCCCAGCGGATGCAGGAGACAATGAGGAGGGGGGAAAAAGAAATAATAATAATCATGGGTTGAGATGAAGACAGTTTAATAGGACAGAAAGGGAAGACAAATAATATGAACAATGATGACGATGACCGTGATGGTGATTGCCTGTCCCACAGCAGTGGTACCCCCTACCCTGGCCAGCCACCCGATATCGATTGTTCAGCATGACGGCTGCGGTATGGAACATCCCTTTGGCCACTTGGGGTCAGCTGTCCTGCTTCTGTCCCCCCCAGCTCCTCAGGCACCCCCAGCCCTCCACTGCTGGGTAACAACTAAGCCATCAGTGTGTGATCATCATTCTTCTCATGCTAAATGCAAAACACAGCATCATACCAGCTACTAGGAGGAAAATTAACTTGATTCTAGCCAACAGCAGGACACCCCCAGACTAAGGGCATGATATCTCTGTGTGTATATCAAAAGAGAAAAGGTGGTGGTGATTAATTAGAAAGTACTGGAGCTGAGCACGATGCAGATGGTGTGGAATATGGGGCGGATATTGTCCTCGTTTTGGCAAGGGAATGCCAGGCTCAAGGCCTCACTCTTGTGCTTGGGTGCCACCTGGACACAGGGGATGGAGGGCACGGGGTGGGGGGTGAGGGAGTCAGGGCTGGACTGAGTCATCACTGGTGGATTCCCAGTGCCCCTGGAGGCCCTGACTGGTCAAGAAGCAGCTTCCTGGGATTGAAACGTGACAGGGCTGGCGGCATCAGGGAGGTATCGGGAGCCACCAGGATATCCTAAGGGTTCTCCTGGGATGCCGTGTGCCTTCTGTTGGGTGGGCAGCGAGTGGGTCTTCACAGTAAAGCTAAGCCAAAGGATGCATGGGCTGATGGGAGCTCTGCAATGCCAGGACACACAGCGAGGCCACAGCACAAAGGTCTCAGAGGCCTTCAGTGAACAAGCAGAAAGGGCCAAATGTGGGTGACCAGGCAAGAGCAAGGGGGTGGGGAGAGGTGGGCAGGGGCTGGGTTGAGCTGGGCAGTGCCCGGCAGAGGGCACCAGCAGCGTCAGGGAGCGGTGGCAGCATGCAGGGGAGGGCTCCCAGCAGGGCTTGGTGCTGCAGAGCCAGGGCTGGGGAAGGGAGCCCCGAGCTGCAGGGGCAGGGGACACGAGGCCGCTCGGGGCCCTTGCTGGCCTGGGCAGAGCAGGAAGGGGGCCCAGGACATTCGTCCCCTCACCGCAGCCTACCACGACCTGCACGGCGCTCACGGAGCATCCAGGGCCAGGCTCTGCGCCGTGGTGTGCAGGGAGAGGGCAAAGCCTCTCTGAAATAGAGGCTGAAACTGAAAAAGGTCCCACCGCTGCCCCATGGTGTGAGAGGGCCAGGGTACTTAACTAATAAAGCACCTAGACATCAGCTCAAATGATTCAATCACTTCCATAAAAAGTCTCATGTAAATGATAATTTCTATCATGAAGAAATGTTAATTTTCAGAATGTATATTCATTGCAGGAGAAGAAATACTGGTGTTCACCTATACTTGCATTGTCATCGCTTTGTCTATCATGGTGTGCTCCCTCATTTTCTAGGAAGAAAACCTGACTTGATTACACAGACCCTGCTGAATGTCCCCTTTCCAGCTGCCTGTCTGGACCTATGCACTTCCCATGGTTCTCCTGCTTTGCCCTCCCCTTACTCTTGGATCACTCAGACCGCTCTCACCAACCCAGTTGCTGCTTTGAGTTTCAGTGAGTTCCAGCTCGCCCATCTCTCAGCAGTCTGTCTAATGGTTTCCTTAGCAAGAAACTCAGCATTAATCATTGAATTAGTATGATATGGATTAATATTAACACAATTATTTTAAATTTCCTATTAATCATTGTAAAATACATCATGTACAGTCATCCTTTTGGGAAGGTAAACATCACTGGAGGCAAAAAAATGAGGAACTTCAACTTTTTTTTTTTTTGAAAATTGCAGCATGATTTCCTGTTATTTGTTTTTACATAGGAAAAACCTTGCTCTTCCTACCTAAGCAGGGCTCCAAAGGAGTAACCCTAGACCAATATCTATAGGAAAATTATGCTCCAAAATGAAATGCAGCAGATTCAGCCTTTAAAATGAGGAAAGGTTTCAGTTAGGACAGAGTTAATTTTCCTCCTAGTAGCTGGTAGGGTGCTATGTTTTGGATTGGGATGAGAAGAGTGCTGATAACATGCTGATGTTTTAATTGTTGCAGAGCAGTGCTTACACCAGGCCAAGGACTTTTCAGCTTCTCGCTCTGTCCTGCCAGCGGGCAGGCTGGGGGTGCAGCAGGAGCTGGGAGGGGACAGACCCAGGACAGCTGACCCCAACTGGCCAAAGGGGTATTCCATACCATCTGGCGTCATGCTAAACAACATATATAGGGGTGGCTGGCCGGGGTGGGGGGCCGGCTGCTCGGGGATAGGCTGGGCATCGGTCAGCGGGTGGTGAGCAATTGCATTGTGCATCACTTGTTTCTTACACATTATTGTTAGTAATACTGTTATCATTATTATTATTATTATTATTATTATTATTATTACTATTTTCCCATCTTAATACATTGTCTTTATCTCAACTCAGAGGCTTCACTTTCCCGTTTCACTCCCCCATGGCAGACAGGGAGGGGGGAGGGTGAGCGAACGGCTGTGTGGTGTTTAGCTGCCAGCCGGGTTAAACCACAACTGTGACAACACAATTCCAAGTAGATGACATCGGTCAGTCTTCCTTTGTCGTCTGATGTGGTCACTCTATTATAGAAAGCCACGAGACTGGTTAGGCACGATTAACCCTTTGGTGAAGCCATGCTGGCTGTCTCGGATCACCTCTTTCTCTTGCATGTGCCTTGACATTGATTCCAGGAGGATCTTTTCCATGATCTTGCCAGGCACAGAAGTGAGGCTCACCATTCTGTAGTTCCCTGGGTCCTCCTTTCTACCCTTAATCAAAAGGGGAGTGATGTTTCCCTTTTCCCAGTCACCAGGGACTTCACCCGACTGCCAGGACTCTTCAGATATGATGGAGAGAGGCTTGGCAACTACATCAGCCAGTTCCCTCAGGACCTGGTGTGCAAGTCATCAGGCCGCATAGACTTGTACGTGTTGAGTTTCATCAGGTGCTCCTAAACATGCTCTTCACTTACAGCGGGTGGGACTTTGAACCCCAGCCTCCATCTGTGAGTTCAGGGAAGTGAAAGATTTGGGAAGCCTGACTGGCAGGGAAGACTGAGGAGAAGACGTTGCTGAGTCCCTCAGCCTTCTCCATGTCTGTCATTACCAGTTCACCCTTCTCATCCATCAGAGGGGGTACACTCTCCTTGGCCTTTCTTTTCTGAGCAATGTATCTGTAGAATCTCTTCCTGTTATTCTTTGCATCCTTTGGCAAGCTCAGTTCCATCCATGCCTTGGATTTCCTTATCCCATCCCTGCACATCTGAAACAAAACCATGCGTGAGGGCCTGGAAAACGGAACCCTGGACCAGAGAAGCCATTTGGGAAACAAAACTTATAGGTAGGAAGTGCAGTTTTGTGGAGGTGCAGAGCTGATGGGCACATTGTACAGGATGCTCCTAAAGACCTTGTGCCTTTTTCCCTCCTGACTACAATGTCACTTCTGTCTCAAGACTAGAGTAGCCAGCAGAGGTGAGACAGATAGTATGGGATCAAGAATGTCATCAGAAAGCTGATCCCAATAAGATATGGGGAGGTCAGGAGCAGCCTGGACAAGAGAGATGTGAGATTTTGGGGTGGGAAGAAGAGCATGGCCAGCAGAAATTAATGTTTTCACAGAGGTATGAGGCTTCATGTAATGTTGATGCTGTGGTAACACTGACTTAAAACAGTCACGTATGCCCTTTAACTTAATTGAACCAGGAATTTTAATACCTCAACCTAAATGCCACTCCAACACTCTGAACGGAGTCCATTTTCTCTCTTGCTAACCCTAATGCCTTCCCTTAACACTAGCATTAAAACGGTCTATTTAACCCTAGACTCCTTGGCAGACCTAAAAAAACCCTAAACCACAGATCTTGCCCATACCTTAACCACAGACCTGACACCACAAGCAGAACACCAAATACACCCATTAAAACTTTGCTTCATCTCTAACCCAGAACGTGAAAAACAGGTACCGAGGGGGCTAGAGAGAAGTCAGCTCTGCCTCAGGATCTCCTGCCCCAGCAGGAGGAATGTGACTGGGGCAGTGACTGGGAGGTCACTTCTGTCTCTGCAGCTGATAGGGCAGCAGCAGGAACGTGTCACGCAAAGGGACTGTGAGGTCCCTTGTGTCTGGAGGTGGCAGGTCAGCCTTGGCTTCTCCCTGGGATCGGCACTTTGGGGCTGACATCTGCCAGTGGCCCTGCTAGGCCAGCAGAAGGCCCCTGCTTGGCATTCCGACTGTGGGATCCCCTCTGCCTCCATCCCCAGGAGGACCCAGACACAAAGAAGGCCCGCAGAGGGCTTGTCTTGTCCCTTCTCCTTGAGTCTAGGACTGGACAGCAGCAGGCCCAAGGCTTGGCTGTGTCTAGCCAAGAAGCTGCAAGGCCAGCAGCAGGCCCAGGCCTTGGGAGATGCTGGTGAGGTGACTTCTGTGTGCTTGGCTGACAGGCTGCAAGGAGCCTGATGGCTTGGGATGCCTGCTTCAGGAGTAGTTTCCACCCTGATGGAGCTTTGTTTTGTTGTGGAGATGAGCAGGAGAGAAAAAACTACTACAAAGTGCCCCTTCGAAGGGTGGCACTGGCCATGAGGAAGAAGAAATGTCCAGGGGAACAACTGGTCTTGCTGCTAGAGCCTGAGGCAAAGAAGGCATTAAGTCCCTCAGCCTTCACCTCATCTCTTGTCACCAGGTTTCCTCCCACAGACAATAAAAGATGATGAAGCTCCTGAATCCTCCATTATTAGAGTGTTTCTATAAAGAGTTTTCATTGTCTTTGACAGTAATAGATGGATTGACATCCACCTGGGCTTTAACCCATCTGTATACTTCCCTGCACAGCTCCATAACTTTTAGGACACAGCTCCAGACAAATTGAAACCATGCATGAGAAGGAAGCACAGAAGAGGTGGAACCTGGCACCCTTCTGTCCCCTGCCCTTCTGTGACTCTGTGCTGCGATTCCATTCAGCTGGTTACTCCTGTATTATCCAAACTTCCCTGCAGCTCCTGATGCTGCTGTCTTGTCAGAGATAGCACAAACACAGAAAGGTGGAACTGTCTGCCTGCAGACATGAACACCTGTCAGAACGGAGCATCAGATTGGGGGAACCTTGAGAAACTGCAGGATTTTGCCTACAGAAACCTCTTGACCTTTACAAGGAGAAGAGCCCAGTCCTGCAGCAGAGGAAGAGGAACCCCGCACATCAGGGCAGACTGGGACCCTGCTGAGTGAGCAATGCCCAGGAGGAGGGCCTGGGCACCACGAGTGGTCTCATACGAGCTACTCAGCTAAGACCCCATATGACAGCTCATGGACAAGGGTCTACAGCCAGCAGCGAAAGAGGTGCATGTCTGGGAGACGCTACGATACTCTGGTAATCAGAGGAGCAAGGAAATAGGTAAGGCTGAAAGTCCCAACAAACGGAGATCTTTGTGTCCAAGGCTATGGCTTTTGTCTCTGTCACTGAGGCCTAGGAAGAGACAGCGTATTGCGAAAGAACCAGGACCTCCTCATCCCCATTGATTAACCAGGCAGGGCTCGTACCATTCTCCTGCACTTCACCATGCACATCCCCATCTTGTCCTGCTCCACGAAGAGCCCTGACAACTGTGTGAAGGGAAAGGATCTCCCTTCCCAGGGGCTTGGGGTCAAGGCCTGGCCCTTGTGCTTGATGACACACATCCAGTTTTCCTACACATCAGTGCCACCTTCACACTGCCTTTGTCTCCTTGTCCTCACTGCCTCCAATGCTCTGCTCTAACGAGCTCCAAGGGAGGCTGTGTCAGTGCTGGCCCTCAGGGGGACACTGCAGGAAACTTGCCTCTGACTTGGACTTGTTGAGAGATGGCTTCAATTGTCTCTCAGTGCCTGAGGTTCGTGGGCTCCTCCCCAAAGCCCCCCAAGGGGGGATTCCAATGCCTTGGGCTGGGCATGTGGTGCTGAGCTGGGCCGGGCTCGTGGGACAGAGAGAGCTCGTGGCAAGAGGGCCCTGGTGCAGAGAGACAGCTGTGCCCAGGAGCAGCTCCTGTGCACAGCGCAGCAGGGCTGGGGGCTCTGACCGCAGGTGGCACGGGGACAGGAGAGAAGGAGAGAGGGCTTGGAGGCAGCTGGGAGTGGGAGGATGCTGAGAGCTGCCTGCAGGAGAAATCTGCACAGCCCTTGACAAGGTACGTCTCTGGCTGCAGGGCCATGCAGCTGCACGTCCTGGAAGGGTCTCCTGCTGGGTCTTGTTTCTGGGAGGGCAGTGGGCAATGCAGTAGGCTTTGGGAGTCCTGCTGGATGGCACTGCGAGGTGAGGCAGTCTGGCAGAAGCCCCTCGGAGTGCCCTAAGCCAGGTGCCTCCGGTCAGCCCAGAACACCCTGCCCTGGCTGGCCCTGCCGGGCTCTCTGCCAGCTGCCCCGGAGCTCCTGCAGCCATGGAAAGAGGAGAAGCTCCCAAGCCCCCTCTGGCTTGCTGTGGCCCTTCTTCCTCAGCAGAATTCTCCTGTTTCTTCTCAGGGAAACACCGCAATCTTATGATAGCACAGCTCAGAGAGGGGTGACACAAGGCAGCTGAGAACAGGACAGGTGGACAGAAGTGTTCTTCTCAGTCTTCACTAATGGACACTCCCATAAAATATCAGCAGGAGTGTCCAGGAAATGTGAGGGCATTCAAACATCCAGTACCTATCGTAAGCATTACAGGGGCTACTGGGATAAAATACAGCAAATAAAATCCCTACAGCTCAGCTCTGCGTTCAGATGACTTGTTTTCAAGAACCGACAAGTCAAATGGAGTTGAGTTTCCCCCATGTTCCTGCTTCCCTCCTGCTGCACAGCAGGAAGGACTCCTCTTTGATCCCACAGCAGCCCCTGCTCCCAGTGCCACTCTCAGCCAGCACGAGCTGCAGCTCAAGCAAGGGAGATGCAGAAAGGTTCTCCTGCAAAGAGAGAGGCTGTTGCTAGGGGTGCTGTAAGAATGCAACAGGTTTTCCTCTGAGAAGTCTGCTCTAACATTTTTCTGCCTTTTCCTCTCCAACAGACAGCAGTGTCCAAAGTCAGGAAATGGCCAACAGCAGCTCTGTGAGCGAGTTCCTCCTGCTGGCATTCGCAGACACGCGGGAGCTGCAGCTCCTGCACTTCGCGCTCTTCCTGGGCATCTACCTGGCTGCCCTCCTGGGCAACGGCCTCATCCTCACCGCCGTAGCCTGCGACCACCGCCTCCACACCCCCATGTACTTCTTCCTCCTCAACCTCGCCCTCCTCGACCTAGGATCCATCTCCACCACTCTGCCGAAAGCCATGGCGAATTCCCTCTGGGACACCAGGGCCATCTCCTATCAAGGGTGTGCTGCACAGGTCTTTTTCTTTCTCTTCTTTAAATCAGCAGAATATTTTACTCTTACTGTCATGTCCTATGACCGCTACCTTGCCATCTGCAAGCCCCTGCACTACGGGAGCCTCGTGGGCAGCAGAGCTTGTGCCCAGATGGCAGCAGCTGCCTGGGGCAGTGGCTTTCTCCATGCTGTCCTGCACACGGCCACTACATTTTCCCTGCCCCTCTGCCAAGGCAATGCTGTGGACCAGTTCTTCTGTGAAATACCCTAGACCCTCAAGCTCTCCTGCTCAGGTTCAGACTACCTAAAGGAAGTTAGACTTCTGGTGGTTAGTGCATGTTTAGCATTTGGCTGTTTTGTTTTCATTGTGTTGTCCTATGTGCAGATCTTCAGGGCGGTGCTGAGGATGCCCTCTGAGCAGGGCCGGCACAAAGACTTTTCCACGTGCCTCCCTCACCTGGCCGTGGTCTCCCTGATGGTCAGCACTGGCATTTCTGCCTACCTGAAGCCCCCCTCCATCTCTTCCCCATCCCTGGACCTGGTGGTGTCATTCCTGTACTCGGTGGTACCTCCAGCAGTGAACCCCCTCATCTACAGCCTGAGGAACCAGGAACTAAGGGATTCAGTGAGGACACTACTTGAATACATACATCTTCAGCAAATTCACCTATAATAATATGCCTACAGTTAGAAATCCCAGCTTTTCTCACAAAATTTTCAAGATTTCTTCAGTTATTAAATGCCTGTATTATTATTTTATATAATTAATAAGATTTTGATTAAACACTGTTATTCTTAGTCTCCTACTTGTCAGTTATTTACCCATAGAAGCCGGCTTCCTGTGTACCTACACCTACTGAGGAAACCTTGCGAACTTCATATGTCTCAGCTCCGTTTCTTCCCATTTCTGGAGCTGGGGGAGCAGCCCCAGCACGCAGGAGGGGCTCAGGGCCCAGAGCCCAGCTGCCACAGGGAGGAGCAGCCCCGCTGGCCCTCGCGGCTGCCCCTCACTGCCCGCTGGGCTCTGCCTCTCTGCTGCCTTCGGGTCGGGGCTGCTGCTTCCCTGGAGCCATGGCCATGGCCAGCAGCAGGACGTGGCCTTTCAACTGCTGCTCTCTTCTGGCTTCCACATTGTGCTTCTTGTATTTGGATAAGCCCTGAGATCTCATGTATGTTGGTGACAGTCCTGTTATCTCTACACTGGCATCTCTTCAATGTCTCTGCACGCCTCTTGCAAACCTGGTTTCAGGAATACACCCAAGGAGCTGCTTCCTGAACAGACCTCTTGCTTTTCTGGGCCTCACAATAGATCAGAACCCCAGAGGGATCAGTGAAGGACCAAGGGCTGGACTGGGAGCTGCCTTCTTGCTTGCCTATGGCCCAGCAAAAAATACCTGGCCCTTGAATTACCTGCTTGGGACTGTGCCACTGGTGCTGGGTCTGATGGCAAATGGCATCCTGGAGAGGAACCTGGAGCTGCTGTGTGGTCTCCTTGTTTGTCAGCACTGGCTTGTTTGCCTACCTGAAGCCCCCCACCATCTCCTCCCCATCCCTGGACCTGGTGTTTGCAGTTTTGTACTCGGTTGTGCCTCCAGCAGTGAATCCCGTCATCTACAGCATGAGGAACCAGGAACTGAGAAATGCACTAAGGAAATTACTTTCATAGATACTCCTGAAGCATCAGTAATATCCTCAACATCCTAACAGTACTGAGAGAATTTCTCACAAAATGTTTTCTGAAATTGTTTAGTCTTATTTTTTAAAATGTGTGATAATATTATTTTAAGTTAAGGAAATTTCGTCTTATCCGTCTACCTGTTAATTTTTATTATTACCCAGTTACGTATTGTACTTTAAGAACCAAACTGCCTGTGTAGATAAAGACAATAAAGAAGCCATGAGCTATTCAAAGCTCTCAGAGCCCATCTCATTCACTCTACGGAGAAGGGGCTCAGGGCCAAAAGCCCTGCTGTCACATTTAGGAACAGCCCTGGTGGCCCTTGGGGCTGCCCATCACTGCTCAGTGGGGCAATCTGGAGCTTCACGGACTGGAATCTGGAGGTGTTCTGTGCCTGGGCCAGGCCTCTTGTGCTGGCCTGGGGAGCGGGGCTGGCCCTGCGGGGCACAGGCACTCTGTGCTGGGGATGTCCCAGGCAGGAGAGCAGGGCTCCTGCAGCTTCACGGCCCTCCATCTCCTGAGCCGTGGCTGGTCCCAGCGCGGGGGCTGCTGGGGAGGCCCAGAGCCGCCTTTGTGCCAGCAGCTGCGGTGCCTTGCGAGGGGCTGGGGCTGTGCTGGCCGTGCCCAGAGCCCTGCAGCAGGCTGCGGTGGGCACTGGCCTGGGGCCAGCCCAGCCTGGGCTGCTGGGCTGGGGAGAGGTCCGGGAGGTGGGGAGAGGTGGGCAGGGGCTGGGCTGGGCTGGGCTGGGCAGTGCCCGGCAGAAGGCACCAGCAGCGTCAGGGAGCGGTGGCAGCATGCAGGGGAGGGCTCCCAGCAGGGCTTGGTGCTGCAGAGCCAGGGCTGGGGAAGGGAGCCCCGAGCTGCAGGGGCAGGGGACAGGAGGCCGCTCGGGGCCCTTGCTGGCCTGGGCAGAGCAGGAAGGGGGCCCAGGGCATTCGTCCCCTCACCGCAGCCTGCCACGACCTGCACGGTGCTCAATGAGCGTCCACAGCCAGGCTCTGCCCCGTGGCCACAAGCCCTGCCTGCCCTCCTCCTGCCACGCAGCGTGCGGTGGCTGCAGCAGAGGGGACCCCCAGCCAGCCCCTGCATGGGGCTCTGCCACCCGCCTCGCCCCGGCCCTCTCCAGCACCCTCCTTGCTGCTCTCTGATGCACGCCAGCACCTCCCCGTGTGTGCCGGCCAGCACATCTGCTGAGGGCCAGTGCGGCTGCTGCAGGGGCAGGGAGCTCAGCATGGCCCTTGCAGCCCCCTGCCCTGGGCCTGCCCCTCCCCTTCCCCTCGGCCCTGGCCTTGTCTCTGCTGCCAGGAGCGCTCTTGGCATGCGCTTCCTGGCCTCCCCTCGCCTGCGCACAGCTGCTGCCCACTCAGGCTGCTGGCACAAACGTGTCCTCACAAGCAGCACCACCCCTTGGGCTGCTTCTCCGGGCCTCCCCCAGCTACTGCCTTGGCTCCTTGTCTCTGCTGGGCCCCACCTTCCACACCCAAATGCGTCCCTTGGCTGTCAGCTCCTTCTCCCGTGCACTGTGGGGTGACAGAGCCAGAGTGGGGCTTGTTACCTTTATTTTATATAGTTTTATGTATTTGCATTGGTGATGGCACAAAAAGACATTTCCTTCACCAGTGATGTACATCCTTCTTCATGTTAGGACACAACTCAACGTCCTTCACTCTGCTTTATCTCACGGATGCACTGGATTAGGTCTCCTTGATTACTCTGAGGCACAATGCAATGCTTTTTACCTTCTGCTACTCCAGCACAATATGTGTGACTTTCCCTTACTCTGTGCTTTCACCTGACAGGGCATTTCACATTTTTCACTTTCAAAACCTCAGTTGGACGGGGACTATTTCCAAAGTGGGACAAGCTGTTCGGTTCTGGCTCAGCCATTTGAAGCGTGCTATACTTGAGTTTTTCAGCCTGAGTTTGCTAAAGGTGACCCAGGAAGGTAAATGGATGTTCATGTGTCTAGTAGGAATAAGGAAAAGTATCTCAGGTTTCCAATGGCAATTTCAAATCTAGGTCAATTCCAGGAACCCACTGAACTAGGGTGTTGTCTTTGAAGGCGTTTCCTGTGCTGGGCTGGGCTGCAGTTACAGGGACAAAGACCACTGCTGGCAGTGGAGGTGCCCTGGGAACTCCACCTGGCTCCACCAGATTTTCCCAAAGGTCTCCGGTCTCCTGCAGGTCTTTTGTGACATCTGCTGGTCCTGGCAAGTGCCTCAAATGCAACGGGGCCACAGGAGGTTTTCCCTGGTTGCTTAAGGTCAGACAGCAAAGCTCTGCCTCAATATCCAGTATTTTTTTTTAGTACTTAACTAATAAAGCAACTACTCATCAGCTCAAATGATTCAATCCCTTCCATAAAAAGTTTCACGTGAAGTATAATTTCTATCATGAAGAAATGAGAATTTCTATGTTCTATATTCATTGCAGGAGAATACTGGTGTTCACCTGTACTTACACTGTCATCGCTTTGTCTATCATGATGTGTTCCCTCATCTTCCAGGAAGAAAACCCATCTTGATTACACAGACCCTGCTGAATGTCCCCTTTCCAGCTGCCTGTCTGGACCTATGCACTTCCCATGGTTCTCCTGCTTTGCCCTCCCCTTCCTCTTTGATCATTCAGACCGCCCTCACCAACCCAGTTGCTGCTTTGAGTTTCAGTGAGTTCCAGCTCGCCCATCTCTCAGCAGTCTGTCTGATGGTTTCCTTAGCAAGAAACTCATCATTTATCATTGAATTAGTATGATATGGATTAATATTAACACAATTATTTTAAATTTCCTGTTAATCAGTGGAAAATAGATCATGTACAGTCATCCTTTTGGGAAGGTAAACATCACTGGAGGCAACAAAATGAGGAACTTGAACTTTGTTTGTTTTATTTTATTTTGAAAATAGCAGCATGATTTCATGTTGTTTTTACATAGGAAAAACCCTGCTCTTCCTACCTAAGCAGGGCTTAAAAAGAGTAACACTAGACCAATATCTATGGGAAAATGATGCTCCAAACTGAAATGCAACAAAATTCAGTCGTTAAAATGAGGAAAGATTTCTATTAGATGCTCTTTGAAATCTTCTTCCTTAACTACACCATGAAAGCTCTCCAATTAGCTCTACAAGTCTTGAAGATTTGAAGAAAATTATGGGAGAGATATGGCTGCTTAAGACATTCTGCATTTTAATGAGTTCCATGGTGTATTTTGGTGCTCAGTCTATGAAGCTCAGGTACTGAGAGGAGAATGATGTAACCGCTTGAGAAGGTAAAGTCAGAAGGAAAAGTTGAAGTGATTTGGAGTATTAATGGGCCCCACTGAGGGCTGTTCCTAACAAAGCCTCCCCAGGGACTTGTTAGGGCACATAATTGGAGGCCATGATTGCAGACAGGCAAAGCGCTGTGCTGAGAAAAGTCTTGGTTGGTTTTGGGGAAGCAGAAGGGCCAAGGCCTGACCCCAGCCACTGGGAGGGGAGATCCTGCACCCCCACATCTGGCTCAGGGCTCTTGTTGGGGTCTGTATGATGTGGTGGGCAGTGTGATGCCACGAGAAGAACTTCATTATGACACCTCCCCACCCCTGCACAGGGTATCAAGGAAGCAGTGAGGCCCCATTGCAATGATTATATCTCGTCTCGTCAGAAGCTCTAGCCAAAGGGACAAAAAGGTCAGGGCTGTTGGGGCCTTGCCTTCTTGCCAGCACCCTCTGCCTTCTCCTCTGCAGGCTTTACTATGCTGTTCCACACTTTGCCCTATTTCCCTGAAGTCTGCAGACACCCATCTCTGTCCAGCACCTTGCTCTCATCCAGGACTTTCCGTCATCTCAGCCATGTCTCGTCAACCCTCATCAGCTGTTCCTTGATGAACACAAAGCCTGGGTCTGATCATAGACTCTCTTTCAGTGACCTCTGTCACGACTGCACGACCCTTTGAGGGACATTTCTTCCTCCTTGTGGCCAGTGCCACCCTACCAAGGTACACTCTGTGGCACTTTTTTCTCTCCTGCTCTTTCCTACTACCAAAGAAAGCTCCATCAGGGTGGAAAACACTCCTGAAGTAGGCATCCCAACCCATCAGGCTCCTTGCGGCCTGTCAGCCAAGCACACAGAAGTCACCTCAGCAGCATCTTCCAAGGCCTGGGCCTGCTGCTGGCCTTGCAGCTTCTTGGCTAGACACAGCCAAGCCTTGTGCCTCCTGCTGTCCAGTCCTGGCCTCAAGCAGAAGGGACAGGACAAGCCCTGTGCGGGCCTTCTTTGTGTCTGGGTCCTCCTGGGGATGGAGGCAGAGGGGATCCCACAGGCAGCATGCCAAGCAGGGGCCTTCTGCTGGCCTAGCAGGGCCACTGGCAGATGTCAGCCCGAAAGTGCCGATCCCAGGGAGAAGCCAAGGCTGACCTGCCACCTCCAGACACAAGGGACCTCACAGTCCCTTTGCGTGACACGTTCCTGCTGCTGCCCTATCAGCTGCAGAGACAGAAGTGACCTCCCAGTCACTGCCACAGTCATGTTCCTCCTGCTGGGGCAGGAGATCCTGAGGCAGAGCTGACCACTTTCTCGTCCCCACGGGAATAGGGCTCACCTTTGTGGGTCAGAGAGTAAACAAAGGTTTAATGGGAAGGTTTGGTCTTCTTCTGTGGTTAGGGTACGAGAAAGCTCTGTGGTTTAGGGTCTTTTTAGGTCTGCCAAGAACTTGTCTAGGCCTCAATATAGCATTTTAATGCTAGTGTCAAGGGAAGGGATTAGTGTGAGCAAGAGAGTAACGGGAAGGGAAAAGGGCTATGGGTGAGTTTTGCTTCAAGGGATACTTTGAGTTCAAACATTAGAGTAGGGGATTCCTGTCAGAATGTTGGAGTAGCATTTACTTTTAGGGAATAAAACTACTGGTTAAAATAAGGTAAGGGCCACACATCACTGTTTTAAGTCAGTGTTACCACAGCTTCGACATTACATGAACCCTCTTATTTCAGGTGGCCATGCTCCTCTTCCCACCCCAAAATCTCACATCTCTCTTGTCCAGGCTACTCCTGACCTCCCCATATCTTCCTGGGATCAGCTTTCTGATGACATTCCTGACCTCAGAGTATCTGTCTCACCTCTGTTGGCTACTCCATTCCTGAGAAGGAAGTGGCGTTGTAGTCAGGAGGGAAAAGGACACAAAGGTCTTTAGGAGAATCCTGCACAATGTGCCCATCAGCTCTGCACCTCCACAGAATCACACTTCCTACCTATAAATTTGTTTCCCAAATGGCTTCTATGGATCCAGGGTTACTTTTTTCTCATGCATGTTTCAGTGTTGGATGTGCAGAGATGGAATAAGGAAAGCCAAGGCACAGATGGAACTGAGCTTATCGAGTGAAGCAAGGAATAACAGGAAGAGATTTTGTAGATACATTGCTCAGAAAAGAAAGGCCAAGGAGAGTGTTCCCCCTCTGATGGATGAGAAGGGTGAACTGGTAATGACAGACATGGAGAAGGCTGAGGGACTCAGCAACGTCTTCTCCTCAGTCTTCACTGCCAGTCAGGCTTCCCAAGTCTTTCGTTTCCCTGAACCCAGAGATGGAGGCTGGGGGTCAAAGTCCCACCTGCTGGAAGTGAAGAGCAGGTTTGAGACCACCTGATGAAACTAAACAAGTACAAGTCTATGGGGCACAATGACTTGCACCTCAGGGTCCTAAGGGAACTGGCTGATATAGTTGCCAAGCCTCTCTCCATCATATTTGAAGAGTCCTGGCAGTCGGGTGAAGTCCCTGGTGACTGGAAAAAGGGAAACATCACTCCTATTTCTAAAAAGGGTAGAAAGGATGACTCAAGGAACTCCATAAGAGTGAGCCTCACCTCAGTGCCTGGCAAGATCATGGAAAAGATCCTCCTGGAATCAATGTCAGGCACATGCAAGAGAAAGAGGTGATCCAAGAGAGCCAGCTTGGCTTCACCAAAGGGTAGGTTGTGCCGGACCAATCTGGTGGCTTTCTACAATGGAGTGACCACTTCCGATGACAATGGAAGACCGACCGATGTCATCTACTTGGACTTCTTTAAGACCTTTGACATGGTCCCACATGACCTCCTGGTCTCCACATTGGAGAGATACACATTTGATGGGTGGACCATTGAGTGGATTAGGATTTGGCATGAAGGTCACACCCAGAGAGCGATGGTCAATGGCTCTATGTCCAAGTGGAGGCTGGTGATGAGTGGTGTCCCTCAGGGGTCTATCCTGGGACCAGTACTGTTCAATATCTTTATCAATGACAGGGGCAGTGGGGTAGAGTGCACCCTCAGCAAGTGTGCAGATGACACCAAGCTGAGTGGTGTAGTTGATGCAACAGAGGAAGGGATGCCATCCAAAGGGTCCTGGACAGATTTGAGAAGTGGGCCCATGTGAACCTAAGGAGGGTCAACAAGTGCAAGTGCAAGGTGCTGCACCTGGGCCGGGGAAATCCCAGACATGGGGATAGGCTGGGAGAAGAACTCACTGAGAGTAGCCCCGCAGAGAAGGACTTGGGGGTTCTGCTGGATGAAATGCTCAACATGAGCCAGCAGTGAGCACTGGCAGCCCAGAAGGCCAACTGCATCCTGGGCTGCATCAAGAGAGGAGTGCCAGCAGGTGGAGGCTGGTGATTGTCCCCCTCTCCTCTGCCCTTGTGAGGCCCCACTTGGAGTCCTGCGTCCAGGTCTGGAGCCCCCAGCACAAGAAGGATGTGGGCTGTTAGAGTGGGTCCAGAGGAGGGCCACAAAGATGATCAAGGGGCTGGAGTGCCTCTTCTATGAAGAAAAGCTGAGAGAGCTGGGCTGTTCAGCCTGGAGAAGAGAAGGCTCTGGGGTGATGTCATTGCAGATTTTCAATACTTAAAGTGGTCTTATAAAGTGGATGGAGAAGGACTCTTTACTCAGGTAGATAATGATAGGACAAGGGGAAATGGTTTTAAATTAAAAGAAAGGGGGAATTCCTATTAGAGGTTACCAGGAAAGTTTTCACTCAGGATAGTGAGGCACTGGAACAGGTTTTCCACAGAGGTATTGGATGCCCCATCCCTGCAGGTCTTCAACAGCAAGTTAGATGAAGTCCTGAGCAACCATGATCTCCTGGGGGGTGTCACTGCCCATGGTAGGGGAGTTGGAACTAGATGATCTTTGAGGTCCTTTCCAGCCCAGGCCATTCTGTGATTCCGCGATTCTATGACTGGTTAAAAATATTTTTAAAACTTGTTACGCAGAAGGATAAGAATAACATTATTTCTATCAATATAAAATTTTGCTAAAATATTAATAAAAATTGACTTAAGGAAATCATTCTCTCAGTTTCCCAAATAACCAGGTAGTCCTGTTCGGATTATTTCTAATATTACATTTTGATAATAAGTATAATGACAAAAATGATATGATAATAATGATAATGATAATGAAATGATAATAATGATAATAATGAAGTCATTCTTGATGATGAAGAAGCATGTATAGAAATATTTTTCTCACTCCACCTTTGATCTCCTTGTTCCTCACGCTGTAGATGAGGGTGTTCACTGCTGGAGGCGCCACCGAGTGCAGAACTGCCACAACCAGGTCCCTGGGTGGGGAAAAGATTGAGGGGGGCTTCAGGTAAGCAAACAGGACAGTGCTGACAAACAGGGAGAGCACGGCCAGGTGAGGGAGGCACGTGGAAAAGGCTTTGTGCCGGCCCTGCTGAGAGGGCATCCTCAGCACAGCCCTGAAGATCTGCACATAGGACAGCACAATGAAAAAAAAAACAACCGACACCTAAACAGAAGGTGACTGCAGTAAGCCCAAGTTCCCTGAGGTAGGCATCTGAGCAGGAGAGCTTGAGGATCTGGGGGATTTCACAGAAGAACTGGTCCACAGCATTGCCTTGGCAGAGGGGCAGGGAAAAGGTAGTGGCCGTGTGCAGGACAGCATGGAGAAAGCCACTGCCCCAGGCAGCTGCTGCCATCTGGGCACAAGCTCTGCTGCCCACGAGGCTCCCGTAGTGCAGGGGCTTGCAGATGGCAACGTAGTGGTCGTAGGACATGATAGTAAGAGTATAATATTCTGCTGATATGAAGAAGAGAAAGAAAAAGACCTGTGCAGCACATCCCTGATAGGAGATGGCCCTGGTGTCCCAGAGGGCATTGGCCATGGCTTTGGACAGAGTGGTGGAGATGCAGCCCAGGTCGAGGAGGGCGAGGTTGAGGAGGAAGAAGTACATGGGGGTGTGGAGGCGGTGGTCGCAGGCTACGGCGGTGAGGATGAGGCCGTTGCCCAGGAGGGCAGCCACGTAGATGCCCAGGAAGAGCCCGAAGTGCAGGAGCTGTAGCTCCCGCGTGTCTGCGAATGCCAGCAGGAGGAACTCAGTGATGGAGCTGCTGTTGGACATCTGCTAATTCTGGTCATGAGGTCCTGTACAAGGAGGAGAAAGGCAGTGATAATGTACCACAGGCATATCAGAGGAAAACTCTTTCCATTTTCTCACTTAAAATCACCCAAAATTGCCCATTTCCAGGCACATATTTTGAAGGTTTCTTTCATTGATTCTGCCTGAGAGTGTCTCTGGGAGCAGGGGACTCATCTGTGGGCAATGCAAGAGTCAGTCCTGCACTGCAGCCAGAGGTAGTAGCATGGTAGTAACATGGTAGTAACATGGTAGGAACAGGGTAGGAACATGGGGTAGTCTCAGATTCACTTTACTGCTGATATCAAAGAGATTTCTCCAGTTTTGCTCTCAGTTCACCCAACTGTAGAGCAGGGTGTGGAGATTTAGTTATTTAATTATTTGTTTTGTATTTTTGATTCTTGCTGACCCACCACACCTGAGGAGTGATTCTAAGGCATAAATCCTCGGTGTTCTGCTGCACTCCAAGTAAAACCTTGTGGATCCTCAGAGGCAAAGAGACTGTCCCTTTAGTGCAGAGCGTCCCACAGAGACGACAGCCAGTCTGTCCATCAGTGCTGGTCTCAGCTGTGCTGGCATCTCTTTGAGCTACAGGACAATTGCACTAAGGAGGTTCTCCTGAGAAGAACCAGGACACTGCTGAATGCAGAGGAAGCCAGGCTCCAAGTGCCCATCTCCAGACCCCTCACCCTCTCCCCGTACTCCCCTTCCCCCAGGCACCCCGAGGGCTCACCCCATGGGCACGTGAAACCCCCATCACCAGGCAGCCTGGGAACAAGAGCAGCAGCAGCACGGCCAGGTGGAGAAGCCAGGAGGAATGGCAGCGTGCTGCTGCCAGGGGAGGCAAGGCCAGGGAGGGACAGACGGACACTCAGCACACCCTCCTGTGCTGCAGCTCTGCCTGCAGAGGAGGCAGCTCCTGCTGGGGACAGCGGGGGCTTGAGGGCAGAGGCTGTGCTGGTGGCAGAGGAGAGCAGGGGGTGTCCCAGGGAAGGCGCCTGCCCTGCAGGGGCTGGCAGGGAGGTGCCTGAGCCCTCCCTCGCACAGCATTTCTGGCAGCAGCTCCCTCTCACTGCCTGCCCATGTCCCTGCTGCCTGCCGGTGTCCCTGCTGGGGGCTGATTCTCTGTCCACACGTCTCCTCCCTGTCCATGCTCACAGACCCATCCCACAAGCTGTGTGCTCAGATTCACTCAGATTCCCCTCCACTGCAGGAATCTGACAGCACAGAGTCCAAAAAATCTCTTCCCTTCAGATAAACCAAGCCTCTATCTTCCCTTCGAAATTTCCTCTTATAAATGCCATTCTCTACAGCTTCTTCTACAGTTTGCTGGAGAAACAGAGAGACAACTATCCCGACAGATGCTGTCAGGCATCGGATGTGCCAGCTGTAGAAGACCCCTCTGGCAACCCCACCTGCATGGCCCTGCAGCCAGAGACGTACCTTGTCAAGGGCTGTGCAGATTTCTCCTGCAGGCAGCTCTCAGCATCCTCCCACTCCCAGCTGCCTCCAAGCCCTCTCTCCTTCTCTCTTGTCCCCGTGCCAGCTGCGGTCAGAGCCCCCAGCCCTGCTGCGCTGTGCACAGGAGCTGCTCCTGGGCACAGCTGTCTCTCTGCACCAGGGCCCTCTTGCCACGAGCTCTCTCTGTCCCACGAGCCCGGCCCAGCTCAGCACCACACGCCCAGCCCAAGGCATTGGAATCCCCCCTCGGGGGGCTTTGCTGAGGAGCCCACGAACCTCAGGCACTGAGAGACAATTGAAGACATCTCTCAACAAGTCCAAGTCAGAGGCAAGTTTCCTGCAGTGTCCCCCTGAGGGTCAGCACTGACACAGCCTCCCTTGGAGCTCGTTAGAGCAGAGCATTGGAGGCAGTGAGGACAACTACAGAAAGACAATGTGAAGGTGACCCTGATGTCACTTTTCCAAACTGGATGTGTTTCACCAAGCACAAGGGTCAGGCCTTGACCCCCAGCCCCTGCAAAGGGAGATCCTTTCCCTTCACAACTTGCCCAGGGCTCTTCCTGGGGCAGGAGGAGATGGGGATGTGCATGGCCAAGTGCAGGAGAATGGTACGAGCCCTGCCTGGTTCATGGGTGGGGGCGAGGAGGCAATGAGGCCGTGGTGCTTTACCGATAAGCTGTCTCCTCCTAGGCCTCAGTGGCAGAGACAACAGCCAGAGCCATGGACACAAAGCCCTGGGTCCTGTTGGGACTCTCAGCCTTGGTAGAACCCTTCATACTCTCCACACCAGGCTGTCCTAGGGACTCCCACACCTGTACCTCTTTTCCTGTTGGCTCTAGACCCTTGTCCGTGTGGTGTCACACCGGATCTAAGCTGGGTCTGATAACTCAGATTTTTTGGTGGCCATGCTCCTTGTAAGGCAGCTCTGTAGGAAGCTGGCCTGGTTCCTGGGGAGCAGCACCACTGCTCGTATGGCATCCCTCGTGGTGCCCAGGCCCTCCTCCTCCTGGGCACTGCTCACTCAGCAGGGTCCCAGACTGCCCTGGTGTGAGGCGTTCCTCCTCTTCCTCTGGTGCAGGACTGGGCTCTCCTTCTTTTAAATGTCAAGATGTTTTTCTAGGCAAAAGCCTGCAGTTTCTCAAGTTTCCCCTGGACTGATGCTCCCTTCTGTCAGCTGTTAACATCTGCAGGCAGACAGTTCAACCTTTGTGTGATTGTGCTATCTCTGATAAGCGGCATCAGGAGCTGCAGGAATGTTTGGATAAAACAGCACAGAGTTTGTTTGGATAAACAGCACAGAGTCATAGAAGGGTAGGGGATGGAAGGCTGCCAGGTTCCACCTACTCTGTGTTTCCTTCTCAAGCATGCTGTCAGTTTGTCTGCAGCTGTGTCCTGAATCTTATGGGGCTGTGCAGGTCAAAATTAGAAGTGCCAAAGCCCTGCTAGAGCTCAGTCCGTATATCACTGTCAAAGAAAATAAGAAACTCTTTATAGAGATAATTTTTAAAAAAGGGGTTTAAGGAGAATCGTCATCCGTTATTGGATGGGGGAGGAAACCTGGTGACAAGAGATGAGGTAAAGCCTGAGGCACTTAATGCTGCCTTTGCCTCAGGCTCTAGCAGCAAGACCAGTTGTTCCCCTGGACATTTCTTCTTCCTCATGGCCAGTGCCAACCTACCAAGGTGCACTTTGTGGCATTTTTTCTCTCCTGCTCCTTCCTACTACCAAAGAAAGCTCCATCAGGGTGGAAACCACTCCTGAAGCAGGCATCCCAACACATCAGGCTCCTTGCGGCCTGTCAGCCAAGCAGACAGAAGTCACCTCCCCAGCATCTCCCAAGGCCTGGGCCTGCTGCTGGCCTTGCAGCTTCTTGGCTAGACACAGCCAAGCCTTGTGCCTCCTGCTGTCCAGTGCTGGACTCAAGCAGAAGGGACAGGACAACCCCTCTGCGGGCCTTCTTTCTGTCTGGGTCGTCCTGGGGATGAAGGCAGAGGGGATCCCACAGGCAGCATGCCAATCAGGGGCCTTCTGCTGGCCTAGCAGGGCCACTGGCAGATGTCAGCCCCAAAGTGCACATCCCAGGGAGAAGCCAAGGCTGACCTGCCACCTCCAGACACAAGGGACCTCACAGTCCCTTTGCGTGACACGTTCCTGCTGCTGCCCTATCAGCTGCAGAGACAGAAGTGACCTCCCAGTCACTGCCCCAGTCACATTCCTCCTGCTGTGGCAGGAGATCCTGAGGCAGAGATCACCTCTCTCGTCTCTTTGGGTCTAGGCCTCACTTTTCTGTGTTAGAAATTTAGCAAATGTGGTGGTCGGCTTAGGGAATCAGGTCTTTGGTTAGGTTATGGGTAAGCTTTGTGGAATAGTTTTTTGTTCTACGTCTGCCTAGAAGTCTGGGTTTAATAGGGGATTTTAATGCTAGTGTTAAGGGCAGGAATTAGGGTGAGCACAAGAGCAAAGGCAAGGGAATGGGCTATGGGCTGAGTTTTGCTTCATGGAATACTTTGAGTTCAAGCATTAAACTAGTGGATTCCTGTCAGCGTGTTGGAGTAGCATTTAGGTTTAGGGATTTAGGTTATTCTTTAAAATTGTGTAACGGCCTTACATCAGTGTTGTAATTCAGTGTTAAAGTAGCATCAATGTTACGTGAAGACTCTTACCTCTACGAAATCATAGCAGAGGTTCGCTCACCCTTCCCCCTCCCTCTCTAGTGTGGAGGGAGAGAATTAGAAAGAAATGAAAACTTGTGGGTTGAGATAAATTGAAAGTGTTTATTAGGACAGGAAATAAGGGATAATAATAATAATATTAATAATAATAATAGTATTAATAATAATGTTACGAACAAGTGATGCACAATGCAATTGCTCACCACCCGCTGACTGATGCCCAGACTATCCCTGAGCAGCCGGCACCCCCCACCACACCCAGCCCCTCCATATTGATTGTTCAGCATGACGTCAAATGGTATGGAATACCCCTTTGGCCAGTTGGGGTCAGCTGTCCTGGGTCTGTCCCCTCCCAGCTCCTGCTGCACCCCCAGACTGCTCGCTGGCAGGATAGAGCGAGAAGCTGGAAAGTCCTTGGCCTGGTGTAAGCACTGCTCTGCAACGATTAAAACATCAGCATGTTATCAGCACTCTTCTCATCCTAATCCAAAACATAGCACCCTACCAGCTACTAGGAGGAAAATTAACTCTGTCCTAACTGGAACCAGGACAAATGCTACACCTAAGGGTCACAACCTGCCTGAGATTAACTTGAGTTAAACTAGAAAAGAGAGATAGACACTTCCTTACTAAGTAAATAGTACTACTAGAATCAGTTTCTTCAGTGTGGCTTTCAGCTCCTGGTTCCTCATGCTGTAGATGAGGGGGTTCAGTACTGGAGGCACCACCGAGTACAGAACTGCCACCACCAGGTCCCTGGATAGGGAGGAGATGGAGGGGGGCTTCAGGTAGGCAAACAGGACAGTGCTGACAAAGAGGGAGACCACGGCCAGGTGAGGGAGGCACGTGGAAAAGGCTTTGTGCTGGCCCTGCTCAGAGGGCATCCTCAGAACAGCCATGAAGATCTGCACATAGGACAGCACAATGAAAACAAAACAGCCAAAGACTAAACAAACACTAACCACGAGAAGTCTAACTTCCTTTAGGTAGTCTGAACCTGAGCAGGAGAGCTTGAGGATCTGGGGGATTTCACAGAAGAACTTGTCCACAGCATTGCCTTGGCAGAGGGGCAGGGAAAATGTAGTGGCCGTGTGCAAGACAGCATGGAGAAAGCCACTGCCCCAGGCAGCTGCTGCCATCTGGGCACAAGCTCTGCTGCCCACGAGGCTCCCGTAGTGCAGGGGCTTGCAGATGGCAACGTAGTGGTTGTAGGACATGATGGTGAGAACATAAAATTCTGCTGATATAAAAAACAGATAGGAAAATACCTGTGCAGCACACCCTTGATAGGAGATGGCCCTGGTGTCCCAGAGGGCATTGGCCATGGCTTTGGACAGAGTGGTGGAGATGCAGCCCAGGTCGAGGAGGGCGAGGTGGAGGAGGAAGAAGTACATGGGGGTGTGGAGGCGGTGGTCACAGGCTACGGCGGTGAGGATGAGGCTGTTGCCCAGGAGGGCAGCCAGGTAGATGCCCAGGAAGAGCCCGAAGTGCAGGAGCTGCAGCTCCCGCGTGTCTGCGAATGCCAGCAGGAGGAACTCGCTCACAGAGCTGCTGTTGGACATCTGCTAATTCTGGTCATGAGGTCCTGTACAAGGAGGAGAAAGGCAGTGATAATGTACCACAGGCATATCAGAGGAAAACTCTTTCTATTTTTCACCTAAATTCACCCCAAATTACCCATTTCTAGGCAGATATTTTGAAGGTCTCTTTCATTGATTCTGCCTGAGAGTGTCTCTGGGAACAGGGGACTAATCTGTGGGCAATGCAAGAATCAGTCCTGCACTACAGCCAGAGGTAGTAGCATGGTAGTGTCATGGTAGGAACATGGTGTAGTCTCAGATTCACTTTACTGCTGATATCAAAGAGATTTCCCCAGTTTTGCTCCTAGTTCACCCAACTGCAGCGCAGTTAATTATTTGTTTTCTATTTTTGGTTTTAGCTGCCCCACCACACCTGAGGAGTGTTTCTACAGCATAAATCCTGGGCGTTCTGCTGCACTCCAAGTAAAACCTTGTGGATCCTCAGAGGCAAAGAGACTGTCCCTTTAGTGCAGAGTGTCCCACAGAGACAACACCCAGTCTGTCCATCAGTGCTGGCATCTCACCTGTGCTGGCATCAGCAGCACATTTCTGCATTTGAGCTGCAAGACAATTGCCTTCAGAGGTTGCCTTGAGAAGAACCAGGACACTGCTGAGGGCAGAAGAAGCCAGGCTCAAAGTGCCCATCTCCAGACCCCTCACCCTGTCCCTGTACTCCCCTTCCCACAAGTACCCCGAGGGCTCACTCCAAGGCAGGTGAAACCCCCATCCCCAGGCAGCCTGGGAACAAGAGCAGCAGCAGCACGGCCAGGTGGAGAAGCCAGGAGGAATGGCAGAGTCTACCTCATATTGGAGAAACAGAGAGATTTATCCTGTCAGATGCTATCCGCCATGAGATGTGTTGGCTTCAGAAAAACTCTTTGGAAATCCCATTTACCTGTTCCTGCTGCCAGAGACTCCCGGTGCCAAGAGCCTGCAGATCTGTCCTGCCACACGCTGCCCTCTGTTGCTGCGCTCCTCACTGCCTCCAAGCCCTCTCTCCTTCTCTCCTGTCCCCGTGCCAGCTGCGGTCAGAGCCCCCAGCCCTGCTGCGCTGGGCACAGGAGCTGCTCCTGGGCACAGCTGTCTCTCTGCAGCGCTGCCCGCGTGCCACGAGCTCCCCTTGGGCCCAGGAGCCCGGCCCAGCTCAGCAGCACAGCACCCGACCATGACATCGCTTGCTCTGTGACATCGGGCTCCCTCGAGGTGTCCCCAAGGCCTCAGGGCTGACAGCTCCCAAAGGCAGCAGAGTCTCTGCTGGGCTGTGGTGCTTGGAGCAGACTGAAGTCATCACCGACTGCTCCTCTCTGAACAGGGGATAGGCTGGTTTTAGAAGTGTGATTTGTGCTATTAAAGCAATTTTCTTCCCTTTCTCAAATACTTCTTGAGCTGTGTTGCCCCATGTGATGACGACATCAGTGTACTGGAGATGTTCAGGAGCTTCCCCCTCTTCCAGGGCAGTCTGGATCAGCCCATGGCAAATGGTAGGGCTGTGTTTCTACCCCTGGCGCAGTCCATTCCAGGTGGACAGGACGCCCCTCCAACTGAAAGCAAAGTGCGGCCTTCACACTGCTGCCAAAGGGATAGAGAAAAATGCATTAGCAATATTAATTGCGGCATAGCGCTTGGCTGCCTTTGACTGCAGTTCGTACTGAATGAAGTTCTAGCATGCCCAGCACAGCAGCACTCAGCGGTGGTGTGACTTCATTCAGGCACAGAAGCCCACCGTTCTCTTCCACTCACCATTAGAATTTTGCACTGTCCATATGGGACTCCTAAAGGGTGAGCAAGTGTTGGTGATCACTCCTTGGCTCTGCAGTCAATGAACCAGCTCATGCATGGGAATCAGGGAGTCTCTGTGAGTGCAGTACTGCCTCAGGTGCGCTGTTGTGGTAGTGATTGGCACCTGCTGCCCGTTGGCCATCAGCACCTGCACAGCAGAAGGGTCCTGTGAGAGAGTGGGAAAGGTAGACAACTGTTTGATGGTCTCCGTCTCCAGGGGAGTCATGCCCAAAGTCCATCCAGTAAACGTTTGGATCTTTGAAGTAACCTCTCCTGATTTAGTCTATGTCAAGGTAGCACAGAGCCTCCAGACCAGTCCCAATGGGTCACTTTTGCCACTCCTTCCCAGTTAGGCTCACTTCAGCCTCCAGTACAGTTAACTCTTGGGTTTGATGTGCCAGGCCAATACTCCTCAGAGTCCAATACACCCGATTGTCCCCTTCCTCCCCCTGGATGGAGGCTGGGCCCCTCTAGTCCTGCTCATAGTATTCATTACTCTATTTGGAGGACTGTCTCCTAGAAACTGGAGCAGTAATTTTCTCAGAAGAACCGCTTTTTGTGAATGTTTTTCCTTGTGCTTCATGGATCCCTGCCTCTAGGGTGGAGGTAGGGCAGATTTTTGCATCCCATTTTCTCATGGCCTTTCCATGGTCACACAGTTAAAACCACAGGGTGGCACGTAGTATGCACGCACTATATCAACTTTCTTGAGCAGAGGGATGTTTACACCTGATAGCTGAGCTATTGGTTCGCGCAGGTGGGGAGGAAGATGTATCCTCTTGTAGTTCTTGCACCTCATGAGAAAGTTTCTCTCAAGATGAGATGCAGGCCCATAGGGAAGAAGAGAAACTTTCTTTGTAATGCCGGAGTTGGCTAGCCGATTCACCCATGTGGGTTCCTCTTGGTCTTTCCAAGTCATTACTGTCAATGAGTTGGCATATGCTGATGGTGTGCTCTGTACAAACTTCTGCCACATGGGTTGTGTGCACTTGACTTCACCTGGATCTTTGGATAGCTGTTCATTTTCTAGGTTTCTACAAATGGCATTCAGCATGGCTAATTCCCTCAGATACTGGATACCCCTCTCCATGTTGGTCTACTTTCCTGGTTGACCTACAAGGTCTTCCTTCAAGGGATACTTTTCCTTGACACCTGACAGGATTAAGTTTCTTGTGCCCTTTTGCAATGTCTTTCTCATTCACCCCTTCCTTAGGGGGGGATCCAAGCTGCTTGGCTTCCCTGACCTCTAATTCCAGGCTATTGGCCCTGTTCTCCCAGCACTGGAGCAGCCAGGTGACAATGTGCTCACCAAGATGATGGCCGAAATCTTTTCCCTTATCTCCTAGCTAACACTGGGATAGGGACCACTTGGTTTCTGATGCTTATATGTTCTCTTCTTTTTTGTCATCCTGCCTCCATGATGGCCCAACTATGGAGAAACCTGCCTTATCTTCTTCCATATTTCTTGTCTGGGTAGGAGTTTCTTCACTTTCTAAAGAAAAACTGACTTCCACACCTATTGTTTTCTCTTTCATAAAGAGGCAACCAATACAGGCACAGGCTGGTTCTCTGGCCCATCGCAGGGGCTGGAGTGGCTGCAGGGCCCATCACAGGAGTTGTTCTGGCTGCAGGGCCTTTCAGAGGAGTTGGAGTGGCTGCAGAGCCTATTGCAGGTTTTGGAGTGGCTCTAGGGCCTGTCACAGGGGTTGGTTTAACTTTGGGCACACCTCAGGAGCTCAGAGGTGAAGTTCCAAAGCACTGGATGTGCCCACTGCTCTAGGTGCCTGCCCAGATCCTCCCACACTCCCTGCCACTCCTCACATTCCTGCCTCTAGACAGATCTCTGGATGGCATGCTTAAGTGGTTGTTTGACTTTAAACAAAAGCTGAAACACATTCAGGAGACATAACAATAGGAACACGTTGGTTTGACCATCCCAAGGATATTCAAAGCTTTGAAGAGCTTATGTAACTAGCCTGGAGGAGAAGGGGGAGGTGAAGGAGAAAGGGAGAGTGAACCAGTGGGGAAAAGTGTCCTCCCCTTGTCTCCCCCATGGCTTGGTTTCCTGAGGAGAAAAGGTCAAGACTGTAATTCTTAATAGTTTCTGAGAGATGGCTCCCAAGGTATGGAGGTAATGGCAATGCTGAGTACAAGTACCAGATTAGTTTCATGACCAGGAATTTTATCATATCATAATGATAATATCATAATATCATGGGAGATGAGTGGCTGGAATGCTGCCTGGCCGAGAAGGACCTGGGAGTACTTGTTGATAGTCGGCTGAATATGAGCCAGCAGTGTGCCCAGGTGGCCAAGAAGGCCAACAGCATCCTGGCCTGTATAAGAAGCAGTGTGGCCAGCAGGTCTAGGGAAGTGATTGTTCCCCTGTACTCGGCTCTGGTGAGGCCGCACCTCGAGTACTGTGTTCAGTTTTGGGCCCCTCGCTACAGGAAGGACATGGACGTGCTCGAGAGAGTCCAGAGAAGGGCGACCAAGCTGGTGAGGGGTCTGGAGAACAAGTCTTCCGAGGAGCGGCTGAGGGAGCTGGGACTGTTCAGCCTGGAGAAGAGGAGGCTCAGGGGCGACCTTATCGCTCTCTACAGTTACCTTAAAGGAGGCTGTAAAGAGGTGGGGGTTGGTCTGTTCTCCTACGTGCCTGGTGACAGGACGAGGGGGAATGGTCTAAAGTTGCACCAGGGGAGTTTTAGGTTGGATGTTAGGAAGTACTTCTTTACCGAAAGAGTTATTAAGCATTGGAACGGGCTGCCCAGGGAGGTGGTGGAGTCACCATCCCTGGAGGTCTTTAAAAGACGTTTAGATGTAGAGCTTAGCGGTATGGTTTAGTGGAGTACTTAGTGTTAGGTCGGAGGTTGGACTCGATGATCTTGAGGTCTCTTCCAACCTAGAAATCTGTGATACTGTGATAAGCCAGTGTTACACGATACAGCAAAAGAATAAACTTGAAGCAGCCATCAGAAAAGATAAACAGCATGACAGGGGAGACATACAGGAAGTCATGTGGAATACAACACAGTTCTGAAATTGAGCACAACAGACCTGAGATTAAAAAAAATAATAATAAATCAACTTTTTTTATCAGCAACTACTAAAATCATCTAATTCCTGTAATAGCTTCCTATTTTTTTATTTTTTTTTTGTTTATGTCCTGGTTCCAGTTAGGACAGAGTTAAGTAGCTCATAGTAGCTGGTAGGGTGCTATGTTTTGGATTAGGATGAGAAGAGCGCTGATAACATGCTGATGTTTTAATTGTTGCAGAGCAGTGTTTACACCAGGCCAAGGACTTTTCGGCTTCTTGCTCTGTCCTGCCAGCGAGCAGGCTGGGGGTGCAGCAGGAGCTGGGAGGGGACAGACCCAGGACAGCTGACCCAAACTGGCCAAAGGGGTATTCCATACCATCTGACGTCATGCTAAACAATATATAGGGGTGGCTGGCCGGGGTGGGGGGGCCGGCTGCTCGGGGATAGGCTGGGCATCGGTCAGCGGGTGGTGAGCAATTGCACTGTGCATCACTTGTTTTCTTACACATTATTATTGTTAATACTATTACCATTATCACTATTATTATTATTATTGTTATTATTATTTTCCTGTCTTAATAAACTGTCTTTATCTCAACTCACAGGCTTCACTTTCCCGTTTCTCTCCCCCATCCCAGAGAGGGAGGGGGGAGGGTGAGCGAACGGCTGTGTGGTGTTTAGCTGCCAGCCGGGTTAAACCACAGCAGTTTATTATTTAACATGCTGTGGTGAGATCTGTCATTGGCTCAAACTTCATGCTCCATGTTGGGCACCAAAAAGAGCGTGGTTTAACCCGGCAGGCAGCTCAGCACCACACAGCCATTCCCTCACACACACACCCTGCTACACCCCCAGTGGATGCAGGAGAGAATGAGGAGGGGGAAAAAAATAAACTAAAAAAAAAAGAAAAAAAAACCCAACAACATAAAGACAGTTTGATAGGACAGAAAAGGAAGACAAATAATACGAACAATGATGACGATGACCATGAAGGTGATTGCCTGTCCCGCAGCAGTGGTACCCCCTACCCTGGCCAGCCACCCCATATTGATGGTTCAGCATGACGGCTGCGGTATGGAACATCCCTTTGGCCACTTGGGGTCAGCTGTCCTGCTTCTGTCCCCCCCAGCTCCTCAGGCACCCCGAGCCCTCCACTGCTGGGCAACAACTAAGCCATCAGTGTGTGATCATCATTCTTCTCATGCTAAATGCAAAACACAGCATCATACCAGCTACTAGGAGGAAAATTAACTCGATCCTAGCCAACAGCAGGACACCCACAGACTAAGGGCATGATATCTCTGTGTGTATATCAAAAGAGAAAAGGTGGTGGTGATTAATTAGAAAGTACTGGAGCTGAGCACGATGCAGATGGTGTGGAATATGGGGTGGATATTGTCCTCGTTTTGGCTGGGATAGACTTAATTTTCTTCCTGTTAGCTGGTATGGCGCACTGTTTATAGGACTCAGTTCCAGACAAAATAACAGCATGCATGAGACGGAAGAAGAGAAAAATGTGGAATCTGGCAGCCTTCTACCCTGTACCCTTATATGAGTTTGTGATGCAATTCCATTCAAATAGTTACTGCGGTATTGTCCAAACTGTCCTACAAACTCCTGCTGCTGTTACCTTGTGAGAGACGGCATAATCAGGGTGAGCCATCTGCCTGCAGACATTAACAGCAGACAGAATGGAGCATCTGTCCAGGGGAACCTTGAGAAACTGCAGGATTTTGCCTACAGAAACCTCTTGACCTTTACAAGGAGAAGAGCCCAGTCCTGCAGCAGAGGAAGAGGAACCCCACACATCAGGGCAGACTGGGACCCTGCTGAGTGAGCAGTGCCCAGGAGGAGGAGGGCCTGGGCACCACGAGGGATGCCATATGAGCAGTGGTGCTGCTCCCCAGGAACCAGGCCAGCTTCCTACAGAGCTGCCTTACGAGGAGCATGGCCACCAAGAAAATCTGAGTTAGACTCAGCTCACATCCGGTGTGACACCACATGGACAAGGGTCTGTAGCCAGCAGGGAAAGATGTGCAGGTCTGGGAGTCCCTAGGACAGTCTGGTGTGGAGAGGAGCAAAGGCTGTTGCAAGGCTGAGACTCCCAACAGGACCCAGGGCTTTGTGTCCATGGCTCTGGCTGTTGTCTCTGCCACTGAGGCCTAGGAGGAGACAGCTTATCGTGAAAGCACCAGGGCCTCATTGCCTCCTCGCCCCCACACATGAACCAGGCAGGGCTCGTACCATTCTCCTGCACTTGGCCATGCACATCCCCATCTCCTCCTGCCCCACAAAGAGCCCTGAGCAGTGTGTGAAGGGAAAGGATCTCCCTTCCCAGCGGCTGGGGGTCAAGGCCTGGTCCTTTTCATTCGTGAAACACATCCAGTTTTCCTACACATCAGGGTCACCTTCACAGTGCCTTTCTCTCCTTGTCGTCACTGCCTCCAATGCTCTGCTCTAACGAGCTCCAAGGGAGGCTGTGTCAGTGCTGGCCCTCAGGGGGACACTGCAGGAAACTTGCCTCTGACTTGGACTTGTTGAGAGATGTCTTCAATTGTCTCTCAGTGCCTGAGGTTCGTGGGCTCCTCAGCAAAGCTCCACGAGGGGGTATTCCAATGCCTTGGGCTGGGCGTCTGGTGCTGAGCTGGGACGGGCTCCTGGGACAGAGAGAGCTCGTGGCAAGAGGGCCCTGGTGCAGAGAGACAGCTGTGCCCAGGAGCAGCTCCTGTGCACAGCGCAGCAGGGCTGGGGGCTCTGACCGCAGGTGGCACGGGGACAGGAGAGAAGGAGAGAGGGCTTGGAGGCAGTGAGGAGCGCAGCAACAGAGGGCGGCGTGTGGCAGGACAGATCTGCAGGCTCTTGGCACCGTGAGGCTCTGGCAGCAGGAACATGCAGGTGGGGTTGCCAGAGGGGTCTTCTACAGCTGGCACTTCTGATGCCTGACAGCATCTGTCGGGATGGGTCTCTCTTCATCCAGCGAGGAGTAGAAGATGCTCTACAGAATGGCATTTCTAAGAGGAAATTTTAAGAGTATGACTGAGGCTTAGTTTTTCTGAAGGGAAAGTCTTTTTTGGATTCTGCGCTTTCAGATACCTTCAGTAGAGGGGAATCTGAGTGAATCTGAATACACAGCCTGTGGGATGGAATCTGTGACTGTAGACAGGGAGGAGACGTGGGGACACAGAAGCAGCTCCCAGCAGGGACACGGGCAGGCAGTAGGGATATGGAGAGGTGGTGAGAGGGAGCTGCTGCCAGAAATGCTGTGCGAGGGAGGGCTCAGGCACCTCCCTGCCATCCCCTGCAGGGCAGGCGCCTTCCCTGGGACACCCCCTGCTCTCCTCTGCCACCAGCACAGCCTCTGCCCTCAAGCCCCCGCTGTCCCCAGCAGGAGCTGCCTCCTCTGCAGGCAGAGCTGCAGCACAGGAGGGTGTGCTGAGTGTCCGTCTGTCCCTCCCTGGCCTTGCCTCCCCTGGCAGCAGCACGCTGCCATTCCTCCTGGCTTCTCCACCTGGCCGTGCTGCTGCTGCTCTTGTTCCCAGGCTGCCTGGGGATGGGGGTTTCACCTGCCCATGGAGTGAGCCCTCGGGGTGCCTGGGGGAAGGGGAGTACGGGGAGAGGGTGAGGGGTCTGGAGATGGGCACTTGGAGCCTGGCTTCTTCTGCCCTCAGCAGTGTCCTGGTTCTTCTCAGGAGAACCTCCTTAGTGCAATTGTCCTGTAGCTCAAAGAGATGTCAGCACAGCTGAGACCAGCACTGATGGACAGACTGGCTGTCATCTCTGTGGGACGCTCTGCACTAAAGGGACAGTCTCTTTGCCTCTGAGGACCCACAAGGTTTTACTTGGAGTGCAGCAGAACGCCCAGGATTTATGCCTTAGAATCACTCCTCAGGTGTGGTGGGGCAGCTAAAACCAAAAATACAAAACAAATAATTAAATAAGTAAATCTCCACACCCTGCTCTGCAGTTGGGTGAACTGGGAGCAAAACTGGGGAAATCTCTTTGATATCAGCAGTAAAGTGAATCTGAGACTACCCCATGTTCCTACCATGTTACTCCCATGCTACTACCATGCTACTACCTCTGGCTGTAGTGCAGGACTGATTCTTGCATTGCCCACAGATGAGTCCCCTGTTCCCAGAGACACTCTCAGGCAGAATCAATGAAAGAGACCTTCAAAATATCTGCCTGGAAATGGGAAATTTTGGTGATTTTAAGTGAAAAAATGGAAAGAGTTTTCCTCTGATATGCCTGTGGTACGTTATCACTGCCTTTCTCCTCCTTGTACAGGACCTCATGACCAGAATTAGCAGATGTCCAACAGCAGCTCCATCAGTGAGTTCCTCCTGCTGACATTCGCAGACATGCGGGAGCTGCAGCTCCTGCACTTTGGGCTCTTCCTGGGCATCTACCTGGCTGCCCTCCTGGGCAATGGCCTCATCCTCACCACCGCAGCCTGCCACCACCGCCTCCACACCCTCATGTACTTCTTCCTCCTCAACCTTGCCGTCCTCGACCTGGGATCCATCTCCACCACTCTCCCCAAAGCCATGGCCAATGCCCTCTGGGACACCAGGGCCATCTCCTATCAAGGGTGTGCTGCACAGGTCTTTCTGTTTGTCTTCTTGATTCTAACAGAATTTTATGTTCTCACCATCATGGCCTATGACCGCTACGTGGCCATCTGCAAGCCCCTGCACTACGGCAGCCTCGTGGGCAGCAGAGCTTGTGCCCAGATGGCAGCAGCTGCCTGGGGCAGTGGCTTTCTCCATGCTGTCCTGCACACGGCCACTACCTTTTCCCTGCCCCTCTGCCAAGGCAATGCTGTGGACCAGTTCTTCTGTGAAATCCCCCAGATCCTCAAGCTCTCCTGCTCAGATGCCTACCTCAGGGAAGTTGGGGCACTTGTCTTTAGTGTTTCTTTAGCTTTTGACTGTTTTGTTTTCATTGTTTTGTCCTATGTGCAGATCTTCAGGGCTGTGCTGAGGATGCCCTCTGAGCAGGGCCTGCACAAAGCCTTTTCCACGTGCCTCCCTCACCTGGCCGTGGTCTCCCTCTTTATCAGCACTATCATGTTTGCACACTTGAAGCCCCCCTCCATCTCTTCCCCATCCCTGGACCTGCTGGTGGCAGTTTTATATGTGGTAGTACCTCCAGCAGTGAACCCCCTCATCTACAGCATGAGGAACCAGGACCTGAAAGACACACTGAAGAAAATGCTTCTAGTTGTAATATTTACTTAGCAATGATTTGGCTATCTCACTTTTCTAGTTTAACTCAAGTTAATCTCAGGCAATTTGTGACCTTTAGGTACGTATTCTTTAAAATTCTGTTTGCAGATAAATATTTGCTTTCATTACTCTTTTCCAGATGACCAACCCTCTGTGTGACCCAGAGGCTTTCTCTGAATGTGTTTATTCCTAAATGACACCTGGCCTCCATTGTGGCATCTTGTTAATAAAATGAAGTTGCTCAGTGCTCAGGGCTCTTCCCAAACTGGAGAGCAGAAGACGCTCAGGGAGTGCCAGGCTCAAGGCCTCACTCTTGTGCTTGGGTGCCACCTGGACACAGGGGCAGGAGGGCACGGGGTGGGGGGTGAGGGAGTCAGGGCTGGACTGAGTCATCACTGGTGGATTCCCAGTGCCCCTGGAGGCCCTGACTGGTCAAGAAGCAGCTTCCTGGGATTGAAACGTGACAGGGCTGGTAGCATAAGGGAGATATCGGGACCCACCAGGATACCCTAAGGGTTCTCCTGGGATGCCGTGTGCCTTGTGTTGGGTGGGCAGCGAGTGGGTCTTCACAGTAAAGCTAAGCCAAAGGATGCACGGGCTGATGGGAGCTCTGCAATGGCAGGACACACAGCGAGGCCACAGCACAGAGGTCTCAGAGGCCTTTAGAGTGAACAAACGGAAAGGGCCAAGACTGGGTGAGCAGGCAAGGTCCGGGGGGTGGGGAGTGGTGGGCAGGGGCTGGGCTGGGCTGGGCAGTGCCCGGCAGAGGGCAGCAGCAGCGTCAGGGAGCGGTGGCAGCATGCAGGGGAGGGCTCCCAGCAGGGCTTGGTGCTGCAGAGCCAGGGCTGGGGAAGGGAGCCCAGAGCTGCCGGGGCAGGGGACACGAGGCCGCTCGGGGCCCTTGCTGGCCTGGGCAGAGCAGGAAGGGGGCCCAGGGCATTCGTCCCCTCACCGCAGCCTGCCACGACCTGCACAGTGCTCACGGAGCATCCAGGGCCAGGCTCTGCGCCGTGGTGCGCAGGGAGAGGGCAAAGCCTCTCTGAAAAAGAGGCTGAAACCGAAAAAGGTCCCTCCGCTGCCCCGTGGTGTGACAGGGCCAGGGTGGGACAGGTTACCTTTATTGGATGTAGTTCTTGTGTAATTTGCATTGGTGATGGCACAAAAAGACAGTTCCTTCTGCAACAATGTACATCCTTCTTCATGTTAGGACACAACTCAACGTCCTTCACTCTGCTTTATGTCATCGATGAACATGATTATGTCTCCTTGATTACTCTGAGGCACAGTGCAATGCTTTTTGCCTTCTGACACTCCAGCACAATATGTGTGACTTTCCCTTACTCTGCTCATTGACCTGATGGGTCATTTCACATTTTTCACTTTCATATCCCTAGTTGGAAGGGGATGATTCCCCAAAGTGGGGGAAGATGATGGGTTCTGCCTCAGCCATTTGCATCATGCTATACTTGAGTTTTTCAGTCGGAATTTGCTAAAGATGACCCAGGAATGTAAATGGGTGTTCAAGTGTCCCGTAGGAATAAGGGAGAGTATCATGGGTTTCCAATGGACATTTCAGATTTAGGTCAGTCCCAGGAACCCACTGAACTAGGGTGTTGTCTTTGAAGGGGTTTCCTGTGCTGGTCTGGGCTGCAGTTACAGGGACAAAGACCACTGCTGGCCGTGGAGGTGCCCTGGGAATTCCACCTGGCTACATACGAATCCTCCAAACGGCTCTGGTCTCTTACATGTCCTGCTTGCTTATTGTCTGACAGCAAACCTCTGCCTGAATACCCAGTAATTTCTTTAGTACTTAAGTAGCAGAGCAATTCCCCTTACTCTTTGATCATTCAGACCGCTCTCACCAACCCAGTTGCTGCTTTGAGTTTTAGTGAGTTCCAGCTCGCCCATATCTCAGCAGTCTGTCTAATGGTTTCCTTAGCAAGAAACTCATCTTTTCTCATTGAATTACTATGATACGGATTAATATTAACACTATTGTTTTAAATTTCCTATTAATCAGTGTAAAATACATCTTGTACATTCATTCTTTTGGGAAGATAAACATCACTGGAGGCAAAAAAAATGAGGAACTTGAAGTTTGTTTGTTTTTTTTGAAAATTGCAGCATGATTTCCTATTGTTTGTTTTTAAATATGAAAAACCCTACTATTCTTATCAAAGCAGAGCTCCAAAGGAGAAACCCTAGAAAAGTATCTATAGGAGAATGATGCTCTAATCTGAAATGCAAGAAAATTCAGCCTTTAAAATGTGGAAAGATTTCTTTTAGATGCTCTTTGAAATCTCCCTCCTTAACTACACCATGAAAGCTCTCCAATTAGCTGCACAAGTCTTGAAGACTTGAAGAAAATTATGGGAGAGATATGTCTGCTTAGGACTTTCGATGTCTTACTGAGTTCCATGGTGTATTTTGGTGCTGAGTCAATAAAACTTGGGTACTGAGAGGAGAATGATGCAACTGCTTGAGAAAGTAAAGTCAGAAGGAAAAGTTGAAGTGACTTGGAGTATTAATGGGCCCCACTGAGGGCTGTTCCTAACAAAGCCTCCCCAGGGACTTGTTAGGGCAGATAATTGGAGGCCATGATTCCAGACAGGCAAAGCGCTGTGCTGAGAAAAGTCTTCGTTGGTTTTGGTGAAGCAGAAGGGCCAAGGCCTGACCCCAGCCACTGGGAGGGGAGATCCTGCACCCCCCCGTCTGGCTCAGGGCTCTTCTTGGGGTCTGTATGATGTGGTGGGCAGTGTGATGCCACGAGAAGAACTTCATTAGGACACCTCCCCACCCCTGCACAGGGTATCAAGGAAGCAGTGAGGCCCCATTGCAATGACTCTATCTCGTCTCCTCAGAAGCTCTAGCCAGAGGGACAAAAACGTCAGGGCTGTTGGGGCCTCCCTTTCTGCCAGAACCCTCTGCCTTCTCCTCTGCAGGCTTTCCTCTGCTGTCCCACACTTTGCCCTATTTCCTTGAAGTCTGCAGACACCCATCTCTGTTAACCACCTTGCTCTCATCCAGGACTTTCCATCATTTTACCAATCTCTTGTCAACCCTCGCCAGCTGTTCCATGAAACACAAAGCTAGAGTCTGATCATAGATACTCACCAGCATCTCCCAAGGCCTGGGCCTGCTGCTGGCCTTGCAGCTTCTTGGCTAGACACAGCCAAGCCTTGTGCCTCCTGCTGTCCAGTCCTGGACTCAAGCAGAAGGGACAGGACAACCCCTGTGCGGGCCTTCTTTGTGTCTGGGTCGTCCTGGGGATGGAGGCAGAGGGGATCCCACAGGCAGCATGCCAAGCAGGGGCCTTCTGCTGGCCTAGCAGGGCCACTGGCAGATGTCAGCCCCAAAGTGCACATCCCAGGGAGAAGCCAAGGCTGACCTGCCACCTCCAGACACAAGGGACCTCACAGTCCCTTTGCGTGACACGTTCCTGCTGCTGCCCTATCAGCTGCAGAGACAGAAGTGACCTCCCAGTCACTGCCCCAGCCACATTCCTCCTGCTGGGGCAGGAGATCCTGAGGCAGAGCTGAGCTCAGCAGAGCATTCCCACCCATTTCCTCCTTGTGGCCCACAAGCTGATCAGATCCATGGCCCCTCACATCCATCTCTGAATGTCATGTGACTTCACAGCAACCTCACTCTTCCTGCCCTGCTCCAAGGGAACAAGAACCTAACATTACGGGTTAGGAGAGGGTCTGAAGGAGAGGAGGTCAATGCACAGGAGGACAGGGTTTGGATGTTAGTTGTTCATGTATGGCAGTAGGGACTGCGGCGAACATTTCTGGGTGAGAGCTTAAGCAAATATTGAGTGGGAGGGTTTGGTGTTGGGATGAGATGAATCATATCATTTTAATGGGCAACTTTAGACGTATTAAAACAAAGAAGGTCCTGTAACGAAAACAGTCATAAATACACAAACACACACAAAAATAATTATATATATAATATTCGTTGTTCTTCTAGTCATTGATATTACTAGTCATCTGCAGAGGTAGAATGGAAATTTATTGCTTCTGAAACACATCTACTCATTAATTTCCACAGCGCTTGCTTAAGCTCCTTGTTCCTCATGCTGTAGATGAGGGGGTTCAGTGCTGGAGGCACCACCGAGTACAGAACTGCCACCACCAGGTCCAGGGATGGAGAGGAGGTGGATGGGGGCTTCAGGTAGACAACCACAGCAGTGCTGACAAACAGGGAGACCACGGCCAGGTGAGGGAGGCACGTGGAAAAGGCTTTGTGCCGGCCCTGCTCAGAGGGCATCCTCAGCACAGCCCTGAAGATCTGCACATAGGACACCACAATGAAAACAAAACAACCAAATAGCAAAGAAACACTAAACACAAGTGCCACAACTTCCCTGAGGTAGGCATCTGAGCAGGAGAGCTTGAGGATCTGGGGGATTTCACAGAAGAACTGGTCCACAGCATTGCCTTGGCAGAGGGGCAGGGAAAAGGTAGTGGCCGTGTGCAGGACAGTATTGAGAAAGCCACTGCCCCAGGCAGCTGCTGCCATCTGGGCACAAGCTCTGCTGCCCACGAGGCTCCCGTAGTGCAGGGGCTTGCAGATGGCAAGGTAGCGGTCATAGGACATGACAGTGAGAACATAAAATTCTGCTGATATGAAGAAGAGAAAGAAAAAGTCCTGTGCAGCACATCCTTGATAGGAGATGGCCCTGGTGTCCCAGAGGGCATTGGCCATGGCTTTGGGGAGAGTGGTGGAGATGCAGCCCAGGTCAAGGAGGGCGAGGTTGAGGAGGAAGAAGTACATGGGGGTGTGGAGGCGGTGGTCGCAGGCTACGGCAGTGAGGATGAGGCCGTTGCCCAGGAGGGCAGCCAGGTAGATGCCCAGGAAGAGCCCGAAGTGCAGGAGCTGCAGCTCCCGCGTGTCTGCGAATGCCAGCAGGAGGAACTCAGTGATGGAGCTGCTGTTGGACATCTGCTTATTCTGGTCATCAGGTCCTGTACAAGGAGGACAGACGCAGTGATAATGTACCACAAGCATATCAGAGGAAAACTCTTTGTATTTTCTCACTTAAAATCACCAAAAATTGCCCATTTCTAGGCAGATATTTTGAAGGTCTCTTTCATTGATTCTGCCTGGGAGTGTCTCTGGGAGCAGGGGACTCATCTGTGGGCAATGCAAGAATCAGTCCTGCACTGCAGCCAGAGGTAGTAGCATGGTAGTAACATGGTAGTAACATGGTAGGAACAGGTAGGAACATGGGGTAGTCTCAGATTCACTTTACTACTGATATCAAAGAGATTTCCCCAGTTTTGCTCCTAGTTCACCCAACTGCAGAGCAGAGGTGTGGAGATTTAGTTATTTAATTATTTGTTTTCTATTTTTCATTTTACCTGCCCCACCACACCTGAGGAGTGATTCTAAGGCATAAATCCTGGGCATTCTGCTGCACTCCAAGCAAAACCTTGTGGATCCTCAGAGGCAAAGAGACTGTCCCTTTAGTGCAGAGCGTCCCACAGAGATGACAGCCAGTCTGTCCATCAGTGCTGGTCTGAGCTGTGCTGGCATCTCTTTGAGCTACAGGACAATCGCCTTCAGAGGCTGTCCTGAGAAGAACCTGGAAACTGTTGAGGGAAGAAGAAGCGAGGCTCCACGTGCCCATCTCCAGACCCCTCACCCTGTCCCCATACTCCCCTTCCCCCAAGCACCCCGAGGGCTCACTCCATGGGCAGGTGAAACCCCCATCCCCAGGCAGCCTGGGAACAAGAGCAGCAGCAGCACGGCCAGGTGGAGAAGCCAGGAGGAATGGCAGCGTGCTGCTGCCAGGGGAGGCAAGGCCAGGGAGGGACAGACGGACACTCAGCACACCCTCCTGTGCTGCAGCTCTGCCTGCAGAGGAGGCAGCTCCTGCTGGGGACAGCGGGGGCTTGAGGGCAGAGGCTGTGCTGGTGGCAGAGGAGAGCAGGGGGTGTCCCAGGGAAGGCGCCTGCCCTGCAGGGGATGGCAGGGAGGTGCCTGAGCCCTCCCTCGCACAGCATTTGTGGCAGCAGCTCCCTCTCACCGCCTGCCCATGTCCCTGCTGCCTGCCCATGTCCCTGCTAAGAGCCACTTCTGTGTCCCCACGTCTCCTCCCTGTCTACACTCATAGATTCCATCCCACAGGCCGTGTATTCAGATTCACTCAGATTCCCCTCCACTGAAGGTATATTAAAACGCAGAATCCAAAAAAGACTTTCCCTTCAGAAAAACGTAGCCTCAGTCATACTCTTAAAATTTCCTCTTAGAAATGCCATTCTGTAGAGCATCTTCTACTCCTCGCTGGAGAAAGAGAGAGACCCATCCTAACAGCTGCTATCAGGCATCGGATGTGCGAGCTGTAGAAGACCCCTCTGGCAACCCCACCTGCATGGCCCTGCAGCCAGAGACTCACGGTGCCAAGAGCCTGCAGATCTGTCCTGCCACACGCTGCCCTCTTTTGTTGGCTCCTCACTGCCTCCAAGCCCTCTCTCCTTCTCTCCTGTCCCCATGCCACCTGCGGTCAGAGCCCCCAGCCCTGCTGCACTGTGCACAGGAGCTGCTCCTGGGCACAGCTGTCTGTCTGCACCAGGGCCCTCTTGCCACGAGCTCTCTCTGTCCCACAAGCCCGGCCCAGCTCAGCGCCAGACGCCCAGCCCAAGGCATTGGAATCCCCCCTCGGGGGGCTTTGCTGAGGAGCCCACGAACCTCAGGCACTGAGAGACAATTGAAGACATCTTTCAACAAGTCCAAGTCAGAGGCAAGTTTCCTGCAGTGTCCCCCTGAGGGCCAGCACTGACACAGCCTCCCTTGGAGCTCGTTAGAGCAGAGCATTGGAGGCAGGGAGGAGAAGGAGACAAAGGCAATGTCAAGGCACACTGATATGTAGAAAAGCTAGATGTGTTTCAGAAAAAAAATTACCAGGCCTTGACCCCCAGCCCCTGGGAAGGCAGATCTGTTCCTGTCACCTTGCTCAGGGCTCTTCGTGGGGCAGGAGGAGATGGGGATGTGCATGGCCAAGTGCAGGAGAATGGTACGAGCCCTGCCTGGTTCATGTGTGGGGGCGAGGAGGCAATGAGGCCCTGGTGCTTTACCGATAAGCTGTCTCCTCCGAGGCCTCAGTGGCAGAGACAACAGCCAGAGCCATGGACACAAAGCCCTGGGTCCTGTTGGGACTCTCAGCCTTGTCACAGCCCTTGCTGCTCTCCACACCAGGCTGTCCTAGGGACTCCCAGACCTCCACATCTTTCCCTGCTGGCTGTCGATCCTTCTCCATATGGTGTCACACTGGATCTGAACTGTCTGATAACTCAGATTTTTTGGTGACCATGCTCCTCGTAAGGCAGCTCTGTAGGAAGCTGGCCTGGTTCCTGGTGAGCAGCACCACTGCTCATCTGGCATCCCTTGTGGTGCCCAGGCCCTCCTCCTCCTGGGCACTGCTCACTCAGCAGGGTCCCAGTCTGCCCTGATGTGTGGGGTTCCTCTTCCTCTGCTGCAGGACATGTTCTCCTCTCTTTGTAAAAGTCAAGAGGTTTCTGTAGGCAAAATCCTGCAGTTTCTCAAGGTTCCCCTGGACAGATGCTGCATTCTGTCAGCTGTTAATGTCCGCAGATTGATGGCTCACCCTGATTGTGATGATCCGGGGAACTACAGGCCTGTCAGTGTGACCTCTTTACCAGGTAAACTCATGAAGCAGATTATCTTGAGTACCATCACGCAACACTTCCAGGGCAACCAGGTGATCAGGCCCAGTCAGCATGATTGTACCAAAGCAGGCCCTGCTTGACAAGTCAGATCTCAATCTATGACAAGGTGATGTGCTCAGTGGACAAGGGAAAGGCTGTGGATGTGGTTTAACTAGACTTCCATAAGGTTTTTGAAACCACTTCCCAAAGCATTCTCATGGAGAAACTCAAGGCCTGGATGGACGTACGCTTCATTGGGTTAAAAACTAGCTGAGTCTCCAAGTCCAAAGCGCTGTGGTGAATGGAGCCAAAGGCAACTGGAGGCCAGTCACTAGTGGTGTCCCCCAGGGCCCAGTACTGGGGCCAGTTCTCTTTGATATCTTCAACAATGATCTGGATGAGGGGATCGAATGCACCCTCAGTTTGTTTGCAGGTGACACCAAGTTCAGAAAGAGTGTTGATCTGCTCGAGGGTAAGAGGTGATTGTAGGAAGTGATTGTCCCTCTGTGCTCAGCCCTGGTGAGGCCACACCTTGAGTACTGCATTCAGCTCTGGGGCCCCCAACACAAGAAGGACATGGATCTATTACTATTAGAATGAGTCCAAAGGAGGGCCATGAGGATGATCAAGGGGCTGGAGCACCTCTCCTATGAAGACAGGCTGAGGGAGTTGGGGTTGTTCAGCCTGGAGAAGAGAAGGCTCCGGGGAGACCTTACAGCGGCCTTCCAGTACCTAAAGGGGCCTACAGGAAAGCTGGGGAGGGACTCTTCATCCAAGAGAGCAGTGATAGGACTAGGGGTAATGATTTAAACTGAAAGAGGGTAGATTCAGATTAGACATTAGAAAGAAGTTCTTTACTCAGAGGGTGAGAGGAACAGGGTGCCCAGAGAAGTTGTGGATGCCCCATCCCTGGAGGTGTTCAAGGCCAGGTTGGATGGGGCCTTCAGCAACCTGGTCTAGTGGAAGGTGTCCCTGCCCAGGGCAGGGGAGTTGGAATGATGTGATCTTTAAGGTCCTTTCATACCCAAACTGTTCTGTAATTCTGTAAATATGAAACACAGCACCATACCAACTACTAGGAAGAAAAATTAACTCTTTTGCAGCCAAAACTAGGACAAAATTCACCGCTTATTCCATACCGTATCGGTCATGCTCAGGTCCAACACTTTCCAATTAATCACAGCCGCCTGTTTTTTCTGTCTTTTGATATGCTCAAAAGATATCACTTCCTTAGTTTATTTGTGTCTATAATAATAATAACAATAACAATAACAATAACAATAACAATAACAACAACAACAATAATAATAATATTAAGAATAATATATTAAGAATAATATATTAAGAATAATATATTAAGAATAATATAATAATAACTATATATTATTGTTGTTGTTGTTATTGTTATTAAGCTTTTATATCAACCCATAAATGTTTTTTGTTTTTTTTTTCTCCCAGTTCTCTCCTCCATCCCAGTGGATGAATAGCTTTGTAGTGCTGAGCTGCCTGCCGGGTCAAACCACAGCAAGTCTTCTTGGTGCCTAGTGTGGAGCACAAAGGTTGAGATGACAGATCTGACCAGAGCGTTTTAAAAGTGAGTTGTTCTAAGCATTAGGTCAGTTTAACAGTTGCTGATCACAATGTCGATCTTTTTGATCTGGGGTCTGTTGTGTTTGTTTTCAGAATTGTGTTGTATAGCACATTGCTAACTGTCTGTCTTCCATGTCATGCTGTTCATCAATTCTGGGGACAGGTTTAAGGTTAATCTTTTGCTGTATTGGATAACACTGACTTCTGATAGGATAAAATTATTGCCCGCTCTGTACCTCCGGAACCATCTCTTCATCTCTTAGAAACTCTTAATAATTACACTCTTTTACACTTTTTGCCTTTTCTCCTCAGGGAGTAAATCTATGCGGGGTGGGGCAGGAGGTGCATGGGTGGAACTGGTATGGACAGTGGGGGAGGCCTTTCCCCATTTCTTCACTCTCCCTTTCTCCTTCACCTCCACCTTCTCCTCCAGGCTAATTACAATAGCTCTTCAAAGCTTTGAATATCCTTGGGATGGTCAAACCAGCATGTTCCTATTGTTACATTTCCTGCATGTGTTCCATCTTTTGTTTATGTTTAAGCAACTACTTAAACATGCCATCCCGAGATGTGTCCAGAGGCAGTAGAGTGAGGAGTGGCAGGGAGTGTGGGAGGATCTGGGCACGCACCTAGAGCAGGGGGCACCTCCAAAGCTTTGGAACTTCATCCCTGAGCAAGTGTAGAATCTTAAAAAACTGTGAAATGCTTGAAAAAGTGGTGTTATCACCCTGGCATTTCCAAAGAGACACATACCACTGCAGTGTGCTGGGTCTCGGCCTCTGCTTACAGAGCCACAATCAATGCCACTCCAACCTCTGTGACAAGCCCTGCAGCCACTCCAACCCCTCTGACAGACTCTGCAGCCACTACAGCATCTGCAAAATGCCCTGCAGCAACTCCAGCTCCTTTTATGGGCCCTGTGTCTGGGCCAGAGAAGCAACCTGTGTCTATATCAGTTGCTCCTATATGCAAGAAAAAACAATGGATATGAGAATAGAGAACTGCTGCTCCAATTTCCAACGGGCAGTCCTGCAGACACAGTAATGAATACTATGAGCAGGACTAGAGGGGCCCTGCTTCCAGCCCGGGGGAGGAAGGGGAAAATCGGCTGTATTGGACTGTGAGGATTCGATGGCCTTGCACATCAGACCCCAGAAGTCTCAGGCTCCAGTGGACACCACTGCACAGCGTACCCTAGTGCCATCAAGCTGTGGAGGGGTGAACCCATTTGTATGTCTGGAGTGACAGGGGGATGCCAACACTGACCTGTACTGGAGGCTGAAGTGAGTCTAAGTGGGAAGGAGTGGCAAAAGCACCCCACTGGGACTGGCCCCGGACTCTGTGCATCCTTGGAAGAGACTGCTTCAGGAGAGGAGAGATATTTCAAGGACCCAAAAGGGTATGGGTGGGCTTTTGGCACAGCTGCCTTGGAGATGGAGGACATGATGCTGTTGTCTGCCTTGCCTTGGTCTCTCACAGGACCCTTCTGTTGTGGGGTTGATGAGGGCTGAAGGACAGCTGGTGCCAATCACTGCCACAGCCATGCATCTCAGTCAGTAGAGCACCAAGGGAGTCCGCTGACAGAGGATTGTTGTGGCCTGAAGGAAGTCATGCAGTGCTGAGTGCTGCCATGCCGGACACGGTAGAGCTTCCATGCACACTGGGATCAAAGGCACCCAAGCGTTTTGCCACAACTGATATCGCTAATGCATTTTTCTCCATCCGTTTGCCAGCAGACTGAAGGCCACAGCTTGCTTTCAACCTGGAATCGACTGCCCCAGGGCAGGAAACTCAGCCCTACCATTTGCCATGGACTGATCCAGAGTGGCCTGGAAGAGGAGGAAGCTCCTGAACACCTGCAGTACATCGATGGCACCGTTGTGTGGGGTGACAGAGCAGAGGAAGTGTTTGAGAAAGGGAAGAAAATACTCCAAATTCCTCTGAAAGCTGATTTTGCACTGAAAGAAATGAAGGTGAAGGGACGTGCACAAGAGATCCTGCTGCAGGCTGGCCAGGGTCCAGCGGACCAATGCTCAGGGACAGGTTGAGCATCGGTGAGGGGGTTCTCAGCGATTGCGTGGTTCATCACTTGCTTTTCACATACTATTATTCTTCATGTTATTGTTATTATTGTTATTATTACTATTTTATCTTATTTTTCTGTCTTTCCAAATTTTAAATCATTCATTATTGTCTGGGCCCTTGTGCTTAGTGACACACATCCAGTTTTCCTACACATCAGGGTCACCTTCACAGTGCCTTTGTCTCCTTGTCCTCACTGCCTCCAATGCTCTGCTCTAACGAGCTCCAAGGGAGGTTGTGTCAGTGCTGGTCCTCAGGGGGACACTGCAGGAAACTTGCCTCTGACTTGGACTTCTTGAGAGATGTCTTCAATTGTCTCTCAGTGCCTGAGGTTCGTGGGCTCCTCAGCAAAGCCCCCCAAGGGGGGACTCCAATGCCTTGGGCTGGGCGTCTGATGCTGAGCTGGGCCGGGCTTGTGGGACAGAGAGAGCTCATGGCAAGAGGGCCCTGGTGCAGAGAGACAGCTGTGCCCAGGAGCAGCTCCTGTGCACAGCGCAGCAGGGCTGGGGGCTCTGACCGCAGCTGGCACGGGGACAGGAGAGCAGGAGAGAGGGCTTGGAGGCAGTGAGGAGCGCAGCAACAGAGGGCAGCGTGTGGCAGGACAGATCTGCAGGCTCTTGGCACCATGAGTCTCTGGCAGTAGGGCCATGCAGGTGGGGTTGCCAGAGAGCTCTTCTACAGCTGGCACATCCGATGGCTGATAGCACCTGTCAGGATGGGTCTCTCTGTTTATCCAGTGAGAAGTAGAATTTGTGGTAGAGAATGGCATTTAGAAGGGGTCATTTCCAGAAGAAAACTGAGGTTTGGTTTATCTGAAGGAGAAGGCTTTTTTTTGATTCTGTGCTTTTCGATTCCTGCATTGCAGGGCAGGCAAGTTTGATAGTAATGTGTTCTCAGGATTGCACAGGAGACTGAGAATCCCAGAGCATTGCACTGACAGATTGGTATGGAAGCAATGAGATTCACACAGGTTCTCCTGCAAAGAGAGAGGATCGTCTGGGGGGTGTTCTAAGACATGGAATAGGTTTTCCTCATTGAAGCCTCTTCTAACTTTGTTATGCATTCTTTCTCTTCAACAGACAGCTGTGTTTAATGTTAGCAAATGCCCAACATCAGCTCTGTGAGCAAGTTCCTCCTGCTGGCATTCGCAGACACGCGGGAGCTGCAGCTCCTGCACTTCGGGCTCTTCCTGGGCATCTACCTGGCTGCCCTCCTGGGCAACGGCCTCATCCTCACCGCCGTAGCCTGCGACCACCGCCTCCACACACCCATGTACTTCTTCCTCCTCAACCTCGCCCTCCTCGACCTGGGATCCATCTCCACCACTCTGCCCAAAGCCATGGCGAATGTCCTCTGGGACACCAAGGTCATCTCCTATCAAGGGTGTGCCGCACAGGTCTTCTTTTTAGTCTTCTTCATTGGAGCAGAGTATTCCCTTCTCACCGTCACAGCCTATGACCGCTACACTGCCATCTGCAAGCCCCTGCACTACGGGAGCCTCGTGGGCAGCAGAGCTTGTGCCCAGATGGCAGCAGCTGCCTGGGGCAGTGGCTTTCTCCATGCTGTCCTGCACACGGCCACTACCTTTTCCCTGCCCCTCTGCCAAGGCAATGCTGTGGACCAGTTCTTCTGTGAAATCCCCCAGATCCTCAAGCTCTCCTGCTCAGATGTCTACCACAGGGAAACTCGCGTCCTTGTGTTTAGTGTTTCTTTAGTCTTTAGTTGTTTTGTTTTCATTGTGGTGTCCTATGTGCAGATCTTCAGGGCAGTGCTGAGGATGCCCTCTGAGCAGGGCCGGCACAAAGCCTTTTCCACGTGCCTCCCTCGTCTGGCCGTGATCTCTATGACTTTCAGCACTGCCATGTTTGCCTACCTGAAGCCTCCCTCCATCACCTCCCAATCACTGGACCTGGGGCTAGCAGTTCTGTACTCAGTGGTGCCTCCAGCACTGAACCCCCTCATCTACAGCATGAGGAATCAGGAGCTCAAAGGTGCAGTGAGGAAAATATTTCTATACATGCTTCTTCATCTTCAATAATGACTTCAGCATTCTGATTATTATCATACCATTTTTATCATTAATCTTATTATCAAAGTGTAATATTAGAAATAATCCTAACAGTACTAGCTGTTTTTTTTTTTTTTTTGTGAAACTGAGGGAATGATTTCTTTAAGTCTATTTTTATTAATATTTTAACAACATTTTACATTGATAGAAATAATGTTATTCTTATCCTTCTGCATAACAAGTTTTAAAATTATTTTTAACCATAGAGTCATGGAATCACAGAATGGCCTGGGCTGGAAAGGACCTCAAAGATCATCTCGTTCCAACCCCCCTACCATGGGCAGTGACACCTCCCTGTAGATCATGGTTGCTCAGGATTTCATCTAACTTGCTCTTGAAGACCTGCAGGGATGGGGCATCCAATACCTTTGTGGAAAAACCTCTTCCAGTGCCTCATTATCCTGAGTGAAAAATTTCCTTCTGACCTCTAATAGGAATCTCCCTTCTTTTAATTTAAAACCACTTCCCCTTGTCCTGTAATTATCTACCTGAGTAAAGAGTCCTTCTCCATCCCCTTTAAAACACCTTTTAAGTACTGAAAGTCTGCAACGACATCACCCCAGAGCCTTCTCTTCTGGAAGGTTGAACAGCCCCAGCTCTCACAGCCTCTCTTCATAGAAGAGGTGCTCCAGCCCCTTGATCATCTTCATGGCCTTCCTCTGGACCCACTTTAGCAGCCCACAGCCTTCTTGTGCTGGGGGCTCCAGACCTGGATGCAGGACTCCAAGTGGGGCCTCACAAGGGCAGAGCAGAGGGGGACAATCACCTGCCTCCACCTGCTGCCACTCCTCTCTTGATGCAGCCGAGGATGCAGTTGGCCTTCTGGGCTACAAGCACACATTCCTGGCTCATGTTGAGCTTTTCATGCAGCAGAACCCCCGAGTCCTTCTCTGCAGGGCTGCTCTCAATGAGTTCTTCTCCCAGCCTATCCCCATGTCTGGGATTTCCCCGGCCCACGTGCAGCACCTTGCACTTGGACTTGTTGAAACTCCTTAGGTTAACATGAGCCCAAATTTCAAGCTTGTCCAGGACCCTTTGGATGGCATCCCTTTCTCTGTTGCATCAACTACACCTCTCAGCTTGGTGTCACCTGCACACTTGCTGAGGGTGCACTCTACCCCACTGTCCCTGTCATTGACAAAGATATTAAACAGTACCACTCTCAGGATAGACCCCTGTCCTGGTTCCAGTTAGGACAGCGTTAATTTTCCTCCTAGTAGCTGGTAGGGTGCTATGTTTTGGATTAGGATGAGAAGAGCGCTGATAACATGCTGATGTTTTAATTGTTGCAGAGCAGTGCTTACACCAGGCCAAGGACTTTTCGGCTTCTCGCTCTGTCCTGCCAGCGGGCAGGCTGGGGGTGCAGCAGGAGCTGGGAGGGGACAGACCCAGGACAGCTGACCCAAACTGGCCAAAGGGGTATTCCATACCATCTGGCGTCATGCTGAACAATTAATATGGGGGTACTGGCCGGGGTGGGGGGCCGGCTGCTCGGGGATAGGCTGGGCATCGGTCAGCGGGTGGTGAGCAATTGCATTGTGCATCACTTGTTTCTTACACATTATTATTATTAATACTATTATCATTATCACTATTATTATTATTATTGTTATTATTATATTCCTGTCTTAATAAACTGTCTTTATCTCAACTCACCGGCTTCACTTTCCCGTTTCTCTCCCCCATCCCAGAGAGGCAGGGGGGAGGGTGAGCGAACGGCTGTGTGGTGTTTAGCTGCCAGCCGGGTTAAACCACAACAGCCCTTTTGGCGCCCAACGTGGGGCTCGAAGGGTTGAGATATCGACAGATTTGACCTGAGTGTATTAAACTAAAATTGGTATAAGTATTGGACCTGCTTAATAGTTGCAATTACACCTATTGCCTGTTTTCGTTAGGGAGCCAATCTGTGAAGGGGACAGGGGAAGACATGTTTCCCTCCCTGTTCACTCTCCCTTTCTCCTTCACCACCCTCTTATCCCTCGAGCTAGTTACGGTGGTTCTCCGAGATGTTGAATATCCTTGGGATACTCAGACCAGCCTGCTCTTGTTGTTATGTCTCCTGAATGCGCTTCAGGTTTTGTTGAGGGTTAAACAGGAATCTCATCCGGAGATCTGTCTTGAGGCGGGATAGTTGCGAGTGGCAGGGAGTGTGGGAGGATATGGGCAGGTTTCTAGAGCAGTGGGCACCTCCAGTGTTATGGACGTTCACCCCTGAACAACTGCAAAATCCTAAAAAGCTGGCAGAATGCTTGAAAAAAAGGTGTCATGACTCTGGCAGTTCCAAAGTGACACAAATCACTGTAGCGTGCTGGGGTCTGGCTTGTGCCTATTGAGCTGCAATTGATGCTACTATCAACCTATCGACAGCTCCTGCAGCCGCTCCAGCTCCAGCTCCTGCAGCCACTCCAACTCCTGCAGCCACTCCATCTCCAGCTCCCGCAGCCACTCCAGCCCCTGCAGCAGCTCCAGCTCCTGCAGCTGCTCCCACTCCTGTGTCTGGGTCAGAGAAACGAGCTGTAGCAGTGCAAGTTGACCCCGCAGAGGGTATTCCAACCCCTGTGGCAGACCCTGCGTCTGGGTCAGAGAAACGAGCTGTAGCAGTGCCAGTTGCCCCTGTAGACAAGGTGAAAAAATGGTATAGAGGCTCAGGTCGTTTAGAACGCAGACAGTCTTCTGCTAAGTCTGGGCGTAGTGAAGACGAGGCTGGGCCATCAAAGGTGCAGGAGGATGAAGATGAGGATGGGGATGTTGAAAAGTCAACAGTAACTACCCGGACTCTATACCAGCGTGAGCTACGAGATGTGCGAAAAGATTTTGGTCGCTGTATAGGTGAGCAGCTTGTCACCTGGCTGCTCCGGTGCTGGGACACCGGAGCCAATTGTGTGGAATTAGAGGGCAAGGAAGCCAGGCGGCTGGGATCCCTTGCTAGGGACGCATGTATTGACAAAGCAATTGGAGATGGAGCACGATCTCGCAGCCTCTGGAGGCGTCTTCTGTCAGCTGTGCAGGAAAGGTATCCCTTCAAGGAAGAACTTGTATGTCTACCAGGCAAATGGACCACCATGGAGAAGGGAATTCAGCACCTGAGGGAATTTGCCGTACGGGAAGTAATTTATAAGGACCTAGACGACGCACAAACATCCACAGATCCAGATGAAGTCCAGTGTACACGACCCATGTGGCGGAAGTTTGTACAGAGTGCACCATCATCATATGCCAGCTCATTGGCAATACTAACCTGGAAAGAGGATCAGGAACCCACAGTGAATGAAGTGGCTAAAATACTCCGGCAGTACGAAGGAAATCTCTCCTCTTCCCTACAGGCCCGTGTCTCAGCTGTGGAGAAACTCTCTGAAGAGTTCCACCAACTTAAAGAGAATTTATCTTCCCCTCCACCTGAGCGAACCAGTGTCCACCAGCTAAAGGAGAATACTTTGGGGAAACTATTTGAAGAGGTCCACCAACTTAAAGAGAGTTTATTTTCCTCCCCACCTGTACAAACCAGTGTCTCAGCTATTAGGGGTAAACGTTCATCTGTGCAAGGAAGACAATATGGTGGGCACACACACCGCGCCACCCTGTGATATTACCTACGTGACCATGGAGAGGACATGAGAAAATGGGATGGAAAATCTACTGCGACCCTAGAGGCACAGGTACGTGAATTGCAAAAGAAAACAATTGGGAAAAAGGGGTTCTCTGAAAAGATTTCTGCTCCAACTTCCAGCAGGCAGTCCTTTAAACACAGAAACGAAGATTCTGACCAGGACTAGAGGGGCCCTGCCTCCAGCCAGGGGGAGGAAAGGGACAATCGAGTTTATTGGACTGTGTGGATTCGATGGCCTGGCACGTCAGACGCACAGAAGTACAAGGCTTTAGTAGACACCGGTGCACAATGTACTCTAATGCCATCAAGCTATAAAGGGCCAGAGCCCATCTGTATTTATGGTGTGACGGGGGGATCCCAGCAGTTAACTGTATTGGAGGCTGAAGTGAGTCTAACCGGGAATGAGTGGCAAAAGCACCGTATTGTGACTGGCCCAGATGCTCCGTGCATCCTTGGCATAGACTGTTTTAGAAGAGGATATTTCAAGGACCTAAAAGGGTTCCGCTGGGCTTTTGGCATAGCTGCCTTAGAGACAGAGGACATTAAACAGTTGTCTACCTTGCCTGGTCTCTCAGAGGACCCTTCTGTTGTGGGGTTGCTGAGGGTTGAAGAACAGCAAGTGCCGATCGCTACCACAACTGTGCACCGGCGGCAATATCGCACCAACCGAGACTCCCTGAGTCCCATCCATAAGCTAATTCGTCAACTGGAGAGCCAAGGAGTGATCAGCAAGACTCATTCACCTTTTAATAGTCCCATATGGCCAGTGCGAAAGTCTAATGGTGAGTGGAGACTAACAGTGGACTATCGTGGCCTGAACGAAGTCACGCCACCACTGAGTGCTGCAGTGCCGGACATGCTAGAACTCCAGTATGAACTGGAATCAAAGGCAGCCAAGTGGTATGCCACAACTGATATCGCTAATGCATTTTTCTCCATCCCTCTAGCAGCACAGTGCAGGCCACAGTTTGCTTTCACTTGGAGGGGAGTCCAATATACTTGGAATCGGCTGCCCCAGGGGTGGAAACACAGCCCTACCATTTGCCATGGACTGATCCAGTCTGCGCTGGAGCAGGGGGAAGCTCCTGAACACCTGCAGTACATCGATGACATCATTGTGTGGGGTGACACTGCAGAAGAAGTTTTCGAGAAAGGGAAGACAATAGTCCAAATCCTTCTGAAGGCCGGTTTTGCCATAAAACAGAATACAGTTAAAGGACCTGCACGAGAGATCCAGTTTTTAGGAATAAAATGGCAAGATGGACGTCGTCAAATCCCAATGGATGTGATCAACAAAATAACAGCTATGTCTCCACCAAGTAGCAAAAAAGAAACACAAACTTTTCTAGGTGTCGTGGGGTTTTGGAGAATGCATATTCCAAATTACAGTTTGATTGTAAACCCGCTCTACCAAGTAATCCGTAAGAAGAATGCTTTTGAATGGGGCCCTGAGCAACGACAAGCCTTTGAACAAATTAAGCAGGAAATAGTTCATGCAGTAGCCCTCGGGCCAGTCCGAACAGGACCAGATGTAAAGAATGTGCTCTACACCGCAGCCGGGGAGAACGGTCCCACCTGGAGCCTCTGGCAGAAAGAACCTGGGGAAACTCGAGGTCGACCCCTGGGGTTTTGGAGTCGGGGATACAGAGGATCTGAAGCCCGCTATACTCCAACTGAAAAGGAGATATTGGCAGCATATGAAGGAGTTCGATCTGCTTCGGAAGTGGTCGGTACTGAAGCGCAGCTCCTCCTGGCACCCCGACTGCCGGTACTAGGCTGGATGTTCAAAGGAAGGGTCCCCTCTACGCATCATGCAACTGATGCCACATGGAGCAAGTGGGTTGCACTGATTAATCAGCGGGCTCGAATAGGAAACCCCAGTCGCCCAGGAATCTTGGAAGTGATTATGGACTGGCCAGAAGGCAAATGCTTTGGGATATCATCAGAGGAGGAGGTGGTCCGTGCTGAAGAAGCCCCACTGTACAACAAGCTACCGGAAAATGAGAAGAAATATGCCTTGTTCACTGATGGGTCCTGTCGTATTGTGGGAAAGCATCGGAGATGGAAAGCTGCTGTATGGAGTCCTACACGACGAGTTGCAGAAGCTGCTGAGGGAGAAGGTGAATCGAGTCAGTTGGCAGAAGTGAAAGCCATTCAGCTGGCTTTAGATATTGCTGAACGAGAAAAGTGGCCAGTTCTCTATCTCTATACTGATTCATGGATGGTAGCAAATGCCCTGTGGGGGTGGTTACAGGAATGGAAGGAGAACAACTGGCAGCACAGGGGCAAACCTATCTCGGCTGCTGCATTGTGGCAAGATATTGCTGCCCGGGTAGAGAACCTGGTTGTAAAGGTACACCATGTAGATGCTCATGTGCCCAAGAATCGGGCTACTGAAGAACACCAAAACAACCAGCAGGGGGATCAGGCTGCTAAGACTGAAGCGGCTCAGGTGGACCTGGACTGGCAACATAAAGGTGAATTATTTATAGCCCGATGGGCCCATGACACCTCAGGCCATCAAGGTAGAGGTGCAACATACAGATGGGCTCGTGATCGAGGGGTGGACCTGACCATGGACACTATAGCACAGGTTATTCATGACTGTGAAACATGTGCTGCAATCAAGCAAGCCAAACGGTCAAAACCTCTTTGGTATGGAGGACGATGGCTGAAATATAAATACGGAGAGGCCTGGCAGATTGATTACATCACACTCCCTCAAACCCGCAACGGCAAGCGCCACGTACTTACAATGGTGGAAGCAACCACCGGATGGCTGGAAACATATCCTGTGCCCCATGCCACCGCCCGGAACACTCTCCTGGGCCTTGAAAAGCAAGTCCTGTGGTGACATGGCACCCCAGAGAGAATTGAGTCAGACAACGGGACTCATTTCCGAAACAACCTTATAGACACTTGGGCCAAAGAACATGGTATTGAGTGGGTGTATCACATCCCCTATCATGCACCAGCCTCTGGAAAAGTTGAACGATACAATGGACTGTTGAAGACTACACTGAAAGCAATGGGTGCTGGGACATTCAAAAATTGGGATACACATTTGGCAAAGGCCACCTGGTTAGTCAATACTAGGGGATCTGCCAACCGAGCTGGACCTGCCCAATCAAACCTGTTACACACTGTAGAAGGGGATAAAGTTCCTGTAGTGCACGTAAGAAACATGCTGGGTAAAACAGTCTGGGCTACTCCTGCCTCAGGAAAAGGCAAACCCATTCGTGGAATTGCTTTTGCTCAGGGACCTGGATGCACTTGGTGGGTAATGCAAAAGAATAGGGAGGTCCGGTGTGTACCTCAAGGGGATTTGATACTGGGTGAGAATAGCCCATGAGTTGAATTGTAGTATGTTAATTATTATATAATACTGTATGTCATCACTACCATGATTGCTATATATATCATAGATGAAAATGGTGATTAATTAGAATGTATTGGAAAGAGTGTAACCTGAGCATGACATAAATGGTATGGAATAAGGGGTGGATATCTGTCCTGGTTCCAGTTAGGACAGAGTTAATTTTTCCACATAGTAGCTGGTAGGGTGCTATGTTTTGGATTAGGATGAGAATAGCGCTGATAACATGCTGATGTTTTAATTGTTACAGAGCAGTGTTTTTAAACCAAGCCAAGGACTTTTCGGCTTCTCGCTCTGTCCTGCCAGCGAGCAGGCTGGGAGTGCAGCAGGAGCTGGGAGGGGACAGACCCAGGACAGCTGACCCAAACTGGCCAAAGGGGTATTCCATACCATCTGACGTCATGCTAAACAATATATAGGGGTGGCTGGCCGGGGTGGGGGGCCAGCTGCTCGGGGATAGGCTGGGCATCGGTCAGCGGGTGGTGAGCAATTGCATTGTGCATCACTTGTTTTCTTACACATTATTATTTTTAATACTATTATCATTATCACTATTATTATTATTATTGTTATTATTATATTCCTGTCTTAATAAACTGTCTTTATCTCAACTCACCAGCTTCACTTTCCCGTTTCTCTCCCCCATCTGAGAGAGGCAGGGGGGAGGGTGAGCGAACGGCTGTGTGGTGTTTAGCTGCCAGCCGGGTTAAACCACAACAGCTGGGCATGCCAAAACTTCATTCAGTACGAACTGGAGTCAAAGGCAGCCAAGCGCTCTGCCACAATTAATATTGCTAATGCATTTTTCTCCGTCCCTTTGGCAGCAGTGTGAAGGCCACACTTTGCTTGCACTTGGAGGGGCGTTATGTCCACCTAGAATCGACTGCACCAGGGCTAGAAACACAGCCCTACCATTTGCCATGGGCTGATCCAGACTGCCCTGGAACACAGGGAAGCTCCTGAACACCTCCAGTACATTGATGTCGTCATCACATGGGGCAACACAGCTCAAGAAGTATTTGAGAAAGGGAAGAAAATAGTCCTAATCCTTCTGAAAGCTTGTATTGCCCTAAAACAAAGCAAAGTCAAGGGACCTGCACATGAGATCCTAATGCAGGCTGGTCAAGTTCAGGGGGACCCCTGCGTGGGGAGAGGTTGGGCATCGGTCAGTGGGTGATGAGGAATTGCATTGTGCATCACTTGCTTTATAAAAATAATAAAAATAAAAATAAAAATTATTATTATTTATTAGTAGTATTGTTACTGTTATTATTATCTCTTCAATTTCTGTCCATTTAAACTATCTTTATTTCAACCCATTATCTTTTGGGGGTGGGTGTCAGCTAACATCTGTGTGGTGCTGAGGTGCCTGACGGGATAAAGCACAACATGTTTGACAACCACAGTCCAACAGCACAAATCACACTTGTAAAAATCAGTCTCTGACTTCTACAAAGAGGAGCAGTTGGCGATGATGTCAGCCTGCTTCAGACACCACAGCCCAGCAGAGACCCTGCTGCCTTCGGGAGCTGTCAGCCCTGAGGCCTTGGGGACACCTCGAGGGAGCCCAATGGCACAGAGCAAGCGATGCCATGGTCGGGTGCTGTGCTGCTGAGCTGGGCCGGGCTCCTGGGCCCAAGGGGAGCTCGTGGCAAGCGGGCAGCGCTGCAGAGAGACAGCTGTGCCCAGGAGCAGCTCCTGTGCCCAGCGCAGCAGGGCTGGGGGCTCTGACCGCAGCTGGCACGGGGAGAGGAGAGAAGGAGAGAGGGCTTGGAGGCAGTGAGGAGCGCAGCAACAGAGGGCAGCGTGTGGCAGGACAGATCTGCAGGCTCTTGGCACCGTGAGTCTGTGGCAGCAGGGCCATGCAGGTGGGGTTGCCAGAGGGGTCTTCTACAGCTGGCACATCCGATGGCTGATAGCAGCTGTTGGGATGGGTCTCTCCGTTTCTGCAGTGCTTTAGAGAATGGCATTGTGAGGGGGCATTTCAAGAGGAAGATCAAGGCTTGGTTTATCTGAAGGGTAACGGTTTTTCTTCAGTCTGTGCTTTCAGATTCCTGCAGTGGAGGTGAGGCAGTTTTCATGGTAATGGATTGTCAGGATTGTACAGGAGACTGAGACTCCTAGACCATTGCACTGAGAAATCAGCAGGTCAGTGATGAAATTTGCCTTCCCAAACCTCATCTCATGGACTGCACCAACACCACATTGAGGTCCTCTCAGGCTTTATCCTAGCTGATCTTTGGGAGCTGCAAACCTTCCGATGCCCAGTGCCCTGCCTTTGGGAGGTCTCTGCCGGCTTGAGGTGAGCACAGATCATTTGCAATGAGAAGGAGCTGCCTCCTCTGCAGGCAGAGCTGCAGCACAGGAGGGTGTGCTGAGTGTCCGTCTGTCCCTCCCTGGCCTTGCCTCCCCTGGCAGCAGCACGCTGCCATTCCTCCTGGCTTCTCCACCTGGCCGTGCTGCTGCTGCTCTTGTTCCCAGGCTGCCTGGGGATGGGGGTTTCACCTGCCCATGGAGTGAGCCCTCGGGGTGCTTGGGGGAAGGGGAGTATGGGGACAGGGTGAGGGGTCTGGAGATGGGCACTTGGAGCTTGGATTCCTCTGCTCTCAGCAGTGTTCAAGCTCTTCTGAGGAGAACCTCCTTAGTGCAATTGTCCTGCAGTCAAAGAGATGCCAGCACAGAGCAGCTGAAACCAACGCAGGAAAGGGATCTGCCAACTGTCTCCATACAATTGGGCAAGTGCTTTGAGGGACTTAACTGAGAAATGGGAATGGTTTTCTCAGATAACTCTGGTATGTTATTTCTGTATTTCTGTTCCTTTGACAGGACCCATGCCCAGAAGCAGGAAATGGCCAACAGCAGCTCTGTGAGCGAGTTCCTCCTGCTGGCATTCGCAGACACGCGGGAGCTGCAGCTCCTGCACTTCGGGCTCTTCCTGGGCATCTACCTGGCTGCCCTCCTGGGCAACGGCCTCATCCTCACCGCCGTAGCCTGCGACCACCGCCTCCACACCCCCATGGACTTCTTCCTCCTCAACCTCGCCCTCCTCGACCTGGGCTGCATCTCCACCACTCTCCCCAAAGCCATGGCCAATGCCCTCTGGGACACCAGGGCCATCTCCTATCAGGGATGTGCTGCACAGGTCTTCTTTTTTGTTTTCTTAGTTGGAGCAGAGTTTTCCCTTCTCACTGTCATGTCCTACGACCGCTACGCTGCCATCTGCAAGCCCCTGCACTACGGGAGCCTCGTGGGCAGCAGAGCTTGTGCCCAGATGGCAGCAGCTGCCTGGGGCAGTGGCTTTCTCCATGCTGTCCTGCACACGGCCACTACCTTTTCCCTGCCCCTCTGCCAAGGCAATGCTGTGGACCAGTTCTTCTGTGAAATACCCCAGATCCTCAAGCTCTCCTGCTCAGATGCCTACCTCAGGGAAGTTGGGCTTACTGCTGTCACCTTCTTTTTAGGTATTGGTTGCTTTGTTTTCATTGTGCTGTCCTATGTGCAGATCTTCAGGGCGGTGCTGAGGATGCCCTCTGAGCAGGGCCGGCACAAAGCCTTTTCCACGTGCCTCCCTCGTCTGGCCGTGCTCTCCCTGTTTATCAGCACTGTCCTGTTTGCCTGCCTGAAGCCCCCCTCCATCTCTTCCCAATCCATGGACCTGCTCTTGTCATTTCTGTACTCGGTGGTGCCTCCAGCAGTGAACCCCCTCATCTACAACATGAGGAACCAGGAGCTCAAGCATGCAGTAAGGAATCTATTTCTGTACATGCTTCTTCATCATCAATAATGACTTCATTACTGTGATTATCATCATATCATTTTTGTCATTAAACTTCTTATCAAAATGTAATATTAGAAATAATCCTAACAAGACTACCTGGTTATTTGGGAAACTGAGAGAATGATTTCTTTAAGTATATTTTTATTAATATTTTAGCAAAATTTCATATTGATAGAAATAATGTTATTCCTATCCTTCTGCATAACAAGTTTTAAAAATATTTTTAACCAGTCATAGAGTCATGGAATGACAGAATGGCCTGGGCTGGAAAGGACCTCAAAGATCTTCTAGTTCCAACCCCCCTACCATGGGCAGTGACACCTCCCAGGAGATCATGGTTGCTCAGGACTTCATCTAACTTGCTGTTGAAGACCTGCAGGGATGGGGCATCCAATACCTCTGTGGAAAACCTGTTCCAGTGCCTCACTATCCTGAGTGAAAAATTTCCTGCTAATATTTAATAGGAATTTCCCCTTTCTTTAAATTTAAAGCCATTTCCCCTTGTCCTATCACTATCTACCTGAGTAAAGAGTCCTTCTCCATCCACTTTATAAGACCACTCTAAGTATTGAAAATCTGCAATGACATCACCCCAGAGCCTTCTCTTCTCCAGGCTGAACAGCCCCAGCTCTCTCATCCTTTCTTCATAGGAGAGGTGCTCCAGCCCCTTGATCATCTTTGTGGCCTCCCTTTGGACCCATTCTAACAGCCCACATCCTTCTTGTGCTGGGGGCCCCAGACCTGGATGCAGGACTCCAAGTGGGGCCTCACAAGGGCAGAGCAGAGGGGGACAGTCACCTGCCTCCACCTGCTGCCCACTCCTCTCTTGATGCAGCCCAGGATGCAGTTGGCCTTCTGGGCTGTATGTGCTCACTGCTGGCTCATGTGGAGCATTTCATACAGCAGAACCTCCAAGTCCTCCTCTGCAGGGCTGCTCCCAATGTGTTCTCCTCCCAGCCTATCCCCATGTCTGGGATTTCCCCGGCCCACGTGCAGCACCGTGCACTAGGACTTGCTGAACGTCCTTAGGTTCACATGGGCCCATTTCTCAAACCTGTCCAGGTCCCCTTGGATGGCATCCCTTCCTCTGTTGCATCCACTACACCCCTCAGCTTGGTGCCATCTGCACACTTGCTGAGGGTGCACTCGACCCCACTGTCCCTGTCATTAATAAAGATATTAAAGAGTACCGGTCTCAGGATAGACCCCTGAGGGACCCACTCATCACCAGCCTCCACTTGGACATAGAGCCATTGACCACCACTCTCTGGGTGTGACCATCAAGCCAAATCCTTATCCACTCAGTGGTGCACCCATCAAACGCGTCTCTCTCCAATTTGGAGACCAGGATGTTGGGTGGGACCATGTCAAAGGTCTTACAGAAGTCCAAGTAGATGACATCGGTCGGTCTTCCCTTGTTGTCTGATGCAGTCACTCCATTGCAGAAAGCCACCAGATTGGTCAGGCATCATTTACCCTTGGGTGAAGCCATGCTAGTTGTCTTGGTTCACCTCTTTCTCTTGTATGTGCCTGACACTGATTCCAGGAGGATCTTTTCCATGATCTTGCCAGGCACTGAGGCAAGGCTCATTGTTCTGGAGTTCCTTCGGTCCTCCTTTCTACCCTTTTTACAAATGGGAGTGATGTTTTCCTTTTTCCCAGTCACCGGGGACTTCACCTGACTGCCAGAACTCTTCAAATATGATGGAGAGAGGCTGGGTAACTACATCAGCCAGTTCCCTCAGGACCCTGGGATCCAACTCATCATGCCCCATAGACTTGTACTTGTTGAATTTCATGAGGTATTCAAAAACCTGCTTTTCACTTACAGCCGGTGGGACTTTGCCCCCCAGCCTCCATCTCTGGGTTCAGGGAAATGAAAGACTTGGGAAGCCTGACTGGCAGTGAAGACTGAGGAGAAGACGTTGCTGAGTCCCTCAGCCTTCTCCATGTCTGTCATTACCAGTTCACCCTTCTCATCCATCAGAGGGGGTACACTCTCCTTGGCCTTTCTTTTCTGAGCAATGTATCTGTAGAATCTCTTCCTGTTATTCTGTGCATCCCTTGCTAAACTCAGTTCCATCCATGCCTTGGCTTTCCTTATCCCATCCCTGCACATCCGAAACAAAACCATGCGTGAGGGCCAGGGAAAAGGAACCCTGCACCATAGAAGCCATTTCGGAAACAAAACTTGTAGGTAGGAAACGCAGTTTTGTGGAGGTAACGAACTGCTGGGCACATTGTGGAGGATGATCCTAAAGACCTTTGTGCCCTTTTCTCTCCTGACTACAATGCCACATCCTTCTCAGGAATGGAGTAGCCAACAGAGGTGAGACAGATACTCTGGGATCAAGAATGTCATCAGAAAGCTGATCCCAATAAGATATGGGGAGGTCAGGAACAGCCTGGACAAGAGAGATGTGAGATTTTGGGGTGGGAAGAAGAGCTTGGCCATCAGAAACTTATGATTTCATAGAGGTAAGAGGGTTCATGTAATGCTGATGCTGCTTTAACACTGACTTAAAACAGTCATGTATGGCCCTTACCTTACTTGAACCAGAAATTTGAATCCCTAAACCTAAATGCTACTACAACACTCTGAAAGGAATCCATTTTCTCTCTTGTTCACCCTGATCCCTTCCCTTAACACTAGCATTAAAATGGTCTATTTAACCCTAGACTTCTTGGTTGTTGTGGTTTAACCCGGCTGGCAGCTAAACACCACACAGCCGTTCGCTCACCCTCCCCCCTGCCTCTCTGGGATCAGGGAGAGAAACGGGAAAGTGAAGTCTGTGAGTCAAGATAAAGACAGCTTATTAAGACAGGAAAATAATAATAACAACAATAATAATGGTGATAATGATAATAGTATTAATAATAATAATGTGTAAGAAACAAGTGATGCACAATGCAATTGCTCACAACCCGCTGACCGATGCCCAGCCTATCCCCAAGCAGCCGGCCCCCCACCCTGGCCAGCCACCCCTATATATTGTTTAGCATGACACCAGATGGTATGGAATACCCCTGTGGCCAGTTTGGGTCAGCTGTCCTGGGTCTGTCCCCTCCCAGCTCCTGCTGCACCCCTAGCCTGCTCGCTGGCAGGACAGAGCGAGAAGCTGAAAAGTCCTTGGCCTGGTGTAAACACTACTCTGTAAAAATTAAAACATCAGCATGTTATCAGCGCTATTCTCATCCTAATCCAAAACATAGCACCCTACCAGCTACTATGTGGAAAAATTAACTCTGTCCTAACTGGAACCAGGACACCTGGTCACCCAGTCTTGGTCATTTCCGCTTGTTCACTAAAGGCCTCTGAGACCTTTGTGCTGTGGCCTCGCTGTGTGTCCTGGTATTGCAGAGCTCCCATCAGCCCGTGCATCCTTTGGCTTAACTTTACTGTGAAGATTATCATATTTTCAGAATCAGAATCACAGAATCATCTAGGCTGGAAGAGACCTCCAAGATCACGCAGTCCAACCTCTGCCCTAACACTAACAAGTCCTACACTAAACCATATCACTGAGCTCTACATCTAAACGTCTCTTAAAGACCTCCAGGGATGGTGACTCAACCACCTCCCTGGGCAGCCCGTTCCAATGCCTAACAACCCTTTCAGTAAAGAAGTTCTTCCTAACATCCAACCTAAACCTCCCCTGGTGCAACTTACGCCCATTCCCCCTCGTCCTGTCACCAGGCACGTGGGAGAATAGACCAACCCCCACCTCTCTACAGCCTCCTTTAAGGTACCTAGAGAGAGCGATAAGGTCACCCCTGAGCTTCCTCTTCTCCAGGACGAACAATCCCAGCTCCCTCAGCTTCTCCTCATAAGACTTGTTCTCCAGACCCCTCACCAGCTTCGTTGCCCTTCTCTGGACTCTCTCGAGCACCTCCATGTCCTTCTTGTAGCGAGGGGCCCAAAACTGAACACAGTACTCGAGGTGCGGCCTCACCAGAGCCGAGTACAGGGGCACAATCACTTCCCTAGACCTGCTGGCCACGCTGCTTCTTATAGAGGCCAGGATGCTGTTGGCCTTCTTGGCCACCTGGGCACACTGCTGGCTCATATTCAGCCGACTATCAACCAGTACTCCCAGGTCCTTCTCTGACAGGCAGCTTTCCAACCACTCATCCCCCAGCCTTTAGCGCTGCTTGGGGTTGTTGCGCCCCAGGTGCAGGACCCGGCACTTGGCCTTGTTGAACTTCCTGCAGTTGGCCTCAGCCCATCGGTCCAGCCTATCCAGATCCTCCTGCAGAGCCTTCCTTCCCTCGAGCAGACGGACACACGTTCCTAACTTGGTGTCATCTGCAAACTTACTGAGGGTGCACTCAATCCCCTCATCCAGATCATCGATAAAGATATTAAAGAGGACCGGCCCCAGCACTGAGCCCTGGGGGACTCCACTAGTGACCGGCCTCCAACTGGTTTTGACTCCATTCACCACAGTTCTTTGGGCCCGGCTATCCAGCCAGTTTTCAACCCAACGAAGCGTACGCCAGTCCAAGCCCCAAGCAGCCAGTTTCTTGAGGAGAATGTTGTGGGAAACAGTGTCAAAAGCCTTACTGAAGTCAAGGTAGACCACATCCACAGCCTTTCCCTCATCTACTAAGCATGTCATTTGCCTTATCCCATCCCTGCACATCCAAAACTGAAGCATGCATGAGGGGCTGAGAAAAGTAACCCTGGATCCATAGAAGCCATTAGGGTAAGAAAAGTTATAGGTAGGAAGTGTGATTGTGTGGAGGTGCAGAGCTGATGGGCCCATTGTACAGGATGATCCTAAAGACCTTTGTGCCCTTTTCCCTCCTGGCAAGAACACCACTTCCTTCTCAGGAACAGAGTAAACAAAGTAGGTGAGACAGATATTCTGCGATCATGAATGTCATCAGAAAGCTGATCCCAATAAGATACGGGGAGGTCAGGAGCAGCCAGAACAAGACAGATGTGAGATTTTGGGGTGGGAAGAAGAGCTTGGCCAGCAGAAGCTTATGATGCGGTAGAGGTAAGAGGGTTCATGTAATGCTGATGCTGTGGTAACACTGATTTAAAACAGTCACGTATGGCCCTTACCTTACTTGATCCAGGAATTTTAATCCCTCAATCTAAATGCTACTCCAACACTCTGACAGGAATCCATTTCTCTAATGCTTGAACTCAAAGTATCACTTAAAGGAAAACTCAGGCCATACACCTTTCCCTTACGTTTACTCTCTTTCTCAACCTGATACCTTCCCTTAATACTATTATTAAAATGCTCTGTAACATATCTTACCTAACCACAGACACGATACCCACAGGAGAACACCAAAATTTCCCAGTAAAGTTTTCTTCACTCTCTAACCCAGAAAGGTGAGCCCTAGTTGCTTTGGAACCCTGCCACTATAACTTTGCTTAAACTCCAACCGAGAAATTGAAAACCAAGTCCCCAGGGGACTAGAGAGAGGTCAGCTCAGCCTCAGGAACTCCTGCCCCAGCAGGAGGAATGGGACTGGGGCAGTGACTGGGAGGTCACTTCTGTCTCTGCAGCTGATATGGCAGCAGCAGGAACGTGTCACGCAAAGGGACTGTGAGGTCCCTTGTGTCTGGAGGTGGCAGGTTACCCTTGGCTTCTCCCTGGGATCGGCACTTTGGGGCTGACATCTGCCAGTGGCCCTGCTAGGCCAGCAGAAGGCCCCTGCTTGGCATGCTGCCTGTGGGATCCCCTCTGCCTCCATCCCCAGGACGACCCAGACACAAAGAAGGCCCGCAGAGGGCTTGTCCTGTCCCTTCTGCTTGAGTCCAGGACTGGACAGCAGGAGGCACAAGGCTTGGCTGTGTCTAGCCAAGACGCTGCAAGGCCAGCAGCAGGCCCAGGCCTTGGAAGATGCTGGTGAGGTGACTTCTGTCTGCTTGGCTGACAGGCCGCAAGGAGCCTGATGGGTTGGGATGCCTACTTCAGGAGTGGTTGCCACCCTGATGGAGCTTTCTTTGGTAGTAGGAAAGAGTAGGAGAGAAAAAAGTGCCACAGAATTCACTTTGGAATGTTGGCACTCACCATGAGGAGGAGGAAAAGTCCACGGGAACATCTGGTCTTGCTGCTAGAGCCTGAGGCAAAGAAGACATTAAGTGCCTCAGCCTTTACCTCATCTCTTGTCACCAGGTTTACCCCCACATCCATTAAAGGATGATGAGTCTTCTTAATCCTCCTTTATTAAAGAGTTTATATAAACGGCTTTTATTGTCTTTGACAGTAATAGACAGATTGAGCTCTACCAGCGCTTGGGCCCTTCTAACTTTGACCTGCACAGTCCCATAACATTCAGGACACAACTCCAGACAAACTGACAGCATGCATGAGAAGGAAGCACAGAGGAGGTGGAACCTGGCAGCCTTCCATCCCCTGCCCTTCTGTGACTCTGTGCTGCCATTCCATTCAGCTGCTTACTCCTGTGTTATCCAAACCTTCCTGCAGCTCCTGATGCCGCTGTCTTCTCAGAGAAAGCACAATCACACGAAGGTTGAACTGTCTGCCTGCAGATGTTAACAGCTGACAGAATGCAGCATCCACGTGGGAGAACCTTGAGAAACTGCAGGATTTTGCCTACGGAAACATTGTGGCATTTACAAGGAGAAGAGCCCAGTCCTGCACCAGAAGAACAATAACCCCACACATCAGGGCAGACTGGGACCCTGCTGAGTGAGCAGTGCCCAGGAGGAGGAGGGCCTGGGCACCACGAGGGATGCCATACGAGCAGTGGTGCTGCTCCCCAGGAACCAGGCCAGCTTCCTACAGAGCTGCCTTACAAGGAGCATGGCCACCAAAAAATCTGAGTTATCAGACTCAGCTCAGATCCTGTGAGATACCACATGGACAAGGGTCTGCAGCCAGCACGAAAACAGGTACAGGTCTGGAAGTCCCCTAGGACAGCCTAGTGTGGAGAGCAGCAAGGGCTGTGACAAGGCTGAGAGTCCCAACAGGACCCAGGGCTTTGTGTCCATGGCTCTGGCTGTTGTCTCTGCCACTGAGGCCTAGGAGGAGACAGCTTATCTTTAAAGCACCAGGGCCTCATTGCCTCCTCGCCCCCACCCATGAACCAGGCAGGGCTCGTACCATTCTCCTGCACTTGGCCATGCACATCCCCATCTCCTCCTGCCCCAGGAAGAGCCCTGAGCAGTGTGTGAAGGGAAAGGATCTCCCTTCCCAGCGGCTGGGGGTCAAGGCCTGACCGTTGTGCTTGGTGAAACGCATTCAGTTTTCCTACACATCAGGGTCACCTTCACAGTGCCTTTGTCTCCTTGTCCTCACTGCCTCCAATGCTCTGCTCTAACGAGCTCCAAGGGAGGCTGTGTCAGGGCTGGCCCTCAGGGGGACACTGCAGGAAACTTGCCTCTGACTTGGACTTGTTGAGAGATGTCTTCAATTGTCTCTCAGTGCCTGAGGTTCGTGGGCTTCTCAGCAAAGCCCCCCGAGGGGGGATTCCAATGCCTTGGGCTGGGCGTCTGGTGCTGAGCTGGGCCGGGCTCGTGGGACAGAGAGAGCTCGTGGCAAGAGGGCCCTGGTGCAGAGAGACAGCTCTGCCCAGGAGCAGCTCCTGTGCACAGCGCAGCAGGGCTGGGGGCTCTGACCGCCGGCACCCAGGCAGAAAGGGATTCCAGGCAGCCTGCAGGGTGCGAGCAGAGGAGAGCTCAGTGCAGGAGAAACCTTCACAGCCCTGCACACGGTAAGTCTCTGGCTGCAGGACAGTGCAGGGGAGGTTCCTGGAAGAGGCTCCTGGGTCCGGGACATCTCTGCCTGGCCAGGAGCTGCCAGGATGTCTCTCGTGGCTTGTGCAGTGCAGAGGAGAAATTGCTGCAGGGCAGCCTTGGGCAGAGGAAGGGGGGGGCAGGGGCTGCCTCGAAAAAGAAGGCACTTTCTGAAGTCTGTGCCTGTTTTTCCTGCTCTGATTCTGGGGCAGGCTCTGTGTTGAGTGGTTGGATTTGCACAGGTGACTGAGCTTCCACTGCGTTGAACTGAGACCTAAGCAGGTTAGTGACGAACCTCAGAATATCCCCTCCCTTAGAGGGGATATTCTCCCTTATCCCCTACTTAGAGACTGCACCAGGGTTTTTCTGTGCTGTTCTTTAGGACCTGCAGACAAGGATATGTAATTTTTTAGCACAACTTCTGAATGCAGCCATCCCACACGTGAGTGCTGCAAGCAGCCAGCAGCTGCGCACCAGGGGATGGACAGAGCAGCCCTCCTGGACGTGACCTCTGGCTGAGGTTTCCGCCACAGCAACAACATTTACCGCTGCAGTGGAGCAGAGGTGGCGGGTTGGGGGCTGATGGGCTGAAGTGGTTGCTAAGTACGGGACACTCAGGAAGCACAAAGCAGGGCTACAACCAGGGAGAGACACAAAGGTAACCCTGAAAGAAAGACAATGCGAAGGCTTTAATGAGAAAAGAAAAGAAAAGAGTATTCCTCAGGGAAAATTACCCTAACAGTCTGTATTTTTTCTTCTTTGCAGTGCCCTTGATGAAGGGCAGGAAATGGCCAACAGCAGCTCTGTGAGCGAGTTCCTCCTGCTGGCATTCGCAGACACGCGAGAGCTGCAGCTCCTGCACTTCGGGCTCTTCCTGGGCATCTACCTGGCTGCCCTCCTGGGCAACGGCCTCATCCTCACCGCCGTAGCCTGCGACCACCGCCTCCACACCCCCATGGACTTCTTCCTCCTCAACCTCGCCCTCCTCGACTTGGGCTGCATCTCCACCACTCTCCCCAAAGCCATGGCCAATGTCCTCTGGGACACTAGGGCCATCTCCTACCAAGGGTGTGCTGCACAGGTCTTTTTCTTCCTCTTCTTCATATCAGCAGAATATTATACTCTTACTGTTATGTCCTACGACCGCTACGCTGCCATCTGCAAGCCCCTGCACTACAGGAGCCTCATGGGCAGCAGAGCTTGTGCCCAGATGGCAGCAGCTGCCTGGGGCAGTGGCTTTCTCAATGCTGTCCTGCACATGGCCACTACATTTTCCCTGCCCCTCTGCCAAGGTAATGAGCTTGATCAGTTCTTCTGTGAGCTTCCTCAAATCCTCAAGCTCTCCTGCTCAGACTCATTCCTCAGGGAGGTTGGGCTTATTGTAGTTAGTGTCTGTTTAGCATTTGGTTGTTTTGTTTTCATTGTGGTGTCCTATGCGCAGATTTTCAGGGCTGTGCTGAAGATACCCTCTGAGCAGGGCCGGCACAAAGCCTTTTCCACGTGCCTCCCTCACCTGGCCGTGGTCTCCCTGTTTCTCAGCACTGCCATGTTTGCCTACCTGAAGCCCCCCTCCATCTCCTCCCCATCCCTGGACCTGGTTGTGGCAGTTCTGTACTCTGTGGTCCCTGCTGCCATGAACCCCCTCATCTACAGCATGAGAAACAAGGAGCTCAAGGACGCATTGAGGAAACTCTTTGGATACATTTCTTCATCATTAATAATGGGCGCAAAGTCCTAACAGAACGCATTTTTTTTTCTCTTGTTTTCTGAATAAGTGTTAGAACAGCCTTACTTTACTTTTATACTATTTTCTGAACCTTGTGATTTTCATTCAGTAATGATCTACTTACTATCCTATGTTTGTATCATTCTATTTTATTTTTGAACCAAGTATCTCATGTACTTATGGAAGTGGGCTTCCCGTTTAGATAAGGACAAAAAAGAGTCGAGCAGAAATTCATTGGTCTCAGCTTCCATCCCTTCCCATCTTTTCTGGAGCTGGGGGAGCAGCCCCAGCACGCAGGAGGGGCTCAGGGCCCAGAGCCCAGCTGCCACAGGGAGGAGCAGCCCCGCTGGCCCTCGCGGCTGCCCCTCACTGCCCGCTGGGCTCTGCCTCTCTGCTGCCTTCGGGTCGGGGCTGCTGCTTCCCTGGAGCCATGGCCATGGCCAGCAGCAGGACGTGGCCTTTTCACTGCTGCTCTCTTCTGGCTTCCACATTGTGTTTCTTGTATTTGGATAAGCCCTGAGATCTCATGTACGTTGGTGACAGTCCTGCTACCTCTACGTTGGCATCTCTTCAATATCTCTGCACGCCTCTTGCAAACCTGGTTTCAGGAATACACCCAAGGAGCTGCTTCCTGAACAGACCTCTTGCTTTTCTGGGCCTCACAATGGATCAGAAGCCCAGCGTGATCAGTGAAGGACCAAGGGCTGGACCGGGAGCTGCCTTCTTGCTTGCCTATGGCCCAGCAAACAACAACTGGCCCTTGAATTATCTGCTTGGGACTGTCCCAGTGGTGCTGGGTCTGATGGCAAATGGCATCCTGGAGAGGAATCTGGAGGTGCTCTGTGCCTGAGCCAGGCCTCTTGTGCTGGCCTGGGGAGCGGGGCTGGCCCTGAGGGGCACAGGCACTCTGTGCTGGGGATGTCCCAGGCAGGAGAGCAGGGCTCCTGCAGCTTCACGGCCCTCCATCTCCTGAGCCGTGGCTGGCCCCAGCGCGGGGGCTGCTGGGGAGGCCCAGAGCCGCCTTTGTGCCAGCAGCTGCGGTGCCTTGCGAGGGGCTGGGGCTGTGCTGGCCGTGCCCAGAGCCCTGCAGCAGCCTGCGGTGGGCACTGGCCTGGGGCCAGCCCAGGCTGGGCTGCTGGGCTGGGGAGAGGTCCGGGAGTTGGGGAGAGGTGGGCAGGGGCTGGGCTGGGCTGGGCAGTGCCCGGCAGAGGGCACCAGCAGCGTCAGGGAGCGGTGGCAGCAAGCAGGGGAGGGCTCCCAGCAGGGCTTGGTGCTGCAGAGCCAGGGCTGGGGAAGGGAGCCCAGAGCTGCAGGGGCAGGGGACACGAGGCCGCTCGGGGCCCTTGCTGGCCTGGGCAGAGCAGGAAGGGGGCCCAGGGCATTCGTCCCCTCACCGCAGCCTACCACGACCTGCACGGCGCTCACGGAGTGTCCAGGGCCAGGCTCTGCCCCGTGGTGCACAGGGAGAGGGCAAAGCCTCTCTGAAGAAGAGGCTGAAAGTGAAAAAGGTCCCTCCGCTGCCCCGTGGTGTGACAGGGCCAGGGTGGGACAGCTTACCTTTATTTGATGTAGTTCTTGTGTAATTTGCATTGGTGATGGCACAAAAAGACAGCTCCTTCACCAGTGATGTACATCCTTCTTCGTGTTAGGACACAACTCAACGTCCTTCACTCTGCTTTATCTCACAGATGAACTGGATTAGGTCTCCTTGATTACTCTGAGGCACAGTGCAGTGCTTTTTGCCTTCTGACACTCCAGCACAATATGTGTGACTTTCCCTTACTCTGTGCATTGACCTGACGGGTCATTTCACATTTTTCACTTTCATATCCCTAGCTGGAAGGGGATGATTCCCCAAAGTGGGGCAAGCTGATGGGTTCTGCCTCAGCCATTTGAAGCATGCTATACTTGAGTTTTGCAGCCTGAGTTTGCTAAAGATGACCCAGGACGGTAAATGGATGTTTAGGTGTCTAGTACGAATAAGGGAAAGTATCTCAGGTTTCCAAAGCCCATTTCAAATCTAGGTCAATCCCAGGAACCCACTGAAGAAGGGGTTTGTCTTTGAAGGGGTTTCCTGTGCTGGTCTGGGCTGCAGTTACAGGGACAAAGACCACTGCTGACAGTGGAGGTGCCCTGGGAATTCCACCTGGCTCCACCTGATTTTCCCAAAGGACTCCGGTCTCCTGCAGGTCTTATCTGACATCTGCTGGTCCAGGGAAGTGCCTCAAACACAATGGGGCCACAGGAGGTTTTCCCTGGTTATGCTTATGGTCAGACAGCAAAGCTCTGCCTGAATACCCCGTAATTTTTTTAGTACTTAACTAATAAAGCAACTACTCTTCAGCTCAGATGATTCAAACCCTTCCATTAAATGTCTCAAGTGAATGATAATTTCTATCATGATGAAATGTTAATTTTCAGGATGTGTATTCATTACAGGAGGAGAAATACTGGTGTTCACCTGTACTTGCATTGTCATTCCTTTGTCTATAATGGTGTGCTCCCTCATCTTCCAGGCACAAAACCTGACTTGATTACACAGACCCTGCTGAATGTCCCCTTTCCAGCTGCCTGTCTGGACCTATGCACTTCCCATGCTTCTCCTGCTTTGCCCTCCCCTTACTCTTTGATCATTCAGACCGCCCTCACCAACCCAGTTGCTGCTTTGAGTTTCAGTGAGTTCCAGCTCGCCCATCCCTCAGCAGTCTGTCTAATGGTTTCCTTAGCAAGAAACTCATCATTTATCATTGAATTAGTAAGATATGGATTAATACTAACACCATGATTTTAAATTTTCTATTAATCAGTGTAAAATACATCAAGTACCATCATCCTTTTGGGAAGGTAAACGTCACTGGAGGCAACAAAATGAAGAACTTGAACTTTGTTCTTTTTTTTTTTTTTTTTAAATTGCAAAATGATTTCCTGTGGTTTTTTTTTGTTTGTGTTGTGGTTTAACCCGGCTGGCAGCTAAACACCACACAGCCGTTCGCTCACCCTCCCCCCTCCCTCTCTGGGATGGGGGAGAGAAACGGGAAAGTGAAGCCTGTGAGTTGAGATAAAGACAGTTTATTAAGACAGGAAAATAATAATAACAATAATAATAGTGATAATGGTAATAGTATTAACAATAATAATGTGTAAGAAAACAAGTGATGCACAATGCAATAGCTCACCACCCGCTGACCGATGCCCAGCCGATTCCCGAGCAGCCGGCCCCCCCACCCCGGCCAGCCACCCCTATATATTGTTTAGCATGACGTCAGATGGTATGGAATACCCCTTTGGCCAGTTTGGGTCAGCTGTCCTGGGTCTGTCCCCTCCCAGCTCCTGCTGCACCCCCAGCCTGCTCGCTGGCAGGACAGAGCGAGAAGCTGAAAAGTCCTTGGCCTGGTGTAAACACTGCTCTGCAACAATTAAAACATCAGCATGTTATCAGCGCTCTTCTCATCCTAATCCAAAACATAGCACCCTACCAGCTACTATGAGCTACTTAACTCTGTCCTAACTGGAACCAGGACAGTTTGGTTTTTTTTTAATAGAAAAAACCCTACTCTTCCTACCTAAGCAGGGCTTCGAAGGAGTAACCCTAGACCACTATCTATAGGAAAATGATGCTCCAAACTGAAATACAACAAAATTCAGCCTTTAAAATGAGGAAAGATTTCTATTAGATGCTCTTTGAAATCTTCCTCCTTAACTACACCATGAAAGCTCTCCAATTAGCCGTACAAGTCTTGAAGACGTGAAGAAAATTATGGGAGAGATATGTCTGCTTAGGACGTTCTGCATTTTAATGAGTTCCATGCTTAATTTTGGTGCTCAGTATATGAAGGAGAATGATGTAACCGCTTGAGAAGGTAAAGTCAGAAGGAAAAGTTGAAGTGACTTGGAGTATTAATGGGCCCCACTGAGGGCTGTTCCTAACAAAGCCTCCCCAGGGACTTGTTAGGGCAGATAATTGGAGGCCATGATTGCAGACAGGCAAAGCGCTGTGCTGAGAAAAGTCTTGGTTGGTTTTGGTGAAGCAGAAGGGCCAAGGCCTGACCCCAGCCACTGGGAGGGGAGATCCTGCACCTCCACGTCTGGCTCAGGGCTCTTCTTGGGGTCTGTATGATGTGGTGGGCAGTGTGATGCCATGAGAAGAACTTCATTAGGACACCTCCCCACCCCTGCACAGGGTATCAAGGAAGCAGTGAGGCGCCATTGCAATGACTATATCTCGTCTCCTCAGAAGCTCTAGCCAAAGGGACAAAAACGTCAGGGCTATTGGGGCCTCCCATTCCTGCCAGCACCCTCTGCCTTCTCCTCTGCAGGCTTTCCTATGCTGTCCCACGCTTTGCCCTATTTCCTTGAAGTCTGCAGACACCCATCTCTGTCCACCACCTTGCTCTCATCCCGGCATTTCCATCATCTCACCCATGTCTCGTCAACCCTCAGCTGTTCCTTGAAACACAAAGCTAGGGTCTAATCTTTCGGTGACCTCTGGCACCACAGCATTACTCTTTGAGGGACATTTCTTCCTCCTCGTGGCCAGTGACACCCCCCCAAGGTGCACCTTGTGGCAGTTTCTCTCTCCTGCTCTTTCCTACTACCAAAGAAAACTCCATCAGGGTGGAAACCTCTCCTGAAGCAGGCATCCCAACCCATCAGGCTCCTTGCGGCCTGTCAGCCAAGCACACAGAAGTCACCTCACCAGCATCTTCCAAGCCCTGGGCCTGCTGCTGGCCTTGCAGCCTCTTGGCTAGACGCAGCCAAGCCTTGTGCCTCCTGCTGTCCAGTCCTGGACTCAAGCAGAAGGGACAGGACAACCCCTCTGCGGGCCTTCTTTCTGTCTGGGTCCTCCTGGGATGGAGGCAGAGGGGATCCCACAGGCAGCATGCCAAGCAGGGGCCTTCTGCTGGCCTAGCAGAGCCACTGGCAGATGTCAGCCCCAAAGTGCCGATCCCAGGGAGAAGCCAAGGCTGACCTGCCACCTCCAGACACAAGGGACCTCACAGTCCCTTTGCGTGACACGTTCCTGCTGCTGCCCTATCAGCTGCAGAGACAGAAGTGACCTCCCAGTCACTGCCCCAGTCCCATTCCTCCTGCTGGGGCAGGAGATCCTGAGGCAGAGCTGAGCTTAGCAGAGCATTCCCACCCATCTCCTCCTTGTGGCCCACAAGCTCATCAGATCCATGGCCCCTCACACTCATCGTTGAACACAATGGTACTGCATGGCAACCTCATGGTTCCTGCCCTGCTCCAAGGGAACAAGAACGTAACGTTAAGGGTTAGGAGAGGGGTTGAAGGTGAGGAGGTTAATGCACAGGAGGACAGGGTTTGGATGTTAGTTGTTCAGATATGGCATTAGGGACTGCGGTGAACATTTCTGGGTGAGAGCTTAAGCAAATATTGAGTGGGAGGGTTTGGTGCAGCACGCAGGAGGGGCTCAGGGCCCAGAGCCCAGCTGCCACAGGGAGGAGCAGCCCCGCTGGGACTCACGGCTGCCCCTCACTGCCCGCTGGGATCTGCCTCTCTGCTGCCTTTGGGTCGGGGCTGCTGCTTCCCTGCAGCCATGGCCATGGCCAGCAGCAGGACGTGGCCTTTTCACTGCTGCTCTCTTCTGGCTTCCAAATTGTTCTCTTATGCTCTTGTATTTGACTAAACCTTTAGATTTCATGTGCCTTGTTGTAGGTTTGTTGTCTGTACGGTGGCATCTCTTTCTTTGCACAGCTCTTCCAAAGCTGGTGTTAGGAATATACCCAAGGAGCTGCTTCCTGAACAGACCTCTTGCTTTTCTGGGCCTCACAATGGATCAGAACCCCAGAGTGATCAGTGAAGGACCAAGGGCTGCACTGGGAGATGCCTTCTTGCTTGCCTATGGCCCAGCAAACAACAACTGGCCCTTGAATTATCTGCTTGGTCCAGTCCCAGTGGTGCTGGTTCTGATGGCATCCTGGAGAGGAATCTGGAGCTGCTCTGTGCGTGGGCCAGGCCTCTTGTGCTGGCCTGGGGAGCGGGGCTGGCCCTGCGGGGCACAGGCACTCTGTGCTGGGGATGTCCCAGGCAGGAGAGCAGGGCTCCTGCAGCTTCACGGCCCTCCATCTCCTGAGCCGTGGCTGGCCCCAGCGCGGGGGCTGCTGGGGAGGCCCAGAGCCGCCTTTGTGCCAGCAGCTGCGGTGCCTTGCGAGGGGCTGGGGCTGTGCTGGCCGTGCCCAGAGCCCTGCAGCAGCCTGCGGTGGGCACTGGCCTGGGGCCAGCCCAGGCTGGGCTGCTGGGCTGGGGAGAGGTCCGGGAGGTGGGGAGAGGTGGGCAGGGGCTGGGCTGGGCTGGGCAGTGCCCGGCAGCAGCAGCATCAGGGAGCGGTGGCAGCATGCAGGGGAGGGCTCCCAGCAGGGCTTGGTGCTGCAGAGCCAGGGCTGGGGAAGGGAGCCCAGAGCTGCAGGGGCAGGGGACACGAGGCTGCTCGGGGCTCTTGCTGGCCTGGGCAGAGCAGGAAGGGGGCCCAGGGCATTCGTCCCCTCACCGCAGCCTGCCACGACCTGCACGGCGCTCACGGAGCATCCAGGGCCAGGCTCTGCCCCGTGGTGCACAGGGAGAGGGCAAAGCCTCTCTGAAGAAGAGGCTGAAAGTGAAAAAGGTCCCTCCGCTGCCCCGTGGTGTGACAGGGCCAGGGTGGGACAGCTTACCTTTATTTGAGGTAGTTCTTGTATAATTTGCATCGGTGATGGCACAAAAAGAGAGTTCCTTCACCAGTGATGTACATTCCTTCTTAATGTTAGGACACAACTCAACGTCCTTCACTCTGCTTTATCTCACAGATGAACTGGATTAGGTCTCCTTGATTACTCTGAGGCACAGTGCAGTGCTTTTTGCCTTCTTTCCCTCCAGCACAATATGTGTCTTTCCCTTACTCTGCGCAATGACCTGACGGGTCATTTCACATTTTTCACTTTCAAAACCCTAGTTGGACGGGGACCATTTCCAAAGTGGGACAAGCTGATGGGTTCTGGCTCAGCCATTTGAAGCGTGCTATACTTGAGTTTTGCAGCCTGAGTTTGCTAAAGATGACCCAGGAAGGGAAATGGATGTTCAAGTGTCTCGTAGGAATAAGGGAGAATATCATGGGTTTCCAAGGGCCATTTCAAATCTAGATCAGTCCCAGGAACCCACAGAAGAAGGGGATTGTCTTTGAAGGGGTTTCCTGTGCTGGGCTGGGCTGCAGTTACAGGGACAAAGATCACTGCTGGCAGTGGAGGTGCCCTGGGAACTCCACCTGGCTCCACCTGATTTTCCCAAAGGGCTCTGGTCTCCTGAAGGTCTTTTCTGACATCTGGTGGTCCAGGGAAGTGCCTCAAACACAACGGGACCACAGGAGGTTTCCCCTGGTTATGCTTATGGTGAGACAGGAAAGCTCTGCCTCAATGCCCAGTAATTTTTTTAGTACTTAACTAATAAAGCATCTACTCATCAGATCAAATGATTCAATCCCTTCCATTCAATGTCTCACGTGAATGATAATTTCTATCATGAAGAAATGTTAATTGTCAGGATGAATATTCATCGCAGGAGAAGAAATACTGGTGTTCACCTGTACTTGCATTGTCATCGCTTTGTCTATCATGGTTTGCTCCCTCATCTTACAGGCACAAAACCTGACTTGATTACACAGACCCTGCTGAATGTCCCCTTTCCAGCTGCCTGTCTGGACCTATGCACTTCCCATGCTTCTCCTGCTTTGCCCTCCCCTTACTCTTTGATCATTCAGACCGCTCTCACCAACCCAGTTGCTGCTTTGAGTTTCAGTGAGTTCCAGCTCGCCCATCTCTCAGCAGTCGGTCTAACGGTTTCCTTAGTAAGAAACTCATCATTTCTCATTGTATTAGTATGATATGGATTAATATTAACACTACTATTTAAAATTTCCTATTAATCAGTGAAAACTACATCTTGTACAGTCATCCTTTTGGGAAGGTACACATCACTGGAGGAAAAAAAGATGAGGAACATAATTTTTTTTTTTTTATTTGCAGCATGATTTCCTGCTGTTTGTTTTTAAATAGGAATAACCCTGCTCTTCCTATATAAGCAGGGCTTCAAAGAAACAACCCTAGACCAATATCTATGGGAAAATGATGCTCCAAACTGAAATGCAACAAAATTCAGCCTTTAAAATGAGGAAAGATTTCTATTAGATGCTCTTTGAAATCTTCTTCCTTAACTACACCATGAAAGCTCTCCAATTATCTGAACAACTCTTGAAGACTTGAAGAAAACTTTGGGAGAGATATGGCTGCTTAGGACTTTCTGCATTTTAATGAGTTCCATGGTGTATTTTAGTGCTGACTCTACTAAGCTTGGGTACTGAGAGGAGAATGATGTAACTGCTTGAGAAAGTAAAGTCAGAAGGAAAAGTTGAAGTGACTTGGAGTATTAATGGGCCCCTCTGAGGGCTGTTACTAACAAAGCCCGCCCAGGGACTTGTTAGGGCAGATAATTGGAGGCCATGATTGCAGAGAGGCAAAGCGCTGTGCTGAGAAAAGTCTTGGTTGGTTTTGGGGAAGCAGAAGGGCCAAGGCCTGACCCCAGCCCCTGGGAGGGGAGATCCTGCACCCCCCCGTCTGGCTCAGGGCTCTTCTTGGGGTCTGTATGATGTGGTGGGCAGTGTGATGCCATGAGAAGAACTTCATTAGGACACCTCCCCACCCCTGCACAGGGTATCAAGGAAGCAGTGAGGCCCCATTGCAATGACTATATCTCGTCTCCTCAGAAGCTCTAGCCAAAGGGACAAAAAAGTCAGGACTGTTGGGGCCTTCCATTCTTGCCAGCACCCTCTGCCTTCTCCTCTTCAGGCTTTCCTATGTTGTCCCACACTTTGCCCTATTTCCTTGAAGTCTGCAGACACCCATCTCTGTTCACCAATTTGCTCTCATCCAGGACGTTCCACCGTTTCACCAATCTCTTGTCAACCCTCACCAGCTGTTCCTTGATTATCACAAAGCCTGGGTCTGATCATAAACTCCCTTTCGGTGACCTCTGGCACCACAGCATGACCATTTGAGAGACATTTCTTCCTCCTTATGTCCAGTGCCACCCCTCCAAGGTGCAATTTTTGACAGTTTTTTCTCTCCTGCGCTTTCCTACCCCTAGGAAAGCTCCATCAGGGTGGAAACCACTCCTGAAGCAGGCATCCCAACCCATCAGGCTCCTTGCGGCCTGTCAGCCAAGCAGACAGAAGTCACCTCAGCAGCATCTTCCAAGGCCTGGGCCTGCTGCTGGCCTTGCAGCTTCTTGGCTAGACACAGCCAAGCCTTGTGCCTCCTGCTGTCCAGTCGTGGACTCAAGCAGAAGGGACAGGACAAGCCCTGTGCGGGCCTTCTTTGTGTCTGGGTCGTCCTGGGGATGGAGGCAGAGGGGATCCCACAGGCAGCATGCCAAGCAGGGGCCTTCTGCTGGCCTAGCAGGGCCACTGGCAGATGTCAGCCCCAAAGTGCACATCCCAGGGAGAAGCCAAGGCTGACCTGCCACCTCCAGACACAAGGGACCTCACAGTCCCTTTGCGTGACACGTTCCTGCTGCTGCCCTATCAGCTGCAGAGACAGAAGTGACCTCCCAGTCACTGCCCCAGCCACATTCCTCCTGCTGGGGCAGGAGATCCTGAGGCAGAGCTGAGCTCAGCAGAGCATTCCCACCCATTTCCTCCTTGTGGCCCACAAGCTGATCAGATCCATGGCCCCTCACATCCATCTCTGAATGTCATGTGACTTCACAGCAACCTCACTCTTCCTGCCCTGCTCCAAGGGAACAAGAACCTAACATTACGGGTTAGGAGAGGGTCTGAAGGAGAGGAGGTCAATGCACAGGAGGACAGGGTTTGGATGTTAGTTGTTCATGTATGGCAGTAGGGACTGCGGCGAACATTTCTGGGTGAGAGCTTAAGCAAATATTGAGTGGGAGGGTTTGGTGTTGGGATTGGGGTGTCAGGTCTGTGGTTAGGGTATGTGCAAGCTCTGGTTTAGCCTTGTGTTCAGGTCTGCAAGAAGACTTGGGTTAAATAGAGCATTTTAATGCTTGTGTTAAAGGCTGGAATCAGGGTGAGCAAGAGAGTAAAGGTAAGAGAAAGGTGTTATGGACTTATCTTTGCTTCAGGGGATATTGTGGTCAAAAATTAGAGCAGTGGATTCCTGTCAAGGTGTGGAGTGGCATTTAGATTTAAGTATTAATGTTACAGGTTAAAATAGGGCAAAGGCCTCACATGTCTGCTTTAAGTCAGCTTTACTGCAGGATCAACATTACCTGAGCATTCTTACCTCTCCAAAATCATTAGCTACTGCTGGCCAAGCTCCTCTTCCCTCCCCCAGATCTCACATCTCTCCTGGCCAGCCTTCTCCTGACTTCCCCATATCAGCCATCTTCTTAGGGGCAGCTTTCTGATGGCTTTCATGAACTCAGAGTATCTGTCTCACCTCTGTTGGCTACTCTGCTCCTGGGAAAGAAGCAGCTCCCAAGCCAGCACGGAGAAGGACACAAAGGCTGTAGGAGCACCCTGCACAATGTGCCCAGCAGCTCTGCACCACCACAAAAGCAGCCCTGAAGGATGAGTTCAGGCAAAAGCTGAAACCTCTGACATGACAACCTCTATTCAAGACCCCTTCCTCTATGGGGTCTACAAGCTACTTAGGAAGAGAGGATCTCACAAACTGTGTGCAGAGTAGGTGCCTTCTGCTGGCCTATCATGGAGACCAGCAGATGTGAGCCTAAAGGCACAGATCCCAGCCAGGAGTCAAGGGATGACCTGTCAGCTGCTTCAGAAAGAAGTCACCTCACAGGCCACTTAACAGCCATTAGCTTCCTACTGGACTTGGAGCTTCTGAGGCACCACTGCCCTCGTAATAGCACACCGACAAAGCACCCCCTCTTTGGGCCAGAATCTGCCCAGGTAGAAGTGATCTGGTTGTGATCCTTCCAGCCCATGGCACACCTCCTGGGCTCCCAGCCTCTCTGACACACAGGAGCCAGTGCCGTGCCAGTTCTGGGAGGTGCTAGGGCAGGAGGGACCTTGCAGTCAAATCACTCACCAGACTCCTTGGCTGGGGCTGCTGCGTGCCCTGGGGCTGCAGAGCTCTCCTCTGCCTGCTCACACCAGACTGAGCCCTTGAGCTGTGGTCAGTCCACCTTGGAGGAGATCCCCCCTTAGGAGGGAAGTGCTGCAGCGCAGGCCGGCTGTGCCACTGCCGTGCCCACTGCCTGTCCCTGCCTGCAGTCCCAGCACAGCCCCACAGCAGCACTGGCACCAAGCTACAGGAGCAGCCGGGCCTGAGCCCACCAGCAGGGCTCAGCACAAGAGGGGGGCAGTGGCAAGAGAGCAGCTCGGCATGCCCCAAGCGCTGGTGCTCCCTGCCCGTGCTGCTGGGATGGGACTCTTTTCCTCTGCAGCCCTGCACATGGCACTGCCCCTGCAGAGCCAGAGCAGCTCTCAGAGGAAGGACGTCACACAAGGAAGGCAGTGCAGGCTCCTTCACTTTGTTTATGTTCACAGAGAGACGGTTCTCCTCATGTACAGAGTCTCAGTATATACATTCAACACGTACATACTGAAATGGAAGTGGAACAACGGGCTCCTTTCTTTTATTTAAATTTACAGAGGGCCTGGCTCCTCATATACAGAATCTCTGAGCTATACTCGACAGGTAAATACTGTAACAGAAATGAGATGAATCATATCATTTTAATGAGCAACTTTAGACGTATTAAAACAAAGAAAGTCCTGTAATGAAAACACTCATAAATAAACAAACACACACAAATATAATTATATATATATAATATTAGTTCTTGTAGTCATTGACATTATTAGTCAACTGCAGAGCTAGAATGGAAATTTATTGCTTCCGAAAAAAATCTAGTCATTAATTTCCACAGTGCATTCTTGAGCTCCTTGTTCCTCATGCTGTAGATGAGGGGGTTCAGTGTTGGAGGCACCACCGAGTACAGAACTGCCACCACCAGGTCCACGGATTGGGAGGTGATGGAGGGAGGCTTCAGGTAGCCAAACAAGCCAGTGCTAACAGTCATAGAGACCACAGCCAGGTGAGGGAGGCACGTGGAAAAGACTTTGTGCCGGCCCTGCTCAGAGGGCATCCTCAGCACTGCCCTGAAGATCTGCACATAGGACAGCACAATGAAAACAAAACAACCAAAGACTAAAGAAACACTAAACACAAGTGCCCCAACTTCCCTGAGGTAGGCGTCTGAGCAGGAGAGCTTGAGGATCTGGGGGATTTCACAGAAGAACTGGTCCACAGCATTGCCTTGGCAGAGGGGCAGGGAAAATGTAGTGGCCGTGTGCAGGACAGCATGGAGAAAGCCACTGCCCCAGGCAGCTGCTGCCATCTGGGCACAAGCTCTGCTGCCCACGAGGCTCCCGTAGTGCAGGGGCTTGCAGATGGCAGCGTAGCGGTCGTAGGCCATGATGGTGAGAAGGGAATACTCTGCTCCAAGCAAGAAGACAGAAAAGAAGACCTGTGCAGCACACTCTTGATAGGAGATGGCCCTGGTGTCCCAGAGGGCATTGGCCATGGCTTTGGGCAGAGTGGTGGAGATGCAGCCCAGGTCGAGGAGGGCGAGGTTGAGGAGGAAGAAGTACATGGGTGTGTGGAGGCGGTGGTCGCAGACTACGGCGGTGAGGATGAGGCCGTTGCCCAGGAGGGCAGCCAGGTAGATGCCCAGGAAGAGCCCGAAGTGCAAGAGCTGCAGCTCCCGCGTGTCTGCGAATGCCAGCAGGAGGAACTCGCTCACAGAGCTGCTGTTGGGCATTTCCTGCTTCTGGGCATGGGGTCCTGCCAAAGGAACAGAAATACAGTAATAACATACGAGAGTTATCTGAGAAAAACCATTTCAATTTCTTATTTAGGCCCCTCAAAGCACTTGCCCAGTTGCACACAGACAGTTGGCAGAGCCCTTTCCCACATTGGATTCAGCTGCTCTGTGCGGGCATCTCTGACTGCAGGACAATTGCACTAAGGAGGTTGTCCTGAGAAGAGCTTGAACGCTGCTGAGGGCAGAGGAATCCAGGCTCCAAGTGCCCATTTCCAGACCTGTCACCCTGTCCCCATACTCCCCTTCCCCCAGGCACCCCGAGGGCTCACTCCATGGGCAGGTGAAACCCCCATCCCCAGGCAGCCTGGGAACAAGAGCAGCAGCAGCACGGCCAGGTGGAGAAGCCAGGAGGAATGGCAGCGTGCTGCTGCCAGGGGAGGCAAGGCCAGGGAGGGACAGACGGACACTCAGCACACCCTCCTGTGCTGCAGCTCTGCCTGCAGAGGAGGCAGCTCCTGCTGGGGACAGCGGGGGCTTGAGGGCAGAGGCTGTGCTGGTGGCAGAGGAGAGCAGGGGGTGTCCCAGGGAAGGCGCCTGCCCTGCAGGGGATGGCAGGGAGGTGCCTGAGCCCTCCCTCGCACAGCATTTCTGGCAGCAGCTCCCTCTCACCGCCTGCCCATGTCCCTGCTGCCTGCCTTTGCTTCTGCTGGGAGCTCCTTCTATGTCCCCACATCTCCCCCCTGTCCATGCTCACAGACCCATCCGACAAGCTCTGTGCTCAGATTCACTCAGATTCCCCTCCACTGAAGGAATCTGAAAGCACAGAATCCAAAAAAGCTTCTCCCTTCAGATAAACCAAACCTCAGTATTCTTGAAATGCCCCCTTCTAAATGTCATTCTCTACAGCATCTTCTACTCGCTGAAAAAACAGAGAGACCAACCCTGACAGCTGCTATCAGGCATCGGATGTTCCAGCTGTAGAAGACCCCTCTGGCAACCCCACCTGCATGGCCCTGCTGCCACAGACTCACGGTGCCAAGAGCCTGCAGGTCTGTCCTGCCACACGCTGCCCTCTGTTGCTGCACTCCTCACTGCCTCCAAGCCCTCTCTCCTTCTCTCCTCTCCCCGTGCCAGCTGCGGTCAGAGCCCCCAGCCCTGCTGCGCTGTGCACAGGAGCTGCTCCTGGGCAGAGCTGTCTCTCTGCACCAGGGCCCTCTTGCCACGAGCTCTCTCTGTCCCAGGAGCCCGGCCCAGCTCAGCACCAGACGCCCAGCCCAAGGCATTGGAATCCCCCCTCGGGGGGCTTTGCTGAGGAGCCCACGAACCTCAGGCACTGAGAGACAATTGAAGACATCTCTCAACAAGTCCAAGTCAGAGGCAAGTTTCCTGCAGTGTCCCCCTGAGGGCCAGCACTGACACAGCCTCCCTTGGAGCTCGTTAGAGCAGAGCATTGGAGGCAGTGAGGACAAGCAGACAAAGGCACTGTGAAGGTGACCCTGATGTGTAGGAAAACTGGATGTGTGTCACCAAGCACAAGGTCCAGGCCTTGACCCCCAGACCCTGGGAAGGGAGATCCTTTCCCTTCACACACTGCTCAGGGCTCTTTGTGGGGCAGGAGGAGATGGGGATGTGCATGGCCAAGTGCAGGAGAATGGTACGAGCCCTGCCTGGTTCATGGGTGGGGGCGAGGAGGCAATGAGGCCCTGGTGCTTTACCGATAAGCTGTCTCCTCCAAGGCCTCAGTGGCAGAGACAACAGCCAGAGCCATGGACACAAAGCCCTGGGTCCTGTTGGGACTCTCAGCCTTGTCACAGCCCTTGCTGCTCTCCACACAAGCCTGTCCTAGGGACTCCCAGACCTTCACCTCTTTCCCTGCTGGTTGTAGACCCTTGTCCGTGTGGTGTCACACCGGATCTGAGCTGAGTCTGATAACTCAGATTTTCTTGGTGGCCATGCTCCTCGTAAGGCAGCCCTGGTGGAACTTGGCCTGGTTCCTGGGGAGCAGCACCACTGCTCGTATGGCATCCCTCGTGGTGCCCAGGCCCTCCTCCACCTGGGCACTGCTCACTCAGCAGGGTCCCAGTCTGCCCTGATGTGTGGGGTTCCTCTTCCTCTGGTGCAGGACTGGGCTCTTCTCCCTGTAACTGTCAAGAGGTTTCTGTAGGCAAAATCCTGCAGTTTCTCAAGTTTTGCCTGGACAAATGCTCCATTCTGTCAGGTGTTAATGTCTACAGGCAGATGGCTTACCCTGATTGTGCTGTCTTTCACGAGGTAACAGCAGCAGGAGTTTGCAGGACAGTTTGGACAATAGAGGAGTAATTAGTTTAATGGAATTAGAGCACAGAATCACAGAAGGGTACGGGATGGAAAGATGCGAGATTCCACTTTTTCTCTTCTTTCTTCTTATGCATGCTGTTATTTCATCTAGAGCTGTGTCCTATAGACAAACACTGCACCATACCAGTTAATAGAAAGAAAATTGAGTCTATCCCAGCCACAACGAGGACAATATCCACCCCATATTCCACACCATCTGCATCGTGCTCAGCTCCAGTACTTTCTAATTATGCACTACCACCTTTTCTCTTTTGATATACACACAGAGATATCATGCCATTGGTCTGTGGGTGTCCTGGTGTTGGCTAGAATCAAGTTAATTTTCCTCCTAGTAGCTGGTATGATGCTGTGTTTTGCATTTAGCATGAGAAGAATGATGATCACACACTGATGGCTTAGTTGTTACCCAGCAGTGGAGGGCTGGGGGTGCCTGAGGAGCTGGGGGGGACAGAAGCAGGACAGCTGACCCCAAGTGGCCAAAGGGATGTTCCATACCGCAGACGTCATGCTGAACCATCAATATGGGGTGGCTGGCCAGGGTAGGGGGTACCACTGCTGCGGGACAGGCAATCACCATCACGGTCATCGTCATCATTGTTCGTATTATTTGTCTTCCCTTTCTGTCCTATCAAACTGTCTTCATCTCAACCCATGATTATTCTTATTTATTTTTTCCCCCTCCTCTTTCTCTCCTGCATCCGCTGGGGGTGTAGCAGGGTGTGTGTGTGAGGGAATGGCTGTGTGGTGCTGAGCTGCCTGCCGGGTTAAACCACGCTCTTTTTGGTGCCCGACATGGAGCACAAAGTTTCAGCCAATGACAGATCTCACCACAGCATGTTAAAAGAAAGCCTTTATAAGCACGAGTTGATTTTAATAGTTGCTGATCACAAAGATGATTTTCTTTCTTTTTTCTTTTTTTTTTTTTTTTTAATCTCAGGTCTGTTGTGCTCGATTTCAGATCTGTGTTGTACAGCACATGACTTCCTGTATGTCTCCCCTGTCATGCTGTATATCTTTTCTGATGGCTGCTTCAAGTTTATTCTTTTGTTGTATCGTGTAACACTGGCTTATGATATGATAAAATTCCTGGTCATGAAACTAATCTGGTACTTGTACTCAGCATTGCCATTACCTCCATACCTTGGGAGCCATCTCTCAGAAACTATTAAGAATTACACTCTTGACCTTTTCTCCTCAGGAAACCAAGGCATGGGGGAGACAAGGGGAAGACACTTTTCCCCACTGCTTCACTCTCCCTTTCTCCTTCACCTCCCCCTTTTCCCACAGGCCAATTACAGTAGCTCTTCAAAGTTTTGAATATCCTTGGGATGGTCAAACCAGCATGTTCCTATTGTTATGTCTCCTGAATGTGTTTCAGCTTTTGTTTAAAGTCAAACAACCACTTAAGCATGCCATCCAGAGATGTGTCCAGAGGCAGGAGAGTGAGGAGTGGCAGGGAGTGTGGGAGGATCTGGGCAGGCACCTAGAGCAGGGGGCACCTCCACTGCTTTCGAACTTCACCTCTGAGCAAGTGCAGAATCCTAAAAAACTGTGAAATGCTTGGAAAAGTGGTGTTATCACCCTGGCATTTCCAAAGAGACACATACCTCTGCAGTGTGCTGGGTCTCGGCCTCTGCTTACAGAGCCACAATCAATGCCACTCCAACCTCTGTGACAAGCCCTGCAGCCACTCCAACCCCTCTGACAGACCCTGCAGCCACTACAGCATCTGCAAAATGCCCTGCAGCAACTCCAGCTCCTTTTATGGACCCTGTGTCTGCGCCAGAAAACCAATCTTTGTCTGTATCAGTTGCTCCTATATGCAAGAAAAAACAATGGATGTGAAGGTCATTTTTCTTTTTTTTTTCTTTCTTTTTTTTTTTTTTTTAAGAAAGGAAAGAAACTCCTACCCAGACAAGAAAGGAGGAGAAAGAAAAGCTGAGCCGTCATGTGAGTAGGAGGACCAAGAGGAAGAGGTCCTAAGAGCACCAGTAATCACGCGATCCCTATCCCTATGCTGCTCTGGTGCTGGGAGAAACGGGGCCCCTCCCTGGACTCAGGGGGCAGGAAAGGAGAGATGGTGGGTACACACGATGTGTCACCCTGTGGTTTCACCTGTGTGACCATGGAGAGGACATGAGAAAGTGGGATGGAAAATCTGCCTCAACCCTAGAGGCACGGGTATGTGAGTGGCAAGGAACAACAATCCCTAAAAGGGGTTCTTAGAGAACTGCTGCTCCACTTTCCAGCGGGCAGTCCTGCAGACACAGTAAGGAATACTATGGGCAGGACTAGAGGGGCCCTGCCTCCAGCCAGGGGGAGGAAGGGGACAATCGGCTGTATTGGACTGTGAGGATTCGATGGCCTTGCACATCAGACCCCAGAAGTCTCAGGCTCCAGTGGACACCACTGCACAGCGTACCCTAGTGCCATCAAGCTGTGGAGGGGTGAACCCATTTGTATGTCTAGAGTGACAGGGGGATCCCAACGCTGACCTGTACTGGAGGCTGAAGTGAGTCTAAGTGGGAAGGAGTGGCAAAAGCACCCCACTGGGACTGGCCCCGGACTCTGTGCATCCTTGGAAGAGACTGCTTCAGGAGAGGAGATATATTTCAGGGACCCAAAAGGGTATGGGTGGGCTTTTGGCACAGCTGCCTTGGAGACGGAGGACATGATGCTGTTGTCTGCCTTGCCTTGGTCTCTCACAGGACCCTTCTGTTGTGGGGTTGATGAGGGCTGAAGGACAGCTGGTGCCAATCACTGCCACAGCCGTGCACCTCAGTCAGTAGAGCACCAACCGAGTCCGCTGACAGAGGATTGTCGTGTCCTGAAGGAAGTCATGCAGTGCTGAGTGCTGCCATGCCGGACACGGTAGAGCTTCCATGCACACTGGGATCAAAGACACGCAAGCGTTTTGCCACAACTGATATCCCTAATGCATTTTTCTCCATCCGTTTGCCAGCAGATTGAAGGCCACAGCTTGCTTTCAACCTGGCATCGACTGCCCCAGGGCAGGAAACTCAGCCCTACCATTTGCCATGGACTGATCCAGAGTGCCCTGGAAGAGGAGGAAGCTCCTGAACACCTGCAGTACATTGATGGCATCGTTGTGTGGGGTGACACAGCACAGGAAGTGTTTGAGAAAGGGAAGAAAATACTCCAAATTCCTCTGACAGCTGATTTCACACTAAAAGAACTGAAGGTGAAGGGACGTGCACAAGAGATCCTGCTGCAGGCTGGCCAGGGTCAGGGGGACCGATGCTCAGGGACAGGTTGAGCATCAGTGAGGGGGTTCTCAGCGATTGCGTGGTGCATCACTTGCTTTGTACATATTATTGTCATTATTTTTATTGTTATTATTGTTATTATTACTGTTTTAACTCCTTTTTCTGTCTTTTCAAATTTTCAATCATTCATTATTGTTTGGGCCCTTGTGCTTAGTGAAACACATCCAGTTTTCCTACACATCAGGTTCACCTTCACAGTGCCTTCGTCTCCTTGTCCTCACTGCCTCCAATGCTCTGCTCCAACGAGCTCCAAGGGAGGCTGTGTCAGTGCTGGCCCTCAGGGGGACACTGCAGGAAACTTGCCTCTGACTTGGACTTCCTGAGAGATGTGTTCAATTGTCTCTCAGTGCCTGAGGTTCATGGGCTCCTCAGCAAAGCCCCCCGAGAGGGGATTCCAATGCCTTGGGCTGGGCGTCTGGTATCACAGTATCACAGATTTCTAGGTCGGAAGAGACCTCAAGATCATCGAGTCCAACCTCCGACCTAACACTAAGTACTCCACTAAACCATATCGCTAAGCTCTACATCTAAACGTCTTTTAAAGACCTCCAGGGATGGTGACTCCACCACCTCCCTGGGCAGCCCGTTCCAATGCTTAATAACCCTTTCGGTAAAGAAGTACTTCCTAACATCCAACCTAAAACTCCCCTGTCGCAACTTACGCCCATTCCCCCTCGTCCTGTCACCAGGTACGTAGGAGAACAGACCAACCCCCACCTCTTTACAGCCTCCTTTAAGGTAACTGTAGAGAGTGATAAGGTCGCCCCTGAGCCTCCTCTTCTCCAGGCTGAACAATCCCAGCTCCCTCAGCCGCTCCTCGTAAGACTTGTTCTCCAGACCCCTCACCAGCTTGGTCGCCCTTCTCTGGACTTGCTCGAGCACGTCCATGTCCTTCCTGTAGCGAGGGGCCCAAAACTGAACACAGTACTCGAGGTGCGGCCTCACCAGAGCCGAGTACAGGGGCACAATCACTTCCCTAGACCTGCTGGCCACACTGCTTCTTATGCAGGCCAGGATGCTGTTGGCCTTCTTGGCCACCTGGGCACACTGCTGGCTCATATTCAGCCGACTATCAACCAGTACTCCCAGGTCCCTCTCGGCCAGGCAGCTTTCCAACCACTCATCTCCCAGCCTGTAGCTCTGCTTGGGGTTGTTGCGCCCCAGGTGCAGGACCCGGCACTTGGCCTTGTTGAACTTCATACAGTTGACCTCAGCCCATCGCTCCAGCCTATCCAGATCCTCCTGCAGAGCCTTCCTGCCCTCGAGCAGATCGACACACGCACTTAGCTTGGTGTCATCTGCAAACTTACTGAGGGTGCACTGGACGCCCTCATCCAGATCATCGATAAAGATATTAAAGAGGACCGGCCCCAGTACCGAGCCCTGGGGGACACCACTAGTGACCGGCCTCCAACCAGATTTCACTCCATTCACCACAACTCTTTGGGCCCGGCCATCCAGCCAGTTTCTAACCCAGCGAAGCGTACGCCAGTCCAAGCCCCGAGCAGCCAGTTTCTTGAGGAGAATGTTGTGGGGAACGGTGTCAAAAGCCTTACTGAGGTCAAGGTAAACCACATCCACAGCCTTTCCCTCATCCACCAAGCGCGTCACTTGGTCATAGAAGGAGATCAGGTTCGTCAAGCAGGACCTGCCTTTCATAAACCCATGCTGACTGGGCCTGATCGCCTGCTTGCCCTGCAAGTGCCGCGTGATGACCCTCAAGATAATCTGCTCCATGAGCTTTCCTGGCACTGAGGTCAAACTGACAGGCCTATAGTTCCCCGGGTCTGCCCTGCGGCCCTTCTTATAGATGGGCGTCACATTGGCTAGCCGCCAGTCAACTGGGACCTCCCCCGATAGCCAGGACTGCCGATAAATGATGGTAAGCGGCTCGGCCAGCTCCTCCGCCAGTTCTTTCAGTACCCTCGGGTGCGTCCCATCCGGCCCCATCGACTTGCGCACATCCAAGCTCCGTAGCAGGTCGCCAACCATTTCCTCATGGATAGCGAAGGCCACATCCTGCTCCCCATCCCCTTCCACCAGCTCAAGACACTGGGTATCCAGAGAACAACCGGTATTGCCGCTAAAGACTGAGGCAAAGGCGGCATTAAGCACCTCAGCCTTTTCCTCATCCTTAGTAACTAGGTTTCCCCTCGCATCCAGTAAAGGATGGAGATTCTCCTTAGTCCTCCGTTTCGCGTTGATATATTTGTAAAAGGATTTTTTGTTGTCTTTAACGGCAGTAGCCAGATTGAGCTCCAGATGAGCTTTGGCCTTTCTAATTTTCTCCCTGCACAGCCTCACAGCCTCGCTACATCCTTGTAGTCCTCCTCAGTGGCCCGCCCTTTTTTCCAAAGATTATAAACCCTCTTTTTTCTGCTAAGCACAAGCCGCAACTCTCTGTTGAGCCAGGCCGGTCTTCTTCCACGCCGGCTCGTCTTTGGACACGTGGGGACGGACCGCTCCTGTGCCATCACGATTTCCTTCTTGAGGAGCGCCCAGCCTTCCTGGACTCCTCTGCCCTTCAGAACCGCCTCCCAAGGGACTCGGCCAACCAGCGTCCTGAGCAGCTCAAAGTCAGCCCTCCGGAAGTCCAATACAGCAGTTTTACTGGTCCCCTTCCTGGCCTCGCCAAGAATAGAGAACTCTACCATTTCGTGGTCACTCTGCCCAAGACAGTTTCCGACCACCACATCTCCCACCAGTCCGTCACTGTTTGTGAAGAGAAGGTCTAGCAGGGCACCACCCCTGGTAGGTTCGCTGACCAGCTGCGTCAGGAAGCTATCTCCCACGCTCTCCAGAAACCTCCTAGACTGTTTTCTCTGTGCCGTGTTGTGTTTCCAGGATATGTCCGGGAAGTTGAAGTCCCCCACGAGGACAAGCACCGACGATTTTGCAACTTCTGTCAGTTGCCTATAAAACTCCTCATCCGTCTCCTCATCCTGGTTCGGCGGTCTATAACAGACCCCGACCAGGATGCTAGCCTTGCCGGCCTTCCCGCGGATCCTAACCCACAGGGATTCAACCTTATCATTCCCAGCCTGGAGTTCCACAACATCAACATCAAAAGATTCTCTAATGTAGAGAGCCACGCCACCACCCCCTCTGTGCTGCCTGTCCCTCCTGAAGAGCCGATAGCCAGGCATTGCAGCACTCCAGTCGTGGGAGCGGTCCCACCACATCTCTGTGATGGCAACCAAGTCGTAGCCTGCCTGCTGCACGATGGCTTCCAGCTCCTCCTGTTTGTTACCCATGCTGCGTGCATTAGTGTAGATGCACTTCAGCTGGGCCATCGCCTTCTTCCCCGGCCTAGCCATTGTTTCCCCTGGCACAGCTCCAACAAGCCTTGTTTGAGCCCCGTCCCCCTTCTTACCTAGTTTAAAGCGCTCTCTATGAGTCCTGCCAGCTCCTGGCCTAGGATCCGTTTTCCCCTTGGAGATAGGGACCCGTCTGGGGCCATCAGGCCGGGTGCCGAGTAAAGCTCCCCATGGTGAAAAAACCCAAAATTTCTGTGCTTGCACCAGCATCTGAGCCACCTATTAACCACGCGAGCTTTCCATGTCCTCTCCGTGCCTCTCCCTTCCCCCGTAGGGATTCACGAAAACACCACCTGCACTCCCGCTCCCTCCACCAATCGTCCCAGCCCCCTATAGTCCTGTTTGATAGCCTTGAGGCTTCTCTTTTCAACATCGTCACTGCCAGCCTGGACTATCAAAAGCGGGTAATAGTCAGAGGGGCGAACCAGGTTTGGAAGCTTCCTGGTAATGTCTCTGACCCTGGCCCCAGGGAGGCAGCAGACTTCCCTATGTGTGGGGTCAGGCCAACAAATAGGGCCCTCCGTTCCCCTGAGGAGGGAGTCGCCCACAACAATCACCCTTCTTTCTTTCTTGGTGGAGGCAGTCCTGAGGCGTGGAGTCAACTTCCTCACCTCAGGCATCCTCCTGGGTAGGATTCCTACCTCATCCTCACCCACCGGTCTCTCCAGCTCCAGGGCCTCAAACCTATTGTTCAAGGGCACCTGGGAAGGCGGCACCGGAAGGGGAGGGCATCTCCTGCGAGGTCGAGCAGGGACCTGTCTCCATTCCTCCTCAACTCGCAGGTCCCCTCCCTCTGCCAAATGGCGACAGGGCAGGGGGTCCACCCCCCTTTGGAGCATCTCACCCTGGTCCCTCTCCCTCCGGTCCTGCAGGGAGTCGCTCCACCAGTCTATCTCCCGCTCGCACTCCCTGATATCCCTCAACCTCTGCACCTCCTCCTTGAGCTCCGCCACCATGCGGACCAGGTCGTCCACCTGCTCGCACCTCACGCAAGCAGTCTCTCTGCCTCCCGCCGATGGCAGCAAGAGGCTCAGACACTCCCCGCATACGGAGACCTGAACTGCCGCATGTTTGGGCGGGCAGTCGGTCTGGGTGTGTACTGACTTCCTAGAGAAAGCACCGTGCCTGGTGGAGACCATTGCAGCCCAGCTGACGGGAGAGTGCCGTTGGAGGAGTTGTCCCTATGGGCAGGTGTGAGCGCTCCGCCCTTCCTGCCCGCCCTGCCCGCGCTAACTGCCTCACTAACTGCCGCGTCACTCCCCCCGTGTCACTCCCTGTTCGCCGCGCTCCTGGTCGCTCGCGCTCCGTAAGGGCTGCCTTTGAACGGCCAGGGGGAGGAGCTGTCGCTGACGCTGCTGGCTCCGCCTATGCCTCGTCAGCCTCCCTCACGAGGGCTGCCGATGCCTGGTGGCTCCCTCACGTAGGCTCGATTCCCGAAAAATAGCCCTGCCTGTCCCGATCCCGCGCTGCGTTGCAGCACGCGTCTGCCCCGGAGCCGGTCGCCTCGGCAAGTGAGTGGTGCTGAGCTGGGCCGGGCTCGTGGGACAGAGAGAGCTCATGGCAAGAGGGCCCTGGTGCAGAGAGACAGCTCTGCCCAGGAGCAGCTCCTGTGCACAGCGCAGCAGGGCTGGGGGCTCTGACCGCAGCTGGCACGGGGACAAGAGAGAAGGAGAGAGGGCTTGGAGGCAGTTGGCAGTGGGAGGATGCTGAGAGCTGCCTGCAGGAGAAACCTGCACAGCCCTTGACAAGGTACGTCTCTGGCTGCAGGGCCATGCAGCTGCACGTCCTGGAAGGGTCTCGTGCTGGGTCTTGTTTCTGGGAGGGCAGTGGGCAATGCAGTAGGCTTTGGGAGTCCTGCTGGATGGCACTGCGAGGTGAGGACGTCTGGCAGAAGCCCCTCGGAGTGCCCTAAACCAGGTGCCCCCAGTCAGCCCAGAATACCCTGCCCTGGCTGGCCAGGCCGGGCTCTCTGCCAGCTGCCCCTGAGCTCCTGCAGCCATGGAAAGAAGAGAAGCTCCCAAGCTCCGTCTGGCTTGCTGTGGCCCTTCTCCCTCAGCAGAATTCTCCTGTTTCTTCTCAGGGAAACACCTGAATGGGATGACAGTGCAGCTCAGAGAGGGGTGACACAAGGCAGCTGAGAACAGGACTGGTGGGCAGAAGTGCTCTTCTCGGTCTGCACTAATGGACACTCCCATAAAATATCAGCAGGACTGTATAGGGAATGTGAGGGCATTCAACCATCCAATACCTATCCTAAGCATTACAGGGCCTACTGGGAGAAAATACAGCAAACAAAATCCCTACAGCTCAGCTCTGCGTTCAGATGACTTGTTTGCAAGAACTGACAAGTCGAAAGGACTTGAGTTACCCCCATGTTCCTGTTTCCCTCCTGCTGCACAGCAGGAAGGACTCCTCTGGAGCCCACAGAAGCCCCTGCTCCCAGGGCCACTCTCAGCCAGCACCAGCCGCAGCTCAAGCAGGAGAGCTGAAGAAAGGTTCTCCTGCAAAGAGACAGGCTTGGGCTGGAGGGTGCTCTAAGGCTTGTAATAAGTCTCCCTCAGAGAAGTGTATATTAACTTTGTTCTCCCATATCCTTTTCAACAGACAACTGCATTCAAAGTCAGCAAATGCAAAACAGTAGCTCTGTGAGAGAATTCCTCCTGCTGGCATTCGCAGACATGCGCGAGCTGCAGCTCCTGCACTTCGGGCTCTTCCTGGGCATCTACCTGGCTGCCCTCCTGGGCAACGGCCTCATCCTCACCGCCGTAGCCTGTGACCACCGCCTCCACACCCCCATGTACTTCTTCCTCCTCAACCTCGGCCTCCTCGACCTGGGCTGCATCTCCACCACTCTCCCCAAAGCCATGGCCAATGCCCTCTGGGACACCAGGGCCATCTCCTATCAAGGGTGTGCTGCACAGTTCTTCTTTTTAGTCTTCTTCATTGGAGGGGAGTATTCCCTTCTCACTGTCATGGCCTACGACCGCTACGTTGCCATCTGCAAGCCCCTGCACTACGGGAGCCTCGTGGGCAGCAGAGCTTGTGCCCAGATGGCAGCAGCTGCCTGGGGCAGTGGCTTTCTCAATGCTGTCCTGCACACGGCCACTACATTTTCCCTGCCCCTCTGCCAAGGCAATGCTGTGGACCAGTTCTGCTGTGATCTTCCTCAGATTCTCAAGCTCTCTTGCTCAGAGGCATTCCTCAGGGAGGTTGGGCTTATTGTAGTTGGTGTCTGTTTAGCTTTTGGCTGTTTTGTTTTCATTGTGCTGTCCTATGTGTAGATTTTCAGGACAGTGCTGAGGATGCCCTCTAATCAGGGCCGGCACAAAGCCTTTTGCACATGCCTTCCTCACCTGGCCGTGGTCTCCCTATTTATCAGTACTGGCATGTTCGCCTACCTGAAGCCCTCCATCTCCTCCCCATCCCTGGACCTGGTGGTGGCAGTTCTGTACTCGGTGGTTCCTCCTGCCATGAATCCCCTCATCTACAGCATGAGGAACAAGGAGCTCAAGGATGCATTGAGGAAACTCTTTGGATACATGCTTCTTCAACAGTAATAATGGGCAAAGTCCCAGAACACAGAACAGAACGCTTTTCTTATTTTTTTTTTCTGTATAAGTGTTAGAACAGCCTTACTTTACTTTTGTACAATTTTCTGAGCCTTGTGATTTTCATTCAGTAATGATCTACTTAGTATCCTATGTGTTTATCATTCTATTTTAGTTTTGAACCAAGTATCTCATGTACTTATGGAAGTGGGCTTCCAGTTTAGATAAAGACAAAAAAGCGTTGAGCAGAAATTCATTGGTCCCAGCTTCCATCCCTTCCCATCTTTTGTGGAGCTGGGGGAGCAGTCCCAGCACGCAGGAGGGGCTCAGGGCCCAGAGCCCAGCTGCCACAGGGAGGAGCAGCCCCGCTGGGACTCACGGCTGCCCCTCACTGCCCGCTGGGATCTGCCTCTCTGCTGCCTTTGGGTCGGGGCTGCTGCTTCCCTGCAGCCATGGCCATGGCCAGCAGCAGGACGTGGCCTTTTCACTGCTGCTCTCTTCTGGCTTCCAAATTGTTCTCTTATGCTCTTGTATTTGACTAAACCTTTAGATTTCATGTGCCTTGTTGTAGGTTTGTTGTCTGTACGGTGGCATCTCTTTCTTTGCACAGCTCTTCCAAAGCTGGTGTTAGGAATATACCCAAGGAGCTGCTTCCTGAACAGACCTCTTGCTTTTCTGGGCCTCACAATGGATCAGAACCCCAGAGTGATCAGTGAAGGACCAAGGGCTGCACTGGGAGATGCCTTCTTGCTTGCCTATGGCCCAGCAAACAACAACTGGCCCTTGAATTATCTGCTTGGGACTGTCCCAGTGGTGCTGGTTCTGATGGCATCCTGGAGAGGAATCTGGAGCTGCTCTGTGCGTGGGCCAGGCCTCTTGTGCTGGCCTGGGGAGCGGGGCTGGCCCTGCGGGGCACAGGCACTCTGTGCTGGGGATGTCCCAGGCAGGAGAGCAGGGCTCCTGCAGCTTCACGGCCCTCCATCTCCTGAGCCGTGGCTGGCCCCAGCGCGGGGGCTGCTGGGGAGGCCCAGAGCCGCCTTTGTGCCAGCAGCTGCGGTGCCTTGCGAGGGGCTGGGGCTGTGCTGGCCGTGCCCAGAGCCCTGCAGCAGCCTGCGGTGGGCACTGGCCTGGGGCCAGCCCAGGCTGGGCTGCTGGGCTGGGGAGAGGTCCGGGAGGTGGGGAGAGGTGGGCAGGGGCTGGGCTGGGCTGGGCAGTGCCCGGCAGCAGCAGCATCAGGGAGCGGTGGCAGCATGCAGGGGAGGGCTCCCAGCAGGGCTTGGTGCTGCAGAGCCAGGGCTGGGGAAGGGAGCCCAGAGCTGCAGGGGCAGGGGACACGAGGCTGCTCGGGGCTCTTGCTGGCCTGGGCAGAGCAGGAAGGGGGCCCAGGGCATTCGTCCCCTCACCGCAGCCTGCCACGACCTGCACGGCGCTCACGGAGCATCCAGGGCCAGGCTCTGCCCCGTGGTGCACAGGGAGAGGGCAAAGCCTCTCTGAAGAAGAGGCTGAAAGTGAAAAAGGTCCCTCCGCTGCCCCGTGGTGTGACAGGGCCAGGGTGGGACAGCTTACCTTTATTTGAGGTAGTTCTTGTATAATTTGCATCGGTGATGGCACAAAAAGAGAGTTCCTTCACCAGTGATGTACATTCCTTCTTAATGTTAGGACACAACTCAACGTCCTTCACTCTGCTTTATCTCACAGATGAACTGGATTAGGTCTCCTTGATTACTCTGAGGCACAGTGCAGTGCTTTTTGCCTTCTTTCCCTCCAGCACAATATGTGTCTTTCCCTTACTCTGCGCAATGACCTGACGGGTCATTTCACATTTTTCACTTTCAAAACCCTAGTTGGACGGGGACCATTTCCAAAGTGGGACAAGCTGATGGGTTCTGGCTCAGCCATTTGAAGCGTGCTATACTTGAGTTTTGCAGCCTGAGTTTGCTAAAGATGACCCAGGAAGGGAAATGGATGTTCAAGTGTCTCGTAGGAATAAGGGAGAATATCATGGGTTTCCAAGGGCCATTTCAAATCTAGATCAGTCCCAGGAACCCACAGAAGAAGGGGATTGTCTTTGAAGGGGTTTCCTGTGCTGGGCTGGGCTGCAGTTACAGGGACAAAGATCACTGCTGGCAGTGGAGGTGCCCTGGGAACTCCACCTGGCTCCACCTGATTTTCCCAAAGGGCTCTGGTCTCCTGAAGGTCTTTTCTGACATCTGGTGGTCCAGGGAAGTGCCTCAAACACAACGGGACCACAGGAGGTTTCCCCTGGTTATGCTTATGGTGAGACAGGAAAGCTCTGCCTCAATGCCCAGTAATTTTTTTAGTACTTAACTAATAAAGCATCTACTCATCAGATCAAATGATTCAATCCCTTCCATTCAATGTCTCACGTGAATGATAATTTCTATCATGAAGAAATGTTAATTGTCAGGATGAATATTCATCGCAGGAGAAGAAATACTGGTGTTCACCTGTACTTGCATTGTCATCGCTTTGTCTATCATGGTTTGCTCCCTCATCTTACAGGCACAAAACCTGACTTGATTACACAGACCCTGCTGAATGTCCCCTTTCCAGCTGCCTGTCTGGACCTATGCACTTCCCATGCTTCTCCTGCTTTGCCCTCCCCTTACTCTTTGATCATTCAGACCGCTCTCACCAACCCAGTTGCTGCTTTGAGTTTCAGTGAGTTCCAGCTCGCCCATCTCTCAGCAGTCGGTCTAACGGTTTCCTTAGTAAGAAACTCATCATTTCTCATTGTATTAGTATGATATGGATTAATATTAACACTACTATTTAAAATTTCCTATTAATCAGTGAAAACTACATCTTGTACAGTCATCCTTTTGGGAAGGTACACATCACTGGAGGAAAAAAAGATGAGGAACATAATTTTTTTTTTTTTATTTGCAGCATGATTTCCTGCTGTTTGTTTTTAAATAGGAATAACCCTGCTCTTCCTATATAAGCAGGGCTTCAAAGAAACAACCCTAGACCAATATCTATGGGAAAATGATGCTCCAAACTGAAATGCAACAAAATTCAGCCTTTAAAATGAGGAAAGATTTCTATTAGATGCTCTTTGAAATCTTCTTCCTTAACTACACCATGAAAGCTCTCCAATTATCTGAACAACTCTTGAAGACTTGAAGAAAACTTTGGGAGAGATATGGCTGCTTAGGACTTTCTGCATTTTAATGAGTTCCATGGTGTATTTTAGTGCTGACTCTACTAAGCTTGGGTACTGAGAGGAGAATGATGTAACTGCTTGAGAAAGTAAAGTCAGAAGGAAAAGTTGAAGTGACTTGGAGTATTAATGGGCCCCTCTGAGGGCTGTTACTAACAAAGCCCGCCCAGGGACTTGTTAGGGCAGATAATTGGAGGCCATGATTGCAGAGAGGCAAAGCGCTGTGCTGAGAAAAGTCTTGGTTGGTTTTGGGGAAGCAGAAGGGCCAAGGCCTGACCCCAGCCCCTGGGAGGGGAGATCCTGCACCCCCCCGTCTGGCTCAGGGCTCTTCTTGGGGTCTGTATGATGTGGTGGGCAGTGTGATGCCATGAGAAGAACTTCATTAGGACACCTCCCCACCCCTGCACAGGGTATCAAGGAAGCAGTGAGGCCCCATTGCAATGACTATATCTCGTCTCCTCAGAAGCTCTAGCCAAAGGGACAAAAAAGTCAGGACTGTTGGGGCCTTCCATTCTTGCCAGCACCCTCTGCCTTCTCCTCTTCAGGCTTTCCTATGTTGTCCCACACTTTGCCCTATTTCCTTGAAGTCTGCAGACACCCATCTCTGTTCACCAATTTGCTCTCATCCAGGACGTTCCACCGTTTCACCAATCTCTTGTCAACCCTCACCAGCTGTACCTTGATTATCACAAAGCCTGGGTCTGATCATAAACTCCCTTTCGGTGACCTCTGGCACCACAGCATGACCATTTGAGAGACATTTCTTCCTCCTTATGTCCAGTGCCACCCCTCCAAGGTGCAATTTTTGACAGTTTTTTCTCTCCTGCGCTTTCCTACCCCTAGGAAAGCTCCATCAGGGTGGAAACCACTCCTGAAGCAGGCATCCCAACCCATCAGGCTCCTTGCGGCCTGTCAGCCAAGCAGACAGAAGTCACCTCAGCAGCATCTTCCAAGGCCTGGGCCTGCTGCTGGCCTTGCAGCTTCTTGGCTAGACACAGCCAAGCCTTGTGCCTCCTGCTGTCCAGTCGTGGACTCAAGCAGAAGGGACAGGACAAGCCCTGTGCGGGCCTTCTTTGTGTCTGGGTCGTCCTGGGGATGGAGGCAGAGGGGATCCCACAGGCAGCATGCCAAGCAGGGGCCTTCTGCTGGCCTAGCAGGGCCACTGGCAGATGTCAGCCCGAAAGTGCCGATCCCAGGGAGAAGCCAAGGCTGACCTGCCACCTCCAGACACAAGGGACCTCACAGTCCCTTTGCGTGACACGTTCCTGCTGCTGCCCTATCAGCTGCAGAGACAGAAGTGACCTCCCAGTCACTGCCCCAGCCACATTCCTCCTGCTGGGGCAGGAGATCCTGAGGCAGAGCTGAGCTCAGCAGAGCATTCCCACCCATTTCCTCCTTGTGGCCCACAAGCTGATCAGATCCATGGCCCCTCACATCCATCTCTGAATGTCATGTGACTTCACAGCAACCTCACTCTTCCTGCCCTGCTCCAAGGGAACAAGAACCTAACATTACGGGTTAGGAGAGGGTCTGAAGGAGAGGAGGTCAATGCACAGGAGGACAGGGTTTGGATGTTAGTTGTTCATGTATGGCAGTAGGGACTGCGGCGAACATTTCTGGGTGAGAGCTTAAGCAAATATTGAGTGGGAGGGTTTGGTGTTGGGATTGGGGTGTCAGGTCTGTGGTTAGGGTATGTGCAAGCTCTGGTTTAGCCTTGTGTTCAGGTCTGCAAGAAGACTTGGGTTAAATAGAGCATTTTAATGCTTGTGTTAAAGGCTGGAATCAGGGTGAGCAAGAGAGTAAAGGTAAGAGAAAGGTGTTATGGACTTATCTTTGCTTCAGGGGATATTGTGGTCAAAAATTAGAGCAGTGGATTCCTGTCAAGGTGTGGAGTGGCATTTAGATTTAAGTATTAATGTTACAGGTTAAAATAGGGCAAAGGCCTCACATGTCTGCTTTAAGTCAGCTTTACTGCAGGATCAACATTACCTGAGCATTCTTACCTCTCCAAAATCATTAGCTACTGCTGGCCAAGCTCCTCTTCCCTCCCCCAGATCTCACATCTCTCCTGGCCAGCCTTCTCCTGACTTCCCCATATCAGCCATCTTCTTAGGGGCAGCTTTCTGATGGCTTTCATGAACTCAGAGTATCTGTCTCACCTCTGTTGGCTACTCTGCTCCTGGGAAAGAAGCAGCTCCTAAGCCAGCATGGAGAAGGACACAAAGGCTGTAGGAGCACCCTGCACAATGTGCCCAGCAGCTCTGCACCACCACAAAAGCAGCCCTGAAGGATGAGTTCAGGCAAAAGCTGAAACCTCTGACATGACAACCTCTATTCAAGACCCCTTCCTCTATGGGGTCTACAAGCTACTTAGGAAGAGAGGATCTCACAAACTGTGTGCAGAGTAGGTGCCTTCTGCTGGCCTATCATGGAGACCAGCAGATGTGAGCCTAAAGGCACAGATCCCAGCCAGGAGTCAAGGGATGACCTGTCAGCTGCTTCAGAAAGAAGTCACCTCACCGGCCACTTAAGAGCCATCAGCTTCCTGCTGGACTTGGAGCTTCTGAGGCACCACTGCCCTCGTAATAGCACACCGACAAAGCACCCCCTCTTTGGGCCAGAATCTGCCCAGGTAGAAGTGATCTGGTTGTGATCCTTCCAGCCCATGGCACACCTCCTGGGCTCCCAGCCTCTCTGACACACAGGAGCCAGTGCCGTGCCAGTTCTGGGAGGTGCTAGGGCAGGAGGGACCTTGCAGTCAAATCACTCACCAGACTCCTTGGCTGGGGCTGCTGCGTGCCCTGGGGCTGCAGAGCTCTCCTCTGCCTGCTCACACCAGACTGAGCCCTTGAGCTGTGGTCAGTCCACCTTGGAGGAGATCCCCCCTTAGGAGGGAAGTGCTGCAGCGCAGGCCGGCTGTGCCACTGCCGTGCCCACTGCCTGTCCCTGCCTGCAGTCCCAGCACAGCCCCACAGCAGCACTGGCACCAAGCTACAGGAGCAGCCGGGCCTGAGCCCACCAGCAGGGCTCAGCACGAGAGGGGGGCAGTGGCAAGAGAGCAGCTCGGCATGCCCCAAGCGCTGGTGCTCCCTGCCCGTGCTGCTGGGATGGGACTCTTTTCCTCTGCAGCCCTGCACATGGCACTGCCCCTGCAGAGCCAGAGCAGCTCTCACAGGAAGGACGTCACACAAGGAAGGCAGTGCAGGCTCCTTCACTTTGTTTATGTTCACAGAGATACGGGCTCCTCGTGTACAGAATCTCTGAGCTATACTCGACAGGTACATACTGTAAAAGAAATGAGATGAATCATATCATTTTAATGGGCAACTTTAGCCGTATTAAAACAAAGTCCTTTAATGAAAACACTCATAAATACACAAACACAAAAAAAATTATATATATATAATATTAGTTGTTCTTGTAGTCATTGACATTATTAGTCATCTGCAGAGGTAGAATGGAAATTCATTGCTTCCGAAACACATCTAGTCATCAATTTCCTCAGGGCATCCTTGATCTCCCAGTTCCTCATGCTGTAGATGAGGGGGTTCAGTACTGGAGGCACCACCGAGTACAGAACTGCCACCACCAGGTCCCTGGATAGGGAGGAGATGGAGGGGGGCTTCAGGTAGTCAACCATGGCAGGGCTGATAAACAGGGAGACCACGGCCAGGTGAGGGAGGGACATGGAAAAGGCTTTGTGCCTGCCCTGCTCAGAGGGCATCCTCAGCACGGCCCTGAAGATCCTTAAAGAGAACTTCCTTGAAGAGACCTTAAAGCTAGAGCCCCCAGCAGTAGTTATCTGCTGCACAACATGGTGATCTTCCCATCTAATTAGGCTCCATGTAAAAGGTTTATGAGGGTACGCAGACCCAGGAACAGTGAAAACAATCACACCTATTACTATGTATCGCAAAAAGTGGCTAGGGCTCGTTTTCCGGAGTTCTTTACCTGGCCACACAGTTCCCCACCGTTTCACTCTCTGCCTCGCTTGTCAGTTCAGTTGCGGCGAACTACAAGGTGCAGGTTCTTCTCAGCAGCAGTAGTGTTCTTCAGGGGAGTTTCTCGGGTAGCCTCTACACACTCTGTCGTCTTCTTAGCACAGAAGGATGCTTAACCCTGAGAGCTGAGACACTGGTTTGTACAGGTGGGGAGGAAGATCAGTTCTCTTTAAGTTGGTGGACCTCCTCCAAAAGTTTCTCCACAGTCGAGACACAGGCCTGTAGGGAAGAGGACAGGCTTCCTTCCCACTGCTTTTGACTTGCCTATTGTGAGAACAGTATTTCCTTTAGGAACAGCACATTCTCACAATTTCCACTTAGTGAAAGTAACACTAATGCCACCAGTATCTATCCAGATCTGTTTCTACTTACCACAAAACATCACCTGAGTTCACATTAAGGAACCTTTTTCACACAGGCTGTTGTTCCATCTTAACAAATACTTAAGAACATTCTTCAAAGTCAGGCTCACCTGTAAACACTTGAGCTTCTGAGTTTGTCTTTTTTATTATTTTATTTTATTTTTAAGGGCTGGAAAGGGAGCTCAGAACCCACATAAGTAATTTCACTGAAAACAGACAAGGTGAAGGAAGTACTCAAACTCCTCAACATTAAACAACTGTAGAACCCAGGAACACTTACCTGCCAGCTTCTGAGCTTGAGTCACTTCCCAACTACTTCACAGTGAAGTCGTACCACCAGGGTTTTACTGTACTGAGAAGACACCACCAACATAGCTAGCTCCTAGAGTCACTAAAACTATTTCACAGAGATGGTAGAAAACATGAAGAAAAAGCAGCCTATGGGGAACACTGAGTCCATTGCACCACACTGGAAACACACCCTAAATAACACAAGCCTCCAACTCCCCTGGGGAGGCAATTCCCCACCACTCCTCATGCTTCCTATAGAGCAAAGGTCAAATGATCCACACCTGGCAGATTTCACTTAACAAGGGTGGAGCCAAGAGACCTTGTGGAATAGGCTCATCTACCTGGCTTCAGTCTTTGAAGGTCAATCACTCCTTATCACTAATAGAAATAGCCTGAGAAGGGGCTTAGTGGTTAGAGTTGACCTAATGAATTAACTACAAATAGTGCACAAGGGTCACATTTCTGTTAGTCATTCTGTGAGGAAAATTAGTACAGAGCCTGTTAAAATCAATCAATCAATCAATCAATTTATAAATAAATAGAAGAAATAAAAGGAAAAAGAAAGTGACCTTGAAGGGAAAATGGCTAGCATAGATTTTCTTCTGTCTAGTCATGGCAGATAAAGAATATAGCAATCAGAATTACTTTTCTTGACATTAATGTTATTTAAATCTGCTTTTCTGAGATCTCTTCTTTCTGTAGGACTTTTCAAAATCCAGCCCCGTGACCTGTGACTACACTATTTACTTTGGCTGCATATAAACTCTGACGTATAAATGCCAGGATCCGGATCCTCACTCACTATTCAGGTCAAGGGCTGGGCTGAAGGTTTGGGTTTTAATTTGCTTACATGCCTACATTGCTGTTTCCTGGCAGGTTATGGGAAGAAGATTGGCTGGACTGGGGGAGCTTATGTACATGTGGCTTTTAGGCTGCAGCCAAAGTGTGCCTCTAGATCTGGAAGTCTGAAGAGGGTTGCAGTCTCCAAGCTCAGATACAATCATAGTCTGGCGCAACTGATTTTTGTGTCCCTTGCCGTACCTGTTCCTTCACCTCCTCTTCAGAGACAAGGACACGCATCTCTTTCGTGCTCCTTTGTTAGGAAACAAACCAGGAGAGATTAAAGCCTCTTTCTTCAAGTCAGTAAGATACTGGGCTCCAAAGATGGTGAAGGGCCTAGAGGGGAAGACGTATGAGGAGCGGCTGAGGTCACTTGGCCTGGTCAGCCTGAAGAGGAGGCTGAAGGGAGACCTCATCGCAGTCTACAACTTCCTCACGAGGGGGAGTGGAGGAGCAGGCGCCGATCTATTCTCTTTAGTCACCAGTGATAAGACCCATGGGAGTGGTGTCAAGCTGAGGCAGGGGAGGTTTAGGCTGGACATCAGGCAGAGGTTCTTCCCTGAGAGGGTGGTCACCCACTGGAACAGGCTCCCCAGGGAACTAGTTACTGCACCAAGCCTCTTGGAGTATAAGAAGCATTTTGACTGTGCACTTAGTCCCATGGTCTGAATTTTTGGGTAGACCTCTGTGGTACCAGGAGCTGGACTTGATGATCCTTATAGGTCCCTTCCAACTCGGGATATTCTATGATTCTATGATTATATTTTTGTGACTTATTCCCATTGCAACAGCACAGATGCAGCTAACTGCTTTTGGAAGACAACTGAAATAACTTCTTCAGTGCGTGCTTGAGCTCCTGGTTCCTTATGCTGTAGATGAGGGGGTTCACTGCTGGAGGTACCACTGAGTACAGAACTGACACCACCAGGTCCAAGTGTGCGGAGTAGATGGAGGGGGGCTTCAGGTGGGCAAATGTGGCAGTGCTGATAGAGAGGGAGACCACGGCCAGGTGAGAGAGGCACGTGGAAAAAGCTTTGTGCCGGCCCTCCTCAGAGGGCATCCTCAGCACTGCCCTGAAGATCTGCACATAGGACAGCACAATGAAAAAAAAGCAAATGACACCTAAACAGAAGCTAAATGCAATGAACCCAACTTCCCTGAAGTAGTCTGAGTCTGAGCAGGAGAGCTTGAGGATCTGGGGGATTTCACAGAAGAACTGGTCCAAGGCATTACCATGGCACAGAGGTAGTGAAAATATATTGGCAGTGTGCAGCACAGCGTGCAGAAAGCCACTGCCCCAGGCAGCTGCTGCCATCTGGGCACAAGCTCTGCTGCCCACGAGGCTCCCATAGTGCAGGGGCTTGCAGATGGCCACGTAGCGGTCATAGGCCATGATGGTGAGAACATAAAATTCTGTTAGAATCAAGAAGACAAACAGAAAGACCTGTGCAGCACACCCTTGATAGGAGATGCCCTTGGTGTCCCAGAGGGCATTGGCCATGGCTTTGGGGAGAGTGGTGGAGATGGATCCCACGTCGAGGAGGGCGAGGTTGAGGAGGAAGAAGTCCATGGGGGTGTGGAGGCGGTGGTCGCAGGCTACGGCGGTGAGGATGAGGCCGTTGCCCAGGAGGGCAGCCACGTAGATGCCCAGGAAGAGCCCGAAGTGCAGGAGCTGCAGCTCCCGCATGTCTGCGAATGCCAGCAGGAGGAACTCGCTCACAGAGCTGCTGTTGGCCATTTCCTGACTCTGGTCATGGACACTGGCAAATGACAAAAAAAAAAAAAAAAAAAAAAAAGGAGAGAGTGTTATGCGTAAAGTCTGTGAGCAAAATTCAGTTAATTCCCAATTAAAGCCTTACATTCCCTGTTTCCAAGAGGACCTCTGTCTCTCTCCCTGTCCGGAGCCCTGCTCTGTGCTTGCTGAGTGTCCTGTACACTGCAGCTGCCTCTGCCCAGCAGCTCCCAATGAGCCTGCTCTGCTCTCTTCCCGAGAGGGAAGGTTCCTGGGAAGGGGTTCCCTCGGTTGAGTGAAGGGTGTTTGGCTGTGTGACTCCGTGTGCGTCTTCCCTGTTCAATACCCAGGAGACAAAAGCAGCAGGTGGATCATGTGTGCCTGGCCGGAGAGAGCAGGGAGCATCTCCTCCTGCCTCACCCTCCGTGCACAGCACTCCCTGTCAGAATCAGGCACCAGCAGCTGCCACGCTGGGCAAGGCAGAGAAGCAGGCATGGGCAGGCGGAGCGGACCCAACGCGGTGCCGAGGCTGCGGTGTCGGTGAGGTAGAGCCTGTCCTCACACCCCAGTGCCATCTGCCCGGCACAGCCAGCAGAGGGAAAAGAGCTCTGGAGTGCAAGAAGTGTTGGGAATGTGCTCCTTGTCGTATGGTAGGAATCTGGGGGTAAGTTCATTTGTCTTGGTTCAATGCAATAGGAATTTCCATCATCTGTGCAATCCCTACAACTCTGTTAACACAGAGCCTGCCCAAGAATTAGAGCAGGAAAATGCAGGCAGAGACTGCAGAAAGTGCCTTCTCTTTGCAGGCAGCCCCTGCCCTCCGCTTTCTCTGCCCAGGGCTGCCCTGCAGCACCTTCTCCTCCAAACCACACAAGCCATGAGAGACATCCTGGCAGCTCCTGGCAAAGCAGAGATGTCCCGGACCCAGGAGCCCCTTCCAGGAACCTCCCCTGCACTGTCCTGCAGCCAGAGACTTACCATGGGCAGAGCTGTGAAGGTTTCTCCTGCACTGAGCTCTCATCTGCCCGCACCCTCCAGGCTGCCTGGAATCCCTTTCTGCCTGGGTGCCTGCGGTCAGAGCCCCCAGCCCTGCTGCGCTGTGCACAGGAGCTGCTCCTGGGCAGAGCTGTCTCTCTGCACCAGGGCCCTCTTGCCACGAGCTCTCTCTGTCCCAGGAGCCCGGCCCAGCTCAGCACCACACGCCCAGCCCAAGGCATTGGAATCCCCCCTCGGGGGGCTTTGGGGAGGAGCCCACGAACCTCAGGCACTGAGAGACAATTGAAGACATCTCTCCAGAAGTCCAAGTCAGAGGCAAGTTTCCTGCAGTGTCCCCCTGAGGGCCAGCCCTGACACAGCCTCCCTTGGAGCTCGTTAGAGCAGAGCATTGGAGGCAGTGAGGACAAGGAGACAAAGGCAGTGTTAAGGTGACCCTGATGTGTAGGAAATCTGGATGTGGTTCAGCAAGCACAAGGGCCAGGCCTTGACCGCCAGCCCCTGGGAAGGGAGATCCTTTCCCTTCACACACTGCTCAGGGCTCTTCATGGGGCAGGAGGAGATGGGGATGTGCATGGCCAAGTGCAGGAGAATGGTACAAGCCCTGCCTGGTTCATGGGTGGGGGCGAGGAGGCAATGAGGCCCTGGTGCTTTACCGATAAGCTGTCTCCTCCTAGGCCTCAGTGGCAGAGACAACAAACAGAGCCATGGGCACAAAGCCCTGGGTCCTGTTGGGACTCTCAGCCTTTCTACAGGCCTTGCTGCTCTCCACACCAGGCTATCTGAGGGACTCCCAGACCTGCACCTCTTTCTCTGGTGGCTACAGACTTTTGTCCGTGTGGTGTCACACCGGATCTGAGCTGAGTCTGATAACTCAGATCTTCTTGGTGGCCATGCTCTTCGTAAGGCAGCTCTGTAGGAAGCTGGCCTGGTTCCTGGGGAGCAACACCACTGCTCGTATGGCATCCCTCGTGGTGCCCAGGCCCTCCTCCTCCTGGGTACTGCTCACTCAGCAGGGTCCCAGTCTGCCCTGATGTGTGGGGTTCCTCTTCCTCTGGTGCAGCACTGGCTCTTCTCCTAGTAGTAAACATCAAGATGTTCCTTCATGCAAAATCCTGCAGTTTCTTTAGGTTCACCCACAGTGATGCTCCGTTCTGTCAGCTTTTCATGTCTGCAGGGGAACAGTTCAACCTTCCTGTGATTGTGCTATCTCTGACAAGACAGCAGCATCAGGAGCTGCAGGGAAGTTTGCATAATACAGGAGTAACCAGCTGAATGGAATCGCAGCACAGAGTCACAGAAGGGCAGGGGATGGAAGGCTGCCAGGTTCCACCTCTTCTGTGCTTCCTTCTCATGCAAGGTTTCATTCTGGCTGGGGCTGTGTCCTGAATGTTATGGGACTGTGCAGGTAAAAATTGGAAGGGCCAAAGCCCAGCTGGAGCTAAATCCGTCTATTACTGTCAAAGACAAACTGTTTACATAAATACTTTAATAAAGGAGGATTAAGGAGAATCATCATCCTTTCTTAGATGTGGTGGGAAACCTTTTGACAAGAGATGAGGTAAAGGCTGAGGCACTTAATGTCTTCTTTGCCTCAGTCTCTAGCAGCAAGACCAGTTGTTCCCCTGGACAGTTTTTCCACCTCATGGCCGGTGCCACTCTTCCAAGGTGCACCCTGTGGCAGTTTTTCTCTCCTGCTCTTTCCTACTACCAAAGAAAGCTCTATCAGAGTGGAATCCACTCCTGAAGTAGGCATCCCAACCCATCAGGCTCCTTGTGGCCTGTCAGCCAAGCAGACAGAAGTCACCTCACCAGCATCTTTAACTATATAATCTAGACGAATTAAACTATAAACAATTGGAGAGTGTCCAGAGGAGGGGAACGAAGATGGTGAAGGGCCTAGGGGGGAAGACATATGAGGAGCAGCTGAGGTCACTTGGCCTGGTCAGCGTGGAGAAGAGGAGGCTGAGGGGAGACCTCATCGCAGTCTACAACTTCCTCACGAGGGGGAGTAGAGGGGCAGGTGACCTATTCACTGTTATCACCAGTGACAGGACCTGTGGGAACAGTGTCAAGCTGAGTCAGGGGAGGTTTAGGCTGGACATCAGGAAGAGGTTCTTCACCGAGAGGATGGTCACACACTGGAACAGGCTCCCCAGTGAAGTAGTCACTGCACCAAGCCTGTCTGAATTTAAGAAGAGATTGGACTGTGCACTCAGTCACACGGTCCAAACTTTTGGGCAGACCTGTATGGTGCCAGGAGTTGGACTTGATGATCCTTATGAGTCCCTTACAACTTGGGATATTCTATGATTCTATGATTCTATGATCTTCCAAGCCATGGGCCTGCTGCTGGCCTTGCAGCTTCTTGGCTAGACACAGCCAAGCCTTGGGCCTCCTGCTGTCCAGTCCTGGACTCAAGCAGAAGGGACAGGACAAGCCCTGTGCGGGCCTTCTTTCTGTCAGGGTCCTCCTGGGGATGGAGGCAGAGGGGATCCCACAGGCAGCATGCCAAGCAGGGGCCTTCTGCTGGCCTAGCAGGGCCACTGGCAGATGTCAGCCCCAAAGTGCACATCCCAGGGAGAAGCCAAGGCTGACCTGCCACCTCCAGACACACGACACCTCACAGGCCCTTTGCGTGACACGTTCCTGCTGCTGCCCTATCAGCTGCAGAGACAGAAGTGACCTCCCAGTCACTGCCACAGTCACATTCCTCCTGCTGGGGCAGGAGATCCTGAGGCAGAGCTGACCACTTTCTCGTCCCCATGGGAATAGGGCTCACCTTTGTGGGTCAGAGAGTAAACAAAGTTTTAATGGGAAGGTTTGGTCTTCTTCTGTGGTTAGGGTATGGGAAAGCTCTCTGGTTTAGGGTCTTTTTAGGTCTGCCAAGAACTTGTCTAGGCCTCAATATAGCATTTTAATGCTAGTGTCAAGGGAAGGGATTAGGGTGAGCAAGAGAGTAACGGGAAGGGAAAGGGGCTATGGGTGAGTTTTACTTCAAGGGATACTTTGAGTTCAAGCATTAGAGTAGGGGATTCCTGTCAGAGTCTTGGAGTAGCATTTACTTTTAGGGAATAAAACTACTGGTTAAAATAAGGTAAGGACCACACATGACTGTTTTAAGTAAGCCACAGCTTCGACATTACATGAACCCTCTTATTTCAGCTGGCCATGCTACTCTTCCCACCCCAAAATTTCCCATCTCTCGTGTCCAGGCTACTCCTTAGCTCCCCATATCTTACTGGGATCAGCTTTCTGGTGACATTCCTGACCTCAGAGTATCTGTCTCACCTCTGTTGGCTACTCCATTCCTGAGAAGGAAGTGGCGTTGTAGTCAGGAGGGAAAAGGACACAAAGGTCTTTAGGAGCATCCTGCACAATGGGCCCATCTGCTCTGCACCTCCACAGAATCACACTTCCTACCTATAAATTTGTTTCCCAAATGGCTTCTATGGATCCAGGGTTACTTTTTTCTCATGCATGTTTCAGTGTTGGATGTGCAGAGATGGAATAAGGAAAGCCAAGGCACAGATGGAACTGAGCTTATCGAGTGAAGCAAGGAATAACAGGAAGAGATTTTGTAGATACATTGCTCAGAAAAGAAAGGGCAAAGAGAGTGTTCCCCCTCTGATGGATGAGAAGGGTGAACTGGTAATGACCGACATGGAGAAGGCTGAGGGACTCAGCAACTTCTTCTCCTCAGTCTTCACTGCCAGTCAGGCTTCCCAAGTCTTTCATTTCCCTGAACCCAGAGATGGAGGCTGGGGGGCAAAGTCCCACCTGCTGTAAATGAAGAGCAGGTTTGGGAACACCTGATGAAACTCAACAAGTACAAGTCTATGGGGCACAATGACTTGCACCTCAGGGTCCTGAGGGAACTGGCTGATATAGTTACCAAGCCTCTCTCCATCCTATCTGAAGAGTCCTGGCAGTCGGGTGAAGTCCCTGGTGACTGGAAAAAGTTAAACATCACTCCCATATCTACAAAGGGTAGAAAGGATGACCCAGGGCACTACAGAACAGTGAGCCTCACCTCAGTGCCTGGCAAGATCATGGAAAAGATCCTCCTGGAATCAATGTCAGGCACATGCAAGAGAAAGAGGTGATCCAAGAGAACCAGCTTGGTTTCACCAAAGGGTAAGTTGTACTGGACCAATCTGGTGGCTTTCTACAATGGAGTGACCACATCCGATGACAATGGAAGACCGACCGATGTCATCTACTTGGACTTAGGTAAGACCTTTGACATGGTCCCACATGACATCGTGGTCTCCAAATTGGAAAGATACACATTTGATGGGTGGACCATTGAGTGGATTAGGATTTGGCATGAAGGTCACACCCAGAGAGCGATGGTCAACGGCTCTATGTCCAGGTGGAGGCTGGTGATGAGTGGTGTCCATCAGGGGTCTATCCTGGGACCAGTACTGTTTAATATCTTTATCAATGACAGGGACAGTGGGGTCGAGTGCACCCTCAGCAAGTGTGCAGATGACACCAAGCTGAGTGGTGTAGTTTATTGCAACAGAGGAAGAGATGCCATCCAAAGGGTCCTGGACAGATTTGAGAAGTGGGCCCATGTGAACCTAAGGAGGGTCAATAATTCCAAGTGCAAGGTGCTGCATTTGGGCCGGGGAAATCCCAGACATGGGGATAGTCTGGGAGAAGAACTCACTGAGAGTAGCCCCGCAAAGAAGGACTTGGGGGTTCTGCTGGATGAAAAACTCAGCATGAGCCAGCAGTGAGCACTTGTAACCCAGAAGGCCAACTGCATCCTGGGCTGCATCAAGAGAGGAGTGGGCAGCAGATAGAGGCAGGTGACTGTCCCCCTCTCCTCTGCCCTTGTGAGGCCCCACTTGGAGTCCTGCATCCAGGTCTGGAGCCCCCAGCACAAGAAGGCTGTGGGCTGTTAGAGTGGGTCCAAAGGGAGGCCACAAAGATGATCAAGGGGCTGGAGCACCTCTCCTATGAAGAAAGGCTGAGAGAGCTGGGGCTGTTCAGCCTACCAGAGGAGAAGGCTCCGGGGTGATGTCATTGCAGACTTTCAGTCCTTAAAGGGGCCTTATAAAAGGGATGGAGAAGGACTCCTTACTCAGGTAGATAATGATAGGACAAGGGGAAATGGTTTTAAATTAAAAGAAAGGGGAAATTCCTATTAGAGGTTACCAGGAAAGTTTTCACTCAGAGGATAGTGAGGCACTGGAACAGGTTTTCCACAGAGGTATTGGATGCCCCATCCCTGCAGGTCTTCAAGAGCAAGTTAGACGAAGTCCTGAGCAACCATGATCTCCTGGGGGGTGTCACTGCCCGTTTTATGGGGGTTGGAACTACATGATCTTTGAGGTCCTTTCCAGCCCAGGCCACTCTGTGATTCCACGATTCTAAAACTGGTTAAAGATATTTTTAAAACTTGTTACGCAGAAGGAGAAGAATAACATTATTTCTATCAATATAAAATTTTGCTAAAATATTAATAAAAATATACTTAAGGAAATCATTCTCAGTTTCCCACATAACCAGGTAGCCCTGTTAGGATTATTTCTAATATTACATTTTGACAATAAGTATAATAACAAAAATGATATGATAATAATCTCAATAATGAAGTCATTATTGATGATGAAGAAGCATGTATAGAAATATTTTTCTCACTCCACCTTTGATCTCCTTGTTCCTCACGCTGTAGATGAGGGTGTTCACTGCTGGAGGCGCCACCGAGTACAGAACTGCCACCACCAGGTCCCCGGGTGGGGAAGAGATGGAGGGGAGCTTCAGGTAAGCAAACAGGACAGTGCTGACAAACAGGGAGACCACGGCCAGGTGAGGGAGGCACGTGGAAAAGGCTTTGTGCCGGCCTTGAGAAGAGGGCATCCTCAGCACTGCCCTGAAGATCTGCACATAGGACAGCACAATAAAAAAAAACAACTGACACCTAAAGAGAAGGTGACTGCAGTAAGCCCAACTTCCCTGAGGTAGGCATCTGAGCAGGAGAGCTTGAGGATCTGGGGGATTTCACAGAAGAACTGGTCCACAGCATTGCCTTGGCAGAGGGGCAGGGAAAATGTAGTGGCCGTGTGCAGGACAGCATTGAGAAAGCCACTGCCCCAGGCAGCTGCTGCCATCTGGGCACAAGCTCTGCTGCCCACGAGGCTCCCGTAGTGCAGGGGCTTGCAGATGGCCACGTAGCGGTCGTAGGACATGACAGTGAGAAGGGAATACTCTGCTACAACAAAGAAGAGTAAAAAGAGGACTTGGGCAGAACACCCTTGATAGGAGATGGCCCTGGTGTCCCAGAGGACATTGGCCATGGCTTTGGGCAGAGTGGTGGAGATGCAGCCCAGGTCGAGGAGGGCGAGGTTGAGGAGGAAGAAGTACATGGGGGTGTGGAGGCGGTGGTCGCAGGCTACGGCGGTGAGGATGAGGCCATTGCCCAGGAGGGCAGCCACGTAGATGCCCAGGAAGAGCCCGAAGTGCAGGAGCTGCAGCTCCCGTGTGTCTGCGAATGCCAGCAGGAGGAACTCAGTGATGGAGCTGCTGTTGGACATCTGCTAATTCTGGTCATGAGGTCCTGTACAAGGAGGAGAAAGGCAGTGATAATGTACCACAGGCATACCAGAGGAAAACTCTTTCCATTTTCTCACTTAAAATCACCCAAAATTGCCCATTTCTAGGCAGATATTTTGAAGGTCTCTTTCATTGATTCTGCCTGGGAGTGTCTCTGGGAGCAGGGGACTCATCTGTGGGCAATGCAAGAATCAGTCCTGCACTACAGCCAGAGGTAGTAGCATGGTAGTAGCATGGTAGTAACATGGTAGGAACATGGGGTAGTCTCAGATTCACTTTACTGCTGATATCAAAGAGATTTCCCCAGTTTTGCTCCCAGTTCACCCAACTGCAGAGCAGGGTGTGGAGATTTACTTATTTAATTATTTGTTTTGTATTTTTGGTTTTAGCTGCCCCACCACACCTGAGGAGTGTTTCTAAGGCATAAATCCTGGGCGTTCTGCTGCACTCCAGGTAAAACCTTGTGGATCCTCAGAGGCAAAGAGACTGTCCCTTTAGTGCAGAGCGTCCCACAGAGATGACAGCCAGTCTGTCCATCAGTGCTGGTCTCAGCTGTGCTGACATCTCTTTGAGCTACAGGACAATTGCACTAAGGAGGTTCTCCTGAGAAGAACCTGGGTACTTCTGAGTGCAGAAGAAGCCAGGCTCCAAGTGCCCATCTCCAGACCCCTCACCCTCTCCCCATAATCCCCTTCCCCCAGGCACCCCAAGGGCTCACTCCATGGGCCCGTGAAACCCCCATCCCCAGGCAGCCTGGGAACAAGAGCAGCAGCAGCACGGCCAGGTGGAGAAGCCAGGAGGAATGGCAGCGTGCTGCTGCCAGGGGAGGCAAGGCCAGGGAGGGACAGACGGACACTCAGCACACCCTCCTGTGCTGCAGCTCTGCCTGCAGAGGAGGCAGCTCCTGCTGGGGACAGCGGGGGCTTGAGGGCAGAGGCTGTGCTGGGGGCAGAGGAGAGCAGGGGGTGTCCCAGGGAAGGCGCCTGCCCTGCAGGGGATGGCAGGGAGGTGCCTGAGCCCTCCCTCGCACAGCATTTCTGGCAGCAGCTCCCTCTCACCGCCTGCCCATGTCCCTGCTGCCTGCCTTTGCTTCTGCTGGGAGCTCCTTCTATGTCCCCACATCTCCCCCCTGTCCATGCTCACAGACCCATCCGACAAGCTCTGTGCTCAGATTTACTCAGATTCCCCTCCACTGCATGAATCTGAAAGCACAGAATCCAAAAAAGCTCACATAAACTGATGCTAAGTCTTCCTCTTGAAATGCCCCCTTATAAATGACATTCTCTAAAGCATCTACTAAATATTGCTGGAGAAACAAAGAGACCCATCCTGACAGATGCTATCAGCCGTCGGATATGCCAGCTGTAGAAGACCCCTCTGGCAACCCCACCTGCATGGCCCTGCAGCCAGAGACTCACGGTGCCAAGAGCCTGCAGATCTGTCCTGCCACACGCTGCCCTCTGTTGCTGCGCTCCTCACTGCCTCCAAGCCCTCTCTCCTCTCCTGTCCCCGTGCCAGCTGCGGTCAGAGCCCCCAGCCCTGCTGCGCTGTGCACAGGAGCTGCTCCTGGGCAGAGCTGTCTCTCTGCAGCGCTGCCCGCTTACCACGAGCTCCCCTTGGGCCCAGGAGCCCGGCCCAGCTCAGCGCCAGACGCCCAGCCCAAGGCATAGGAATCCCCCCTCGGGGAGCTCTGCTGAGGAGCCCACGAACCTCAGGCACTGAGAGACAATTGAAGACATCTCTCAACAAGTCCAAGTCAGAGGCAAGTTTCCTGCAGCGTCCCCCTGAGGGCCAGCACTGACACAGCCTCCCTTGGAGCTCGTTAGAGCAGAGCATTGGAGGCAGGGAGGAGAAGGAGACAAAGGCAATGTCAAGGCACACTGATATGTAGAAAAGCTAGATGTGTTTCAGAAAAAAAATTACCAGGCTTTGACCCCCTGCCCCTGGGAAGGGAGATCTCTGTCTGTCACACCTTGCTCAGGACTCTTCCTGGGGCAGGAGGAGATGGGGATGTGCATGGCCAAGTGCACGAGAATGGTACAAGCCCTGCCTGGTTCATGTGTGGGGGCGAGGAGGCAATGAGGCCCTGGTGCTTTACCGATAAGCTGTCTCCTCCAAGGCCTCAGTGGCAGAGACAACAGCCAGAGCAATGGACACAAAGCCCTGGGTCCTGTTGGGGCTCTCAGCCTTGTCACAGCCTTTGCTCCTCTCCACACCAGACTGTCCTAGGGACTCCCAGACCTGCTCATCTTTCCCTGCTGGATGTAGACCCTTGTCCGTGTGGTGTCTCACTGGATCTGAGCTGAGTCTGATAACTCAGAAATCCTTGGTGGCCATGATTCTCGTAAGGCAGCTCTGTAGGAAGCTGGCCTGGTTCCTGGTGAGCAGCACCATTGCTCATATGGCATCCCTCGTGGTGCCCAGGCCCTCCTCCTCCTGGGCACTGCTCACTCGGCAGGGTCCCAGTCTGCCCTGATGTGTGGGGTTATTGTTCTTCTGGTGCAGGACTGGGCTCTTCTCCTTGTAAATGCCAAGATATTTCTGTAGGCAAAATCCTGCAGTTTCTCAAGGTTCCCCTGGACAGTTGCTCCATTCTGTCAGCTTTTAGTGTCTGCAGGCAGGTGGCTCACCCTGATTGTTATGATCCGGGGAACTACAGGCCTGTCAGTGTGACCTCTTTGCCAGGTAAACTCATGGAGCAGATTATCTTGAGTACCATCACGCAACACTTCCAGGGCAACCAGGTGATCAGGCCCAGTCAGCATGATTGTACCAAAGCAGGCCCTGCTTGACAAGTCAGATCTCAATCTATGACAAGGTGATATGCTCAGTGGACAAGGGAAAGGCTGTGGATGTGGTTTACCTACATTTCAATAAGGATTTGAAACCACTTCCCAAAGCATTCTCCTGGAGAAACTCAAGGCCTGGATGGACGTACGCTTCATTGGGTTAAAAACTAGCTGAGTCTCCAAGTCCAAAGCGCTGTGGAGAATGGAGCCAAAGGCAACTGGAGGCCAGTCACTAGTGGTGTCCCCCAGGGCCCAGTACTGGGGCCAGTTCTCTTTAATATCTTCAACAATGATCTGGATGAGGGGATCGAGTGCATCCTCAGTTTGTTTGCAGGTGACACCAAGTTCAGAAAGAGTGTTGATCTGCTCGAGGGTAGGAGGTGATTGTAGGAAGTGATTGTGCCTCTGTGCTCAGCCCTGGTGAGGCCACACCTTGAGTACTGCATTCAGCTCTGGGGCCCCCAGCACAAGAAGGACATGGATCTATTAGAATGAGTCCAAAGGAGGGCCACCAGGATGATCAAGGGGCTGGAGCACCCCTCCTATGAAGACAGGCTGAGGGAGTTGGGGTTGTTCAGCCTGGAGAAGAGAAGGCTCCGGGGAGACCTTACAGCGGCCTTCCAGTACCTAAAGGGGCCTACAGGAAAGCTGGGGAGGGACTCTTCATCCAAGAGAGCAGCGATAGGACTAGGGGTAATGGTTTAAACTGAAAGAGGGTAGATTCAGATTAGACATTAGAAAGAAGTTCTTTACTCAGAGGGTGAGAGGAACAGGCTGCCCAGAGAAGTTGTGGATGCCCCATCCCTGGAGGTGTTCAAGGCCAGGTTGGATGGGGCCTTCAGCAACCTGGTCTAGTGGAAGGTGTCCCTGCCCAGGGCAGGGGAGTTGGAATGATGTGATCTTTAAGGTCCTTTCATACCCAAACTGTTCTGTAATTCTGTAAATATGAAACACAGCACCATACCAGCTACTAGGAAGAGAAATTAACTCTTTTGCAGCCAAAACTAGGACAATATTCACCGCTTACTCCATACCATATCGGTCATGCTCAGGTCCAACAATTTCCAATTAATCACAGCCACCTGTTTTTTCTGTCTTTTGATATGCTCACAGAAATACCATTTCCTTAGTCTATTTGTGTTTATAATAATAATAATAATAAGAAGAAGAAGAAGAAGAAGAAGAAGAAGAATACAAGAATAATAATATATTAAGAATAATAATATATTAAGAATAATAATATATTAAGAATAATAATATATAATAATAACAATATATTATTGTTGTTGTTATTGTTTTTATGCTTTTATATCAACCCATAAACTTTTTTTTTTTTTCCTCCCAGTTCTCTCCTCCATCCCAGTGGATGAATAGATTTGTAGTGCTGAGCTGCCTGCCGGGTCAAACCACAGCAAGTCTTCTTGGTGCCTAGCGCGGAGCACAAAGGTTGAGATGACAGATCTGACCAGAGCGTTTTAAAAGTAAGTTATTCTAAGCATTAGATCAGTCTAACAGTTGTTGATCACAATATCGACCTTTTTGATCTGGGGTCTGTTGTGCTTGTTTTCAGAATTGTGTTGTATAGCACATTGCTAACTGTCTGTCTTCCATGTCATGCTGTTCATCAATTCTGGGAGCAGGTTTAAGGTTAATCTTTTGCTGTATTGGGTAACACTGACTTCTGACAGAATAAAATTATTGCCCCCTCAATACCTCAGGAATCATCTATTCATTTATTAAAAATTATTTAGAATTACACTCTTTTATACTCTTTGCCTTTTCTCCTCGGGAAGTAAATCTATGCAGGGCGGGTGGTGATGGTGGGTGGAACTGGGATGGACAGTGGGGGGTACTTTTCCCCACTTCTTCCCTTTCCCTTTCTCCTGCACCTCCCCCTTCTCCTCCAGGACAGGCATATAGCCTGTCCAAAGCCACTCCAAACATTGCAACAAGCATTGCAGGCACTCCAGATCCTGAGGTGCACCCAAAGTTAAACCGACCCCTGTGACAGGCCCTAGAGCCACTTCCAAACCTGTGATGGGCCCTGCAGCCACTCCAACTCCTCTGAAAGGCCCTGCAGCCAGAACAACTCCTGTGATGGGCCCTGCAGCCACTCCAGCCCCTGAAATGGACCCCATGGCTGGGCCAAAGAACCAGCCTGTGCCAGTATCGGTTGCCTCTCTATGAAAGAGAAAACAGTGGGTGTGGAAGTCAGTTTTTCTTTAGAAAGGAAAGAAACTCCTACCCAGACAAGAAAGGAGGAAGAAGATAAGGCAGGTTTCTCCAAAGCTGGGCCACCATGGAAGCAGGAGGACAAAGAAGAAGAGATCATATAAGCATCAGAAACCAACTGGTCCCTATCCCAGTGTTAGCTAGGAGATATGGGAAAAGATTTCAGCCACCATCTTAGTGAGCACATTGTCACCTGGCTGCTCCAGAGCTGGGAGAACAGGGCCAATAGCCTGGAATTAGAGGGCAGGGAAGCCAAACAGCCGGATTTTGATTGACAAAGCCATTGGAAAAGGACACAAGGAACTTAATCCTGTTATGCTTGAACGAAAGGTATTCCTTCAAGAAAGATCTTGTATGTCAACCAGGAAAGTGAATCAACATGGAGAGGGGTAACCTGTACCGGAAGGAATTAGCCATGTTGGAGGTGATTGATAGTAACCTAGACAACAAACAGCTGTCCAAAGATCCAGATGAAGTTACGTGCACACGACCCATGTGGCAGAAGTTTGTACAGAGCGCACCATCATCATATGCCAACTCATTGGCAGTAATGACCTGGAAAGACCAAGAGGAACCCACATGGATGAATCAGCTAGCCAACTCTGGCATTACAAAGAAAGTCTTTCTTCTTCCTATGGGCCTGTGTCTCATCTACAGAGAAACTTTCTCATGAGTTCCAACAACTACAAGAGGATACATCTTCCTCCCCACCTGCACGAACCAATAGCTCAGCTATCAGGTGTAAGTATCCATCTGCCCAAGAAAGTTGATATAGTGGGTGCATACTACGTGCAACCCTGTGGTTTTAACTGTGTGACCATGAGAAGGCCATGAGAAAATGGGATGCCAAAATCTACCTCCATCCTAGAGGCATGGATACATGAAGTGCAAGTGGCCAGGTTCAGGGGGACCCCTGCTTGGGGAAAGACTGGGCATCGGTCAGTCTGTGATGAGCAATTGCATTCTGCATCACTTGCGTTATATATCTGTCCTGGTTCCAGTTAGGACAGAGTTAATTTTCCCTCATAGTAGCTGGTAGGGTGCTATGTTTTGGATTAGGATGAGAAGAGCGCTGATAACATGCTGATGTTTTAATTGTTGCAGAGCAGTGTTTACACCAGGCCAAGGACTTTTCAGCTTCTCGCTCTATCCTGCCAGCGAGCAGGCTAGGGGTGCAGCAGGAGCTGGGAGGGGACAGACCCAGGACAGCTGACCCAAACTGGCCAAAGGGGTATTCCATACCATCTGACGTCATGCTAAACAATATATAGGGGTGGCTGGCCGGGGTGGGGGGGCCGGCTGCTCGGGAATAGGCTGGGCATCAGTCAGCAGATGGTGAGCAATTGCATTGTGCATCACTTGTTTTCTTACACATTATTATTATTAATACTATTATCATTACCACTATTATTATTATTATTGTTATTATTATTTTCCTGTCTTAATAAACTGTCTTTATCTCAACTCACCGGCTTCACTTTCCTGTTTCTCTCCCCCATCCCAGAGAGGGAGGGGGGAGGGCGAGCAAACGGCTGCGTGGTGTTTAGCTGCCAGCCGGGTTAAACCACAACAACATGGAATAATAATAATAATGAAATGTGTTATTCTTTATTATTATTGTTACTGTTATTCTTATATCTTTATTTTCTGTCTTGTTAAACTGTCTATATTTTAACAAATAAGCTTTTGAGTGGTGGGTGTGAGCTAACAGCTCTGTATTGCTTCGGTGCCTGACAGGTTAAAGCACAACATGTTTGACAACAACAGTTCAACGGCACAAATCACACTTGTAAAAGTCATCTCTCCTGTGTTCAGAGAAGGGCAGTCGGTGATGACTTCAGTCTGCTTCAAACACCACAGCCCAGCAGAGACCCTGCTGCCTTCGGGAGCTGTCAGCCCTGAGGCCTTGGGGACACCTCGAGGGAGCCCAATGGCACAGAGCAAGCGATGCCATGGTCGGGTGCTGTGCTGCTGAGCTGGGCCGGGCTCCTGGGCCCAAGGGGAGCTCGTGGCAAGCGGGCAGCGCTGCAGAGAGACAGCTCTGCCCAGGAGCAGCTCCTGTGCACAGCGCAGCAGGGCTGGGGGCTCTGACCGCAGCTGGCATGGGGACAGGAGAGAAGGAGAGAGGGCTTGGAGGCAGTGAGGAGCGCTGCAACAGAGGGCAGCGTGTGGCAGGACAGATCTGAAGGCTCTTGGCACCGTGAGTCTCTGGCAGCAGGGCCATGCAGGTGGGGTTGCCAGAGGGGTCTTCTACAGCTGGCACATCCGATGCCTGATAGCATCTGTTGGGATGGCTGTTTCTTCAGCGAGGAGTAGAAGATGCTTTAGTGAATGGCATTTATATGGGGGCATTTGAAGGGGAAGACTGGGGCTTGGTTAATCTGAGATTTTTGGATTCTGTGCTTTCAGATTCCTGTTGTGGAGGGGAATCTGAGTGAATCTGAGCACATAGACTGTGGGATGGGGTCTGTGAGCATGGACAGGGAGGAGATGTGGGGACACAGGACCAGCTCCCAGCAGGGACACGGGCAGGCAGCAGGGACATGGGCAGGCGGTGAGAGGGAGCTGCTGCCAGAAATGCTGTGCGAGGGAGGGCTCAGGCACCTCCCTGGGACAATCGCTGCTCTCCTCTCCCACCAGCATAGGGCAGCTGAGACCAGAACTGATGGACAGACTGGCTGTGCTCTCTGAAGTACACTCTGCACCAGAGGAACAGTATCTGTGACACTGAGGATCCACAAGGTTTTACTTGTAGTGCAGCAGGAATGACAGTATAGAAAAAAGAAATCGCCACAGCCCTTGTCTGCCGTTAGGGGACTTGGGAGTAAAAATTTGTTCACATCAAGAGTTAAAATCATCTGAGAATACTCCATGTTCCTCTTTACTTCTTTTTATAGGTAAGGACTGTTAACTACACTGCCCACAGCAGAGTCCCCTCCTCCCAGGGACAGCCTCAGGCAGCCCCAGTCAGAGCTCGTGAAAGGGACCTGCCTAATGTCTGGTTAATAGGCTGAAATTGAAACACATATTAACAGACAATTCTGTTGTATTTTCTTACTGCCTTCTCCCTCCTTGGTCAGCACCCCATGCCCAGAACCAGCAAATGGCCAACAGCAGCTCTGTGAGCGAGTTCCTCCTGCTGGCATTCGCAGACACACGGGAGCTGCAGCTCCTGCACTTCGGGCTCTTCCTGGGCATCTACCTGGCTGCCCTCCTGGGCAACGGCCTCATCCTCACCGCCGTAGCCTGCGACCACCGCCTCCACACCCCCATGTACTTCTTCCTCCTCAACCTCGCCCTCCTCGACCTGGGCTGCATCTCCACCACTCTGCCCAAAGCCATGGCCAATGCCCTCTGGGACACCAGGGCCATCTCCTATCAAGGGTGTGCTGCTCAGGTCTTTTTCTTTCTCTTCTTTATATCAGCAGAACTTTATGTTCTCACCATCACAGCCTACGACCGCTATGTTGCCATCTGCAAGCCCCTGCACTACGGGAGCCTCGTGGGCAGCAGAGCTTGTGCCCAGATGGCAGCAGCTGCCTGGGGCAGTGGCTTTCTCAATGCTGTCCTGCACACGGCCACTACATTTTCCCTGCCCCTCTGCCAAGGCAATGCTGTGGACCAGTTCTTCTGTGAAATCCCCCAGATCCTCAAGCTCTCCTGCTCAGATGCCTACCTCAGGGAAGTTGGGGCACTTGTGTTTAGTGTTTCTTTAGTCTTTGGATGTTTTCTTTTCATTGTGCTGTCCTACGTGCAGATCTTCAGGGCTGTTCTGAGGATGCCCTCTGAGCAGGGCCAGCACAAAGCCTTTTCCACGTGCCTCCCTCACCTGGCCGTGGTCTTCCTCTTTATCAGCACTATCATGTTTGCACACTTGAAGCCCCCCTCCATCTCTTCCCCATCCCTGGACCTGCTGGTGGCAGTTTTATATGTGGTAGTACCTCCAGCAGTGAACCCCCTCATCTACAGCATGAGGAACCAGGACCTGAAAGACACACTGAAGAAAATGATTCTAGTGGTAATATTTACTTAGCAATGATTTGGCTATCTCACTTTTCTAGTTTTACTCAAGTTAATCTGAGCCAAATTTTACCTTTATGTGTAGTATTGTTTGTAATTCTGTTTGCAGTTAAATGTTTGCTTTCATTCCTCTTTTCCAGATGACCAACCCTCTGTTTGACTGAGATTTTTTCTGTAAACATGTTTATACCTAAATGACACCTGGCCTCCATTGTGGCATCTGGGTACTAAAAGTGAAGTTGCTCAGTGCTCAGGGCTCTTCTTCCCAAACTGGAGTGCAGAAGACGCTCAGGGAATGCCAGGCTCAAGGCCTCACTCTTGTGCTTGGGTGCCACCTGGACACAGGGGATGGAGGGCACAGGGTGCTGGGTGGGGGAGCCAGGGCTGGACTGAGTCGTCAGTGGTGGATTCCCAGTGCACCTGAAATCCCTGACTGGTCAAGAAGCAGCTTCCTGGGATTGCAATGTGATAGGGCTGGCGGCATCAGGGAGGTATCGGGAGCCACCAGGATACCCTAAGGGTTCTCCTGGGATGCCGTGTGCCTTGTGTTGGGTGGGCAGCGAGTGGGTCTTCACAGTAAAGCCAAGCCAAAGGATGCACGGGCTGATGGGAGCTCTGCAATGCCAGGACACACAGCGAGGCCACAGCACAAAGGTCTCAGAGGCCTTCAGTGAACAGTAGGAAAGGACCTAGATTGGGTGACCAGGCAAGGTCCGGGAGGTGGGGAGAGGTGGGCAGGGGCTGGTCTGGGCTGGGCAGTGCCTGGCAGAGGGCAGCAGCAGCGTCAGGGAGCGGTGGCAGCATGCAGGGGAGGGCTCCCAGCAGGGCTTGGTGCTGCAGAGCCAGGGCTGGGGAAGGGAGCCCAGAGCTGCAGGGGCAGGGGACACGAGGCCGCTTGGGGCCCTTGCTGGCCTGGGCAGAGCAGGAAGGGGGCCCAGGGCATTCGTCCCCTCACCGCAGACTGCCACGACCTGCACAGCGCTCACGGAGCATCCAGGGCCAGGCTCTTCCCCGTGGTGAGCAGGGAGAGGGCAAAGCCTCTCTGAAAAAGAGGCTGAAAGTGAAAAAGGTCCCTCCGCTGCCCCGTGGTGTGACAGGGCCAGGGTGGGACAGCTTACCTTTATTTGAGGTAGTTCTTTTGTAATTTGCATTGGTGATGGCACAAAAAGACAGCTCCTTCAACAGTGATGTACATCCTTCTTCATGTTAGGACACAACTCAACGTCCTTCACTCTGCTTTATCTTACAGATGAACTGGATTAGGTCTCCTTGATTACTCTGAGGCACAGTGCAGTGCTTTTTGCCTTCTGACACTCCAGCACAATATGTGTGACTTTCCCTTACTCTGCGCATTGACCTGATGGGTCATGTCTCATTTTTCACTTTCATATCCCTAGTTGGAAGGGGATGATTCTCCAAAGTGGGGCTAGCTGATGGGTTCTGCCTCAGCCATTTGAAGCGCGCTATACTGAGTGTTTTAGCCTGAGTTTGCTAAAGATGACCCAGGAAGGTAGGCGGATGTTCAAGTGTCTCATAGGAATAAGGGAGAGTATCATGGGTTCCCAAAGGCCATTTCAAATCCAGGTCAGTCCCAGGAACCCACTGAAGAGGGGGTTTGTCTTTGAAGGGGTTTCCTGTGCTGGGCTGGGCTGCAGTTACAGGGACAAAGACCACTGCTGGCAGTGGAGGTGCCCTGGGAACTCCACCTGGCTCCACCGGATTTTCCCAAGGGGCTCCGGTCTCCTGCAGGTCTTTTCTGACATCTGCTGGTCCAGGGAAGTGCCTCAAACACAACGGGGCCACAGGAGGTTTTCCCTAGTGTCCTGGTTCCAGTTAGGACAGAGTTAATTTTCCTCATAGTAGCTTGTAGTGTGCTATGTTTTGGATTAGGATGAGAAGAGCCCGTAACATGCTGATGTTTTAATTGTTGCAGAGCAGTGCTTACACCAGGCCAAGGACTTTTCAGCTTCTCGCTCTGTCCTGCCAGGGAGCAGGTTGGGGATGCAGCAGGAGCTGGGAGGGGACAGACCCAGGACAGCTGACCCAAACTGGCCAAAGGGGTATTCCATACCATCTGACGTCATGCTAAACAATATATAGGGGTGGCTGGCCGGGGTGGGGGGCCGGCTGCTCGGGAATAGGCTGGGCATCGGTCAGCGGGTGGTGAGCAATTGCATTGTGCATCACTTGTTTGTACACATTATTATGATTAATACTATTACCATTATCACTATTATTATTATTGTTATTATTATTTTCCTGTCTTAATAAACTGTCTTTATCTCAACTCACAGGCTTCACTTTCCTGTTTCTCTCCCCCATCCCAGAGAGGGAGGGGGGAGGGTGAGCGAACGGCTGTGTGGTGTTTAGGTGCCAGCCGGGTTAAACCACAACACCGGGTTATGCTTATGGTCACACAGCAAAGCTCTGCCTGAATACCCAGTAATTTTTTTAGTACTTAACTAATAATGCGACTACTCATTACCTCAAATGATTCAATCCCTTCCGTAAAAAGTCTCACGTGAAGTGGAATTTCTATCATGAGGAAATGCTAATTCCCATGATCTATATTCAGCACTGGAGAAGAAATACTGGTGTTCACCTGTACTTGCATTGTCATCGCTTTGTCTATCATGGTGTGTTCCCTCATTTTACAGGTACAAAACCTGACTTGATTACACAGACCCTGCTGAATGTCCCCTTTCCAGCTGCCTGTCTGGACCTATGCACTTCCCATGTTTCTCCTGCTTTGCCCTCTCCTTACTCTTTGATCACTCAGACCGCTCTCACCAACCCAGTTGCTGCTTTGAGTTTCAGTGAGTTCCAGCTCGCCCATCTCTCAGCAGTCTGTCTAATGGTTTCCTTAGCAAGAAACTCATCGTTTATCATTGAGTTAGTGTGATATGGATTAATATTAACACTACTATTGAAAATTTCCTATTAATCAGTGTAAAATACATCATGTACAGTCATCCTTTTGGGAAGGTAAACATCACTGGAGGCAATAAAATGAGGAACATGAACTTTATTTTTTTTTTTGGTTTGAAAACTGCAGCATGGTTTCCTATTCTTTGTTTTTATATAGGAAAAACCCTGCTTTTCCTACCCTAAGCAGGGCTACAAAGGAGAAACCCTAGACCAGTATCTATAAGAGAATGATGCTCCAAACTGAAATACAACAAAATTCAGCCTTTAAAATGAGGAAAGATTTCTATTAGTTGCTCTTTGAAACCTTCCTCCTTAACTGCACCATGAAAGTTCTCCAATTAGCTGCACAACTCTTGAAGACGTGAAGAAAACTGTGGGAGAGATATGGCTGCTTAGGACTTTCTCTGTTTTAATGAGTTCCATGGTGTATTTTGGTGCTGAGTCAATGAAACTCAGGTACTGAGAGGAGAATGATGCAACTGCTTGAGAAAGTAAAGTCAGAAGGAAAAGTTGAAGTCATTTGGAGTATTAATGGTCCCCACTGAGGGCTGTTCCTAACAAAGCCTCCCCAGGGACTTGTTAGGGCAGATCATTGGAGGCCATGATTCCAGACAGGCAAAGCGCTGTGCTGAGAAAAGTCTTGGTTGGTTTTGGTGAAGCAGAAGGGCCAAGGCCTGACCCCAGCCACTGGGAGGGGAGATCCTGCACTCCCACGTCTGGCTCAGGGCTCTTCTTGGGGTCTGTATGATGTGGTGGGCAGTGTAATGCCACGAGAAGAACTTCATTAGGACACCTCCCCACCCCTGCACAGGGTATCAAGGAAGCAGTGAGGCCCCATTGCAACGACTCCTCAGAAGCTCTAGCCAAAGGGACAGTAACGTCAGGGCTGTTGGAGCCTTTAATTCCTGCCGGCACCCTCTGCCTTCTCCTCTGCAGGCTTTCCTATGCTGTCCCACACTTTATCCTATTTCCTTGAAGTCTGCAGACACCCATCTCTGTCCACCACCTTGCTCTCATCCAGGACTGTCCATCATCTCACCCGTGTCACGTCTACACTCATCAGCTGTTCCCTGATGAATAAAAAGTGTGGGTCTGATCATAGACTCTCTTTCGGTGACCTCTTTCACCACAGGACTACACTTTCAGGGAGATTTCTTCCTCCTCATGCCCAGTGCCAACCTTCCAAAGTGCACTTTGTGGCAGTTTTCCTCTCCTGCTCTTTCCTACTACCAAAGAAAGCTCCATCAGGGTGGAAACCACTCCTGAAGCAGGCATCCCAACCCATCAGGCTCCTTGCGGCCTGTCAGCCAAGCACACAGAAGTCACCTCACCTGCATCTCCCAAGGCCTGGGCCTGCTGCTGGCCTTGCAGCTTCTTGGCTAGGCACAGCCAAGCCTTGTGCCTCCTGCTGTGCAGTCCTGGACTCAAGCAGAAGGGACAGGACAACCCCTGTGCGGGCCTTCTTTCTGTCTGGGTCCTCTCTAGGATGGGGGGGGAGAATAAGAAAGAAATGAAAACTTGTGGGTTGACATAAATAGAAAAGGATTTATTAGGACAGGAAAAAAAGGATAATAATAACAATAATAATAATGTTATAAACAAGTGATGCACAATGCAATTGCTCACCACCCGCTGACTGATGCCCAGACTATCCCTGAGCAGCCGGCCCCCCCATCGCACCCAGCCCCCCCATATTAATTGTTTAGCGTGACACCAGATGGTATGGAATACCCCTTTGGCCAGTTGGGGTCAGCTGTCCTGGGTCTGTCCCCTCCCAGCTCCTGCTGTACCCCCAGCCTGGCCGCTGGCAGGACAGAGCGAGAAGCCGAAAAGTCCTTGGCCTGGTGTAAACACTGCTCTGCAACAATTAAAACATCAGCATGTTATCAGCGCTCTTCTCATCCTAATCCAAAACATAGCACCCTACCAGCTACTAGGAGGAACATTAACTCTGTCCTAACTGAAAACAGGACAAATGCTACACCTAAGGGTCACAACCTGCCTGAGATTAACTTGAGTTAAACTAGAAAAGAGAGACAGACAGATCCTTACTAAGTAAATACTACAACTAGAATCAGCTTCTTCAGTGTGGCTTTCAGCTCCTGGTTCCTCATGCTGTAGATGAGGGGGTTCACTGCTGGAGGCACCACCGAGTACAGAACTGCCACCATCAGGTCCAAAGATGGGGAGGAGATGGAGGGGGGCTTCAGGTTGGCAAATATGGCAGTGCTGACAAACAGGGAGACCACGGCCAGGTGAGGGAGGCACGTGGAAAAGGCTTTGTGCCGGCCCTGCTCAGAGGGCATCCTCAGCACGGCCCTGAAGATCTGCACATAGGACAGCACAATGAAAACAAAACAACCAAATGCTAAGCATGCACTAACCACCAGAAGTCTAACTTCCTTTAGGTAGTCTGAACCTGAGCAGGAGAGCTTGAGGATCTGGGGGATTTCACAGAAGAACTGGTCCACAGCATTGCCTTGGCAGAGGGGCAGGGAAAATGTAGTGGCCGTGTGCAGGACAGCATGGAGAAAGCCACTGCCCCAGGCAGCTGCTGCCATCTGGGCACAAGCTCTGCTGCCCACGAGGCTCCCGTAGTGCAGGGGCTTGCAGATGGCAACGTAGCGGTCGTAGGCTGTGATGGTGAGAACATAAAATTCTGCTGATATAAAAAAGAGAAAGGAGAAGACCTGTGCAGCACACCCTTGATAGGAGATGGCCCTGGTGTCCCAGAGGGCATTGGCCATGGCTTTGGGGAGAGTGGTGGAGATGCAGCCCAGGTCGAGGAGGGCGAGGTGGAGGAGGAAGAAGTACATGGGGGTGTGGAGGCGGTGGTCGCAGGCTACGGCGGTGAGGATGAGGCCGTTGCCCAGGAGGGCAGCCAGGTAGATGCCCAGGAAGAGCCCGAAGTACAGGAGCTGCAGCTCCCGCGTGTCTGCGAATGCCAGCAGAAGGAACTCGCTCACAGAGCTGCTGTTGGCCATTTCCTGACTCTGGACACAGTTGTCTGTTGAAGAGGATAAAGCAGAAAAAAGTTAGAGCAGACTTCTCTGAGGAAAACCTATTGCAACTCTTAGAGCACCGCCAGCCCAAGACTCTCTCTTTTTAGGAGAACCTTTCTGCAGTTCTCCTGCTTGAGCTGCGGCTGGTGCTGGCTGAGAGTGGCACTGGGGGCAGGGGCTGCTGTGGGCTCCAGAGGAGTCCTTCCTGCTGTGCAGCAGGAGGGAGGCAGGAACATGGGGGAAACACAAGTTCAGTCCACTGGTCCGACCACGAGCTTCGCAGTGTTGCTTCAAAGAATGTATCCAAGGACTGTGTCGAACAAGAGACATATATTTGTTTCATTTTCTGGTAGCTACGCCTGTAATGTTTAGGAGGAACAATCTATTCGGTGTTCCCATGAGAAGAAACTACCGACAGCTGAGAGCAGAGAAGCCCCACACCAAGTGCAGCTGGACAGGATCCTCACCTTGTCTTCCATGAGCAGGATCTCAGCTTTTCCCTCTTCACCAGGGCTGCAGAAGCCTCACAACAGCTGCCCTCAGACAGCCATCCAGGAGAACGGACATGGTCTTAGCACGGAGGTGTCTTCTCCTCGGGGCACGTGGATAACACAAGGATGCCACGAGAGAGCAGCATCCTGCTGGAGAGCAGCCTGCAGACCAGAAGAACACCCCACAGATAGACAAGAATATGCACAAGCTGGACGTCCCAATATCCCATCTCCATCCCCTTCAGTGTCTGAAGAAGGCTTGGCCACGCACTCTTGGCTGACTGGAGGCAGCTGGATTACGACACTCCAAGGGGCTTGGGCCAAACTTCCTCAGCTCGCAGTGCCATCCAACAGGACTCCCAAAGCCTACTGCATTGCCCACTGCCCTCCCAGAAACAAGACCCAGCAGGAGACCCTTCCAGGATGTGCAGCTGCATGGCCCTGCAGCCAGAGACGTACCTTGTCAAGGGCTGTGCAGATTTCTCCTGCAGGCAGCTCTCAGCATCCTCCCACTGCCAACTGCCTCCAAGCCCTGTCTCCTGCTCTCCTCTCCCCGTGCCACCTGCGGTCAGAGCCCCCAGCCCTGCTGCGCTGTGCACAGGAGCTGCTCCTGGGCACAGCTGTCTCTCTGCACCAGGGCCCTCTTGCCACGAGCTCCCCTTGGGCCCAGGAGCCCGGCCCAGCTCAGCACCAGACGCCCAGCCCAAGGCATTGGAATCCCCCCTCGGGGGGCTCTGGTGAGGAGCCCACGAACCTCAGGCACTGAGAGACAATTGAAGACATCTCTCAACAAGTCCAAGTCAGAGGCAAGTTTCCTGCAGTGTCCCCCTGAGGGCCAGCACTGACACAGCCTCCCTTGGAGCTCGTTAGAGCAGAGCATTGGAGGCAGTGAGGACAACGAGAGAAAGACAATGTCAAGACACACTGATATGTAGAAAAACTGGATGTGTTTCACCAAGCACAAGGGTCAGGCCTTGACCCCTGGCACCCTGGAAGGGAGATCTGTTCAATGTCACACCTTGCTCAGGGCTCTTCCTGGGGCAGTAGGAGATGGGGATGTGCATGGCCAAGTGCAGGAGAATGGTACGAGCCCTGCCTGGTTCATGGCTGGGGGCGAGGAGGCAATGAGGGCCTGGTGCTTTACCGATAAGCTGTCTCCTCCTAGGCCTCAGTGGCAGAGACAACAGCCAGAGCCATGGACACAAAGACCTGGGTCCTGTTGGGACTCTCAGCCATGCCACAGCCCTTGCTCCTGTCTACATCAGGCTGTCCTCGGGACTCCCACACCTGTACCTCTTTCCCTGCTGGTTGTCAACCCTTCTCCCTGTGGTGTCACACCGGATCTGATCTGAGTCTGATAACTCAGATCTTCTTGGTGGCCATGCTCCTCGTAAGGCAGCTCTGTAGGAAGCTGGCCTGGTTCCTGGGGAGCAGCACCACTGCTCATATGGCATCTCTCGTGGTGCCCAGGTCCTCCTCCAACTGGACACTGCTCACTCAGCAGGGTCCCAGTCTGCCCTGATGTGTGGGGTTCCTCTTCCTCTCGTGCGGGACTGGGCTCCTCTCCTTGTAAAGGTCAAGAGGTTTCTGTAGGCAAAATCCTGCAGTTTCTCAAGGTTTGCCTGGACAGATGCTCCATTCTGTCAGCTGTTAAGGTCTGGATTCAGACAGTTCAGTCTTTGTATGACTGTGATATCTCTGACAAGACAGCAGCACCAGGAGCTGCAGGAAAGTTTGGATAACACAGGAGTAACCAGCTGAATGGAATTGCAGCACAGAGTCACAGAAGGGCAGGGGATGGAAGGCTGCCAGGTTCCACCTCTTCTGTGCTTCCTTCTCATGCATGCTGTCAGTTTGTCTGGAGCTGTGTCCTCAATGTTATGGGGCTGTGCAGGTCAAAATTAGAAGGGCCAAAGCCCTGCTGGAGCTCAATCTTTCTACTACTGTCAAAGAAAATAAAAACTGTTTATATAAATACTTTAATAAAAGAGGATTAAGGAGAATCATAATCTTTTAATGGATGTGGGGGGAAACCTTTTGACAAGAGATGAGGTAAAGGCTGAGGCACTTAATGTCTTCTTTTCCCTAGTCTGTAGCAGCAAGACCAGTTGTTCCCCTGGACATTTCTTCCTCCTCATGGCCAGTGCCACCTTTCCAAGGTGCACTTTGTGGCAGTTTCTCTCTCCTGCTCTTTCCTACTACCAAAGAAAGCTCCATCAGGGTGGAAACCACTCCTGAAGCAGGCATCCCAACCCATCAGGCTCCTTGCGGCCTGTCAGCCAAGCAGACAGAAGTCACCTCACCAGCATCTCCCAAGGCCTGGGCCTGCTGCTGGCCTTGCAGCTTCTTGGCTAGACACAGCCAAGCCTTGTGTCTCCTGCTGTCCAGTCCTGGACTCAAGCAGAAGGGACAGGACAAGCCCTCTGCGCGCCTTCTTTGTGTCTGAGTCCTCCTGGGGATGGAGGCAGAGGGGATCCCACAGGCAGCATGCCAAGCAGGGGCCTTCTGCTGGCCTAGCAGGGCCACTGGCAGATGTCAGCCCCAAAGTGCACATCCCAGGGAGAAGCCAAGGGTGACCCGCCACCTCCAGACACAAGGGACCTCACAGTCCCTTTGCGTGACAAGTTTCTGCTGCTGCCCTATCAGCTGCAGAGACAGAAGTGACCTCCCAGTCACTGCCCCAGTCACATTCCTCCTGCTGGGGCAGGAGATCCTGAGGCAGAGCTGACCTCTCTCTAGTCCCCTAGGGACTTGGTTTTCAATTTCTGTGTTAGAGTTTAAACAAATTTAGAGTGGCAGGGTTCCCAAGCAATTAGGTTTCTCGTTTCTGGTTTAGAGAGTGAACAAAACTTTATTGGGGAGCTTTGGTGTTCTTCTACGGGTATCAGGTCTGTGGTTAGGTAAGCTCTGCTGTTTATGTTTTTTATTTTTTTTTCTGTTGTTGTTTTTTTCTGGTCTGCCACGACGTCTAGGGTTAATCAGAGCATTTTAATACTAGTATTAAGGGAAGGGGTCAGTGTGAGCAGGAGAGTAAAGGTAAGGGAAAGGGGTATGGTCTTTTCCCTCTAAGTGACACTTTGAGTTCAAGCATTTGAGAAATGGATCCCTGTCAGAGTGTTGTAGTAGCATTTAGGTTTAGGGATTAAAATTATTGGTTCAAGTAAGGTAAGGGCCATACATGACTGTTTTAAGTCAGTGTTACCGCAGCATCTACATTACATGACCCCTCTTACCTCTACGAAATCATTAATTTCAGCTGGCCAAGCTCTTCTTCCCACCCCAAAATCTCACATCTCTCTTGTCCAGGCTGCTCCTGACCTCCCCATATCTTACTGGGATCAGCTTTCGGATGACATTCTTGATCCCAGAGTATCTGTCTCACCTCTTTTGTCTACTCTGTTCCTGAGAAGGAAGCGGTGTTGTTGCCAGAAGGGAAAATGACACAAAGGTCTTTAGGAGCATCCTGTACAATGGGCCCATCAGCTCTGCACCTCCACACAATCACACTTCCTACCTATAACTTTTGTTTCCTGAATGGCTTCTATGGCTTCAGCGTCCTTTTCCCAGCCCCTAAAGCATGCTTCAGTTTTGGATGTGCACGGATGGGATAAGGAAAGTGACATGCTTACTAGATGAGGGAAAGGCTGTGGATGTGGTCTACCTTGACTTCAGTAAGGCTTTTGACACCGTTTCCCACAACATTCTCCTCAAGAAATTGGTTGCTCGTGGCTTGGACTGGGATATGCTTCGTTGGGTTAAAAACTGGCTGGATAGCCGGGCCCAGAGAGTTGTGGTGAATGGAGTCAAATCAAGTTGGAGGCCGGTCACTAGTGGAGTCCCCCAGTTCTCAGTACTGGGGCAGTCCTCTTTAATATCTTTATCGATGACCTGTATGAGGGGATTGAGTGCACCCTCAGGAAGTTTGCAGATGACACCAAGTTAGGTGCGTGTGTCGATCTGCTCGAGGGTAGGAAGGCTCTGCAGGAGGATCTGGATAGGCTGGAGCGATGGGCTGAGGTCAACTGTATGAAGTTCAACAAGGCCAAGTGCTGGGTCCTGCACCTGGGGCGCAACAACCCCAAGCAGATCTACAGGCTGGGAGATGAGTGGTTGGAAAGCTGCCTGGCAGAGAAGGACCTGGGAGTACTGGTTGATAGTCGGCTGAATATGAGCCAGTGGTGTGCTCAGGTGGCCAAGAAGGCCAACAGCATCCGGGCTTGTATAAGAAACAGCGTGGCCAGCAGGTCTAGGGAAGTGATTGTGCCCCTGTACTCGGCTCTGGCGAGGCCGCACCTTGAGTACTGTGTTCAGTTTTGGGTCCCTCGCTACAGGAAGGACATGGAGGTGCTCAAGCGAGTCCAGAGAAGGGCGACGAAGCTGGTGAGGGGTCTGGAGAACAAGTCTTACGCGGAGTGGCAGAGGGAGCTGGGGTTGTTCAGCCTGGAGAAGAAGAGGCTCAGGGGCGACCTTATCGCTCTCTACAGGTACCTTAAAGGAGGCTGTAGAGAGGTGGGGGTTGGTCTATTCTCCCATGTGCCTAGTGACAGGATGAGGGGGAATGGGCTAAAGTTGCGCCAGGGGAGGTTTAGGTTGTATGTTAGGAGAAACTTCTTTACTGAAAGGGTTGTTAGGCATTGGAATGGGCTGCCCAGGGAAGTGGTTGAGTCACCATCCCTGGAGGTCTTTAAGAGACGATTAGATGTTGAGCTCAGTGATATGGTTTAGTGGAGGACTTGTTACTGTTAGGGCAGAGGTTGGACTGGGTGATCTTGGAGGTCTCTTCCAACCTAGACGATTCTGTGATTCTGTGTGATTCTGTGTGTGATATTAACACTATTATTTTAAATTTCCTATTACTCAGTGTAAAATATATCATGTACCGTCATCCTTTCGGGAAGGTAAACATCACTGGAAGCAACAAGATGAAGAAGTTTTTATTTTTTTTTTCAAATTGCAGCATGATTTCCTGTTGTTTGTTTTTAAATAGGAAAAACCTTGCTCTTCCTACATAAGCAGGGCTCCAAAGGAGTAACCCTAGACCAATATCTATAGGAAAATGATGCTCCAAGCTGAAATGCAACAAACTTCAGCCTTTAAAATGAGGAAAGATTTTTATTAGATGCTCTTTGAAATCTTCCTCCTTAACTACACCATGAAAGCTCTCCAATTACCTGCACAAGTCCTGAACACTTGAAGAAAACTGTGGGAGAGATATGGCTCCTTAGGACTTTCTCTCTTTTAATGAGTTCCGTGGTGTACTTTGGTGCTCAGTCAATGAAACTTGGGTACTGAGACGGGAATGATGCAACTGCTTGAGAAAATAAAGTCAGAAGGAAAAGTTGAAGTGACTTGGAGTATTAATGGGCCCCACTGAGGGCTGTTCCTAACAAAGCCTCCCCAGGGACTTGTTAGGGCAGATCATTGGAGGCCATGATTCCAGACAGGCAAAGCGCTGTGCTGAGAAAAGTCTTGGTTGGTTTTGGTGAAGCAGAAGGGCCAAGGCCTGACCCCAGCCACTGGGAGGGGAGATCCTGCACCCCCCCGTCTGGCTCAGGGCTCTTCTTGGGGTCTGTATGATGTGGTGGGCAGTGTGATGCCACGAGAAGAACTTCATTAGGACACCTCCCCACCCCTGCACAGGGTGTCAAGGAAGCTGTGAGGCCCCATTGCAATGACTCTATCTTGTCTCCTCAGAAGCTCTAGGCAAAGGGACAGAAACGTCAGGGCTGTTGGGGCCTTCCATTCCTGCCAGCACCCTCTGCCTTCTCCTCTGCAGGCTTTCCTATGCTGTTCCACACTTTCTCCTATTTCCTTGAAGTCTGCAGACACCCATCTCTGTTCACCACCTTGCTCTCATCCCGGCATTTCCATCATTTCACCAGTGTCTCATCAACCCTCACCAGCTGTTCCTTGAAACACAAAGCTAGGGTCTGATCATAGATACTCACCAGCATCTTCCAAGGCCTGGTCCTGCTGCTGGCCTTGCAGCTTCTTGGCTAGACACAGCCAAGCCTTGTGCCTCCTGCTGTCCAGTCCTGGACTCAAGCAGAAGGGACAGGACAAGCCCTCTGAGGGCCTTCTTTGTGTCTTGGTCCTCCTGGGGATGGAGGCAGAGGGGATCCCACAGGCAGCATGCCAAGCAGGGGCCTTCTGCTGGCCTAGCAGGGCCACTGGCAGATGTCAGCCCCAAAGTGCACATCCCAGGGAGAAGCCAAGGCTGACCTGCCACCTCCAGACACACGACACCTCACAGGCCCTTTGCGTGACACGTTCCTGCTGCTGCCCTATCAGCTGCAGAGACAGAAGTGACCTCCCAGTCACTGCCACAGTCACATTCCTCCTGCTGGGGCAGGACATCCTGAGGCAGAGCTGACCACTTTCTCGTCCCCACGGGAATAGGACTCACCTTTGTGGGTCAGAGAGTAAACAAAGGTTTAATGGGAAGGTTTGGTCTTCTTCTTTGCTTAGGGTATGGGAAAGCTCTTCGGTTTAGGGTCTTTTTAGGTCTTCCAAGGACTTGTCTAGGCCTTAATATAGCATTTTAATGCTAGTGTTAAGGGCAGTGAATACCGTGAACAAGAGAGTAACGGGAAGGGAAAGGGGCTATGGGTGAGTTTTTCTTCAAGGGATACTTTGAGTTCAAGCATTAGAGTAGGGGATTCCTGTCAGAGTCTTGGAGTAGCATTTAGTTTTAGGGATTAAAACTACTGGTTAAAATAAGGTAAGGGCCATACATGACTGTTTTAAGTCAGTGTTACCACAGCTTCAACATTTCATGAACCCTCTTATTTCAGCTGGCCATGCTCCTCTTCCCACCCCAAAATCTCGCATCCCTCGTGTCCAGGCTGCTCCTGACCTCCCCATATCTTATTGGGATCAGTTTTCTGATGACATTCATGATCACAGAGTATCTGTCTCACCTCTGTAGGCTACTCTATTCCTGAGAAGGAAGTGGTGCTGTTGCCAGGAGAGAAAAGGACACAAAGGTCTTTAGGAGCATCGTGCAAAACGTGCCCATCAGCTCTTTACCTCCAGAAAACTGTGTTTCATACTTAAAAGTTTTGTTTCTAGAATGGCTTCTATGGCCCCGGGTTCCTTTTCCCAGGCCCTCATAAATGCTTCAGTTTTGGATGTGTAGAGATGGAATAAGGAAAGCCAAGGCACAGATGGAACTGTGCTTGTCAAGGGATGCAAAGAATAACAGGAAGGGATTCTGTAGATGCTTTGCTCAGAAAAGAAAGGCCAAGGAGAGTGTACCCCCTCTGATGGATAAGAAGGGTGAACTGGTAATGACAGACATGGAGAAGGCTGAGGAACCCAACAACGTCTTCTCAGTCTTCCCTGCCAGTCAGGCTTCCCAAGTCTTTCATTTCCCTGAACCCAGAGATGGAGGCTGGGGGTCAAAGTCCCACCTGCTGTAAGTGAAGAGCAGGTTTGAGACCACCTGATGAAACTCAACACGTACAAGTCTATGGGGCCTGATGACTTGCACCCCAGGTCCTGAGGGAACTGGCTGATGTAGTTGCCAAGCCTCTCTCCATCCTATTTGAAGAGTCCTGGCAGTCGGGTGAAGTCCCTGGTGACTGGAAAAAGGGAAATATCACTCCCATTTCTAAAAAGGGTAGAAGGGAGGACCCAAGGAACTCCAGAACAGTGAGCCTCGCCTCACTGGATTATTTCTAATATTACATTTTGATAGTAAGTGTAATGACAAAAAAGGTATGATAATAATCACAATAATGAAGTCATTCTTGATGATGAAGAATCATATATAGAAATATTTTCCTCACTGTATCTTTGAGATCCTGGTTCCTCATGCTGTAGATGAGGGCGTTCACTGCTGGAGGCACCACTGAGTACAGAAATGACACCACCAGGTGCAGGGATGGGGAGGAGATGGAGGGAGGCTTCAGGTAGGCAAACAAGCCAGTGTTAACAGTCATAGAGACCACGGCCAGGTGAGGGAGGCACGTGGAAAAGGCTTTGTTCCAGCCCTGCTCAGAGGGCATCCTCAGCATGGCCCTGAAAATGTGCACATAGCACACCACTATGAAGAAAAAGCAACCACATCCTAAAGAAACACTAAACACGAGTGCCCCAACTTCCCTGAGGTAAGCATCTGAGCAGGAGAGCTTGAGGATCTGGGGGATTTCACAGAAGAACTGGTCCACAGCATTGCCTTGGCAGATGGGCAGGGAAAATGTAGTGGCCGTGTGCAGGACAGCATGGAGAAAGCCACTGCCCCAGGCAGCTGCTGCCATCTGGGCACAAGCTCTGCTGCCCACGAGGCTCCCGTAGTGCAGGGGCTTGCAGATGGCAACGTAGCGGTCGTAGGACATGATAATAAGAGTATAATATTCTGCTGATATGAAGAAGACAAAGAAAAAGACCTGGGCAGCACATCCCTGATAGGAGATGGCCCTGGTGTCCCAGAGGGCATTGGCCATGGCTTTGGGGAGAGTGGTGGAGATGCAGCACAGGTCAAGGAGGGCGAGGTTGAGGAGGAAGAAGTACATGGGGGTGTGGAGGCGGTGGTCGCAGGCTACGGCGGTGAGGATGAGGCCGTTGCCCAGGAGGGCAGCCAGGTAGATGCCCAGGAAGAGCCCGAAGTGCAGGAGCTGCAGCTCCCGCGTGTCTGCGAATGCCAGCAGGAGGAACTCGCTCACAGAGCTGCTGTTGGGCATTTTCTGACATTGGGCACAGCTGTCTGTTGAAGGGCTAAGGCAGAAAAAGTTTAGAACAGACTTCTCTGAGGAAAAGCTGTTGCAGGTGTTAGAGCACTATCATCCCAAGCCTCTCTCTTTGCAGGAGAACCTTTCTGCAGCTCCATGACTTGAGTTCCAGCTGATGCTCTCTGGGAGTGGCACTGGGAGCAGGGACTGCTGTGGGCTCCAGAGGAGTCCTTCCTGCTGTGAAGCAGGCTGGAAGCAGGAACACGGGGGAAACTCAAGTTCAGTCCACTTATGAAATCAATAAACTTTGTAGTTTTGTTGTAGAGAACACATCCAACTGCAGTGTAGAGTAAGGCAAATATTCTTATGCTCAGGACAACAATCACACTCTTGTGTTTCCCAATAAGTGGAAACTGCTTAAAGCAGAGAAGCCCCAGTCCCAGTTCATCTGGACAGAATTCTCACCTTATTTCCGGGTTTCTCAGCAGGATCTCAGCTCCTCCCTCCTAACCAGGGGTGCAAACGCCTCATTCCAGCTGCCCACAGACAGCCATCCAGCAGCACGGACATGGCCTAAGCATGGAGGTGTCTTCTCCTTGGGGCACCTGGATAACACAAGGATGCCACGAGAGAGCTGCATCCTGCTGGAGACCAGCCTGCAGACCAGAAGAATATCCCACAGACAGACATGAATATCCACAAGCTGCGGTATCCCAGTATCCCATCTGTGTCCTCTGCAGTGCCTGGAGGAGGCTGGGCCACTCCACTCTTGGCTGACCGGGGGCAACTGGCTTAGGGCACTCCAAGGGGCTTCTGCCAGACTTCCTCACCTCACAGTGCCATCCAGCAGGACTCCCAAAGCCTACTGCATTGCCCACTGTCCTCCCAGAAACAAGACCCAGCAGGAGACCCTTCCAGGACGTGCAGCTGCATGGCCCTGCAGCCAGAGTTGTACCTTGTCAAGGGCTGTGCAGATTTCTCCTGCAGGCAGCTCTCAGCATCCTCCCACTGCCAACTGCCTCCAAGCCCTCTCTCCTTCTCTTCTCTCCCTGTGCCAGCTGCGGTCAGAGCCCCCAGCCCTGCTGCGCTGTGCACAGGAGCTGCTCATGGGCACAGCTGTCTATCTGGACCAGGGCCCTCTTGCCACGAGCTCTCTCTGTCCCACGAGCCCAGCCCAGCTCAGCACCAGAATCCCAGCCCAAGGCATTGGAATCCCCCCTCGGGGGTCTCTGCTGAGGAGCCCACGAACCTCAGGCACTGAGAGACAATTGAAGACATCTCTCAACAAGTCCAAGTCAGAGGCAAGTTTCCTGCAGTGTCCCCCTGAGGGCCAACACTGACACAGCCTCCCTTGGAGCTCGTTAGAGCAGAGCATTGGAGGCAGGGAGGACAAATAGAGAAAGAAAATGTCAAGGCATACCGATGTGTAGAAAAGCTGGATGTGTTTCACCAAGCACGAGGGCCAGGCCTTGACCCCCAGCCCCTGGGAAGGGAGATCCTTTCCCTTCACACACTGCTCAGGGCTCTTTGTGGGGCAGGAGGAGATGGGGATGTGCATGGGCAAGTGCAGGAGAATGGTATGAGCCCTGCCTGGTTCATGGGTGGGGGCGAGGAGGCAATGAGGCCCTGGTGCTTTACCGATAAGCTGTCTCCTCCTAGGCCTCAGTGGCAGAGACAACAGCCAGAGCCATGGACACAAAGCCCTGGGTCCTGTTGGAACTCTCAGCCTTGTCAGAGGTCTCTCTCCTATCCACACCAGGCTTTCTGAGGGACAGATTCTTGTCAAAGACAAAAAAAAAAAAAAAAAAAAAAAAAAAAAAAAAATTAAAATTGTTTAAATAAATACTTTAATAATGGAGGATTAAGGAGAATCATCATCCTTTCTTAGATGTGGTGGGAAACCTTTTGACAAGAGATGAGGAAAAGGCTGAGGCACTTAATGTCTTCTTTGCCTCAGTCTCTAACAGCAAGACCAGTTGTTCCCCTGGACAGTTTTTCCACCTCATGGCCGGTGCCACTCTTCCAAGGTGCACCCTGTGGCTGTTTTTCTCTCCTGCTCTTTCCTACTAGCAAAGAAAACTCTATCAGAGTGGAATCCGCTCCTGAAGTAGGCATGCCAACCCATCAAGCTCCTTGTAGCCTGTCAGCCAAGCAGACAGAAGTCACCTCACCAGCATCTTTAACTATATAATCTAAACGAACTAAACTATAAACAATTGGAGAGTGTCCAGAGGAGGGCAATGAAGATGGTGAAGGGCCTAGAGGGGAAGATGTATGAGGAGCAGCTGAGGGCACTTGGCCTGGTCAGCGTGGAGAAGAGGAGGCTGAGGGGAGACCTCATCACAGTCTACAGCTTCCTCACGAGGGGGAGTGGAGAGGCAGGTGACCTATTCACTGTTATCACCATTGACAGGACCTGTAGGAAAGGTGTCAAGCTGAGGCAGGGGAGGTTTAGGCTGGACATCAGGAAGAGGTAGTTCACCGAGAGGATGGTCACACACTGGAACAGGCTCCCCAGTGAAGTAGTCACTGCATCAAGCCTGTCTGAATTTAAGAAGAGATTGGACTGTGCACTCAGTCACATGGTCCACCAACTTTTGGGCAGACCTGTATGGTGCCAGGAGTTGGACTTGATGATCCTTATGAGTCCCTTCCAACTCGGGATATTCTATGATTCTATGATCTCCCAAGGCCTGGGCCTGCTGCTGGCCTTGCAGCTTCTTGGCTAGACACAGCCAAGCCTTGTGCCTCCTGCTGTCCAGTCCTGGACTCAAGCAGAAGGGACAGGACAACCCCCGTGCGGGCCTTCTTTCTGTCTGGGTCCTCCTGGGGATGGAGGCAGAGGGGATCCCACAGGCAGCATGCCAAGCAGGGGCCTTCTGCTGGCCTAGCAGGGCCACTGGCAGATGGCAGCCCCAAAGTGCACATCCCAGGGAGAAGCCAAGGCTGACCTGCCACCTCCAGACACAAGGCACCTCACAGTCCCTTTGCATGACACATTCCTGCTGCTGCCCTATCAGCTGCAGAGACAGAAGTGACCTCCCAGTCCCTGCCCCAGTCACATTCCTCCTGCTGGGGCAGGAGATCTTGAGGCAGAGCTGACCACTTTCTTGTCCCCACGGGAATAGGGCTCACCTTTGTGGGTCAGAGAGTAAACAAAGGTTTAATGGGAAGGTTTGGTCTTCTTCTGTGGTTAGGGTATGGGAAAGCTCTCTGGTTTAGGGTCTTTGTAGGTCTGCCAAGAACTATTCTAGGCCTCAATATAGCATTTTAATGCTAGTGTCAAGGGAAGGGATTAGGGTGAGCAAGAGAGTAACGGGAAGGGAAAGGGGCTATGGGTGAGTTTTACTTCAAGGGATACTTTGAGTTCAAGCATTAGAGTAGGGGATTCCTGTCAGAGTGTTGGAGTAGCATTTACTTTTAGGGAATAAAACTACTGGTTAAAATAAGCTAAGGGCCACACATCACTGTTTTAAGTTACTGTTTCCACAGCTTCGACATTACATGAACCCTCTTATTTCAGCTGGCCATGCTCCTCTTCCCACCCCAAAATTTCCCATCTCTCGTGTCCAGGCTACTCCTGACCTCCCCATATCTTACTGGGATCAGCTTTCTGATGACATTCCTGACCTCAGAGTATCTGTCTCACCTCTGTTGGCTACTCCATTCCCGAGAAGGAAGTGGCGGTGTAGTCAGGAGGGAAAAGGACACAAAGGTCTTTAGGAGCATCCTGCACAATGGGCCCATCAGCTCTGCACCTCCACAGAATCACACTTCCTACCTATAAATTTGTTTCCCAAATGTCTTCTATGGATCCAGGGTTACTTTTTTCTCATGCATGTTTCAGTGTTGGATGTGCAGAGATGGAATAAGGAAAGCCAAGGCACAGATGGAACTGAGCTTATCGAGTGAAGCAAGGAATAACAGGAAGAGATTTTGTAGATACATTGCTCAGAAAAGAAAGGGCAAAGAGAGTGTTCCCCCTCTGATGGATGAGAAGGGTGAACTGGTAATGACAGACATGGAGAAGGCTGAGGGACTCAGCAACTTCTTCTCCTCAGTCTTCACTGCCAGTCAGGCTTCCCAAGTCTTTCATTTCCCTGAACCCAGAGATGGAGGCTGGGGGGCAAAGTCCCACCTGCTGTAAATGAAGAGCAGGTTTGGGAACACCTGATGAAACTCAACAAGTACAAGTCTATGGGGCACAATGACTTGCACCTCAGGGTCCTGAGGGAACTGGCCGATGTAGTTGCCAAGCCTCTCTCCATCATATCTGAAGAGTCCTGGCAGTCGGGTGAAGTCCCTGGTGATTGGAAAAAGGGAAACATCACTCCCATTTGTAAAAAGGGTAGAAAGGAGGACCCAAGGAACTCCATAACAGTGAGCCTCACCTCAGTGCCTGGCAAGATCATGGAAAAGATCCTCCTGGAATCAATGTCAGGCACATTCAAGAGAAAGAGGTGATCCAAGAGAGCCAGCTTGGCTTCACCAAAGGGTAAGTTGTACTGGACCAATCTGGTGGCTTTTTACAATGGAGTGACCACATCAGACAACAGGGGAAGACCGACCGATGTCATCTACTTGGACTTCTGTAAGACCTTTGACATGGTCCCACATGACATCGTGGTCTCCAAATTGGAGAGATACACATTTGATGGGTGGACCATTGAGTGGATTAGGATTTGGCATGAAGGTCACACCCAGAGAGCGATGGTCTACGGCTCTATGTCCAGGTGGAGGCTGGTGATGAGTGCTGTCCCTCAGGGTTCTATCCTGGGACCAGTACTGTTTAATATCTTTATCAATGACAGGGACAGTGGGGTAGAGTGCACCCTCAGCAAGTGTGCAGATGACACCAAGCTGAGTGGTGTAGTGGATGCAACAGAGGAAGGGATGCCATCCAAAGGGTCCTGGACAAGCTTGAAATTTGGGCCCATGTTAACTTAAGGAGGGTCAACAGGTCCAAGTGCAAGGTGCTGCACCTGGTCCAGGGAAATCCCAGACATGGGGATAGGCTGGGAGAAGAACTCATTGAGAGCAGCCCTGCAGAGAAGGACTTGGGGGTTCTGCTGGATGAAAAGCTCAACATGAGCCAGCAGTGTGTGGTTGTAGCCCAGAAGGCCAAGTGCATCCTGGGCTGCATCAAGAGAGGGGTGGGCAGCAGGTGGAGGCAGGTGATTGTCCCCCTCTGCTCTGCACTTGTGAGGCCCCACTTGAAGTCCTGCATCCAGGTCTGGAGCCCCCAGCACAAGAAGGATGTGGGCTGTTAGAGTGGGTCCAAAGGGAGGCCACAAAGATGATCAAGGGGCTGGAGCACCTCTCCTATGAAGAAAGGCTGAGAGAGCTGGGGCTGTTCAGCCTGGAGAAGAGAAGGCTCTGGGGTGATGTCATTGCAGATTTTCAATACTTAAAGTGGTCTTATAAAGTGGAAGGAGAAGGACTCTTTACTCAGGTAGATAATGATAGGACAAGGGGAAATGATTTTAAATTAAAAGAAAGGGGAAATTCCTATTAGAGGTTACCAGGAAAGTTTTCACTCAGAGGATAGTGAGGCACTGGAACAGGTTTTCCACAGAGGTATTGGATGCCCCATCCCTGCAGGTCTTCAAGAGCAAGTTAAATGAAGTCCTGAGCAACCATGTTCTACTGGGAGGTGTCACTGCCCATGAAAGGGGGGTTGGAACTAGATGATCTTTGAGGTCCATTCAAGCCCAGGCCATTCTGTGATTCCGCGATTCTATGACTGGTTAAAAATATTTTTAAAACTTGTTACGCAGAAGGATAAGAATAACATTATTTCTATCAATATAAAATGTTGCTAAAATATTAATAAAAATATACTTAAGGAAATCGTTCTCTCAGTTTCCCAAATAACCAGGTAGTCCTGTTAGGATTATTTCTAATATTACATTTTGATAATAAGTATAATGACAAAAAATGATATGATAATAATCTCAATAATGAAGTCATTCTTGATGATGAAGAAGCATGTACAGAAATAGTTTCCTCACTGCATCTTTGAGCTCCTGGTTCCTCATGCTCTAGATGAGGGGGTTCAGTGCTGCAGGCACCACCGAGTACAGAACTGCCACAACCAGGTCCCTGGGTGGGGAAGAGATGGAGGGGGGCTTCAGGTAAGCAAACAGGACAGTGCTGACAAACAGGGAGACCACGGCCAGGTGAGGGAGGCACGTGGAAAAGGCTTTGTGCAGGCCCTGCTCAGAGGGCATCCTCAGCACTGCCCTGAAGATCTGCACATAGGACAGCACAATAAAAAAAAACCAACCGACACCTAAACAGAAGGTGATTGCAGTAAGCCCAGCTTCCCTGAGGTAGGCATCTGAGCAGGAGAGCTTGAGGATCTGGGGGATTTCACAGAAGAACTGGTCCACAGCATTGCCTTGGCAGAGGGGCAGGGAAAATGTAGTGGCCGTGTGCAGGACAGCATTGAGAAAGCCACTGCCCCAGGCAGCTGCTGCCATCTGGGCACAAGCTCTGCTGCCCATGAGGCTCCCGTAGTGCAGGGGCTTGCAGATGGCAGCGTAGCGGTCGTAGGCCATGATAATGGCCTAAAAATAAAGAGTATAATATTCTGCTGATATGAAGAAGACAAATAGAAAGACCTGGGCAGCACATCCCTGATAGGAGATGGCCCTGGTGTCCCCGAGGGCATTGGCCATGGCTTTGGGGAGAGTGGTGGAGATGCAGCCCAGATCAAGGAGGGCGAGGTTGAGGAGGAAGAAGTACATGGGGGTGTGGAGGCGGTGGTCGCAGGCTACGGCGGTGAGGATGAGGCCGTTGCCCAGGAGGGCAGCCAGGTAGATGCCCAGGAAGAGCGCGAAGTGCAGGAGCTGCAGCTCGCGCGTGTCTGCGAATGCCAGCAGGAGGAACTCAGTGATGGAGCTGCTGTTGGACATCTCCTAATTCTGGTCATTAGGTCCTGTGCAAGGAGGACAAAGGCAGTGATAATGTACCACAGGCATATCAGAGGAAAACTCTTTCCATTTTCTCACTTAAAATCACCAAAATTACCCATTTCCAGGCAGATATTTTGAAGGTCTCTTTCATTGATTCTGCCTGAGAGTGTCTCTGGGAACAGGGGACTCATCTGTGGGCAATGGAAGAATCAGTCCTGCACTACAGCCAGAGGTAGTAGCATGGTAGTAACATGGTAGTAACATGGTAGGAACATGGGGTAGTCTCAGATTCACTTTACTGCTGATATCAAAGAGATTTCTCCAGTTTTGATCCTAGTTCACCCAACTGCAGAGCAGGGTGTGGAGATTTAGTTATTTAATTATTTGTTTTCTATTTTTGGTTTTAGCTGCCCGACCACACCTGAGGAGTGTTTCTAAGGCATAAATCCTGGGCATTCTGCTGCACCCCAAGTAAAACCTTGTGGATCCTCAGAGGCAAAGAGACTGTCCCTTTAGTGCAAAGCGTCCCACAGAGAAGACAGCCAGTCTGTCCATCATTGCTGGTCTCAGCTGTGCTGACATCTCTTTGAGCTACAGGACAATTGCACTAAGGAGGTTCTCCTGAGAAGAACCTGGGTGCTGCTGAGAGCAGAAGAAGCCAGGCTCCAAGTGCCCATCTCCAGACCCCTCACCCTGTCCCCGTACTCCCCTTCCCCCAAGCACCCCGAGGGCTCACTCCATGGGCAGGTGAAACCCCCATCCCCAGGCAGCCTGGGAACAAGAGCAGCAGCAGCACGGCCAGGTGGAGAAGCCAGGAGGAATGGCAGCGTGCTGCTGCCAGGGGAGGCAAGGCCAGGGAGGGACAGACGGACACTCAGCACACCCTCCTGTGCTGCAGCTCTGCCTGCAGAGGAGGCAGCTCCTGCTGGGGACAGCGGGGGCTTGAGGGCAGAGGCTGTGCTGGGGGCAGAGGAGAGCAGGGGGTGTCCCAGGGAAGGCGCCTGCCCTGCAGGGGCTGGCAGGGAGGTGCCTGAGCCCTCCCTCGCACAGCATTTCTGGCAGCAGCTCCCTCTCACCTCCTGCCCATGTCCCTGCTGCCTGCCCGTGTCCCTGCTGGGAGCCGCTTCTGTGTCCCCACGTCTCCTCCCTGTCCATGCTCACAGACCCATCCCACAAGATGTGTACTCGGATTCACTCAGATTCCCCTCCACTGCAGGAATCTGAAAGCACAGAATCCAAAAAAGCTCACATAAACTGATGCTAAGTCTTCCTCTTGAAATGCCCCCTTATAAATGACATTCTCTAAAGCATCTACTACACTTTGCTGGAGAAAGAGAGAGACCCATCCTGACAGCTGCTATCAGCCATCGGATGTGCCAGCTGTAGAAGACCCCTCTGGCAACCCCACCTGCATGGCCCTGCAGCCAGAGACGTACCTTTTCGAGGGCTGTGCAGATTTCTCCTGCAGGCAGCTCTCAGCATCCTCCCACTGCCAACTGCCTCCAAGCCCTCTCTCCTTCTCTCCTCTCCCCGTGCCACCTGCGGTCAGAGCCCCCAGCCCTGCTGCGCTGTGCACAGGAGCTGCTCCTGGGCACAGCTGTCTCTCTGCACCAGGGCCCTCTTGCCACGAGCTCTCTCTGTCCCACGAGCCCGGCCCAGCTCAGCACCAGACGCCCAGCCCAAGGCATTGGAATCCCCCCTCGGGGGGCTTTGCTGAGGAGCCCACGAACCTCAGGCACTGAGAGACAATTGAAGACATCTCTCAACAAGTCCAAGTCAGAGGCAAGTTTCCTGCAGTGTCCCCCTGAGGGCCAGCACTGACACAGCCTCCCTTGGAGCTCGTTAGAGGAGAGCATTGGAGGCAGTGAGGACAAGGAGACAAAGGCACTGTGAAGGTGACACTGATGTGTAGGAGAACTGGATATGTTTCACTAAGCACAAGGGCCCAAACAATAATGAATGATTGAAAATTTGAAAAGACAGAAAAAGGAGTTAAAACAGTAATAATAACAATAATAACAATAACAAGAATAACAATAATATGTACAAAGCAAGTGATGCACCATGCAATTGCTGAGAAGCCCCTCACTGATGCTCAACCTGTCCCTGAACATTGGTCCCCCGGACCCTGGCCAGCCTGCAGCAGGATCTCTTGTGCACGTCCCTTGACCTTCATTTCCTTTAGTGCAAAATCAGCTTTCAGAGGAATTTGGAGTATTTTCTTCCCTTTCTCAAACACTTCCTCTGCTCTGTCACCCCACACAACGATGCCGTCGATGTACTGCAGGTGTTCAGGAGCTTCCTCCTCTTCCAGGGCACTCTGGATCAGTCCATGGCAAATGGTAGGGCTGAGTTTCCTGCCCTGGGGCAGTCGATGCCAGGTTGAAAGCAAGCTGTGGCCTTCAGTCTGCTGGCAAACGGATGGAGAAAAATGCATTAGGGATATCAGTTGTGGCAAAACGCTTGGGTGTCTTTGATCCCAGTGTGCATGGAAGCTCTACCGTGTCCGGCATGGCAGCACTCAGCACTGCATGACTTCCTTCAGGCCACGACAATCCTCTGTCAGCAGACTCGGTTGGTGCTCTACTGACTGAGGTGCACGGCTGTGGCAGTGATTGGCACCAGCTGTCCTTCAGGCCTCATCAACCCCACAACAGAAGGGTCCTGTGAGAGACCAAGGCAAGGCAGACAACAGCATCATGTCCTCCGTCTCCAAGGCAGCTGTGCCAAAAGCCCACCCATACCCTTTTGGGTCCTTGAAATATCTCTCCTCTCCTGAAGCAGTCTCTTCCAAGGATGCACAGAGTCCGGGGCCAGTCCCAGTGGGGTGCTTTTGCCACTCCTTCCCACTTAGACTCACTTCAGCCTCCAGTACAGGTCAGTGTTGGCATCCCCCTGTCACTCCAGACATACAAATGGGTTCACCCCTCCACAGCTTGATGGCACTAGGGTACGCTGTGCAGTGGTGTCCACTGGAGCCTGATACTTCTGGGGGCCTGATGTGCAAGGCCATCGAATCCTCACAGTCCAATACAGCCAATTGTCCCCTTCCTCCCCCTGGCTGGAGGCAGGGCCCCTCTCGTCCTGCTCATAGTATTCCTTACTGTGTCTGCAGGACTGCCCGCTAGAAAGTGGAGCAGCAGTTCTCTAAGAACCCCTTTTAGGGATTGTTGTTCCTTGCCACTCCCATACCCGTGCCTCTAGGGTTGAGGCAGATTTTCCATCCCACTTTCTCATGTCCTCTCCATGGTCACACAGGTGAAACCACAGGGTGACACATCGTGTGTACCCACCATCTCTCCTTTCCTGCCCTCTGAGTCCAGGGAGGAGCCCCGTTTCTCCCAGCACCAGAGCAGCATAGGGATAGGGATCGCTTGGTTACTGATGCTCTTAGGACCTCTTCCTCTTGGTCCTCCTACTCACATGGTGGCCCAGCTTTTCTGAAGCCTGCCTCATCTTCTTTCTCCTCCTTTCTTGTCTGGGTAGGAGTTTCTTTCCTTTCTTAAAAACAAACAAACAAACTTAGTAAAAAACTGACTTCCATATCCATCGTTTTTTCTTGCGTATAGGAGCAACTGATACAGACAAAGATTAGTTTTCTGGCCCAGACACAGGGTTCATAAAAGGAGCTGGAGTTGCTGCAGGGCATTTTGCAGATGCTGTAGTGGCTGCAGGGTCTGTCAGAGGGGTTGGAGTGGCTGCAGGGCTTGTCACAGAGGTTGGAGTGGCATTGATTGTGGCTCTGTAAGCACAGGCCGAGACCCAGCACACTGCAGTGGTATGTGTCTCTTTGGAAATGCCAGGGTGATAACACCACTTTTCCAAGCATTTCACAGTTTTTTAGGATTCTGCACTTGATCAGGGATGAAATTCCAAAGCTTTGGAGGTGCCCCTTGCTCTAGGTGCCTGCCCAGATCCTCCCACACTCCCTGCCACTCCTCACTCTCCTGTCTCCATGCACATCTATGGATGGCATGCTTAAGTAGTTGCTTAAACATAAACAAAAAATGGAACACGTGCAGGAAATGTAACAATAGGAACATGCTGGTTTGACCATCCCAAGGATATTCAAAGCTTTGAAGAGCTATTGTAATTAGCCTGTAGGAGAAGGGGGAGGTGAAGGAGAAAAGGAGAGTGAAGAAATGGGGAAAGGCCTCCCCCACTGTCCATACCAGTTCCACCCCCCCACCTCCTGCCCCACCCCGCATAGATTTACTCCCTGAAGAGAAAAGGCAAAAAGTGTAAAAGAGTGTAATTATTAAGAGTTGCTAAGTGATGAAGAGATGGTTCCGTAGGTACAGAGGTGGCAATACTTTTATCCTATCCTAAGTCAGAGTTATCCAATACGGCAAAAGATTAACCTTAAACCTGCCCCCAGAATTGATGAACAGCATGACATGGAAGGTGGACAGTTAGCAATGTGCTATACAACACATTTCTGAAAACAAGCACAACAGACCCCAGATCAAAAAGGTCGACATTGTGTTCAGCAACTGCTAAACTGATCTAATGCTTAGAACAACTTACTCTTAAAACGCTCTGGTCAGATCTGTCATCTCAGCCTTTGTGCTCCACACTAGGCACCAAGAAAACTTGCTGTGGTTTGACCCGGCAGGTAGCTCAGCACTACAAAGCTATTCATCCACTGGGATGGAGGAGAGAACTGGGAGGAAAGGAAAAAAGAAAAAAAAAAATATGGGTTGATATAAAAGCAGATTAATAGGACACAAAGGAAATAATAATAACAATAACAACAACAACAACAACATATTAATAATAGAATATATTATTATGATTATTACTATAGACACAAATAGGCTAAGGAGATGATCTTTTTGTGTGCATATCAAAAGACAGAAAAGACGGGTGGTGGTGATTAATTGGAAAGTGTTGGACCGGAGCATGACAGACATGGTATGGAATAAGCGGTGAATATTGTCCTAGTTTTTGCTGCAAAAGACTTAATTTTTCTTCCTAGTAGCTGGTATGGCGCTGTGTTTCATATTTACAGAATTACAGAACAGTTTGGGTATGAATGGACCTTATAGATCACATCATTCCAACTCACCTGCCCTGGGCAGAGACACCTTCCACTAGACCAGGTTGCTGAAGGCCCCATCCAACCTGGCCTTGAACGCCTCCAGGGACGGGGCATCCACAACTTCTCTGGGCAGCCTGTTCCTCTCACCCTTTGAGTAAAGAACTTCTTTCTAATGTCTAATCTGAATCTACCCTCTTTCAGTTTAAACCATTACCCCTAGTCCTATCGCTGCTCTCTTTCATGAAGAGTCCCTCCCCAGCTTTCCTGTAGGCCCCTTTAGGTACTGGAAGGCCGCTGTAAGGTCTCCCCAGCGCCTTCTCTTCTCCAGGCTGAACAACCCCAACTCCCTCAGCCTGTCTTCATAGGAGAGGTGCTCCAGCCCCTTGATCATCCTCGTGGCCCTCCTCTGGATTCATTCAAATAGATCCGGGTGCTTCTCATGCTGGGGGCCCCACAGCTAAACACAATACCTGACATGTGGCCTCACCATGGCCGAGTAGAGAGGCACAATCACTTCCCTGTTCCTGCTGACCACACCATACCTGGTACAAGCCCGGATGCTGTTGGCCTGCTTGGCCACCTGAGCACCCTGCTGGCTCATATTCAGCCGACTATCCACCAATATCCCCAGATCCTTTTCCCCTGGGCAGCTGTCCAGACACCCTTCTCCCAGAATTATTCTGGGCTGTTGTGCCCCAAGTACAGGACCCGGCACTTGGCCTTGTTGAACTTCATACAGTTGACCTCAGCCCATGGGTGCAGCCTATCCAGATCCCTCTGCAGAGCCCTCCTACCCTTGAGTCGATCTACACTTGCATCTAACTTGGTGTCGTCTGCAAACTTACTGAGGGTGCACTCGATCCCTTCATCCAGATCACTGATGAAATTATTGAAAAAGAAGATACAGCCAATTTTTAACCCAAGAAAGCATACATCCCTCATGGCCTTGAGCAGCCAGTTTCCCCAGGAGAATGCTGGGGGAAGCAGTTTCAAAAGCCTTACTGAGGTCTGGGTAGACCACATCCACAGCCTTTCTCTTCTCCACTGAGCACATCACCTTGTCTTAGAAGGAGATCAGATTTGTCAAGCAGGACCTGGCTTTGATAAACCCATGCTGACTGGGCCTGGTCACCTGGTGGTCCTGGAAGTGTTATGTGGTGGTACTCAAGATAATCGTCTCCATGAGCTTCCCCAGCACCGAGATCAGACTGACAGCCCTGTAGTTCCCCAGATCCTCCTTCTGCCCCTTCTTGTAGGTGGCCGTCACATTGGCTAGTGGCCAGTCAACTGGGACCTTGCCTGATAGCCAGGTCTGCTGATAAATGATGGAAAGCGGCCTGGTGAGCACTTCTGCCAGCTCCCTCAGTACCAACACGTGGATCCCATCTGGCCTCATAGACTTGCGTACGTCTAAGTGGAGTAGCAGGTCTCAAAACCTTTCCTCACGGATTATGAGGGCTTCATGCCACTCGCTGTCCCTATGTACCAGCTCAGGAGTCTGAGTACCAGGGGAACAACTGTTCTTGCTGCTGGAGACTGAGGCAAAGGAAGCAATAAAAACCTCAGCATTTTACTCATCACCTTTACCTATGTTTCCCCCCACAACCAATGGAGGATGAAGATTCTCATTACTCCTCCTTTTATTTTTTTTATTTTATGAATTAAAAAAAATAATAATTATTATTTTTTTAATTATCCTTAATAGATAGGTTGGGCTCCAGTTGTTTTTTTGACCTTCTAATTTTGTCCCTGCACAGCCTCACAACATTTAGAATGCGGTTCCAAACAAAATGACAGCACACATGAGGAGGAAGCAGAGAAAAGGTAGAATCCAGTGGAATTCAATCCCCTATAATTACGTGATGATATGATGCAGCTTTATTCCACTAAATACTCTATTGTCCAAATTGTCCTGCAATTGTTGATGCAGTTATCTTGTAATAGACAGCATAACCAGGGTGAGCCATCTGCCTGCAGATATTAACAGCTGAGAGAATGGAGCATCAGTGTGGAGGAACAACGAAAAAATGAAGGATTTCTCCTGCAGAAACCTCTTGACATTTGCAAGGAGAAGAGCCCAGTCCTGCACCACAGGAAGAGGAACCCCACACATCAGGGCAGACTGGGACCCTGCTGAGTGAGCAGTGCCCAGGAGGAGGAGGGCCTGGGCACCACGAGGGATGCCATACGAGCAGTGGTGCTGCTCACCAGGAACCTGGCCAGCTTCCTACAGAGCTGCCTTACGAGGAGCATGGCCACCAAGAAGATCTGAGTTATCAGACTCAGCTCAGATCTGCTGTGACACCGCACAGATAAGAGTCTACAGCCAGCAGGGAAAGAAGTACAGGTCTGGGAGTCCATAGGACAGCCTTGTGTGGAGAGGAGCAAGGGCTGTGGCAAGGCTGAGAGTCCCAACAGGACCCAGGTCTTTGTGTCCATGGCTCTGGTTGTTGTCTCTGTCACTGAGGCCTAGGAGGAGACAGCTTCTTGGTAAAGCACCAGGGCCTCATTGCCTCCTCGCCCCCACCCATGAACCAGGCAGGGCTCGTACCATTCTCCTGCACTTGGCCATGCACATCCCCATCTCCTCCTGCCCCACAAAGAGCCCTGAGCAGTGTGAAGGGAAAGGTTCTCCCTTCCCAGGGGCTTGGGGTCAAGGCCTGGCCCTTTTGCTTGGTGACACACATCCAGTTCTCCTACACACCAGTGTCACCTTCACACTGCCTTTGTCTCCTTGTCCTCACTGCCTCCAATGCTCTGCTCTAATGAGCTCCAAGGGAGGCTGTGTCAGTGCTGGCCCTCAGGGGGACACTGCAGGAAACTTGCCTCTGACTTGGACTTCTGGAGAGATGTCTTCAATTGTCTCTCAGTGCCTGAGGTTCGTGGGCTCCTCAGCAAAGCCCCCCGAGGGGGGATTCCAATGCCTTGGGCTGGGCGTCTGGTGCTGAGCTGGGCCGGGCTCGTGGGACAGAGAGAGCTCGTGGCAAGAGGGCCCTGGTGCAGAGAGACAGCTGTGCCCAGGAGCAGCTCCTGTGCACAGCGCAGCAGGGCTGGGGGCTCTGACCGCAGACACCCAGGCAGAAAGGGATTCCAGGCAGCCTGGAGGGTGTGAGCAGAGGAGCGCTCAGTGCTGGAGAAACATTCACAGCCCTGCCCATGGTAAGTCTCTCCCTGCAGGACAGTGCAGGGGAGGTTCCTGGAAGGGGCTCCTGGGTCCGGGACATCTCTGCCTGGCCAGGAGCTGCCAGGATGTCTCTCATGGCTTGTGCAGTGTGAAGGAGAAATTGCTGCAGGGCAGCCTTGGGCAGAGGAAGGGCAGGGCAGGGGCTGCCTGCAAAGAGAAGGCACTTTCTGCAGTCTCTGTCTGTTTTTCCTGCTCTGATTCTGGGGCAGGCTGTGTGTTGAGTGGTTGGATTTGCACAGGTGACTGAGCTTCCACTGCATTGAACTGAGACCTAAGCAGGTTAGTGACGAACCTCAGAATATCCCCTCCCTTCTCTCTACTTACAGACTGTACCAGGGTTTTTCTGTGCTGTTCTTTAGGACCTGCAGACAAGGAGATGTAATTTTTTAGCACAACCTCTGAGTGCAGCCATGCCACACCTGAGTGCTGCAAGCAGCCAGCAGCTGCGCACCAGGGGATGGACAGAGCAGCCCTCCTGGATGTGACCTCTGGCTGAGGTGTGCCGCCACAGCAACAACATTTACCACCGCAGTCGAGCAGAGGTGGCGCACTGGGGGCTGATGGGCAGAGGTGGCTGCTCAGTACAGGACACTGAGCAAGCACAAAGCAGGGCTACAACCAGGGAGAGACACAAAGGTAACCCTGAAAGAAAGACAATGTGAAAGCTTTAATGAGAAAAGAAACGAGTATTGCTCAGGGAAAATTCCCCTAACAGTCAGTATTTTTTCTTCTTTGCAGTGCCCTTGATGAAGGGCAGGAAATGCCCAACAGCAGCTCTGTGAGCGAGTTCCTCCTGCTGGCATTCGCAGACACGTGGGAGCTGCAGCTCCTGCACTTCGGGCTCTTCCTGGGCATCTACCTGGCTGCCCTCCTGGGCAACGGCCTCATCCTCACCGCCGTAGCCTGCGACCACCGCCTCCACACCCCCATGTACTTCTTCCTCCTCAACCTCGCCCTCCTAGACCTGGGCTGCCTCTCCACCACTCTCCCCAAAGCCATGGCCAATGCCCTCTGGGACACCAGGGCCATCTCCTATCAAGGGTGTGCTGCACAGGTCTTTCTGTTTGTCTTCTTGACTGCAGCAGAATTTTATGTTCTCACGGTCATGGCCTACGACCGCTGCGTTGCCATCTGCAAGCCCCTGCACTACGGGAGCCTCGTGGGCAGCAGAGCTTGTGCCCAGATGGCAGCAGCTGCCTGGGGCAGTGGCTTTCTCAATGCTGTCCTGCACACAGCTAATACATTTTCCCTGCCCCTCTGCCAAGGTAATGATCTTGATCAGTTCTTCTGTGAGGTTCCTCAAATCCTCAAGCTCTCCTGCTCAGTGTCATTTCTCAGGGAGGTTGGGCTTATTGTAGTTACTGTGTGTTTAGCATTTGGTTGCTTTGTTTTCATTGTGCTGTCCTATGCGCAGATTTTTAGGGCCGTCCTGAAGATCCCCTCTAAGCAGGGCCGGCACAAAGCCTTTTCCACGTGCCTCCCTCACCTGGCCGTGGTCTCCCTATTTATCAGTACTGGCATATTTGCGTACCTGAAGCCCCCCTCCATCTCCTCCCCATCCCTGGACCTGGTTGTGGCAGTTCTGTACTTGGTGGTTCCTGCTGCCATGAACCCCCTCATCTACAGCATGAGAAACAAGGAGCTCAAGGATGCATTGAGGCAACTCTTTGGATACATTTCTTCATCATTAATAATCGGCGCAAAGTCCTAACAGGACACTATTTTTTTTTCTTTTTTCTTAATATTTTGGAACAGTCTTACTTCACTTTTATACTATTTTCTGAACCTTGTGATTTTCATTCAGTAATGATCTACTTACTATCCTAGGTGTTTATCATTGTATTTTAGTTTTGAACCAAGTATCTCATGCACTTATGGAAGTGGGCTTCCCATTTAGCTAAAGACAAAAAAGAGTCGAGCAGAAATGCATTGGTCTCAGCTTCCATCCCTTCCCATCTTTTGTGGAGCTGGGGGAGCAGCCCCAGCACGCAGGAGGGGCTCAGGGCCCAGAGCCCAGCTGCCACAGGGAGGAGCAGCCCCGCTGGCCCTCGCGGCTGCCCCTCACTGCCCGCTGGGCTCTGCCTCTCTGCTGCCTTCGGGTCGGGGCTGCTGCTTCCCTGGAGCCATGGCCATGGCCAGCAGCAGGACGTGGCTTTTTCACTGCTGCTCTCTTTTTGGTTCCACATTGTTTTCTTGTGCTCTTGTATCTGTGTTAGTCTTGAGGTCTCATGTACCTTGGTGACAGTCCTGTTGTCTCTGCAGTGACATCCCTGTCCCTGCAGGCAGCAGCAGGCACTGTGCAGCCCTGGCTCACAGCTGGCCTCCTTGCTAGCACCACAGTAACAAAAGGGGCTGCTCAGGGCAAACCCAGAAGCCTGGGCACCTCTTCCAAATGTGCTATCAGGAATAGAGCCAAGGGGTTGCTCCCTGCTCTTCTGTTTCCTGGGCTTCTTCATGGAGCGAAGGACACAGGCTGAAAGTCCCAGGGCGGTCTCTGAAGGAACAAAGTGATGGACCAAGCACTCAGTTTGTGGTGGCACTTCCCCAAGCAGACAACAACTGGTCTTGGACTTATCAGCACGGGACTGTGCATCCCCTGCAGTGGGGCTGATGGCCGATGCCAGCCTGGAGAGGAATCTGGAGCTGCCAGGAGATGTCAGGGGATCTCCAGGGACAAGGAGCTCAGTGGGTAGTGAATAGAAAACTTCATAAAATGAGTGACCATCCAAAGAACAGTCTGGTAAAGGAAAAGTCAAATCTGAGGGGACCATGTGCTAAGGGGGATGCACAAACCTCCTCCAGTGAGATGCCACTACTGCAGGGGAAGAGGGGAAGGTTGGCGAGCTACGCGGGACCTGCAGGCAAGAGTAGTGTGTGCAAAGCATTTGGGGATATTTGCAGGGGCAGCGTGAGCCTGGGAGACAGCAGTGAATGGAGCCTGCAGAGCGTGAGCCTGTCCCATGTGGACTGACCACAGCTCAAGTGCTCAATCTGGTGTGAGCAGGCAGAGGAGAGCTCTGCAGCCCCAGGGCACGCAGCAGCCCCAGCAAAGGAGTCTGGCGAGCGATTCCTTGCAGCCCTGGGCCAACAGCAGTGACCCCATGAGCTGGGTCTGCCTCCCAGCCTGCCCAGCACGGCCCTGCAGAGTGCCCCCGTGCCCCGGGCACCACAGCCCCCTCGCTCTGCAGAGCAGCACCGCCAGCTGGGGCTGGGGCTGGGGCTGGGGCTGGGAGGGCACTTCCCCTGAGTATCTTCTAGGCCAGCTTCAGGCACATGGCTTCTGGATGTGAGTGTGATGTTTGCTGTGTGCAAGAAGCTGAGAGACCGCCAACAGGCACGGGGCTGGAACATTGCCTGCAAGGTCCCTCCTGCCCTAGCACCTCCCAGGACCGGCACGGAACTGGCTCCCATGCATCAGAAGGTCTGGGAGCCCAGCAGCAGTGCCACGGGCTTGAAAGGTCACAACCAGATCAATTCTACCTGGGCAGGTCCTGGGCCAAAAAGGGGGTGTTTTATAGGTGTGGTATTATGAGGTAAGTGTTGCCTCAGAAATTCCTAATCTTTTATTAAGTCAATGTCTCTAAAGCGGATTGTGAGTTGAGCTCTTTCTGAAGCAGCTGACAGGTCCCCCCTTGGCTCCTGGCTGGGATCAGTGCCTTTAGGCTCACATCTTCCAGGGTCCATGATAGGCCAGCAAAAGGCACCTGCTTTGCACACAGTTTGTGAGATCCTCTCTTCCTAAGTATTGGGTAGGCCCCGTAGAGGAAGAGGTCTTGGACAGGGGTCGTCATGTCAGAAGTTTTGGTTTTTGCCTAAAGTCATCCTTCAGGACTGCTTTCAGGTCTCTACAAAGAAGTGGCCACTGCCTCCAAGATGCCAGGGGCAAACTGAAGCATGCATGAGGGCCTGGGAGAAGTTACCCTGGGTCCATAGGAGCCATTCTAGATCCAAAAGCTGGAGGCAGGAAGCACAATTTCAGGGTGGTGCAGAGGTGCTGGGCACATTGTACAGGGTGCTCCTACAGCCTTTGTGTCCTTCTCCGTGCTGGCTTAGGAGCTGCTTCTTTCTCAGGAGCAGAGTAGCCAACAGAGGTGAGACAGATACTCTGAGTTCATGAAAGCCATCAGAAAGTTGCCCCTAAGAAGATGACTGATATGGGGAAGTCAGGAGAAGCCTGGCCAGGAGAGATGTTTGATCTGGGGGAGGGAAGAGGAGCTTGGCCAGCAGAAGCTAATGATTTTGGAGAGGTAAGAATGCTCAGGTAATATTGATCCCACCATAACGCAGACTTAAAGCAGTCATGTGAGGCCCTTACCTTATTTTAACCTGTAACATTAATAGCTAAATCGAAATGCCACTCCACACCCTGACAGGAATCCACTGCTCTAATTTTTGACCACAATATCCCTTGAGCCAAAATAAGTCCATAACATCTTTCCCTTACCTTTACTCTCTTGCTCACCCTGATCCCTGCCTTTAACACAAGCATTAAAATGCTCTATTTAACCCAAGTCTTCTTGCAGACCTAAACAAAACACTAAAGCAAAGAGCTTACACATACCCTAACCACAGACCTGACACCCCAATCACAACACCAAACCCTCTCACTCAATATTTCCTTAAGCTCTCACCCGGAAAGGTTCGCCATACTCCCTAATGTCATACGTGAATAACTAATATCCAGACCCTCGTTCCTGTGCATTAACCTCCTCAACTTCAAACCCTCTCCTAGCCCTTAACTTTAGGTTCTTGTTCCCTTGGAGCAAGGCAGGAACAATGAGGTTGCCGTGCAGTCCCATGGCATTCAGAGATGGATGTGAGGGGCCATGGATCTGATCAGCTTGTGGGCCACAAGGAGGAGATGGGTGGGAATGTTCTGATGAGCTCAGCTGTGCCTCAGGATCTCCTGCCCCAGCAGGAGGAATGGGACTGGGGCAGTGACTGGGAGGTCACTTCTGTCTCTGCAGCTGATAGGGCAGCAGCAGGAACGTGTCACGCAAAGGGCCTGTGAGGTCCCTTGTGTCTGGAGGTGGGAGGTCAGCCTTGGCTTCTCCCTGGGATGTGCACTTTGGGGCTGCCATCTGCCAGTGGCCCTGCTAGGCCAGCAGAAGGCCCCTGCTTGGCATGCTGCCTGTGGGATCCCCTCTGCCTCCATCCCCAGGACGACCCAGACAGAAAGAAGGCCCGCACAGGGCTTGTCCTGTCCCTTCTGCTTGAGTCCACGACTGGACAGCAGGAGGCACAAGGCTTGGCTGTGTCTAGCCAAGAAGCTGCAAGGCCAGCAGCAGGCCCAGGCCTTGGGAGGTGTTGGTGAGGTAACTTCTGTCTGCTTGGCTGACAGGCCGCAAGGAACCAGATGGGTTGGGATGCCTACTTCAGGAGTGGTTTCCACCCTGATGGAGCTTTCTTTGGTAGTTGGAAAGAGCAGGAGAGAAAAAACTGCCACAAGGTGCACCTTGGAAGTGTGGCACTGGCCATGAAGAGGAAGAAATGTCCCTCAAAGGCTCGTGCTGTGGTGAAAGAGGTCACCCAAAGAGTGTCTATGATCAGACCCACGCTTTTTGTTCATCAGGGAACAGCTGATGAGGGTTGATGAGACATGGGGAAAGTGATGGAAAGTCCTGGATGAGAGCAAGGCGGTGGACAGAGATGGGTGTCTGCAGACTTCTAGGAAATAGGGCAAAGTGTGGGACAGCATAGGAAAGCCTGCAGAGGAGAAGGCAGAGGGTGCTGGCAGGAATGGAAGGCCCCAACAGCCCTGACGTTTTTGTCCCTTTGGCTAGAGCTTCTGAGGAGACAAGATATAGTCATTGCAATGGGGCCTCACTGCTTCCTTGATACCCTGTGCAGGGGTGGGGAGGTGTCCTAATGAAGTTCTTCTCGTGGCATCACACTGCCCACCACATCATACAGACCCCAAGAAGAGCCCTGAGCCAGACGGGGGGGTGCAGGATCTCCCCTCCCAGGGGCTGGGGTCAGGCCTTGGCCCTTCTGCTTCACCAAAACCAACCAAGACTTTTCTCAGCACAGCGCTTTGCCTGTCTGCAATCATGGCCTCCAATTATGTGCCCTAACAAGTCCCTGGGGAGGCTTTGTTAGTAACAGCCCTCAGTGGGGCCCATTAATACTCCAAGTCACTTCAACTTTTCCTCCTGACTTTACCTTCTCAAGCGGTTACATCATTCTCCTCTCAGTACCCAAGTTTCACTGACTCAGCACCAAAATACACCATGGAACTCATTAAAAGAGAGAAAGGCCTAAGCAGCCATATCTCTCCCACAGTTTTCTTCACGTCTTCAAGACTTGTGCAGCTAATTGCAGAGCTTTCAAGGTGTAGTTAAGGAGGAAGATTTCAAAGAGCATCTAATAGAAATCTTTCCTCATTTTAAAGGCGGAATTTTGTTGCATTTCTGTTTGGAGCATCATTTTCCTATAGATATTGGTCTAGGGTTACTCCTTTGAAGCCCTGCTTACGTAGGAAGAGCAGGGTTTTTCCTATGTAAAAACAAACAACAGGAAATCATGCTGCAATTTTCAAAAAAAAATAAAAATAAAAAATAAAACAACGTCCAAGTTCCTCATTTTTTTGCCTCCAGTGATGTTTACCTTCCCAAAAGGATAACTGTACATGACCTATTTTACACTGATTAATAGGAAATTTAAAATCGTGGTGTTAATATTAATCCATATCATACTGATTCAATGATAAATGATGAGTTTCTTGCTAAGGAAACCGTCAGACAGACTGCTGAGAGATGGGCGAGCTGGCACTCACTGAAACTCAAAGCAGCAACTGGGTTGGTGAGAGCGGTCTGAATGATCCAAGAGTAAGGGGAGGGCAAAGCAGGAGAACCATGGGAAGTGCATAGGTCCAGACAGGCAGCTGGAAAGGGGACATTCAGCAGGGTCTGTGTAATCAAGTCAGGTTTTGTACCTGTAAAATGAGGGAGTACACCATGACAGACAAAGCGATGACAGTGCAAGTACAGGTGAACATCAGTATTTCTTCTCCAGTGCTGAATATAGATCATGGAAATTAGCATTTCTTCGTTATAGAAATTCCACTTCACTTGAGACTTTTTACGGAAGGGATTGAATCATTTGAGGTAATGAGTAGTCGCATTATTAATTAAGTAAAAAAAAAATTACAGGGTATTGAGGCAGAGCTTTGCTGTCTGACCATAACCATAACCAGGGAAAACCTCCTAATGCCCCGTTGTGTTTGTGGCACTTCCCTGGACCAGCAGATGTCAGAAAAGACCTGCAGGAGACCGAAGCCCTTTGGGAAAATCAGGTGGAGCCAGGTGGAGTTCCCAGGGCACCTCTGCTGCCAGCAGTGGTCTTTGTCCCTGTAACTGCAGCCCAGCCCAGCACAGGAAACCCCTTCAAAGACAACACCCTAGTTCAGTGGGTTCCTGGGATTGACCTAGATTTGAAATGACCATTGGAAAACCATGATACTTTCCCTTATTCCTACGAGACACTTGAACACCCATTAAGCTTCCTGGGTCATCTTTAGGAAACTCAGGCTGAAAAACTCAAGTATAGCACGCTTCAAATGGCTGAGGCAGAACCCATCAGCTTGCCCCACTTTGGAAATGGTCCCCGTCCAACTAGGGATATGAAAGTGAAAAATGTGAAATGACCCGTCAAGTCAATGCACAGAGTAAGGGAAAGTCACACATATTGTGCTGGAGTAGCAGAAGGCAAAAAGCACTGCACTGTGCCTCAGAGTAATCAAGGAGACCTAATCCAGTTCATCTGTGAGATAAAGCAGAGTGAAGGACGTTGAGTTGTGTCCTAACATGAAGAAGGATGTACATCACTGCTGAAGGAGCTGTCTTTTTGTGACATCACCAATGCAAATTACACAAGAACTACCTCAAATAAAGGTCAGCTGTCCCACCCTGGCCCTGTCACCCCACGGGGCAGCGGAGGGACCTTTTTCAGTTTCAGCCTCTTCTTCAGAGAGGTTTTGCCCTCTCCCTGCGCACCACGGGGCAGAGCCTGGCCCTGGACACTCCGTGAGCGCCGTGCAGGTCCTGGCAGACTGCGGTGAGGGGACGAATGCCCTGGGCCCCCTTCCTGCTCTGCCCAGGCCAGCAAGGGCCCCGAGTGGCCTCGTGTCCCCTGCCCCTGCAGCTCTGGGCTCCCTTCCCCAGCCCTGGCTCTGCAGCACCAAGCCCTGCTGGGAGCCCTCCCCTGCATGCTGCCACCGCTCCCTGACGCTGCTGGTGCCCTCTGCCGGGCACTGCCCAGCCCAGCCCAGCCCCTGCCCACCTCTCCCCACCTCCCGGACCTCTCCCCAGCCCAGCAGCCCAGCCTGGCCTGGACCCAGGCCAGTGCCCACCGCAGCCTGCTGCAGGGCTCTGGGCACGGCCAGCACAGCCCCAGCCCCTCGCAAGGCACCGCAGCTGCTGGCACAAAGGCGGCTCTGGGCCTCCCCAGCAGCCCCCGTGCTGCTGCCAGCCATGGCTCAGGAGATGGTGGGCATAGAGCTGGTGGTGCTGCTCTGCAGAGCCAGGGGTTTTGGTTTCCTTGGTCATCCAGGGATCTCCGCTCTGCCCATTCTGCTCAGGGTGGGCAGCAGACTGAACTCAGTGGGGATCTCTACTGCTTAGCCCCTTTCCATCTCCCCTTATGGCTCAGCAGCACAGGGCAGTGCTTTCGCAGGACCATGGGGTTTCTCTAATGGCATAAAGGGCAGGCGAGTGCTACACTAGGTCGCAATTTTGGGGTTTCAGAGAGGTTGTCCTTAACTACACTGGACTTTCATGTGCCTTTGCCAGCTGGCTCCTCTAAACCCTTCTGGAATTGCAGAGCCCTCTTTAACTCATGGGCTCCTCATTTTCACCTTTTCCTTTACCTTTCTCTACCAAATTAAACCACAGACGGTTCACTCAGGGGTCTGGCGAAGAAGTCTTACGAGGAGTGGCTGAGGGAGCTAGGGTTGTTCAGCCTGGAGAAGAGGAGGCTCAGGGGCGACCTTATCGCTCTCTATAGGTACCTTAAAGGAGGCTGTAGAGAGGTAGGGGTTGGTCTATTCTCCCATGTGTCTGGTGATAGGAAGGGGGGATGGGCTAAAGTTGCACCAGGGGAGGTTTAGGTTGGATATTATAGAATCATAGAATCATAGAATATCCTGAGTTGGAAGGGACCCTTAAGGATCACCAAGTCCAGCTTCTGGCACCACACAGGTCTGCCCAAAAGTTTAGACCATGTGACTAAGTGCACAGTCCAATCGCTTCTTAAATTCAGATAGGCTTGGTGCAGTGACTACTTCACTGGGGAGCCTGTTCCAGTGGGCGACCACCCTTTCGGTGAAGAACCTCTTCCTTTTGTCCAGCCTAAACTTCCCCTGCCTCAGCTTGACACCATTCCCGCAGGTCCTGTCACTGGTGATAATGGAGAATAGGTCACCTGCCTCTCCACTCCCCCTCGTGAGGAAGTTGTAGACTGCGATGAGGTCTCCCCTCAGCCTCCTCTTCTCCAGGCTGAATAGGCCCAGTGACCTCAGCTGCTCCTCATATGTCTTCCCCTCTAGGCTCTTCACCATCTTCGTCACCCTCCTCTGGACACTCTCCAACAGTTTAATGTCCTTCTTGTACTGTGGTGCCCAGAACTGCACACAGTACTTGAGGTGAGGCCGCACCAGCGCAGAGTAGAGCGGGACAATCACCTCCCTCGACCGACTAGCAATGCCGTGTTTGATGCACCCCAGGATACGGCTGGCCCTCCTGGCTGCCAGGGCACACTGCTGGCTCATTCAACTTGCTGTCAACCACAACCACCAGATCCCTCTCTGCGGGGCTGCTCCCCAGCGTCTCATCGCTCAGTCTGTACGTATAGCCAGGGTTGACCCATCCCAGGTGTAGGACCCAGCACTTGCCCTTGTTAAACTTCATGTGGTTGGTGATTGCTCAGCTCTCCAGTCTGTCCAGGGAGAGATATTAGGAAGAACTTCTTTACCGAAAAGTTTGTTAGGCATTGGAATGGACTGCCCAGGGAAGTGGTTGAGTCACCATCCCTGGAGGTCTTTAAAAGACGTTTAGATGTTGTTCTTAGTGATATGGTTTAGTGAAGGACTTGTTAGTGTTACGTAAGAGGTTGGACTAGGTGATCTTGGAGGTCGCTTCCAACCTAGATGATTCTGTGATCCTGTGATTCTGTGATTCATTAGTTGAGGAACCGCTGCCAACCCAGACTCGCAAACTGTCCTTGGATATCAACTGACATATCCTGACAGTTCTGTACTCCACTCCAGAATGTTATTTGCCATCAGCCCCAGCACCACTATGACAGTCCCATGCAGATATGTCAAAGGCCAGTTACTGTTTGCTGGGCTATGTGCAACCAAGAAGGGAGCTCCCAGTCCAGTCCTTGGTCCCACACTGGTCACTCTGGGACTCTGATTAATGGTGAAGCCCAGAAAAGCAAGAGACCTGTCAATGGAGCAGCCCCTTGGGTGTATTCCTGACACCAGGTTTGTGAAGAGGTGTGCAGAAATGTGACAGAGAGGTCTCTGTAGAGACAACAGGACTATCACTGAGGCCCTGCTGCTGGCCATGGCCATCGCTCCAGGAAGCAGCAGCCCCGACCCGAAGGCAGCAGAGAGGCAGAGCCCAGCGGGCAGTGAGGGGCAGCCCCGAGGGCCAGCGGGGCCGCTCCTCCCTGTGGCAGCTGGGCTCTGGGCCCTGAGCCCCTTCTGCATGCTGGGGCTGCTCCCCCAGCTGCACAGGAGATGGGAAGAGAGGGGACCTGAGACCACTGAATTTCTCATGGCTTCTTTATTGTCTTTATGTACACAAGATGCCCAGTTCTATAGATACATGAGAGGACTGGATCAACTTAAATAGAATAATCAAAGATGAGAGCATAAGAATAAAAATATTTAAATAAAAATAATATCATAACACTTGTGAGAAAACCATACTGAACACAAAGAACAACAAAATATTGTCATAATACTTTCTGAGTGTCCTTGTTGTCCTCTTAAGATAATTGGTCCCTTATCAGTGTTGGAGAAGCATGTATCAAAAAAGTTTCCTCAGGGCATCCTTGAGCTCCTGGTTCCTCACACTGTAGATAAGGGGGTTCACTGCTGGAGGCACCACCGAGTACAGAAATGACAACACCAGATCCAGGGATGGGAATGATTTGGAAGGGAGTTTCAGGTAGACAAACATAATGGCACTGACAAACAGGGAGACCACGGCCAGGTGAGGGAGGCACGTGGAAAAGGCTTTGTGCCGGCCCTGCTCAGAGGGCATCCTCAGCACAGCCCTGAAGATCTGCACATAGGACACCACAATGAAAAGAAAACACCCAAAGGCTAACGCGCCAATAACCACAAGAGGTCCAAATTCCCTGAGATAAGAAATGGAGCAGGAGAGCTTGAGGATCTGGGGGATTTCACAGAAGAACTGGTCCACAGCATTGCCTTGGCAGAGGGGCAGGGAAAATGTAGTGGCCGTGTGCAGGACAGCATGGAGAAAGCCACTGCCCCAGGCAGCTGCTGCCATCTGGGCACAAGCTCTGCTGCCCACGAGGCTCCCGTAGTGCAGGGGCTTGCAGATGGCAACGTAGCGGTCATAGGCCATGACGGTGAGAAGGGAAAACTCTGCTCCAGCAGAGACAGTGAACAGAAAGACTTGAGCTGCACATCCCTGATAGGAGATGGCCCTGGTGTCCCAGAGGGAATTGGCCATGGCTTTGGGGAGGGTGGTGGAGATGCAGCCCAGGTCGAGGAGGGCGAGGTTGAGGAGGAAGAAGTACATGGGGGTGTGGAGGCGGTGGTCGCAGGCTACGGCGGTGAGGATGAGGCCGTTGCCCAGGAGGGCAGCCAGGTAGATGCCCAGGAAGAGCCCAAAGTGCAGGAGCTGCAGCTCCCGCGTGTCTGCGAATGCCAGCAGGAGGAACTCGCTCGCAGAGCTGCTGTTGGGCATTTCCTGTCTTTGGTCATGGACACAGCCAAATGAGAAAAAAAAAAAAAAAAAAAAGAAAAAAATAGAGAGACAGTGTTATGAGTAAAGTCTGTGAGCAAGATTCAGCTAATTCCCAAATGAAGCCTTACATTCCCTGTTTCCAAGAGGACCTCTGTCTCTCTCCCTGTCTGGAGCCCTGCTCTGTGCTTGCTGAGTGTCCTGTACACTGCAGCTGCCTCTGCCCAGCAGCTCCCAATGAGCCTGCTCTGCTCCATTGGAGGTCCCAAGAGGGCAGGTTCCTGGGAAGGGGCTCCCTTGGTCGAGTGAGGGGTGTTTGGCTGTGTGACTCCGTGTGCGTCTTCCCTGTCCAATATCTAGGAGACAAAAGCAGCAGGTGGATCGTGCGTGTCTGGCCGGAGAGAGCAGGGAGCATCTCCTCCTGCCTCACCCTCCGTGCACAGCACTCCCTGTCAGAATCAGGCACCAGCAGCTGCCACGCTGGGCAAGGGAGAGAAGCAGGCATGGGCAGGCAGGGCGGACCCAACGCGGTGCCGAGGCTGCGGTGTCGGTGAGGTAGAGCCTGTCCTCACACCCCTGTGCCATCTGCCCGGCACAGCCAGCAGAGGGAAAAGAGCTCTGGAGTGCAAGAAGCGTTGGGAATGTGCTCCTTGTCGTATGGTAGGAATTTGGGGGTAAGACCTCTGTGGAGCCAGGAGCTGGACTCGATGATACTTGTGGGTCCCTTCCAACTCGGGATATCCTATGATTCTGTGATTCTGTGCCTGCTTCCGTGGAGGAAGGTGGAGGGGGCCTGCAGCAAATGTGTCTACTTCCACAGAGATTTAGGGTTCACACACCCCATATTCTCAGCCCCCCAGATTATACATGCCATGACAGAAGCTGTGAGGGGAAGAGGAGACCAGGGGCTGCTGCAAGGAAGGTGCCTGCACTGCAGGGGATGGCAGGGAGGGAGCAGCTCCCTCCCACCGCCTGCCCATGTCCCTGCTGCCTGCAGCTGTCCCTGCCACCAGCTCTTTCTCTGTCCCCACGTCTCCTCCCGTCCATGCTCACAGACCCCATCCCACCCGCTGTTTGCCCAGCTCTGACCTGCAGACACCTCCTGGGGATGGGGACAGCTCTGGGGACATCTCCCTGTCTGCAGGTCCTAAAGGCCAGCTCAGAAAAGCCCTGGTGCAGTCTGTAAGCAGGGAGAAGGGAAGGGATATTCTCAGGTTCCCCACTAACATGTTTAGGTCTCGGTTAAAAGACGTAGGAAACTCCATCATCTGTGTAATCCCTACAACTCTGTTAACAGAGCGCCTGCCCAAGAATTAGAGCAGGAAAATGCAGGCATGGACTGCAGACAGTGCCTTCTCTTTGCAGGCAGCCCCTGCCCTCCCCTTCCTCTGCCCAAGGTTGCCCTGCAGCACCTCCTCCTCCGTATCACACAAGCCACGAGAGACATCCTGGTAGCTCCTGGCCAGGCAGAGACGTCCCGGACATCCTGGCAGCCCCTTCCAGGAACCTCCCCTGCACTGTCCAGCAGCCAGAGACTTACCGTGTGCAGGGCTGTGAAGGTTTCTCCTGCACTCAGCTCTCCTCTGCCCGCACCCTGCAGGCTGCCTGGAATCCCTTTCTGCCTGGGTGCCTGCGGTCAGAGCCCCCAGCCCTGCTGCGCTGTGCACAGGAGCTGCTCCTGGGCACAGCTGTCTCTCTGCACCAGGGCCCTCTTGCCACGAGCTCTCTCTGTCCCACGAGCCCGGCCCAGCTCAGCACCAGACGCCCAGCCCAAGGCATTGGAATCCCCCCTCGGGGGGCTCTGCTCAGGAGCCCACGAACCTCAGGCACTGAGAGACAATTGAAGCCATCTCTCAACAAGTCCAAGTCAGAGGCAAATTTCCTGCAGTGTCCCCCTGAGGGCCAGCACTGACACAGCCTCCCTTGGAGCTCGTTAGAGCAGAGCATTGGAGGCAGAGAGGACAAGGAGACAAAGGCACTGTGAAGGTGACACTGATGTGTAGACAAAATGTATTTGTTTCACTAAGCACAAAGGCCCAGACAATAAGGAATTTTAATTTGAATTAAAATTTGAAAAGACAGAACAGAAAGTTAAAATAGTAATAATAACAATAATAACAAAAACAATAATATTTAGAAAGCAAGTGATGCACCACGCAATTCCTGAGAAGCCCCTCACCGATGCTCAACCCGTCCCTGAGCATTGGTCCCCCGGACCCTGGCCAGCCTGCAGCAGGATCTCTTGTGCACGTCCCTTCACCTTCAGTTCTTTTAGTGCAAAATCAGCTGTCAGAGGAATTTGGAGTATTTTCTTCCCTTTCTCAAACACTTCCTCTGCTCTGTCACCCCACACAACGATGCCATCGATGTACTGTAGGTGTTCAGGAGCTTCCTCCTCTTCCAGGGCACTCTGGATCAGTCCATGGCAAATGGTAGGGCTGAGTTTCCTGCCCTGGGGCAGTCGATGCCAGGTTGAAAGCAAGCTGTGGCCTTCCATCTGCTGGCAAATACATGGAGAAAATTGCATTAGCGATATCAGTTGTGGCAAAACGCTTGGGTGACTTTGATCCCAATTTGCATGGAAGCTCTACCGTGTCCGGCATGGCAGCACTCAGCACCGCATGACTTCCTTCAGGCCACGACAATCCTCTGTCGGCGGACTCGGTTGGTGCTCTACTGACTGAGGTGCACGGCTGTGGCAGTGATTGGCACCAGCTGTCCTTCAGCCCTCATCAACCCCACAACAGAAGGGTCCTGTGAGAGACCAAGGCAAGGCAGACAACAGCATCATGTCCTCCGCATCCAAGGCAGCTGTGCCAAAAGCCCACCCATACCCTTTTGGGTCCCTGAAATATCTCTCCTCTCCTGAAGCAGTCTCTTCCAGCGATGCACAGAGTCCGGGGCCAGTCCCAGTGGGGTGCTTTTGCCACTCCTTCCCACTTAGACTCACCTCAGCCTCCAGTACAGGTCAGTGTTGGCATCCCCCTGTCACTCCAGACATACAAATGGGTTCACCCCTCCACAGCCTGATGGCACTAGGGTACGCTGTGCAGTGGTGTCCACTGGAGCCTGAGACTTCTGGGGGCCTGATGTGCAAGGCCATCGAATCCACACAGTCCAATACAGCCGATGGTCCCCTTCCTCCCCCTGGCTGGAGGCAGGGCCCCTCTCGTCCTGCTCATAGTATTCCTTACTCTGTCTGCAGGACTGCCCGCTGGAAAGTGGAGCAGCAGTTCTCTAAGAACCCCTTTTAGGGATTGTTGTTCCTTGCCACTCACGTACCCGTGCCTCTAGGGTTGAGGCAGATTTTCCATCCCACTTTCTCATGCCCTCTCCATGGTCACACAGGTGAAACCACAGGGTGACACATCGTGTGTACCCACCATCTCTCCTTTCCTGCCCTCTGAGTCCAGGGAGGGGCCCCGTTTCTCCCAGCACCACAGCGGCACAGGGACAGGGATCGCGTGGTTACTGATGCTCTTAGGACCTCTTCCTCTTGGTCCTCCTACTCACATGATGGCCCAGCTTTTCTGAAGCCTGCCTCATCTTCTTTCTCCTCCTTTCTTGTCTGGGTAGGAGTTTCTTTCCATTTTTAAAAACAAACAAACAAACTAAGCAAAAAACTGACTTCCATATCCATCGTTTTTTCTTGCATATAGGAGCAACTGATACAGACAAAGATTGGTTTTCTAGCCCAGACACAGGGTTCATAAAAGGAGCTGGAGTTGCTGCAGGGCATTTTGCAGATGCTGTAGTGGCTGCAGGGTCTGTCAGAGGGGTTGGAGTGGCTGCAGGGCTTGTCACAGAGGTTGGAGTGGCATTGATTGTGGCTCTGTAAGCATAGGCCGAGACCCAGCACACTGCAGTGGTATGTGTCTCTTTGGAAATGCCAGGGTGATAACACCATTTTTTTAAGCATTTCACAGTTTTTTAGGATTCTACACTTGCTCAGGGATGAAGTTCCAAAGCTTTGGAGGTACCCCCTGCCCAGATGGTGCCTGCCAGGTGCCTGCCCAGATCCTCCCACAGTCCCTGCCACTCCTCACTCTACTGCCTCTGGACAGATCTCTGGATGGCATGCATTAAGTAGTTGCTTAAACATAAACAAAAGATGGAACACATGCAGGAAATGTAACAATAGGAACATGCTGGTTTGACCATCCCAAGGATATTCAAAGCTTTGAAGAGCTAGTGTAATTAGCCTGGAGGAGAAGGGGGAGGTGAAGGAGAAAGGGAGAGTGAAGAAGTAGGGAAAGGCCTCCCCCACTGTCCATACCAGTTCCACCCGTGCACCTCCTGCCCCACCCTGTATAGATTTACTCCCTGAGGAGAAAAGGCAAAAAGTGTAAAAGAGTGCAATTATTAAGAGTTTCTAAGAGATGAAGAGATGGTTCCCGAGGTACAGAGGTGGCAACAACACAATTCCAAAAACAAGCACAACAGACCCCAGATCAAAAAGATCGACATTGTGATCAGCAACTGCTAAACTGATCTAATGCTTAGAACAACATATTTTTAAAACGCTCTGGTCAGATCTGTCATCTCAACCGTTGTGCTCCACGCTAGGCACCAAGAAGACTTGCTGTGGTTTGACCCGGCAGGCAGCTCAGTGCTACAAAGCATTCATCCACTGGGATAGAGGAGAGAACTGGCAGGAAAGGGAAAAAATCTATGGGTTGATATAAAAGCAGATTAATAGGACACAAAGGAAATAATAATAACAATAACAACAACAACAACATAATAATAATAGAATATATTTTTATTATTATTATTATATACACAAATAGGCTAACGAGATGATCTTTTTGTGAGCATATCAAAAGACAGAAAAGACGGGTGGTGGTGATTAATTGGAAAGTGTTGGACCTGAGCATGACAGACATGATATGGAATAAGCGGTGAATATTGTCCTAGTTTTTGCTGCAAAAGAGTACATTTTTCTTCCTAGTAGCTGGTATGGTGTTGTGTTTCATATTTACAGAATTACAGAACAGTTTGGGTATGAAAGGACCTTAAAGATCACATCATTCCAACTCCCCTGCCTTGGGCAGGGACACCTTCCACTAGACCAGGTTGCTGAAGGCCCCATCCAACCTGGCCGTGAACACTTTCACAGATGGGGCATCCACAACTTCTCTGGGCAGCCTGTTCCTCACCACCCTCTGAGTAAAGAACTTCTTTCTAATGTCTAATCTGAATCTACCCTCTTTCAGTTTAAACCATTACCCCTAGTCTTATCGCTACTCTCTTTAATGAAGAGTCCCTCCCCAGCTTTCCTGTTGTCCCCTTTAGGTACTGGAAGGCCGCTGTACGGTCTCCCCGGAGCCTTCTCTTCTCCAGGCTGAACAACCCCAACTCCCTCAGCCTGTCTTCATAGGAGAGGTGCTCCAGCCCCTTGATCATCCTCGTGGCCCTCCTTTGGACTCATTCTAATAGATCCATGTCCTTCTTGTGCTGGGGGTCCCAGAGCTGAATGCAGTACTCAAGGTGTGGCCTCACCAGGGCTGAGTACAGAGGCACAATCACTTCCCTATTCCTGCTGGCCACAGTATTCCTGGTACAAGCCCGGATGCTGTTGGACTTCTTGACCACCTGAGCACCCTGCTGGCTCCTATTCAGCCGACTATCCACCAATATCCCCAGATCCGTTTCCCCTGGGCAGCTGTCCAGACATCCTTCCCCCAGCATTATGTTGGGCTGTTGTGCCCCAAGTACAGGACCCAGCACTTGGCCTTGTTGATTTCATGCAGTCGGCCTCAGCCCATGGGTGCAGCCTATCCAGATCCCTCTGCAGAGCCCTCCTACCCTTGAGTCGATCTGCACTTGCATCTAACTTGGTGTCGTCTGCAAACTTACTGAGGGTGCACTCGATCCCTTCATCCAGATCACTGATGAAATTATTGAAAAAGAAGATACAGCCAATTTTTAACCCAAGAAAGCATACATCCCTCCTGGCCTTGAGCAGCCAGTTTCCCCAGGAGAATGCTGGGGGAAGCAGTTTCAAAATCCTTACTGAGGTCTGGGTAGACCACATCCACAGCCTTTCTCTTCTCCACTGAGCACATCACCTTGACTTAGAAGGAGATCAGATTTGTCAAGCAGGACCTGGCTTTGGTAAACTCATGCTGACTGGGCCTGGTCACCCGGTGGTCCTGGAAGTGTTACATGATGCTACTCAAGATAATCGTCTCCATGAGCTTCCCCAGCACCGAGGTCAGACTGACAGCCCTGTAGTTCCCCAGATCCTCCTTCTGCCCCTTCTTGTAGATGGCTGTCACATTTGCTAGTCGCCAGTCACCTGGGACCTTGCCTGATAGCCAGGTCTGCTGATAAATGATGGAAAGTGGCCTGGTGAGCACTTCTGCCAGCTCCCTCAGTACCAACACGTGGATCCCACCTGGCCCCATAGACTTGCGTACATCTAAGTGGAGTAGCAGGTCTCAAAACTTTTCCTCACGGATTATGAGGGCTTCATGCCACTCGCTGTCCCTATGTACCAGCTCAGGAGTCTGACTACCAGGGGAACAACTGTTCTTGCTGCTGGAGAATGAGGCAAAGGAAGCAATAAAAACCTCAGCATTTTCCTCATCACCTTTACTTATGTTTCCCCCCACAACCAATAGAGGATGAAGATTCTCATTGCTCCTCCTTTTATTTTATTTATTTTATTTTATTTTATTTTATTTTATTTTATTTTATTTTATTTTATTTATTTTATTTTATTTTATTTTATTTTATTTATTTTATTTTATTTTATTTTATTTTATTTTATTTTATTTTATTTTATTTTATTTTATGAATTTAAAAAAAATATATTTTTTTAATTATCCTTAATAGATAGATTAGGCTCCAGTTGGTCTTTTGACCATTTAATTTTGTCCCTGCACAGTCTCACAACATTTAGAATGTGGTTCCAAACAAAATGACAGCATGCATGAGAAGGAAGCAGAGAAAAGGTAGAATCCAGTGGAATTCAATCCCCTAATAATTACATGATAATATGCTCCAGTTTTATTCCACTAAATCCTGTATTGTCCAAATTGTCCTGCAATTGTTGATGCAGTTATCTTGTAATAGACAGCATCACCAGGGTGAGCCATCTGCCTGCAGATATTAACAGCTGAGAGAATGGAGCATCAGCGTGGAGGAACAACGAAAAAATGAAGGATTTCTCCTGCAGAAACCTCTTGACATTTACAAGGAGAAGAGCCCAGTCCCGCACCAGAGGAAGAGGAACCCCACACATCAGGGCAGACTGGGACAAGCTGAGAGAGCAGTGCCCAGGAGGAGGAGGGCCTGGGCACCACGGGGGATGCCATACAAGCAGTGGTGCTGCTCCCCAGGAACCAGGCCAGCTTCCTACAGAGCTGCCTTACAAGGAGCATGGCCACCAAGAAGATCTGAGTTATCACACTCAGCTCAGATCTGCTGTGACACTGCACAGATAAGGGTCTACAACCAGCAGGAAAAGAAGTACAGGTCTGGAAGTCCCTAGGACAGCCTAGTGTGGAGAGGAGCAAGGGCTGTGGCAAGGCTGAGAGTCCCAACAGGACCCAGGGCTTTGTGTCCATGGCTCTGGCTGTTGTCTCTGCCACTGAGGCCTAGGAGGAGACAGCTTATCGGTAAAGCACCAGGGCCTCATTGCCTCCTCGCCCCCACCCATGAACCAGGCAGGGCTCGTACCATTTTCCTGCACTTGGCCATGCACATCCCCATCTCCTCCTGCCCCACGAAGAGCCCTGAGCAGTGTGTGAAGGGAAAGGATCTCCCTTCCCAGGGGCTGGGGGTCAACGCCTGGTCCTTTTGCTTGGTGACACACATCCAGTTCTCCTACACATCAGGGTCACCTTCACAGTGCCTTTGGCTCCTTGTCCTCACTGCCTCCAATGCTCTGCTCTAACGAGCTCCAAGGGAGGCTGTGTCAGGGCTGGCCCTCAGGGGGACACTGCAGGAAACTTGCCTCTGACTTGGACTTGTTGAGAGATGTCTTCAATTGTCTCTCAGTGCCTGAGGTTCGTGGGCTCCTGAGCAGAGCCCCCCGAGGGGGGATTCCAATGCCTTGGGCTGGGCGTCTGGTGCTGAGCTGGGCCGGGCTCGTGGGACAGAGAGAGCTCGTGGCAAGAGGGCCCTGGTGCAGAGAGACAGCTGTGCCCAGGAGCAGCTCCTGTGCACAGCGCAGCAGGGCTGGGGGCTCTGACCGCAGCTGGCACGGGGACAGGAGAGAAGGAGAGAAGGCTTGGAGGCAGTGAGGAGCGCAGCAACAGAGGGCAGCGTGTGGCAGGACAGATCTGCAGGCTCTTGGCACCGTGAGTCTCTGGCAGCAGCGCCATGCAGGTGGGGTTGCCAGAGGGGTCTTCTACAGCTGGCACATCCGATGCCTGACAGCATTTGTTGGGATAGTTGTCTCTCTGTTTCTCCAGCAAAGTGTAGAAGAAGTTATAGAGAATGGCATAAGAGGAAATTTCCAGAGGAGGACTGAGGCTTAGTTTATCTGAAAGGAAAAAAATTTTTTGGACTTTGTTCTTTCATATTCCTGCAGTGGAAGGGAATCTGAATAAATCTGAGCACACAGCTTGTGGGATGGAACCTGTGAGCGTGTATGGGTAGGAGACGTGGGGACACAGAACCGGCTCCCAGCAGGGACACGGGCAGGCAGCAGGGACATGGGCAGGCGGTGAGAGGGAGCTGCTGCCAGAAATGCTGTGCGAGGGAGGGCTCAGGCACCTCCCTGCCATCCCCTGCAGGGCAGGCGCCTTCCCTGGGACACCCCCTGCTCTCCTCTGCCCCCAGCACAGCCTCTGCCCTCAAGCCCCCGCTGTCCCCAGCAGGAGCTGCCTCCTCTGCAGGCAGAGCTGCAGCACAGGAGGGTGTGCTGAGTGTCCGTCTGTCCCTCCCTGGCCTTGCCTCCCCTGCCAGCAGCACGCTGCCATTCCTCCTGGCTTCTCCACCTGGCCGTGCTGCTGCTGCTCTTGTTCCCAGGCTGCCTGGGGATGGGGGTTTCACGTGCCCATGGGGTGAGCCCTCGGGGTGCTTGGGGGAAGGGGAGTACAGGGACAGGGTGAGGGGTCTGGAGATGGGCACTGGGAGCCTGGATTCCTCTGCTCTCGGTAGCGTCCAGGCTTTTTCAGGTGCACTTCTGAGTTTAACTGTCTTGTAGATCAAAGAAATGCCAGCAGAAGGCAGCTGATAGCAGGACTGATGGACTTAGGGTCTAAACACTCTAAAGGACTCTGGGCTGTAAGGGTACAGTCCCTTTGTCTCTGAGGATCCACAGGGTCTTACTTGGAGTGCAGGAGAGATGCCAGAACTTCTGACGTAAAAGCAGCCGTCAGGTGTCTTGGGGCAGCTAGAATAAAAAATACAAAAAAATATATAAAAATAAAAATCCCAACAGCACTCCTGAGCAGTTGGTTTGAATGTGAGCCAAACTGGGACAAAAGTCTTCGATATTAGGAGTAAAGTAAATCTGAGATGACACCAAATTCCTCTCTATGTCTGGCTGTAGGACAGGACTGACTCTTCCATTGCCCACAGCAAAGTCTCCTGCTCCCAGGGACACGCTAAGGCAGGACCAAGTAGAACTCAGGAAAGGGACCTGCCATATGCCTGCCTGGATGTGGAATCATTTGGGGAGATTTAAATGAGAAATGGTAGGAGTTTTCCTCTGCTAAGTAGGATGTACATTATTAATGTCTTTCTATTCTTTGAGCAGAACCCGATGCGATTAAACAGCAGATGTCCAACAAAAGCTCCATCACCGAGTTCCTCCTGCTGGCATTCGCAGACACGCGTGAGCTGCAGCTCCTGCACTTCGGGCTCTTCCTGGGCATCTACCTGGCTGCCCTCCTGGGCAACGGCCTCATCCTCACCGCCGTAGCCTGCGACCACCGCCTCCACACACCCATGGACTTCTTCCTCCTCAACCTCGCCCTCCTCGACCTGGGCTGCATCTCCACCACTCTGTCCAAAGCCAAGGCCAATGCCCTCTGGGACACCAGGGCCATCTCCTATCAAGGGTGTGCTGCACAGGTCTTTCTATTTGTCTTCTTGATTACAGCAGAATTTTATGTTCTCACCATCATGGCCTACGACCGCTGCGTTGCCATCTGCAAGCCCCTGCACTACGGGAGCCTCGTGGGCAGCAGAGCTTGTGCCCAGATGGCAGCAGCTGCCTGGGGCAGTGGCTTTCTCAATGCTGTCCTGCACACGGCCACTACATTTTCCCTGCCCCTCTGCCAAGGCAATGCTGTGGACCAGTTCTTCTGTGAAATCCCCCAGATCCTCAAGCTCTCCTGCTCAGATGCCTACCTCAGGGAAGTTGGGGCACTTGTGTGTAGTGTTTCTTTAGCTTCTGGCTGTTTTGTTTTCATTGTGCTGTCCTATGTGCAGATCTTCAGGGCCGTGCTGAGGATGCCCTCTGAGCAGCGCCGGCACAAAGCCTTTTCCACGTGCCTCCCTCACCTGGCCGTGCTCTCCCTGTTTGTCAGCACTGCCATGTTTGCCTACCTGAAGCCCCCCTCCATCTCTTCCCCATCCCTGGACCTGCTGGTGGCAGTTCTGTACTCCGTGGTGCCTCCAGCAGTGAACCCCCTCATCTACAGCATGAGGAACAAGGAGCTGAATCATGTGCTCTGGAAATTGATGACTAGATGTGTTTCGGAAGCAATAAATTTCCATTCTACCTCTGCAGATGACTAATAATGTCAATGACTACAAGAACAACTAATATTATAGATATGATTATTTTTGTGTGTGTTTGTATATTTATGAGTGTTTTCGTTACAGGACTTTGTTTTAATACGGCTAAAGTTGCCCATTAAAATGGTATGATTCCTCTCATTTCTTTCACGCTATGTACCTCTCGAGTATAGCTCAGAGATGCTGTATATGAGAAGCCAGGCCCTCTGTGAATTGAAATAAAAGAAAGGAGCCTGCACTGCCTTCCATGTCTGACATCCTTCCTGTGAGAGCTGCTCTGGCTCTGCAGGGGCAGTGCCATGTGCAGGGCTGCAGAGGAAAAGAGTCCCATCCCAGCAGCACGGCCAGGGAGCACCAGCGCTTGGGGCATGCCGAGCTGCTCTCTTGCCACTGCCCCCCTCTGGTGCTGAGCCCTGCTGGTGGGGTCAGGCCCGGCTGCTCCTGTAGCTTGGTGCCAGTGCTGCTGTGGGGCTGTGCTGGGACTGCAGGCAGGGACAGGCAGTGGGCACGGCAGTGGCACAGCCGGCCTGCGCTGCAGCACTTCCCTCCTAAGGGGGGATCTCCTCCAAGGTGGACTCACCACAGCTCAAGGGCTCAATCTGCTGTGAGCAGGCAGAGGAGCGCTCTGCAGCCCCAGGGCACGCAGCAGCCCCAGCCAAGGAGTCTGGCGAGTGATTTGACTGCAAGGTCCCTCCTGCCCTAGCACCTCCCAGAACTGGCACGGCACTGGCTCCTGTGTGTCAGATAGGCTGGGAGCCCAGGAGCTGTGCCATGGGCTGGAAGGAGCACAACCAGATCACTTCTACCTGGGCAGATTCTGGGCCAAAAAGGGGGTGTTTTGTAGGTGTGATATTATGAGCTCAGTGGTGCCTCAGAAGCTCCAAGTCCAGCAGGAAGCTAATGGCTGTTAAGTGGCCTGTGAGGTGACTTTTTTCTGAAGCAGCTGACAGGTCATCCCTTGGCTCCTGGCTGGGATCTGTGCCTTTAGGCTCACATCTGCTGGTCTCCATGATGGGACACCAGATGCATCTGCTCTGCACACAGTTTGTGAGATCCTCTCTTCCTAAGTAGATAGTAGCCCCCATAGAGGATGAGGTCTTGAACAGGGGTTGTCATGTCAGAGGTTTCAGCTTTTCCCACAACTCATCCTTCAGGGCTGCTTTCAGTTTTCTACACAGAGGGCGCCACTGACTTCCACATGCCTGGGTGAACATAAAGCCTGCATGAGGGCCTGAAAAAACTTACCCTGTGTCCATAGAAACATACTGGGACCAAAACTGAAGGTAGGAAGCACACCTTTGTGGTGTTGCAGAGTTGCTGAGCACATTGTGAATGATGCTTCTACAGCCTTTGTGTCCTTCTCCGTGCTGGCTTAGGAGCTGCTTCTTTCTCAGGAGCAGAGAAGCCAAACGAGGTGAGACAGATACTCTGAGTTCATGAAAGCCATCAGAAAGCTGCCCCTAAGAAGATGACTGATATGGGGAAGTCAGGAGAAGGCTGGCCAGGAGAGATGTTTGATCTGGGGGAGGGAAGAGGAGCTTGGCCAGCAGAAGCTAATGATTTTGGAGAGGTAAGAATGCTCAGGTAATGTTGATCCCACCATAGAGCTGACTTAAAGCAGTCATGTGAGGCCCTTACCTTATTTTAACCTGTAACATTAATACCTAAATTTAAATGACACTCCACACCCTGACAGGATTCCACTGCTCTAATTTTTGACCACAATATCCCCTGAAGCAAAGATAAGTCCATAAGACCTTTCCCTTACCTTCACACACTTGCTCACCCTGATTCCAGCCTTTAACACAAGCATTTAAATGCTCTATTTAAACCCAGTGTTCTTGCAGACCTAAACAAAATGCTAAACCAAAGAGATTCCACATACCCTAACCACAGACCTGACACCCCAAGCACAACACCAAACCCTTCCACTCAATATTTTCTTAAGCTCTCACCCAGAAATGTTCACCGCAGTCCCTAATGCCATACATGAACAACTAACATCCAAACCCTGTCCTCCTGTGCATTAACCTCCTCACCTTCAACCCCTCTCCTAACCCTTAACGTTACGTTCTTGTTCCCTTGGAGCAGGGCAGGAACCATGAGGTTGCCATGCAGTACCATTGCGTTCACCGATGAGTGTGAGGGGCCATGGATCTGATCAGCTTGTGGGCCACAAGGAGGAGATGGGTGGGAATGCTCTGATGAGCTCAGCTCTGCCTCAGGATCTCCTGCCCCAGCAGGAGGAATGGGACTGGGGCAGTGACTGGGAGGTCACTTCTGTCTCTGCAGCTGATAGGGCAGCAGCAGGAACGTGTCACGCAAAGGGCCTGTGAGGTCCCTTGTGTCTGGAGGTGGCAGGTCACCCTTGGCTTCTCCCTGGGATGGGCACTTTGGGGCTGACATCTGCCGGTGGCCCTGCTACGCCAGCAGAAGGCCCCTGCTTGGCATGCTGCCTGTGGGATCCCCTCTGCCTCCATCCCCAGGAGGACCCAGACAGAAAGAAGGCCCGCACAGGGGTTGTCCTGTCCCTTCTGCTTGAGTCCACGACTGGACAGCAGGAGGCACAAGGCTTGGCTGTGTCTAGCCAAGAAGCTGCAAGGCCAGCAGCAGGCCCAGGCCTTGGGAGATGCTGGGGAGGTGACTTCTGTCTGCTTGGCTGACAGGCCGCAAGGAGCCTGATGGGTTGGGATGCCTGCTTCAGGAGCGGTTGCCACCCTGATGGAGCTTTCTTTGGTAGTAGGAAAGAGCAGGAGAGAAAAAACCGTCAAAAATTGCACCTTGGAAGGGTGGCTCTGGCAATGAGGAGGAAGAAATGTCTCTCAAATGGTCGTGCTGTGGTGAGAGAGGTCACCGAAAGGGAGTTAATGATCAGACCCAGGCTTTGTGTTTCAAGGAACAGCTGATGAGGGTTGATGAGACATGGGTGAAATGATGGAAATGTCAGGATGAGAGCAAGGTGCTGGACAGAGATGGGTGTCTGCAGACTTCAAGGAAATAGGGAAAAGTGTGGAACAGCATAGGAAAGCCTGCAGAGGAGAAGGCAGAGGGTGCTGGTAGGAATGGAAGGCTCCAACAGCCCTGACGTTTTTGTCCCTTTGGCTAGAGCTTCAGAGGAGACGAGATAGAGTCATTGCAATGGGGCCTCATTGCTTCCTTGATACCCTGTGCAGGGGTGGGGAGGTGCCATAATGAAGTTCTTCTCGTGGCATCACACTGCCCACCACATCATACAGACCCCAAGAAGAGCCCTGAGGCAGACGTGGGGGTGCAGGATCTCCCCTCCCAGTGGCTGGGGTCAGGCCTTGGCCCTTCTGCTTCACCAAAACCCCATAGACTTGTACTTGTTTAGTTTCATCAGATGGTCTCGAACCTGCTCTTCACTTACAGCGGGTGGGACTTTGCCCCCCAGCCTCCATCTCTGGGTTCAGGTAACTGAAAGACTTGGGAAGCCTGACATGCAGGGAAGACTCAGCAGAAGATGTTGCTGCGTCCCTCAGCCTTCTCCATGGCTGTCATTACCAGTTCACCCTTCTCATCCATCAGAGGGGGTACACTCTCCATGGCCTTTCTTTTCTGAGCAATGTATCTACAGAATCTCTTCCTGTTATTCTTTGCTTCACTTGATAAGCTCAGTTCCATTTGTGCCTTGGCTTTCACAGAATCACAGAATCGTCTAGGTTGGAAGACACCTCCAAGATCACCTAGTCCAACCTCTGACCTAACAGTAACAAGTCCTCCACTAAACCATATTACTGAGCTCAACATCTAAACGTCTCCTAAAGACCTCCAGGGATGGTGACTTAACCACTTCCCTGGGCAGCCCGTTCCAATGCCTAACAACCCTTTCAGTAAAGAAGTCCCTCCTAATATCCAACCTAAACCTCCCCTGGCGCAACTTTAGCCCATTCCCCCTCGTCCTGTCACCAGGCACGTGGGAGAATAGACCAACCCCTACCTCGCTACAGCCTCCTTTAAGGTACCTATAGAGAGCGATAAGGTCGCCCCTGAGCCTCCTCTTCTCCAGGCTGAACAATCCCAGCTCCCTCAGCTACTCCTCATAAGACTTGTTCTCCAGACCCCTCACCAGCTTTGTTGCCCTTCTCTGGACTCTCTCGAGCACCTCCATGTCCTTCTTGTAGAAAGGGGCCCAAAACGGAACACAGTACTCGAGGTGCGGCCTCACCAGAACCGAGTACAGGGGGACAATCACTTCCCTAGACCTACTGGCCACGCTGTTTCTTACACAAGCCAGGATGCTGTTGGCCTTCTTGGCCACCTGAGCACACCGCTGGCTCATATTCAGCCGACTATCAACAAGTACTCCCAGGTCCTTCTCTGACAGGCAGCTTTCCAACCACCCATCTCGCAGCCTGTAGCTCTGCTTGGGGTTGTTGCGCCCCAGGTGCAGGACCCGGCACTTGGCCTTGTTGAACTTCATACAGTTGACCTCAGCCCATCGGTCCAGCCTATCCAGATCCTCCTGCAGAGCCTTCCTGCCCTCGAGCAGATGGACACACGCTCCTAACTTGGTGTCATCTGCAAACTTCCTGAGGGTGCACTCGATCCCCTCATCCAGATCATCGATAAAGATATTAAAGAGGACTGGCCCAGTACTGAGCCCAGGGGGACTCCGCTAGTGACCGGCCTCCAACTGGATTTGGCTCCATTCACCACAACTCTTTGGGCCTGGCCATCCAGCCAGTTTTTAAGCCAGCAAAGCGTACGCCAGTCCAAGCCACGAGCAGCCAGTTTCTTGAGGAGAATGTTGTGGGACACGGTGTCAAAAGCCTTACTGAAGTCAAGGTAGACCACATCCACAGCCTTTCCCTCATCCACCAAGCGTGTCACTTTGTCATAGAAGGAGGTCAGGTTCGTCAAGCAGGACCTGCCCTTCATAAACCCATGCTGACTGGGCCTGATCGCCTGGTTGCCCTGTAAATGCCATGTGTTGACGCTCAAGATAATCTGCTCCATGAGCTTCCCTGGCACTGAAGTCAAACTAACAGGCCCATAGTTCCCCCGGTCTGCCCTGCGGCCCTTCTTATAGATGGGCGTCACGTTTGCTAGCCGCCAGTCGACTGGGACCTCCCCTGATAGCCAGGACTGCGGATACATGATGGAAAGCGGCTTGGCCAGCTCCTGCACCAGTTCTCTCAGTACCCTCAGGTGGATCCCATCTGGCCCCATCGACTTGCGTACATCCAAGTGCTGTAGCAGGTCGCCAACCATTTCCTCGTGGAAAGTGAGGGCCACATCCTGCTCCTCATCCCCTTCCACCAGCTCAGGGTACTGGGTATCCAGAGAACAAATGGTTTTGCCACTAAAGAATGAGACTTGCATTTACTCTTGTGCTCACCCTAATCCCTGCCCTTAACACTAGCATTAAAATCCTCTATTAAACCTAGACTTCTAGGCAGATGTAGAACAAAAAACTATTCCACAAAGCTTACCCATAACCTAAACACAGACCTGACACCGTAAGCAGACCAACACATTTGCTAAATTTCTAATCCAGAAAAGTGAGCCCTAGTCCCAAAGAGACAAGAGAGCTCATCTCTGCCTCAGGCTCTCCTGCCCCAGCAGGAGGAATGTGACCGGGGCAGTGACTGGGAGGTCACTTCTGTCTCTGCAGCTGATAGGGCAGCAGCAGGAACGTGTCACGCAAAGGGACTGTGAGGTCCCTTGTGTCTGGAGGTGGCAGGTCACCCTTGGCTTCTCCCTGGGATGGGCACTTTGGGGCTGACATCTGCCAGTGGCCCTGCTAGGCCAACAGAAGGCCCCTGCTTGGCATGCTGCCTGTGGGATCCCCTCTGCCTCCATCCCCAGGAGGACCCAGACAGAAAGAAGGCCCGCACAGGGGTTGTCCTGTCCCTTCTGCTTGAGTCCAGGACTGGACAGCAGGAGGCACAAGGCTTGGCTGTGTCTAGCCACGAAGCTGCAAGGCCAGCAGCAGGCCCAGGCCTTGGAAGATATTGGTGAGTATCTATGATCAGACTCTAACTTTGTGTTTCAAGGAACAGCTGGTGAGGGTTGATGAGACACTGGTGAAATGATGGAAAGTCCTGGATGAGAGCAAGGTGCTGGACAGAGATGGGTGTCTGCAGACTTCAAGGAAATAAGGCAAAGTGTGGAACAGCATAGGAAAGCCCGCAGAGGAGAAGGCAGAGGGTGCTGGCAGGAATGGAAGGCTCCAACAGCCCTGACGTTTTTGTCCCTTTGGCTAGAGCTTCTGAGGAGACGAGATATAATCATTGCAATGGGGCCTCACTGCTTCCTTGATACCCTGTGCAGGGGTGGGGAGGTGTCCTAATGAAGTTCTTCTCGTGGCATCACACTGCCCACCACATCATACAGACCCCAAGAAGAGCCCTGAGCCAGACGTGGGGGTGCAGGATCTCCCCTCCCAGTGGCTGGGGTCAGGCCTTGGCCCTTCTGCTTCACCAAAACCAACCAAGACTTTTCTCAGCACAGCGCTTTGCCTGTCTGCAATCATGGCCTCCAATTATGTGCCCTAACAAGTCCCTGGGGAGGCTTTGTTAGGAACAGCCCTCAGTGGGGCCCATTAATACTCCAAGTCACTTCAACTTTTCCTTCTGACTTTACCTTCTCAAGCGGTTGCATCATTCTCCTCTCAGTACCTGAGTTTCATAGACTCAGCACCAAAATACACCATGGAACTCATTAAAACAGAGAAAGTCCTAAGCAGCCATATCTCTCCCACAGTTTTCTTCACGTCTTTAAGACTTGTAGAGCTAATTGGAGAACTTTCATGGTGTAGTTAAGGAGGAAGATTTCAAGAAGCACCTGAAAAAAATCTTTTTCTCATCTTAAAGGATGCGTTTAGTTGAATTTCAGTTTGGAGCATTATTCTCCAACTGATATTGATCAAGGGTGTCTCCTTTGGAGATCTGCATAGGGAGGAAAAGAAGACTCTTGAGGTCTGACACTACATGGAGAACCTTGCTCCTCACCACCCCAGCCCTGACATCTCTCTCTTTGGCGCTTGCATCACTTTTCCTTCCACCAGACTTCGGCACAGAAGTCTGCAGCTGGATGTTACAGCTCCTTTGCACCAGCTCCCTCCTGCTTGCCATAGAGACCTGGATGCACACAGGCGCAGAAGGGTTTCTCCTTATTTCAAACCAAACAACAGGAAAACATGCAGCAATCTTCCAAAAGCAAAGCAAGCTCCTCATCCTGTATGCCTCCTGTGAGGTTTATGTTCCCAAAAGGATGACTGGACAAGAAGTCTTTTATACTGATAGACCAGAAATTATAAATGTTAAGATTAGAATTAATCCATATGATATTAATTCAATGATAAATGATGATGAGCTTTCTAAGGACACAATTAGACAGACTGCAGATAGATGGGCAAGCTTCAACTCCCTGAAGCTCAAAGCAGCACCTGGGTTGGTGAGGGTGCTCTGAGTGATCCAGGAGGAAGGGGAGGGCAAGCCAGGAGAACCATGGGAAGTGCACAGGACCAGACAGGCAGTTGGAAAGGGGACATTCAGCATGGACTGTTTAATCAAGACAGGTGGATGTACCTGGGAGATGAGGGAGCACACCATGATAGACAAAGCGATGACAATGCAAGTACAGGTGAACACCAGTATTTCTTTTTCTGTGATGAATATACATCCTGAAAATGCCTATTTCTTCATGAGAGAAACTACACTGTGTGACATTTTATGGAAGGGATTGAATCATTTGAGGTAATGAGTAGTTGCTTTATGACTTAAGTCCTGAAGAAAATACTGGGTACTGAGGCAGAGCTTTGCTGTCTGACCATAAGCAACCAGTGCCAAGGTCTTCAGAGTAGTTTACTCACATTTGAAATATTTCCTTGAAATCCCATTTCCTGGTTCTGCTTTCAATGAAATCATTAGGCCTCCAGAGGCTCTGGTGCATTTAGAGTAATTCCCTGGAATGGAAGCTGTCTGAAAGGACCTGCAGGAGACCAGAGCCCGTTGGTGGATAAGGTGGGGACAGGTGATGTTTCCCAGGCACCTCCACTGCCAGCAGTGCTCTTTCTCCTTGAAACTGCAGCCCAGCCCAGCACAGGAAACCACTTCAAGGTAAATTCCTTCTTCAGCCGTTTCTTGGGACAGACCTAAATTTGAAATGGCCATTGGGATCCCAAGACTCTCTCCCTCCTTCTTAGTAGGCACCTAAACATCCATTTACCATCGTGGGTCATCTGTGGGAAACTCAGGCTGAAAGACTCAAGAGCAGGACACTTCAAAGGGCTGAGGCAGAACCCATCAGCTTGCCTCACTTTGGGGAATCATCCCCTTCCAACTAGGGATATGAAAGTGAAAAATGTGAAATGACCCGTCAGGTCAATGCGCAGAGTAAGGGAAAGTCACACATATTGTGCTGGAGTGTCAAAAGGCAAAAAGCACTGCACTGTGCCTCAGAGTAATCAAGGAGACCTAATCCAGTTCATCTGTGAGATAAAGCAGAGTGAAGGACGTTGAGTTGTGTCCTAACATGAAGAAGGATGTACATCACTGCTGAAGGAGCTGTCTTATTGCGCCAGCACCAATGCAAATTATACAAGAACTATATCAAATAAAGGTAACGTTTCCAACCCTGGCCCTGTCACACCATGGGGCAGGGGAGGGACCTTTTTCAGTTTCAGCCTCTTTTTCAGAGAGGCTTTGCCCTCTCCCTGCGCACCACGGGGCAGAGCCTGGCCCTGAACGCTCCGTGAGCGCCGTGCAGGTCGTGGCAGGCTGCGGTGAGGGGACGAATGCCCTGGGCCCCCTTCCTGCTCTGCCCAGGCCAGCAAGGGCCCCGAGCGGCCTCGTGTCCCCTGCCCCTGCAGCTCGGGGCTCCCTTCCCCAGCCCTGGCTCTGCAGCACCAAGCCCTGCTGGGAGCCCTCCCCTGCATGCTGCCACCGCTCCCTGACGCTGCTGCTGCCCTCTGCCGGGCACTGCGAGACCCAGCCCAGCCCCTGCCCACCTCTCCCCACCGCAGCCTGCCCTTGCCTTTTCTTCCTGTCTTGGCCCTTTCCGCTTGTTCACTGAAGGTCTCTGAGACCTTTGTGCTGTGGCCTCGCTGTGTGCCCTGGCATTGCAGAGCTCCCATCAGCCCGGGCATCCTTTGGCTTAGCTTTACTGTGAAGACCCACTCGCTGCCCACCCAACACAAGGCACACGGCATCCCAGGAGAACCCTTAGGATATCCTGGTGGCTCCCGATACCTCCATGATGCCACCAGCCTTGTAATGTTTCAATTCCAGGAAGCTGCTTCTTGACCAGTCAGGGCCTCCAGGGGCACTGGGAATCCACCAGTGACGACTCAGTCCAGCCCTGACTCCCTCATCCCCCACCCCGTGCCCTCATGCCCTTGTGTCCAGGTGTCACCCAAGCACAAGAGTGAGGCCTTGAGCCTGGCACTCCCTGAGCGCCTTCTGCACTCCAGTTTGGGAAGAAGAGCCCTGAGCACCGAGCAACTTCACTTTTATTAACAAGATGCCACAAGAGAGGCCAGGTGTCATTTAGGAATAAACATGTTTACAGAAAACCTCTCGGTCAAAGAGAGGGTTGCTCATTTGGAAAAGAGGAATGAAAGCAAATATTTATGCGCAAACAGAATTTTAAAGAATACGTACCTAAAGGTCACAAATCGCCTGAGATTAACTTGAGTTAAACTAGAAAAGGGAGATAGCCAATTCATTGCCAAGTAAATATTACCACTAGAATCATTTTCTTCAGTGTGGCTTTCAGGTCCTGGTTCCTCATGCTGTAGATGAGGGGGTTCACTGCTGGAGGTACTACTACATATAAAACTGCCAGCAGCAGGTCCAAGGATGGTGAGGAGATGGAGGGGGGCTTCAGGTAGGCAAACATGATAGTGCTGATAAAGAGGGAGACCACGGCCAGGTGAGGGAGGCACGTGGAAAAGGCTTTGTGCCGGCCCTGCTCAGAGGGGATCTTCAGCACTGCCCTGAAAATCTGCACATAGGACACCACTATGAAGACAAAACAACCAAAGACTAAAGAAACACTAAACACAAGTGCCCCAGCTTCCCTGAGGTAGGCATCCGAGCAGGAGAGCTTGAGGATCTGGGGGATTTCACAGAAGAACTGGTCCACAGCATTGCCTTGGCAGAGGGGCAGGGAAAATGTAGTGGCCGTGTGCAGGACAGCATGGAGAAAGCCACTGCCCCAGGCAGCTGCTGCCATCTGGGCACAAGCTCTGCTGCCCACGAGGCTCCCGTAGTGCAGGGGCTTGCAGATGGCAACGTAGCGGTCGTAGCACATAATAGTGAGAAGGAAGTACTCTGCTCCAACGAAGAAGAATAAAAGGAAGACCTGGGCAGCACACCCTTGATAGGAGATGGCCCTGGTGTCCCAGAGGGAATTGGCCATGGCTTTGGGGAGAGTGGTGGAGATGCAGCCCAGGTCGAGGAGGGCGAGGTTGAGGAGGAAGAAGTCCATGGGTGTGTGGAGGCGGCGGTCGCAGGCTACGGCGGTGAGGATGAGGCCGTTGCCCAGGAGGGCAGCCAGGTAGATGCCCAGGAAGAGCCCGAAGTGCAGGAGCTGCAGCTTGCTCGTGTCTGCGAATGGCAGCAGGAGGAACTCACTGATGGAGCTGCTGTTCGTCATCTGCTGTTTAGAGGCATCAGGTTCTGCTCAAAGCATAGAAAGACATTAATAATGTACAACCCACTTAGCAGAGGAAAACTCCTACCGTTTCTCATTTAAACCTCCCCAAATGATTCTCCACATCCAGGCAGGCATATGGCAGGTCCCTTTCCTGAGTTCTACTTGGTCCTGCCTTAGGGTGTCCATGGGAGCAGGAGACTTTGCTGTGGGCAATGGAAGAGTCAGTCCTGCCCTACAGCCAGACATAAAGAGGAATTTGGTGTCATCTCAGATTTACTTTTCTGCTAGTATCAAAGACTTTTGCCCCAGTTTGGCTCACATTCAGACCAACTGCTCAGGAGTGCTGTTGGGATTTTTATTTTTATTTCGTATGTTTTATTCTAGCTGCCCCAAGACACCTGAAGCCTGCTTTTAAGTCAGAAGTCCAGGCATCTCTCCTGCACTCCAAGTAAGACCCTGTGAATCCTCAGAGACAAAGGGACTGTACCCTTACAGCCCATAGTCCTTTAAGAGAGAGTGTTAGGGCCCTAAGTCGATCAGTTCTGCTATCAGCTGCCCTCTGCTGCCATTTCTTTGATCTACAAGACAGTTGCACTCAGAAGTGCACCTGAAAAAAACCTGGATGCTGCTGAGAGCAGAAGAATCCAGGCTCCAAGTGCCCATCTCCAGACCCCTCACCCTGTCCCCGTACTCCCCTTCCCCCAAGCACCCCGAGGGCTCACTCCATGGGCAGGTGAAACCCCCATCCCCAGGCAGCCTGGGAACAAGAGCAGCAGCAGCACGGCCAGGTGGAGAAGCCAGGAGGAATGGCAGCGTGCTGCTGCCAGGGGAGGCAAGGCCAGGGAGGGACAGACGGACACTCAGCACACCCTCCTGTGCTGCAGCTCTGCCTGCAGAGGAGGCAGCTCCTGCTCATTGCAAATGATCTGTGCTCACCTCAAGCCCGCAGACACCTCCCAAAGGCAGGGCACTGGGCATCGGAGTGTTTGCAGCTCCCTAAGATCACCTAGGACAAAGCCTGAGAGGACCACAATGATGATGTTGGTGCAGTCTGTGGGCTGAGGTGTGGGAAGGGACTTTATAAATTTCATTGATGACATATTGGTCCCTCACTGCCATGTTCCAGGAGTCTCAGTCTCCTGTACAATCCTGACAGTCCATTACCATGAAACCTGCCTCCCCTCCACCGCAGGATTCTTCAAGCACAGGCTACAGACAAAGTCTTGCCTTTCAGGTATCAACTGCCTTGGTCTTTCTATTGAAACATCCAACCATAAATGCCATTCTCTACAGCATCTTCTACTCCTCGCTGGAGAAACAGAGAGACCCATCCTGACAGCCGCTATCAGCCATCGGATGTGCCAGCTGTAGAAGACCCCTCTGGTAACCCCACCTGCATGTTCCTGCTGCCAGAGCCTCACGGTGCCAAGAGCCTGCAGATCTGTCCTGCCACACGCTGCCCTCTGTTGCTGCGCTCCTCACTGCCTCCAAGCCCTCTCTCCTTCTCTCTTGTCCCCGTGCCAGCTGCGGTCAGAGCCCCCAGCCCTGCTGCGCTGTGCACAGGAGCTGCTCCTGGGCACAGCTGTCTCTCTGCACCAGGGCCCTCTTGCCACGAGCTCTCTCTGTCCCACGAGCCCGGCCCAGCTCAGCACCACACGCCCAGCCCAAGGCATTGGAATCCCCCCTCGGGGGGCTTTGCTGAGGAGCCCACAAACCTCAGGCACTGAGAGACAATTGAAGACATCTCTCCAGAAGTCCAAGTCAGAGGCAAGTTTCCTGCAGTGTCCCCCTGAGGGCCAGCCCTGACACAGCCTCCCTTGGAGCTCGTTAGAGCAGAGCATTGGAGGCAGTGAGGACAAGGAGACAAAGGCACTGTGAAGGTGACCCTGATGTGTAGGAAAACTGGATGTGTGTCACGAATGAAAAGGACCAGGCCTTGACCCCCAGCCCCTGGGAAGGGAGATCCTTTCCCTTCACGCACTGCTCAGGGCTCTTCGTGGGGCAGGAGGAGATGGGGATGTGCATGGCCAAGTGCAGGAGAATGGTACGAGCCCTGCCTGGTTCATGGGTGGGGGCGAGGAGGCAATGAGGCCCTGGTGCTTTACCGATAAGCTGTCTCCTCCTAGGCCTCAGTGGCAGAGACAACAGCCAGAGCCACGGACACAAAGACCTGGGTCCTGTTGGGAGTCTCAGCCTTGCAACAGCCTTTGCTCCTCTCCACACCAGGCTGTCCTAGGGACTCCCAGACCTGCACATCTTTCCCTGCTGGCTGCAGACCCTTGTCCATGTGGTGTCACACCGGATCTGAGCTGAGTCTAACTCAGATTTCCTTGGTGGCCATGCTCCTCGTAAGGCAGCTCTGTAGGAAGCTGGCCTGGTTCCTGGTGAGCAGCACCACTGCTCGTATGGCATCCCTCGTGGTGCCCAGGCCCTCCTCCTCCTGGGCACTGCTCACTCAGCAGGGTCCCAGTCTGCCCTGATGTGTGGGGTTCCTCTTCCTCTGCTGCAGGACTGGGCTCTTCTCCTTGTAAAGGTCAAGAGGTTTCTGTAGTCAAAATCCGGCCGTTTCTCTAGGTTTCCCTGGACAGTTGCTGCATTCTGTCTGCTGTTAATGTCTGCAGGCAGATGGCTCACCCTGATTATGCCGTCTCTCACAAGGTAACAGCAGCAGGAATTTGTAGGACAGTTTGGACAATACAGCAGTAACTAGTTGAATGGAATTGCAGCACAAACTCATATAAGGGTACAGGATAGAAGGTTGCCAGATTCCACATTTTTCTCTTCTTCCTTCTCATGCATGCTCTTATTTTGTCTGGAACTGAGTCCTATAAACAGTGCACCATACCAGCTAATAGGAAGAAAATTAATTCTATCCCAGCCAAAATGAGGACAATATCCACCCCATATTCCACACCATCTGCATCATGCTCAGCTCCAGTACTTTCTAATTAATCACCACCACCTTTTCTCTTTTGATATACACACAAAGATATCATGCCCTTAGTCTGTGGGTGTCCTGGTGTTGGCTAGGATCAAGTTAATTTTCCTCCTAGTAGCTGGTATGATGCTGTGTTTTGCATTGAGCATGAGCAGAATGATTATCACACACTGATGGCTTAGTTGCTGCCCAGCAGTGGAGGGCTGGGGGTGCCTGAGGAGCTGGGGGGGACAGAAGCAGGACAGCTGACCCCAAGTGGCCAAAGGGATGTTCCATACCACAGCCGTCATGCTGAACAATCAATATGGGGTGGCTGGCCAGGGTAGGGGGTACCACTGCTGCGGGACCGGCAATCACCATCATGGTCATTGTCATCATTGTTCGTATTATTTGTCTTCCCTTTCTGTCCTGTCAAACTGTCTTTATGTTGTTGTTTTTTTTCTTTTTTTTTTTTAGTTTATTTTATTTTTTTCCCCCTGCTCATTCTCTCCTGCATCCGCTGGGGGTGTAGCAGGGTGTGTGTGTGAGGGAATGGCTGTGTGGTGCTGAGCTGCCTGCTGCGTTAAACCACGCTCTTTTTGGTGCCCGACATAGAGCACAAAGTTTGAGCCAATGACAGATCTCACCACAGCATGTTAAAAGAAAGCCTTTATAAGCATGAGTTGATTTTAATGGTTGCTGATCACAAAGATGATTTTCCTTTTTTTTTTTTTTCTTTTTTTTTTTTAATCTCAGGTCTGTTGTGCTCGATTTCAGAACTGTGTTGTACAGCACGTGACTTCCTGTATGTCTCCCCTGTCGTGCTGTTTATCTTTTCTGATGGCTGCTTCAAGTTTATTCTTTTCTTGTATCGTGTAACACTGGCTTATGATATGATAAAATTCCTGGTCATGAAACTAATCTGGTACTTGTACTCAGCATTGCCATTACCTCCGTACCTTGGGAGCCATCTCTCAGAAACTATTAAGAATTACACTCTTGACCTTTTCTCCTCAGGAAAACAAGCCATGGGGGAGACAAGGGGAGGACACTTTTCCCCACTGGTTCACTCTCCCTTTCTCCTTCACCTCACCCTTCTCCTCCAGCCTAATTACAATAGCTCTTCAAAGCTTTGAATATCCTTGGGATGGTCAAACCAGCGTGTTCCTATTGTTATGTGTCCTGCATGTGTTTCAGCTTTTGTTTAATATCAAACAACCACTTAAGAATGCCATCCAGAGATCTGTCCGGAGGCAGAAGAGTGAGGAGTGGCAGGGAGTGTGGGAGGATCTGTGCAGGCACCTAGAGCAGGGGGCACCTCCAAAGCTTTGGAAATTCACCCCAGAACAAGTGCAGAATCCTAATGTTGTGGTTTAACCCGGCTGGCAGCTAAACACCACACAGCCATTCGCTCACCCTCCCCCCTCCCTCTCTGGGATGGGGGAGAGAAACGGGAAAGTGAAGCCTGTGAGTTGAGATAAAGACAGTTTATTAAGACAGGAATATAATAATAACAATAATAATAATAATAGTGATAATGATAATAGTATTAATAATAATAATGTGTATGAAACAAGTGATGCACAACGCAATTGCTCACCACCCGCTGACCGATGCCCAGCCTATCCCCGAGCAGCCGGCACCCCACCCCGGCCAGCCACCCCTATATATTGTTTAGCATGACGTCAGATGGTATGGAATACCCCTTTGGCCAGTTTGGGTCAGCTGTCCTGGGTCTGTCCCCTCCCAGCTCCTGCTGCACCCCCAGCCTGCTCGCTGGCAGGACAGAGCGAGAAGCCGAAAAGTCCTTGGCCTGGTGTAAGCACTGCTCTGCAACAATTAAAACATCAGCATGTTATCAGCGCTCTTCTCATCCTAATCCAAAACATAGCACCCTACCAGCTACTAGGAGGAAAATTAACTCTGTCCTAACTGGAACCAGGACACCTAAAAAACTGAAATGCTTGGAAAAGTGGTGTTATCACCCTGGCATTTCCAAAGAGACACATACCACTGCAGTGTGCTGGGTCTTGGCCTGTGCTTACAGAGCCACAATCAATGCCACTCCAACCTCTGTAACAAGCCCTGCAGCCACTCCAAACCCTCTGACAGACCCTGCAGCCACTACAGCATCTGCAAAATGCCCTGCAGCAACTCCAGCTCCTTTTATGAACCCTGTGTCTGGGCTAGAAAACCAATCTTTGTCTGTATCAGTTGCTCCTATATGGAAGAAAAAACAATGGATATGGAAGTCTGATCCAGAGTGGCCTGGAAGAGGAGGAAGCTCCTGAACTCCTGCAGTACATCGATGGCATCGTTGTGTGGGGTGACACAGCAGAGGAAGTGTTTGAGAAAGGGAAGAAAATACTCCAAATTCCTCTGAAAGCTGATTTTGCACTAAAAGGAATGAAGGTCAAGGGACGTGCACAAGAGATCCTGCTGCAGGCTGGCCAGGGTCAGGGGGACCAATGCTCAGGGACAGGCTGAGCATCGGTGAGGGGCTTCTCAGCAATTGCACAGTGCATCACTTGCTTTGTACATATTATTATAATTGTTGTTATTGTTATTATTGTTATTATTAGTATTTTAACTTCCTTTTCCGTCTTTTCAAATTTTAAATCATTCATTATTGTCTGGGCCCTTGTGCTTAGTGAAACAAATACACTTTGTCTACACATCAGGGTCACCTTCACTTTGCCTTTGTCTCCTTGTCCTCACTGCCTCCAATGCTCTGCTCTAATGAGCTCCAAGGGAGGCTGTGTCAGGGCTGGCCCTCAGGGGGACACTGCAGGAAACTTGCCTCTGACTTGGACTTGTTGAGAGATGTCTTCAATTGTCTCTCAGTGCCTGAGGTTCGTGGGCTCCTCAGCAGAGCCCCCCGAGGGGGGATTCCAATGCCTTGGGCTGGGCGTCTGGTGCTGAGCTGGGCCGGGCTCGTGGGACAGAGAGAGCTCATGGCAAGAGGGCCCTGGTGCAGAGAGACAGCTGTGCCCAGGAGCAGCTCCTGTGCACAGCGCAGCAGGGCTGGGGGCTCTGACCGCAGCTGGCATGGGGACAGGAGAGAAGGAGAGAGGGCTTGGAGGCAGTGAGGAGCCAACAACAGAGGGCAGCGTGTGGCAGGACAGATCTGCAGGCTCTTGGCACCGTGAGTCTCTGGCAGCAGGGCCATGCAGGTGGGGTTGCCAGAGGGGTCTTCTACAGCTGGCACATCCGATGGCTGATAGCACCTGTAGCGATGAGTGTCTCTGTTTCTCCAGAAGTGAGTAGAAAATGCTTCAGAGAATGGCATTTGTGACTGGACTTTTAAGGAGGAAGGCTAACACAGGGGTTACATTAAGGGTACTGTTTTTTCTGTAGTCTGTGCTTTCAGGTTACTGCAGTGGACGGAAGGCAGGTTTTGTGGTAGTTTGTTGTAAGGATTGTACAGGAGACTGAAACTCCTAGAGCATTGCACTGAGATTTCAGTATGGAAGCGATAAACTTCATAAAGTCCCTTCAGTCACCTCAGCTTAAAGACTGCACCAACATCAGGTTTGTGTTCCCCTCAGGATTTAACTGATCTAACACTGATCTGGCTCCAGGCAGCAGGGACATGGGCAGGCGCTGAGAGGGAGCTGCTGCCAGAAATGCTGTGCGAGGGAGGGCTCAGGCACCTCCCTGCCATCCCCTGCAGGGCAGGCGCCTTCCCTGGGACACCCCCTGCTCTCCTCTGCCCCCAGCACAGCCTCTGCCCTCAAGCCCCCGCTGTCCCCAGCAGGAGCTGCCTCCTCTGCAGGCAGAGCTGCAGCACAGGAGGGTGTGCTGAGTGTCCGTCTGTCCCTCCCTGGCCTTGCCTCCCCTGGCAGCAGCACGCTGCCATTCCTCCTGGCTTCTCCACCTGGCCGTGCTGCTGCTGCTCTTGTTCCCAGGCTGCCTGGGGATGGGGGTTTCACGTGCCCATGGGGTGAGCCCTCGGGGTGCTTGGGGGAAGGGGAGTACGGGGACAGGGTGAGGGGTCTGGAGATGGGCACTTGGAGCCTGGATTCTTCTGCTCTCAGCAGTGTCCAGGTTCTTCTCAGGACAACCACTGACGGTAATTATCCTGCAACTCAAAGAGATGTCAGCACAGCTGAGACCAGCACTGATGGACAGACTGGCTGTCGTCTCTGTGGGACGCTCTGCACTAAAGGGACAGTCTCTTTGCCTCTGAGGATCCACAAGGTTTTACTTGGAGTGCAGCAGAACGCCCAGGATTTATGCCTTAGAATCACTCCTCATGTGTGGTGGGGCAGCTAGAACCAAAAATACAAAACAAATAATTAAATAATATAAACAATTAAATAAGTAAATAAATCTCCACACTTCTGCTCTGCAGTTGGGTGAACTAGGAGCAAAACTGGGGAAATCTCTTTGATATCAGCAGTAAAAGGAATCTGAGACTACCCCATACTCCTACCATATTATTGCCTTGTTCTTACCATGCTACTACCTCTCGCTGTAGTGCAGGACTGATTCTTGCATTGCCCACAGATGAGTCCCCTGCTCCCAGAGACACTCAGGCAGAATCAGTGAAGGAGACCTTCAAAATATTTGCCTGGAAATGGGCAAATTTTGGTGATTTTAGGTGAGAAAATGGAAAGAGTTTTCCTCTGATATGCCTGTGGTACATTATCACTGCCTTTCTGATCCTTGTACAGGAACTCATGACCAGAATTAGCAGATGTCCAACAGCAGCTCCATCACTGAGTTCCTCCTGCTGACACTTGCAGACACGCGCGAGCTGCAGCTCCTGCACATCAGGCTCTTCCTGGGCATCTACCTGGCTGCCCTCCTGGGCAACGGCCTCATCCTCACCGCCGTAGCCTGCGACCACCGCCTCCACACCCCCATGTACTTCTTCCTCCTCAACCTCGCCCTCCTCGACCTGGGCTGCATCTCCACCACTCTGCCCAAAGCCGTGGCCAATGCCCTCTGGGACACCAGGGCCATCTCCTATCAGGGATGTGCTGCCCAAGTCCTCTTTTTACTCTTCTTCATTGGAGCAGAGTATTCCCTTCTCACTGTCATGTCCTACGACCTCTACGTTGCCATTTGCAAGCCCCTGCACTACGGGAGCCTCGTGGGCAGCAGAGCTTGTGCCCAGATGGCAGCAGCTGCCTGGGGCAGTGGCTTTCTCAATGCCGTCCTGCACACGGCCACTACATTTTCCCTGCCCCTCTGCCAAGGCAATGCTGTGGACCAGTTCTTCTGTGAAGTCCCCCAGATTCTCAAGCTCTCCTGCTCAGCTGTCCACCTCAGGGAAGGTCGGCTTCTCATGTTTACTGCCTGTTTAACCACTGGATGTTTTGTCTTCATTGTGGTGTCCTATGTGCAGATCTTCAGGGCAGTGCTGAGGATGCCCTCTGAGCAGGGCCGGCACAAAGCCTTTTCCACGTGCCTCGCTCACCTGGCCGTGGTCTCCCTCTTTTTCAGCACCATCATGTTTGCCCACCTGAAACCCCCCTCCATATCTTCCTCATCCCTGGACCTGGTGATTTCATTTCTCTACTCAGTGGTGCCTCCAGCAGTGAACCCCCTCATCTACAGCATGAGGAACCAGGAGCTCAAGGATGTCTTGTGGAAACTGATGCCTTGATGTGTTTCAAAATCAAGAAATTGCCCTTCTTCTTCTGCTTGATGTGGTTATTTTACTCAGGTGAACAGCTGAGCTCCACCACAACTGCTATCTCACTCTCCACTCCCCCTCCTCCAAGGTAAACAGGAAGAAAATATGATCAAAAGGGCTCAAGTGCTGAGATAAGAACTGGGAGATTAGTCTACAACTATCATCACGGGAAAAACAGATTCAGCATAGGGAAATTAGTAAAATTTATTGTCTATTACTAACAAGCTATAGGACTGAGAATCAAAGAAAACAAAATAAAAACACCTTTCCCCATCCACCCTCTTCGACCTCCTTCCCTCAAGCGTTGCAGGGGAATGGGGGGATGGGGGTTGCGGTCAGTCTGTCACACTTCAACTCCGCTGGTCCTTCACGGTCACACTCTGCCCCTGCTCCATTTGGGGTCCCTCCCACGGGATGCCGTCCTTCCCAAACTGAGCCTGCAGGGGCTGCCCACAGGCAGCAGCTCTTCTGGAACTGCTCCCACACGGCTCCGTACCATGGGGTCCATCCCCCAGGAGCAAACTGCTCCAGCACGGGTCCCCCATGGGTGGCAGCTCCCCCCAGACCCCCTGCTCCTGCGTGGGCTCCTCTCCATGGGCTGCAGCTCCGGCCCGGGGCCTGCTCCTGCGGGGGCTCTCCATCGGCCGCAGCCTCCTCCAGGCCACATCCACCTGCTCCACCGGGGGCTCCTCCACGGGCTGCAGCGTGGAGATCTGCTCCATGTGGGACCCATGGGCTGCAGGGGGACAGCCTGCTCCACCAGGGGCCTCTCCAGGGGCTGCAGGGGAACTTCTGATCTGTGGCTGGAGCACCTCCTGCCCTCCTTCTGCACTGACCTTGGGGTCTGCAGGGCTGGTTCTTACTCCTCGCTCTCCTAGCTGCTGTTGAGCAGCTTTCTGTTTTCGTTGTTGTTTTTCTATGTTTGTTTGTTTTTGTTTTCCCCTTTCTTAAATCTGCTCTCACAAAGGCTCAAACAACATCGTTTACTGGCTTGGCTCTCAGGAGCAGGTCCCTTTGGAGCTGGCTGAAACCGGCCCTTATCTAACATGGGGCAGCCTCTGGATTCTTCTCACAGAAGCCACCCCTGAAGCCTCCCAGTACCAAAACCTTGCCACGTAAACCCACTATACCCATCCCTGGAGGTGTTCAAGACCAGGTTAGATGAGGCCCTGGGCAACCTGATCTAGTGGGTGGCATCCCTGCCCATGGCAGGGAGTCACAGCTAGAGGATTTTTAAGTTCACTTCCAACCCGAGCCACTCAGTGCTTCTATGACATCCCTGCCTGTTCTTTCTAACTCAAAGCTGTGGTTGCCTGGGTTTTTGCCAAAGCCTGGGAGATCCCTGCAAACTCTTCTAGCTTCTTTTAAGTCCTGTTAATAATCCTCAGTCACCTAGGATGCCCTGGACCCAAACCTGCTTCTGTCTTTGCCAGAAGACAGAATCCCTCTGTCCCTCTATCCCAGAACTGAACTCCAAGTCCTCTTTCCCCTGCTACCCTCACATCAAACCTCAAGGTCCTCAACTTCAGCAAGGCCCCCCTATGCTCTTTCAGGCCTTCTTAATGCCCATAACACACTTACTGCTCTGCACACACCACTCTGTCCGGAGCTCCCACGTGTGTTACACTCCTACCCCTCTCCCCCTGCAGTAGTGGCACCTCACCACAGGAGGTTTTTTCATCTTCAAGCTCACAGGTGTTTCCAGATGAATGTAGCCCAGCCTTTGAAACACACCACCACTGCCAGCAGTGGTCTTTATCCCCGTAACTGCATCTGTGCCCAGCACGTCAAACCCCTTCAAAGACAAAACAGGGCTTTCTTGGGACTGACACAAAGTTGAAATGGTCATTTGCAAAGCAAGAAACCCTGCCTGATTCTTAGCAGACACATGAACATCCATGAAAAATCTTGGGTCATCTGTGGCAAACTCAGGCCGAAAGAATCAAAAGCATGTCACTTCAAGTGGCTGTGGTGGTACCCATGAGCTTGGCCAGTTTGGGAAATTGTCCCCTTCCAGCCAGGGTAACTAAAGTGAATAATTTAATTAATGGTTAATTTCAGGCAGGTCAAACTTCGGAGTAAAGGAACATCATGCATATTGTGCTATCGAGGCAGAAGGCAAAAAGCATTGTGCCTAAGAATTAGCAAGGAGGTCAAATCCAGTTCACGCGTGGTATAAAGCAAACACTCTAAGCATTGTGAAGGGCACTGGGATGTGGCCTAACATGAGGAAGGCTGTATGTCACTGGTGAAGGAACTGTCTTTCTTGTGCCATGACCAATGCAAATCATGCTGCAGTAAAAGGCCCAGACCGACACCAATGTATTGAAGGCTCACGGGCATGACTGGAAATTGACTTTCCAACACCTCTGACACAGACATCTCTAGGCAAGAAATGTGTCCTGGTAGCAGTAAGCCTTCTTGTCAATGGGGCAGAAGGCCTCCATTGCAAAATCGACATGGATGCTACCACTGCAAAGCTGCTGTCTAATATCATCCTTTGTCCATGGGCACTCTTCTGCACCACAGAGTTCAATCTCAGCACCCACTTTGTTGCTACCTTTATGCATGAGCGCTACAGACCCTAAACATAGCCCAGAATCATAGAAAAGTTTGGATTGGAAGGGACCTTAAAGATCATCTAATTCCAGCCCCCCTGCTGTGGGCAAAACACCTCCCATTGGACTAAAGCCCCATCCAACCTTGTCTGGAACACTTCCAGGCATGGGGCATCCACAACTTCTCTGGGCAGCCTGTTCCAGTGCCTCACCATCAGCATAGTAAAAGATTTCCTCCTTATATCTAATCTAAACCTACTGTCTTTTAGTTTAAACCTGTTTTAACAGGACAGAGGCTTGGCACGGATGGCTGATCCCCTGATACAGGCACTGAGCACTGCAGTGGGTGGATGGAGATGGCTTTGAAGCACAACTCAACCATAAACCTGGGCTGAGTGGCATGTCATGGAAATCATAGAATTTTTTTGGGTTGCAAGGGACCTCTAAAGACCAACTAGTCCAACCTTCTGCCATGGACAAGAACAATTTTCATTAGATCCAGTTGCCCAAAGTCCCATCCAGCCTGTGCTGGAAAACTTCCAGGGATGGGGCATCCATCAGGTGTTCTGGGCAACCTGAACAACTATAAGCAATAAACACAGTAAAGTCAGAGCTAACAAGACTACAGCTGAACGTGATATTCATTCCAAAGCTCCAGTTGCTGTTGGTGACCATCCAACCATCAAAGGAGAGGATCCTACTGGTGATATTCTCCATCTTTCTTCCCTCTTTCTAGGACATGTTGTATCTTCTCTATCTCTTGATGAATGTTAATCTTTTGTTGTGATAGTTACAAATGCCCTTTCACTCCCCTTTGGGCTGTATATTTCACTGTGGTATAGATGTGATCTATCCTTCCCATGGTTCTGGGAACCTGTGGTGGTTTTAATTGGGTGGGCAGCCGAGTTCCACCATGGCTGCTCTCTCACCCCCCTTCCTCTTTGAGGAGGGGGAGAAAATATGACACAAAGGGCTCAACGATAAGGACGAAGATAAGGACGGGGAGATCACTCAACAATTGTCGTGATGGGCAAAACAGACTCAGCGTCGGAAGATAGTAAGATTTATTGCCTATTACTAACAAGCTAGAGAAATGAGAAACAAAGGAAACAAACCAAAAACTCCTTCCCCCCATCCACCCTCTTCCACCTCCTCCACCTGAGCCGCACAGGGGAATGGAGGAAGGGGGTTGCGGTCAGTCTATGGCACTTCGTCTCCTCCTCTTCTTCTCAGTCACTCTCTGCCCCTGCTCCAGCGTGGATGGGGTCCCTCCCTTGGGATGCCGTCCTTCCCAAACTGATCCTGCATGGGCTGCCCACAGGCAGCAGCTCTTCATGAACTGCTCCCCCATGGCTCCGTACCATGGGGTCCATCCATCAAGAGCAAACTGCTCCAGCACAGGTCCCCCACAGGCAGCAGCTCCTGTCAGGTCACCTGCTCCTGCATGGGATCCTCTCCACGGGCTACAGGTGGATTTATTTTTATTTTTATTTTTTATTTTTATTTTTTATTTTTATTCATTTGTTACTGTTTGTTTGTTTTCTTATTAGACTGACTATACCTCAACTGATGAGTTCTTGGACTTTTTCTGTTTTTGATTCACATGGTGGCAGTGAGCTAACGGCTCTGTGGTTTTTTCCTGCCTGCCAGGTGCAACCAACAGCAGATGAGTCCTTGCCGAGCCCTCAGTCCCTACAAGACCGTGCTGTGACCCTGATTTCAGCACATGGATCTAGTGGAGAAACACGAAAGGCAAAGATCCTCTTTGTTGTCTATTCCTTGGAAATGTTCTTGACCATAGTTTTTTAAGAAGACATCAGCCTTCAAGCAGTGCCCTGAGGAGATTCTTTCTGAGTACTGAAATGCTTCTCTGGAGGCCGGCTGTGCCACTGCCGTGCCCACTGCCTGTCCCTGCCTGCAGTCCCAGCACAGCCCCACAGCAGTACTGGCACCAAGCTACAGGAGCAGCCGGGCCTGACCCCACCAGCAGGGCTCAGCACCAGAGGGGGGCAGTGGCAAGAGAGCAGCTCGGCATGTCCCAAGCGCTGGTGCTCCCTGGCCGTGCTGCTGGGATGGGACTCTTTTCCTCTGCAGCCCTGCACATGGCACTGCCCCTGCAGAGCCAGAGCAGCTCTCAGAGGAAAGAAGACAGAGAAGGCAGTGCACGCTCCTTTCTTTTATTTAAATTTGCAGACAGCCGGACTCCTCATATACAGAATCTCTGAGCTATACTCAACAAGACACATACAGACAGACTTAGAAAAGGGAAAAATAACGACATTTTATTGGGCAACAGGAGCCAAACTATAACTAAGAAAATCCTGTAACACTAATTAAAAAAAAAAAAAGCAAAAAAAAATTACAGAAGATTTATTGTTTCTGTAATAATTGACAGTGTGTTACATGTAAAATGAGAGGGGCAATGCACTGATCATTACACACACCTAGTCAACAGTTTCAACAGGGCATGCCTCAGCTCCTGGTTCCTCATGCTGTAGATGAGGGGGTTCAGTGCTGGAGGCACCACCGAGTACAGAACTGCCACCAGCAGGTCCAGGGATGGGGAAGAGATGGAGGGGGGCTTCAGGTAGGCAAACATGGCAGTGCTGACAAACAGGGAGACCACGGCCAGGTGAGGGAGGCATGTGGAAAAGGCTTTGTGCCGGCGCTGCTCAGAGGGCATCCTCAGCACTGCCCTGAAGATCTGCACATAGGACACCACAATGAAAAGGAAAAAAACAAAAAATAAAGAAACACTACACACAAGTGCCCCAACTTCCCTGAAGTAGGCATCTGAGCAGGAGAGCTTGAGGATCTGGGGGATTTCACAGAAGAACTGGTCCACAGCATTGCCTTGGCAGAGGGGCAGGGAAAATGTAGTGGCCGTGTGCAGGACGGCATTGAGAAAGCCACTGCCCCAGGCAGCTGCTGCCATCTGGGCACAAGCTCTGCTGCCCAGGAGGCTCCCGTAGTGCAGGGGCTTGCAGATGGCAACGTAGCGGTCGTAGGCCATGACCGTGAGAACATAAAATTCTGACAAAATCAAGAAGACAAACAGAAAGACCTGTGCAGCACACCCCTGATAGGAGATGGCCCTGGTGTCCCAGAGGGCATTGGCCATGGCTTTGGGCAGAGTGGTGGAGATGCAGCCCAGGTCGAGGAGGGCGAGGTTGAGGAGGAAGAAGTACATGGGGGTGTGGAGGCGGTGGTCGCAGGCGACGGCGGTGAGGATGAGGCCGTTGCCCAGGAGGGCAGCCAGGTAGATGCCCAGGAAGAGCCCGAAGTGCAGGAGCTGCAGCTCCCGAGTGTCTGCGAATGCCAGCAGGAGGAACTCACTCACAGAGCTGATGTTGGCCATTTCCTGATTCCTGACGCAGTTGTCTGTTAGAGAGGAAAAGGCAGAAGAAGTTAGAACAGACTTATCTCAGGAAAACCTATTGCAAGCCTTAGAGCACCCCTAGCAAGAGCCACTCTCTTTGCAGGAGAACCTTTCTGCAGCTGTCCTGCTTGAGCTGCAGCTGGTGCTGGCTGAGAGTGGCACTGGGAGCAGGGGCTGCTGTGGGCTCCAGAGGAGTCCTTCCTGCTGTGCAGCAGGAGGGAGGCAGGAACATGGGGGAAACTCAAGCTTGGTCTGTTTATCAGGTCAATGAAATTTGCAGTGCTGTTGCAAAGAACTCAAGCAACCAGTGTAGAGCAAGGCAAATATTCTTATGCTTAGGACAACAATCACACTCTTGTGTTTCCCAATAAGTGGAGACTGCTTAAAGCAGAGAAGCCCCAGTCCCAGTGCCTCTGGACAGAATTCTCACCTTGTTTCCAGGTGTCTCAGCAGGATCTCAGCTCATCCTACCTAACCACGGGTACAGAAACCTCACTCCAGCTGCCCACAGACAGCCATCCAGCAGCACGGACATGGCCTTAGCACTGAGGTGTCTCTTCCTTTGGGCACCTGGATAACACAAGGATGGCACAAGAGAGCTACATCCTGCTGGAGAGCAGCCTGCAGACAAAGAGGATGCCCAAAGAGAGAGCAGCATATTCACAAACTGGGGTGTCCCAATATTAGTCTGCATCCCCTGCAGTGTCTGAAGGAGGCTCGGCCACCCAGCTCTTGGCTGACCAGGGGCAGCTGGGTTCTGACACTCCAAGGGGCTTCTGCCGGACTTCCTCACCTCGCAGTGCCATCCAGCAGGACTCCCAAAGCCTACTGCATTGCCCACTGCCCTCCCAGAAACAAGACCCAGCAGGAGACCCTTCCAGGACGTGCAGCTGCATGGCTCTGCAGCCAGAGACGTACCTTGTCAAGGGCTGTGCAGATTTCTCCTGCAGGCAGCTCTCAGCATCCTCCCACTGCCAACTGCCTCCAAGCCCTCTCTCCTTCTCTCCTGTCCCCGTGCCAGCTGCGGTCAGAGCCCCCAGCCCTGCTGCGCTGTGCACAGGAGCTGCTCCTGGGCACAGCTGTCTCTCTGCACCACGGCCCTCTTGCCACGAGCTCTCTCTGTCCCAGGAGCCCGGCCCAGCTCAGCACCACACGCCCAGCCCAAGGCATTGGAATCCCCCCTCGGGAGGCTCTGCTGAGGAGCCCACGAACCTCAGGCACTGATAAACAGTTGAAGACATCTCTCCAGAAGTCCAAGTCAGAGGCAAGTTTCCTGCAGTGTCCCCCTGAGGGCCAGCACTGACACAGCCTCCCTTGGAGCTCGTTAGAGCAGAGCATTGGAGGCAGTGAGGACAAGGAGACAAAGGCAATGTGAAGGTGACACTGATGTGTAGAAAAGCTGGGTGTGTGTCACCAAGTACAAGGGCCAGGCCTTGACCCCCAGCCCCTGGGAAGGGAGATCCTTTCCCTTCACACACTGCTCAGGGCTCTTCGTGGGGCAGGAGGAGATGGGGATGTGCATGGCCAAGTGCAGGAGAAGGGTACGAGCCCTGCCTGGTTCATGGGTGGGGGCGAGGAGGCAATGAGGCCCTGGTGCTTTACCGAGAAGCTGTCTCCTCCTAGGCCTCAGTGGCAGAGACAACAGCCAGAGCCATGGACACAAAGCCCTGGGTCCTGTTGGGACTCTCAGCTTTGCTACAGCCCTTGTTCCTCTCTACACCAGGCTGTCCTAGGGACTCCCAGACCTGTAGCTCTTTTCCTGCTGGCTCTAGAACCTTATCCATATGGTATCTCACAGGATCTGATAACTCAGATCTTGGTGGGCATGGTCCTCATAAGGCAGCTCTGTAGGACGCTGGCCTGGTTCCTGGTGAGCAGGCACAACTGCTCGTATGGCATCCCTCATGGGGGATGTTCACGAGTCTATGGAGCTAGATGGGATCCCCCACTTGGTACTGAGGGAGCTGGCAGAAGTGCTCACCAAGCCGCTTTCCATCATTTATCAGCAGTCCTGGCTATCAGGGGTGTTCCCAGTCAACTGGTGACATGGAAATATGATGCCCACCTACAAAATGGCTGGAGAAAGGATCTGGGGAACTACAGGCCTGTCAGTCTGACCAGTGACGGGGAAGTTCATGGAGCACATTATCTTGAGTACCATCATGCAACACTTAGAAGACAACCAGGTTATCAGGCACAGTCAGGAGGGCTTTATCAAAGTCAGGTCCTACTTCACAAATCTAAACTCCTTCTATGACAAAGTGATGCACTCAGTGGATGACGTAATGGCTGTGGATGCGGTTTATCTAGACCTCAGTAAGGATTCTGAAACTGTTTCCTACAGCATTCTCCCAGAGAAACTGGCTGCTCGAGGCTTGGACGAGTATCTGCTTCCTTGGATTAAAAAGTGTCTGGGTGGCTGGGCCCAAAGAGCTGTGGGACATGGAGCTAAATGGAGTTGGAGGCCGTTCTGTAGTGGTGACCCCCAGGGCTCAGTTCTGGGGCCAGTTCCCTTGAATATTTTCATCAATGATCTGGACAAGGGGATTAAGTGCACCCTCAGTAAGTTTGCAGGGAACACCAAGTTAGAAGCGAGTGTTGGTGTGCTCGACAGTAGGTGGGCTCTGCGGAGGGACCTAGATAGGCTGGACTCATGGGCCAAGGCCAAATCTATGAAGTTCAACAAGGCCAAGTGCTGGGTCTTGCTTTTGGAGCACTTCAACGCCCTGCAATGCTGGGGGAAGGGTGTCTGGACAGCTTCCCATGGGAAAAGGAGCTTGGGATATTGGTGGAGAGTCAGCTGAATAGGAGCCAGCAGGGTGCTCAGGTGGCCAAGCGGGCCAACAGCATCCGGGCTTGTACCAGGAATGCTGTGGTCAGCAGGAGTAGGGAAGTGATTGTGCCTCTCTACTCGGCCCTGGTGAGGCCACACGTCAGGTATTGTGTTTAGCTGTGGGGCCCCCAGCATGAGAAGGACACGGATCTATTCGAATGAATCCAGAGGAGGGCCACGAGGATGATCAAGGGGCTGGAGCACCTCTCCTCTGAAGACAGGCTGTGGGATTTGGTGTTGTTCAGCCTAGAGAAAAGAAGGCTTTGGCGAGACCTTATGGCGACCTTCTAATACCTAAAGGGGGCTGTAGGAAAGCTGGGGAGGGACTCTTCATCAACTAGCGTAGTGATAGGACTACAGGAAATTGTTTTCAATTGAAAGAGGGTAGGTTTAGATTAGATATTCGAAAGAAGTTCTTTACTCAGAGGGTGGTGAGGCACTGGAACAGGCTGCCCAGAGATGTTGTGGATCCCCCCTCACTGGAAGTTTTGAAGGCCAGGTTGGATGGGGCTTTCAGCAAGCTGGTCTAGTGGAAGGTGTCTCTGCCCACGGCAGAGGGCTTGGAATTTTAGGATCTTTAAGGTCCTTTCCTACCCAAACTACTCTGTGACTCGCTAATTCTGTACATCCAAAACACAGCACCACACCAGCTCCTAGGAAGAAAAATTCAGTCTATCCCAGCTAAAACTTGGACTATATCCACCCCTTACTCCATACCATTGTTCCTATGTCCTACTCAGGTCTGACACTTTCTAAATAACTATCACCACTTTTCCTCTCTTTTGATATACACACAGAGATACCTTGCCCTTAGGCTATTTGTGTCCTGGTTTTGGTTAGGATTGAGTTAATTTTCATCCTAGTATCATAGAATCGTAGAATGGCTTGGGTGGGAAAGGACCTTACAGATCATCTAACTGAACTCCCCCCAGATTCCACCCACTAGATCAGGTTGGCCAAGGCCTCATCCAGCCTGGCCTTGAACACCTCCAGGGCTGGGGCATCCACAACTTCTCTGGGCAACCTGTTCCAGTACCTCACTACCCTTACAGGGAAGATTTTCCTCCTAATGTCTAGTCTAAATCTCCCCTCTTTTAGTTTAGACCACATTCTCCTGTCATTATCTACCCGAGTAAAGAGTCCTTCTCCAGTTTTTTTAAAAGACCCCTTTAAGGACTGAAAAGCTGCAAGGAGGTCTCCCTGGAGCCTTCTCTTCTCCAAGCTGAACAAACCTAACTCCTTCAGCCTGTCTTCACAGGCGAGGTGCTCCAGCCCTCTCATCATCTTTGTAGCCCTCCTCTAGATTTGCTGTAGGAGGTCCACATCCTTCTTGTGCTGATGGCCCCAAACCTGGACACAGTACTCCAGGTGAGGCCTCACAAGGGCAGAGCAGAAGGGGACAATCATCTGCCTCTATCTCCTGGACGCCCCTCTCTTGATGCACCCTAGGATGCAGTTCGCCTTTTGGGCTAGAAGCGCTCACTGCTGGCTCCTGTTGAGCATTTCATCTAGCAGAACCCCCAAGTCCTTCTCTGCAGGGCTGCTCTCAATGAGTTCTTCTCCCAGCCTATCCCCATGTCTGGGATTTCCCCAGACCAGGTGCAGCACCTTGCACTTGGACCTGTTGACCCTCCTTTGGTTCACATGGGCCCAAATTTCAAGCTTGTCCAGGACCCTTTGGATGGTATCCCTTCCTCTGTTGCATCAACTACATCTCTCAGCTGGTGTCTTCTGCACTCTTGCTGAGGATGCACTTGATCCCACTGCCCCTGTCATTGATAAAGATATTAAACAGTACCGGTGTCAGGATAGACCCCTGAGGGACACCACTCATCACCAGCCTCCACTTGGACATAGAGCCGTTGACCATCGCTCTCTGGGTGTGACCTTCAAGCCAAATCCTTATCCACTCAATGGTCCACCCATCAAATGCGTATCTCTCCAATGTGGAGACCAGGATGTCATGGGGGACTGTGACAACACAATTCCAAGTAGCTAACCCTATAACAGTTGGTCTTCCCTGTTGTCTAATGTGGTCGCTTTATTGTAGAAAGCCATCAGATTGGGCCAACAGGATTTACCCTTTGGTGAAGCCATGCTGGCTGCCTCAGATCACTTCTTTGTCTTGCATGTTCCTTGACATTGATTCCAGGAGGATCTTTTCCATGATCTTGCCAGGCACAGAGATGAGGCTCAACGTTTTGTAGTTTCCTGGGTCCTCCTTTCTACCCTTCATCAAAAGGGGAGTGATGTTTCCCTTTTCTCAGTCACCAGGACTTCACCCGACTGCCAGGACTCTTCAAATAGGATGGAGAGAGGCTTGGCAACTACATCAGCCAGTTCCCTAAGGACCCTGGGGTGCAAGTCATCAGGCTCCATAGACTTGTACTTGTTTAGTTTCACAAGGTGTTCCCAAACCTGCTCTTCACTTACAGTGGGTGGGACTTTGACCCCCAGCCTCCATCTGTGGGTTCAGGGAAATGAAAGACTTGGGAAGCCTGACTGGCAGGGAAGACTGAGGAGAAGAAGTTGCTGAGTCCCTCAGCCTTCTCCATGTCTGTCATTACCAGTTCACCCTTCTCACCCATCAGAGGGGGTACACTCTACTTGGCCCTTCGTTTCAGAGCCATGTATCTATAGAATTTCTTCATAATCTTTGCATCCTTTGGCAAGCTTAGTTCCATCCATGCCTTGGTTTTCCTTATCCCATCCCTGCACATCCGAAACAAAACCATGCGTGAGGGCCTGGAAAAAGGAACCCTGGACCACAGAAGCCATTCTGGAAACAAAATTTGTAGGTAGGAAGCGCAGTTTTGTGGAGGTGCAGAGCTGATGGGCACATTGTGCAGGATGCTTCTAAAGACCTTGTGCCCTTTTCCCTTCTGCCTACAATGCCACTTCTGTCTCAAGACTAGAGTAGCCAAGAGAGGTGAGACAGATGGATGGGATCAAGAATGTCATCAGAAAGCTGATCCCAATAAGATATGGGGAGGTCAGGAGCAGCCTGGACAAGAGAGATGTGAGATTTTGGAGTGGGAAGCAGTGCTTGGCCAGCAGAAATTAATGATTTCATAGAGGTAAGAGGGTTCATGTAATGTTGATGCTGTGGTAAAACTGACTTAAAACAGTCACGTATGGCCCTTACCTTACTTGAACCAGGAATTTTAATCCCTCGACCTAAGTGCTACTCCAACACTCTGAAAGAAATCCATTTTCTCTCTTGTTCACCCTGATCCCTTTTCTTAACACTAGCATTAAAATGCTCTACTTAACACTAGACTCCTTGGTAGACCTAAAAAACCCTAAACCATAGAGCTTGTCCATACCTTAGCCACAGACCTGACACAAAAAACAGAACACCAAACCCTCCCACTAAAACTTTGTTTAATCTCTAACCCAGAAAGTGAAAAACAAGTACCGATGGGGATACAGAGAGGTCAGCTCTGCCTCAGGCTCTCCTGCCCCAGCAGGAGGAATGGGACTGGGGCAGTGACTGGGAGGTCACTTCTGTCTCTGCAGCTGATAGGGCAGCAGCAGGAACATGTCACGCAAAGGGACTGTGAGGTCCCTTGTGTCTGGAGGTGGCAGGTCAGCCTTGGCTTCTCCCTGGGATGTGCACTTTGGGGCTGACATCTGCCAGTGGCCCTGCTAGGCCAGCAGAAGGCCCCTGCTTGGCATGCTGCCTGTGGGATCCCCTCTGCCTCCATCCCCAGGAGGACCCAGACAGAAAGAAGGCCCGCACAGGGCTTGTCCTGTCCCTTCTGCTTGAGGCCAGGACTGCACAGCAGGAGGCCCAAGGCTTGGCTGTGTCTAGCCAAGAAGCTGCAAGGCCAGCAGCAGGCCCAGGCCTTGGGAGATGCTGCTGAGGTGACTTCTGTCTGCTTGGCTGACAGGCCGCAGGGTGCCTGATGGGTTCGGATGCCTGCTTCAGGAGTGATTTCCGCCCTGATGGAGCTTTCTTTGGTAGAAGGAAAGAGCAGGAGAGAAAAACTGCCACAAAGTGCACCTTGGAAGGGTGGCATTGGCCACGAGGAGGAAGAAATGTCCCTCAAAGAGTAGTGCTGTGGTGCCAGAGATCACTCAAAGATTAGACCCTAGCTTTGTATTTCAGGGAATAGCTGGTGAGGGTTGATGAGACACTGGTGAAATGATGGAAATGCTGGGATGAGAGCAAGGTGGTGGAAAGAGAAGAGTGTTTGCAGACTTCAGGGAAATAGGGCAAAGTGTGGAACAGCATAGGAAAGCCTACAGAGGAGAAGGCAGAGGGTGCTGGTAAGAAGGGAAGGCCCCAACAGCCCTGACCTTTTTGTCCCTTTGGCTAGAGCTTCTGAGGAGACGAGATATAGTCATTGCAATGGGGCCTCATTGCTTCTTTGATACCTTGTGCAGGGGTGGGGAGGTATCCTAATGAAGTTCTTTTTGTGGCATCACACTGCCCACCACATCATACAGACCCCAAGAAGAGCCCTGAGCCAGACGGGGGGGGTGCAGGATCTCCCCTCCCAGTGGCTGGGGTCAGGCCTTGGCCCTTCTGCTTCACCAAAACCAAGCAAGACTTTTCTCAGCACAGCGCTTTGCCTGTCTGCAATCATGGCCTCCAATTATGTGCCCTAACAAGTCCCTGGGGAGGCTTTGTTAGGAACAGCCCTCAGTGGGGCCCATTAATACTCCAAGTCACTTCAACTTTTCCTTCTGACTTTACCTTCTCAAGCGGTTACATCATTCTCCTCTCAGTACCTGAGCTTCATAGACTGAGCACCAAAATGCACCATGGAACTCATTAAAATGCAGAATGTCCTAAGCAGACATATCTCTCCCATAATTTTCTTCAAGACTTGTGCAGCTAATTGGAAAGCTTTCATGGTGTAGTTAAGGAGGAAGATTTCAAGAAGCACCTGAAAAAAATATTTTCTCATCTTAAAGGATGTGTTTAGTTGAATTTCAGTTTGGAGCATTATTCTCCAACTGATATTGATCCAGGGTGTCTCCTTTGGAGACCTGCATAGGGAGGAAAAGCAGACTCTTGAGGTCTGACACTGCATGGAAAACCTTGCTCCTCAGCACCCCAGCCCTGACATTTCTCTCTTTGGCGCTTGCTTCACTTTTCCTTCCAGCAGACTTTGGCACAGAAGTCTGCAGCTGGATGTTACAGCTCCTTTGCACCAGCTCCCTCCTGCGTGCCTCAGAGACCTGGATGCACACAGGCGCAGAAGGGTTTCTCCTTATTTCAAACCAAACAACAGGAAAACATGCAGCAATCTTCCAAAAGCAAAGCAAGCTCCTCATCCTGTATGCCTCCTGTGAGGTTTATGTTCCCAAAAGGATGACTGTACAAGAAGTCTGCACACCCTGTGCAGGGGTGGGGAGGTGTCCTAATGAAGTTCTTCTCGTGGCATCATACTGCCCACCACATCATACAGACCCCAAGAAGAGCCCTGAGCCAGACGTGGGGGTGCAGGATCTCCCCTCCCAGTGGCTGGGGTCAGGCCTTGGCCCTTCTGCTTCACCAAATCCCCATAGACTTGTACTTGTTTAGGTTCATCAGATGGTCTCGAACCTGCTCTTCACTTACAGAGGGTGGGACTTTGCCCCCCAGCCTCCACGTCTGGGTTCAGGGAAATGAAAGACTTGGGAAGCCTGACTGGCAGGGAAGACTAAGGAGAAGATGTTGCTGAGTCCCTCAGCATTCTCCATGTCTGTCATTACCAGTTCACCCTTCTCATCCATCAGAGGGGGTACACTCTCCTTGGCCTTTCTTTTCTGAGCCATGTATCTGTAGAATCTCTTCCTGTTATTCTTTGCTTCACTTGATAAGCTCAGTTCCATCTGTGCCTTGGCTTTCTCAGAATCACAGAATCACAGAATAGTCTAGGTTGGAAGACACCTCCAAGATCACCTAGTCCAACCTCTGACCTAACACTAACAAGTCCTACACTAAACCATATCACTAAGCCCAACATCTAATCGTCTCTTAAAGACCTCCAGGGATGGTGACTCAACCACTTCCCTGGGCAGCCCGTTACAATGCCTAACAACCCTTTCAGTAAAGAAGTTCCTCATAATATACAACCTAAACCTCCCCTGGCGCAACTTTAGCCCATTCCCCCTCATCCTGTCACCAGGCACGTGGGAGAATAGACCAACCCCCACCTCGCTACAGCCTCCTTTAAGGTACCTATAGAGAGCGATAAGGTAGCCCCTGAGCCTCTTCTTCTCCAGGCTTAACAATCCCATCTCCCTCTGCCACTCCGCGTAAGACTTGTTCTCTAGACCCCTCACCAGCTTTGTCGCCCTTCTCTGGACTCTCTCGAGCACCTCCATGTCCTTCTTGTAGCGAGGGGCCCAAAACTGAACACAGTACTCGAGGTGCGGCCTCACCAGAGCTGAGTACAGGGGGTCAATCACTTCCCTAGACCTGCTGGCCACACTGCTTCTTATACAAGCCAGGATGCTGTTGGCCTTCTTGGCCACCTGAGCACCCTGTTGGCTCATGTTCAGCCGACTATCAACCAGTACTCCCAGGTCCTTCTCTGCCAGGCAGCTTTCCAACCACTCATCTCGCAGCCTGTAGCTCTGCTTGGGGTTGTTGCGCCCCAGGTGCAGGACCCGGCACTTGGCCTTGTTGAACTTCATACAGCTGGCCTCAGGCCATCGGTCCAGCCTATCCGGATCCTCCTGCAGAGCCTTCCTACCCTCGAGCAGCCGGACACACGCACCTAACTTGGTGTCATCTGCAAACTTCCTGAGGGTGCACTCAATCCCCTCATCCAGGTCATCGATAAAGATATTAAAGAGGACTGGCCCCAGTACGGAGCCCTGGGAGACTCTGCTAGTGACCGGCCTCCAACTGGATTTGGCTCCATTCACAACTCTTTGGGCCCGGCCATCCAGCCATTTTTTAACGCAATGAAGCGTACGCCAGTCCAAGCCACGAGCAGCCAGTTTTTTTAGGAGAATGTTGTGGGAAACAGTGTCAAAAGCCTTACTGAAGTCAAGGAAGACCACATCCACAGCCTTCCCCTCATCCACTAAGCGTGTCACTTTGTCATAGAAGGAGATCAGGTTCGTCAAGCAGGACCTGTCTTTCATAAACCCATGCTGACTGGGCCTGATCCCCTGGTTGCCCTGCGAGTGTCGCGTGTTGACACTCAAGATAATCTGCTCCATGAGCTTCCCTGGCACTGAAGTCAAACTAACAGGCCCATAGTTCCCCCGGTCTACCCTGCGGTGCTTCTTATAGATGGGCATCACGTTTGCTAGCCGCCAGTCGACTGGGACCTCCCCTGATAGCCAGGACTGCTGATAAACGATGGAAAGCGGCTTGGCCAGCTCCTCCGCCAGTTCTCTCAGTACCCTTGGGTGGATCCCATCCGGCCCCATCGACTTGCGTACATCCAAGTGCTGTCGCAGGTCGCCAACCATTTCCTTGTGGAAAGTGAGGGCCACATCCTGCTCCCAATCCCCTTCCACCAGCTCAGGGCACTGGGTATCCAGAGAACAACTGGTTTTGCCACTAAAGAATGAAACTTGCATTTACTCTTGTGCTCACCCTAATCCCTGCCCTTAACACTAGCATTAAAATCCTCTATTAAACCTAGACTTCTAGGCAGACGTAGAACAAAAAACTATTCCACAAAGCTTGCCCATAACCTAAACACAGACCTGACACCAAAAGCAGACCAACACATTTGCTAAATTTCTAATCCAGAAAAGTGAGCCCTAGTCCCAAAGAGACAAGAGAGGTCAGCTCTGCCTCAGGATGTCCTGCCCCAGCAGGAGGAATGGGACTGGGGCAGTGACTGGGAGGTCACTTCTGTCTCTGCAGCTGATAGGGCAGCAGCAGGAACGTGTCACGGAAAGCGACTGTGAGGTTCCTTGTGACTGGAGGTGGTAGGTCAGCCTTGGCTTCTCCCTGGGATCTGCACTTTGGGGCTGACATCTGCCAGTGGCCCTGCTAGGCCAGCAGAAGGCCCCTGCTTGGCATGCTGCCTGTGGGATCCCCTCTGCCTCCATCCCCAGGACGACCCAGACAGAAAGAAGGCCCACAGAGGGCTTGTCCTGTCCCTTCTGCTTGAGTCCACGACTGGACAGCAGGAGGCAAAAGGCTTGGCTGTGTCTAGCCAAGAGGCTGCAAGGCCAGCAGCAGGCCCAGGCCTTGGAAGATGCTGGTGAGTGTCTATGATGAGACTCTAACTTTGTGTTTCAAGGAACAGCTGGTGAGGGTTGATGAGACACAGGTGAAATGATGGAAATGCTGGGATGAGAGTAAGGTGGTGGAAAGAGAAGGGTGTCTGCAGACTTCAAGGAAATAGGGCAAAGTGTGGGACAGCATAGGGAAGCCTGCAGAGGAGAAGGCAGAGGGTGCTGGCAGGAATGGAAGGCCCCAACAGCCCTGATATTTTTGTCCCTTTGGCTAGAGCTTCTGAGGAGACGAGATATAGTCATTGCAATGGGGCCTCACTGCTTCCTTGATACCCTGTGCAGGGGTGGGGAGGTGTCCTAATGAAGTTCTTGTCGTGGCATCACACTGCCCACCACATCATACAGACCCCAAGAAGAAGCCTGAGCCAGACGTGGGGGTGCAGGATCTCCCCTCCCAGTGGCTGGGGTCAGGCCTTGGCCCTTCTGCTTCACCAAAACCAAGCAAGACTTTTCCCAGCACAGCGCTTTGTCTGTCTGCAATCATGGCCTCCAATTATCTGCCCTAACAAGTCCCTGGGGAGGCTTTATTAGGAACAGCCCTCAGAGGGGCCCATTAATACTCCAAGTCACTTCAACTTTTCCTTCTGACTTTACTTTCTCAAGCGGTTACATCATTCACATCTCAGTACCTGAGCTTCTTAGACTGAGCACCAAAATACACCATGGAACTCATTAAAACAGAGAAAGTCCTAAGCAGCCATATCTCTCCCAGAATTTTCTTCATGTCTTCAAGACTTGTTCAGCTAATTGGAGAGCTTTCATGGTGTAGTTAAGGAGGAAGATATCAAGAAACACCTGAAAAAATACACTTTTCTCATCTTAAAGGATTCGTTTAGTTGAATTTCAGTTTGGAGCATTATTCTCTAACTGATATTGATCCAGGGTGTCTCCTTTGGAGACCTGCACAGGGAGGAAAAGCAGACTCTTGAGCTCTGACACTGCATGGAAAACCTTGCTCCTCACCACCCCAGCCCTGACATTTCTCTCTTTGGCGCTTGCATCACTTCTCCTTCCACCAGACTTCGGCCGAGAAGTCTGCAGCTGGATGTTACAGCTCCTTTGCACCAGCTCCCTCCTGCGTGCCTTAGAGACCTGGATGCACACAGGCGCAGAAGGGTTTCTCCTTATTTCAAACCAAACAACAGGAAAACATGCAGCAATCTTCCAAAAGCAAAGCAAGCTCCTCATCCTGTATGCCTCCTGTGAGGTTTATGTTCCCAAAAGGATGACTGGACCAGAAGTCTTTTATACTGATAGACCAGAAATTTTAAGTGTTAAGATTAGAATTAATCCATATGATATTAATTCAATGATAAATGATGAAGAGCTTTCTAAGGACACAGTTAGACAGACTGCAGATAGCTGGGCAAGCTTCAACTCCCTGAAACTCAAAGCAGCAACTGGGTTGGTGAGGGCGGTCTGAGTGATCCAGGAGGAAGGGGAGGGCAAGTCAGGAGAACCACGGGAAGTGCATAGGTCCAGACACGCAGCTGGAAAGGGGACATTCGACATGGACTGTTTAATCAAGACAGGTGGATGTACCCGGGAGATGAGGGAGCACATCATGATAGACAAAGCGATGACAATGCAAGTACAGGTGAACACCAGTTTTTCTTTTTCTGTGATGAAAATACATCCTGAAAATGCCTATTTCTTCATGAGAGAAACTACACTGTGTGACATTTTACGGAAGAGTTTGAATCAATGGAGGTAATGAGTAGTTGCTTTATGACTTAAGTCCTGAAGAAAATACTGGGTACTGAGGCAGAGCTTTGCTGTCTTACCATAAGCAACCAGTGCCAAGGTCTTCAGAGTAGTTTACTCACACTTGAAATATTTCCTTGAAATCCCATTTCCTGGTTCTGCTTTCAATGAAATCATTAGGCCTCCAGAGGCTCTGGTGAAGTTAGAGTAATTCCCTGGAATGGAAGCTGTCTGAAAGGACCTGCAGGAGACCAGAGGCCGTTGGTGGATACCGTGGAGACAGGTGATGTTTCCCAGGGCACCTCCACTGCCAGCAGTGGTCTTTCTCCTTGAAACTGCAGCCCAGCCCAGCACAGGAAACCTCTTCAAGGCAAATTCCTTCTTCAGCCATTTCTTGGGAGAGGCCTAAATTTGAAATGGCCATTGGGATCCCAAGAAACTCTCCCTCCTTCCTAGTAGGCACCTAAACATCCATTTACCGTCCTAGGTCATGTGTGGAAAAGTCAGCCTGAAAGACTCAAGAGCAGGACGCTTCAAATGGCTGAGGCAGAACCCATCAGCTTGCCCCACTTTGGGGAATCATCCCCTTCCAACTAGGGATATGAAAGTGAAAATGTGAAATGAACCGTCAGGTCAATGCGCAGATGAAGGGAAAGTCACACATATTGTGTTGGAGTAGCAGAAGGCAAAAAGCACTGCACTGTGCCTCAGAGTAACCAAGGAGACCTAATCCAGTTCATCTGTGAGATAAAGCAGAGTGAAGGACGTTGAGTTGTGGCGTAACATGAGAAGGACGTACATCACTGGTGAAGGAGCTGTCTTTTTGTGCCATCACCAATGCAAATTACACAAGAACTACATCAAATAAAGGTAACCTGTCCCATCCTGGCCCTGTCACACCATGGGGCAGCAGAGGGATCTTTTTCAGTTTCAGCCTCTTCAGAGAGGCTTTGCCCTCTCCCTGCGCACCACGGCGCACAGCCTGGCCCTGGACGCTGCGTGAGCGCCGTGCAGGTCGTGGCAGGCTGCGGTGAGGGGACGAATGCCCTGGGCCTCCTTCCTGCTCTGCCCAGGCCAGCAAGGGCCCTGAGCGGCCTTGTGTCCCCTGCCCCTGCAGCTCTGGGCTCCCTTCCCCAGCCCTGGCTCTGCAGCACCAAGCCCTGCTGGGAGCCCTCCCCTGCATGCTGCCACCGCTCCCTGACGCTGCTGGTGCCCTCTGCCGGGCACTGCCCAGCCCTGCCCAGCCCCTGCCCTCCTCTCCCCACCTCGCGGACCTCTCCCCAGCCCAGCAGCCCAGGCTGAGCTGGCCCCAGGGCAGTGCCTACCGCAGGCTACTGCAGGGCTCTGGGCACGGCCAGCACAGCCCCAGCCCCTCGCAAGGCACCGCAGCTGCTGGCACAAAGGCGGCTCTGGGCCTCCCCAGCAGCCCCCGTGCTGCTGCCAGCCATGGCTCAGGAGATGGTGGGCATAGAGCTGGTGGTGCTGCTCTGCAGAGCCAGGGGTTTTGGTGTCCTTGGTCATCCAGGGATCTCCGCTCTGCCCATTCTGCTCAGGGTGGGCAGCAGACTAAACTCAGTGGGGATCTCTACTGCTTAGCCCCTTTCCATCTCCCCTTATGGCTCAGCAGCACAGGGCAGTGCTTTCGCAGGACCATGGGGTTTCTCTAATGGCATAAAGGGCAGGCGAGTGCTACACTAGGTCGCAATTGTGGGGTTTCAGAGAGGTTGTCCTTAACTACACTGGACTTTCATGTGCCTTTGCCAGCTGGCTCCTCTAAACCCTTCTGGAATTGCAGAGCCCTCTTTAACTCATGGGCTCCTCATTTTCACCTTTTCCTTTACCTTTCTCTACCAAATTAAACCACAGACGGTTCACTCAGGGGTCTGGCGAACAAGTCTTACGGGGAGCAGCTGAGGGAGCTGGGGTTGTTCAGCCTGGAGAAGAGGAGGCTCAGGGGCGACCTTATCGCTCTCTATAGGTACCTTAAAGGAGGCTGTAGCGAGGTATGGGTTGGTCTATTCTCCCATGTGTCTGGTGATAGGAAGGGGGGATGGGCTAAAGTTGCACCAGGGGAGGTTTAGGTTGGATATTATAGAATCATAGAATCATAGAATATCCTGAGTTGGAAGGGACCCTTAAGGATCACCAAGTCCAGCTTCTGGCACCACACAGGTCTGCCCAAAAGTTTAGACCATGTGACTAAGTGCACAGTCCAATCGCTTCTTAAATTCAGATAGGCTTAGTGCAGTGACTACTTCACTGGGGAGCCTGTTCCAGTGGGCGACCACCCTTTCGGTGAAGAACCTCTTCCTTTTGTCCAGCCTAAACTTCCCCTGCCTCAGCTTGACACCATTCCCGCAGGTCCTGTCACTGGTGATAATGGAGAATAGGTCACCTGCCTCTCCACTCTCCCTCGTGAGGAAGTTGTAGACTGCGATGAGGTCTCCCCTCAGCCTCCTCTTCTCCAGGCTGAATAGGCCCAGTGACCTCAGCTGCTCCTCATATGTCTTCCCCTCTAGGCTCTTCACCATCTTCGTCACCCTCCTCTGGACACTCTCCAACAGTTTAATGTCCTTCTTGTACTGTGGTGCCCAGAACTGCACACAGTACTCGAAGTGAGGCCGCACCAGCGCAGAGCAGAGCAGGACAATCACCTCCCTCGACCGACTAGCAATGCCGTGTTTGATGCACCCCAGGATACGGCTGGCCCTCCTGGCTGCCAGGGCACACTGCTGGCTCATTCAACTTGCTGTCAACCACAACCACCAGATCCCTCTCTGCGGGGCTGCTCCCCAGCGTCTCATCGCTCAGTCTGTACGTATAGCCAGGGTTGACCCATCCCAGGTGTAGGACCCAGCACTTGCCCTTGTTAAACTTCATGTGGTTGGTGATTGCTCAGCTCTCCAGTCTGTCCAGGGAGAGATATTAGGAAGAACTTCTTTACCGAAAAGTTTGTTAGGCATTGGAATGGACTGCCCAGGGAAGTGGTTGAGTCACCATCCCTGGAGGTCTTTAAAAGACGTTTAGATGTTGTTCTTAGTGATATGGTTTAGTGAAGGACTTGTTAGTGTTACGTAAGAGGTTGGACTAGGTGATCTTGGAGGTCGCTTCCAACCTAGATGATTCTGTGATCCTGTGATTTTGTGATTCATTAGTTGAGGAACCGCTGCCAACCCAGACTCGCAAACTGTCCTTGGATATCAACTGACATATCCTGACAGTTCTGTACTCCACTCCAGAATGTTATTTGCCATCAACCCCAGCACCACTATGACAGTCCCATGCAGATATGTCAAAGGCCAGTTACTGTTTGCTGGGCTATGTGCAACCAAGAAGGGAGCTCCCAGTCCAGTCCTTGGTCCCACACTGGTCACTCTGGGACTCTGATTAATGGTGAAGCCCAGAAAAGCAAGAGACCTGTCAATGGAGCAGCCCCTTGGGTGTATTCCTGACACCAGGTTTGTGAAGAGGTGTGCAGAAATGTGACAGAGAGGTCTCTGTAGAGACAACAGGACTATCACTGAGGCCCTGCTGCTGGCCATGGCCATCGCTCCAGGAAGCAGCAGCCCCGACCCGAAGGCAGCAGAGAGGCAGAGCTCAGCAGGCAGTGAGGGGCAGCCGCGAGGGCCAGCGGGGCTGCTCCTCCCTGTGGCAGCTGGGCTCTGGGCCCTGAGCCCCTTCTGCATGCTGGGGCTGCTCCCCCAGCTGCACAGGAGATGGGAAGAGAGGGGACCTGAGACCACTGAATTTCTCATGGCTTCTTTATTGTCTTTATGTACACAAGATGCCCAGTTCTATAGATACATGAGAGGACTGGATCAACTTAAATAGAATAATCAAAGATGAGAGCATAAGAATAAAAATATTTAAATAAAAATAATATCATAACACTTGTGAGAAAACCATACTGAACACAAAGAACAACAAAATATTGTCATAATACTTTCTGAGTGTCCTTGTTGTCCTCTTAAGATAATTGGTCCCTTATCAGTGTTGGAGAAGCATGTATCAAAAGAGTTTCCTCAGGGCATCCTTGAGCTCCTGGTTCCTCACACTGTAGATAAGGGGGTTCACTGCTGGAGGCACCACCGAGTACAGAAATGACAACACCAGATCCAGGGATGGGAATGATTTGGAAGGGAGTTTCAGGTAGACAAACATAATGGCACTGACAAACAGGGAGACCACGGCCAGGTGAGGGAGGCACGTGGAAAAGGCTTTGTGCCGGCCCTGCTCAGAGGGCATCCTCAGCACAGCCCTGAAGATCTGCACATAGGACACCACAATGAAAAGAAAACACCCAAAGGCTAATGCGCCAATAACCACAAGAGGTCCAAATTCCCTGAGATAAGAAATGGAGCAGGAGAGCTTGAGGATCTGGGGGATTTCACAGAAGAACTGGTCCACAGCATTGCCTTGGCAGAGGGGCAGGGAAAATGTAGTGGCCGTGTGCAGGACAGCATGGAGAAAGCCACTGCCCCAGGCAGCTGCTGCCATCTGGGCACAAGCTCTGCTGCCCACGAGGCTCCCGTAGTGCAGGGGCTTGCAGATGGCAACGTAGCGGTCATAGGCCATGACGGTGAGAAGGGAAAACTCTGCTCCAGCAGAGACAGTGAACAGAAAGACTTGAGCTGCACATCCCTGATAGGAGATGGCCCTGGTGTCCCAGAGGGAATTGGCCATGGCTTTGGGGAGGGTGGTGGAGATGCAGCCCAGGTCGAGGAGGGCGAGGTTGAGGAGGAAGAAGTCCATGGGGGTGTGGAGGCGGTGGTCGCAGGCTACGGCGGTGAGGATGAGGCCGTTGCCCAGGAGGGCAGCCAGGTAGATGCCCAGGAAGAGCCCGAAGTGCAGGAGCTGCAGCTCCCGCGTGTCTGCGAATGCCAGCAGGAGGAACTCGCTCACAGAGCTGCTGTTGGGCATTTCCTGTCTTTGGTCATGGACACAGCCAAATGAGAAAAAAAAAAAAAAAAAAAAAAAAAAAAAAGACAGTGTTATGAGTAAAATCTGTGAGCAAGATTCAGCTAATTCCCAAATGAAGCCTTACATTCCCTGTTTCCAAGAGGACCTCTGTCTGTCTCCCTGTCTGGAGCCCTGCTCTGTGCTTGCTGAGTGTCCTGTACACTGCAGCTGCCTCTGCCCAGCAGCTCCCAGTGAGCCTGCTCTGCTCCATTGGAGGTCCCAAGAGGGCAGGTTCCTGGGAAGGGGCTCCCTCGGTTGAGTGAGGGGTGTTTGGCTGTGTGACTCCGTGTGCATCTTCCCTGTCCAACACCCAGGAGACAAAAGCAGCAGGTGGATCGTGCGTGTCTGGCCGGAGAGAGCAGGGAGCATCTCCTCCTGCCTCACCCTCCGTGCACAGCACTCCCTGTCAGAATCAGGCACCAGCAGCTGCCACGCTGGGCAAGGCAGAGAAGCAGACATGGGCAGGCAGGGCGGACCCAACGCGGTGCCGAGGCTGCGGTGTCGGTGAGGTAGAGCCTGTCCTCACACCCCTGTGCCATCTGCCCGGCACAGCCAGCAGAGGGAAAAGAGCTCTGGAGTGCAAGAAGCGTTGGGAATGTGCTCCTTGTCGTATGGTAGGAATTTGGGTGTAAGTTTAATTGTCTAGGTTCAATGCAAGAGGAAGTTCCATCATCTGTGCAAACCCTACAACTCTGTTAACACAGAGGCTGCCCCAGAATTAGAGCAGGAAAAGGCAGGCAGAGACTGCAGAAAGTGCCTTCTCTTTGCAGGCAGCCCCTGCCCTGCCCTTCCTCTGCCCAAGGCTGCCCTGCAGCACCTTCTCCTCCACACTGCACAAGCCACGAGAGACATCCTGGCAGCTCCTGGCCAGGCAGAGACGTCCCGGACCCAGGAACCCCTTCCAGGAACCTCCCCTGCACTACCCTGCAGCCAGAGACTTACCGTGTGCAGGGCTGTGAAGGTTTCTCCTGCACTGAGCTCTCCTCCGTTTGCACCCTGCAGGCTGCCTGGAATCCCTTTCTGCCTGGGTGCCTGCGGTCAGAGCCCCCAGCTCTGCTGCGCTGTGCACAGGAGCTGCTCCTGGGCACAGCTGTCTCTCTGCACCAGGGCCCTCTTGCCACGAGCTCTCTCTGTCTCAGGAACCCGGCCCAGCTCAGCACCAGATGCCCAGCCCAAGGCATTGGAATCCCCCCTCGGGGGGCTTTGCTGAGGAGCCCACGAACCTCAGGCACTGAGACACAATTGAAGACATCTCTCAAGAAGGCCAAGTCAGAGGCAAGTTTCCTGCAGTGTCCCCCTGAGGGCCAGCACTGACACAGCCTCCCTTGGAGCTCGTTAGAGCAGAGCATTGGAGGCGGTGAGGACAAGGAGTCAAAGGCACTGTGAAGGTGACCCTGACGTGTAGACAAAGTGGATGTGTTTGACCAAGCACAAGGACCAGGCCTTGACCCCTGGCCCCTGGGAGATCCTTTCCCTTCACACACTGCTCAGGGCTCTTCGTGGGGCAGGAGGAGATGGGGATGTACATGGCCAAGTGCAGGAGAATGGTACGAGCCCTGCCTGGTTTATGGGTGGGGGCGAGGAGGCAATGAGGCCCTGGTGCTTTACCGATAAGCTGTCTCCTCCTAGGCCTCAGTGGCAGAGACAACAGCCAGAGCCATGGACACAAAGCCCTGGGTCCTGTTGGGACTTTCACCCTTGTCACAGCCCTTGCTCCTCTCCACACCAGACTGTCCTAGGGACTCCCAGACCTGCACCTCTATCTTTGCTGGCTACAGAGTCTTGTCCCTGTGGTGTCACACCGGTTCTGAGCTGAGTCTGATAACTCAGATTTTCTTGGTGGCCATGCTCCTCGTAAGGCAGCTCTGTAGGAAGCTGGCCTGGTTCCTGGTGAGCAGCACCACTGCTCGTATGGCATCCCTCGTGGTGCCCAGGCCCTCCTCCTCCTGGGCACTGCTCCCTCAGCAGGGTCCCAGTCTGCCCTGATGTGTGGGGTTCCTCTTCCTCTGCTGCAGGACTGGGCTCTTCTCCTTGTAAAGGTCAAGAGGTTTCCGTAGGCAAAATCCTGCAGTTTCTCAAGGTTTCCTCGGACAGATGCTCCTTTCTGTCAGCTGTTCTTGTCTGCAGGCAGACAGTTCAACCTTCGTGTGATTGTGCTATCTCTGACAAGACAGCAGCATCAAGAGTTGCAGAAAAGTTCAGATAATACAGGAGTAATCAGCTGAATGGAATTTCAGCACAGTCACAGAAGGGCAGGGGATGGAGGGCTGCCAGGTTCCACCTTTTCTGTTCTTCCTTCTCATGCATGCTTTCAGTTTGTCTGGAGCTGTGTCCTGAATGTTATGGGGCTGTGCAGGTCAAAGTTAGAAGGGCCAAAGCCCAGGTGGAGCTGAAACTGTCTATTATTGTAAAAAAAAAAAAAAAAAAAAACAAAATAAAAAATAAAAAATTGTTTATGTAAATATTTTAATAAAGGAGGGTTAAGGAGAATCATCATCCTTTAATGGATGTAGGAGGAAACCTGGTGACAAGAGATGAGGTAAAGGCTAAGGCACATACTTCCTTCTTTGCCTCAGTCTCTAGCAGCAAGACCAGTTGTTCCCCTGGACATTTCTTCCTCCTCATGGCCAGTGCCACCCTTCCTAAGTGATTCTGTGGCAGTTTTTTCTCTCCTGCTCTTTCCTACTACCAAAGAAAGCTCCATCAGGGTGGAAACAACTCCTGAAGTAGGCATCCCAACCCATCAGGCTCCTTGTGGCCTGTCAGCCAAGCAGACAGAAGTCACCTCAGCAGCATCTCCCAAACCCTGGGCCTGCTGCTGGCCTTGCAGCTTCTTGGCTAGACACAGCCAAGCCTTGTGCCTCCTGCTGTCCAGTCCTGGACTCAAGCAGAAGGGACAGGACAAGCCCTCTGCGGGCCTTCTTTCTGTCTGGGTCGTCCTGGGGATGGAGGCAGAGGGGATCCCACAGGCAGCATGCCAAGCAAGGGCCTTCTGCTGGCCTAGCAGGGCCACTGGCAGATGGCAGCCCCAAAGTGCACATCCCAGGGAGAAGCCAAGGCTGACCTGCCACCTCCAGACACAAGGGACCTCACAGTCCCTTTGCGTGACATGTTCCTGCTGCTGCCCTATCAGCTGCAGAGACAGAAGTGACCTCCCAGTCACTGCCGCAGTCCCATTCCTCCTGCTGGGGCAGGAGATCCTGAGGCAGAGCTGACCACTTTCTCGTCCGCATGGGAATAGGGCTCACCTTTGTGGGTCAGAGAGTAAACAAAGGTTTAATGGGAAGGTTTGGTCTTCTTCTGTGGTTAGGCTATGGGAAAGCTCTTTGGTTTAGGGTCTTTTTAGGTCTGCCAAGAACTTATCTAGGCCTTAATATATCATTTTAATGCTAGTGTCAAGGGAAGGGATTAGGGTGAGCAAGAGAGTAATAGGAAGGGAAAGGGGCTATGGGTGAGTTTTACTTCAAGGGATACTTTGAGTTCAAGCATTCGAGTAGGGGATTCCTGTCAGAGTGTTGGAGTAGCATTTAGTTTTAGGGATTAAAACTACTGGTTAAAATAAGGTAAGGGCCACACATGGCTGTTTTAAGTCAGTGTTATCACAGCTTCGACATTACATGAACCCTCTTATTTCAGCTGGCCATGCTCCTCTTCCCACCCCAAAATCTCACATCTCTCTTGTCCAGGCTACTCCTGACCTCCGCATATCTTACTGGGATCAGCTTTCTGATGACGTTCCTGATCTCAGAGCATCTGTCTCACCTTTGTTGGCTACTCCATTGCTGAGAAGGAAGTGGCATTGTAGTCAGGAGGGAAAAGGACAAAAAGGTCTTTAGGAGCATCCTGAACAATGGGCCCATCAGCTCTGCACCTCCACAGAATCACACTTCCTGCCTATAATTTTGTTTCCCAAATGGCTTCTGTGGATCCAGGGTTACTTTTTTCTCATGCATGTTTCAGTGTTGGATGTGCAGGGATGGAATAAGGAAAGCCAAGGCACAGATGGAACTGAGCTTGGCAAGGGATGCAAGGAATAACAGGAAGGGATTCTATAGATGCTTTGCTCAGAAAAGAAAGGCCAAGGAGAGTGTTCCCCCTCTGATGGCTGAGAAGGGTGAACTGGTAATGACAGAGATGGAGAATGCTGAGGGACTCAGCAACGTCTTCTCCTCAGTCTTCCCTCAGTCTTCCTTCTCCTCAGTCTTCCCTGCCAGTCAGGCTTCCCAAGTCTTTCATTTCCCTGAACCCAGAGATGGAGGCCTGGGGTCAAAGTCCCACCTGCTGTAAGTGAAGAGCAAGTTTGGGAACACCAGATGAAACTCAACAAGTACAAGTCTATGGGGCCTGATGACTTGCACCCCAGGGTCCTGAGGGAACTGGCTGATGTAGTTGCCAAGCCTCTGTCCATCATATTTGAAGAGTCCTGACAGTCGGGTGAAGTCCCTGGTGACCGGAAAAAGGGAAACATCACTCCCATTTCTAAAAAGGGTAGAAAGGATGACCCAAGGAACTCCAGAACGGTGAACCTCACCTCTGTGCCTGGCAAGATCATGGAAAAGATCCTCCTGGAATCAATGTCAAGGCACATGCAAGGCAGAGAGGTGATCCACGACAGCCAGCATGGCTTCACCAAAGGGTAGGTTGTGCCGGACCAGCTTGGTGGCATTCTACAATGGAGTGACAAAATCAGATGACAAGGGAAGACCGACCGATGTCATCTACTTGGACTTCTGTAAGACCTTTGACACGGTCCCACCCAACATCCTGGTCTCCAAATTGGAGGGATACATTCCTCCTGCTGGGGCAGGACATCCTGAGGCAGAGCTGACCTCTCTTGTCTCTTTGGGACTAGGGCTCACTTTTCTGGATTAGAAATTTAGCAAATGTGTTGGTCTGCTTTTGGTGTCAGGTCTGTGTTTAGGTTATGGGCAAGCTTTGTGGAATAGTTTTTTGTTCTACGTCTGCCTAGAAGTCTAGGTTTAATAGAGGATTTTAATGCTAGTGTTAAGGGCAGGGATTAGGGTGAGCACAAGAGTAAATGCAAGTTTCATTCTTTAGTGGCAAAACCAGTTGTTCTCTGGATACCCAGTGCCCTGAGCTGGTGGAAGGGGATTGGGAGCAGGATGTGGCCCTCACTTTCCACAAGGAAATGGTTGGCGACCTGCGACAGCACTTGGATGTACGCAAGTCGATGGGGCCGGATGGGATCCACCCAAGGGTACTGAGAGAACTGGCGGAGGAGCTGGCCAAGCCGCTTTCCATCGTTTATCAGCAGTCCTGGCTATCAGGGGAGGTCCCAGTCGACTGGCGGCTAGCAAACGTGATGCCCATCTATAAGAAGCACCGCAGGGTAGACCGGGGGAACTATGGGCCTGTTAGTTTGACTTCAGTGCCAGGGAAGCTCATGGAGCAGATTATCTTGAGTGTCAACACGCGACACTCGCAGGGCAACCAGGGGATCAGGCCCAGTCAGCATGGGTTTATGAAAGACAGGTCCTGCTTGACGAACCTGATCTCCTTCTATGACAAAGTGACACGCTTAGTGGATGAGGGGAAGGCTGTGGATGTGGTCTTCCTTGACTTCAGTAAGGCTTTTGACACTGTTTCCCACAACATTCTCCTAAAAAAACTGGCTGCTCGTGGCTTGGACTGGCGTACGCTTCATTGCGTTAAAAAATGGCTGGATGGCCGGGCCCAAAGAGTTGTGAATGGAGCCAAATCCAGTTGGAGGCCGGTCACTAGCAGAGTCTCCCAGGGCTCCGTACTGGGGCCAGTCCTCTTTAATATCTTTATCGATGACCTGGATGAGGGGATTGAGTGCACCCTCAGGAAGTTTGCAGATGACACCAAGTTAGGTGCGTGTGTCCGGCTGCTCGAGGGTAGGAAGGCTCTGCAGGAGGATCCGGATAGGCTGGACCGATGGCCTGAGGCCAGCTGTATGAAGTTCAACAAGGCCAAGTGCCGGGTCCTGCACCTGGGGCGCAACAACCCCAAGCAGAGCTACAGGCTGCGAGATGAGTGGTTGGAAAGCTGCCTGGCAGAGAAGGACCTGGGAGTACTGGTTGATAGTCGGCTGAACATGAGCCAACAGGGTGCTCAGGTGGCCAAGAAGGCCAACAGCATCCTGGCTTGTATAAGAAGCAGTGTGGCCAGCAGGTCTAGGGAAGTGATTGACCCCCTGTACTCAGCTCTGGTGAGGCCGCACCTCGAGTACTGTGTTCAGTTTTGGGCCCCTCGCTACAAGAAGGACATGGAGGTGCTCGAGAGAGTCCAGAGAAGGGCGACAAAGCTGGTGAGGGGTCTAGAGAACAAGTCTTACGCGGAGTGGCAGAGGGAGATGGGATTGTTAAGCCTGGAGAAGAAGAGGCTCAGGGGCTACCTTATCGCTCTCTATAGGTACCTTAAAGGAGGCTGTAGCGAGGTGGGGGTTGGTCTATTCTCCCACGTGCCTGGTGACAGGATGAGGGGGAATGGGCTAAAGTTGCGCCAGGGGAGGTTTAGGTTGTATATTATGAGGAACTTCTTTACTGAAAGGGTTGTTAGGCATTGTAACGGGCTGCCCAGGGAAGTGGTTGAGTCACCATCCCTGGAGGTCTTTAAGAGACGATTAGATGTTGGGCTTAGTGATATGGTTTAGTGTAGGACTTGTTAGTGTTAGGTCAGAGGTTGGACTAGGTGATCTTGGAGGTGTCTTCCAACCTAGACTATTCTGTGATTCTGTGATTCTGAGAAAGCCAAGGCACAGATGGAACTGAGCTTATCAAGTGAAGCAAAGAATAACAGGAAGAGATTCTACAGATACATGGCTCAGAAAAGAAAGGCCAAGGAGAGTGTACCCCCTCTGATGGATGAGAAGGGTGAACTGGTAATGACAGACATGGAGAATGCTGAGGGACTCAGCAACATCTTCTCCTTAGTCTTCCCTGCCAGTCAGGCTTCCCAAGTCTTTCATTTCCCTGAACCCAGACGTGGAGGCTGGGGGGCAAAGTCCCACCCTCTGTAAGTGAAGAGCAGGTTCGAGACCATCTGATGAACCTAAACAAGTACAAGTCTATGGGGATTTGGTGAAGCAGAAGGGCCAAGGCCTGACCCCAGCCACTGGGAGGGGAGATCCTGCACCCCCACGTCTGGCTCAGGGCTCTTCTTGGGGTCTGTATGATGTGGTGGGCAGTATGATGCCACGAGAAGAACTTCATTAGGACACCTCCCCACCCCTGCACAGGGTGTGCAGACTTCTTGTACAGTCATCCTTTTGGGAACATAAACCTCACAGGAGGCATACAGGATGAGGAGCTTGCTTTGCTTTTGGAAGATTGCTGCATGTTTTCCTGTTGTTTGGTTTGAAATAAGGAGAAACCCTTCTGCGCCTGTGTGCATCCAGGTCTCTGAGGCACGCAGGAGGGAGCTGGTGCAAAGGAGCTGTAACATCCAGCTGCAGACTTCTGTGCCAAAGTCTGCTGGAAGGAAAAGTGGAGCAAGCGCCAAAGAGAGAAATGTCAGGGCTGGGGTGCTGAGGAGCAAGGTTTTCCATGCAGTGTCAGACCTCAAGAGTCTGCTTTTCCTCCCTATGCAGGTCTCCAAAGGAGACACCCTGGATCAATATCAGTTGGAGAATAATGCTCCAAACTGAAATTCAACTAAACACATCCTTTAAGATGAGAAAATATTTTTTTCAGGTGCTTCTTGAAATCTTCCTCCTTAACTACACCATGAAAGCTTTCCAATTAGCTGCACAAGTCTTGAAGAAAATTATGGGAGAGATATGTCTGCTTAGGACATTCTGCATTTTAATGAGTTCCATGGTGCATTTTGGTGCTCAGTCTATGAAGCTCAGGTACTGAGAGGAGAATGATGTAACCGCTTGAGAAGGTAAAGTCAGAAGGAAAAGTTGAAGTGACTTGGAGTATTAATGGGCCCCACTGAGGGCTGTTCCTAACAAAGCCTCCCCAGGGACTTGTTAGGGCACATAATTGGAGGCCATGATTGCAGACAGGCAAAGCGCTGTGCTGAGAAAAGTCTTGCTTGGTTTTGGTGAAGCAGAAGGGCCAAGGCCTGACCCCAGCCACTGGGAGGGGAGATCCTGCACCCCCCCCGTCTGGCTCAGGGCTCTTCTTGGGGTCTGTATGATGTGGTGGGCAGTGTGATGCCACAAAAAGAACTTCATTAGGATACCTCCCCACCCCTGCACAAGGTATCAAAGAAGCAATGAGGCCCCATTGCAATGACTATATCTCGTCTCCTCAGAAGCTCTAGCCAAAGGGACAAAAAGGTCAGGGCTGTTGGGGCCTTCCCTTCTTACCAGCACCCTCTGCCTTCTCCTCTGTAGGCTTTCCTATGCTGTTCCACACTTTGCCCTATTTCCCTGAAGTCTGCAAACACTCTTCTCTTTCCACCACCTTGCTCTCATCCCAGCATTTCCATCATTTCACCAGTGTCTCATCAACCCTCACCAGCTATTCCCTGAAATACAAAGCTAGGGTCTAATCTTTGAGTGATCTCTGGCACCACAGCACTACTCTTTGAGGGACATTTCTTCCTCCTCGTGGCCAATGCCACCCTTCCAAGGTGCACTTTGTGGCAGTTTTTCTCTCCTGCTCTTTCCTTCTACCAAAGAAAGCTCCATCAGGGCGGAAATCACTCCTGAAGCAGGCATCCGAACCCATCAGGCACCCTGCGGCCTGTCAGCCAAGCAGACAGAAGTCACCTCAGCAGCATCTCCCAAGGCCTGGGCCTGCTGCTGGCCTTGCAGCTTCTTGGCTAGACACAGCCAAGCCTTGGGCCTCCTGCTGTGCAGTCCTGGCCTCAAGCAGAAGGGACAGGACAAGCCCTGTGCGGGCCTTCTTTCTGTCTGGGTCGTCCTGGGGATGGAGGCAGAGGGGATCCCACAGGCAGCATGCCAAGCAGGGGCCTTCTGCTGGCCTAGCAGGGCCACTGGCAGATGTCAGCCCCAAAGTGCACATCCCAGGGAGAAGCCAAGGCTGACCTGCCACCTCCAGACACAAGGGACCTCACAGTCCCTTTGCGTGACATGTTCCTGCTGCTGCCCTATCAGCTGCAGAGACAGAAGTGACCTCCCAGTCACTGCCCCAGTCCCATTCCTCCTGCTGGGGCAGGAGAGCCTGAGGCAGAGCTGACCTCTCTGTATCCCCATCGGTACTTGTTTTTCACTTTCTGGGTTAGAGATTAAACAAAGTTTTAGTGGGAGGGTTTGGTGTTCTGTTTTTTGTGTCAGGTCTGTGGCTAAGGTATGGACAAGCTCTATGGTTTAGGGTTTTTTAGGTCTACCAAGGAGTCTAGTGTTAAGTAGAGCATTTTAATGCTAGTGTTAAGAAAAGGGATCAGGGTGAACAAGAGAGAAAATGGATTTCTTTCAGAGTGTTGGAGTAGCACTTAGGTCGAGGGATTAAAATTCCTGGTTCAAGTAAGGTAAGGGCCATACGTGACTGTTTTAAGTCAGTTTTACCACAGCATCAACATTACATGAACCCTCTTACCTCTATGAAATCATTAATTTCTGCTGGCCAAGCACTGCTTCCCACTCCAAAATCTCACATCTCTCTTGTCCAGGCTGCTCCTGACCTCCCCATATCTTATTGGGATCAGCTTTCTGATGACATTCTTGATCCCATCCATCTGTCTCACCTCTCTTGGCTACTCTAGTCTTGAGACAGAAGTGGCATTGTAGGCAGAAGGGAAAAGGGCACAAGGTCTTTAGAAGCATCCTGCACAATGTGCCCATCAGCTCTGCACCTCCACAAAACTGCGCTTCCTACCTACAAATTTTGTTTCCAGAATGGCTTCTGTGGTCCAGGGTTCCTTTTTCCAGGCCCTCACGCATGGTTTTGTTTCGGATGTGCAGGGATGGGATAAGGAAAACCAAGGCATGGATGGAACTAAGCTTGCCAAAGGATGCAAAGATTATGAAGAAATTCTATAGATACATGGCTCTGAAACGAAGGGCCAAGTAGAGTGTACCCCCTCTGATGGGTGAGAAGGGTGAACTGGTAATGACAGACATGGAGAAGGCTGAGGGACTCAGCAACTTCTTCTCCTCAGTCTTCCCTGCCAGTCAGGCTTCCCAAGTCTTTCATTTCCCTGAACCCACAGATGGAGGCTGGGGGTCAAAGTCCCACCCACTGTAAGTGAAGAGCAGGTTTGGGAACACCTTGTGAAACTAAACAAGTACAAGTCTATGGAGCCTGATGACTTGCACCCCAGGGTCCTTAGGGAACTGGCTGATGTAGTTGCCAAGCCTCTCTCCATCCTATTTGAAGAGTCCTGGCAGTCGGGTGAAGTCCTGGTGACTGAGAAAAGGGAAACATCACTCCCCTTTTGATGAAGGGTAGAAAGGAGGACCCAGGAAACTACAAAACGTTGAGCCTCATCTCTGTGCCTGGCAAGATCATGGAAAAGATCCTCCTGGAATCAATGTCAAGGAACATGCAAGACAAAGAAGTGATCTGAGGCAGCCAGCATGGCTTCACCAAAGGGTAAATCCTGTTGGCCCAATCTGATGGCTTTCTACAATAAAGCGACCACATTAGACAACAGGGAAGACCAACTGTTATAGGGTTAGCTACTTGGAATTGTGTTGTCACAGTCCCCCATGACATCCTGGTCTCCACATTGGAGAGATACGCATTTGATGGGTGGACCATTGAGTGGATAAGGATTTGGCTTGAAGGTCACACCCAGAGAGCGATGGTCAACGGCTCTATGTCCAAGTGGAGGCTGGTGATGAGTGGTGTCCCTCAGGGGTCTATCCTGACACCGGTACTGTTTAATATCTTTATCAATGACAGGGGCAGTGGGATCAAGTGCATCCTCAGCAAGAGTGCAGAAGACACCAGCTGAGAGATGTAGTTGATGCAACAGAGGAAGGGATACCATCCAAAGGGTCCTGGACAAGCTTGAAATTTGGGCCCATGTGAACCAAAGGAGGGTCAACAGGTCCAAGTGCAAGGTGCTGCACCTGGTCCGGGGAAATCCCAGACATGGGGATAGGCTGGGAGAAGAACTCATTGAGAGCAGCCCTGCAGAGAAGGACTTGGGGGTTCTGCTAGATGAAATGCTCAACAGGAGCCAGCAGTGAGCGCTTCTAGCCCAAAAGGCGAACTGCATCCTAGGGTGCATCAAGAGAGGGGCGTCCAGGAGATAGAGGCAGATGATTGTCCCCTTCTGCTCTGCCCTTGTGAGGCCTCACCTGGAGTACTGTGTCCAGGTTTGGGGCCATCAGCACAAGAAGGATGTGGACCTCCTACAGCAAATCTAGAGGAGGGCTACAAAGATGATGAGAGGGCTGGAGCACCTCGCCTGTGAAGACAGGCTGAAGGAGTTAGGTTTGTTCAGCTTGGAGAAGAGAAGGCTCCAGGGAGACCTCCTTGCAGCTTTTCAGTCCTTAAAGGGGTCTTTTAAAAAAACTGGAGAAGGACTCTTTACTCGGGTAGATAATGACAGGAGAATGTGGTCTAAACTAAAAGAGGGGAGATTTAGACTAGACATTAGGAGGAAAATCTTCCCTGTAAGGGTAGTGAGGTACTGGAACAGGTTGCCCAGAGAAGTTGTGGATGCCCCAGCCCTGGAGGTGTTCAAGGCCAGGCTGGATGAGGCCTTGGCCAACCTGATCTAGTGGGTGGAATCTGGGGGGAGTTCAGTTAGATGATCTGTAAGGTCCTTTCCCACCCAAGCCATTCTACGATTCTATGATACTAGGATGAAAATTAACTCAATCCTAACCAAAACCAGGACACAAATAGCCTAAGGGCAAGGTATCTCTGTGTGTATATCAAAAGAGAGGAAAAGTGGTGATAGTTATTTAGAAAGTGTCAGACCTGAGTAGGACATAGGAACAATGGTATGGAGTAAGGGGTGGATATAGTCCAAGTTTTAGCTGGGATAGACTGAATTTTTCTTCCTAGGAGCTGGTGTGGTGCTGTGTTTTGGATGTACAGAATTAGCGAGTCACAGAGTAGTTTGGGTAGGAAAGGACCTTAAAGATCCTAAAATTCCAAGCCCTCTGCCGTGGGCAGAGACACCTTCCACTAGACCAGCTTGCTGAAAGCCCCATCCAACCTGGCCTTCAAAACTTCCAGTGAGGGGGGATCCACAACATCTCTGGGCAGCCTGTTCCAGTGCCTCACCACCCTCTGAGTAAAGAACTTCTTTCGAATATCTAATCTAAACCTACCCTCTTTCAATTGAAAACCATTTCCTGTAGTCCTATCACTACGCTAGTTGATGAAGAGTCCCTCCCCAGCTTTCCTACAGCCCCCTTCAGGTATTAGAAGGTCGCCATAAGGTCTCGCCAAAGCCTTCTTTTCTCTAGGCTGAACAACACCAAATCCCACAGCCTGTCTTCAGAGGAGAGGTGCTCCAGCCCCTTGATCATCCTCGTGGCCCTCCTCTGGATTCATTCGAATAGATCCGTGTCCTTCTCATGCTGGGGACCCCACAGCTAAACACAATACCTGACGTGTGGCCTCACCAGGGCCGAGTAGAGAGGCACAATCACTTCCCTACTCCTGCTGACCACAGCATTCCTGGTACAAGCCCGGATGCTGTTGGCCCGCTTGGCCACCTGAGCACCCTGCTGGCTCCTATTCAGCTGACTCTCCACCAATATCCCAAGCTCCTTTTCCCATGGGAAGCTGTCCAGACACCCTTCCCCCAGCATTGCAGGGCGTTGAAGTGCTCCAAAAGCAAGACCCAGCACTTGGCCTTGTTGAACTTCATAGATTTGGCCTTGGCCCATGAGTCCAGCCTATCTAGGTCCCTCCGCAGAGCCCACCTACTGTCGAGCACACCAACACTCGCTTCTAACTTGGTGTTCCCTGCAAACTTACTGAGGGTGCACTTAATCCCCTTGTCCAGATCATTGATGAAAATATTCAAGGGAACTGGCCCCAGAACTGAGCCCTGGGGGTCACCACTACAGAACGGCCTCCAACTCCATTTAGCTCCATGTCCCACAGCTCTTTGGGCCCAGCCACCCAGACACTTTTTAATCCAAGGAAGCAGATACTCGTCCAAGCCTCGAGCAGCCAGTTTCTCTGGGAGAATGCTGTAGGAAACAGTTTCAGAATCCTTACTGAGGTCTAGATAAACCGCATCCACAGCCATTACGTCATCCACTGAGTGCATCACTTTGTCATAGAAGGAGTTTAGATTTGTGAAGTAGGACCTGACTTTGATAAAGCCCTCCTGACTGCACCTGATCACCTGGTTGTCTTCTAAGTGTTGCATGATGGTACTCAAGATAATGTGCTCCATGAACTTCCCCGTCACTGGTCAGACTGACAGGCCTGTAGTTCCCCAGATCCTCCTTCCAGCCATTTTGTAGGTGGGCATCATATTTCCTTGTCACCAGTTGACTGGGAACACCCCTGATAGCCAGGACTGCTGATAAATGATGGAAAGCAGCTTGGTGAGCACTTCTGCCAGCTCCCTCAGTACCAAGAGGGGGATCCCATCTAGCTCCATAGACTCGTGAACATCCCCCATGAGTTATGGCATACGAGCAGTGGTGCTGCTCACCATGAACCAGGCCAGCTTCCTACAGAGCTGCCTTACGCGGAGCTTGGCCACCAAGAAGATGTGAGTTATCAGACTCAGCTCAGATCCTGTGAGATACCACACGAACAAGGGTCTGCAGCCAGCAGGAAAAGAGGTACACATCTGGGAGTCCCTAGGATAGTCTGGTGTGGAGAGGAGCAAGGGCTGTGGCAAGGCTGAGAGTCCCAACAGGACCCAGGGCTTTGTGTCCATGGCTCTGGCTGTTGTCTCTGCCACTGAGGCCTAGGAGGAGACAGCTTATCGGTAAAGCACCAGGGCCTCATTGCCTCCTCGCCCCCACCCATGAACCAGGCAGGGCTCGTACCATTCTCCTGCACTTGGCCATGCACATCCCCATCTCCTCCTGCCCCACGAAGAGCCCTGAGCAGTGTGTGAAGGGAAAGGATCTCCCTTCCCAGGGGCTGGGGGTCAAGGCCTGGTCCTTTTGCTTGGTCAAACACATCCACTTTGTCTACACATCAGAGTAACCTTCACACTGCCTTTGTACAAATGTCTTCGCTGCCTCCAATGCTCTGCTCTAACGAGCTCCAAGGGAGGCTGTGTCAGTGCTGGCCCTCAGGGGGACACTGCAGGAAACTTGCCTCTGACTTGGCCTTCTTGAGAGATGTCTTCAATTGTCTCTCGATGCGTGAGGTTCATGGCCTCCTCAGCATAACCCCCCGAGGGGGGATTGCAATGCCTTGGGCTGGGCGTCTGGTGCTGAGCTGGGCCGGGCTCGTGGGACAGAGAGAGCTCGTGGCAAGAGGGCCCTGGTGCAGAGAGACAGCTGTGCCCAGGAGCAGCTCCTGTGCACAGCGCAGCAGGGCTGGGGGCTCTGACCGCAGGCACCCAGGCAGAAAGGGATTTCAGGCAGCTTGGAGGGTGCGGGCAGAGGAGAGCTGAGTGAAGGAGAAACCTTCACAGCCCTGCACACGGTAAGTCTCTGGCTGCAGGACAGTGCAGGGGAGGTTCCTGGAAGGGGCTCCTGGGAACGGGATGTCTCTGCCTGGCCAGGAGCTGCCAGGATGTCTCTTGTGGCTTGTGCAGTGTGCAGAAAAAGCGCTGCAGGGCAGCCTTGGGCAGAGAAAGGGCAGGGCAGGGGCTGCCTGCAAAGAGAAGGCACTTTCTGCAGTCTCTGCCTGCCTTTTCCTGCTCTGATTCTGGGGCAGGCTCTGTGTTAACAGAGTTGTAGGGATTGCACAGGTGATGGAACTTCCTACTGCATTGAATAGAGACATAAACAGGTTAGTGAGGAACCTGAGAATATCCCTTCCCTTCTCCCTGCTTACAGACTGCACCAGGGCTTTTCTGAGCTGGTCTTTAGGACCTGCAGACAGGTAGATGTCCCCAGAGCTGTACCCATGCCCGGGAGGTGTCTGCAAGGCAGAGCTGGGCACACAGCGGGTGGGATGGGGTCTGTGAGCATGGATGGGAGGAGACGTGGGGACAGAGAAAGAGCTGCTGGCAGGGACAGCTGCAGGCAGCAGGGACATGGGCAGGCGGTGAGAGGGAGCTGCTGCAGAGCATACGTTAGAGTCTTTGTTATACGCAAGGTCCCTTGATCTCTCCCTGTCAATCAGCATCCTGTATATGTACTTGTCAGTGAATTTTGCACAGCTGAGCTAAAAGGGAGGCATTTCCACCTGCACTTGGAGCTGGTGCCCTCTCCTCCCAGCACAGCCCAGGTGATTTTTCAGCACAACCTCTGAGAGCCATCCCCCAGCTGAGTGCTGCAAGCAGCCAGCAGCTGGGCACCAGGGGACGGACAGAGCAGCCCTCCTGGATGTGACCTGTGGCTGAGTCTTGCAAACTCAACAACAGGTAGCACTGCAGTGGAGAAGAGGTGGCCCATGGGGAGCTGAAGGGCAGAGGTGGCTGCTGTGTACAGGACACTCAGCAAGCACACAGCAGGGCTTCAGCCTGGGAGAAAGACAAAGGTCACCTGGAAAGAAAGGCAATGTGGAGGATTTTTTGAGGACTGATATGAGTATTACTCAAAGAAATTTCCCTTACAGTCTATATTTTTCCTTCTTTTCAGTCTCCCTGATGCAGGGCAGCAAATGGCCAACAGCAGCTCTGTGAGCGAGTTCCTCCTGCTGGCATTCGCAGACACGCGGGAGCTGCAGCTCCTGCACTTCGGGCTCTTCCTGGGCATCTACCTGGCTGCCCTCCTGGGCAACGGCCTCATCCTCACCGCCGTAGCCTGCGACCACCGCCTCCACACCCCCATGTACTTCTTCCTCCTCAACCTCGCCCTCCTCGACCTGGGCTGCATCTCCACCACTCTCCCCAAAGCCATGGCCAATGCCCTCTGGGACACCAGGGCCATCTCCTATCAAGGGTGTGCTGCACAGGTCTTTTTCTTTCTCTTCTTTATAGCAGCAGAATATTCTGTTCTTACTGTCATGTCCTACGACCGCTACGCTGCCATCTGCAAGCCCCTGCACTACGGGAGCCTCGTGGGCAGCAGAGCTTGTGCCCAGATGGCAGCAGCTGCCTGGGGCAGTGGCTTTCTCCATGCTGTCCTGCACACGGCCACTACATTCTCCCTGCCCCTCTGCCAAGGTAATGAGCTTGATCAGTTCTTCTGTGAGCTTCCTCAGATCCTCAAGCTCTCCTGCTCAGAGGCATTCCTCAGGGAGGTTGGGCTTATTGTAGTTGGTGTTTGTTTAGTATTTGCTTGTTTTGTTTTCATTGCGGTGTCCTACGTACAGATTTTCAGGGCTGTGCTGAAGATCCCCTCTGAGCAGGGCCGGCACAAAGCCTTTTCCACGTGCCTCCCTCACCTGGCCATGGTCTCCCTATTTATCAGTACTGGCATGTTTGCCTACCTGAAGCCCCCCTCCATCTCCTCCCCATCCCTGGACCTGGTGGTGGCAGTTCTGTACTCTGTGGTTCCTGCTGCCATGAATCCCCTCATCTACAGCATGAGAAACAAGGAGCTCAAGGATGCATTGAGGAAACTCTTTGGATACATGCACTTAATAAAGTCCTAACAGGGCACTTTTGTTTATCTTTTTTTTCTGAATAAGTGTTAGAACAGTCTTACTTCACTTTTATACTATTTTCTGAGCCTTGTGATTTTCATTGAGAAATGATCTACTTACTATCCTATGTGTTTATCATTCTATTTTAGTTTTGAACCAACTATCACATGTACTTATGGAAGTGGGCTTCCCGTTTAGATAAAGACAAAAAAGAATCGAGAAGAAATTCACTGGTCTCAGCATCCATCCCTTCCCATTTTTCTGGAGCTGGGGGAGCAGCCCCAGCACGCAGGAGGGGCTCAGGGCCCAGAGCCCAGCTGCCACAGGGAGGAGCAGCCCCGCTGGCCCTCGCGGCTGCCCCTCACTGTCCGCTGGGCTCTGCCTCTCTGCTGCCTTCGGGTCGGGGCTGCTGCTTCCCTGGAGCCATGGCCATGGCCAGCAGCAGAACGTGGCCTTTCAACTGCTGCTCTCTTCTGGCTTCCACATTGTGCTTCTTGTATTTGGATAAGCCCTGAGATCTCATGTATGTTGGTGACAGTCCTGTTATCCCTACATTGGCATCTCTTCAATATCTCTGCACGCCTCTTGCAAACCTGTTTCAGGAATACACCCAAGGAGCTGCTTCCTGACCAGACCTCTTGCTTTTCTGGGCCTCACAATGGATCAGAACCCCAGAGGGATCAGTGAAGGACCAAGGGCTGGACCGGGAGCTCCCTTCTTGCTTGCCTATGGCCCAGCAAACAAGAACTGGCCCTTGAATTATCTGCTTGGGACTGTCCCAGTGGTGCTGGGTCTGATGGCAAATGGCATCCTGGAGAGGAACCTGCAGCTGCTCTGTGCCTGGGCCAGGCCTCTTGTGCTGGCCTGGGGAGCGGGGCTGGCCCTGCGGGGCACAGGCACTCTGTGCTGGCGATGTCCCAGGCAGGAGAGCAGGGCTCCTGCAGCTTCACAGCCCTCCATCTCCTGAGCCGTGGCTGGCCCCAGCCCGGGGGCTGCTGGGGAGGCCCAGAGCCGCCTTTGTGCCAGCAGCTGCGGTGCCTTGCGAGGGGCTGGGGCTGTGCTGGCCGTGCCCAGAGCCCTGCAGCAGCCTGCGGTGGGCACTGGCCTGGGGCCAGCCCAGCCTGGGCTGCTGGGCTGGGGAGAGGTCCGGGAGGTGGGGAGAGGTGGGCAGGGGCTGGGCTGGGCTGGGCAGTGCCCGGCAGAGGGCAGCAGCAGCGTCAGGGAGCGGTGGCAGCATGCAGGGGAGGGCTCCCAGCAGGGCTTGGTGCTGCAGAGCCAGGGCTGGGGAAGGGAGCCCAGACCTGCAGGGGCAGGGGACACGAGGCCGCTCGGGGCCCTTGCTGGCCTGGGCAGAGCAGGAAGGGGGCCCAGGGCATTCGTCCCCTCACCGCAGTCTGCCACGACCTGCAAGGCGCTCACGGAGTGTCCACAACCAGGCTCTGCCCCGTGGGGCGCAGGGAGAGGGCAAAGCCTCTCTGAAAAAGAGGCAGCAACTGAGAAAGGTACCTCCGCTGCCCTGTGGTGTGACAGGGCCAGGGTGGGACAGCTTACCTTTATTTGATGTAGTTCTTGTGTAATTTGCATTGGTGGTGGCACAAAACCTAATGGGTTCTGGCTCAGCCATTTGAAGCATGCTATACTTGGGTTTTTCAGCCAGTTTGCTAAAGATGACCCAGGAAGGTAAATGGATGTTCAGGTGTCTAGTAGAAATAAGGGAGAGTATCATGGGTTTCCAATGGCCATTTCAAATATAGGTCAATCCCAGGAACCCACAGAAGAAGGGGTTTGTCTTTGAAGGGTTTTCCTCTGCTGGGCTACAGTTTCAAGGAGAAAGACCACTGCTGACAGTGGAGGTGGTCTTGGAACTCCACCTGGCTCGACCTGATTTCCCCAAAGGGCTCCGGTCTCCTGCAGGTCTTTTCTGACATCTGCCAGTTCAGGGAAGTGTCTCATACACAACGGGGCCACAGGAGGTTTTCCCTGATTGTGCTTATGGTCAGACAGCAAAGCTCTGCCTCAATACCCAGTAATTTTTTTAGTACTTAACTAATAAAGCAACTACTCTTCAGCTCAAATGATTCAATCCCTTCCATTAAATGTCTCAAATGAAGTATAATTTCTATGATGAAGAAATGCTAATTTCCATGATCTATATTAATCGCAGGAGAAGAAATACTGGTGTTCACCTGTACTTGCACTGTCATCGCTTTGTCTATCATTGTGTGTTTCCTCATCTTCCAGGAAGAAAACCTGACTTGATTACACAGACCCTGCTGAATGTCCCCTTTCCAGCTGCCTGTCTGGACCTATGCGCTTCCCATGGGTCTCCTGCTTTGCCCTCCCCTTACTCTTTGATCATTCAGACCGCCCCCACCAACCCAGTTGCTGCTTTGAGTTTCAGTGAGTTCCAGCTTGCCCATTTCTCAGCAGTCTGTCTAATGATTTCCTTAGCAAGAAAGTCATCATCTATCATTGAATTAGCATGATATGGATTAATAATAACATAATATAACACATAATATATTAACATAATTATAATATATATTATAATATATATTAACATAATATAAGACATAAATATAACACAATTATTTGAAATTTCCTATTAATCAGTTTAAAATACATCACGTACATTCATGCTTACGGAAAGGTAAACTTCAGTGGAAGGAAAAAAATGAAGAACTTGAACTTTTTTTTTTTTTTGAAAATTGCAGCATGATTTCCTGCTGTTTGTTTTTAAATAGGAAAAACCCTGCTCTTCCTACCTCAGCAGGGCTCCAAAGGAGTAACCCTAGACAAATATCTATAGGAAAATGATGCTCCAAACTGAAAGGCAACAAAATTCAGCCTTTAAAATGAGGAAAGAGTTCTATTAGATGCTCTTTGAAATCTTCCTCCTTAACTACACCACGAAAGCTCTCCTATTAGCTGAACAAGTCTTGAAGACATGAAGAAAATTCTGGGAGAGATATGACTGCTTAGGACTTTCTCTGTTTTAATGAGTTCCATGGTGTATTTTGGTGCTCAGTCTATGAAGTTCAGGTACTGAGAGGAGAATGATGTAACTGCTTGAAAATGTAAAGTCAGGAGGAAAAGTTGAAGTGACTTGGAGTACTAATGGGCCCCACTGAGGGCTGTTCCTAATAAAGCCTCCCCAGGGACTTGTTAGGGCAGATAATTGGAGGCCATGATTCCAGACAGGCAAAGCGCTGTGCTGAGAAAAGTCTTGGTTGGTTTTGGTGAAGCAGAAGGGCCAAGGCCTGACCCCAGCCACTGGGAGGGGAGATCCTGCACCCCCCCGTCTGGCTCAGGGCTCTTCTTGGGGTCTGTATGATGTGGTGGGCAGTGTGATGCCACGAGAAGAATTCATTAGGACACCTCCCCACCCCTGCACAGGGTATCAAGGAAGCAGTGAGGCCCCATTGCAATGACTCTATCTCGTCTCCTCAGAAGTTCTAGCCAAAGGGACAAAAAGGTCAGGGCTGTTGGGGCCTTCCCTTCTTGCAAGCACCCTCTGCCTTCTCCTCTGTAGGCTTTCCTATGCTGTGCCACACTTTGCCCTATTTCCTTGAAGTCTGCAGACACCCATCTCTGTTCACCACCTTGCTCTCATCCCGGCATTTCCATAATCTCACCCATGTCTCGTCAACCCTATTCAGGTGTTCCCTGATGAACACAAAGCCTGGGTCTGATCATAGACTCTCTTTCAGTGAATTCTGTCACCACTACACGACCCTTTGAGGGACATCTCTTCCTCCTTGTGGCCAATGCCACCCTTCTAAGGTGCACTTTGTGGCAGTTTTTCTCTCCTGCTCTTTCCTTCTACCAAGGAAAGCTCCATCAGGGTGGAAACCACTCCTGAAGCAGGCATCCCAACCCATCAGGCTCCTTGCGGCCTGTCAGCCAAGCACACAGAAGTCACCTCAGCAGCATCTCCCAAGGCCTGGGCCTGCTGCTGGCCTTGCAGCTTCTTGGCTAGACAAAGCCAAGCCTTGTGCCTCCTGCTGTCCAGTCCTGGCCTCAAGCAGAAGGGACAGGACAAGCCCTGTGCGGGCCTTCTTTCTGTCTGGGTCCTCCTGGGGATGGAGGCAGAGGGGATCCCACAGGCAGCATGCCAAGCAGGGGCCTTCTGCTGGCCTAGCAGGGCCACTGGCAGATGTCAGCCCCAAAGTGCCGATCCCAGGGAGAAGCCAAGGCTGACCTGCCACCTCCAGACACAAGGCACCTCACAGTCCCTTTGCGTGACACGTTCCTGCTGCTGCCCTATCAGCTGCAGAGACAGAAGTGACCTCCCAGTCACTGCCGCAGTCACATTCCTCCTGCTGGGGCAGGAGATCCTGAGGCAGAGCTGAGCTCGTCAGAGCATTCCCACCCATCTCCTCCTTGTGGCCCACAAGCTGATCAGATCCATGGCCCCTCACATCCATCTCTGAATGCCATGCGACTGCACAACAACTTCACGGTTCTTGCCCTGCCCCAAGGGGCCAAGCCCCTAAAGTTAAGGGTCAGGTGAGAGGCTGAATGTGAGGAGGTTAATGCACAGGAACCAAGGCTTTGTCTGGTTAATTTTTACACTTGGGATTAGGGACCAGGGCTCAACTTTCTGGGTTAGAGTTTAAGCAAATGTTTTGTGGGCAGGTTTGATGTTCTGCTTGGGGTGTCATGTCTGTGGTTAGGGGATGGGCAGGCTTTGAGGTTTAGGGTTTTGTTTAGGTTTTTGTTTGTTGTTTAACCCTAGAAATCTAGGGTTAAATAGAGCAATTACAGGCTAGTGCTAAGGGCAGGGATCAAGGTAAGCAAGAGAGTAAAGGTAAGGGAAAGAGGCTATTGGCTGAGTTTTGGCTTCAGTGCATACTTTGAGGTCAGACAGAAGAGTAGTGGATTCCTGTCGGGGTGTGGGGTAGCATTTCGATTTATGAATTAAGGTTACTGATTGAACCTGGGGAAGGGCCTCACATGACTGTTTTAAGTCACTGTTACAGCAACATCAGCATAACGTGAACCCTCTTACCTCTACAAATTCCTTAATTTCTGCTGGCCAAGCCCCTATTCCCTCACCCAAATCTCACATCTCTCCTGTCCATGCTTCTCCTGACCTCCCCATATCAGTCATCTCATTGCGATCAGCTTTCTGATGGCTTTCATGATCTCAGAGTTAAGGTTTAGGAGAGGGTTTAAGGTGAGGAGGTTAATGCACAGGAACAGGAGCTTTGGGTTAGAGATTAAGCAACTGTTTAGTGGGAGGGTTTGGTGTTCTGCTTGGGGTGTCAGGTCTGTGGTTAGGCTATGGTAAACTTTGCGGTTTAGTGTTTGCTTTAGCACAGGTAAGAAGTTCTCTAGGATTAAATAGAGCATTTTAATGCTGGTGTAAAGGGAAGGGATCAGGGTGAGCAAGAGAGCAAGTGTAAAGGTAAGGGGCTGAGTTTTAGCTTCAAGGGATTCTTTGAGGTCAGGCATTAGAGTAGTGAATTCCTGTCAGGGTGTGGAGCAGCATTTAGGTTTAGGGATTAAGGTTACTTATTAAAATAGGGGAAGGGCTTTACGTGACTGTTTAAGTCAGTGTTACAGCAGAATGAACATTACGTGAACCCTCTTTCCTCTTCAAAATTGTTAATTTCTTCTTGTCAAGCCCCTGTTCCCTCCCGAAATCACACACCTCTCCTGGCCAGGCTTCTCATGAACCCCCCATATCAGTTGTCTTCTGAGGGGCAGCTATCTGATGGCACTCGTGATCTCACAGTTCATGATCTCTGTCTCACCTCTGTTGGCTCCTCCATTCCTGAGACAGAAGTGGCGTTGTAGTCAGGAGGGCAAAGGGCACAAAGGTCTGTAGGAGCACCCTGCACAAGGTGCCCAGCAGCTCTGCACCACCACCACAGTGAGCTTCCTGCTTACATGTTTTGGTTCGGGAATGGCTTCTGTGGATCCAGGGTAATGTTTCCCAGGCCATCATGCAGGCCTCAGATGCCCCCCATGGCATCATGGAGGCAGTGGCCACCTGTTGTGGTTTAACCCGGCTGGCAGCTAAACACCACACAGCCCTTCCCTCACCCTCTCCCCTCCCTCTCTGGGATGGGGGAGAGAAAAGGGAAAGTGAAGCCTGTGAGTTGAGATAAAGACAGTTTATTAAGACAGGATTATAATAATAACAACAATAATAATAGTGATAATGATAATAGTATTAATAACAATAATGCGTAAGAAACAAGTGAAGCACAATGCAACTGCTCACCACCCGCTGACCGATGCCCAGCCTCTCCCTGAGCAGCCGGCCCCCCACCCCAGCCAGCCACCCCTATATATTGTTTAGCATGACGTCAGATGGTATGGAATACCCCTGTGGCCAGTTTGGGTCAGCTGTCCTGGGTCTGTCCCCTCCCAGCTCCTGCTGCAACCCCAGCCTGCTCGCTGGCAGGACAGAGCGAGAAGCCGAAAAGTTCTTGGCCTGGTGTAAACACTGCTCTGCAACAATTAAAACATCAGCATGTTATCAGCGCTCTTCTCATCCTATTCCAAAACATAGCACCCTACCAGCTACTAGGAGGAAAATTAACTCTGTCCTAACTGGAACCAGGACAGATATCCACCCCTTATTCCATACCATTTATGTCATGCTCAGGTTACACTCTTTCCAATACCTTGTAATTAATCACCATTTTCATCTATGGTATATAGCAATCATGGTAGTGATGACATACAGTATTATATAATAATTAACATACTACAATTCAACTCATGGGCTATTCTCACCCAGTATCAAATCCCCTTGAGGTACACACCGGACCTCCCCATTCTTTTGCATTACCCACCAAGTGCATCCAGGTCCCTGAGCAAAAGCAATTCCACGAATGGGTTTGCCTTTTCCTGAGGCAGGAGTAGCCCAGACTGTTTTACCCAGCATGTTTCTTACGTGCACTACAGGAACTTTATCCCCTTCTACAGTGCGTAACAGGTTTGATTGGGCAGGTCCAGCTCGTTTGGCAGCTCCCCTAGTATTGACTAACCAGGTGGCCTTTGACAAAAGTGTATCCCAATTTTGGAATGTCCCAGCACCCATTGCTTTCAGTGTAGTTTTTAACAGTGCATTGTATCGTTCAACTTTTCGAGAGGCTGGTGCATGATAGGGGATGTGATACACCCACTCAATACCATGTTCTTTGGCCCAAGTGTCTATAAGGCTGTTTCGGAAATGAGTCCCGTTGTCTGACTCAATTCTCTCTGGGGTGCCATGTTGCCATAGGCTTTTCAAGCCTTTTTCAACACTATCCTGGGCCTGTTTTTCAAGGCCCAGGATAGTGTTCCAGGCGGTGGCATGGGGCACAGGATATGTTTCCAGCCATCCGGTGGTTGCTTCCACCATTGTAAGTACGTGGCGCTTGCCGTTGCGGGTTTGAGGGAGTGTGATGTAATCAATCTGCCAGGCCTCTCCATATTTATATTTCAGCCATCGTCCTCCATAGCAAAGAGGCTTGGACCGTTTGGCTTGCTTGATTGCAGCACATGTTTCACAATCATGAATTACCTGTGCTATAGTGTCCATGGTCAGGTCCACCCTTCGATCACGAGCCCATCTGTATGCTGCATCTCTACCTTGATGGCCTGAGGTGTCATGGGCCCATCGGGCTATAAATAATTCACCTTTATGTTGCCAGTCCAGGTCCACCTGAGCCACTTCAATCTTAGCAGCCTGATCCACCTGCTGGTTGTTTTGATGTTCTTCAGTAGCCCGATTCTTGGGCACATGAGCATCCACATGGCGTACCTTTACAACCAGGTTCTCTACCCGGGCAGCAATATCTTGCCACAATGCCGCAGCCCAGATGGGTTTGCCCCTGCGCTGCCAGTTGTTCTGCTTCCATTGCTGTAACCACCCCCACAGGGCATTTGCTACCATCCATGAATCAGTACAGAGATAGAGAACTGGCCACTTTTCTCGTTCAGCAATATCTAAAGCCAGCTGAATGGCTTTCACTTCTGCAAACTGACTCGATTCACCTTCTCCCTCAGCAGCTTCTGCAACTCTTCGTATAGGACTCCATACAGCAGCTTTCCATCTCCGATGCTTTCCCACAGTACGACAGGACCCGTCAGTGAACAGGGCATATTTCTTCTCATTTTCCAGTAGCTTGTTGTACAGTGGGGCTTCTTCAGCACGGACCACCTCCTCCTCTGATGATATCCCAAAGTATTTGCCTTCTGGCCAGTCCATAATCACCTCCAAGATTCCTGGGTGACTGGGGTTTCCTATTCGAGCCCGCTGAGTAATCAGTGCAACCCACTTGCTCCATGTAGCATCAGTTGCATGATGTGTAGAGGGGACCCTTCCTTTGAACATCCAGCCTAGTACCGGCAGTCGGGGTGCCAGGGGGAGCTGCGCTTCAGTACCGACCACTTCCAAAGCAGATCGAACTCCTTCGTATGCTGCCAATATCTCCTTTTCAGTTGGAGTATAGCAGGCCTCAGATCCTCTGTATCCCCGACTCCAAAACCCCAGGGGTCGACCTCGACTTTCCCCAGGTTCTTTCTGCCACAGGCTCCAGGTGGGACCATTCTCCCCGGCTGCGGTGTAGAGCACATTCTTTACATCTGGTCCTGTTCGGACTGGCCCGAGTGCTACTGCATGAACTATTTCCTGCTTAATTTGTTCAAAGGCTTGTCGTTGCTCAGGGCCCCATTCAAAAGCATTCTTCTTACGGGTTACTTGGTAGAGCGGGTTTACAATCAGATTGTAATTTGGAATATGCATTCTCCAAAACCCCACGACACCTAGGAAAGTTTGTGTTTCTTTTTTGCTAGTTGGTGGAGACATAGCTGTTATTTTATTGATCACATCCATTGGGATTTGACGACGTCCATCTTGCCATTTTATTCCTAAAAACTGGATCTCTCGTGCAGGTCCTTTAAGTTTATTCTGTTTTATGGCAAAACCGGCCTTCAGAAGGATTTGGACTATTTTCTTCCCTTTCTCGAAAACTTCTTCTGCAGTGTCACCCCACCCAATGATGTCATCGATGTACTGCAGGTGTTCAGGAGCTTCCCCCTGCTCCAGCGCAGACTGGATCAGTCCATGGCAAATGGTAGGGCTGTGTTTCCACCCCTGGGGCAGCCGATTCCAAGTATATTGGACTCCCCTCCAAGTGAAAGCAAACTGTGGCCTGCACTGTGCTGCTAGAGGGATGGAGAAAAATGCATTAGCGATATCAGTTGTGGCACACCACTTGGCTGCCTTTGATTCCAGTTCATACGGGAGTTCTAGCATGTCCGGCACTGCAGCACTCAGTGGTGGCGTGACTTCGTTCAGGCCACGATAGTCCACTGTTAGTCTCCACTCACCATTAGACTTTCGCACTGGCCATATGGGACTATTAAAAGGTGAATGAGTCTTGCTGATCACTCCTTGGCTCTCCAGTTGATGAATTAGCTTATGGATGGGACTCAGGGAGTCTCGGTTGGTGCGATATTGCCGCCGGTGCACAGTTGTGGTAGCGATCGGCACTTGCTGTTCTTCAACCCTCAGCAACCCCACAACAGAAGGGTCCTCTGAGAGACCAGGCAAGGTAGACAACTGTTTAATGTCCTCTGTCTCCAAGGCAGCCATGCCAAAAGCCCAGCGGAACCCTTTTGTGTCCTTGAAATATCCTCTTCTAAGATAATCTATGCCAAGGATGCACGGAGCATCCGGGCCAGTCACAATACGGTGCTTTTGCCACTCATTCCCGGTTAGACTCACTTCAGCCTCCAATACAGTTAACTGCTGGGATCCCCCCGTCACACCATAAATACAGATGGGCTCTGGCCCTTTATAACTTGATGGCATTAGAGTACATTGTGCACCGGTGTCTACTAAAGCCTTATACTTCTGTGCGTCTGACGTGCCAGGCCATCGAATCCACACAGCCCAATAAACTCGATTGTCCCTTTCCTCCCCCTGGCTGGAGGCAGGGCCCCTCTAGTCCTGGTCAGAATCTTCATTTCTGTGTTTAAAGGACTGCCTGCTGGAAGTTGGAGCAGCAAACTTTTCAGAGAACCCCTTTTTCCCAATTGTTTTCTTTTGCAATTCACGTACCCGTGCCTCTAGGGTCGCAGTAGATTTTCCATCCCATTTTCTCATGTCCTCTCCATGGTCACGTAGTAATATCACAGGGTGGCAGTGTGTGTGTGCCCACCATATTGTCTTCCTTGCACAGATGAACGTTTACCCCTAATAGCTGAGACACTGGTTTGTACAGGTGGGGAGGAAAATAAACTCTCTTCAAGTTGGTGGACCTCTTCAGAAAGTTTCTGCAAAGTATTCTCTTTTAGCTGGTGGACACTGGTTCGTTCAGGTGGAGGGGAAGATAAATTCTCTTTAAGTTGGTGGACCTCTTCAGAGAGTTTCTCCACAGCCGAGACACAGGCCTGTAGGGAAGAGGAGAGGTTTCCTTCATACTGCCGGAGTAATTTAGTCACTTCATTCACTGGGGGATTCTCCTCCTCTTTCCAGGTTAGTATTGCCAATGAGCTGGCATATGATGATGGTGCACTCTGTATAAGCTTCCGCCACATGGGTCGTTTACACCGGACTTCGTGTACACCTCTAATTCTACACAATTGGCTCCGGTGTCCCACCACCGGAGCAGCCAGGTGACAAGCTGCTCACCTATACAGCGACCAAAATCTTTTCGCACATCTCGTAGCTCACGCTGGTATAGGGTTCGGGTAGTTACTGTTGATTTTTCGACATCCTCATCCTCATCTTCAGTCTCCTGCACATTTGATGGCCCATGCTCATCTTCTCTATACCCAGACCTAACAGAAGACTGTCTGCGTTCTAAACGACCTGAGTCTCTATACCATTTTTTCACCTTGTCTACAGGGGCAACTTGCACTGCTACAGCTCGTTTCTCTGACCCAGACACAGGGTCTGCCACAGGGGTTGGAATACCCTCTGCGGGGTCAACTTGCACTGCTACAGCTCGTTTCTCTGACCCAGACACAGGGTCTGCCACAGGGGTTGGAATACCCTCTGCGGGGTCAACTTGCACTGCTACAGCTCGTTTCTCTGACCCAGCCACAGGAGTTGGAGCAGCTGCAGGAGCTGGAGCTGCTGCAGGAGTTGGAGTGGCTGCGGGAGCTGGAGATGGAGCGGCTGCAGGAGCTGGAGCTGGAGCGGCTGCAGGAGCTGGAGCGGCTGCAGGAGCTGGAGCGGCTGCAGGAGCTGGAACTGGAGCGGGTGCAGGAGCTGGAGCTGGAGCTATAGTAGCATCAATTGCAGCTCGATAGGCACAAGCAGGACCCCAGCATGCTACAGTGATTTGTGTCACTTTGGAACTGCCAGAGTCATGACACCTTTTTTTCAAGCATTCTGCCAGCTTTTTAGGATTTTGCAGTTGTTCAGGGGTGAATGTCCAAAACACTGGAGGTGCCCACTTCTCTAGAAACCTGCCCATATCCTCCCACACTCCCTGCCACTCGCAACTATCCCGCCTCAAGACAGATCTCCGGATGAGATTCCTGAGTAGTTGTTTAACCCTCAACAAAACCTGAAGCGCATTCAGGAGACATAACAACAAGAGCAGGCTGGTCTGAGTATCCCAAGGATATTCAACATCTCGGAGAACCACCGTAACTAGCTCGGGCGATAAGAGGGTGGTGGTGAAGGAGAAAGGGAGAGTGAACAGGTAGGGAAACATGTCTTCCCCTGTCCCCTTCACAGATTGGCTCCCTAACGAAAACAGGCAATAGGTGTAATTGCTAATAGTTGCCGAGATATGGTTTCCAAAGTATAGAGTCGACGTCAGTGCTGAGTACAAATACCAGGTTAGAGTCGTGACCAGATATTTCATCATTTCATAAGCCATTGTTACACCGCACAGTACCATAACGATCTTAAACCAGGGCCCGGAAAGGATAAACAGTGCAACAGGGAGCACATACAGAAAGTAACGCGCTATAAAACTCAATTTGGAAAACAGGCACAGCAGACCGGAGATTAAGGCAATCAACATCGTGACTAGCAACTATTAAGCAGGTCCAATACTTATACCAATTTTAGTTTAACACACTCTGGTCAAATTTGTCGATATCTCAACCCTTCGAGCCCCACGTTGGGCGCCAAAAGGACTGCTGTGGTTTAACCCGGCTGGCAGCTAAACACCACACAGCCGTTCGCTCACCCTCCCCCCTCCCTCTCTGGGATGGGGGAGAGAAACGGGAAAGTGAAGCCGGTGAGTTGAGATAAAGACAGTTTATTAAGACAGGAATATAATAATAACAATAATAATAATAGTGATCATGATAATAGTATTGATAATAATAATGTGTAAGAAACAAGTGATGCACAGTGCAATTGCTCACCACCCGCTGACCAATGCCCAGCCTATCCCCGAGCAGCCGGCCCCCCACCCCGGCCAGCCACCCCTATATATTTTTTAGCATGACGTCAGATGGTATGGAATACCCCTTTGGCCAGTTTGGGTCAGCTGTCTTGGGTCTGTCCCCTCCCAGCTCCTTCCGCACCCCCAGCCTGCTCGCTGGCAGGACAGAGTGAGAAGCCGGAAAGTCCTTGGCCTGGTGTAAACACTGCTCTGCAACAATTAAAACATCAGCATGCTATCAGCGCTCTTCTCATCCTAAACCAAGATTTATCACCCTACCAGCTACTAGGAGGAAAATTAACTCTGTCCTAAAGGAACCAGGACAGTTGTCTACCTTGCCTGGTCTCGCACAGGACCCTTCTGTTGTGGGGTTGCTGAGAGCCGAAGCAGAGCAGGTGCCGATGGCTGCCACAACAGTGCACCGGCAGCAATAGCGCACTGACCTCCAAGTCCTCCAAGCTCAAGAGCTGTGTATTCCTGTGAGCAAAAAGTCAGGCAAAGGGGGCAGGAGACCTGCTTGGATGATCAAGGAGACCCTGGGGTGACTGAAATGGAAGAAGGAAGCATACATAATGTGGAAAAGGGGACAAGCCACTTGGGAAGAATATAGGGACCTTGGGAATATAGCGACAGGGAAGTCCAAGGCCCATTTGGAGTTAAATCTTGCAAGGGGTGTCAAGGACGACAAAAAGGGCTGTTTCAAACACATCAGTCGCAGAAGGAAGACAAAGGAATATGTGGGCCCACTGCTTAATGAGGTGGGTGCCCTGGTGACAAAGGACAAAGGGAAGGCAGAATTACTGAATGCCTCCTTTGCTTCAGCCCTCACTGCTAAGACCAGCCCTCTGGAATCTGTGACCTTAGGGACAAGGAAGGAACTCTGGAGAAACGAGGACTTTCCCTTGGTTGAAGAGGATCAGCTCAGAGATCTCTTAGGCAAACTTGACACCCACAAGTCCATGGACCCCGATGGGACACATCCATGAGTGCTGAGGGAGCTGGCGGATGTTACTGCTGGCCCACTCTCCATCACCTTTGAAAGGTCATGGAGAACAGGAGAGGTGCCTGAAGACTAGAAGAAAACTCATGTCATGCTGGTCTTCAAAAAGGGCAAGAAGGAGGCCCCAGGCAACTACAGGCCGGTCTGCCTCACCTCCATCCCTGGAAAGGCGATGGAACAGCTCATCCTGGAGGTCATCTCCAGCATGTGGAGGAGAAGAAGGTGATCAGGAGCAGTCAGCATGGGTTCACCAAGGGAAACCGTGCTTCACCAACTTGATAGCCTTCTATGATGGAATGACTAGGTGAGTGGGTGAGGGAGAGCAGTGGATGTTGTGTACCTTGACTTCAGCGAGGCTTTCAGCACTGTCTCCCCTAACATCCTCACAGGCCAGCTCCGGAAGTGTGGGATGGATGAGTGGTCAGTGAGGTGGATTGTGAGCTGGCTGGATGGCAGAGTTCAGAGGGTTGTGCTTAGTGGAGCAGAGTCTAGTTGGAGGCCTGTAGCCAGCAGTGTCCCCCAGGGATCTACACTGAGTCCAGTCCTGCTCAACTTATTTGTCAATGACCTGGATGATGGAATAGAGTGAGTGCACCCTCAGCAGGTGTAAAGATGTGCTGTGTTTTGGGTCAAAGTGGTCTCCCTGCACAGCATCACTGCCATGGCTGCCTGCCTGGAGCCTCCCTCCATCACCTCCCCATCCCTGGACATGGTGGTTTCAGTTCTGTACTCAGTGTTGCCTCCAGCAGTGAAACCCTCATCTACAGCACGAGGAACAAGGGGCTGAAGGAGGCACTGAGGATGTTATTCTAATATACAGCATTTCCCCATCAATGAGGTACCTGCACATCTTCCTCACATATACCTGGGCAAGGCAGAAAATCCTTTGTTCATGTATTTCAAAATTGCCTTTCAATCTTTGCAATATTATTCCAATTAAAGTATTTTTTCATCTCACTTCTATCTCACTTCTTCTAGCTTTTATTTATTTATTTATTTATTTATTTATTTTTAACCCAAAGACCTCATGTACAGGTGCTGATAAGCTCTTGGTAATTAACGAAATAAAGGAACCAGCAGGTAGTCATTTTCTGTGACTCTTGTTTCTCATGATTTCTCTTCAGGTACAGCAGAGGTTGTGGGATTGAAGAGCCCAGCTGCAATGTGGAGGAAAAGCAGAGATGTGGCTGAGGGACTCAAAGTATTTTCTGCGGTAGTCTGTACCAAAAAGTTCTCCTGGGCCTCTGAATTCAGTAAAAGAGATCAAGGATGAGAAGAGAATGTACTGAGAGGAAGGCCATGAAAAGCCACCAGGACAAGGGCCTGTTTCTGCCCCTGCAGGGGACTGAGCCTGGGCAAGGCCCAGCTTGGGAAGCAGCCCTGTCGGACGTTCTTGGTGGGCAGTGAGCTGGGCAGGAGGCAGCCGTGTGCCCTGGCAGCACAGGAGGGAAGGCTGAGGGGCATGTCACCGCTGCCTGCCAGGAGCTGCAGGGACGTCAGGAAGAGCCCAGGGCCAGGCTCTGCCCCGTGGTGCACAGGGAGCCCTCCTCCTGCCACGCCGCGTGCGGTGGCTGCAGCAGAGAAGACCCCCAGCCAGCCCCTGCATGGGGCTCTGCCACCCGCCTCACCCCGGCCCTCTCCAGCGCCCTCCTTGCCGCTCTCTGATGCACGCCAGCACCTCCCCGTGCGTGCCGGCCAGCACATCTGCTGAGGGCCAGTGCGGCTGCTGCAGGGGCAGGGAGCTCAGCATGGCCCTTGCAGCCCCCTGCCCTGGGCCTGCCCCTCTCCTTGCCCTCGGCCCTGGCCTTGTCTCTGCTGGCAGAAGCGCTCTTGGCATGCGCTTCCTGGCCTCCCCTCGCCTGCGCACAGCTGCTGCCCACTCAGGCTGCTGGCACAAACGTGTCCTCAGAAGCAGCACCACCCCTTGGGCTGCTTCTCCTGGCCTCCCCCAGCTCCTGCCTTGGCTCCTTGTCTCTGCTGGGCCCCACCTTCCACACCCAAATGCATCCCTTGGCTTTCAGCTCCCTCTCCCGTGCACTGTGGGGTGACAGGGCCAGGGTGGGACAGGTTACCTTTATTTGATACAGTTCTTGTATAATTTGCATTGGTGATGGCACAAAAAGTCAGTTCCTTCAGCAGTGATGTACATCCTTCTTCATGTTAGGACACAACTCAACATCCTTCACTCTGCTTTATCTCACAGATGAACTGGATTAGGTCTCCTTGATTATTCTGAGGCACAGTGCAATGCTTTTTGCCTTCTGCTACTCCAGCACAATATGTGTGACTTTCCCTTCCTCTGCGCATTGACCTGACGGGTCATTTCACGTTTTTCACTTTGAAAACCTCAGTTGGATGGGGACCATTTCCAAAGTGGGTCAAGCTGATGGGTTCTGCCTCAGCCATTTGAAGCATGCTATACTTGAGTTTTTCAGCCTGAATTTTCTAAAGATGACCTAGGAAGGTAAATGGATGTTCAAGTGTCTCGTAGGAATAAGGAAGAGTATCATGGGTTTCCAAGGGCCATTTCAAATCTAGGTCCGTCCCAGAAACCCATAGAAGAAGGGGTTTGTCTTTGAAGGGGTTTCCTGTGCTGAGCTGCAGTTACAGGGACAAAGACCACTGCTAGCAGTGGAGGTGCCCTGGGAACTCCACCTGGCTCCACCTGATTTTAATAATGGGCTCCGGTCTCCTACAGGTCTATTCTGACATCTGCCAGTCCAGGGAAGTGCCTCAAACAGAATGGGGCCACAGGAGGTTTTCCCTGATTGTGCTTATGGTCAGACAGCAAAGCTCTGCCCCAATACCCAGTAATTTTTTTAGTACTTAACTAAAAAAGCAACTACTCATCAGCTCAAATGATTCAACCACTTCCGTAGAAAGTCACACGTGAAGTGTAATTTATATCATGAAGAAATGTTAATTTCCATGATCTATATTCATCGCAGAAGAAGAAATCTGGTGTTCACCTGTACTTACACTGTCATCGCTTTGTCTATCATGGTGTGCTCCCTCATCTTCCAGGCGCAAAACCTGACTTGATTACACAGACCCTGCTGAATGTCCCCTTTCCAGCTGCCTCTCTGGACCTATGCACTTCCCATGGTCCTCCTGCTTTGCCCTCCCCTTACTCTTGGATAATTCAGACCGCTCTCACCAACCCAGTTGCTGCTTTGAGTTTCAGTGAGTTCCAGCTCGCCCATCTCTCAACAGTCTGTCTGATGGTTTCCTTACCAAGAAACTCATCATTTATCATTGAATTACTATGATATAGATTAATATTAACACTACTATTTTAAATTTCCTATTAATCAGTGTTAAATATACCATGTACAGTCATCCTTATTGGAAGGTAAACTTCCCTGGAGTAAAGAAAATGAGGAACGTGAAAAAACTGAGGAACTTGAACTTTGTTTTTTTTTTGATGTTTGTTTGTTTGTTTGTTTTTAAATTGCAGCATGATTTCCTGTTGTTTGTTTTTAAATAGGAAAAACCCTGCTCTTCCTACCTCAGCAGGGCTTCAAAGGAGAAACCCTAGACCAATATCTATAGGAAAATGATGCTCTAAGCTGAAATGCAACAAAATTCAGCCTTTAAAATGAGGAAAAATTTTAATTAGATGCTCTTTGAAATCTTCCTCCTTAACTGCACTACGAAAGCTCTCCAATTAGCTGCACAAGTCTTGAAGACATGAAGAAAACTGTGGGAGAGATATGGCTGTTTAGGACATTCTGCATTTTAATGAGCTCCATGGTGTATTTTGGTGCTGAGTCAGTGAAACTGGGGTACTGAGAGGAGAATGATGCGAATGCTTGAGAAAATAAAGTCAGGAGGAAACGTTGAAGTGACTTGGAGTATTAATGGGCCCCACTGAGGGCTGTTACTAACAAAGCCCCCCCAGGGACTTGTTAGGGCAGATCATTGGAGGCCATGATTGCAGACAGGCAAAGCGCTGTGCTGAGAAAAGTCTTGGTTGGTTTTGGTGAAGCAGAAGGGCCAAGGCCTGACCCCAGCCACTGGGAGGGGAGATCCTGCACCCCCCCGTCTGGCTCAGGGCTCTTCTTGGGGTCTGTATGATGTGGTGGGCAGTGTGATGCCACGAGAAGAACTTCATTAGGACACCTCCCCATCCCTGCCCAGGGTATCAAGGAAGCAGTGAGGCCCCATTGCAATGACTCTATCTCGTCTCCTCAGAAGCTTTAGCCAAAGGGACAAGCACCCTCTGCCTTCTATCTGCAGCCTTTCCTATGCTGTCCCACACTTTGCCCTATTTCCTGGATGGCACTGCGATGCCTGGATGGCAGGCAGTCTGGCAGAAGCCCCTTGGAGTGTCATAACCCAGCTGGCCCTGGTCAGCCAACAGCCAAGTGGCCAAGCCACCTCCAGAAACTGCAGGGGATGCAGACTGGATATTGGGACACCCCAGCTTGCAAATATCCAGCTCTGTCTGTGCTGCATCCTCCTGGTCTGCAGGCTGCTCGCCAGCAGGATGCAGCTCTCTCGTGGCATCCTTGTGTTATCCAGGTGCCCTAAGGAGGAGACAGCTCCGTGCTAATGCCATGTCCATGCTGCTGGATGGCTGTCTGTGGGCAGCTGGAGTGAGGCCTCTGCAGCCCGGGATAGGAGGGAGGAGCTGAGATCTTGCTCACAACCCACAGACAAGGTGAGGATTCTGCCCAGCTGCACTTGGACTGGGGCTTCTCTGCTCTCAGCTGTCTCCAGTTTCTTCTCAGGCTCTTTCCTGTCTGCAGACACCCATCTCTGTCCACCACCTTGCTCTCATCCAGGACTTTCCATCATCTCACACATGTCTCGTCAACCCTCATCAGCTGTTCCTTGAAACACAATGTCATAGTGTGATCACAGACAGTCTTTGGGTGACCTCTGGCACCACAGCACTACTCTTTGAGGGACATTTCTTCTGCCTCGTGGCCAGTGACACCCTTCCAAGGTACAATTTGCGACATTTTCTCTCCTGCTCTTTCCTACTACCAAAGAAAGCTCCATCAGGGTGGAAACCACTCCTGAAGCAGGCATCCCAACCCATCAGGCTCCTTGCGGCCTGTCAGCCAAGCACACAGAAGTCACCTCAGCAGCATCTCCCAAGGCCTGGGCCTGCTGCTGGCCTTGCAGCTTCTTGGCTAGACACAGCCAAGCCTTGTGCCTCCTGCTGTCCAGTCCTGGACTCAAGCAGAAGGGACAGGACAACCCCTGTGCGGGCCTTCTTTCTGTCTGGGTCGTCCTGGGGATGGAGGCAGAGGGGATCCCACAGGCAGCATGCCAAGCAGGGGCCTTCTGCTGGCCTAGCAGGGCCACTGGCAGATGTCAGCCCTAAAGTGCAGACCCCAGGGAGAAGCCAAGGGTGACCTGCCACCTCCAGACACAAGGGACGTCACAGTCCCTTTGCGTGACACGTTCCTGCTGCTGCCCTATCAGCTGCAGAGACAGAAGTGACCTCCCAGTCCCTGCCCCAGTCACATTCCTCCTGCTGGGGCAGGAGATCCTGAGGCAGAGCTGAGCTCATCAGAGCATTCCCACCCATCTCCTCCTTGTGGCCCACAAGCTGATCAGATCCATGGCCCCTCACATCCATCTCTGAATGCCATGGGACTGCAGAGAAGTCTCACAATTCCTGCCTCACCCCAAGGTGCCAAGCACCTTAAGTTAAGGGTTACGAGAGGGGCTGAAGGTGAGGAGGTTAATGCACAGGAACAGGGGCTTTATGTGTTAGATTTTCATGAATGGGATTAGGGACTAGGTCTCATATTTCTGGGTTAGAGATTAAAAAAGATTTAGTGGGAGGGTTTGGTGTTGTGCTTGGGGTGTCAGGTGTGTGGTTAGGGTATGGACAAGCCTTGTGATTTAGGGTTTTGTTTAGTTCTTCCAAGAATCTAGGCTTAAATAGAGCATTTAAATCTAGTGTTAAGGGTAGGGATCAAGGTAAGCAAGACAGGAAGGGTAAGGGAAAGAGGCTATGGGCTGAGGTTTGGCTTCAGTGCATACTTTGAGGTCAGGCATAAGAGTAGTGGATTCCTGTCAGGGTGTGGAGTAGCATTTAAATTTAGGAATAAAGTTTACTGGTTGAAGCCGGTGAAGGGCCTCATGTGACTATTTTAAGTCGCAGTTACAACAGCATCAGCAAAAACCTGAACCTTCTGACCTCTACAAAATCCTTAATTTCTGCTGGCCAAGCCCCTGTTCCCTCCCCAAATCTCACACCTCTCCTGTCCATGCTTCTCCTGACCTCCCCTTAACAGTCATCTTCTTAGGGGCACGTTAATGATGGCTTTCATGATCTCAGCGTATCCATCACACCTCTGTTGGCTACTCTATTTCTGAGAAAAGTGGCATTGAAGACACGATGGAAAAGGACACAAAAGTCCATCAGAGCACCCTGCACAATGTGCCCAGCAGCTCTGCACCTCCAGAAATGCGCTGTTCCTGCCTACAAGTTTTCTTTCCAGAACGGCTCCTATGGAGCCAGGGTAACTTTTCCCAGGCCCTCACTTCCCCAGACCACACCACTCTTGCCCACAGGCCCCACGTGTCTCTCCAACCCTCCCCTCTTCCCCTGCAGTAGTGGCACCTCACCGCAGCAGGTTGGTGCATCTCCACGCTCAGGGGTGTTTCCTGAGGGCCTGCCCCGTGTGGGGAGTGGCGGGGAGGAAGACAGCAAGGTCAGCTCCTGGGGCATGGCTGAGCACAGCCCAGCCATCCCGCACCGCGGGCAGGCCCCTTCTCCCAGGCTGAGGCACACACGCAAGGTGGACACTTCTCCATCAGCCCAGCTTCGCGCAGGGCCCTTCAGCCCTGCCCCTGTCCTGGGACTCGCCTCCTCCTCCTCCACCCACAGACATACATTGCTTTCCATTTGGGGACCCAGGCAGGACTTTAAGGATCTGCTAAAGCCCTGAATTTCCATGTTTTTCATAGTCTTCACACAAGTCTTCCTCCTGCCATCCCCACTGCCTAGCCCTGCCTTCCAGGTGGAACTCAGTAACGTGGTGCTCAGCAATAAATAATGGGGTCATCTTTCCAAGAGAGGGTAGAAATTTCTCGGGGGCAGGCTGCAGAGATGATGAAGTATTGCGTCTTCTTCAGGGCTTTAAATAAGGTCTCCTCAATTACTCTGCAGTCTTATGGGCCTTCACCTGCTGCCTCTTCACGGCCTCCCCTGGTGTTGCAGAGCCCTCCTTAGCCCCTGGACACCTCAGATTAGCTTTTCCCCCTAAAAGACTCTTCCTTGGATGGTCACTCATTTTAAGAGGTCCTAATCACTACCCACTGAGCACATTGTCCCTGCAGATCCCCTGACATCTGCTGCCAGCTCCAGATTCCTCTCCAGGCTGGAATCTGCCATCAGCCCCACTGCAGGGGGTGCAGTCCCTTGCAGATGAGTCCAAGACCAGTTGTCGTTTGCTTGGGTAAGTGCCACCACAAATTGAGCTCTTGGTCCAGCCCTTGGTCCCTCACAGACCACCCTGGGACTTTCAGCCTGTGTCCTTCCCTCCATGAAGAAGCCCAGAAAACAGAAGAGCAGGGAGCAACCCCTTGGCTCTGTTCCTGATAGCACATTTGGAAGAGGTGCCCAGGCTTCTGGGTTTACCCTGAGTAGCCCCTTTTGTTACTGTGGTGCTAGCAGGGAGGCCAGCTGTGACCCAGGGCTGCACAGTGCCTGCTGCTGCCTGCAGCCACAGGGATGTCACTGCAGAGACAACAGGACTGTCACCAAGGTACATGAGACCTCAAGACTAACACAGATACAAGAGTACAGGAGGAACACACTGGAAGGCAAAAGAGAGCAGCAGTGAAAAGGCCACGTCCTGCTGCTGGCCATGGCCATGGCTCCAGTGAAGCAGCAGCCCCGACCCGAAGGCAGCAGAGAGGCAGAGCCCAGCGGGCAGTGAGGGGCAGCCGCGAGGGCCAGCGGGGCTGCTCCTCCCTGTGGCAACTGGGCTCTGGGCCCTGAGCCTCTCCTGCGTGCTGGGGCTGCTCCCCCAGCTCCAAAGGAGATGGGAAGAGATGGCAGCTGAGTGCAATGAACTTCTGATGACTTCCTTATTGGGTATATCTATACAGGAAACTGACATCTCTGAGAAAATGATTAACAAGTAGGAAAATAAAAAACATATTATTTAAATTAGAAATAATATTTTCAGAACACAATAATACAGACAAATATTAACAAAAAGTTGTCCTACTTTTTTGAGGAAACATAGGAATTTTGATTTTATGCATATTATTATATGTAAATATATTGAAGAATTGTGTATTCTAGAACTGTCTTCACTGAATTCCTTAGTTCCCTGTTCCTGATGCTGTAGATGAGGGGGTTCACTGCTGGAGGCACCACCGAGTACAGAAATGACACGACCAGGTCCATGGATGGGGAAGAAATGGAGGGGGGGTTCATGTAGGCAAACAGGACAGTGCTTATAATCAGGGAGACCACGGCCAGGTGAGGGAGGCACGTGGAAAAGCCTTTGTGCTGGCCCTGCTCAGAGGGCATCCTCAGCACTGCCCTGAAGATCTGCACATAGGACACCACAATGTAAACAAAGCAACCAATGCCTAAACCGAAGGTGATTGCATTAAGCCCAACTTCCCTGAGGTAGGCATCTGAGCAGGAGAGCTTGAGGATCTGGGGGATTTCACAGAAGAACTGGTCCACAGCATTGCCTTGGCAGAGGGGCAGGGAAAAGGTAGTGGCCGTGTGCAGGACAGCATGGAGAAAGCCACTGCCCCAGGCAGCTGCTGCCATCTGGGCACAAGCTCTGCTGCCCACGAGGCTCCCGTAGTGCAGGGGCTTGCAGATGGCAATGTAGCGGTCGTAGGACATGACAGTGAGAAGGGAATACTCTGCTCCAAGCAAGAATACTAAAAAGAGGACTTGGACAGCACATCCTTGATAGGAGATGGCCCTGGTGTCCCAGAGGGCATTGGCCACGGCTTTGGGCAGAGTGGTGGAGATGCAGCCCAGGTCGAGGAGGGCGAGGTTGAGGAGGAAGAAGTACATGGGGGTGTGGAGGCGGTGGTCGCAGGCTGCGGCGGTGAGGATGAGGCCATTGCCCAGGAGGGCAGCCAGGTAGATGCCCAGGAAGAGCCCGAAGTGCAGGAGCTGCAGCTCCCGCGTGTCTGTGAATGCCAGCAGGAGGAACTCGCTCACAGAGCTGCTGTTGGACATCTGCTTTTTTTGGGATGTGGTCCTGCACAAAGAGAAAGAATAGTAATAATGTACAACAGACTTACCAGAGGAAAATTTAGTTTTCTCATTAAAAAACATCAAAAAGATTGTCCAATTGCAGGCAGTTATTTTGAAGTTCCCTTTAATGACTTCCAACTGCTTCTTAGTTTCTCTGCAAGAAGAGTACTCTTCCGTGGGCAATGGAAGAATCAGTCGTGCACTACAGCTCAAGGTAACAACATGGTAGGAACATGGTGTAGTCTCAGATTCACTTCACTCCTGATATAGAAGAGGTTTCCCCAGTTTTGCTCCTAGTTCATCGAAGAGCAGACGTGTGGAGATTTATTTATTTATTTGTTTGTTTGATTTGTCCTCTTTGTTCAGCTGCCCCACCACACCTGAGCAGCAGTTTTTCAGAGTGTTTCTAAGGCATAAATCCTGGGCGTTCTGCTGCACTCCAAGTGAAACCCTGTAGGTCCTCACAGTCACAGATACTGCCTTGTTAGAGCAGAGTGCCCTTCAGAGAGGAGAGGCAGTCAGTCCATCAGTCCTGGTCTCAGCTGCCCTGTGTTGGCAGGTCTTTGAGCTCCAGGATAGTTCTCCTCCTATGTTCCTAGACTTGTAGAATCATAGAATATCCTGACTTGGAAGGGTTCCACAAGGATCATCAAATCCCACCCCTGAATCTGTACAAGAACACCCAAAAATCAGTCCATACACCTCAGGGGGTTGCCCAAATGTTTCTTGAATTCTGACAGCCTCAGCACTGTGAACACTTCCCTGCGGTAGCTGTTCCAGTGCCTACAGAACCTGGACACTGCTGGGAGCAGAGGAATCCAGGCCCCAAGTGCCCATCTCCAGACCCCTCACCCTGTCCCCGTACTCCCCTTCCCCCAAGCACCCCGAGGGCTCACTCCATGGGCAGGTGAAACCCCCATCCCCAGGCAGCCTGGGAACAAGAGCAGCAGCAGCACGGCCAGTAGGAGAAGCCAGGAGGAATGGCAGCGTCTACCTCATATTGGAGAAACAGAGAGATCTATCCTCTAAGATGTAATCCACCATGAGCTGTGTTGGCTTCAGAAAAACTCTTTGGAAATCCCATTTACATGCTTCTGTTGCCAGAGACTCACGGTGCCAAGGGCCTGCAGATCTGTCCTGCCACACGCTGCCCTCTGTTGTTGGCTCCTCACTGCCTCCAAGCCCTCTCTCCTTCTCTCCTCTCCCCGTGCCACCTGCGGTCAGAGCCCTCAGCCCTGCTGTGCTGTGCACAGGAGCTGCTCCTGGGCAGAGCTGTCTCTCTGCAGCGCTGCCCGCTTGCCACGAGCTCCCCTTGGGCCCGGGAGCCCGGCCCAGCTCAGCAGCACAGCACCCGACCATGGCATCGCATGCTCTGTGCCATTGGGTTCCCTCGAGGTGTCCCCAAGGCCTCAGGGCTGACAGCTCCTGAAGGCAGCAGGGTCTCTGCTGGGCTGTGGTGTCTGAAGCAGACCAAAGTTATCGCCAACTACTCATCTTTATTGATTTCAGAGACTGATTTTTACGCGTGATTTGTGCTGTTGGACTGTGGTTGTCAAACATGTTGTGCTTTAACCTGTCAGGCACCTCAGCTCCACTCAGATGTTAGTTGACACCCACCCCCAAAAGATAATGGGTTGAAATAAAGATAGTTTAAATGGACAGAAATTGAAGAGATAGTAATAACAGTAACAATACTACTAATAAATAATAATAATTTTTATTTTTATTATTATTATATTTATAAAGCAAGTGATGCACAATGCAATTGGTCATCACCCACTGACCGATGCACAACCTTTCCCCAAGCAGGGGTCCCCATGAACCTGACCAGCCTGCATTAGGATCTCATGTGCAGGTCCCTTGACCTTACTTTGGTTTAGGGCAATACAAGCTTTCAGAAGGATTAGGACTATTTTCTTTCTTTTCTCAAATACTTCTTGAGCTGTGTTGCCCCATGTGAGGGTGACATCAATGTACTGGAGGTGTTCAGGAGCTTCCCCCTCTTCCAGGGCAGTCTGGATCAGCCCATGGCAAATGGTAGGGCTGTGTTTCTACCCCTGGCGCAGTCCATTCCAGGTGGACAGGACGCCCCTCCAACTGAAAGCAAAGTGTGGCCTTCACACTGCTGCCAAAGGGATGGAGAAAAATGCATTAGGAATATTAATTGTGGCAGAGCGCTTGGCTGCCTTTGACTGCGGTTCGTACTGAATGAAGTTCTAGCATGCCCAGCACAGCAGCACTCAGCGGTGGTGTGGCTTCATTCAGGCACAGAAGTCCACCGTTCTCTTCCACTCACCATTAGAATTTTGCACTGTCCGTATGGGACTCTTAAAGGGTGAGCAAGTGTTGCTGATCACTCCTTGGCTCTGCAGTCAATGAACCAGCTCATGCATGGGAATCAGGGAGTCTCTGTTAGTGCAATACTGCCTCAGGTGCGCTGTTGTAGTAGCGATTGGCACCTGCTGCCCGTTGGCCATCAGCACCTGCACAGCAGAAGGGTCCTGTGAGAGAGTGGGCAAGGTAGACAACTGTTTGATGTCCTCCGTCGCCAGGGGAGTCATGCCCAAAGTCCATCCAGTAAACATTTGGATCTTTGAAGTAACCGCTCCTGATTTAGTCTATGTCAAGGTAGCACAGAGCCTCCAGGCCAGTCCCAATGGGTCGCTTTTGCCACTCCTTCCCAGTTAGGCTCACTTCAGCCTCCAGTACGGTTAACTCTTGGGTTTGATGTGCCAGGCCAATACTCCTCAGAGTCCAATACACCCGATTGTCCCCTTCCTCCCCCTGGATGGAGGCAGGATCCCTCTCGTCCTGCTCATAGTATTCATTACTCTGTTTGGAGGACTGTCTGCTAGAAACTGGAGCAGCAATTTTCTCAGAAGAACCACTTTTTGTGAATGTTTTTCCTTGTGCTTCATGGAACCACAAAACCACATAGTATGCACCCACTACATCAACTTTCTTGAGCAAAGGGATGCTTACACCTGATAGCTGAGCTATTGGTTCATGCAGGTGGGGAGGAGGATGTATCCTCTTGTAGTTCTAGCATCTCGTGAGAAAGTTTCTCTGTAGACGAGATGCAGGCCCATAGGGAAGAAGAGAGACTTTTGTTGTAATGCTGTAGTTGGCTACATCCAACTACATCCGATTCATCCATGTGGGTTCCTCTTGGTCTTTCCAGGTCATAACTGCCTATGAGTTCGCATATGCTGATGGTGCGCTCTGTACAAACTTCTGCCACATGGGTTGTGTGCACTTGACTTCATCCGGATCTTCGGACAGCCGTTTGTTGTCTAGGTCACTATCAATCACCTTCAGCATGGCTAATTCCTTCAGGTACCGGATACCCCTCTCCATGTTGGTCCACTTTCCTGGTTGACATACAAGATCTTTCTTGAAGGGAGAACTTTCCGTGACGCCTGACAGGATTAAATTCCTTGTGCCCTTTTCCAATGGCTTTGTCAATCACTCCTTCTCTAGAGGGGGATCCCAGCTGCTTGGCTTCCCTGCCCTCTAATTCCAGGCTATTGGCCCTGTTCTCCCAGCACTGGAGCAGCCAGGTGACAATGTGCTCACCAAGATGATGGCTGAAATCTTTTCCCTTATCTCATAGCTTACCCTGGGAAAGGGATCACGTGGTTTCTGACGTTTAGGTGATTTCTTCTTCTTTGTCCTCCTGCTTCCATGGTGGCCCTTCTTTGGTGAAACCTGCCTTATCTTCTTCTTCCTCCTTTCTTGTCTGGGTAGGAGTTTCTTCACTTTCTAAAGAAAAACTGACTTCCACACCCATTGTTTTCTCTTGCATAAAGAGGCAACCAATAGTGGCACAGGCTGGTTCTCTGGCCCAGCCATGGGGCCCATTTCAGGGGCTGGAGTGGCTGCAGGGCCCATCACAGGAGTTGTCCTGGCTGCAGGGCCTTTCAGAGGAGTTGGAGTGGCTGCAGTGCATATCACAGATTTTGGAGTGGCTCTAGGGCCTGTCACAGGGGTTGGTTTAAATTTAGGCCCATCTCAGGGGGTGTGGTGCTTGAAGCAGACTGAAGTCATCACCGACTGCCCTTCTCTGAACACAGGAGAGATGAATTTTACAAGTGCGATTTGTGCTATTAGAGTGTGGTTGTCAAACATGTTGTCCTTTAACCTGGCAAGTAGCTCAGCACCACACAGCAGTTAGCTCACACCAACCCCCCAAATGCTTATGTGTTGAGATAAGGGCAGTTTAATGGACTGAAAGGGAAGAGAAATAATAATAATAGTAGCTTTTATGATGATGATGATGATGATGATGATGATGATGATGATGATGATATTTATTATCTTTATTATTGTTATGTACAAAGCAAGCTGTGCACAGTGCAATTGCTCATTACTTACTGATGTCCAGCCTGTCCCCAAATGGTAGAACATTGTGGTAACCACCTGCACCTGCTCTTCTTTGACCTTCAACGACTCCACAAACAGAAGGCTCCTCCCAGAGACTGGGCAAGGTAGACAACTCTTTAATATCCTCTGTCTCCAAGGCAGCTATCCCAAAACCCCACGTGTACCAGTTTGGATCTTTGAAGTACCCCCTCGTGGGGAAGTCTATGTCAAGGTTTCATAGATCAACATTCTTCTTCCTCCTTTCTTTTCTGGGTAGTAGTTCTTTTCCATTCTAAGGAGCCTGATTTTCACACCCATTGTTTTCTCCTGCATATAGAGGCAACGGATACTGGCACAGGTTGGCGCTGTGGCCTAGCAAGACCAGACCTGGGGGGTCTGGTCTAGTCCCCAGACTAGACCTGGGGCCTGTCCCAGGGGCTGGAGCGGCTGCAGGACATGTCAGAGGTGTTGGAGTAGCTGCAGGGCCTGTCACAGGGGTTGCAGTGGCACTGACTGAGGCTCAGTAAGCACAGACCAAGTCCCAGCACATTCCAGTGATTTGTGTCCCTTTGGAATTGCCAAGGTGATAACACCTCCTTTTCAAGCACTTCTACAGTTTTTAAGGATTCTGCATGTGCTCGGGGGGAAGCTCTAAAGCCCTGTAGGTGCCCACTGCTCTAGGTGCCTGCCCAGATCCTCTCCCTGCCTCTCCTAACTCTCCTGTCTTGGGGCAGGTCTCTGGAGGGCATTCTTAAATAGTTGTTTATCCTTAAACAAAAGTTGAAACACATTCCAGAGACATCACAATAGGAGCATCCCAAGGATATTCTAAGCTTTGTAGAGCTAGTGTAATTAGCCTGGAGGAGAAGGGGGAGGTGAAGGAGAAAGGGGGACTGAATAAGTGGGGAAGTGTCCCTCCGTTTTCTCCCCCTAGATTGGTTCCCTAAAGCAAAAAGGTCAAGAGTGTAATCCTTAAGTTTCTGAGTGATGGTTCCCGAGGTACGGAGGTGATGGCAATGCTCAGTACAAATAACACATCTGTCACATGACCACACATTTTATAGGATCATAAGCCAGTGTTACACGACATAGCAAAATAACTTTAAACCAGCCCCAGAAATGATAAACAGCACAACGGTAACACATGCAGTAAGTAATGTGCTATACAACACATTTCTGAAAGCAAGCACAACAAACCTGAGATCCAAAACGTCGACATTGTGATCAGCAACTACTAAACTGGTCTAGTGCTTATAACAATTTAATTTTAGCACTCTCTGGTAAGATCGGTCATTATCTCAACCCTTCGTGCCCCACTCTGCGTGCCAAAAAGACTGCTGTGGCTTGACGCGGCAGTTCGAGTACATGGAATTATTTGAACAGGTCCAGAGGAGGGCCACAGAGATGGTCAAGAGGCTGGAGCACGTCTGCTGTGAAGGCACGCTGAGCAAGCTGGTATTGCTCATCCTGGAGAAGACTGGAAGCACTGGAGAAACCTTAGAACAACCTTGCAGTACTTCAAGAAGACCTGCAGGAAAGCTGGGGAGACAGTCTTTGTCAGGGAGTGTAGTGATAGGACAAGGAGTAATGACCTTAAACTAAAAGAGGGTAGGTTCAAATTAGATATATGGAAGGAATTCTTTAGAATTCTTCAGAGGGATCTGGATAGGCTGGATTGCTGGGCTGAGGTGAATGGGATGAAGTTCAACAAGGCCAAGTGCAGGGTCCTGCAATTTGGCCACAATAACTCCATGCAACGCTATAGGCTTGGGGCAGAGTGACTAGAAGACTGTGAAAAGGAAAGGGACCTGGGAATGTTGATTGATGCTCGGCTGAACATGAGCCAGCCGTGTGCCCAGGTGGCCAAGAAGGCCAACGGCAACCTGGCTTGTATAAGAAACAGCGCGGCCAGCAGGAGCAGGGAGGTGATTGTCCCCCTGTACTATGCTCTGGTGAGGCCGCACCTCGAGTACCGTGTTCGGTTTTGGGCCCCTCACTACGAGAAGGACATCGAGGCCCTGGAGTGTGTCCAGAGAAGGGCAACCAAACTGGTGAGGGGTCTGGAGCACAAGTCTTATGAAGAGTGGCTGGGATTGTTTAGTCTGGAGAAGAAGAGGCTCAGGGGAGACTTTATTGCACTTTACAACTTCCTGAAGAGATGTTGTGGTGAGGCGGGGGTCAGCCTCGTCTCTCAGATAACTAACGATAGGACTCAAGGAAATGGCCACAGGTTGCACATGGGGAGATTTAGATTAGATGTCACGAAAGACTTTTTCTTTCAAAGAGTAGTCAGGCACTGGAATGGTCTGCCCAGGGAGGTGGTGGAGTCACCGCCCCTCGCAGTGTTCAAGAAGCACCAGGACAAGGTGCTACGATATCTGATTTAGTAGCTTAGTGGGTAGTATTAGTGATAGGATGGTTGGACTAAATGATTCTTTCCAACTTTGTGTTTCTATGATTTCTATGATTCTGTGATAGGACAAGGGGAATGGTTTTAAACTTGAAGAGAGTAGATTTAGAGTAGATAGTCAGATGAAATCCTCCTTTGGACTCGTTCTAATAGATCCATGTCCTTCTTACACAGGGAGCCCCAGAGCTGAACACAGTACTCAAGGTGTGGCCTCACCAGGGCCGAGTACAGAGGGACAATCACTTCCCTACTCCTGCTGACCACAGTATTCCTGATACAAGCCCGGATGCTGTTGGCCTTCTTGACCACCTGAGCACCCTGCTGGCTCCTATTCAGCCGACTATCCACCAATATCCCCAGATCCTTTTCCCCTGGGCAGCTGTCCAGACACCCTTCCCCCAGCATTATGTTGGGCTGTTGTGCCCCAAGTGCAGGACCCGGCACTTGGCCTTGCTGAACTTCATACAGTTGACCTCAGCCCATGGATGCAGCCTATCCAGATCCCTCTGCAGAGCCCTCCTGCCCTTGAGTAGACCAACACTCGCTTCTAACTTGGTGTCATCTGCAAACTTACTGAGGGTGCACTCAATCACCTCATCCAGATCACTGCTGAAGATATTGAAGAGAACTGGCCCCAGTACTGAGCCCTGGGGGCACCACTAGTGGCCGGCCCCCAGCTGGATTTAGCTCCATGTACCACAACACTTTGGTCATAGCCACACGGCCAATATTTAACCCAATGAAGCATACACACGCCCAAGCCTTGAGCAGCCAGTTTTTCTGGGAGAATGCTGTGAGAAACAGTGTTGAAAGCCTTACTGAGGTCCAGGTAGACCACAGCCAAAGCCACTCCCTCATCCACTGAGCACATCACCTTGTCTTCGAAGGAGATCAGATTTGTCAAGCAGGACCTCTCTTTGATAACCACCTACTGAACTGGCCTGATCACCTGATTGTCCTTTAAGTGTTGTGTGATGGTGCTCAGGATAATCTGATCCATGGGCTTTCCCAGCACCGTGGACAGAATAACAGATCCGTAGTTCCCTGACTACTCTTTCCAGCCCTTCCTGCAGACAGACATCACGTTTGCTGGTCACCAGTTGACCACAACCTTCCCTGACAGCCAGGACTGCTGATCAGAGATGGAAAGCAGCTTGGCAAGTGATTCTGCCAGCTCTCTCAGGAGTGACCGGTGGATCCCATCTGCCCCATAGATGTGTGTACACCTTCATGGAGAAGCAGTTCTCTAACTATTTCCTCATGGATGATGAGGGCTTCATTCTGCTCCCTATACCTATCTACCAGCTCTGGAGGCTGAATACCAGGGGAACAGCTGGTCTTGCTGCTAAAAACTGAGGCAGAGAAGGAATTAAGTATCTCAGCCTTTTCCTCGTGTCTTCTACGTTTCTCTGTCATTGTCTTTCCCCCCACACACCCAATACAGGAAGGAGATGCCCCTTAATGCTCTTGTTACATAAATATAAATATATATATATATAATATAAAATTTCTCTCTTTGTCAGTAATAGTCAGATAGAGCTGCAGTTAGGATTTGGCATTCAGATTTTGTCCCTGCAAAACTTCAAGACATGGAGGATTGAGTTCCGCACAAAATGAAAGAATGGATGGAAAAAAGGACAGAAAAGGTGGAAGCTGGCAGCTTTCCATTGCCTACCCTTCTGTGACTTTATCCTGAAATTCCATTCAACTGCTTACTGCCGTATTGTCGAAAATGTCCTGCACCTTCCTGCTGCTGTTATCTTGTGAGAGACAGCACAATCAGGGTGAGCCATCTGCCTGCAGAAATTAACAGCTGACAACGGAGCAACTGTCCAGGGAAACCTAGAGAAACTGCCGGATTTTGACTACAGAAACCTCTTGACCTTTACAAGGAGAAGAGCCCAGTCCTGCCCACAGGAATAGGAACCCCACACATCAGGGCAGACTGGGACCCTGCTGAATGAGCAGCGCCCAGGAGGAGGAGGGCCTGGGCACCACGAGGGATGCCATACGAGCAGTGGTGCTGCTCACCAGGAACCAGGCCAGCTTCCTACAGAGCTGCCTTATGAGGAGCATGGCCACCAAGAAGATCTGAGTTATCAGACGCAGCTCAGATCTGGTGTGACACCACAGGGACAAGGGCTTAGAGCCAGCAGGAAAAGATGTACAGGTCTGGGAGTCCCTAGGACAGTCTGGTGTAGACAGGATAGAGGGCTGTGACAAGGCTGAAAGTCCCAACAGGACCCAGGGCTTTGTGTCCATGGCTCTGGCTGTTGTCTCTGCCACTGAGGCCTAGGAGGAGACAGCTTATCGGTAAAGCACCAGGGCCTCATTGCCTCCTCGCCCCCACCCATGAACCAGGCAGGGCTCGTACCATTCTCCTGCACTTGGCCATGCACATCCCCATCTCCTCCTGCCCCACGAAGAGCCCTGAGCACTGTGTGAAGGGAAAGGATCTCTCTTCCCAGGGGCTGAGGGTCAAGGCCTGACCCTTGTGCTTGGTGACACACATCCAGTTTTCCTACACATCAGTGCCACCTTCACAGTGCCTTTGTCTGCTTGTCCTCACTGCCTCCAATGCTCTGCTCTAACGAGCTCCAAGGGAGGCTGTGTCAGTGCTGGCCCTCAGGGGGACACTGCAGGAAACTTGCCTCTGACTTGGACTTGTTGAGAGATGTCTTCAATTGTCTCTCAGTGCCTGAGGTTCGTGGGCTCCTCACCAAAGCCCCCCGAGGGGGGATTCCAATGCCTTGGGCTGGGCGTCTGGTGCTGAGCTGGGCCGGGCTCGTGGGACAGAGAGAGCTCGTGGCAAGAGGGCCCTGGTGCAGAGAGACAGCTGTGCCCAGGAGCAGCTCCTGTGCACAGCGCAAAAGGGCTGGGGGCTCTGACCGCAGCTGGCACGGGGACAGGAGAGAAGGAGAGAGGGCTTGGAGGCACTTGGCAGTGGGAGGATGCTGAGAGCTGCCTGCAGGAGAAATGTGCACAGCCCTTGACAAGGTACGTCTCTGGCTGCAGGGCCATGCAGCTGCACGTCCTGGAAGGGTCTCCTGCTGGGTCTTGTTCCTGGGAGGGCAGTGGGCAATGCAGTAGGCTTTGGGAGTCCTGCTGGATGGCATTGTGAGCTGAGGAAGTCTGGCAGAAGCCCCTCGGAGTGCCCTAAGCCAGGTGCCCCCGGTCAGCCAAGAGTGGTGTGGCCAAGCATCCTCCAGACACTGCACGGGTGCAGCTGGGATGGTGGCACATCCCAGCTTTAAGATATCCATCTCTGTCTGTGGGGCATCCTCCTGGTCTGCAGGCTGCTCTCCAGGAGGATGCAGCTCTCTCGTGGCATCCTTGTGTTATCCAGGTGCCCTAAGGAGGAGACACCTCCGTGCTAAGGCCATGTCCGTGCTGCTGGATGGCTGTCTGTGGGCAGCTGGAGTGAGGCCTCTGCAGCCCAGGATAGGAGGAAAGAGCTGAGATCCTGCTCATGCAAGACAAGGTGAGGATTCTATCCCAATGCACTTGGTCTGGGGCTTCTCTGCTCTCAGCTGTCTCCAGTTTCTTCTCAGGGAAACACCTGAGCAGGACGGTCCTTCAGCTCACAGAGGGGTGACACAGGGCAGCTGGGAACAGGAGTGTTCAGCAGTGTCAACTGCAGCTCTGTTCTGCATTGGGATGCATTGTTGGAAACAGCACTGCAAATTTCATTGACATGATAAATGGCCTGAACTTGAGTTTCCCCCATGTTCCTGCCTCCCTCCTGCTGCACAGCAGGAAGGACTCCTCTGGAGCCCACAGCAGCCCCTGCTCCCAGTGCCACTCTCAGCCAGCACCAGCCGCAGCGCAAACAAGAGAGCTGCAGAAAGGTTTTTGCAGGTCTTTGCAGGTTCTCCTGCAAAGAGAGATGCTCAGGCTGGTGGGTGCTGTGAGGCTTGCAATAAATCTCCCTCAGAGAAGTGTGTACTAACTTTATTCTCCCTTTATCGTCTTCAACAGGCAGCTGTGTCCAAAGTCAGGAAATGGCCAACAGCAGCTCTGTGAACGAGTTCCTCCTGCTGGCATTCGCAGACACGCGGGAGCTGCAGCTCCTGCACTTCGGGCTCTTCCTGGGCATCTACCTGGCTGCCCTCCTGGGCAACGGCCTCATCCTCACCGCCGTAGCCTGCGACCACCGCCTCCACACCCCCATGTACTTCTTCCTCCTCAACCTCGCCCTCCTCGACCTGGGATCCATCTCCACCACTCTCCCCAAAGCCATGGCCAATGCCCTCTGGGACACCAGGGCCATCTCCTATCAGGGATGTGCTGCACAGGTCTTTTTCTTTCTCTTCTTCATATCAGCAGAATATTCAGTTCTCACTGTCATGTCCTATGACCGCTACCTTGCCATCTGCAAGCCCTTGCATTACGGGAGCCTCGTGGGCAGCAGAGCTTGTGCCCAGATGGCAGCAGCTGCCTGGGGCAGTGGCTTTCTCAATGCTGTCCTGCACACGACCAACACATTTTCCCTGCCCCTCTGCCAAGGCAATGCTGTGGACCAGTTCTTCTGTGAGATCCCCCAGATCCTCAAGCTCTCCTGCTCAGATGCCTACCTCAGGGAAGTTGGGGCACTTGTGTTTAGTGTTTCTTTATTATTTGGTTGTTTCGTTTTCATTGTGCTGTCCTATGTGCAGATTTTCAGGGCAGTGCTGAGGATGCCCTCTGAGCAGGGCCGACACAAAGCCTTTTCCACGTGCCTCCCTCACCTGGCCGTGGTCTCCCTGTTTGTCAGCACTGCTGTGGTTGTCTACCTGAAGCCCCCATCCACCTCCTCTCCATCCCTGGACCTGGTGGTGGCAGTTCTGTACTCGGTGGTGCCTCCAGCACTGAACCCCCTCATCTACAGCATGAGGAACAAGGAGCTTAAGCAAGCGCTGTGGAAATTAGTGACTAGATGTGTTTCAGAAGCAATAAATTTCCATTCTACCTCTGCAGATGACTAGTAATATCAATGACTACAAGAACAACGAATATTATATATATAAATATTTTTGTGTGTGTTTGTGTACTTATCAGTGTTTTCGTTACAGGACCTTCTTTGTTTTAATACATCTAAAGTTGCCCATTAAAATGATATGATTCATCTAATTTCTTTTACTGTATTTACCTGTCGAGTATAGCTCAGAGGTTCTCTATATGAAGAGCCAGGCCCTCTGTGAATTTAAATAAAAGAAAGGAGCCTGCACTGCCTTCCTTGTGTGACGTCCTTCCTGTGAGAGCTGCTCTGGCTCTGCAGGGGCAGTGCCATGTGCAGGGCTGCAGAGGAAAAGAGTCCCATCCCAGCAGCACGGGCAGGGAGCACCAGCGCTTGGGGCATGCCGAGCTGCTCTCTTGCCACTGCCACCGTCTCGTGCTGAGCCCTGCTGGTGGGGTCAGGCCCGGCTGCTCCTGTAGCTTGGTGCCAGTGCTCCTGTGGGGCTGTGCTGGGACTGCAGGCAGGGACAGGCAGTGGGCACGGCAGTGGCACAGCCGGCCTGCGCTGCAGCACTTCCCTCCTAAGGGGGGATCTCCTCCAAGGTGGACTCACCACAGCTCAAGGGCTCAGTCTGCTGTGAGCAGGCAGAGGAGAGCTCTGCAGCCCCAGGGCACGCAGCAGCCCCAGCCAAGGAGTCTGGCGAGTGATTTGACTGCAAGGTCCCTCCTGCCCTAGCACCTCCCCGAACTGGCACGGCCCTGGCTCCTGTGTGTCAGATAGGCTGGGAGCGCAGGAGCTGTGCCATGGGCTGGAAGGATCACAACCAGATCTCTTCTACCTGGGCAGATTCTGGGCCAAAAAGGGGGTGTTTTGTAGGTGTGGTATTATGATCTCAGTGGTGCCTCAGAAGCTCCAAGTCCAGTAGGAAGCTAATGGCTGTTAAGTGGCCTGTGAGGTGACTTTTTTCTGAAGCAGCTGACAGGTCATCCCTTGACTCCTGGCTGGGATTTGTGCCTTTAGGCTCACATCTGCTGGTCTCCATGACAGGCCACCAGATGCATCTGCTCTGCACACAGTTTGTGAGATCCTCTCTTCCTAAGTATTGGGTAGGCCCCATAGAGGAAGAGGTCTTGAATAGGGTTTGTCATGTCAGAGGTTTCAGCTTTTGCCTGAACTCATCCTTCAGGGCTGCTTTTGTGGTGGTGCAGAGCTGCTGGGCACATTGTGCAGGGTGCTCCTACAGCCTTTGTGTCCTTCTCCGTGCTGGCTTGGGAGCTGCTTCTTTCTCAGGAGCAGAGTAGCCAACCGAGGTGAGACAGATACTCTGAGTTCATGAAAGCCATCAGAAAGCTGCCCCGAAGAAGATGACTGATATGGGGAAGTCAGGAGAAGCCTGACCAGGAGAGATGTGAGATCTGGGGGAGGGAAGAGGAGCTTGGCCAGCAGAAGCTAATGATTTTGGAGAGGTAAGAATGCTCAGGTAATGTCGATCCCACCATAACACAGACTTAAAGCAGTCATGTGAGGCCCTTACCCTATTTTAACCGGTAACATTAATACCTAAATCTAAATGCCACTCCACACCCTGACAGGAATCCACTGCTCTAATTTTTGTCTACAATATCCCTTGAGCCAAAATAAGTCCATAACATCTTTCCCTTACCTTTACTCTCTTGCTCACCCTGATGCCTGCCTTTAACACAAGCATTAAAACGCTCTATTTAACCCTTCTTGTAGACCTAAACAAAACACTAAAGCAAAGAGCTTGCACATACCCTAACAACTGACCTGACACCCCAAGCCCAACACCAAACCCTCCCACTCAATATTCACTTAAGCTCTCACCCGGAAAGGTTCGCCGTAGTCCCTAATGTCATACATGAACAACTAACATCCAAACCCTGTCCTCCTGTGTATTAACCTCTTCACATTCAACCCCTCTCCTAAACCTTATCTTTAGGGACTGGGCCCCTTGAGGCAGGTCAGGAACCATGAGGTTGCTCTGCAGTCCCATGGCATTCAGAGATGGATGTGAGGGGCCATGGATCTGATCAGCTTGTGGGCCACAAGGAGGAGATGGGTGGGAATGCTCTGATGAGCTCAGCTCTGCCTCAGGATGTCCTGCCCCAGCAGGAGGAATGGGACTGGGGCAGTGACTGGGAGGTCACTTCTGTCTCTGCAGCTGATAGGGCAGCAGCAGGAACGTGTCACGCAAAGGGACTGTGAGGTGCCTTGTGTCTGGAGGTGGCAGGTCACCCTTGGCTTCTCCCTGGGATGTGCACTTTGGGGCTGACATCTTCCAGTGGCCCTGCTAGGCCAGCAGAAAGCCCCTGCTTGGCATGCTGCCTGTGGGATCCCCTCTGCCTCCATCCCCAGGAAGACCCAGACAGAAAGAAGGCCCGCACAGGGGTTGTCCTGTCCCTCCTGCTTGAGTCCAGGACTGGACAGCAGGAGGCCCAAGGCTTGGCTGTGTCTAGCCAAGAAGCTGCAAGGCCAGCAGCAGGCCCAGGCCTTGGGAGATGCTGCTGAGGTGACTTCTGTCTGCTTGGCTGACAGGCCGCAAGGAGCCTGATGGCTTGGGATGCCTGCTTCAGGAGTGGTTTCCACCCTGATGGAGCTTTCCTTGGTAGTAGGAAAGAGCAGGAGAGAAAAAACTGCCACGAATTGCACCTTGGAAGGGTGGCACTGGCCATGAAGAGGAAGAAATGTCCCTCAAAGGGTTTTGCCGTGGTGACAGAGGTCACTGAAAGAGAGTTTATGATCAGACCCAGGCTTTGTGTTTCAAGGAACAGCTGGTGAGTGTTGACGAGACATGGGTGAGATGAGGAAATGCTGGGATGAGAGCAAGGTGGTGGACAGAGATGGGTGTCTGCAGACTTCAAGGAAATAGGGGAAAGTGTGGGACAGCAGAGGAAAGGCTGCAGAGCAGAAGTCAGAGGGTGCTGGCAGGAATGGAAGGCCCCAACAGCCCTGACCTTTTTGTCCCTTTGGCTAGAGCTTCTGAGGAGACAAGATATAGTCATTGCAATGGGGCCTCACTGCTTCCTTGATACCCTGTGCAGGGGTGGGGAGGTGTCCTAATGAAGTTCTCGTGGCATCACACTGCCCACCACATCATACAGACCCCAAGAAGAGCCCTGAGGCAGACGTGGGGGTGCAGGATCTCCCCTCCCAGTGGCTGGGGTCAGGCCTTGGCCCTTCTGCCTCACCAAAACCAACCAAGACTTTTCTCAGCACAGCGCTTTGCCTCTCTGCAATCATGGCCTCCAATGATGTGCCCTAACAAGTCCCTGGGGAGGCTTTGTTAAGAACAGCCCTCAGTGGGGCCCATTAATACTCCAAGTCACTTCAGCTTTTCCTTCTGACTTTACTTTTTCAAGCAGTTGCATCATTCTCCTCTCAGTACCCAAGTTTCACTGACTCAGCACCAAAATACACCACTGAACTCATTAAAAGAGAGAAAGGCCTAAGCAGCCATATCTCTCCCACGGTTTTCTTCATGTCTTCAAAACTTGTAGAGCTAATTGGAGAGCTCTCATGGTGTAGTTAAGGAGGAAGATTTTAAAGAGCATCTAATAAAAATCTTTCCTCATTTTGAAGGCTGAATTTTGTTGCATTTCAGTTTGGAACATCATTTTCCTATAGATATTGGTCTACAGTTACTCCTTTAAAGCCCTGCTTAGGTAGGAAGAGCAGGGTTTTTCCTATTTAAAAAGAGGCAACAGGAAATCATGCTGCAATTTAAAAAAAAAAAAAAAGTTCAAGTTCCTTTTTTTTTGGCCTCCAGTGAAGTTTACCTTCCCAGAGGGATGACGGTTCAAGATGTTTTTTACACTGATTAATAGGAAATTTTAAATAGTAGTGTTAATATTAATCCATATCATAGTAATTCAATGATAAATGATGAGTTTCTTGCTAAGGAAACCGTTAGACCGACTGCTGAGAGATGGGCGAGCTGGAACTCACTGAAACTCAAAGCAGCAACTGCGTTGGTGAGAGCGGTCTGAATGATCAAAGAGTAAGGGGAGGGCAAAGCAGGAGAACCATGGGAAGTGCATAGGTCCAGACAGGCAGCTGGAAAGGGGACATTCAGCAGGGTCTGTGTAATCAAGTCAGGTTTTGTGCCTGGAAGATGAGGGAGCACACCATGATAGAAAAAGGGATGACAATGCAAGTACAGGTGAACACCAGGATTTCTTCTCCCGCAATGTATATACATCCTGAAAATTCACATTTCATCATGATCTTCTTCGTGAGACATTTAATGGAAGGGGTTGAATCATTTGAGCTAATGAGTAGTTGTTTTATTAGTTAAGTACTAAAAAAATTACTGGGTATTGAGGCAGAGCTTTGCTGTCTGACCATAAGCATAACCAGGGAAAACCTCCTGTGGCCCCGTTGTGTTTGAGGCACTTCCATGGGCCGGCAGATGTCAGAAAAGACCTGCAGGAGACCGGAGCCTTTTGGGAAAATCAGGTGGAGCACAGTGGAGTTCCCAGGGCACCTCCACTGCCAGCAGTGGTCTTTGTCCCTGTAACTGCAGCCCAGCCCAGCACAGGAAACCCCTTCAAAGACAACATCCTAGTTCAGTGTGTTCCTGGGACTGATCTAGATTTGAAATGGCCATTGGAAACCCATGATATTCTTATTCCTACTTAACCCGTGATACCCCTTATTCCTACGAGACACTTGAACATCCATTTACCATCCTCAGTCATCTTTAGCAAATTCAGGCTGAGAAACTCAAGTATAGCACGCTTCAAATGGCTGAGGCAGAACCCATCAGCTTGCCCCACTTTGGGAAATCATCCCCTTCCAACTAGGGATATGAAAGTGAAAAATGTGAAGTGACCTGTCAGGCCAATGCGCAGAGAAAGGGAAGTCATTGGTATTGTGCTGGAGTAGCAGAAGGCAAAAAGGACTGCATTGTGCCTCAGAGTAATCAAGGAGACCAAATCCAGTTCATCCATGACATCAAGCAGAGTGAAGGACGTTGAGTTGTGTCCTAACATGAAGAAGGATGTACATCACTGCTGAAGGAACTCTCTTTTTGTGCCATTACCAATGCAAATTACACAAGAACTACATCCTATAAAGGTAACCTGTACTACCCTGGCCCTGTCACACCACGGGGCAGTGGAGGGACCTTTTTCAGTTTCAGCCTCTTCTTCAGAGAGGCTTTGCCCTCTCCCTGTGCACCACGGGGCAGAGCCTGGCCCTGGATGCTCCGTGAGCGCCGTGCAGGTTGTGGCAGGCTGCGGTGAGGGGACGAATGCCCTGGGCCCCCTTCCTGCTCTGCCCAGGCCAGCAAGGGCCCCGAGCGGCCTCGTGTCCCCTGCCCCTGCAGCTCGGGGCTCCCTTCCCCAGCCCTGGCTCTGCAGCACCAAGCCCTGCTGGGAGCCCTCCCCTGCATGCTGCCACCGCTCCCTGACGCTGCTGCTGCCCTCTGCCAGGCACTGCCCAGCCCAGCCCAGCCCCTGCCCACCTCTCCCCACCCCCCTGCCGTTGCCTTGTCACCCACTTTTGGCCCTTTCCTACTGTTCACTGAAAGCCTCTGAGACCTTTGTGCTGTGGCCTCGCTGTGTGTCCTGGCATTGCAGAGCTCCCATCAGCCCGTGCATCCTTTGGCTTGGCTTTACTGTGAAGACCCACTCGCTGCCCACCCAACACAAGGCACACGGCACCCCAGGAGAACCCTTAGGGTATCCTGGTGGCTCCCGATACCTCCCTGATACCGCCAGCCCTGTCACGTTTCAATCCCAGGAAGCTGCTTCTTGACCGGTCAGGGCCTCCAGGGGCACTGGGAATACGCCAGTGATGACTCAGTCCAGCCCTGACTCCCTCACCCCCCACCCTGTGCCCTCCTGCCCCTGTGTCCAGGTGGCACCCAAGCATAAGAGTGAGGCCTTGAGCCTGGCATTCCCTGAGCGTCTTCTGCACTCCAGTTTGGGAAGAGGAGCCGTGAGCACTGAGCAACTTCATTTTACTAACAAGATGCAACAATGGAGGCCAGATGTCATTTAGGAATAAACATGTTTACAGAGAAAATCTCGGTCCAACAGAGGGTTGGTCATCTGGAAAAGAGGAATGAAAGCAAATATTGAACTGCAAACAAAATTACAAACAATACTATAAAAATTATATAAAAACAATACTATATAATATATTAAATATAAAAACAATACTATACAAATTACAAACATTACAATATATAAAGCTCAAAAATTGCCTGAAATGAACTTGAATAAAACTAGAAAAATGAGATAGCCAATTAAGCTATCTAAATAAAATAAATACATAAATAAAAAAGCTAAGTAAATATTACCACCAGAAACTCTTTCTTCAGTGTGGCTTTCATGTCCTGGTTCCTCATGCTGTAGATGATGAGGTTCACTGTTGGAGGCACCACTGAGTACAGAACTGCCACCAACAGGTCCAGGGATGGGGAGGAGATGGAGGTGGGTTTCAGGTAGGCAAATATGCCAGTACTGACAAACAGGGAGACCACAGCCAGGTGAGGGAGGCACATGGAAAAGGCTTTGTGCCGGCCCTGCTCAGAGGGCATCCTCAGCACTGCTCTGAGGATCTGCACATAGGACAACACAATGAAAACAAAGCAACCAAAGACTAAAGAAACGCTAAACACAAGTGCCCCAACTTCCCTGAGGAAGGTGTCTGAGCAGGAGAGCTTGAGGATCTGGGGGATTTCACAGAAGAACTGGTCCACAGCATTGCCTTGGCAGAGGGGCAGGGAAAATGTAGTGGCCGTGTGCAGGACAGCATTGAGAAAGCCACTGCCCCAGGCAGCTGCTGCCATCTGGGCACAAGCTCGGCTGCCCACGAGGCTCCCGTAGTGCAGGGGCTTGCAGGTGGCAACGTAGCAGTCATAGGACATGACAGTGAGAATGGAATATTCTGCTGATGTAAAGAACAGAAAAAAAAAAGACCTGTGCAGCACAGCCTTGATAGGAGATGGCCCTGGTGTCCCAGAGGGCATTGGCCATGGCTTTGGGGAGAGTGGTGGAGATGGATCCCAGGTCGAGGAGGGCGAGGTTGAGGAGGAAGAAGTACATGGGGGTGTGGAGGCGGTGGTCGCAGGCTACGGCGGTGAGGATGAGGCCGTTGCCCAGGAGGGCAGCCAGGTAGATGCCCAGGAAGAGCCCGAAGTGCAGGAGCTGCAGCTCGCGCGTGTCTGCGAATGCCAGCAGAAGGAACTCACTGATGGAGCTGCTGTTGGGCATCTGCTGTTTAGAGGCATCAGGTTCTGCTCAAAGCATAGAAAGACATTAATAATGTACAACCCACTTAGCAGAGGAAAACTCCTACCGTTTCTCATTTAAACCTCCCCAAATGATTCCACATCCAGGCAGGCATATGGCAGGTCCCTTTCCTGAGTTCTACTTGGTCCTGCCTTAGGGTGTCCCTGGGAGCAGGAGACTTTGCTGTGGGCAGTGGAAGAGTCAGTCCTGTCCTACAGCCAGACATAAAGAGGAATTTGGTGTCATCTCAGATTTACTCTTCTGCTAGTATCAAAGACTTTTGCCCCAGTTTGGCTCACATTCAGACCAACTGCTCAGGAGTGCTGTTGGGATTTTTATTTTTATTTCGTATGTTTTATTCCAGCTGCCCCAAGACACCTGAAGCCTTCTTTAAGTCAGAAGTCCAGGCATCTCTCCTGCACTCCAAGTAAGACCCTGTGAATCCTCAGAGACAAAGGGACTGTACCCTTACAGCCCAGAGTCCTTTAAGAGAGAGTGTTAAGGCCCTAAGTCGATCAGTTCTGCTATCAGCTGCCCTCTGCTGCCATTTCTTTGATCTACAAGACAGTTGCACTCAGAAGTGCACCTGAAGAAAACCTGGATGCTGCTGAGAGCAGAAGAATCCAGGCTCCAAGTGCCCATCTCCAGACCCCTCACCCTGTCCCTGTACTCCCCTTCCCCCAAGCACCCCGAGGGCTCACTCCATGGGCAGGTGAAACCCCCATCCCCAGGCAGCCTTGGAACAAGAGCAGCAGCAGCACGGCCAGGTGGAGAAGCCAGGAGGAATGGCAGCGTGCTGCTGGCAGGGGAGGCAAGGCCAGGGAGGGACAGACGGACACTCAGCACACCCTCCTGTGCTGCAGCTCTGCCTGCAGAGGAGGCAGCTCCTGCTGGGGACAGCGGGGGCTTGAGGGCAGAGGCTGTGCTGGTGGCAGAGGAGAGCAGGGGGTGTCCCAGGGAAGGCGCCTGCCCTGCAGGGGATGGCAGGGAGGTGCCTGAGCCCTCCCTCGCACAGCATTTCTGGCAGCAGCTCCCTCTCACCGCCTGCCCATGTCCCTGCTGCCTGCCCGTGTCCCTGCTGGGAGCCGCTTCTGTGTCCCCACATCTCCTCCCTGTCCATGCTCACAGACCCCATCCCACAGTCTATGTGCTCAGATGCACTCAGATTCCCCTCCACTGCAAGAATCTGAATGTAGAGAATCCAAAAATCTCAGATTAACCAGTCCTCAGTCTTCCCTTTCAAATGCTCCCTTATAAATGCCATTCACTAAAGCATCTTCTACTCCTCGCTGGAGAAAGGGAGAGACCCATCCTGACAGATGCTATCAGCCATCGGATGTGCCAGCTGTAGACGACCCCTCTGGCAACCCCACCTGCATGGCCCTGCTGCCAGAGACTCACGGTGCCAAGAGCCTGCAGACCTGTCCTGCCACACGCTGCCCTCTGTTGCTGCGCTCCTCACTGCCTCCAAGCCCTCTCTCCTTCTCTCCCCTCCCCATGCCACCTGCGGTCAGAGCCCCCAGCCCTGCTGTGCTGTGCACAGGAGCTGCTCCTGGGCACAGCTGTCTCTCTGCAGTGCTGCCCGCTTGCCACGAGCTCCCCTTGGGCCCAGGAGCCCGGCCCAGCTCAGCAGCACAGCACCCGACCATGGCATTGCTTGCTCTGTGCCATTGGGCTCCCTCGAGGTGTCCCCAAGGCCTCAGGGCTGACAGCTCCCAAAGGCAGCAGGGTCTCTGCTGGGGTGTGGTGCTTCTAACAGGCTGAAGTCATCCCCGACTGCTCCTCTCTGAACACAGGCGAGACTGATTTTAGAAATGTGATTTGTGCCGTTAGAGTGTGGTTGTCAAACATAGTGTTGTGGTTTAAGTTGGAAGGCAGCTCAGCACCACACAGCTGTTAGCTCACCCTCAGCCCCCAAAAGCTCCTGCGTTGAAATAAAGACAGTTTAAAAGGACATAAAATGAAGAGACAATAATAACAGGAAAAACAACAACAATAAGAACAATTATTATTATTATCACATGTATAAATCAAGTGATGCACCATGCAATTGTTCATCACCCACTGACCGATGCCCAGCCCGTCCCCAGGCAGCAGTCCCCCTGAACCTAGCCAGCCTGCATCAGGATATCCTGTGCAGGTCCCTTGACCTTACTTTGGTTTAGGGCAATGCAAGCTTTCAGAAGGATTTGGAACATTTTCTTCCCTTTCTCAAACACTTCTTCTGCTAGGTTGCCGTATGTGAAGATGTCATCAATGTATTGGAGGTGTTCAGGAGCTTCCCCCTCTTCCAGGCGGGTCTGGATCAGCCCATGGCAAATGGTAGGGCTGTGTTTCCAGCCCTGGGGCAGTTGATTCGAGGTGGAAGGTGTACTGGGTCTGGCTGGGATGTTACCTTTCCCTGCAGCAGCCCATACAGTGCTGTGCTCTGCACTTGCAGCTAGAACAGCACTGGTATCACCCCAGTGATGTGTCTGCTGCTGAGCAGTGCTGGCACAGCATCAGGACTCCCTCTAACCCCCCCAGAGCCAGCAGGCTGGGGATGGGCAAACAGTGAGGAGGGGACATCACCAGGGCAGCTGACCTAAACCAACCAAAGGGATATTCCATACCATGTGATGTCACACTCAGCAATAAAAGGTGGAAAAAGGAAGAAGAGGGGAGGGGTGGGCACTCGTTGCAAAAACGTCTGCCCCCCCAAAAAACGGCTACGTGCGTTGAGGTCCTGCTTCAAGGACGTGGTCAAGCATCGCTCCTTTGTGGGAAGCAGAGAGTAATTTCTTTACTCTGCACTTCCACACAGCCTTTCCTTGTCATTTTTTTCCCCCTTTCCCTGTTTTTTTTTCCCTTTAGTTAAATTGTTTAATTAGTAATAATTTTTCCTTCATAATTTTTTTCCCTTTAATTAAATTATCCTTGTCTCAACCCATGAGTTGGTCTTTCCTTTACTTCTTCCCCTCCTCATCTAAGGAGGGCGAGTGAGAGAGCGGTTGTGGTGTTCAGCTGCCTAGCACGGTAAAACCACCACAGTCCTTTTTGGCGCCCAACGTGGGGCTCGAAGGGTTGAGATAACAGTAGAATTGACTAAAACGCTTACAACTAACACACTTACTTGCTAGTCACCATGTTCAGTGTCCTGTTAATATTGGCTTGTTTGGTCATGTGTCATGCAATCCGTGTCATGTTCTCCTTCCTCTTCTATATCCGATCCGAGAATGTGCTACAATCTGTGTTCGTCTTTTTAAATTCGCTGTGCTGCCAAGCACTGGCCTTGAGTTTAATCTGGCATTCAGGCTCTGCACTGTTATCATTTGGGTCTCATGGAAACTGTCTTTTAGAGAATATTCAGAATTACACTGCCTTCTTTTCCTCATCTGGAAGTCATTTTATGAATAATATGAGGAATGGTACCTCCTCCTTCTTTCACAGTGTGCTAATTACAACAGTTTTTGAGTATTTTGAATATCCATGTGTAACCCATATATTGCTATTTCTAATTTGGAATAACGGGTTTCCTCTTCTCTCTAAGATTAGTCGATTGTTTAGAAAGCTTACCCGGGAATCTGTCCCGAAACAGTCTTGTGGCAGGTGGTAAGGTGTGTGGGAGGATATCGGCAGGTACCTGTCACGGATGTCTCCTCCAGTAGTTTTGAACTTCACCCCTGAACAAGTGGAAAATCCTAAAAACCTGATAGAATGTTTGAGAGTCGTATGCCCTGACCCTGATAATGCTGGAGAACGACAGCTTGCAGCATTGTGCTGGGTCCTGGCTTACTCCTATCAAACACTGTTTAACATCATCCAGCACCTTGAGGAGAGGGAGGAAGTCTCTGAATCTGATGACCAGATAACACATGCTGTGGCTGACCCAGAGGATCAACCGACTATGGTATCAGTCGCCCCCACAGTCAAGTCAAAACAGTGGAAACGGAAGTCAGCTCATTTAGCAAGGGAAGAAGCCTCTCCCAAGAAGGAGGGAGAAGGGGAGAAGGCAGGCACCTCTAAAGCAGAGCCATCACAAAAACAGCAGGAAGAAGAGATGGAAATCATAAAGGAATCAGAAACCACTCGATCCCTATCCCTGGGTGAGTTGCGAGAAATACGAAAGGATTATGGTCGACACCCAGGTGAACACATCCTCACCTGGCTGCTTCGATGCTGGAGCCAATAGCCAACAATTAGAAGGCAATGAAGCCAAGCAGCTGGGATCCCTCTCTAGAGAAAGGGTCATTGACAAAGTAATTGGGAGAGGGACACAGGTTCTCAGCCTCTGGAGGAGACTCCTGGCAGCTGTGAAAGAAAAGTATCCCCATAAGGAAGATATTGTATATCAAGTAGGCAAGTGGGCCACTATGGATGAAGGTCTCCAGCATCTGCGGGAATTAGCTGTTCTGGAGATGATTTATAGTGACTTGGACAATGCCCAGACACCTCAAGATCCCGATGAAGTCCAGTGCACAACATCCATGTGGCGTAAATTGGTGCGGAATGCACCATCATCACATGCCAGTACGCTGGCAGGAATTCAGTGGGATGAGGGGATGGGACCAACAGTGTATACTATGTCCTGTCAGATTCAAAAATATGAAGACAATCTCTCTGCTCCGCTACGGGCCTGTGTCTCAGCTGTGGAGAAACTGTCCGAAAGACTTGACCACCTCATAGAATGAGCATACCCATCCTCATCCAGATGGAGTGATATTTCAGCCACTAAGAATCAGTATTTTCCTGCTCGAGAGAGAGAGTATCCAAGATGCACACAATGTGGCACTTTGTGGTTTTATCTGTGTGACCACGGGGAAGATATGAGGAAATGGGATGGTGTACCTACTTCGACCCTAGCTGCTCGGGTACCTGAACTGAAAGGAAATACAGCAGAAAGAAGAGGGACTCCTAAGAAAAATGCTGCTCCAGTTTCTGTTGGGCAGTTCCCCAGAGGCAGTAGAAGAGCTGATGTTATTCTTGACCCCGATGAAGGGACCTCTGCTTCTCATTTACAAAAATTAAGTGGCAGATACTCCAACCAAGACTAGAGGGGCCCTGCCTCTGGTCAGGTAGAGGAGAGGGATAACCGGATTTATTGGACTGTGTGGATCCGATGGCCTGGCACATTGGAACCACAAGAATACAAAGCTTTAGTGGACACTGGCATAAAATGTACCTTAATGCCATCGGGCTACCAAGGGACAGAACTCATCTGTATCTCTGGAGTGACAGGGGGATCCCAACAATTAACTGTATTGGAAGCTGAAGTGAGTCTAACTGGGAATGAGTGGCAAAAGCATCCCATTGTGACTGGCCCCGAGGCTCCATGCATCCTTGGCATAGACTACCTCAAGAGAGGGTACTTCAAGGATCCAGAAGGGTACCGGTGGGTTTTTGGCATAGCTGCTTTGAGCACAGAGAAGATTAGGCAGCTGTCTACCCTGCTGGGCCTTTCAGAAGACTATTCTGCTGTAGGATTGCTGAAGGTTGAAGAACAGCAGATGCCAATCGCTACCACAACGGTGCACCGGCGGCAATATCGCACCAACCGAGACTCCCTGATTCCCATCCATGAGTTTGTTCATCGGCTGGAGAGTCAAGGAGTGATCAGCAAGACTCGCTCACCCTTTAATAGTCCTATATGACCAGTGCGAAAGTCTAATGGTGAGTGGAGGCTAACAGTGGACTATCGTGGCCTGAACGAAGTCACGCCACTGCTGAGTGCTGCAGTGCCGGCATGCTAGAACTTCAGTATGAATTAGAGTCAAAGGCAGCCAAGTGGTATGCCACAATTGATATCGCTAATGCATTTTTCTCCATCCCTCTGGCAGCAGCATGCAGGCCACAGTTTGCATTCACTTGGAGGGGCATCCAATACACCTGGAATTGACTGCCCCAGGGGTGGAAACACAGCCCTACCATTTGCCATGGACTGATGCAGTCTGCACTGGTACAAGGGGGAGCTCCTGAACACCTGCAGTACATTGATGACATCCTCGTGTGGGGCAACACAGCAGAAGAAGTTTTTGAGAAAGGGAAGAAAGCAATCCAAATTCTCCTGAAAGCTGGTTTTGCCATTAAACAGAGTAAGGTCAAGGGACCTGCACAGGAAATCCAGTTCTTGGGGGTAAAATGGCAGGATGGACGTCGCTATATTCTGATGGATGTGATCAATAAAGAACAGCAATGTCTCCGCCAACTAGCAAAAAAGAAACACAAGCTGTCCTAGGCCTTGTGGGATTCTGGAGAATGCATGTTCCAGGCTATAGTCAGCTTGTGAGTCTTCTATATTGAGTGACTCAAAAGAGAAACTATTTCGAGTGGGGCCCTGAGCAACAACAGGCCTTTGAACAACTCAGACAAGAAATAGCTCGTGCAGTAGCCCTTGGGCCTGTCCGTACTGGACCAGCTGTGCAAAACATACTTTACACTGCAGCTGGGGAGCATGGCCTCACCTGGAGCCTCTGGCAGAAAACCACCAGAAGAAACTCAAGGTCAACCTCTGGGTTTCTGGAGCCGGGGCTATCGAGGATCAGAAGCCAATTACACCCCAACTGAAAAAGAGATACTCACGGCATATGAGGGTGTTCGAGCTGCTTCAGAAGTTGTGGGTACAGAAGCACAGCTCCTCTTGGCACCACGGCTACCTGTGTTACATCGGATGTTCAAAGGGAAAATTCCCACTACACACCATGCGACTGATGCTACGTGGAGTAAGTGGATAGCGTTAATTACACAGCGGGCTCGAATGGGGAAACCTAATCACCCAGGAATCCTGGAAGAGATCACGGACTGGCCGGGGGGCAGAGATTTTGGAGTGCCGACAGAAGAGGCAACCCATGCTGAAGAGGCACCACCATACAATGAGTTGCCAGAAAACAGAAAGCAGTATGCGTTGTTCACTGACTGATCCTGCCGTGTGGTAGGGAGCCATCGGAAATGGAAAGCTGCTGCGTGGAGTCCCACATGAAGAGTCGTGGAGGCCATGGAAGGGGAAGGCGAGTCGAGTCAGTATGCAGAAGTGAAAGCCATACAACTGGCCCTAGAAATTGCTGAAAGAGAAAAACGGCCAGTACTGTATCTCTACACTGACTCGTGGATGGTGGCAAATGCTCTGTGGGCGTGGCTGCAGCAATGGAAACAGAGCAACTGGCAGCGCAGAGGTAAACCTATCTGGGCTACTACCCTGTGGCAAGATATTGCTGCCTGGGTAGAAAACCTGGCTGTAAAGGTACGTCATGTAGATGCTCACATGCCTAAGAATCGTGCCACCGAAGAACATCAGGACAACGAAGAAGTGGATGGAGCTTTGAAAATTGAAGTAGCTCAGGTGGACCTGGACTGGGGATGTAAGGGTGAGCTGTTTGTAGTTCGATGGGCCCATGGAACATCAGGACATCTAGGGAGGGACGCCACATACAGATGGGCTCACGATCAAGGGGTGGACCTAACCATTGAGGTCATTACACAGGTTGCCCATGAGTGTGAGACCTGTGCTGCAATCAAACGAGCCACGAGGGTAAAGTCTCCCTGGAATAGGGGGAGATGGCTTGGATTTCAGTATGGTGAGGCCTGGCAGATTGACTACATCGGACCACTCCCACAAACCCGCCAAGGCAAACGTTAAATACTTACCATGGTAGAAGCAACTACTGGGTGGCTGGAAACTTATCCAGTAAACCATGCCACGGCCCGAAACACTATCTTGGGCCTGGAAAGACAAGGGCTGTGGCGTCATGGTACACCAGAGAGAATTGAGTCTGACAATGGGAGTCACTTCCGAAACAATTTGGTCACCTCCTGGGCCAAGAGGCATGGTACTGAGTGGGTGTATCCCATCCCTTATCACCCACAAGCCTCTGGGAAGGTTGACAGGTACAATGGACTGTTAAAGACTATGTTACGAGCATTGAGTGCTGGGACATGGAAACAATGGGACATAAATCTACCAGAGACCACTTGGCTAGTCAACAACAGAGGGTCCGACAACCATCCTGGTCCTGCTGAAACAAAACCCTACACACGGTGAGAGGAGCTAAAGTCCCCATAGTGCATGTAGGAAGGTGGATGGGGAAGGCAGTGTTGTTTGCTCCTACCTCTGGAAAAGGCAAAACCACTCGTGGGATTGTCTTCGCCTAAGAACCGGGGTGTACCTGGTGAGTGATGCAAAAGAACGGGGATATCAGGTGCATGTCTCAAGGAGATTTAACCTTGGGAGAAAACTAACCTGTAATCTAAGTTACATGTGGTAGGAAGATGCTGCAGGATCAATGACAGGTCAGCTTTGCAAGGAACCAGGCAAGTGTAACAAGGACTTGAGCTAAGCCAGTGTTGGCATCCAGGCGTCCAACTCCGCCTGCCCTGAGTGACCACTTTGGCAGATGAAGACTAAATTATCAACAGTTCTTATGAACATTTTTTGAGAGAGACCTATAGAATGAAAAGACGTACCTACCTATTGTTATAAGCGAGACCACGCAATTTTCTGGTCGAAGATAATTTATTAATTAAGTAAGCAGGTACAAGCAAAACAGCGCTGGGCGGCTGGGGAGTCTCCGCTCCACCACAGCACGCAACTTTCCCTTTTCAGTGTCGCCGTTTTATAGCATCCAAGTTTCGGCTTGTCAGGACTTGTTGAACCTTCTGAAGCTGCGCAGTTCGTTGTTGGGGGTCGTTGTTTTTCTTTCAATGATCATGCGTTGTGCTCGTGTTCAAGGGGGAGGGTGGTGAAGCGGCAAACAGTATTTCACAGAGTCTTTGTTTTACCAAGGATGTTTATCCAACACCCCCTCCCCACTATCTACTTCCTTAGTCTTCCCCCTTAACAAGGTCGTAAATTGCAAAACCTTATCTTCTCAGCAGATTCTCTGAATTCCTTTTAAAGACAATGAACAAACACCCACTAATTTATCACACCTATCAATCTGTTAAAGAACAAGGAACAATGGTGATGAGAATACTTATATACTACAGTATGTGGGACCTAAGTGTGACACTAATGTTATGGAATAAGGGGTGGAGGTTGTACTGGGTCTGGCTGGGATGTTACCTTTCCCTGCAGCAGCCCATACAGTGCTGTGCTCTGCACTTGCAGCTAGAACAGCACTGATATCACCCCAGTGTTGTGTCTGCTGCTGAGCAGTGCTGGCACAGCATCAGGACTCCCTCTAACCCCCCCAGAGCCAGCAGGGTGGGGGTGGGCAAACAGCAAGGAGGGGACATCACCAGGGCAGCTGACCTAAACCAACCAAAGGGATATTCCATACCATGTGATGTCACACTCAGCAATAAAAGGTGGAAAAAGGGAAAGAGGCGGGAAGGGTGGGCTCGTTATGAAAACGTCTGTGCTCCTGAACAATGGCTACACGTATTGAAGCCTTCCTTCAGGGACGTAGTCAAGCATCGCTTGTTGGTGGGAAGTAGAGAGTAATTTATTTCCTTTCTTTCTGTGCTTCCATACGGCCTTTGCTTTTTTTTTGTTGTTGTTGTTTTAGTTTTTTGTTTTGTTTTGTTTGGTTTTCCCCTGTAGTTAAATTATTAATTTTCCCTTAATAATAACTGTACCTTAACAATTATTCTTCCTTGAATTAAATTATCCATATCTCAACCCATGAGATATGTTTTTTCTTTTCTTCCAGATGTTTTTTCTTTTCTTCTTCCCCTCCTCTTCTGATTGGGGGGGACTGGGGCGGGGGGGGGGGAGTGACAGAGCAGTTCTGATGGAGTTCAGGTACCTAGCAGGGTAAAACCACCAAAAAAATAAAAATAATTAAAACTGTCCTGGTTCCAGTTAGGACAGAGTTAAGTAGCTCATAGTAGCTGGTAGGGTGCTATGTTTTGGACTAGGATGAGAAGAGCGCTGATAACATGCTGATGTTTTAATTGTTACAGAGCAGTGTTTACACCAGGCCAAGGACTTTTCGGCTTCTCGCTCTGTCCTGCCAGCGAGCAGGCTGGGGGTGCAGCAGGAGCTGGGAGGGGACAGACCCAGGACAGCTGACCCAAACTGGCCAAAGGGGTATTCCATACCATCTGGCGTCATGCTAAACAATATATAGGGGTGGCTGGCCGGGGTGGGGGGGCCGGCTGCTCGGGGATAGGCTGGGCATCGGTCAGCGGGTGGTGAGCAATTGCATTGTGCATCACTTGTTTTCTTACACATTATTATTGTTAATACTATTACCATTATCACAATTATTATTATTATTGTTATTATTATTTTCCTGTCTTAATAAACTGTCTTTATCTCAACTCACAGGCTTCACTTTCCCGTTTCTCTCCCCCATCCCAGAGAGGGAGGGGGGAGGGTGAGTGAACGGCTGTGTGGTGTTTAGCTGCCAGCCGGGTTAAACCACAACAGTCCTTTTGGCTCCCAACGTGGGGCCCGAAGGGTTGAGATATCGACAAATTTGACCAGAGTGTGTTAAACTAAAATTGGTATAAGTATTGGACCTGCTTAATAGTTGCTAGTCACGATGTTGATTGCCTTAATCTCCGGTCTGCTGTACCTGTATTCCAAATTGAGTTTTATGGTGCGTTACTTTCTGTATGTGCTCCCTGTTGCACTGTTTATCCTTTCCGGGCCCTGGTTTAAGATTGTTATGGTACTGTGCGGTGTAGCAATGGCTTATGAAATGATGAAATATCTGGTCACGACTCTAACCTGGTATTTGTACTCAGCACTGACGTCGACTCTATACTTTGGAAACCATATCTCGGAAACTATTAGCAATTACACCTATTGCCTGTTTTCGTTAGGGAGCCAATCTGTGAAGGGGACAGGGGAAGACATGTTTCCCTACCTGTTCACTCTCCCTTTCTCCTTCACCACCACCCTCTTATCCCCCGAGCTAGTTACGGTGGTTCTCCGAGATGTTGAATATCCTTGGGATACTCAGACCAGCCTGCTCTTGTTGTTATGTCTCCTAAATGCGCTTCAGGTTTTGTGGAGGGTTAAACAACTACTCAGGAATCTCATCCGGAGATCTGTCTTGAGGCGGGATAGTTGCGAGTGGCAGGGAGTGTGGGAGGATATGGGCAGGTTTCTAGAGCAGTGGGCACCTCCAGTGTTTTGGACATTCACCCCTGAACAACTGCAAAATCCTAAAAAGCTGGCAGAATGCTTGAAAAGAAGGTGTCATGACTCTGGCAGTTCCAAAGTGACACAAATCACTGTATCGTGCTGGGGTCTGGCTTGTGCCTATCGAGCTGCAATTGATGCTACTAGCAACCTAGCTCCAGCTCCTGCAGCCGCTCCAGCTCCTGCAGCCGCTCCAGTTCCAGCTCCTGCAGCCGTTCCAGCTGCAGCTCCTGCAGCCACTCCAGCTGCAGCTCCTGCAGCCGCTCCAGCTACAGCTCCTGCAGCCGCTCCAGCTCCAGCTCCTGCAGCCGCTCCAGCTCCTGCAGCCACTCCAGCTCCAGCTCCTGCAGCCGCTCCAGCTCCAGCTCCTGCAGCCGCTCCAGCTCCTGCAGCCACTCCAGTTCCAGCTCCTGCAGCCGCTCCAGTTCCAGCTCCTGCAGCCGCTCCAGTTCCAGCTCCTGCAGCTACTCCAGCTCCAGCTCCTGCAGCCGCTCCAGCTCCAGCTCCTGCAGCCGTTCCAGTTCCAGCTCCTGCAGCCGCTCCAGTTCCAGCTCCTGCAGCTACTCCAGCTCCAGCTCCTGCAGCCGCTCCAGCTCCAGCTCCTGCAGCCGTTCCAGTTCCAGCTCCTGCAGCCGCTCCAGCTCCTGCAGCCGCTCCAGTTCCAGCTCCTGCAGTTACTCCAGCTCCAGCTCCTGCAGCCGCTCCAGCTCCTGCAGCTGCTCCCACTCCTGTGTCTGGGTCAGAGAAACGAGCTGTAGCAGTGCAAGTTGACCCCGCAGAGGGTATTCCAACCCCTGTGGCAGACCCTGTGTCTGGGTCAGAGAAACGAGCTGTAGCAGTGCAAGTTGCCCCTGTAGACAAGGTGAAAAAATGGTATAGAGGCTCAGGTCGTTTAAAACGCAGACAGTCTTCTGCTAAGTCTGGGCGTAGTGAAGACGAGGCTGGGCCATCAAAGGTGCAGGAGACTGAAGATGAGGATGAGGATGTCGAAAAATCAACAGTAATTACCCGGACTCTATACCAGCGTGAGCTACGAGATGTGCGAAAAGATTTTGGTCTCTGTATAGGCGAGCAGCTTGTCACCTGGCTGCTCCGGTGCTGGGACACGGGAGCCAATTATGTGGAATTGGAGGGCAAGGAAGCCAGGCAGCTGGGATCCCTTGCTAGGGACGCAGGCATTGACAAAGCAATTGGAGATGGAGCACAATCTCGCAGCCTCTGGAGGCGTCTCCTGTCAGCTGTGAAGGAAAGGTATCTCTTCAAGGAAGAAATTGTATGTTTACCAAGCAAATGGACCACCATGGAGAAGGGAATTCAGTACCTGAGGGAATTGGCCGTACGGGAAGTAATTTATAAGGACCTAGACGACGCACAAACATCCGCAGATCCAGATGCAGTCCGGTGTACACTACCCATGTGGCGGAAGTTTGTACAGAGTGCCCCATCATCATATGCCAGCTCATTGGCAATACTAGCCTGGAAAGAGGATCAGGAACCCACAGTGAATGAAGTGGCTAAAACACTCCGGCAGTACGAAGGAAATCTCTCCTCTTCCCTACAGGCCTGTGTCTCAGCTGTGGAGAAACTCTCTGAAGAGGTCCACCAACTTAAAGAGAATTTATCTTCCCCTCCACCTGAACGAACCAGTGTCCACCAGCTAAAAGAGAATGCTTTAGAGAAACTTTCTGAAAAGATCCACCAACTTGAAGAAAGATTATCTTCCCCTTCACCTGAACGAACCAGTGTCCACCAGCTAAAAGAGAATGCTTTGGAGAAACTTTCTGAAAATATCCACCAACTTGAAGAAAGATTATCTTCCCCTCCACCTGAACGAACCAGTGTCCACCAGCTAAAAGAGAATACTTTGGAGAAACTTTCTGAAAAGATCCACCAACTTGAAGAGAGATTATTTTCCTCCCCACCTGTACAAACCAGTGTCTCAGCTATTAGGGGTAAACGTTCATCTATGCAAGGAAGACAATATGGTGGGCACACACACCGCGCCACCCTGTGGTTTTACCTACGTGACCATGGAGAGGCCATGAGAAAATGGGATGGAAAATCTACTGCGACCCTAGAGGCACGGGTACGTGAATTGCAAAAGAAAACAATTGGGAAAAAGGGGTTCTCTGAAAAGTTTGCTGCTCCAACTTCCAGCAGGCAGTCCTTTAAACACAGAAACGAAGATTCTGACCAGGACTAGAGGGGCCCTGCCTCCAGCCAGGGGGAGGAAAGGGACAATCGAGTTTATTGGGCTGTGTGGATTCGATGGCCTGGCACGTCAGACGCACAGAAGTATAAGGCTTTAGTAGACACCGGTGCACAATGTACTCTAATGCCATCAAGCTATAAAGGGCCAGAGCCCATCTGTATTTATGGTGTGACGGGGGGATCCCAGCAGTTAACTGTAGTGGAGGCTGAAGTGAGTCTAACCGGGAATGAGTGGCAAAAGCACCGTATTGTGACTGGCCCAGATGCTCCGTGCATCCTTGGCATAGAGGGGAGTCCAATATACTTGGAATCGGCTGCCCCAGGGGTGGAAACACAGCCCTACCATTTGCCACAGACTGATCCAGTCTGCGCTGGAGCAGGGGGAAGCTCCTGAACACCTGCAGTACATCGATGACATCATTGTGTGGGGTGACACTGCAGAAGAAGTTTTCGAGAAAGGGAAGAAAATAGTCCAAATCCTTCTGAAGGCCGGTTTTGCCATAAAACAGAATAAAGTTAAAGGACCTGCACGAGAGATCCAGTTTTTAGGAATAAAATGGCAAGATGGACGTCGTCAAATCCCAATGGATGTGATCAACAAAATAACAGCTATGTCTCCACCAACTAGCAAAAAAGAAACACAAACTTTCCTAGGTGTCGTGGGGTTTTGGAGAATGCATATTCCAAATTACAGTCTGATTGTAAATCCTCTCTACCAAGTAACCCGTAAGACGAATGCTTTTGAATGTGGCCCTGAGCAACGACAAGCCTTTGAACAAATTAAGCAGGAAATAGTTCATGCAGTAGCCCTCGGGCCAGTCCAAACAGGACCAGATGTAAAGAATGTGCTCTACACCGCAGCCGGGGAGAATGGTCCCACCTGGAGCCTCTGGCAGAAAGAACCTGGGGAAACTCGAGGTCGACCCCTGGGGTTTTGGAGTCGGGGATACAGAGGATCTGAGGCCTGCTATACTCCAACTGAAAAGGAGATATTGGCAGCATATGAAGGAGTTCGATCTGCTTCGGAAGTGGTCGGTACTGAAGCGCAGCTCCTGCTGGCACCCCGACTGCCGGTACTAGGCTGGATGTTCAAAGGAAGGGTCCCCTCTACACATCATGCAACTGATGCTACATGGAGCAAGTGGGTTGCACTGATTACTCAGCGGGCTCGAATAGGAAACCCCAGTCACCCAGGAATCTTGGAGGTGATTATGGACTGGCCAGAAGGCAAATACTTTGGGATATCATCAGAGGAGGAGGTGGTCCGTGCTGAAGAAGCCCTCCTGTACAACAAGCTACCAGAAAATGAGAAGAAATATGCCTTGTTCACTGATGGGTCCTGTCGTATTGTGGGAAAGCATCGGAGATGGAAAGCTGCTGTATGGAGTCCTATACGACGAGTTGCAGAAGCTGCTGAGGGAGAAGGTGAATCGAGTCAGTTGGCAGAAGTGAAAGCCATTCAGCTGGCTTTAGATATTGCTGAACGAGAAAAGTGGCCAGTTCTCTTTCTCTATACTGATTCATGGATGGTAGCAAATGCCCTGTGGGGGTGGTTACAGCAATGGAAGCAGAACAACTGGGAGCACAGGGGCAAGCCCATCTGGGCTGCGGCATTGTGGCAAGATATTGCTGCCCGGGTAGAGAACCTGGTTGTAAAGGTACGCCATGTAGATGCTCATGTGCCCGAGAATCGGGCTACTGAAGAACATCAAAACAACCAGCAGGTGGTTCAGGCTGCTAAGATTGAAGTGGCTCAGGTGGACCTGGACTGGCAACATAAAGGTGAATTATTTATAGCCCGATGGGCCCATGACACCTCAGGCCATCAAGGTAGAGATGCAACATACAGATGGGCTCGTGATCGAGGGGTGGACCTGACCATGGACACTATAGCACAGGTTATTCATGATTGTGAAACGTGCTGCAATCAAGCAAGCCAAATGGTCAAAACCTCTTTGGTATGGAGGATGATGGCTGAAATATAAATATGGAGAGGCCTGGCAGATTGATTACATCACACTCCCTCAAACCCGCAACGGCAAGCGCCACGTACTTACAATGGTGGAAGCAACCACCGGATGGCTGGAAACATATCCTGTGCCCCATGCCACTGCCCGGAACACTATCCTGGGCCTTGAAAAGCAAGTCCTATGGCGACATGGCACCCCAGAGAGAATTGAGTCAGACAACGGGACTCATTTCCGAAACAACCTTATAGACACTTGGGCCAAAGAACATGGTATTGAGTGGGTGTATCACATCCCCTATCATGCACCAGCCTCTGGAAAAGTTGAATGATACAATGGACTGTTGAAGACTACACTGAAAGCAATGGGTGCTGGGACATTCAAAAATTGGGATACATATTTTGGCAAAGGCCACCTGGTTAGTCAATACTAGGGGATCTGCCAGCCGAGCTGGACCTGCCCAATCAAACCTGTTACGCACTGTAGAAGGGGATAAAGTTCCTGTAGTGCACGTAAGAAACATGCTGGGTAAAACAGTCTGGGCTACTCCTGCCTCAGGAAAAGGCAAACCCATTCGTGGGATTGCTTTTGCTCAGGGACCTGGATGCACTTGGTGGGTAATGCAAAAGAATGGGGAGGTCCGGTGTATACCTCAAGGGGATTTGATACTGGGTGAGACTAGACCATGAGTTGAATTATAGTATGTTAATTATTATATAATACTGTATGTCATCACTACCATGATTGCTACATATCATAGATGAAAATGGTAATTAATTACAAGGTATTGGAAAGAGTGTAACCTGAGCATGACATAAATGGTATGGAATAAGGGGTGGATATCTGTCCTGGTTCCAGTTAGGACAGAGTTAATTTTCCCTCATAGTAGCTGGTAGGGTGCTCTGTTTTGGATTAGGATGAGAAGAGCGCTGATAACATGCTGATGTTTTAATTGTTGCAGAGCAGTGTTTACACCAGGCCAAGGACTTTTCGGCTTCTCGCTCTGTCCTGCCAGCGAGCAGGCTGGGGGTGCAGCAGGAGCTGGGAGGGGACAGACCCAGGACAGCTGACCCAAACTGGCCAAAGGGGTATTCCATACCATCTGACGTCATGCTAAACAATATATAGGGGTGCCTAGCCGGGGTGGGGGGGCCGCCTGCTCAGGGATAGGCTGGGCATCGGTCAGTGGGTGGTGAGCAATTGCATTGTGCATCACTTGTTTTGTACGCATTATTGTTAGTAATAGTATTATTATTATTATTGTTATTATTATATTCCTGCCTTAATAAACTGTCTTTATCTCAATCACAGGCTTCACTTTCCCGTTTCTCTCCCCCATTCCAGAGAGGGAGGGGGGAGGGTGAGCGAACGGCTGTGTGGTGTTTAGCTGCTGGCTGGGTTAAACCACAAGAAGCATAATTTGGTGGAGGTGCAGAGCTGATGGGCACATTTTGGAGGATGCTACTAAAGACCTTTGTGCCCTTTTCCCTCCTGACAACAACGCCACTTCTGTCTCAAGAATAGAGTCGCCAACAGAGTTGAGACAGATACTCTGGGATCAAGAATGTCATCAGAAAGCTGATCCCAATAAGATATGGGGAGGTCAGGAGCAGCCTGGACAAGAGAGATGTGAGATTTTGGGGTGGGAAGAAGAGCTTGGCCAGCAGAAGCTTAATATTTCATAGAGCTAAGAGGGTTCATGTAATGTAGATGTTGCGGTAACACTGACTTAAAACAGTCATGTATGGCCCTTACATTACTTGAACCAGGAATTTTAATCCCTAAACCTAAATGCTACTACATCACTGTGACAGGAATCAGTTTTCTCTCTTGCTAACCCTAATGCCTTCCCTTAACACTAGCATTAAAATGGTCTCTTTAAACCTAGACTTCTTGGGAGACCTAAATAAAACCCTAAACCATAGAGCTTGTCCATACCTTAACCACAGACCTGACACCACAAGCAGAACACTGAACACTCCCACTAAAACTTTGCTACATCTCTAACCCAGAAAGTGAAAAACATGTACTGAGTGGGCGCTGTAGGTCAGCTATGACTCCCCTAGGTGTCAGGATCTCAGCCTCAGGATCTCCTGCCCCAGCAGGAGGAATGGGACTGGGGCAGTGACTGGGAGGTCACTTCTGTCTCTGCAACTGATAGGGCAGCAGCAGGAACGTGTCACGCAAAGGGACTGTGAGGTCCCTTGTGTCTGGAGGTGGCAGGTCAGCCTTGGCTTCTCCCTGGGATCTGCACTTTGGGGCTGACATCTGCCAGTGGCCCTGCTAGGCCAGCAGAAGGCCCCTGCTTGGCATGCTGCCTGTGGGATCCCCTCTGCCTCCATCCCCAGGAGGACCCAGACACAAAGAAGGCCCGCACAGGGCTTGTCCTGTCCCTTCTGCTTGAGGCCAGGACTGGACAGCAGGAGGCCCAAGGCTTGGCTGTGTCTAGCCAGGAAGCTGCAAGGCCAGCAGCAGGCTCAGGCCTTGGAAGATGCTGCTGAGGTGACTTCTGTCTGCTTGGCTGACAGGCCGCAAGGAGCCTGATGGGTTGGGATGCCTACTTCAGGAGTGGTTTCCACCCTGATGGAGCTTTCTTTGGTAGTAGGAAAGAGCAGGAGAGAAAAAAGTGCCACAAAGTGTACCTTGGAAGGGTGGCACTGGCCCCTTGGAAGGTTGTCACTGGCCACGAGCAGAAAGAAATGTCCCTCAAAGGGTCGTGCTGTGGTGCCAGAGATCACCCAAAGAGTGTCTGTAATCAGACCATGGCTTTGTGTTTTAAGGAATAGCTGGTGAGGGTTGACAAGACATGGGTGAGATGATGGAAAGTCCTGGATCAGAGTAAGGTGGTGGACAGAGATGGGTGTCTGCAGACTTCAAGGAAATGGGGGAAAGTCTGGAACAGCATAGGAAAGCCTGCAGAGGAGAAGGCAGAGGGTGCTGGCAAGAATGGAAGGCCCCAACAGCCCTGACATTTTTGTCCCTTTGGCTAGAGCTTCTGAGGAGACGAGATATAGTCATTGCAATGGGCCTCTTTGCTTCCTTGATACCCTGTGCAGGGGTGGGGAGCTGTCCTAATGAAGTTCTTCTCGTGGCATCACACTGCCCACCACATCATACAGACCCCAAGAAGAGCCCTGAGCCAGACGGGGGGGTGCAGGATCTCCCCTCCCAGTGGCTGGGGTCAGGCCTTGGCCCTTCTGCTTCACCAAAACCAACCAAGACTTTTCTCAGCACAGCGCTTTGCCTGTCTGCAATCATGGCCTCCAATGATCTGCCCTAACAAGTCCCTGGGGAGGCTTTGTTAGTAAGAGCCCTCAGTGGGGCCCATTAATACTCCAAGTCACTTCAACTTTTCCTTCTGACTTTACTTTCTCAAGCAGTTGCATCATTCTCCTCTCAGTACCTGATCTTCATTGACTCAGCACCAAAATACACCATGGAACTCATTAAAACAGAGAAAGTCCTAGGCAGCCATACATCTCCCACAGTTTCCTTCACGTCTTCAAGACTTGCAGAGCTAATAGGAGAGCTTCCATGGTGTAGTTAAGGAGGAAGATTTCAAAGAGCATCTAATAGAAATCTTTCCTCATTTTAAAGGCTGAATATTTTTGCATTTCAGCTTAGAGCATCATTTTCTTATAGATATTGGTCTACGGTTACTCCTTTAAAGCACTGCTTAGGTTGGAAGAGGGTTTTTCCTATGTAAAAAAAAAAAAAAAAAAAAAAAAAAAAAAAAAACAGGAAATCATGCTGCAATTTTCAAAAGAAAACAAAACAAACAAACAAATGAAAAAAACCAAAGTTCAAGTTCCTCATTTTTTCCCCTCCAGTGAAGTTTACCTTCCCAAAGGGATGACTGTACATGATGTATTTTACACTGATTAATAGGAAATTTAAAATAATTGTGTTAATATTAATCCAAGTCATACTAATTCAATGAGAAACGATGAGTTTCTTGCTAAGGAAACCATTAGACAGACTGCTGAGAAATGGGTGAGCTGGAACTCACTGAAACTCAAAGCAGCAACTGGGTTGGTGAGAGCGGTCTGAATGATCAAAGAGTAAAGGGAGGGCAAAGCAGGAGAACCATGGGAAGTGCATAGGTCCAGACAGGTTGCTGGAAAGGGGACATTCAGCAGGGTCTGTGTAATCAAGATGGGTTTTGTGCCTGGAAGATGAGGGAGCACACCATGATAGACAAAGCGATGACAAAGCAAGTACGGGTGAACACCAGTATTTCTTCTCCTGAAATGAACATATATCCTAAAAATGCATATTTCTTCATGATAGAAATTAGACATCACGTGAGGCATTTAACGGAAGGGATTGAATCATTTGGATTGATGAGTAGTTGCTTTATTAGATAAGTACTAAAAAAATTACGGGGTATTGAGGCAGAGCTTTGCTGTCTGACCATAAGGATTACCAGGGAAAACCTCCTGTGGCCCCGTTGTGTTTGAGGCACTTCCCTGGACCAGCAGATGTCAGAAAAGACCTGCAGGAGACCGGAGCCCTTTGGGAAAATGAGGTGGAGCCAGGTGGAGTTCCCAGGGCACCTCCACTGCCAGCAGTGGTCTTTGTCCCTGTAACTGCAGCTCAGCCCAGCACAGGAAACCCCTTCAAAGACAAACCCCTTCTTCTGTGGGTTCCTGGGACTAACCTAGATTTGAAATGGCCTTTGGAAACTCATGATATTCTTATTCCTACTTAACCTATGACACCACTTATTCCTACGAGACACTTGAACATCCATTTACCTTCCTGATTCATCTTTAGGAAATTCAGGCTGAAAATCTGGAGTATAGCACGCTTCAAATGGCTGAGGCAGAACCCATCAGCTTGCCCCACTTTCGAAATAGTTCCCGTCCAACTGAGGTTTTGAAAGTGAAAAATGTGAAAGGACCCGTCAGGTCAATGCGCAGAGTAAGGGAAAGTCACACATACTGTGCTGGAGTGTCAGAAGGCAAAAAGCACTGCATTGTGCCTCAGAGTAACCAGGAAGACCTAATCCAGTTCATCTGTGAGATAAAGCAGAGTGAAGGACGTTGAGTTGTGTCCTAACATGAAGAAGGATGTACATCACTGGTGAAGGAGCTGTCTTTTTGTGCCATCACCAATGCAAATACACAAAACTATATCAAATAAAGGTAACAAGCCCCACCCTGGCTCTGTCACCCCACAGGGCAGGGGAGAGGGAGCTGACAGCCAAGGGACGCATTTGGGTGTGGAAGGTGGGGCCCAGCAGAGACAAGGAGCCAAGGCAGTAGCTGGGGGAGGCCAGGAGAAGCAGCCCAAGGTGTGGTGCTGATTGTGAGGACACGTTTGTGCCAGCAGCCTGAGTGGGCAGCAGCTGTGCGCAGGCGAGGGGAGGCCAGCTCCCTGCCCCTGCAGCAGCCGCACTGGCCCTCAGCAGATGTGCTGGCTGGCACGCACGGGGAGGTGCTGGCGTGCATCAGAGAGCAGCGAGGAGGGCGCTGGAGAGGGCCGGGGTGAGGCGGGTGGCAGAGCCCCATGCAGGGGCTGGCTGGGGGTCCTCTCTGCTGTAGCCACCGTACACTGCGTGGTAGGAGGAGGGCTCCCTGTGCACCACGGGGCAGAGCCTGGCCCTGGGCTCTTCCTGACGTCCCTGCAGCTCCTGGCAGGCTGCGGTGAGGTGCCCCTCAGCCTTCCCTCCTGTGCTGCCAGGGCACATGGCTGCCTCCTGCCCAGCTCACTGCCCACCAAGAATGTCCGACAGGGCTGCTTCCCAAGCTGGGCCTTGCCCAGGCTCAGTCCCCTGCAGGGGCGGAAAATGGCCCTTGTCCTGGTGGCTTTTCATGGCCTTCCTCTCAGTACGTGCTCTTCTCATGCTTGATCTCTTTTACTGAATTCAGAGGCCTAGGAGAACTTTTTGGTACAGACTAATACAGAAAATACTTGGAGTCCCTCAGCCACATCTCTGCTTTTCCTCCACATTGCAGCTGGGCTCTTCAATCCCACAACCTCTGCTGTACCTGAAGAGAAATCATGAGAAACAAGAGTCACTGAAAATGACTACCTGCTGGTTCCTTTATTTCGTTAATTACCAAGAGCATATCAGCACCTGTACATGAGGTCTCTGGGTTAAAAATAAATAAATAAATAAATAAATAAAAGTTAGAAGAAGTGAGATAGAAGTGAGATGAAAAAATACTTTAATTGGAATAATATTGCAAAGATTGAAAGGCAATTTTGAAATACATGAACAAAGGTGTTTCTGCCTTTGCCCGGGTATATGTGAGGAAGATGTGCAGGTACCTCATTGATGGGGAAATGCTGTATATTAGAATAACATCCTCAGTGCCTCCTGTAGCTCCTTGTTCCTCGTGCTGTAGATGAGGGTTTCACTGCTGGAGGCAACACTGAGTACAGAACTGAAACCACCAGGTCCAGGGATGGGGAGGTGATGGAGGGAGGCTTCAGGAAGGCAACCATGGCAGTGATGCTGTGCAGGGAGACCACGGCCCGGTGAGGGAGGCACGTGGAAAAGGCTTTGTGCCATCCCTACTCAAAGGGCATCCTCAACACAGCCCTGAAGACCTGCACGTAGGACAGCACAATGAAAACAAAGCAACCAAATGCTAAACAGACACTGAACACAAGTAACCCAACTTCTCTGAGGTAGGCATCTGGGCAGGAGAGCTTGAGTTGAGCTTTGAGGATAGCCTGAGGAGACCTTTGACTCGAAGCACAGCACTTTGACCTGAAACACAACACATCTTTACACTTGCTGAGGGTACACTCTGCTCAATCATCCAGGTCATTGACAAATAAGTTGACCAGGACTGGACTCAGTGTAGATCCCTGGGGGACACTGCTGGCTACAGGCCTCCAACTAGACTCTGCTCCACTAAGCACAACCCTCTGAACTCTGCCATCCAGCCAGCTCACAATCCACCTCACTGACCACTCATCCATCCCACACTTCCTGAGCTGGCCTGTGAGGATGTTATGGGAGACAGTGCTGAAAGCCTTGCTGAAGTCAAGGTACACAACATCCACTGTTCTCCCTCACCCACTCAGCTAGTCATTCCATCATAGAAGGCTATCAAGTTGGTGAAGCACGGTTTCCCTTGGTGAACCCATGCTGACTGCTCCCGATCACCTTCTTCTCCTCCACATGCTGGAGAAGACCTCCAGGATGAGCTGTTCCATCGCCTTTCCAGGGATGGAGGTGAGGCTGACCAGCCTGTAGTTGCCTGGGGCCTCCTTCTTGCCCTTTTTGAAGACCAGCATGACATGAGCTTTCTTCCAGTCTTCAGGCACCTCTCCTGTTCTCCATGACCTTTCAAAGATGATGGAGAGTGGGCCAGCAGTAACATCCGCCAGCCCCCTCAGCACTCATGGATGTATCCCATCGGGGTCCAAGGACTTGTGGGTGTCAAGTTTGCCTAAGAGATCTCTGAGCTGATCCTCTTCAACCAAGGGAAAGTCCTCGTTTCTCCAGAGGTCCTCCCTTGTCTCTAAGGTTAGAGATTCCAGAGGGCTGGTCTTAGCAGTGAAGGCTGAAGCAAAGGAGGCATTCAGTAATTCTGCCTTCCCTTTGTCCTTTGTCACCAGGGCACCCACCTCATTAAGCAGTGGGCCCACATTTTCCTTCCTCTTCCTTCTGCAACTGATGTGTTGGAAACAGCCCTTTTTGTTGTCCTTGACACCCCTTGCAAGATTTAACTCCAAATGGGCCTTGGACTTCCCTGTCGCTTCCCTGCATCCTCAGACAATGTCCCTATATTCTTCCCAAGTAGCTTGTCCCCTTTTCCACATTATGTATGCTTCCTTCTTCCATTTCAGTCACCCCAGGATCTCCTTGATCATCCAAGCAGGTCTCCTGCCCCCTTTGCCTGACTTTTTGCTCACAGGAATACACAGCTCTTGAGCTTGGAGGACTTGGAGGTCAGTGCGCTATTGCTGCCGGTGCACCGTTGTGGCAGCCATCGGCACCTGCTCTGCTTCGGCTCTCAGCAACCCCACAACAGAAGGGTCCTGTGCGAGACCAGGCAAGGTAGACAACTATTTGACGTTCTCTCTATTCAAGGCAGTTATGCCAACAGCCCTCTGGTGCCCTTTTGCTTAGTTGTTTACCCTTGGAACAAGCCAGAAACACAGTCTGGAGGCATGTCGTTAGGGTTACCCAATGATGTTCACGGTACTCACGAGCTATCATGACTGGCCCCAAAGAAAGAAGGGGAAGGTGCCCTGCCTTGTGCCCTCCACCAAGCGGATTCATGAGTGTGGTACCTGTAGCACCTCAAATAGTATTTATTGTTGCCGATTTAGGGAAAGCATCGCAAGCCCATATTTGCTTTCCTAGTGGTAACTTAGAAGTTTCTTGCAACACGTAGTTGCTTTACAGGTAGGGATTTGTAGCAATTTGTAATAAAGACGTTCATGAAGACAGAGCAACGAGGTGTCCGTGTCCTTGTGTACTATGGAATCCTACCAACCTCCTGCTGTGATCCATGGGCGGGCTGACCCTCCTAGGTCCTGAGCATCAACCACAGACCTGGGGCTTGGTGACAGCCCTTTGCTGCAGAGAACAGACCCAGCCACAGGGGCTGGACCCTTCAGATGCCCCAGTGCCATGAAAATGGCTTTTTTTCTGCTCAGGTCTGCTCTCCCTCACACACACCAGACCTGTGGCTCATCTCCCTGTGGAGGAGGAGGAGGCAAAGCGCTGCTGGTGCACGAGTAAGGGAGAAATACTCCACCTGTGGGACGGCAGGGCTGGCGGGGAGGTGGCACAGGACAGGCACTGGCCTCTTTCTTCTATTCCCCACCCAGGGAGCCTTGAGACCACAGGTCAGTGTCCGTACTGCCCACAGGTGCCTGCAGTCCTGTATCATCAGGATCCACCTTCTCTCCTTCTGTACATAACATTTTTAAATTTTTCTCACAGTTTGGGGCCAGCATTGGTGGACCTGGTACCTGGCACTGCAAGGCTGTGTCTCACACCGTGGTTTTTTTCGTGAGTTTTTCCCATTGCAGCAGCAGAGCAGCAGCTAATTGCTTCTGGAAGACAACTGAAACAGTTTCTTCAGTGCATGATTGAGCTCCTGGTTCCTCATGCTGTAGATGAGGGGGTTCACTGCTGGAGGCACCACCGAGTACAGAAATGACAACACCAGGTCCCTGGATGGGGAGGAGATGGAGGGGGGCTTCAGGTAGGCAATCAGGACAGTGCTGACAAACAGGGAGACCACGGCCATGTGAGGGAGGCACGTGGAAAAGGCTTTGTGGAGGCCCTGCTCAGAGGGGATCCTCAACACTGCTCTGAAGATCTGCACATAGGACAGCACAATGAAAACAAAGCAACCAATACCTACACAGAAGCCGATTGCAGTAAGCCCAACCTCCCTGAGGTAGGTATCTGAGCAGGAGAGCTTGAGGATCTGGGGGATTTCACAGAAGAACTGGTCCAGAGCATTGCCTTGGCAGAGGGGCAGGGAAAATGTAGTGGCCATGTGCAGGAGAGCATTGAGAAAGCCACTGCCCCAGGCAGCTGCTGCCATCTGGGCACAAGCTCGGCTGCCCACGAGGCTCCCGTAGTGCAGGGGCTTGCAGATGGCAACGTAGCGGTCGTAGGACATGATGGTGAGAACATAAAATTCTGCTGTAATCAAGAAGACAAATAGAAAGACCTGTGCAGCACACCCTTGATAGGAGATGGCCCTGGTGTCCCAGAGGGCATTGGCCATGGCTTTGGGCAGAGTGGTGGAGATGCAGCCCAGGTCGAGGAGGGCGAGGTTGAGGAGGAAGAAGTACATGGGGGTGTGGAGGCGGTGGTCGCAGGCTACGGCGGTGAGGATGAGGCCGTTGCCCAGGAGGGCAGCCAGGTAGATGCCCAGGAAGAGCCCGAAGTGCAGGAGCTGCAGCTCCCGCGTGTCTGCGAATGCCAGCAGAAGGAACTCAGTGATGGAGCTGCTGTTGGACATCTGGTAATTCTGGTCATGAGGTCCTGTACAAGGAGGACAGAGGCAGTGATAATGTACCACAAGCATATCAGAGGAAAACTCTTTGTATTTTCTCACTTAAAATCACCAAAAATTGCCCATTTCTAGGCAGATATTTTGAAGGTCTCTTTCATTGATTCTGCCTGGGAGTGTCTCTGGGAGCAGGGGACTCATCTGTGGGCAATGCAAGAATCAGTCCTGCACTGTAGCCAGAGGTAGTAGCATGGTAGTAACATGGTAGTAACATGGTAGGAACAGGTAGGAACATGGGGTAGTCTCAGATTCACTTTACTACTGATATCAAAGAGATTTCCCCAGTTTTGCTCCTAGTTCACCCAACTGCAGAGCAGAGGTGTGGAGATTTAGTTATTTAATTATTTGTTTTCTATTTTTCATTTTAGCTGCCCCACCACACCTGAGGAGTGATTCTAAGGCACAAATCCTCGGCGTTCTTCTGCACTCCAAGCAAAACCTTGTGGATCCTCAGAGGCAAAGAGACTGTCCCTTTAGTGCAGAGCGTCCCACAGAGATGACAGCCATTCTGTCCATCAGTGCTGGTCTCAGCTGTGCTGGCATCTCTTTGAGATACAGGACAATCGCCTTCAGAGGCTGTCCTGAGAAGAACCTGGAAACTGTTGAGGGAAGAAGAAGCGAGGCTCCACGTGCCCATCTCCAGACCCCTCACCCTGTGCCCGTACTCCCCTTCCCCCAAGCACCCCGAGGGCTCACCCCATGGGCAGGTGAAACCCCCATCCCCAGGCAGCCTGGGAACAAGAGCAGCAGCAGCACGGCCAGGTGGAGAAGCCAGGAGGAATGGCAGCGTGCTGCTGTCAGGGGAGGCAAGGCCAGGGAGGGACAGACGGACACTCAGCACACCCTCCTGTGCTGCAGCTCTGCCTGCAGAGGAGGCAGCTCCTGCTGGGGACAGCGGGGGCTTGAGGGCAGAGGCTGTGCTGGTGGCAGAGGAGAGCAGGGGGTGTCCCAGGGAAGGCGCCTGCCCTGCAGGGGATGGCAGGGAGGTGCCTGAGCCCTCCCTCGCACAGCATTTCTGGCAGCAGCTCCCTCTCACCGCCTGCCCATGTCCCTGCTGCCTGCCCATGTCCCTGCTAAGAGCCACTTCTGTGTCCCCATGTCTCCTCCCTGTCTATACTCATAGATTCCATCCCACAGGCCGTGTATTCAGATTCACTCAGATTCCCCTCCACTGAAGGTATATTAAAACGCAGAATCCAAAAAAGACTTTCCCTTCAGAAAAACTTAGCCTCAGTCATACTCTTAAAATTTCCTCTTAGAAATGCCATTCTGTAGAGCATCTTCTACTCCTCGCTGGAGAAAGAGAGAGACCCATCCCGACAGATGCTGTCAGGCATCGGATGTGCCAGCTGTAGAAGACCCCTCTGGCAACCCCACCTGCATGGCCCTGCAGCCAGAGACTCACGGTGCCAAGAGCCTGCAGATCTGTCCTGCCACACGCTGCCCTCTGTTGTTGGCTCCTCACTGCCTCCAAGCCCTCTCTCCTTCTCTCCTCTCCCCGTGCCAGCTGCGGTCAGAGCCCCCAGCCCTGCTGCGCTGTGCACAGGAGCTGCTCCTGGGCACAGCTGTCTCTCTGCACCAGGGCCCTCTTGCCACGAGCTCTCTCTGTCCCAGGAGCCCGGCCCAGCTCAGCACCAGACGCCCAGCCTGAGGCATTGGAATCCCCCCACGGGGGGTTTCGGTGATGAACCCACGAACCTCAGGCACTGAGAGACAATTGAAGACATCTCTCAACAAGTCCAAGTCAGAGGCAAGTTTCCTGCAGTGTCCCCCTGAGGGCCAGCCCTGACACAGCCTCCCTTGGAGCTCGTTAGAGCAGAGCATTGGAGGCAGTGAGGACAAGGAGACAAAGGCAGTGTGAAGGTGACCCTGATGTGTAGGAAAACTGGATGTGTGTCACTAAGCACAAGGGCCCAGACAATAATGAATGATTTAAAATTTGGAAAGACAGAAAAATAAGATAAAATAGTAATAATAACAATAATAACAATAACAAGAAGAATAATAGTATGTGAAAAGCAAGTGATGAACCACGCAATCCCTGAGAAGCCCCTCACCGATGCTCAACCTGTCCCTGAGCATTGGTCCCCCTGACCCTGGCCAGCCTGCAGCAGGATCTCTTGTGCACGTCCCTTCACCTTCATTTCTTTTAGTGCAAAATCAGCTTTCAGAGGAATTTGGAGTATTTTCTTCCCTTTCTCAAACACTTCCTCTGCTCTGTCACCCCACACAACGATGCCATCGATGTACTGCAGGTGTTCAGGAGCTTCCTCCTCTTCCAGGGCACTCTGGATCAGTCCATGGCAAATGGTAGGGCTGAGTTTCCTGCCCTGGGGCAGTCGATGCCAGGTTGATAGCAAGCTGTGGCCTTCACACTGCTGGCAAACGCATGGAGAAAAATGCATTAGGGATATCAGTTGTGGCAAAACGCTTGGGTGCCTTTGATCCCAGTGTGCAGGGAAGCTCTACCGTGTCCGGCATGGCAGCACTCAGCACTGCATGACTTCCTTCAGGCCACGACAATCCTCTGTCAGCGGACTCCCTTGGTGCTCTACTGACTGAGGTGCACGGCTGTGGCAATGATTGGCACCAGCTGTCCTTCAGCCCTCATCAACCCCACAACAGAAGAGTCCTGTGAGAGACCAAGGCAAGGTAGACAACAGCATCATGTCCTCCGTCTCCAAGGCAGCTGTGCCAAAAGCCCACCCATACCCTTTTAGGGATTGTTGTTCCTTGCCACTCACATACCCGTGCCTCTAGGGTTGAGGCAGATTTTCCATCCCACTTTCTCATGTCCTCTCCATGGTCACACAGGTGAAACCACAGGGTGACACATCGTGTGTACCCACCATCTCTCCTTTCCTGCCCTCTAAGTCCAGGGAGGGGCCCCGTTTCTCCCAGCACCAGAGCAGCATAGGGATAGGGATCGCGTGATTACTGATGCTCTTAGGACCTCTTCCTCTTCATCCTCCTACTCACATGATGGCCCAGCTTTTCTGAAGCCTGCCTCATCTTCTTTCTCCTCCTTTCTTGGCTAGGTAGGAGTTTCTTTCCTTTCTTAAAAAACAAATGACCTTCACATCCATTGTTTTTTCTTGCATATAGGAGCAACTGATACAGACACAGGTTGCTTCTCTGGCCCAGACAGAGGGCCCATAAAAGGAGCTGGATTTGCTGCAGGGCATTTTGCAGATGCTGTAGTGGCTGCAGGGTCTGTCAGAGGGTTTGGAGTGGCTGCAGGGCTTGTCACAGAGGTTGGAGTGGCATTGATTGTGGCTCTGTAAGCATAGGCCAAGAGCCAGCACACTGCAGAGGTATGTGTCTCTTTGGAAATGCCAGGGTGATAACACCACTTTTCCAAGCATTTAACCAGTTTTTAGGATTCTATGTTTGCTCAGAGGTGAAGTTCCAAAGCTTTGGAGGTGCCCCCTGCTCTAGGTGCCTGCCCAGATCCTCCCACACTCCCTGCCACTCCTAGCTCTCCTGCCTCTGGACACATCTCGGGATGGCATGCTTAAGTAGTTCTGAAACACATTCAGGAGACATAACAATAGGAACACGTTGGTTTGACCATCCCAAGGATATTCAAAGCTTTGAAGAGCTAGTGTAATTAGCCTGGAGGAGAAGGGGGAGGTGAAGGAGAAAGGGAGAGTGAAACAGTGGGGAAAAATGTCCTCCCCTTGTCTCCCCCATGGCTTGGTTTCCTGAGGAGAAAAGGTCAAGAGTGTAATTCTTAATAGTTTCTGAGAGATGGCTCCCAAGGTACGGAGGTAATGGCAATGCTGAGTACAAGTACCAGATTAGTTTCATGACCAGGAATTTTATCATATCACAAGCCAGTGTTACACGATACAACAAAAGAATAAACTTGAAGCAGCCATCAGAAAAGATAAACAGCATGACAGGGGAGACATACAGGAAGTCATGTGCTGTACAACACAGATCTGAAATTGAGCACAACAGACCTGAGATTAAAAAAAAAAAAAAAAAAAAAAAAGAAAGAAAATCATCTTTGTGATCAGCAACTATTAAAATCAACTCATGCTTATAAAGGCTTTCTTTTAACATACTGTGGTGAGATCTGTCATTGGCTCAAAGTTTGTGCTCCATGTCGGGCACCAAAAAGAGAGTGGTTTAACCCGGCAGGCAGCTCAGCACCACACAGCCATTCCCTCACACACACACCCTGCTACACCCCCAGCAGATGCAGGAGAGAATGAAGAGGGGGGAAAAAATAAATAATAATCATGGGTTGAGATAAAGACAGTTTAAGGGAAGACAAATAATACGAACAATGATGATGATGATCATGATGGTGATTGCCTGTCCCGCGGCAGTGGTACCCCCTACCCTGGCCAGCCACCCCATATTGATTGTTCAGCATGATGGCTGCGGTATGGAACATCCCTTTGGCCACTTGGGGTCAGCTGTCCTGCTTCTGTCCCCCCCAGCTCCTCAGGCACCCCCAGCCCTCCACTGCTGGGCAACAACTAAGCCATCAGTGTGTGATCATCATTCTTCTCATGCTAAATGCAAAACACAACATCATACCAGCTACTAGGAGGAAAATTAACTTGATTCTAGCCAACACCAGGACACCCACAGACCAAGGGCATGATATCTCTGTGTGTGTATCAAAAGAGAAAAGGTGGTGGAGATTAATTAGAAAGTACTGGAGCTGAGCACGATGCAGATGGTGTGGAATATGGGGTAGATATCGTCCTCGTTTTGGCTGGGATAGACTTAATTTTCTTCCTATTAGCTGGTTTGGTGCAGTGTTTGTATATAGGACACAGTTCCAGACAAAATAACAGCATGCATGAGAACGAAGCACAGAAGAAGTGGAGTCTGGCAGCTTTCCATCTCGTACCCTTCTGTGATTCTGTAATGTAATTCCATTCAACTGGTTGCTGCCGTATCGTCCAAACTGTCCTGCAAATTCCTGCTGCTGTTACCTTGTAAGAGACGGCATAATCGGGGTGAGCCATCTGCCTGCAGACATTAACAGCTGACAGAATGGAGCATCTGTCCAGGGGAGCCTTGAGAAACTGCAGGATTTGGCCTACAAAAACCACTTGGCATTTACAAGGAGAAGAACCCAGTCCTGCAGCAGAGGAAGAGGAACCCCACACATCAGGGCAGACTGGGACCCTGCTGAGTGAGCAGTGGCCAGGAGGAGGAGGGCCTGGGCACCACGAGGGATGCCATACGAGCAGTGGTGCTGCACACCAGGAACCAGGCCAGCTTCCTACAGAGCTGCCTTATGAGGAGCATGGCCACCAAGAAGATCTGAGTTATCAGACTCAGCTCAGATCCTGTGAGATACCACATGGACAAGGGCTTGCAGCCAGCAGGTAAAGATGTGCAGGCCTGGGAGTCCCTAGGACAGCCTGGTGTAGACAGGACAGAGGGCTGTGACAAGGGTGAAAGTCCCAACAGGACCCAGGGCTTCGTGTCCATGGCTCTGGCTGTTGTCTCTGCCACTGAGGCCTAGGAGGAGACAGCTTATCGGTAAAGCACCAGGGCCTCATTGCCTCCTCGCCCCCACCCATGAACCAGGCAGGGCTCGTACCATTCTCCTGCACTTGGCCATGCACATCCCCATCTCCTCCTGCCCCACGAAGAGCCCTGAGCAGTGTGTGAAGGGAAAGGATCTCCCTTCCCAGGGACTGGGGGTCAAGGTCTGGCCCTTGTGCTTGGTGAAACACATCCAGATTTCCTACACATCAGTGTCACCTTCACATTGCCTTTGTCTCCTTGTCCTCACTGCCTCCAATGCTCTGCTCTAACGAGCTCCAAGGGAGGCTGTGTCAGTGCTGGCCCTCAGGGGGACACTGCAGGAAACTTGCCTCTGACTTGGACTTGTTGAGAGATGGCTTCAATTGTCTCTCAGTGCCTGAGGTTTGTGGGCTCCTCACCAAAGCCCCCCGTGGGGGGATTCCAATGCCTCAGGCTGGGCGCCTGGTGCTGAGCTGGGCCGGGCTCGTGGGACAGAGAGTGCTCGTGGCAAGAGGGCCCTGGTGCAGAGAGACAGCTGTGCCCAGGAGCAGCTCCTGTGCACAGCGCAGCAGGGCTGGGGGCTCTGACCGCAGGTGGCACGGGGAGAGGAGAGAAGGAGAGAGGGCTTGGAGGCAGTGAGGAGCGCAGCAACAGAGGGCAGCGTGTGGCAGGACAGATCTGCAGGCTATTGGCACCGTGAGTCTGTGGCAGCAGGGCCATGCAGGTGGGGTTGCCAGAGGGGTCTTCTACAGCTGGCACATCCAATGGCTGATAGCATGTGTCAGGATGGGTCTCTCTGTTTCTCCAGAAATGAGTACAAAATGCTTTAGATAATGACATTTATGATTGGACATTTAAGGAGGAAGGCTAAGACAGGGGTTACCTGAAGGGTAAGATTTTTTCTATAGTCTGTGCTTTCAGGTTACTACAGTGCAGGGGAGGAAGGTTTCATGGTAATTTGTCAGGATTGTACAGGAGACTGAAACTCCTAGAGCATCGCACTGAGATTTCAGTATGGAAGCGATGAAATTCATAAAGTCCCTACAGTCACCTCAGTTTAAAGACTGCACCAACTTCATGTTTGTGCTCCCCTCAGGATTTAACTGATCTGACACTGATCTGGCTCCAGGCAGGGACATGGGCAGGCGGTGAGAGGGAGCTGCTGCCAGAAATGCTGTGCAAGGGAGGGCTCAGGCACCTCCCTGGGACAATCGCTGCTCTCCTCTCCCACCAGCAAGGGGCAGCTGAGACCAGAACTCATGGACAGACTGGCTGTGCTCTCTGAAGTACACTCTGCACCAGAGGAACAGTATCTGTGACACTGAGGATCCACAAGGTTTCACTTGAAGTGCAGCAGGAATGACAGTATAGGAAAAGAAATCACCACATCCCTTCTCTGCCATTAGGGGACTTGGGAGTAAAAATTTGTTCACATCAAGAGTTAAATTAATCTGAGAATACTCCATGTTCCTCTTTACTTCTTCTTATAGGTAAGGACTGTTAACTACACTGCCCACAGCAGAGTGCCCTGCTTCCAGGGACAGCCTCAGGACGCCCCAGTCAGAGGTCATGAAAGGGACCTGCATAATGTGTGGTTAAGAGGCTGAAACTGAATCACATATTATCAGATAATTCTGTTGTATTTTCTTACTACCTTTTCCCTCCTTGGTCAGAACCCCATGCCCAGAACCAGCAAATGCCCAACAGCAGCTCTGTGAGTGAGTTCCTCCTGCTGTCATTCGCAGACACGCGGGAGCTGCAGCTCCTGCACTTCGGGCTCTTCCTGGGCATCTACCTGGCTGCCCTCCTGGGAAACGGCCTCATCCTCACCACCGTAGCCTGCGACCACCGCCTCCACACCCCCATGTACTTCTTCCTCCTCAACCTCGCCCTCCTCGACCTCGGATCCATCTCCACCACTCTCCCCAAAGCCATGGCCAATGCCCTCTGGGACACCAAGGCCATCTCCTATCAAGGGTGTGTTGCACAGGTCTTCTTTTCTGTCTTCTTCGTTGTAGCAGAGTATTCCATTCTCACCAGCATGTCCTATGACCGCTACGTTGCCATCTGCAAGCCCCTGCACTACGGGAGCCTCGTGGGCAGCAGAGCTTGTGCCCAGATGGCAGCAGCTGCCTGGGGCAGTGCCTTTCTCAGTGCTGTCCTGCACACGGCCACTACATTTTCCCTGCCCCTCTGCCAAGGCAATGCTGTGGACCAGTTCTTCTGTGAAATCCCCCAGATCCTCAAGCTCTCCTGCTCAGATGCCTACCTCAGGGAAGTTGGGGCACTTGTGTTTAGTGTTTCTTTAGTCTTTGGTTGTTTTGTTTTCATTGTTTTTTCCTATGTGCAGATCTTCAGGGCGGTGCTGAGGATCCCCTCTGAGCAGGGCCGGCACAAAGCCTTTTCCACGTGCCTCCCTCACCTGGCCGTGGTCTCCCTGTTTGTCAGCACTGCCATGTTTGCCTACCTGAAGCCCCCCTCCATCTCCTCACCATCCCTGGACCTGGTGGTGGCAGTTTTATATGTAGTAGTACCTCCAGCAGTGAACCCCCTCATCTACAGCATGAGGAACCAGGACCTGAAAGACACACTGAAGAAAATGATTCTAGTGGTAATATTTACTTAGCAATGAATTGGCTATCTCCCTTTTCTACTTTAACTCAAGTTAATCTCAGGCAATTCTTGACCTTTAGTTCAGTATTTTTTAAAATACTGTTTGCAGATAAATATTTGCTTTCAATCCTCTTTTCCAGATGGCCAACCCTCTGTGTGACTCAGAGGCTTTCTCTGAATGTGTTTATTCCTAAATGACACCTGGCCTCCATTGTGGCATCTTGTTAATAAAAGTGAAGTTGCTCAGTGCTCAGGGCTCTTCTTCCCAAAGCGGAGTGCAGAAGACGCTCAGGGAATGCCAGGCTCAAGGCCTCACTCTTGTGCTTGGGTGTCTCCTGGACACAGGGGCACGAGGGCACGGGGTGGGAGATGAGGGAGCCAGAGCTGGACTGAGTCGTCACTGGCGGATGCCCAGTGCCCCTGGAGGCCCTGACTGGTCAAGAAGCAGCTTCCTGGGATTGAAACGTGACAGGGCTGGCGGCAACAGGAAGGTATCGGGAGCCACCAGGATATCCTAAGGGTTCTCCTGGGATGCCGTGTGCCTTGTGTTGGGTGGGCAGCGAGTGGGTCTTCCCAGTAAAGCTAAGCCAAAGGATGCACGGGCTGATGGGAGCTCTGCAATGCCAGGGCACACAGCGAGGCCACAGCACAAAGGTCTCAGAGACCTTCAGTGAACAAGCGGAAAGGGCCAAGACTGGGTGACCAGGCAAGGTCGGGGAGGTGGGGGGAGGTGGGCAGGGGCTGGGCTGGGCTGGGCAGTGCCCGGCAGAGGGCACCAGCAGCGTCAGGGAGCGGTGGCAGCATGCAGGGGAGGGCTCCCAGCAGGGCTTGGTGCTGCAGAGCCAGGGCTGGGGAAGGGAGCCCCGAGCTGCAGGGGCAGGGGACACAAGGCTGCTCGGGGCTCTTGCTGGCCTGGGCAGAGCAGGAAGGGGGCCCAGGGCATTCGTCCCCTCACCGCAGCCTGCCAGGACCTGCACGGCGCTCACGCAGCGTCCAGGGCCAGGCTCTGCCCCGTTGTGCGCAGGAAGAGGGCAAAGCCTCTCTGAAGAAGAGGCTGAAAGTGAAAAAGGTCCCTCCGCTGCCCCGTGGTGTGACAGGGCCTGGGTGGGACAGGTTACCTTTATTTGATGTAGTTCTTGTGTAATTTGCATTGGTGATGGCACAAAAAGACAGCTCCTTCACCAGTGATGTACATCCTTCTTCACATTAGGACACAACTCAACATCCTTCACTCTGCTTTATCTCACAGATGAACTGGATTAGGTCTCCTTGATTACTCTGAGGCACAGTGCAGTGCTTTTTGCCTTCTGGCACTACAGCACAATATGTGTGACTTTCCCTTCATCTGCGCATTGACCTGACGGGTCATTTGACATTTTTCACTTTCAAAACCTGAGCTGGATAGGGATTATTTCCAAAGTGGGACAAGCTGATGGGTTCTGGCTCAGCCATTTGAAGCAAGCTATACTTGATTTTTTCAGCCAGAATTTGCTAAAGATGACCCAGGAATGGAAACGGATGTTCAAGTGTCTCGTAGGTATAAAGGAGAGCATCACGGGTTTCCAATGTCCATTTCAGATTTAGGTCAGTCCCAGGAACCCACTGAAGAAGGGTGTTGTCTTTGAAGGGGTTTCCTGGGCCGGGCTGAGCTGCAGTTACAGGGACAAAGACCACTGCTGGCAGTGGAGGTGCCCTGGGAACTCCACCTGGCTCCACCTGATTTTCCCAAAGGGCTCCGGTCTCCTGCAGGTCTTTTCTGACATCTGCTGGTCCAGGGAAGTGCCTCAAACAGAATGGGACCACAGGAGGTTTTCCCTGGTTATGCTTATTGTCAGACAGCAAAGCTCTGCCTGAATACCCTGTAATTTTTTTAGTACTTAACTAATAAAGCAACTACTCATCAGCTCAAACGATTCAACCCCTTCCATTAAATATCTCATGTGAATGATAATTTTTATCATGAAGAAAAGTGAATTTTCAGGATGTATATTCTTCACAGGAGAAGAAATACTGGTGTTCACCTGTACTTGCATTGTCATCACTTTGTCTGTCATGGTGTGCTCCCTCATCTTCCAGGCACAAAACCTGACTTGATTACAGAGACAGCTCTGTGGTGTTTAGCTGCCTACCATATTAAACCACAACACCCTCCTGAATGTCCCCTTTCCAGCTGCCTGTCTGGACCTATGCACTTCCCATGGGTCTCCTGCTTTGCCCTCCCCTTACTCTTGGATCATTCAGACTGCTCTTACCAACCCAGTTGCTGCTTTGAGTTTCAGTGAGTTCCACCTCGCCCATCTCTCAGCAGTCTGTCTTATGGTTTCCTTAGCAAGAAACTCATCGTTTCTCATTGAGTTAGTATGATATGGGTTAATATTAACACTATTATTTTAAATTTCCTATTAATCAGTGTAAAATACATCATGTAGAGTCATCCTTTAGGGAAGGTAAACATCACTGGAGGCAAAAAAAATGAGGAACACGAACATTGGTTGTTTTTTTTTTTTGAAAATTGCAGCATGGTTTCCTATTCTTTGCTTTTCAATAGGAAAAAACCTGCTCTTCCTACACTAGGCAGGGATCCAAAGGAGAAAACCTAGACCAATATCTATAGGAGAATGATGCTCTAAACTGAAATGGTACGAAATTCAGCCTTTAAAATGAGGAAAGATTTCTATTAGATGCTCTTTGAAATCTTCCTCCTTAGCTATACCATGAAAGCTCTCCAATTAGCTGCACAAGTCTTGAAGACGTTAAGAACACTGTGGGAGAGTTATAGCTGCTTAGGACTTTCTCTCTTTTAATGAGTTCCATGGTGTATTTTGGTGCTCAGTCTATGAAGCTCAGGTACTGAGAGGAGAATGATGTAACTGCTTGAGAAGGTAAAGTCAGAAGGAAAAGCTGAAGTTACTTCGAGTATTAATGGGCCCCACTGAGGGCTGTTACTAACAAAGCCTCCCCAGGGACTTGTTAGGGCAGATAATTGGAAGCCATGATTCCAGACAGGCAAAGCGCTGTGCTGAGAAAAGTTTTGCTTGATTTTGGTGAAGCTGAAGGGCCAAGGCCTGACCCCAGCCCCTGGGAGGGGAGATCCTGCACCCCCACGTCTGGCTCAGGGCTCTTCTTGGGGTCTGTATGATGTGGTGGGCAGTGTGATGCCACGAGAAGAACTTCATTAGGACACCTCCCCACCCCTGCACAGGGTATCAAGGAAGCAGTGAGGCCCCATTGCAATGACTCTATCTCGTCTCCTCAGAAGCTCTAGCCAAAGGGACAAAAAGGTCAGGGCTGTTGGGGCCTTCCATTCCTGCCAGCATCCTCTGCCTTCTCCTCTGCAGGCTTTCCTCTGCTGTCCCACACTTTGCCCTATTTCCTTGAAGTCTGCAGACACCCATCTCTGTCCACCACCTTACTCTCATCCAGGACTTTCCATCATCTCACCCATGTCTCATCAACCCTCATCAGCTGTTCCTTGATGAACAAAAAGCGTGGGTCTGTTCACAGACTCCCTTTCGGTGACCTCTGTCACCACAGCACGACTCTTTCACGGACATTTCTTCCACCTCGTGGCCAGTGCCAACGTTCCAAGGCGCACTTTGTGGCAGTTTTTTCTCTTCTGCCCTTTCCTACTACCAAAGAAAGCTCCATCAGGGTGGAAACCACTCCTGAAGTAGGCATCCCAACCCATCAGGCTCCTTGCGGCCTGTCAGCCAAGCAGACAGAAGTCACCTCAGCAGCATCTTCCAAGCCCTGGGCCTGCTGCTGGCCTTGCAGCTTCTTGGCTAGACACAGCCAAGCCTTGTGCCTCCTGCTGTCCAGTCCTGGCCTCAAGCAGAAGGGACAGGACAACCCCTGTGCGGGCCTTCTTTCTGTCTGGGTCCTCCTGGGGATGGAGGCAGAGGGGATCCCACAGGCAGCATGCCAAGCAGGGGCCTTCTGCTGGCCTAGCAGGGCCACTGGCAGATGTCAGCCCCAAAGTGCAGATCCCAGGGAGAAGCCAAGGCTGACCTGCCACCTCCAGACACAAGGGACCTCACAGTCCCTTTGCGTGACAAGTTTCTGCTGCTGCCCTATCAGCTGCAGAGACAGAAGTGACCTCCCAGTCACTGCCGCAGTCACATTCCTCCTGCTGGGGCAGGAGATCCTGAGGCAGAGCTGAGCTCTCTCTAGCCCCCCGGGACTTGGTTTTCAATTTCTGCGTTAGAGTTTAAGCAAAGTTAGAGTGGCAGGGTTCCCAAGCAACTAGGGCTCACCTTTCTGGGTTAGAGAGTGAACAAAATTTTACTGGGAATGTTTGGTGTTCTTCTGTGTGTATCAGTTCTGTGGTTAGGTAAGCTCGGTTGTTTATGGTTTTTCTTTGGTGTGCTTGTTGGTTTTTTGTTTCAGGTCTGCCACAAAGTCTAGGGTTAATCAGAGCATTTTAATACTGGTATTAAGGGAAGGGATCAGGGTGAGCAAGAGAGTAAAGGTAAGGGAAAGGGGTATGGCCTGAGTTTTCCTTTAAGTGATAATTTGCGTTCAAGCATTAGAGAAATGGATTCCTGTCAGAGTGTTGGAGTAGCATTTAGGTTTAGGGATTAAAATTATTGGTTCAAGTAAGGTAAGGGCCATACATGACTGTTTTAAGTCAGTGTTACCACAGCATCAACATTACATGACCCCTCTTACCTCTACAAAACCATTAATTTCTGCTGTCCAAGCTCTTCTTCCCACCCCAAAATCTCACATCTCTCTTGTCCAGGCTGCTCCTGACCTCCCCATATCTTATTGGGATCAGCTTTCAGATGACAGGGTTTGAATGTTTGTTGTTCATGTATGGCATTAGGGACTACGGCGAACATTTGTGGATGAGAGCTTAAGCAAATATTGAGTGGGAGGGTTTGGTGTTGTGCTTGGGGTGTCAGGTCTGTGGTTAGGGTATGGGCAAGCTCTTTGCTTTAGCGTTTTCTTTAGGTCTGCAAGAATGCTAGAGTTTATTAGAGCATTTAAATGCTAGTGTTAAGGGCAGGGATCAGGGTGAGTAATAGTGTAAAGGTAATGGAAAAGGTGTTATGGACTAATTTTGGCTCAAGGGATATTGTGGTCAAAACTTAGAGCAGTGGATTCCTGTCAGGGCGTGGAGTGGCATTTAGATTTAGGTAGTAATGTTACCGGTTAAAATAGGGCAAGGGCCTCACATGACTGCTTTAAGTCTGCGTTATGTTGGGATCAACATTACCTGAGCATTCTTACCTCTCCAAAATCATTAGCTACTGCTGGCCAAGCTCCTCTTCCCTCCCCCAGATCTCACATCTCTCCTGGCCAGGCTTCTCCTGACTTCCCCATATCAGTCATCTTCTTAGGGGCAGCTTTCTGATGGCTTTCATGAACTCAGAGTATCTGTCTCACCTCCGTTGGCTACTCTGCTCCTGAGAAAGAATGAGCTCCTAAGCCAGCATGGAGAAGGACACAAAGGCTGTAGGAGCACCCTGCACAATGTGCCCAGCAGCACTGCAACATTACAAAAGTGTGCTTCCTACCTTCAGTTTTGGTTCCAGAATGTTCCTATGGACACAGGGTAAGTTTTTGCAGGCCCTCCTGCAGGCTTTATCTTCCCCCAGGCATCTGGGAGTCAGTGGCCCCCTCAATGTAGAAAACTGAAAGCAGCCCTGAAGGATGAGTTGGGCAAATGCTGAAACCTCTGACATGACAACCCCAATCCAAGACCTCTTCCACTATGGGGGCTACCATCTACTTAGGAAGAGAGGATCTCACAAACTGTGTGCAGAGCAGACGCATCTGCTGGCCTATCATGGAGACCAGCAGATGTGAGCCTAAAGGCACAGATCCCAGCCAGGAGTCAAGGGATGACCTGTCAGCTGCTTCAGAAAAAAGTCACCTCACCGGCCACTTAACAGCCATTAACTTCCTCCTGGACTTGGAGCTTCTGAGGCACCACTGAGCTCATAATACCACACCTACAAAACACCCCCTTTTTGGCCCAGAATCTGCCCAGGTAGAAGAGATCTAGTTGTGATCCTTCCAGCCCATGGCACAGCTCCTGGGCTCCCAGCCTCTCTGACACACAGGAGCCAGTGCCGTGCCAGTTCGGGGAGGTGCTAGGGCAGGAGGGACCTTGCAGTCAAATCACTCGCCAGACTCCTTTGCTGGGGCTGCTGCGTGCCCTGGGGCTGCAGAGCTCTCCTCTGCCTGCTCACAGCAGATTGAGCCCTTGAGCTGTGGTGAGTCCACCTTGGAGGAGATCCCCCCTTAGGAGGGAAGTGCTGCAGCGCAGGCCGGCTGTGCCACTGCCGTGCCCACTGCCTGTCCCTGCCTGCAGTCCCAGCACAGCCCCACAGCAGCACTGGCACCAAGCTACAGGAGCAGCCGGGCCTGACGCCACCAGCAGGGCTCAGCACGAGAGGGGGGCAGTGGCAAGAGAGCAGCTCGGCATGCCCCAAGCGCTGGTGCTCCCTGGCCGTGCTGCTGGGATGGGACTCTTTTCCTCTGCAGCCCTGCACATGGCACTGCCCCTGCAGAGCCAGAGCAGCTCTCAGAGGAAGGACGTCACACAAGGAAGGCAGTGCAGGCTCCTTCACTTTGTTTATGTTCACAGAGAAACGGGCTCCTCGTATACAGAGTCTCTGAGCTATACTCAACAGGTACATACTGTAAAAGAAATGAGAGGAATCATATTTTAATGGGCAACTTTAGCTGCATTAAAACAAAGTCCTGTAATGAAAACATTCATAAATACAGAAACACACAAAAAATAATTATATATATAATATTAGTTAATAATATTCTTGTAGTCATTGACATTATTAGTCATCTGCAGACGTAGAATGGAAATTTATTGCTTCCGAAACTCATCTAGTTATCAATTTCCAGAGCACAACCTTGAGCTCCTGGTTCCTCATGCTGTAGATGAGGGGGTTCACTGATGAAGGAACAACTGAGTAGAGAACTGCCACCAGCGGGTCCAGGGACGGAGAGGAGATGGAGGGGGGCTTCAGGTAGGCAACCATGGCAGTGCTGACAAACAGGGAGACCACGGCCAGGTGAGGGAGGCACGTGGAAAAGGCTTTGTGCTGGCCCTTCTCAGAGGGCATCCTCAGCACCGCCCTGAAGATCTGCACATAGGACAGCACAATGAAAATAAAGCAACCAAAAAATAAAGAAACACTACACACAAGTGCCCCAAGTTCCCTGAGGTAGGCATCTGAACAGAAGAGCTTGAGGATCTGGGGGATTTCACAGAAGAACTGGTCCACAGCATTGCCTTGGCAGAGGGGCAGGGAAAATGTAGTGGCCGTGTGCAGGACAGCATTGAGAAAGCCACTGCCCCAGGCAGCTGCTGCCATCTGGGCACAAGCTCTGCTGCCCACGAGGCTCCCGTAGTGCAGGGGCTTGCAGATGGCAACATAGAGGTCGTAGGACATGATAGTGAGAAGGGAATATTCAGCTGACATCAAAAATACAAACAGAAAGACCTGTGCAGCACACCCTTGATAGGAGATGGCCCTGGTGTCCCAGAGGGCATTGGCCATGGCTTTGGGCAGAGTGGTGGAGATGCAGCCCAGGTCGAGGAGGGCGAGGTTGAGGAGGAAGAAGTACATGGGGGTGTGGAGGCGGTGGTCGCAGGCTACGGTGGTGAGGATGAGGCCGTTGCCCAGGAGGGCAGCCAGGTAGATGCCCAGGAAGAGCCCGAAGTGCAGGAGCTGCAGCTCCCGCATGTCTGCGAATGCCAGCAGGAGGAACTCGCTCACAAAGCTGCTGTTGGCCATTTGCTTACTCTGGACACTGTTGTCTGTTGAAAAGGAGAAGACAGAAAACGTTTAGAACAGACTTCTCTGAGGAAAGCCTGTTGCAGGTCTTACAGCACTCTCATCCCAACCCTCTCTCTTTGCAGGAGTACCTTTCTGCAGCTCTCCTGCTTGAGCTGCGGCTGGTGCTGTCTGAGAATGGCACTGGGAGCAGGGGCTGCTGTGGGCTCCAGAGCAGTCCTTCCTGCTGTGCAGCAGGCTGGTAGCAGGAACATAGGGGAAATTCAAGTTCAATCCACTTATGAGATCTATAAACTTTGCAGTGTTGTTCCAAAGAACTCATGCAACCAATGTACAGCAAGGCAAATATTCCTATGCTTAGGACAGTGATCACACTCTTGTGTTTCCCAATAAGTGGAGACTGCTTAAAGCAGAGAAGCCCCAGTCCCAGTTCATCTGGACAGAATTCTCACCTTGTCGCTTGGTGCCTGAGCAGGATCTCAGCTCTTCCCTCCTATCCAGGGCTGCAGAGGCCTCACTCCAGCTGCCCACAGACAGCCATCCAGCAGCACGGACATGGCCTTAGCACGGAGGTGTCTCCTCCTTGGGGCACCTGGATAACACAAGGATGCCACGAGAGAGCTGCATCCTGCTGGAGAGCAGCCTGCAGGCCAGGAGGATGCCCCACAGACAGACATGAATATCCGCAAGCTGGGGCGTCCCAATATACCGTCTGCATCCCCTGCAATTTCTGAAGGAGGCTTGGCCACCCACTCTTAGCTGACCAGGGGCAGCTGGGTTATGACAATCCGAGGGTCTTTTGCCAGACTTCCTCACCTCGCAGTGCCATCCAACAGGACCCCCAAAGCCTACTGCATTGCCCACTGCCCTCCCAGGAACAAGACCCAGCAGGAGACCCTTCCAGCACGTGCAGCTGCATGGCCCTGCAGCCAGAGACGTACCTTGTCAAGGGCTGTGCAGATTTCTCCTGCAGGCAGCTCTCAGCATCCTCCCACTGCCAACTGCCTCCAAGCCCTCTCTCCTTCTCTCCTGTCCCCGTGCCAGCTGCGGTCAGAGCCCCCAGCCCTGCTGCGCTGTGCACAGGAGCTGCTCCTGGGCAGAGCTGTCTCTCTGCACCAGGGCCCTCTTGCCACGAGCTCTCTCTGTCCCAGGAGCCCGGCCCAGCTCAGCACCAGACGCCCAGCCCAAGGCATTGGAATCCCCCCCTTGGGGGGCTTTGCTGAGGAGCCCACGAACCTCAGGCACTGAGAGACAATTGAAGCCATCTCTCAACAAGTCCAAGTCAGAGGCAAGTTTCCTGCAGTGTCCCCCTGAGGGCCAGCGCTGACACAGCCTCCCCTGGAGCTCGTTAGAGCAGAGCATTGGAGGCAGTGAGGACAAGGAGACAAAGGCAATGTGAAGGTGACCCTGATGTGAAGAAAAGCTGGATGTGTTTCAGCAAGCACAAGGGCCAGGCCTTGACCCCCAGCTAACATAAGGAGGGTCAACAAGTCCAAGTGCAAGGTGCTGCACCTTGACCCCCAGCTCCTTGGAAGAAAAATTAAGTCTATCCCAGCTAAAACTCAGACTATATCCACCCCTTACTCCATACCATTGTTCCTATGTCATACTCAGGTCTGACACTTTCTAAATAACTATCACCATCTATCCTCTCTTTTGATATACACACAGAGATATCTTGCCCTTAGTCTATTTGTGTCCTGGTTTTGGTTAGGATTCAGTTAATTTTCATCCTAGTATCATAGAATCGTAGAATGGCTTGGGTTGGAAGGGACCTTAAAGATCATCTAACTGAACTCCCCCCAGATTCCACCCACTAGATCAGGTTGGCCAAGGCCTCATCCAGCCTGGCCTTGAACACCTCCAGGGACGGGGCATCCACAACTTCTCTGGGCAACCTGTTCCAGTACCTCACTACCCTTACACTGAAGATTTTAATCCTGATGTCTAGTCTAAATCTAAAAGACCATTCCCACATCCTCCTGTCATTGTCTACCCGAGTAAAGAGTCCTCCTCCATTGTTTTTAAAAGACCCCTTTAAGGATTGAAAAGCTGCAAGGAGGTCTCCCTGGAGCCTCCTCTTCTCCAGGCTGAACAAACCTAACTCCTTCAGCCTGTCTTCACAGGCGAGGTGCTCCACCCCTCTGATCATCTTTGGAGCCCTCCTCTAGATGTGCTGTAGGTGCTCCACATCTTTCTTGTGCTGGTGGCCCCAAACCTGGACACAGTACTCCAGGTGAGGCTTCACAAGGGCAGAGCAGAGGGGGACAGTCACCTGCCTCTATCTGCTGGCCACTCCTGTCTTGATGCAGCCCAGGATGCAGTTGGCCTTCTGGGCTGCCAGCACACACTGCTGGCTCATTTCAAACTTTTCATCCAGCACTATCCCCAAGTCCTTCTCTGCAGGGCTGCTCTCAATGAGTTCTTCTCCCAGCCTATCCCCACGTCTGGGATTTCCCCGGCCCACGTGCAGCACCTTGCACTTGGACTTCTTGACCCTCCTTAGGTTAACTTGGGCCCAAATTTCAAGCTCGTCCAGGACCCTTTGGATGGCATCCCTTCCTCTGTTGCATCAACTACACCACTCAGCTTGGTGTCATCTGCACACTTGCTGAGGGTGCACTTTATCCCACTATCCCTGTCATTGATAAAGATATTAAACAGTACCGGTCTCAGGATATACCCCTGAGGGACGCCACTCATAACCAGCCTCCACTTGGACATAGAGATATTGACCATGACTCTCTGCGTGTGACCTTCAAGCCAAACCTTTATCCACTCAATGGCACACCCATCAAATGTGTATCCCTCCAATTTGGAGACCAGGATGTCATGGCGGACTGTGACATCACAATTCCAAGTAGATGACATCACTCGGTCTTCCCTTGTCGTCTGATGTAGTCACTCCATTGTAGAAAGCCATCAAATTGGGCCAGCATGATTTACCCTTTGGTGAAGCCATGCTGGGTGTCTCGGATCACCTCATTCTCTTGCATGTGCATTGACATTGATTCCAGGAGGATCTTTTCCATGATCTTACCAGGCACAGAAGTGAGGTTCACTGTTCTCTAGTTCCTTGGATCCTCCTTTCTACCCTTTTTAAAAAGGGGAGTGATGTTTTCCTTTTCTCAGTCACCATGGACTTCACCTGACTGCCAGAACTCTTCAAATAGGATGGAGAGAGGCTTGGCAACTACATCGGCCAGTTCCCTCAGGACCTGGAGTGCAAGTTATCATGCCCCATAGACTTGTACGTGTTTAGTTTCATCAGGTGGTCTCAAACCTGCTCTTCACTTACAGCAGGTGGGACTTTGACCCCCAGCCTCCATCTCTGGGTTCAGGGAAATGAAAGACTTGGGAAGCCTGACTGGCAGGGAAGACTGAGGAGAAGACGTTGCTGAGTCCCTCAGCCTTCCCCATGTCTGTCATTACCAGTTCACCCTTCTCATCCATCAGAGGGGGTACACCCTCCTTGGCCTTTCTTTTCTGAGCCATGTATCTGTAGAATCTCTTCCTGTTATTCTTTGCTTCACTTGATAAGCTCAGTTCCATTCATGCCTTCGCTTTCCTTATTCCATCCCTGCACATCCGAAACAAAACCATGCGTGAGGGCCTGGAAAAAGGAACCCTGGACCATAGAAGCCATTTCGGAAACAAAACTTGTAGGTAGGAAGCGCAGTTTTGTGGAGGTGCAGAGCTGATGGGCACATTGTGCAGGATGCTCCTAAAGACCTTGTGCCCTTTTCCCTCCTGACTACTACTGTCTCAAGACTAGAGTAGCTAACAGAGGTGAGACAGATACTCTGGGATCATGAATGTCATCAGAAAGCTGATCCCAATAAGATATGGGGAGGTCAGGAGCAGCCTGGACAAGAGAGATGTGAGATTTTGGGGTAGGAAGCAGAGCTTGGTCAGCAGAAATTAATGATTTCGTAGAGGTAAGAGGGGTCATGTAATGTTGATGCTGCAGTAACACTGACTTAAAACAGTCATGTATGGCCCTTCCCTTTCTTGATCCAGTAATTTTAATCCCTAAACCTAAATGCTACTACAACACTCTGACAGGAATCCATTTTCTCTCTTGTTCATCCTGATCCCTTTCCTTCACACTAGCATTAAAATGCTCTACTTAACCGTAGTATCCTTGGTAGACCTAAAAAACCCTAAACCACAGAGCTTGTCCATACCTTAGCCACAGACCTGACAGCACAAGCAGAACTCCAAACACTCCCACTAAAACTGCATTTCATCTCTAACCCAGAAAGTTAAAAACAGGTATCGAGGGGGCTAGAGAGAGGTCAGCCCTGCCTCAGGATCTCCTGCCCCAGCAGGAGGAATGGGACTGGGGCAGTGACTGGGAGGTCACTTCTGTCTCTGCAGCTGATAGGGCATGTCCTGGTTCCAGTTAGGACAGAGTTAATTTTTCCTCCTAGTAGCTGGTAGGGTGCTATGTTTTGGATTAGGGTGAGAAGAGCGCTGATAACATGCTGATGTTTTAATTGTTGCAGAGCAGTGTTTACACCAGGCCAAGGACTTTTCGGCTTCTCGCTCTGTCCTGCCAGCGAGCAGGCCGGGGGTGCAGCAGGAGCTGGGAGGGGACAGACCCAGGACAGCTGACCCAAACTGGCCAAAGGGGTATTCCATACCATCTGACGTCATGCTAAACAATATATAGGGGTGGCTGGCCAGGGTGGGGGGCCGGCTGCTTGGGAATAGGCTGGGCATCGGTCAGCGGGTGGTGAGCAATTGCATTGTGCATCACTTGTTTTCTTACACATTACTATTATTAATACTATTATCATCATCACTATTATTATTATTATTGTTATTATTATATTCCTGTCTCAATAAACTGTCTTTATCTCAACTCACCGGCTTCACTTTCCTGTTTCTCTCCCCCATCCCAGAGAGGGAGGGGGGAGGGTGAGCGAACGGCTGTGTGGTGTTTAGCTGCCAGCCGGGTTAAACCACAACAGTCCTTTTGGCGCCCAACGTGGGGCTCAAAGGGTTGAGATATCGACAAATTTGACCAGAGTGTGTTAAACTAAAATTGGTATAAGTATTGGACCTGCTTAATAGTTGCTAGTCACGATGTTGATTGCCTTAATCTCCGGTCTGCTGTGCCTGTTTTCCAAATTGAGTTTTATAGCGCGTTACTTTCTGTATGTGCTCCCTGTTGCGCTGTTTATCCTTTCCGGGCCCTGGTTTAAGATTGTTATGGTACTGTGCGGTGTAACAATGGCTTATGAAATGATGAAATATCTGGTCACGACTCTAACCTGGTATTTGTACTCAGCACTGACGTCGACTCTATACTTTGGAACCCATATCTCGGAAACTATTAGCAATTACACCTATTGCCTGTTTTCGTTAGGGAGCCAATCTGTGAAGGGGACAGGGGAAGACATGTTTCCCTACCTGTTCACTCTCCCTTTCTCCTTCACCACCACCCTCTTATCCCCCGAGCTAGTTACGGTGGTTCTCCGAGATGTTGAATATCCTTGGGATACTCAGACCAGCCTGCTCTTGTTGTTATGTCTCCTGAATGCGCTTCAGATTTTGTGGAGGGTTAAACAACTACTCAGGAATCTCATCCGGAGATCTGTCTTGAGGCGGGATAGTTGCAAGTGGCAGGGAGTGTGGGAGGATATGGGCAGGTTTCTAGAGCCGTGGTCACCTCCAGTGTTTTGGACATTCGCCCCTGAACAACTGCAAAATCCTAAAAAGTTGGCAGAATGCTTGAAAAAAAGGTGTCATGACTCTGGCAGTTCCAAAGTGACACAAATCACTGTAGCGTGCTGGGGTCTGGCTTGTGCCTATCGAGCTGCAATTGATGCTACTATCAACCTATCGACAGCTCCTGCAGCCGCTCCAGCTCCAGCTCCTGCAGCCGCTCCAGCTCCAGCTCCTGCAGCCACTCCAGTTCCAGCTCCTGCAGCCGCTCCAGCTCCAGCTCCTGCAGCCACTCCAGCTCCAGCCCCTGCAGCCGCTCCAGCTCCTGCAGCCGCTCCAGTTCCAGCCCCTGCAGCCACTCCAGCTCCTGCAGCTGCTCCAGCTCCAGCTCCTGCAGCCGCTCCAGCTCCTGCAGCTGCTCCAGCTCCAGCTCCCGCAGCCACTCCAGCCCCTGCAGCAGCTCCAGCTCCTGCAGCTGCTCCCACTCCTGTGTCTGGGTCAGAGAAACGAGCTGTAGCAGTGCAAGTTGACCCCGCAGAGGGTATTCCAACCCCTGTGGCAGACCCTGTGGCTGGGTTAGAGAAACGAGCTGTAGCAGTGCAAGTTGCCCCTGTAGACAAGGTGAAAAAATGGTATAGAGACTCAGGTCATTTAGAACGCAGACAGTCTTCTGCTAAGTCTGGGCGTAGTGAAGACGAGGCTGGGCCATCAAAGGTGCAGGAGACTGAAGATGAGGATGAGGATGGCGAAAAATCAACAGTAACTACCCGGACTCCATACCAGCCATCAAAGGTGCAGGAGACTGAAGACGAGGATGAGGATGTCGGAAAATCAACAGTAACTACCCGGACTCTACACCGGCCATCAAAGGTGCAGAAGACTGAAGATGAGGATGAGGATGTCGAAAAATCAACAGTAATTACCCGGACTCTATACCAGCGTGAGCTACGAGATGTGCGAAAAGATTTTGGTCGCTGTATAGGCGAGCAGCTTGTCACCTGGCTGCTCCGGTGCTGGGACACGGGAGCCAATTATGTGGAATTGGAGGGCAAGGAAGCCAGGCGGCTGGGATCCCTTGCTAGGGACGCATGCATTGACAAAGCAATTGGAGATGGAGCACAATCTCGCAGCCTCTGGAGGCGTCTCCTGTCAGCTGTGAAGGAAAGGTATCCCTTCAAGGAAGAACTTGTATGTTTACCAAGCAAATGGACCACCATGGAGAAGGGAATTCAGTACCTGAGGGAATTGGCTGTACGGGAAGTAATTTATAAGGACCTAGACGACGCACAAACATCCGCAGATCCAGATGCAGTCCGGTGTACACTACCCATGTGGCGGAAGTTTGTACAGAGTGCCCCATCATCATATGCCAGCTCATTGGCAATACTAGCCTGGAAAACGGAGAAGAATCCCCCAGTGAATGAAGTGACTAAAATACTCCGGCAGTACGAAGGAAATCTCTCCTCTTCCCTAAAGGCCTGTGTCTCAGCTGTGGAGAAACTCTCTGAAGAGGTCCACCAACTTAAAGAGAATCTATCTTCCCCTCCACCTGAACGAACCAGTGTCCACCAGCTAGAAGAGAATGCTTTAGAGAAACTTTCTGAAAAGATCCACCAACTTGAAGAAAGATTATCTTCTCCTCTACCTGAACGAACCATTGTCCACCAGCTAGAAGAGAATACTTTGGAGAAACTTTCTGAAAAGATCCACCAACTTGAAGAGAGATTATTTTCCTCCCCACCTGTACAAACCAGTGTCTCAGCTATTAGGGGTAAACGTTCATCTATGCAAGGAAGACAATATGGTGGGCACACACACCGCGCCACCCTGTGGTTTTACCTACGTGACCATGGAGAGGCCATGAGAAAATGGGATGGAAAATCTACTGCGACCCTAGAGGCACGGGTACGTGAATTGCAAAAGGAAACAATTGGGAAAAAGGGGTTCTCTGAAAAGTTTGCTGCTCCAACTTCCAGCAGGCAGTCCTTTAAACACAGAAACGAAGATTCTGACCAGGACTAGAGGGGCCCTGCCTCCAGCCGGGGGGGGAAAGGGACAATCGAGTTTATTGGACTGTGTGGATTCGATGGCCTGGCACGTCAGACGCACAGAAGTATAAGGCTTTAGTAGACACCGGTGCACAATGTACTCTAATGCTATCAAGCTATAAAGGGCCAGAGCCCATCTGTATTTATGGTGTGACGGGGGGATCCCAGCAGTTAACTGTATTGGAGGCTGAAGTGAGTCTAACCGGCAATGAGTGGCAAAAGCCCCGTATTGTGACTGGCCCGGATGCTCCGTGCATCCTTGGCATAGACTATCTTAGAAGAGGATATTTCAAGGACCCAAAAGGGTTCCGCTGGGCTTTTGGCATAGCTGCCTTAGAGACAGAGGACATTAAACAGTTGTCTACCTTGCCCGGTCTCTCAGAGGACCCTTCTGTTGTGGGGTTGCTGAGGGTTGAAGAACAGCAAGTGCCGATCGCTACCACAACTGTGCACCGGTAGCAATATCGCACCAACCGAGACTCCCTGAGTCCCATCCATAAGCTAATTCGTCAACTGGAGAGCCAAGGAGTGATCAGCAAGACTCATTCACCTTTTAATAGTCCCATATGGCCAGTGCGAAAGTCTAATGGTGAGTGGAGACTAACAGTGGACTATTGTGGCCTGAACGAAGTCACGCCACCACTGAGTGCTGCAGTGCCGGACATGCTAGAGCTCCAGTATGAACTGGAATCAAAGGCAGCCAAGTGGTATGCCACAATTGATATCGCTAATGCATTTTTCTCCATCCCTCTAGCAGCACAGTGCAGGCCACAGTTTGCTTTCACTTGGAGGGGAGTCCAATATACTAGGAATCGGCTGCCCCAGGGGTGAAAACATAGCCCTACAATTTGCCATGGACTGATCCAGTCTGCGCTGGAGCAGGGGGAAGCTCCTGAACACCTGCAGTACATCGATGACATCATTGTGTGGGGTGACACTGCAGAAGAAGTTTTCGAGAAAGGGAAGAAAACAGTCCAAATCCTTCTGAAGGCCGGTTTTGCCATAAAACAGAATAAAGTTAAAGGACCTGCACGAGAGATCCAGTTTTTAGGAATAAAATGGCAAGATGGACGTCGTCAAATCCCAGTGGATGTGATCAACAAAAATAACAGCTATGTCTCCACCAACTAGCAAAAAAGAAACACAAACTTTCCTAGGTGTCATGGGGTTTTGGAGAATGCATATTCCAAATTACAGTCTGATTGTAAACCCGCTCTACCAAGTAACCCGTAAGAAGAATGCTTTTGAATGGGGCCCTGAGCAACGACAAGCCTTTGAACAAATTAAGCAGGAAATAGTTCATGCAGTAGCCCTTGGGCCAGTCCGAATAGGACCAGATGTAAAGAATGTGCTCTACACCGCAGCCGGGGAGAATGGTCCCACCTGGAGCCTGTGGCAGAAAGAACCTGGGGAAAGTCGAGGTCGACCCCTGGGGTTTTGGAGTCGGGGATACAGAGGATCTGAGGCCTGCTATACTCCAACTGAAAAGGAGATATTGGCAGCATACGAAGGAGTTCGATCTGCTTCGGAAGTGGTTGGTACTGAAGCGCAGCCCCTCCTGGCACCCCGACTGCCGGTACTAGGCTGGATGTTCAAAGGAAGGGTCCCCTCTACACATCGTGCAACTGATGCTACATGGAGCAAGTGGGTTGCACTGATTACTCAGCGGGCTCGAATAGGAAACCCCAGTCGCCCAGGAATCTTGGAAGTGATTATGGACTGGCCAGAAGGCAAATACTTTGGGATATCATCAGAGGAGGAGGTGGTCCGTGCTGAAGAAGCCCCACTGTACAACAAGCTACCAGAAAATGAGAAGAAATATGCCCTGTTCACTGATGGGTCCTGTCGTATTGTGGGAAAGCATCGGAGATGGAAAGCTGCTGTATGGAGTCCTACACGACGAGTTGCAGAAGCTGCTGAGGGAGAAGGTGAATCGAGTCAGTTGGCAGAAGTGAAAGCCATTCAGCTGGCTTTAGATATTGCTGAACGAGAAAAGTGGCCATTTCTCTATCTCTATACTGATTCATGGATGGTAGGAAATGCCCTGTGGGGGTGGTTACAGCACTAGAAGCAGAACAACTGGCAGTGCAGGGGCAAACCCATCTGGGCTGCAGCATTGTGGCAAGATATTGCTGCCCGGGTAGAGAACCTGGTTGTAAAGGTACGCCATGTAGATGCTCATGTGCCCAAGAATCGGGCTACTGAAGAACATCAAAACAACCAGCAGGTGGATCAGGCTGCTAAGATTGAAGTGGCTCAGGTGGACCTGGACTGGCAACATAAAGGTGAATTATTTATAGCCCGATGGGCCCGTGACACCTCAGGCCATCAAGGTAGAGATGCAACATACAGATGGGCTCGTGATCGAGGGGTGGACCTGACCATGGACACTATAGCACAGGTTATTCATGACTGTGAAACATGTGCTGCAATCAAGCAAGCCAAACGGTCCAAGCCTCTTTGGTATGGAGGACGATGGCAGAAATATAAATATGGAGAGGCCTGGCAGATTGATTACATCACACTCCCTCAAACCCGCAACGGCAAGCGCCACGTACTTACAATGGTGGAAGCAACCACCGGATGGCTGGAAACATATCCTGTGCCCCATGCCACCGCCCGGAACACTATCCTGGGCCTTGAAAAGCAAGTCCTATGGCGACATGGCACCCCAGAGAGAATTGAGTCAGACAACGGGACTCATTTGCGAAACAACCTTATAGACACTTGGGCCAAAGAACATGGTATTGAGTGGGTGTATCACATCCCCTATCATGCACCAGCCTCTCGAAAAGTTGAACGATACAATGGACTGTTGAAGACTACACTGAAAGCAATGGGTGCTGGGACATTCAAAAATTGGGATACACATTTGGCAAAGGCCACCTGGTTAGTCAATACTAGGGGAGCTGCCAGCCGAGCTGGACCTGCCCAATCAAGCCTGTTACGCACTGTAGAAGGGGATAAAGATCCTGTAGTGCACGTAAGAACCATGCTGGGTAAACCAGTCTGGGCTACTCCTGCCTCAGGAAAAGGCAAACCCATTCGTGGGATTGCTTTTGCTCAGGGACCTGGATGCACTTGGTGGGTAATGCAAAAGAATGGGAAGGTCCGGTGTATACCTCAAGGGGATTTGATACTGGGTGAGACTAGACCATGAGTTGAATTATAGTATGTTAATTATTATATAATACTGTATGTCATCACTACCATGATTGCTACATATCATAGATGAAAATGGTAATTAATTACAAGGTATTGGAAAGAGTGTAACCTGAGCATGACATAAATGGTATGGAATAAGGGGTGGATATCTGTCCTGGTTCCAGTTAGGACAGAGTTAATTTTCCCTCATAGTAGCTGGTAGGGTGCTCTGTTTTGGATTAGGATGAGAAGAGTGCTGATAACATGCTGATGTTTTAATTGTTGCAGAGCAGTGTTTACACCAGGCCAAGGACTTTTCGGCTTCTCGCTCTGTCCTGCCCGCGGGCAGGCTGGGGGTGCAGCAGGAGCTGGGAGGGGACAGACCCAGGACAGCTGACCCAAACTGGACAAAGGGGTATTCCATACCATCTGACGTCATGCTAAAAAATATATAGGGGTGGCTGGCCGGGGTGGGGGGCCGGCTGCTCGGGGATAGGCTGGGCATCGGTCAGTGGGTGGTGAGCAATTGCATTGTGCATCACTTGTTTTCTTACACATTATTATTATTACAACTATTATCATTATCACTATTATTATTATTATTGTTATTATTATATTCCTGTCTTAATAAACTGTCTTTATCTCAACTCACAGGCTTCACATTCCCGTTTCTCTCCCCCATTCCAGAGAGGGAGGGGGGAGGGTGAGCGAACGGCTGTGTGGTGTTTAGCTGCCAGCCGGGTTAAACCAAAACACTACACCATGAAAGCTCTCCAATTACCTGCACAAGTCTTGAAGACGTGAAGGAAACTGTGGGAGAAATATGGCTGCTTAGGGCTTTCTCTGTTTTAATGAGTTCTGTGGTGTATTTTAGTGCTAACTCTACTAAGCTCAGGTACTGAGAGGAGAATGATGTAACCGCTTGAGAAGGTAAAGTCAGAAGGAAAAGTTGAAGTGACTTGGAGTATTAATGGGCCCCACTGAGGGCTGTTCCTAACAAAGCCTCCCCAGGGACTTGTTAGGGCACATCATTGGAGGCCATGATTGCAGACAGGCAAAGCGCTGTGCTGAGAAAAGTCTTGGTTGGTTTTGGTGAAGCAGAAGGGCCAAGGCCTGTCCCCAGCCACTGGGAGGGGAGATCCTGCACCCCCCCGTCTGGCTCAGGGCTCTTCTTGGGGTCTGTATTATGTGGTGGGCAGTGTGATGCCATGAGAAGAACTTCATTAGGACACCTCCCCACCCCTGCACAGGGTATCAAGGAAGCAGTGAGGCCCCATTGCAATGACTACATCTCCTCTCCTCAGAAGCTCTAGCCAAAGGGACAAAAAGGTCAGGGCTGTTGGGGCCTTCCATTCCTGCCAGCACCCTCTGCCTTCTCCTCTGCAGGCTTTCCTATGCTGTCCCACATTTTGCCCTATTTCCTGGATGGCACTGCGAGGTGAGGAAGTCTGGCAGAAGCCCCTTGGATTGTCATAACCCAGCTGCCCCTCATCAGCCAAGAGCGGGGTGTCCGAGCCTGCAGACACCCATCTCTGTCCACAACCTTGTTCTCATCCAGGACTTTCCATCATTTCACCAGTGTCTCATCAACCCTCATCAGGTGTTCCTTGAAACACAAAGCCATGGTCTGATTACAGACACTCTTTGGGTGACCTCTGTCACCACAGCACAGCGCTTTGAGGGATATTTCTTCCACCTCGTGGCCAGTGACACCGCTCCAAGGTACACTTTGCGACAGTTTTTTCTCTCCTGCTCTTTTCTACTGCCAAAGAAAGCTCCATCACATTGGAAACCACTCCTGAAGGACGCATCCCAAACCATCAGGCTCCTTGTGGCCTGTCAGCCAAGCAGACAGAAGTCACCTCAGCAGCATCTTCCAAGGCCTGGGCCTGCTGCTGGCCTTGCAGCTTCTTGGCTAGACACAGCCAAGCCTTGTGCCTCCTGCTGTCCAGTCCTGGACTCAAGCAGAAGGGACAGGACAACCCCTGTGCGGGCCTTCTTTCTGTCTGGGTCCTCCTGGGGATGGAGGCAGAAGGGATCCCACAGGCAGCATGCCAAGCAGGGGCCTTCTGCTGGCCTAGCAGGGCCACTGGCAGATGTCAGCCCCAAAGTGCACATCCCAGGGAGAAGCCAAGGCTGACCTGCCACCTCCAGACACAAGGGACCTCACAGTCCCTTTGCGTGACACGTTCCTGCTGCTGCCCTATCAGCTGCAGAGACAGAAGTGACCTCCCAGTCACTGCCCCAGTCCCATTCCTCCTGCTGGGGCAGGAGATCCTGAGGCCGAGCTGACCTCTCTCTAGTCCCCTGGGGACTTGGTTTTCAAGTTCTGGGTTAGAGTTTAAGCAAAGTTATACTGGCAGGGTTCCCGAGCAACTAGGGCTCACCTGTCTGGGTAAGAGAGTGAAGAAACTTTACTGGGAAGGTTTGGTGTTCTTCTGTGGGTGTCTGGTCTGTGGTTAGGTAAGCTCTGTTGTTTATGTTTTTGTTGTTTTTGTTTTTGTTGTTTTTTCAGGTCTGCCACAAAGTCTAGGGTTAAAGAGAGCATTTTAATACTAGTATTAAGGGAAGTGATCAGGGTGAACAAGAGAGTAAAGGTAAGGGAAAGAGGTATGGCCTGAGTTTTCCTTTAAGTGATACTTTGAGTTCAAGCATCAGAGAAATGAATTCCTGTCAGTGTGTTGGAGTAGCATTTAGGTTTAGGGATTAAAATTATTGGTTCAAGTAAGGTAAGGGCCATACATGACTGTTTTAAGTCAGTGTTATCACAGCATCAACATTACATGAACCCTCTTACCGCTATGACATCATTAATTTCTGCTGTCCAAGCTCTTCTTCCCACCCCAAAATCTCACATCTCTGTTGTCCAGGCTGCTCCTGACCTCCACATATCTTATTGGGATCAGCTTTCTGATGACATTCATTGTCTCAGAGTATCTGTCTCACCTCTTTTGTCTACTCTGCTCTTGAGAAGGAAGTGGCGTTGTTGCCAGGAGGGAAAAGGACACAAAGGTCTTTAGGATCATCCTCCACAATGTGCCCATCATCTCTGCACCTCCACACAATCACACTTCCTACCTATAACTTTTGTTTCCCAAATGGCTTCTATGGATGCAGGGTCCTTTTCCCAGCCCCTCACGCATGCTTCAGTTTTGGATGTACAGGGATGGGATAAGGAAAATGACACGCTTAGTGGATGAGGGAAAGGCTGTGGACGTGGTCTACCTTCACTTCAGTAAGGATTTTGACACCGTTTCCCACCACATTCTCCTCAAGAAACCGTCTGCTCGTGGCTGGGACTGGCGTACGCTTCATTGAGTTAAAAACTGTCTGGATAGCCGGGCCCAAAGAGTTGTGGTGAATGGAGTAAAATCCAGTTGGAGGACGGTCACTAGTGGAGTCCCCCAGGACTCCGTACGGGGGCCAGTCCTCTTTAATATCTTTATCGATGAGTTGGATGAGGATATTGAGTGCACCCTCAGTAAGTTTGCAGATGACACCAAGCTAAGTGCGTGTGTCGATCTGCTCGAGGGAAGGAAGGCTCTGCAGGAGGATCTGGATAGGCTGGAGCGATGGGCTGAGGTCAACTGTATGAAGTTCAACAAGGCCAAGTGCCGGGTCCTGCCCCTTGGGGGCAACAACCCCAAGCAGCGCTGCAGGCTGGGAGATGAGTGGTTGGAAAGCTGTCTGGCCGAGAGGGACCTGGGAATACTGGTTGATAGTTGGCTGAATATGAGCCAGCAGTGTGCTCACATGGCCAAGAAGGCCAACAGCATCCTGGCTTGTATAAGAAACAGCGTGGCCAGCAGGTCTAGGGAAGTGATTGTGCCCCTGTACTCGGCTCTGGTGAGGCCGCACCTCGAGTACTGTGTTCAGTTTTGGGCCCCTCACTACAAGAAGGACATGGAGGTGCTCGAGAGAGTCCAGAGAAGGGTGATGAATCTGGTGAGGGGTCTGGAGAACAAGTCTTACGAGGAGCAGCTGAGGGAGCTGGGCTTGTTCAGCCTGAAAAAGAGGAGGCTCAGGGGCAACCTTGTCGTTCTCTATAGGTACCTTAAAGGAGGCTGTAGCGAGGTAGGGGTTGGTCTATTCTCCCACGTGCCTGGTGACAGGATGAGGGGGAATGGGCTAAAGTTGCGCCAGGGGAGGTTTAGGTTGGATGTTAGGAAGAACTTTACTGAAAGCGTTGTTAGACATTGGAATGGGCTGCCCAGGGAAGTAGTTGAGTCACCATCCCTGGAGGTCTTTAAGAGACGTTTAGATGTTGAACTTAGTGATATGGTTTAGTGGAGGACTTGTTAGTGTTAGGTCAGAGGTTGGACTGGGTGATCTTGGAGGTCTCTTCCAACCTAGATGATTCTCTGCTTCTGTGATTCTGTGAAAGCCAAGGCACAGATGGAACTGAGCTTATCAAGTGAAGCAAAGAATAACAGGAAGAGATTCTACAGATACATTGCTCAGAAAAGAAAGGCCAAGGAGAGTGTTCCCCCTCTGATGGATGAGAAGGGTGAACTGGTAATGACAGACATGGAGAAGGCTGAGGGACTCAGCAACGTCTTCTCCTCAGTCTTCACTGCCAGTCAGGCTTCCCAAGTCTTTCGTTTCCCTGAACCCAGAGATGGAGGCTGGGGGTCAAAGTCCCACCTGCTGGAAGTGAAGAGCAGGTTTGAGACCACCTGATGAAACTAAACAAGTACAAGTCTATGGGGCTTGATGACTTGCACCCCAGGTCCTGAGGGAACTGGCTGATATAGTCGCCAAACCTCTCTCCATCATATTTGAAATGTCCTGGCAGTTGGGTGAAATTCCTAGTGACTGGAAAAAGGAAAATATCACTCCTATTTGTAAAAAGGGTAGAAAGGAGGATCCAAGGAACTTGGTAAGCCTCACCTCTGTGCCTGGCAAGACCATGGAAAGATCGTCCTGGAATCAATATCAGGCACATGCAAGAGAAAGAGGTGATCCGAGACAGTCAGCATGGCTTCACCAAAGATAAATTGTGCCAGACCAATATGGTGGTTTCTACAATGGAGTGACCACATCAGATGACAAGGGAAGACCGACCGATGTCATCTACTTGGACTTCTGTAAGACCTTTGACACGGTCCCACATGACATCCTCGTCTCCACATTGGAGGGATACGCATTTGATGGGCGCACCATTGAGTGGATAAGGAGTTGGCTTGAAGGTCACACCCAGAGAGCGATGGTCAACGGCTCTATGTCCAAGTGGAGGCTGGTGATGAGTGGTGTCCCTCAGGGGTCTATCCTGGGAGTGGTACTGTTTAATATCTTTATCAATGACAGGGACAATGGGGTCGAGTGCACCCTCAGCAAGTGTGCAGATGACACCCAGCTGAGGGGAGTAGTTGATGCAACAAAGGAAGGGATGCCATCCAAAGGGTCCTGGAAAAGCTTGAAATTTGGGTCCATGTTAACCTAAGAAGGGTCAACAAGTCCAAGTGCAAGGTGCTGCACGTGGGCCAGGTCCCAACAGGACCCAGGTCTTTGTGTCCATGGCTCTGGCTGTGTGAAGGGAAAGGATCTCCCTTCCCACGGGCTGGGGGTCAAGGCCTGGTCATTTTCATTCGTGAAAGACATCCAGTTTTCCTACACATCAGGGTCACCTTCACATTGCCTTTGTCTCCCTGCCCTCACTGCCTCCAATGCTCTGCTCTAATGAGCTCCAAGGGAGGCTGTGTCAGCGCTGGCCCTCAGGGGGACTCTGCAGGAAACTTGCCTCTGACTTGGACTTGTTGAGAGATGTCTTCAATTGTCTCTCAGTGCCTGAGGTGCGTGGGCTCCTCAGCAAAGCCCCCAAGGGGGGATTCCAATGCCTTGGGCTGGGCGTCTGGTGCTGAGCTGGGCCGGGCTCGTGGGACAGAGAGAGCTCGTGGCAAGAGGGCCCTGGTGCAGAGAGACAGCTGTGCCCAGGAGCAGCTCCTGTGCACAGCGCAACAGGGCTGGGGGCTCTGACCGCAGGTGGCACAGGGAGAGGAGAGAAGGAGAGAGGGCTTGGAGGCAGTTGGCAGTGGGAGGATGCTGAGAGCTGCCTGCAGGAGAAATGTGCACAGCCCTTGACAAGGTACGTCTCTGGCTGCAGGGCCATGCAGCTGCACATCCTGGAAGGGTCTCCTGCTGGGTCTTGTTTCTGGGAGGGCAGTGGGCAATGCAGTAGGCTTTGAGAGTCATGCTGGGTTGCACTGCGAGGTGAGGAAGTCTGGCAAAAGACCCTCGGATTGTCATAACCCAGCTGCCCCTGGTCAGTCAAGAGGTGGGTGGCCGAGTCTAGTTCAGACACTGCAGGGGATGCAGACTGGATATTGGGACACCCCAGCTTTCGGATATTCATGTCTGTCTGTGGGGCATTCTCCTGGTCTTCGGGCTGCTCTCCAGCAGGATGCAGCTCTCTTGTGTCATCCTTTTGTTATCCAGGTGCCCCAAGGAGGAGACACCTCCATGCTAAGGCCATGTCCGTGCTGCTGGATGGCTGTCTGTGGGCAGATGGTGTGATTCCTCTGCAGCCCTGGCTGGGAGAGAAGAGCTGAGATCCTGCTCAGGCACCAAGAGACAAGGTGAGGTTTCTGCCCAGCTGCACTTGGACTGGGGCTTCTCTGCTCTCAGCTGTCTGTAGTTTCTTCTCAGGGAAACACCTGAGCGGGACGGTCCTGCAGCTCACAGAGGGGTGACACAGGGCAGCTGAGACCAGGAGTGTTCAGCAGTGGCATCTGCAGCTCTGTTCTGCATTGGGGTGCATTGTTTGAAACAGCACTGCAAATTTCATTGACCTGATCAGTGGACTGAAGTTGAGTTTCCCCCATGTTCCTGCCTCCCTCCTGCTGCACAGCAGGAAGGACTCCTCTGGAGCCCACAGCAGCCCCTGCTCCCAGTGCCACTCTCAGCCAGCACCAGCCGCAGCTCAAGCAAGAGAGATGCAGAAAGGTTCTCCTGCAAAGAGACAGGCTTGGGTTGGTGGGTGCTCTGAGGCTTGTAATAGGTTTTCCTCAGAGAAGTCTGTTCTAAATTCTTCTGCTTTTTCCTCTCCAACAGACAACTGCATCCTAAGTCAGGAAATGGCCAACAGCAGCTCTGTGAGTGAGTTCCTCCTGCTGGCATTCGCAGACACACACGAGCTGCAGCTCCTGCACTTCGGGCTCTTCCTGGGCATCTACCTGGCTGCCCTCCTGGGCAACGGCCTCATCCTCACCGCCGTCGCCTGCGACCACCGCCTCCACACCCCCATGTACTTCTTCCTCCTCAACCTCGCCCTCCTCGACCTGGGCTGCATCTCCACCACTCTGCCCAAAGCCATGGCCAATGCCCTCTGGGACACCAGGGCCATCTCCTATCAAGGGTGTGCTGCACAGGTCTTTCTATTTGTCTTCTTGATTACAGCAGAATTTTATGTTCTCACCATCATGTCCTACGACCGCTACGCTGCCATCTGCAAGCCCCTGCACTACGGGAGCCTCGTGGGCAGCAGAGCTTGTGCCCAGATGGCAGCAGCTGCCTGGGGCAGTGGCTTTCTTGATGCTCTTCTGCAGACTACCAACACATTTTCCCTGCCCCTCTGCCAAGGCAATGCTGTGGACCAGTTCTTCTGTGAGATCCCCCAGATCCTCAAGCTCTCCTGCTCTAGCTCTTATCTCAGGGAAATTGGACTTCTTGTGGTTATTGGTACTTTAGCCTTTGGTTGTTTCATTTTCATTTTGCTGTCCTATGTGCGGGTCTATAGGGCTGTGCTGAGGATGCCCTCTGAGCAGGGCCGGCACAAAGCCTTTTCCACATGCCTCCCGCACCTGGCCGTGGTTTCACTGATGGTAAGCACTGGCATATTTGCCTATCTGAAACCTTCTTCCAAATCATACCCATCTCTGGACCTGGTGGTGGCAGTTCTGTACTCGGTGGTGCCTCCAGCAGTGAACCCCCTCATCTACAGCATGAGGAACCAGGACCTCAAGGATGCCTTGAGGAAAGTCTTTGGATACATGCTTATCCAACGTTGATAAAGCGCCAATTACCTTAAGAGAACTCTCAAAAACTATTATGACAATCTTTTGTTTTTCTTTCTCTGTATTATTACTTTCTTACAAGTATGAAAATATATTTATTTAAATATTTTATAGGTATCCTCTAATCTCTTGATTATTATATTTACTTTGATCCAATACTATCACGCATCTGTGTAACCGGGCATCATGGGTACTTTAATACAATAAAAGAATCCATGAGAATTTCACTGTTCCCAAGTCCTATCTCTTTTCTTCTTCTGGAGCTGGGGGAGTAGCCCCAGCACACAGGAGGGGCTCAGGGCCCAGAGCCCAGCTGCCACAGGGAGGAGCAGCCCCGCTGGCTCTCGCGGCTGCCCCTCACTGCCCGCTGGGCTCTGCCTCTCTGCTGCCTTCGGGTCGGGACTGCTGCTTCTCTGGAGCCATGGCCATGGCCAGCAGCAGGATGTGGCCTTTTCACTGCTGCTTTCTTTTTGGTTCCTCACAGCTTTCTTGTGCTCTTGTATCTGTGTTAGTCTCGAGGTCTCATGTACCTTGGTGACAGTCCTGTTGTCTCTGCAGTGACATCCCTGTGGCTGCAGGCAGCAGCAGGCACTGTGCAGCCCTGGGTCACAGCTGGCCTCCGGGCTAGCACCACAGTAACAAGAGGGGCTGCTCAGGGCAAACCCAGAAGCCTGGACACCTCTTCCAACTGTGCTATCAGGAATAGAGCCAAGGGGTTGCTCCCTGCTCTTCTGTTTTCTGGGCTTCTTCATGGAGGGAAGGACACAGGCTGAAAGTCCCAGGGTGGTCTGTGAGGGACCAAGGGCTGGACCAAGAGCTCAATTTGTGGTGGCACTTACCCAAGCAGATGACAACTGGTCTTGGACTCATCTGCATGGGACTGTGCCCCCTGCAGTGGGGCTGATGGCCGATGCCAGCCTGGAGAGAAATCTGGAGCTGGCAGTAGATGTCAGGGGATCTGCAGGGACAATGTGCTCCATGGGTAGTGATTAGGACCTCTTAAAATGAGTGACCATCCAAGGAAGAGTCTTTTAGGGGGAAAAGCGAATCTGAGGTGTCCAGGGGCTAAGGAGGGCTCTGCAACACCAGGGGAGGCCGTGAAGAGGCAGCAGGTGAAGGCCCATAAGACTGCAGAGTAATTGAGGAGACCTTATTTAAAGCCCTGAAGAAGACGCAATACTTCATCATCTCTGCAGCCTGCCCCCGAGAAATTGCCTGCCCCCCGAGAAATTGCCCCCCTCTCTTGGAAAGATGACCCCATTATTTATTGCTGAGCACCACGTTACTGAGTTCCACCTGGAAGGCAGGGCTAGGCAGTGGGGATGGCAGGAGGAAGACTTGTGTGAAGACTATGAAAAACATGGAAATTCAGGGCTTTAGCAGGTCCTTAAAGTCCTGCCTGGGTCCCCAAATGGAAAGCGATGTATGTCTGTGGGTGGAGGAGGAGGAGGCGAGTCCCAGGACAGGGGCAGGGCTGAAGGGCCCTGCGCGAAGCTGGGCTGATGGAGAAGTGTCCACCTTGCGTGTGTGCCTCAGCCTGGGAGAAGGGGCCTGCCCGCGGTGCAGGATGGCTGGGCTGTGCTCAGCCATGCCCCAGGAGCTGACCTTGCTCTCTTCCTCCGCGCCACTCCCCACACGGGGCAGGCCCTCAGGAAACACCCCTGAGCCTGGAGATGCACCAACCTGCTGCGGTGAGGTGCCACTACTGCAGGGGAAGAGGGGAGGGCTGGAGAGACACGTGGGGCCTGTGGGAAGAGTGGTGTGGCCTGGGGAAGTGAGGGCCTGGGAAAAGTTACCCTGGCTCCATTGGAGCCATTCTGGAAAGAAAACTTGTAGGCAGGAACAGCACATTTCTGGAGGTGCAGAGCTGCTGGGCACATTGTGCAGAGTGCTCTGATGGACTTTTGTGTCCTTTTCCATTGCGTCTTCAGTGCCACTTTTCTCAGAAATAGAGTAGCCAACAGGGTGTGATGGATAAGCTGAGATCATGTACGCCATCATTAACATGCCCCTAAGAAGATGACTGTTATGGGGAAGTCAGGAGAAGCATGGACAGAAGAGATGTGAGATTTGGGGGAGGGAATAGGGGCTTGGCCAGCAGAAACTAAAGGATTTTGTAGAGGTAAGAGGGTTCAGGTTATGCTGATGCTGCTGTAACCGTGACTTAAAACAGTCACACAAGGCCCTTCACAGGCTTAAACCAGTAAACTTAATTCCTAAACCTAAATGCTACTCCACACCATAACAGCAATCTACTACTCTAATGCTTGACCTCAAAGAAACCCTTGAAGCCAAAATTCTTTCCCTTACCCTTACACTTTTCCCTACCTTGATCCCTTAACACTAGATTTAAATGCTTTATTTGACCATAGACTTCTCTGCAGACCTAAACCAATTCCTTAACCACAAAGCTTGGTCATACCCTAACCACAGACCTTGCCACCTTAAGCAGAACACCAAACCTGCCCATGAAATAACTGATTAAATTGTAACCCAAAAAAGTGAGCCCAGGTCCCTAATCAAAACCTGAACACCGAACAGAGAAAGCACTTGTTCCTGTGCATTAAAATCCTCACCTTCAGACACTTTTTAACCCTGAACTTAAGGTGCTTGGCCCCTTGCGGCAGGGCAGGAACCGTGACGTTGCTGTGCATACACATGGCATTCAGAGATGGATGTGAGGGGCCATAGATCTGATCAGCTTGTGGGCCACAAGGAGGAGATGGGTGGGAATGCTCTGACGAGCTCAGCTCTGCCTCAGGATCTCCTGCCCCAGCAGGAGGAATGGGACTGTGGCAGTGACTGGGAGGTCACTTCTGTCTCTGCAGCTGATAGGGCAGCAGCAGGAACGTGTCACGCAAAGGGACTGTGAGGTCCCTTGTGTCTGGAGGTGGCAGGTCACACTTGGCTTCTCCCTGGGATGTGCACTTTGGGGCTGACATCTGCCAGTGGCCCTGCTAGGCCAGCAGAAGGCCCCTGCTTGGCATGCTGCCTGTGGGATCCCCTCTGCTCCATCCCCAGGAGGACCCAGACAGAAAGAAGGCCCGCAGAGGGCTTGTCCTGTCCCTTCTGCTTGAGTCCAGGACTGGACAGCAGAGGCACAAAGCTTGGCTGTGTCTAGCCAAGAAGCTGCAAGGCCAGCAGCAGGCTCAGAGCTTGGAAGATGCTGCTGAGGTGACTTCTGTCTGCTTGGCTGACAGGCCACAAGGAGCCTGATGGGTTGGGATGCCTGCTTCAGGAGTGATTTCCGCCCTGATGGAGCTTTCTTTGGTAGAAGGAAAGAGCAGGAGCGAAAAAACTGTCAAAAATTGCACCTTGGAAGGTTGGCACTGGCCGCAAGGAGGAAGAAATGTCCGTGAAAGGGTAGTGCTGTGGTGCCAGAGATCACTGAAAGACAGTCTGTGATCACACCATGGCTTTGAGTTTCAAGGAACAGCTGATGAGGGTTGACAAGACATGGGTGAGATGATGGAAAGTCCTGGATGAGAGCAAGGTGGTGGACAGAGATGGGTGTCTGCAGATTTCAAGGAAATAGGGCAAAGTGTGGGACAGCATAGGAAAGCCTGCAGAGGAGAAGGCAGAGGGTGCTGGCAGGAATGGAAGGCCCCAACAGCCCTGACGTTTTTGTCCCTTTGGCTAGAGCTTCTGAGGAGACGAGACAGAGTCATTGCAATGGGGCCTCACTGCTTCCTTGATACCCTGTGCAGGGGTGGGCAGGTGTTCTAATGAAGTTCTTCTCGTGGCATCACACTGCCCACCACATAATACAGACCCCAAGAAGAGCCCTGAGCCAGACGAGGGGGTGCAGGATCTCCCCTCCCAGTGGCTGGGCTCAGGCCTTGGCCCTTCTGCTTCACCAAAACCAACCAAGACTTTTCTCAGCACAGCGCTTTGCCTGCCTGGAATCATGGCCTCCAATGATCTGCCCTAACAAGTCCCTGGGGAGGCTTTGTTAGTAACAGCCCTCAGTGGGGCCCATTAATACTCCAAGTCACTTCAACTTTTCCTTCTGACTTTACTTTCTCAAGCAGTTGCATCATTGTCCTCTCAGTATGCAAGTTTCACTGACAGCACCAAAATACACCGTGGAACTCATTAAAACAGAGAAAGTCCTAAGCAGCCATATCTCTCCCACAGTTTTCTGCAAGTCTTCAAGACTTGTGCAGCTGATTGGAGAGCTTTCATGGTGTAGTTAAGGAGGAAGATTTCAAAGAGCATCTAATAAAAATCTTTCCTCATTTTAAAAGGTGAATTTTGTTGTCAAGTCAGGTTTTGAGCCTGGAAGATGAGGGAGCACACCATGATCTGGAGAACAAGTCTTACGAGGAGCGGCTGAGGGAGCTGGGGTTGTTCAGCCTGGAGAAGAGGAGTCTCAGGGGAGACCTCATCGCTCTCTATAGGTACCTTAAAGGAGGCTGTAGAGAGGTGGGGGTTGGTCTATTCTCCCAAATGCTTGGTGACAGGACGAGGGGGAATGGTCTGAAGTTGTGCCAGGGGAGGTTTATGTTGGATGTTAGGAAGAACTTCTTTACTGAAAAGGTTCTTAGGCATTGAAATGGACTGTCCAGGGAGGTGGTTGAGTCGCCAACCCTGGAGGTCTTTAAAAGATGTTTAGATGTAGCCCTTAGTGATATGGTTTAGAGGAGGACTTGTTAGGATTAGGACAGAGGTTGGACTAGATGATCTTGGAGGTGTCTTCCAACCTAGACGATTCTGTGATTCTGTGATAGACAAAGCGATGACAATGCAAGTGCAGGTGAACACCAGTATTTCTTCTCCTGCGATTAATACAGATCATGGAAATTCACATTTCTTCATGATAGAAATTACACTTCACTTGAGACATTTTACAGAAGGGATTGAATCATTTGAGCTGATGAGTAGTTGCTTTATTAGTTAAGTAGTAAAAAAATTACAGGGTATTGAGGCAGAGCTTTGCTGTCTGACCGTAAGCATAACCAGGGAAAACCTCCTGTGGCCCCGTTGTGTTTGAGGCACTTCCCTGGACTGGCAGATGTCAGAAAAGACCTGCAGGAGACCGGAGCCCCTTGGGAAAATCAGGTGGAGCCAGATGGAGTTCCCCGGGCACCTCCATTGCCAGCAGTGGTCTTTGTCCCTGTAACTGCAGCCCAGCCCTGCACAGGAAACCCCTTCAAAGACAAACCCCTTCTTCAGTGGGTTCCTGGGACTGACCTAAATTTGAAATGGCCGTTGGGAACCTGAGATACTTTCCCTTATTCCTACTAGACACATGAACATCCATTTACCTTCCTGGGTCATCTTTAGCAAACTCAGGCTTCAAAATTCAAGTATAGCATGCTTCAAATGGCTGAGCCAGAACCCATCATCTTGCCCCACTTTGGAAATGGTCCCCGTCCAACTGAGGTTTTGAAAGTGAAAAATGTGAAATGACCCGTCAGGTCAATGTGCAGAGGAAGGGAAAGTCACACATATTGTGCTGGAGTGTCAGAAGGCAAAAAGCACTGCACTGTGCCTCAGAGTAATCAAGGAGACCTAATCCAGTTCATCTGTGAGATAAAGCAGAGTGAAGGGCGTTGAGTTGTGTCCTAACATGAAGAAGGGTGTACATCACTGGTGAAGGAACTGTCTTTTTGTGCCATCACCAATGCAAATACACAAAACTATATCAAATAAAGGTAACAAGCCCCACTCTGGCTCTGTCACCCCACAGGGCACGGGAGAGGGAGCTGACAGACAGGGGATGCAATTCGGTGCAGGAGGTGGGGCCCAGCAGAGACAAGGAGCCAAGGCAGTAGCTGGGGAAGGCCAGGAGAAGCAGCCCAAGGGGTGGTGCTGCTTGTGAGGACACGTTTGTGCCAGCAGCCTGAGTGGGCAGCAGCTGTGCGCAGGTGAGGGGAGGCCAGGAAGCGCATGCCAAGAGTGCTCCTGCCAGCAGAGACAAGGCCGGGGCCGAGGGCAAGGGGAGGGGCAGGCCCAGGGCAGGGGGCTGCAAGGGCCATGCTGAGCTCCCTGCCCCTGCAGCAGCCGCACTGGCCCTCAGCAGATGTGCTGGCCGGCACGCAGGGGGAGGTGCTGGCGTGCATCAGAGAGCAGCGAGGAGGGCGCTGGAGAGGGCCGGGGTGAGGCGGGTGGCAGAGCCCCATGCAGGGGCTGGCTGGGGGTCTTCTCTGCTGCAGCCACCGCACGCGGCGTGGCAGGAGGAGGGCTCCCTGTGCACCACGGGGCAGAGCCTGGCCCTGGGCTCTTCCTGACGTCCCTGCAGCTCCTGGCAGGCTGCGGAGAGGTGCCCCTCAGCCTTCCCTCCTGTGCTGCCAGGGCACACGGCTGCCTCCTGCCCAGCTCACTGCCCACCAAGAACGTCCGACAGGGCTGCTTCCCAAGCTGGGCCTTGCCCAGGCTCAGTCCCCTACAGAGGCAGAAACAGGCCCTTGTCCTGGTGGCTTTTCATGGCCTTCCTCTCAATACATGCTCTTCTCATGCTTGATCTCTTTTACTGAATTCAGAGGCCTAGGAGAACTTTTCGGTACAGACTAATACAGAAAAAACTTGGAGTCCCTCAGCCACATCTCTGCTTTTCCTCCACATTGCAGCTGGGCTCTTCAATCCCACAGCCTCTGCTGTACCTGAAGAGAAATCATGAGAAACAAGAGTCACAGAAAATGACTACCTGATGGTTCCTTTATTTCGTTAATTACCAAGAGATTATCAGCACCTGTACATGAGGTCTCTGGGTTAAAAATAAATAAATAAGAGGTAGAAGAAGTGAGATAGAAGTGAGATGAAGAAAAATACTTTAATTGAAATAATATTGCAAAGATTGAAAGGCAATTCTGAAATACATGAACAAAGGTGTTTCTGCCTTGCCCGGGTATATGTGAGGAAGATGTGCAGGTACCTCATTGATGGGGAAATGTTGTATATTAGAATAACATCCTCAGTACCTCCTTCAGCTCCTTGTTCCTCCTGCTGTAGATGAGGGTTTCACTGCTGGAGGCAACACTGAGTACAGAAATGAAACCGCCAGGTCCAGGGATGGGGGAGGTGATGGAGGGAGTCTTCAGGCAGGCAACCATGGCAGTGATGCTACGCAGGGAGACCACTTTGACCCAAAACACAGCACATCTTTACACCTGCTGAGGGTGCTCTCACTCTATTCCATCATCCAGGTCATTGACAAATGAGTTGACCAGGACTGGACTCAGTGTAGATCCCTGGGGGGCACTGCTGGCTACAGGCCTCCAACTAGACTCGGCTCCACTAAGCACAACCCTCTGAACTCTGCCATCCAGCCAGCTCACAATCCACCTCACTGACCACTCATCCATCCCACACTTCCTGAGCTGGCCTGTGAGGATGTTATGGGAGACAGTGCTGAAAGCCTTGCTGAAGTCAAGGTACACAACATCCACTGCTCTCCCCTCACCCACTCAGCTAGTCACTCCATCATAGAAGGCTATCAAGTTGGTGAAGCACGGTTTCCCTTGGTGAACCCATGCTGACTGCTCCTGATCACCTTCTTCTCCTCCACATGCTGGAGATGACCTCCAGGATGAGCTGTTCCATCGCCTTTCCAGGGATGGAGGTGAGGCTGACCAGCCTGTAGTTGCCTGGGGCCTCCTTCTTGCCCTTTTTGAAGACCAGCATGACATGAGCTTTCTTCCAGTCTTCAGGCACCTCTCCTGTTCTCCATGACCTTTCAAAGATGAGGGAGAGTGGGCCAGCAGTAACATCCGCCAGCTCCCTCAGCACTCATGGATGTGTCCCATCGGGGTCCATGGACTTGTGGGTGTCAAGTTTGCCTAAGAGATCTCTGAGCTGATCCTCTTCAACCAAGGGAAAGTCCTCGTTTCTTCAGAGTTCCTCCCTTGTCTCTAAGATTAGGGATTCCAGAGGGCTGGTCTTAGCAGTGAAGGCTGAAGCAAAGGAGGCATTCAGTAATTCTGCCTTCCCTTTGTCCTTTGTCACCAGGGCACCCACCTCATTAAGCAGTGGGCCCACATTTTCCTTTGTCTTCCTTCTGCAACTGATGTGTTGGAAACAGCCCTTTTTGTTGTCCTTGACACCCCTTGCAAGATTTAACTCCAAATGGGCATTGGACTTCCCTGTTGCTTCCCTGCATCCTCGGACAATGTTCCTATATTCTTCCCAAGTGGCTTGTCCCCTTTTCCACATTATGTATGCTTCTTTCTTCCATTTCAGTCACTCCAGGATCTCCTTGATCTTCCAAGCAGGTTCCCTGCCCCCTTTGCCTGACTTTTTGCTCACAGGAATACACAGCTCTTGAGCTTGGAGGACTTGGAGGTCAGTGCGCTATTGCTGCCGGTGCACCATTGTGGCAGCCATCGGCACCTGCTCTGCTTCGGCTCTCAGCAACCCCACAACAGAAGGGTCCTGTGCGAGACCAGGCAAGGTAGACAACTATTTGACGTTCTCTCTATTCAAGGCAGTTATGCCAACAGCCCTCTGGTGCCCTTTTGCTTAGTTGTTTACCCTTGGAACAAGCCAGAAACACAGTCTGGAGGCATGTCGTTAGGGTTACCCAATGATGTTCACGTTACTCACGAGCTATCATGACTGGCCCCAAAGAAAGAAGGGGAAGGTGCCCTGCCTTGTGCCCTCCACCAAGCGGATTCATGAGTGTCGTACCAGTAGCACCTCAAATAGTATTTATTGGTGCAGATTTAGGGAAAGCATCACAAGCCCATATTTGCTTTCCTAGTGGTAACTTAGAAGTTTCTTGCAACACGTAGTTGCTTCACAGGTAGGGATTTGTAGCAATTTGTAATAAAGACGTTCATGAAGACAGAGCAACGAGGTGTCCGTGTCCTTGTGTACTATGGAATCCTACCAACCTCCTGCTGCGATCCATGGGCGGGCTGACCCTCCTAGGTCCTGAGCATCGTTACTGTGATGCCCTTGGAGTGGTCCTCAGAGCTGCAGGAGCAACCACAGAGCTGGGGCTTGGTGACAGCCCTTTGCTGCAGAGAACAGACCCAGCCACAGGGGCTGGACCCTTCAGATGCCCCAGTGCCATGAAAATGGCTTTTTTTCTGCTCAAGTCTGCTGCTCCCTCACACACAGCCAGGCCTGTGGCTCATCTCCCTGTGGAGGAGGAGGAGGCAAAGCGCTGCTGGTGCGCGAGTAAGGGAGAAATACTCCACCTGTAGGAGGGCAGGGCTGGTGGGGAGGTGGCACAGGACAGGCACTGGCCTCTTTCTCCTATTCCCCACCCAGGGAGCCTTGAGACCGCAGGTCAGTGTCCGTACTGCCCAGAGGTGCCTGCAGTCCTGTATCATCAGGATCCACCTTCTCTCCTTCTGTACGTAATGTTTTTACTTTGTTTCTCACAGTTTGGGGCCAGCATTGGTGGACCTGGTACCTGGCACTGCAAGCCTGTGTCTCACACCATGTTTTTTTGGTGAGTTTTTCCCATTGCAGCAGCAGAGCAGCAGCTAATTGCTTCTGGAAGACAACTGAAACAGCTTCTTCAGTGCATGCTTGAGCTCCTGGTTCCTCATGCTGTAGATGAGCGGGTTCACTGCTGGAGGTACCACTGAGTACAGAACTGTCACGACAAAGTCCAGGTATAGGGAGGAGATGGAGGAGGGCTTCAGGCAGGCAAACACGATTGTGCTGACAAACAGGGAGACCACGGCCAGGTGAGGGAGGCACGTGGAAAAGGCTTTGTGCAGGCCCTGCTCAGAGGGCATCCTCAGCACCGCCCTGAAGATCTGCACATAGGTCATCACAATGAAAACAAAGCAGCCAGCACCTAAACAAAAGCTAAATGCAATAAACCCAACCTCCCTGAGGTAGGCATCTGAGCAGGAGAGCTTGAGGATCTGGGGGATTTCACAGAAGAACTGGTCCAATGCATTACCATGGCACAGAGGTTGTGAAAATATATTGGCAGTGTGCAGCACAGCGTGCAGAAAGCCACTGCCCCAGGCAGCTGCTGCCATCTGGGCACAAGCTCTGCTGCCCACGAGGCTCCCGTAGTGCAGGGGCTTGCAGATGGCAGCGTAGCGGTCGTAGGACATGATGGTGAGAACATAAAATTCTGCTGTAATCAAGAAGACAAATAGAAAGACCTGTGCAGCACACCCTTGATAGGAGATGGCCCTGGTGTCCCAGAGGGCATTGGCCATGGCTTTGGGCAGAGTGGTGGAGATGCAGCCCAGGTCGAGGAGGGCGAGGTTGAGGAGGAAGAAGTACATGGGGGTGTGGAGGCGGTGGTCGCAGGCTACGGCGGTGAGGATGAGGCCGTTGCCCAGGAGAGCAGCCAGGTAGATGCCCAGGAAGAGCCCGAAGTGCAGGAGCTGCAGCTCCCGCGTGTCTGTGAATGCCAGCAGGAGGAACTCAGTGATGGAGCTGCTGTTGGACATCTGCTTTTTTGGGAGGTGGTCCTGAACAAAAAAGAGGATGAGAGGAATAAAGTACAAGAAATTCATCAGAGGAAAACTAATTCCATTTCTCCTTTAAAATCACCAAATAAATTGTCCACTTGCTGGCAGACATTTGGCAGATTCCTTTCATGCATCCTGATTCATTCTGCCTGGCGGTGTGTGTCAGAACAGGGGGCTCTGCTTAGGGTAATGCAGGAGTCAGTCCTCTCCTACAGCAAGAGGTGAAGAGGAACATTGGAGAATGTCAGATTCACTTCCCTCCTGATATCAAACGAGTTTTTCCCCAGTTTTGCTCCTAGTTCACCAAACTGTAGAGCAGAGCTCTGGTGGCTTATTAATAAATTAATTAATTTGTTTATTTATTTATTAATACGAACATAAAAAATATAAATATAAATATAAAATATAAATACAAATATGAACATATAAATATATGTTCTAGCTGCCCCACCACTCCTCAGAACATATTCTAAGCCAAAAATCCTGGTATTTCTGCTGGAACTGAAGAAGTGAATCCTTGTGGATCATCATCAGAGAAATCAGGATCATCATCACTTTAGCGCAGGTTGTCCTCAAGGAGGACAGCCAGTCTGTCCATCAGGTCTGGTCCCAGCCGTCCTGTGAGAACTGCAGGAAAATTCTACTCACATCTTTGACTGAAAAGAACAAGGCCACTTCTGAGAGCAGAGGAATCCAGGCTCCAAGTGCCCATCTCCAGACCCCTCACCCTGTCCCCATACTCCCCGTCCCCCAAGCACCCCGAGGACTCACTCCATGGGCAGGTGAAACCCCCATCCCCAGGCAGCCTGGGAACAAGAGCAGCAGCAGCACGGCCAGGTGGAGAAGCCAGGAGGAATGGCAGCGTGCTGCTGCCAGGGGAGGCAAGGCCAGGCAGGGACAGACGGACACTCAGCACACCCTCCTGTGCTGCAGCTCTGCCTGCAGAGGAGGCAGCTCCTGCTCATTGTAAACGATCTGTGATCCCCTCAAGCCTGCAGACGCCTTCCAAAGGCAGGGGGTATCAGGGCTTTTGTAGCTCCTAAAGATCAGCTAGGATAAAGCCTGAGAGGACCACAATGATGATGTTGGTGCAGTCTGTGGGCTGAGGTGTGGGAAGGGACTTTATGAAGTTCATTGATGACATATTGGTCCCTCACTGCAATGCTCCAGGAGTCTCAGTCTCCTGCAAAATCCTGGCCACTCATTACCATGAAACCTGCCTCCCCTCCACTGCAGGATTCTTCAAGCACAGGCTACAGGCAAAGTCCTGCCTTTCTGGTAGCCCCTGACTTGGTCATTCTTTTGAAAATTGCAATCATAAATGCCATTCTCTACAGCATTTTCTACTCCTTGCTGGAGAAACAGAGAGACCCATCCCGACAGATGCTATCAGCCATCGGATGTGCCAGCTGTAGAAGACCCCTCTGGCAACCCCACCTGCATGGCCCTGCTGCCAGAGACTCATGGTGCCAAGGGCCTGCAGATCTGTCCTGCCACACGCTGCCCTCTGTTGTTGGCTCCTCACTGCCTCCAAGCCCTCTCTCCTTCTCTCCTGTCCCCGTGCCAGCTGCGGTCAGAGCCCCCAGCCCTGCTGCGCTGTGCAGAGGGGCTGCTCCTGGGCAGAGCTGTCTCTCTGCACCAGGGCCCTCTTGCCACGAGCTCCCCTTGGGCCCAGGAGCCCGGCCCAGCTCAGCAGCACAGCACCCGACCATGGCATCGCTTGCTCTGTGCCATTGGGCTCCCTCGAGGTGTCCCCAAGGCCTCAGGGCTGACAACTCCCGAAGGCAGCAGGGTCTCTGCTGGGCTGTGGTGTCTGAAGCAGACCAAAGTCATCGCCGACTGCTCCTCTTTGTAGATGTCAGAGACTGATTTTTACAAGTGTGATTTGTGCTGTTGGACTGTGGTTGTCAAACACATTGTGCTTTAACCCGTCAGCCACCTTAGCACCACACAGATGTTAGTTGACAACCACCTCCAAAAGATAATGGGTTGAAATAAAGATAGTTTAAATGGACAGAAATTGAAGAGATAGTAATAACTTTAACAATACTACTAATAAATAATAATAATTTTTATTTTTTTATTATTATATGTATAAAGCAAGTGATGCACAATGCAATTGCTCATCACACACTGACCGATGCCCAACATTTCCCCAAGGAGGGGTCCCCCTGAACCTGACCAGCCTGCATTAGGATCTCCTGTGCAGGTCCCTTGACCTTACTTTGGTTTAGGGCAATACAAGCTTTCAGAAGGATTAGGACTATTTTCTTCCCTTTCTCAAATATTTCTTGAGCTGTGTTGCCCCATGTGATGATGACATCAATGTACTGGAGGTGTTCAGGAATTTCCCCCTCTTCCAGGGCAGTCTGGATCAGCCTATGGCAAATGGTAGGGCTGTATTTCTACCCCTGGCGCAGTCGATTCCAGGTGGACAGGACACCCCTCCAACTGAAAGCAAAGTGTGGCCTTCACACTGCTGCCAAAGGGATGGAGAAAAATGCATTAGCAATATTAATTGTGGCATAGCGCTTGGCTGCCTTTGACTGCAGTTCGTACTGAATGAAGTTCTAGCATGCCCAGCACAGCAGCACTCAGCGGTGGTGTGACTTCATTCAGGCCACAGAAGCCCACCGTTCTCTTCCACTCACCATTAGAATTTTGCACTGTCCATATGGGACTCCTAAAGGGTGAGCAAGTGTTGCTGATCACTCCTTGGCTCTGCAGTCAATGAACCAGCTCATGCATGGGAAGCAGGGAGTCTCTGTGAGTGCAATACTGCCTCAGGTGCGCTGTTCTGGTAGCGATTGGCACCTGCTGCCCATTGGCCATCAGCACCTGCACAGCAGAAGGGTCCTGTGAGAGAGTGGGCAAGGTAGACAACCATTTGATGTCCTCCTTCTCCAAGGGAGTCATGCCCAAAGTCCATCCAGTAAACGTTTGGATCTTTGAAGTACCCCCTCCTGAAGTAGTCTGTGTTAAGGTTGCACAGAGCCTCCAGGCCAGTCCCAATGGGTCGCTTTTGCCACTCCTTCCCAGTTAGGCTCACTTCAGCCTCCAGTACAGTTAACTCTTGGGTTTGATGTGCCAGGCCAATACTCCTCAGAGTCCAATACACCCGATTGTCCCCTTCCTCCCCCTGGATGGAGGCAGGGCCCCTCTAGTCCTGCTCATAGTATTCATTACTCTGTTTGGAGGACTGGCTGCTAGAAGCTGGAGCAGTAATTTTCTCAGAAGAACCACTTTTTGCAAATGCTTTTCCTTGCGCTTCATGTATCCATGCCTCTAGGGTGGAGGTAGGGTAGATTTTTGCATCCCGTTTTCTCATGGCTTTTCCATGGTCACACAGTTAAAACCACAGGGTAGCACACAGTATGCACCCACTATATCAACTTTCTTGAGCAAAGGGATGTTTACACCTGATAGCCGAGCTATTGGATCGTGCAGGTGGGGAGGAAGATGTCTCTCTTGTAGTTCTGACATCTCGTGAGAAAGTTTCTCTCTAGACGAGATGCAGGCCCATAGGGAAGAAGAGAGACTTTCGTTGTAATGCTGTAGTTGGCTAGCCGATTCATCCATGTGGGTTCCTCTTGGCCTTTCCAGGTCATAACTGCCAATGAGCTGGCATACGGTGATGGTGCGCTCTGTACAAACTTCTGCCACATGGGTCATGGGCACTCGACTTCATCTGGAACTTTGGACAGCTGTTTGTTGTCTAGGTTACTATCAATCACCTTCAGCATGGCTAATTCCCTCAGGTACCGGATACCCCTCTGCATGGTGGTCCACTTTCCTGGTTGACATACAAGATCTTTCTTGAAGGGAGACCTTTCCTTGACGCCTGACAGGATTAAATTCCTTGTGCCCTTTTCCAATGGCTTTGTCATTCACCCCTTCCTTAGGGGGGGATCCCAGCTGCTTGGCTTCCCTGCCCTCTAATTACAGGCTATTGGCCCTGTTCTCCCAGCACTGGGGCAGCCAGGTGACAATGTGCTCACCAAGATGATGGCTGAAATCTTTTCCCTTATCTCGTAGCTTACCCTGGGAAAGGGATCACTTGGTTTCTGATGTTTAGATGATCTCTTCTTCTTCGTCCTCCTGTTTCCAAGATGGTCCAGCTTTGGAGAAACCTGCCTAATCTTCTTCCTTATTTCTTGTCTGGGTAGGAGTTTCTTTCCTTTCTACAGAAAAACTGACTTCCACACCCATTGTTTTCTCTTTCATAAAGAGGCAACCAATAGTGGCACAGGCTGGTTCTCTGGCCCAGCCATGGAGCCCATTGCAGGGGCTGGAGCGGATGCAGGACCCATCACAGGAGTTGTTCTGGCTGCAGGGCCTTTCAGAGGAGTTGGAGTGGGTGCAGGGCCTATTGCAGTTTTGGGAGCGGCTCTAGGGCCTGTCACAGGGGTTGGTTTAAATTTACGCCCATCTAAGGAGCTGGAGTACATGCAGGGCCTGTTGCAGGGTTTGGAGTGGCTGCTGGGCCCTCCACAAAGGTTGGAGTGGCTGCTGGGCCTGCCACAGGGGCTGGCGTGTGCCTGCAGGAAAAGTCACAGGGGTTGGGGAGGTGTTGACTGTGGCTTGTTAAGCACAGGGCAGAGCCCAGCACGCTGCAGTGATTTGTGTCTCTTTGCAATTACCAGGGTGATGACACACAGTTTTCACATTTTTCTTTAGGACTCTGCACTTGCTCAGAGGTGAAGTTCCAAAGCACTGGAGGTGCCCCCTGCTCTAGGTGCCTGCCCAGATCCTCCCACACTCCCTGCCACTCCTCACTCTCCTGCCTCTGGACAGATCTCTGGATGGCATGCATTAAGTAGTTGCTTAAACAGAAACAAAAGCTGAAACACAGCCAGGAGATGTAACAATAAGAACATGCTGGTTTGACCATCCCAAGGATATTCAAAGCTTTGAAGAGCTAGTGTAACTAGCCTGGAGGAGAAGGGGGAGGTGAAGGAGAAAGGGAGAGTGAAGCAGTGGGGAAAAGTGTCCTCCCCTTGTCTCCCCCATGCCTTGGTTTCCTGAGGAGAAAAGGTCAAGAGTGTAATTCTTAATAGTTTCTGAGAGATGGCTCCCAAGGTACGGAGGTAATGGCAATGCTGAGTACAAGTACCAGATTAGTTTCATGACCAGGAATTTTATCATATCACAAGCCAGTGTTACACGATACAGCAAAAGAATAAACTTGAAGCAGCCATCAGAAAAGATAAACAGCATGACAGGGGAGACATACAGGAAGTCATGTGCTATACAACACAGTTCTGAAATCGAGCACAACAGGCCTGAGGTTAAAAAAAATAATAATAAACTTTTTTATCAGCAACTATTAAAATCTTCTAATGCTTGTAATAGCTTCCTATTATTTTTTTTTTATTATTATTTTTTATTTAACATGCTGTGTTGAGATCTGTCATTGGCTCAAACTTCGTGCTCCATGTTGGGCACCAAAAAGAGCGTGGTTTAACCCGGCAGGCAGCTCAGCACCACACAGCCATTCCCTCACACACACACCCTGCTACACCCCCAGCGGATGCAGGAGACAATGAGGAGGGGGGAAAAAATAAATAACAATCATGGGTTGAGATAAAGACAGTTCAATAGGACAGAAAGGGAAGACAAATAATACGAACAATGATGACGATGATCATGATGGTGATTGCCTGTCCCGCAGCAGTGGTACCCCCTACCCTTGCCAGCCACCCCATATTGATGGTTCAGCATGACGGCTGTGGTATGGAACATCCCTTTGGCCACTTGGGGTCAGCTGTCCTGCTTCTGTCCCCCCCAGCTCCTCAGGCACCCCCAGCCCTCCACTGCTGGGCAACAACTAAGCCATCAGTGTGTGATAATCATTCTTCTCATGCTCAATGCAAAACACAGCATCATACCAGCTACTAGGAGGAAAATTAACTTGATTCTAGACAACACCAGGACACCCACAGACTAAGGGCATGATATCTCTGTGTGTATATCAAAAGAGAAAAGGTGGTGGTGATTAATTAGAAAGTACTGGAGCTGAGCACGATGCAGATGGTGTGGAATATGGGGTGGATATTGTCCTCGTTGTGGCTGGGATAGACTCAATTTTCTTCCCATTAGCTGGTATGGTGCAGTGTTTGTATATAGGACACAGTTCCAGACAAAATAACCGCATGCATGAGAAGGAAGAAGAGAAAAAGTGGAATCGGGCAGCCTTCCATTCCGTACCCTTAATTGAGTTTGTGATGCAATTCCATTCAAATAGTTACTGCTGTATTGTCCAAACCGTCCTACAAACTCCTGCTGCTGTTACCTTGTGAGAGACGGCATGATCAGGGTGAGCCATCTGCCTGCAGACATTAACAGCTGACAGAATGGAGCATCTGTCCAGGGGAACCTTGAGAAACGGCAGGATTTGGCCTAAAGGAACCTCTTCACACTTACAAGGAGAAGAGCCCAGTCCTGCACCAGAGGAAGAGGAACCCCACACATCAGGGCAGACTGGGACCCTGCTGAGTGAGCAGTGCCCAGGAGGAAGAGGGCCTGGGCACCACGAGGGATGCCATACGAGCAGTGGTGCTGCTCACCAGGAACCAGGCCAGCTTCCTGCAGAGCGGCCTTACGAGGAGCATGGCCACCAAGAACATCTGAGTTATCAGACTCAGTACAGATCCAGTGTGACACCACACAGACAAGGGTCAAGAGCCAGCAGAAAAGGGGTACAGGTCTGGGAGTCCCAAGGACAGGCTGGTGTGGAGAGGAGCAAGGGCTGTGGCAAGGCTGAGAGTCCCAACAGGACCCAGGGCTTTGTGTCCATGGCTCTGGCTGTTGTCTCTGCCACTGAGGCCTAGGAGGAGACAGCTTATCGGTAAAGCACCAGGGCCTCATTGCCTCCTCGCCCCCACCCATGAACCAGGCAGGGCTCGTACCATTCTCCTGCACTTGCCCATGCACATCCCCATCTCCTCCTGCCCCACGAAGAGCCCTGAGCAGTGTGTGAAGGGAAAGGATCTCCCTTCCCAGGGGCTGGGGGTCAAGGCCTGGACCTTGTGCTTGGTGTAACACATCCAGCTTTTCTACATATCAGTGTGTGCCTTGACATTGTCTTTCTCTATTTGTCCACACTACCTCCAATGCTCTGCTCTAACGAGCTCCAAGGGAGGCTGTGTCAGTGCTGGCCCTCAGGGGGACACTGCAGGAAACTTGCCTCTGACTTGGACTTGTTGAGAGATGTCTTCAATTGTCTCTCAGTGCCTGAGGTTCGTGGGCTCCTCCCCAAAGCCCCCCAGGGGGGATTCCAATGCCTTGGGCTGGGCGTCTGGTGCTGAGCTGGGCCGGGCTCGTGGGACAGAGAGAGCTCGTGGCAAGAGGGCCCTGGTGCAGAGAGACAGCTGTGCCCAGGAGCAGATCCTGTGCACAGCGCAGCAGGGCTGGGGGCTCTGACCACAGGTGGCACGGGGAGAGGAGAGCAGGAGAGAGGGCTTGGAGGCAGTTGGCGGTGGGAGGATGCTGAGAGCTGCCTGCAGGAGAAATCTGCACAGCCCTTGACAAGGTACGTCTCTGGCTGCAGGGCCATGCAGCTGCACGTCCTGGAAGGGTCTCCTGCTGGGTCTTGTTTCTGGGAGGGCAGTGGGCAATGCAGTAGGCTTTGAGGGTCCTGCTGGATGGAACAGCGAGGTGAGGCAGTCTGGCAGAAGACCCGTGGAGTGTCATAACCCAGCTGCCCCTGGTTAGTCAAGAGGCGGGTGGCCGAGCCTAGTTCAGACACTGCAGGGGATGCAGACTGGATATTGGGACACCCCAGCTTGTGGATATCTAGCTCTGTCTGAGGGGCATTCTCCTGGCCTGCAGGCTTCTCTCCAGCAGGATGCAGCTCTCTCGTGGTGTCCTTGTGTTATCCAGGTGCCCCAAGGAGGAGACACCTCCATTGTAAGGCCATGTCCGTGCTGCTGGGTGGCTGTCTGTGGGCAGCTGGAGTGAGGCCTCTGCAGCCCTGGATAGGAGGAAAGAGCTGAGATCCTGCTCATGCAAGACAAGGTGAGGATTCTATCCCAATGCACTTGGTCTGGGGCTTCTCTGCTCTCAGCTGTCTCCAGTTTCTTCTCAGGGAAACACCTGAGCGGGATGGTCCTGCAGCTCACAGAGGGGTAGCTGAGAACAGGCGTGTTCAGCAGTGGCATCTGCAGCTCTGTTCGTCATTGGGATGCATTGTTTGAAACAGCACTGCAAATTTCATTGACCTGATAAATGGACTGAACTTGAGTTCCCCCATGTTCCTTCCTCCCTCCTGCTGCACTGCAGGAAGGACTCCTCTGGAGCCCACAGCAGCCCCTGCTCCCAGTGCCACTCTCAGCCAGCACCAGCTACAGCTCAAGCAAGAGAGCTGCAGAAAGGTTCTCCTGCAAAGAGAGAGGCTTGGGCTGGTGGGTGCTCTAAGGCTTGCAATAGGTTTTCCTCAGAGAAGTCTGTTCTAACTTCTTCTGCCTTTTCCTCTCCAACAGACAGCAGTGTCCAAAGTCAGGAAATGCCCAACAGCAGCTCTGTGAGCGAGTTCCTCCTGCTGGCATTCGCAGACACGCGGGAGCTGCAGCTCCTGCACTTCGGGCTCTTCCTGGGCATCTACCTGGCTGCCCTCCTGGGCAACGGCCTCATCCTCACCGCCGTAGCCTGCGACCACCGCCTCCACACCCCCATGTACTTCTTCCTCCTCAACCTCGCCCTCCTCGACCTGGGCTGCATCTCCACCACTCTGCCCAAAGCCATGGCCAATGCCCTCTGGGACACCAAGGCCATCTCCTATCAAGGGTGTGCTGCACAGGTCTTTTTCTTTCTCTTCTTCATATCAGCAGAATATTCCCTTCTCACTGTCATGGCCTACGACCGCTACGCTGCCATCTGCAAGCCCCTGCACTACGGGAGCCTCGTGGGCAGCAGAGCTTGTGCCCAGATGGCAGCAGCTGCCTGGGGCAGTGGCTTTCTCCATGCTGTCCTGCACACGGCCACTACATTTTCCCTGCCCCTCTGCCAAGGCAATGCTGTGGACCAGTTCTTCTGTGAAATCCCCCAGATCCTCAAGCTCTCCTGCTCTAGCAGGGAAAATCTCAGGGAAATTGGACTTCTTGTGGTTATTGATGCTTTAGCCTTTGTTTTTTTCATTTTCATTTTGCTGTCCTATGTGCAGGTCTTTAGGGCCGTGCTGAGGATGCCCTCTGAGCAGGGCCGGCACAAAGCCTTTTCCACGTGCCTCCCTCACCTGGCCGTGGTTTCACTGATGGTAAGCACTGGCATATTTGCCTATCTGAAACCTTATTCCAAATCATACGCATCCCTGGACCTGGTGGTGGCAGTTCTGTACTCGGTGGTGCCTCCAGCAGTGAACCCCCTCATCTACAGCATGAGGAACCAGGACCTCAAGGATGCCTTGAGGAAAGTCTTTGGATACATGCTTATCCAACGTTGATAAAGCGCCAATTACCTTAAGAGAACTCTCAGAAAACATTATGACAATCTTTTGTTTTTCTTTCTCTGTATTATTACTTTCTTACAAGTATGAAAATATATTTATTTAAATACTTTATAGGTATCCTCTAATCTCTTGATTATTATATTTACTTTGATCCAATACTATCACGCAGCTGTGTAACCGGGCATCATGGGTACTATAATACAATAAAAGAATCCACAAGAATTTCACTGTTCCCAAGTCCTATCTCTTCTTCTGGAGCTGGGGGAGCAGCCCCAGCACACAGGAGGGGCTCAGGGCCCAGAGCCCAGCTGCCACAGGGAGGAGCAGCCCCGCTGGCCCTCGCGGCTGCCCCTCACTGCCCGCTGGGCTCTGCCTCTCTGCTGCCTTCGGGTCGGGACTGCTGTTTCCCTGGAGCCATGGCCATGGCCAGCAGCAGGACGTGGCCTTTTCACTGCTGCTCTCTTTTTGGTTCCTCATTGCTTTCTTGTGCTCTTGTATCTGTGTTAGTCTTGAGGTCTCATGTACCTTGGTGACAGTCCTGTTGTCTCTGCAGTGACATCCCTGTGGCTGCAGGCAGCAGCAGGCACTGTGCAGCCCTGGGTCACAGCCGGCCTCCCTGCTAGCACCACAGTAACAAGAGGGGCTGCTCAGGGCAAACCCAGAAGCCTGGGCACCTCTTCCAAATATGCTTTCAGGAATAGAGCCAAGGGGTTGCTCCCTGCTCTTCTGTTTTCTGGGCTTCTTCATGGAGGGAAGGACACAGGCTGAAAGTCCCAGGCTGGTCTGTGAAGGAACAAAGTGATGGACCAAGAGCTCAATTTGTGGTGGCACTTCCCCAAGCAGACAACAACTGGTCTTGGACTCATCTGCATGGGACTGTGCCTCCCGCAGTGGGGCTGATGGCAGATTCCAGCCTGGAGAGGAATCTGGAGCTGGCAGGAGATGTCAGGGGATCTGCCGGGACAATGTGCTCAGTGGGTAGTGATTAGGACCTCTTAAAATAAGTGACCATCCAAGGAAGAGTCTTTTAGGGGGAAAAGCGAATCTGAGGTGTCCAGGGGCTAAGGAGGGCTCTGCAACACCAGGGGAGGCCGTGAAGAGGCAGCAGGTGAAGGCCCATAAGACTGCAGAGTAATTGAGGAGACCTTATTTAAAGCCCTGAAGAAGACGCAATACTTCATCATCTCTGCAGCCTGCCCCCGAGAAATTGCCTGCCCCCCGAGAAATTGCCCCCCTCTCTTGGAAAGATGACCCCATTATTTATTGCTGAGCACCACGTTACTGAGTTCCACCTGGAAGGCAGGGCTAGGCAGTGGGGATGGCAGGAGGAAGACTTGTGTGAAGACTATGAAAAACATGGAAATTGAGGGCTTTAGCAGATCCTTAAAGTCCTGCCTGGGTCCCCAAATGGAAAGCAATGTATGTCTGTGGGTGGAGGAGGAGGAGGCGAGTCCCAGGACAGGGGCAGGGCTGAAGGGCCCTGCGCGAAGCTGGGCTGATGGAGAAGTGTCCACCTTGTGTGTGTGCCTCAGCCTGGGAGAAGGGGCCTGCCCGCGGTGCAGGATGGCTGGGCTGTGCTCAGCCATGCCCCAGGAGCTGACCTTGCTCTCTTCCTCCGCGCCACTCCCCACACGGGGCAGGCCCTCAGGAAACACCCCTGAGCCTGGAGATGCACCAACCTGCTGCGGTGAGGTGCCACTACTGCAGGGGAAGAGGGGAGGGTTGGAGAGACACGTGGGGCCTGTGGGAAGAGTGGTGTGGCCTGGGGAAGTGAGGGCCTGGGAAAAGTTACCCTGGATCCATAGGAGCCATTCTGGAAAGAAAACTTGTAGGCAGGAACAGCACATTTCTGGAGGTGCAGAGCTGCTGGGCACATTGTGCAGGGTGCTCTGATGGACTTTTGTGTCCTTTTCCATCGTGTCTTCAGTGCCACTTTTCTCAGAAATAGAGTAGCCAGCAGAGGTGTGATGGATAAGCTGAGATCATGAAAGCCATCATCAACATGCCCCTAAGAAGATGACTGTTAAGGGGAGGTCAGGAGAAACTCAGGACAGGAGAGATGTGAGATTTCGAGGATGGAACAGGGGCTTGGCCAGCAGAAATTAAGGATTTTGTAGAGGTCAGAAGGTTCAGGTTTTTGCTGATGCTGTTGTAACTGTGACTTAAAATAGTCACATGAGGCCCTTCACCGGCTTCAACCAGTAAACTTAATTGCTAAATTTAAATGCTACTCCACACCCTGACAGGAATCCACTACTCTTATGCGTGACCTCAAAGTATGCACTGAAGCCAAACCTCAGCCCATAGCCTCTTTCCCTTACCCTTCCTGTCTTGCTTACCTTGATCCCTACCCTTAACACTAGATTTAAATGCTCTATTTAAGCCTAGATTCTTGGAAGAAGTAATCAAAACCCTAAATCACAAGGCTTGTCCATACCCTAACCACACACCTGACACACCAAGCACAACACCAAACCCTCCCACTAAATCTTTTTTAATCTCTAACCCAGAAATATGAGACCTAGTCCCTAATCCCATTCATGAAAATCTAACACATAAAGCCCCTGTTCCTGTGCATTAACCTCCTCACCTTCAGCACCTCTCCTAACCCTTAACTTAAGGTGCTTGGCCCCTTGGGGTAAGGCAGGAATTGTGAGACTTCTCTTCAGCCACATGGCATTCAGAGATGGATGTGAGGGGCCATGGATCTGATCAGCTTGTGGGCCACAAGGAGGAGATGGGTGGGAATGCTCTGACGAGCTCAGCTCTGCCTCAGGATCTCCTGCCCCAGCAGGAGGAATGGGACTGGGGCAGTGACTGGGAGGTCACTTCTGTCTCTGCAGCTGATAGGGCAGCAGCAGGAACGTGTCACGCAAAGGGACTGTGAGGTCCCTTGTGTCTGGAGGTGGCAGGTCACACTTGGCTTCTCCCTGGGATGTGCACGTTGGGGCTGCCATCTGCCAGTGGCCCTGCTAGGCCAGCAGAAGGCCCCTGCTTGGCATGCTGCCTGTGGGATGCCCTCTGCCTCCATCCCCAGGAGGACCCAGACACAAAGAAGGCCCACAGAGGGGTTGTCCTGTCCCTTCTGCTTGAGGCCAGGACTGGACAGCAGGAGGCACAAGGCTTGGCTGTGTCTAGCCAAGAAGCTGCAAGGCCAGCAGCAGGCCCAGGCCTTGGAAGATTCTGGTGAGGTGACTTCTGTGTGCTTGGCTGACAGGCCGCAAGGAGCCTGATGGGTTGGGATGCCTCCTTCAGGAGTGGTTTCCACCCTGTTGGAGCTTTCTTTGGTAGTAGGAAAGAGCAGGAGAGGAAAAACTGCCACAAAGTGCACCTTGGAAGGTTTGCATTGGCTGTGAAGAGGAAGAAATGTTCCTCGAATGGTAATGTTGTGGTGCCAGAGGTCACTGAGAGTGTCTTTGATCACACCATGGATTTGTGTTTCAAGGAACAGCTGGTGAGGGTTGATGAGACATTGGTGAAATGATGGAAATGCCGGGAGGAGAGCAAGGTGGTGGACAGAGATGTCTGCAGACTTCAAGGAAATAGGACAAACTGTGGGACAGCACAGGGAAGCCTGGAGAGGACAAAGAGGTGGGTGCTGGCAGGAATGGAAGGCCCCAACAGCCCTGGCCTTTTTGTCCCTTTGGCTAGAGCTTCTGAGGAGACGAGATAGAGTCATTGCAATGGGGCCTCACTGCTTCCTTGATACCCTGTGCAGGGGTGGGGAGGTGTCCTAATGAAGTTCTTCTCGTGGCATCACACTGCCCACCACATCATACAGACCCCAAGAAGAGCCCTGAGCCAGACGGGGGGGTGCAGGATCTCCCCTCCCAGTGGCTGGGGTCAGGCCTTGGCCCTTCTGCTTCACCAAAACCAACCAAGACTTTTCTCAGCACAGCGCTTTGCCTGTCTGCAATCATGGCCTCCAATGATGTGCCCTAACAAGTCCCTGGGGAGGCTTTGTTAGGAACAGCCCTCAGTGGGGCCCATTAATACTCCAAGTCACTTCAACTTTTCCTTCTGACTTTACCTTCTCAAGCAATTGCATCATTCTCCTCTCAGTACGCAAGTTTCACTGACAGCACCAAAATACACCATGGAACTCATTAAAACAGAGAAAGTCCTAAGCAGCCATATCTCTCCCACAGTTTTCTTCAAGTCTTCAAGACCTGTTCAACAAATTGGAGAGCTTTCATGGTGTAGTTAAGGAGGAAGATTTCAAGAAGCACATGAAAAAAATCTTTTCTCATCTTAAAGGATGCGTTTAGTTGAATTTCAGTTTGGAGCATTATTCTCTAACTGATATTGATCCAGGGTGTCTCCTTTGGAGACCTGCACAGGGAGGAAAAGCAGACTCTTGAGCTCTGACACTGCATGGAAAACCTTGCTCCTCAGCACCCCAGCCCTGACATTTCTCTCTTTGGCGCTTGCATCACTTCTCCTTCCACCAGACTTCGGCACAGAAGTCTGCAGCTGGATGTTACAGCTCCTTTGCACCAGCTCCCTCCTGCTTGCCATAGAGACCTGGATGCACACAGGCGCAGAAGGGTTTCTCCTTATTTCAAACCAAACAACAGGAAAACATGCAGCAATCTTCCAAAAGCAAAGCAAGCTCCTCACCCTGTGTGCCTCCTGTGAGGTTTATGTTCCCAGAAGAATGACTGGACCAGAAGTCTTTTATACTGATAGACCGGAAATTATAAGTGTTAAGATTAGAATTAATCCATATGATATTAATTCAATGATAAAAGATGATGAGCTTTCTAAGGGCACAGTTAGACAGACTGCAGATAGCTGGGCAAGCTTCAACTCCCTGAATCTCAAAGCAGCACCTGGGTTGGTGAGGGTGGTCTGAGTGATCCAGGAGGAAGGGGAGGGCAAGTCAGGAGAACCATGGGAAGTGCATAGGTCCAGACAGGCAGCTGCAAAGGGGACATTCAACAGGGTCTGTTAAATCAAGACAGGAGGATGTACCTGGAAGATGGGGGAGCACACCATGATAGAAAAAGCGATGACAATGCAAGTACAGGTGAACACCAGTTTTTCTTTTTATGTGACGAATATACATCCTGAAAATGCCTATTTCTTCATGAGAGAAACTACACTGTGTGACATTTTACAGAAGGGATTGAATCATTTGAGGTAATGAGCAGTTGCTTTATGCAACCAGTGCCAAGGTCTTCAGAGTAGTTTACTCACATTTGAAATATATCCTTGAAATCCCATTTCCTGGTTATGCTTTCAATGAAATCATTAGGCCTCCAGAGGCTCTGGTGCATTTAGAGTAATTCCCTGGTATGGAAGCTGTCTGAAAGGACCTGCAGGAGACCAGAGCCCGTTGGTGGATAAGGTGGAGACAGGTGATGTTTCCCGGGCACCTCCACTGACAGCAGTGGTCTTTGTCCCTGTAACTGCAGCCCAGCCCAGCACAGGAAACCCCTTCAAGGCAAATTCCTTCTTCAGTCGTTTCTTGGGACAGACCTAAATTTGAAATTGCTATTGGGATCCCAAGACACTCTCCCTTCTTCCTAGGAGACACCTAAACATCCATTTACCAGTTTTCACCAATGCAAATTACACGAGAACTACATCAAATAAAGGTAACCTGTCCCACCACGGGGCAGCGGAGGGACCTTTTTCAGTTTCAGCCTCTTCTTCAGAGAGGCTTTGCCCTTTCCTTGAACACCACGGGGCAGAGCCTGGCCCTGGATGCTCCGTGAGCGCCGTGCAGGTCGTGGCAGGCTGCGGTGAGGGGACGAATGCCCTGGGCCCCCTTCCTGCTCTGCCCAGGCCAGCAAGGGCCCCGAGCGGCCTCGTGTCCCCTGCCCCTGCAGCTCGGGGCTCCCTTCCCCAGCCCTGGCTCTGCAGCACCAAGCCCTGCTGGGAGCCCTCCCCTGCATGCTGCCACCGCTCCCTGACGCTGCTGCTGCCCTCTGCCAGGCACTGCCCAGCCCTGCCCAGCCCCTGCCCACCTCTCCCCACCTCCCGGACCTTGCCTGGTCACCCAGTCTTGGCCCTTTCCTACTGTTCACTGAAGGCCTCTGAGACCTCTGTGCTGTGGCCTCGCTGTGTGTCCTGGCATTGCAGAGCTCCCATCAGCCCGTGCATCCTTTGGCTTAGCTTTACTGTGAAGACCCACTCGCTGCCCACCCAACACAAGGCACACGGCATCCCAGGAGAACCCTTAGGGTATCCTGGTGGCTCCCGATACCTCCCTGATGCCACCAGCCCTGTCACGTTTCAATCCCAGGAAGCTGCTTCTTGACCAGTCAAGGCCTCCAGGGGAACTGGGCATCCGCCAGTGACGACTCAGTCCAGCCCTGACTCCTTCACCCAGCACCCCGTGCCCTCCTGCCCCTGTGTCCCTGTGGCACCCAAGCACAAGAATGAGGCCTTGAGCCTGGCATTCCCTGAGCGCCTTCTGCACTCCAGTTTGGGAAGAAGAGCCCTGAGCACTGAGCAACTTCACTTTTATTAACAACATACCACAATGGAGGCCAGGTGTCATTTAGGAATAAACATGTTTACAGAAAACCTCTCAGTCAAACAGAGGGTTGGTCATCTGGAAAGGACGAATGAAAGCAAACATCTAACTGAAAACAGAATTGCAAACAATACTACACATAAAGGTCAAAAGTTGCCTGAGATTAACTTGAATAGAAGTAGAAAAGTGAGATAGCCAATTCATTGCCAAGTAAATATTACCACTAGAATCATTTCCTTCAGTGTGGCTTTCAGGTCCTGGTTCCTCATGCTGTAGATGAGGGGGTTCGGTGCTGCAGGTACTGCCACATATAAAACTGCCACCACCAGGTCCAGGGATGGGGTGGAGATGGAGGGGGGCTTCAGGTAGGCAAACATGGCAGTGCTGACAAACAGGGATACCACGGCCAGGTGAGGGAGGCACATGGAAAAGGCTTTGTGCCGGCCCTGCTCAGAGGGCATCCTCAGCACGGCCCTGAAGATCTGAATATAGGACACCACAATAAAAACGAAACAGCCAAAGACTAAAGAAACACTAAGCAGACGTGCCCCAACTTCCCTGAGGTAGGCATCTGAGCAGGAGAGCTTGAGGATCTGGGAAATTTCACAGAAGAACTGGTCCACAGCATTGCCTTGGCAGAGGGGCAGGGAAAATGTAGTGGCCGTGTGCAGGACAGCATTGAGAAAGCCACTGCCCCAGGCAGCTGCTGCCATCTGGGCACAAGCTCTGCTGCCCACGAGGCTCCCGTAGTGCAGGGGCTTACAGATGGCAGCGTAGCGGTCGTAGGACATGATGGTGAGAACATAAAATTCTGCTCCAATCAAGAAGACAAACAGAAAGACCTGTGCAGCACACTCTTGATAGGAGATGGCCTTGGTGTCCCAGAGGACATTGGCCATGGCTTTGGGGAGAGTGGTGGAGATGCAGCCCAGGTCGAGGAGGGCGAGGTTGAGGAGGAAGAAGTCCATGGGGGTGTGGAGGCGGTGGTCGCAGGCTACGGCGGTGAGGATGAGGCCATTGCCCAGGAGGGCAGCCAGGTAGATGCCCAGGAAGAGCCCGAAGTGCAGGAGCTGCAGCTCGCGCGTGTCTGCGAATGCCAGCAGGAGGAACTCGCTCACAGAGCTGCTGTTGGGCATTTCCTGTTTCTGGGCTTGGGGTCCTGTCAAAGGAACAGAAATACAGCAATAACATACGAGAGTTATCTGAGAAAATCATTCCCATTTCTCAATTAAGGGCCTCAAAGCTCTTGCCCAATTGCACGCAGACAGTTGGCAGATCCCTTTCCTGCATTGGATTCAGCTGCTCTGTGCTGGCATCTCTTTGCAGGGCAATTGCATTAAGGAGGTTCTCCTGAGAAGAGCTTGAAGACTGCTGAGAGCAGAAGCCAGGCTCCAAGTGCCCATCTCCAGACCCTTCACCCTGTCCCTGTACTCCCCTTCCCCCAAGCACCCCGAGGGCTCACTCCATGAGCAGGTGAAACCCCCATCCCCAGGCAGCCTGGGAACAAGAGCAGCAGCAGCACGGCCAGGTGGAGAAGCCAGGAGGAATGGCAGCGTGCTGCTGCCAGGGGAGGCAAGGCCAGGGAGGGACAGACGGACACTCAGCACACCCTCCTGTGCTGCAGCTCTGCCTGCAGAGGAGGCAGCTCCTGCTCATTGCAAACGATCTGTGCTCACCTCAAGCCAGCAGAGACCTCCCAAAGACAGGGCATTGGGCATCGGAGGGTTTGTAGCTCCCAAAGATCAGCTAGGATAAAGCCTGAGAGGACCACAATGATGATGTTGCTGCAGTCTGTGGGCTGAGGTGCGGGAAGGGACTTTATGAAGTTCATTGATGGCATATTGGTCCCTCTCTGCAATGCTCTAGGAGTCTCAGTCTCCTGTACAATCCTGACAATCCATTACCCTGAAACCTGCCTCCCCTCCACTGCAGGATTCTTCAGGCACCGAGTGCAGAAAAAGGCTTGCCTTTCTGGTATCCCCTGCCTTGGCCTTTCTCTTGAAAAATCCAACCATAAATGCCATTCTCTACAACATCTTCTACTCATCAATGGAGAAACAGAGAGACCCATCTCGACAGATGCTATCAGCCATCGGATGTGCCAGCTGTAGAAGACCCCTCTGGCAACCCCACCTGCATGGCCCTGCTGCCAGAGCCTCACGGTGCCAAGAGCCTGCAGATCTGTCCTGCCACACGCTGCCCTCTGTTGCTGCGCTCCTCACTGCCTCCAAGCCCTCTCTCCTTCTCTCCTCTCCCCATGCCAGCTGTGGTCAGAGCCCCCAGCCCTGCTGCGCTGTGCACAGGAGCTGCTCCTGGGCAGAGCTGTCTCTCTGCACCAGGGCCCTCTTGCCACGAGCTCCCCTTGGGCCCAGGAGCCCGGCCCAGCTCAGCACCACAGCACCCGACCATGGCATCACTTGCTCTGTGCCATTGGGCTCCCTCGAGGTGTCCCCAAGGCCTCAGGGCTGACAGCTCCCGAAGGCAGCAGGGTCTCTGCTGGGCTGTGGTGTCTGAAGCAGACTGAAATCATCGCCTACTGCTCCTCTTTGTAGATGTCAGAGACTGATTTTTACAAGTGTGATTTGTGCTGTTGTGCTGTGGTTGTCAAACACGTTGTGCTTTAACCGGTCAGGCACCTCAGCACCACACAGATGTTAGTTGACACCCACCCTCAAAAGATAATGGGTTAAAATAAAAATAGTTTAAATTACATGTATAAAGCAAGTGATGCACAATACAATTGCTCATCAGCCACTGACCGATGCCCAACCTTTCCCCAAGCAGGGGTCCCCATGAACCTGACCAGCCTGCATTAGGATCTCATGTGCAGGTCCCTTGACCTTACTTTGGTTTAGGGCAATACAAGCTTTCAGAAGGATTAGGACTATTTTCTTTCTTTTCTCAAATACTTCTTGAGCTGTGTTGCCCCATGTGAGGGCGACATCAATGTACTGGAGGTGTTCAGGAGTTTCCCCCTCTTCCAGGGCAGTCTGGATCAGCCCATGGCAAATGGTAGGGCTGTGTTTCTACCCCTGGCGCAGGCCATTCCAGGTGGACAGGACGCCCCTCCAACTGAAAGCAAAGTGTGGCCTTCACACTGCTGCCAAAGGGATGGAGAAAAATGCATTAACAATATTAATTGTGGCATAGCGCTTGGCTGCCTTTAACTCCAGTTCGTACTGAATGAAGTTCTAGCATGCCCAGCACAGCAGCACTCAGCGGTGGTGTGACTTCATTCAGGCACAAAAGCCCACCGTTCTCTTCCACTCACCATTAGAATTTTGCACTGTCCATATGGGACTCCTAAAGGGTGAGCAAGTGTTGGTGATCACTCCTTGGCTCTGCAGTCAATGAACCAGCTCATGCATGGGAATCAGGGAGTCTCTGTGAGTGCAGCACTGCCTCAGGTGCGCTGTTGTGGTAGCGATTGGCACCTGCTGTTCATTGGCCATCAGCACCTGCACAGCAGAAGGGTCCTGTGAGAGAGTGGGCAAGGTAGACAACTGTTTGATGGCCTCCTTCTCCAAGGCAGCTATGCCAAAAGCCCACCAATACCGTTGTGGATCTTTGAAGTACCCCCTCCTGAAGTAGTCTATGTTAAGGTTGCACAGAGCCTCCAGGCCAGTCCCAGTGGGTTGCTTTTGCCTCTCCTTCCCAGTTAGGCTCACTTCAGCCTCCAGTACAGTTAACTCTTGGGTTTGACGTGCCAGGCCAATACTCCTCAGAGTCCAATACAGCCGATGGTCCCCTTCCTCCCCCTGGCTGGAGGTAGGGCCCCTCTAGTCCTGCTCATAGTATTCCTTACTGTGTCTGCAGGACTGCCCGCTGGAAAGTGGAGCAGCAGTTCTCTAAGAACCCCTTTTAGGGATTGTTGTTCCTGGCCACTCACATACCCGTGCCTCTAGGGTTGAGGCAGATTTTCCATCCCACTTTCTCATGTCCTCTCCATGGTCACACAGGTGAAACCACAGGGTGACACATCGTGTGTACCCACCATCTCTCCTTTCCTGCCCTCTAAGTCCAGGGAGGGGCCCCGTTTCTCCCAGCACCAGAGCAGCACAGGGATAGGGATCGCGTGATTACTGATGCTCTTAGGACCTCTTCCTTTTGGTCCTCCTACTCACATGATGGCCCAGCTTTTCTGAAGCCTGCCTCATCTTCTTTCTCCTCCTTTCTTGGCTAGGTAGGATTTTATTTTCTCTCTAAAAAAAATGACTTTCATATCCATTGTTTTTTCTTGCATATAGGAGCAACCGATACAGACACAGGTTGCTTCTCTGGCCCAGACACAGGGTCCATAAAAGGAGCTGGAGTTGCTGCAGGGCATTTTGCAGATGCTGTAGTGGCTGCAGGGTCTGTCAGAGGGGTTGGAGTGGCTGCAGGGCTTGTCACAGAGGTTGGAGTGGCATTGATTGTGGCTCTGTAAGCATAGGCCAAGAGCCAGCACACTGCAGTGGTATGTGTCTCTTTGGTAATGCCAGGGTGATAACACCACTTTTCCAAGCATTTCACAGTTTTTTAGGATTCTGCACTTGCTCAGGAATGAAGTTCCAAAGCTTTGGAGGTGCCCCCTGCTCTAGGTGCCTGCCCAGATCCTCCCACACTCCCTGCCACTCCTCACTCTCCTGCCTCTGGACACATCTCGGGATGGCATGCTTAAGTAGTTCTGAAACACATTCAGGAGACATAACAATAGGAACATGCTGGTTTGACCATCCCACAGATACTCAAACCTTTGAAAAGCTATTGTAATTAGCCTGGAGGAGAAGGGGGAGGTGAAGGAGAAAGGGAGAGTGAAGCAGTGGGGAAAAGTGTCCTCCCCTTGTCTCCCCCATGGCTTGGTTTCCTGAGGAGAAATGGTCAAGAGTGTAATTCTTAATAGTTTCTGAGAGATGGCTCCCAAGGTGTGGAGGTAATGGCAATGCTGAGTACAAGTACCAGATTAGTTTCATGACCAGGAATTTTATCATATCACAAGCCAGTGTTACACGATACAGCAAAAGAATAAACTTGAAGCAGCCATCAGAAAAGATAAACAGCATGACAGGGGAGACATACAGGAAGTCATGTGCTGTACAACACAGTTCTGAAATTGAGCACAACAGACCTGAGATTAAAAAAAATAATAATAAATAAACATTTTTATCAGCAACTATTAAAATCTTCTAATGCTTGTAATAGCTTCCTATTATTATTTTTATTATTATTATTTTTTGTTTAACATGCTGTGGTGAGATCAGTCATTGGCTCAAACTTTGTGCTCCATGTCGGGCACCAAAAAGAGCGTGGTTTAACCCAGCAGGCAGCTCAGCACCACACAGCCATTCCCTCACACGCACACCCTGCTACACCCCCAGCGGATGCAGGAGAGAATGAGGAGGGGGAAAAAAATAAATAATAATCATGGGTTGAGATAAAGACAGTTTAATGGGACAGAAAGTGAAGACAAATAATACGAACAATGATGACGATGATCGTGATGGTGATTGCCTGTCCCGCAGCAGTGGTACCCCCTACCCTGGCCAGCCACCCCATATTGATTGTTCAGCATGACGGCTGTGGTATGGAACATCCCTTTGGCCACTTGGGGTCAGCTGTCCTGCTTCTGTCCCCCCCAGCTCCTCAGGCACCCCCAGCCCTCCACTGCTGGGCAACAACTAAGCCATCAGTGTGTGATAATCATTCTTCTCATGCTAAATGCAAAACACAGCATCATACCAGCTACTAGGAGGAAAATTAACTCCATCCTAGCCAACTCCAGGACACCCACAGACTAAGGGCATGATATCTCTGTGTGTATATCAAAAGAGAAAAGGTGCTGGAGATTAATTAGAAAGTACTGGAGCTGAGCACGATGCAGATGGTGTGGAATATGGGGTGGATATTGTCCTCGTTTTGGCTGGGATAGACTCAATTTTCTTCCTATTAGCTGGTATGGTGCAGTGTTTGTATATAGGACAAAACTCCAGACAAAATAACCGCATGCATGAGAAGGAAGAAGAGAAAAAGTGGAATCTGGCAGCCTTCTATCCTGTACCCTTAAATGAGTTTGTGCTGCAATTCCATTCAACTGGTTACTGCCGTATTGTCCAAACTATCCTGCAAATTCCTGCTGCTGTTACCTTGTGAGAGACGGCATAATGAGGGTGAGCCATCTGCCTGCAGACATTAACACCTGACAGAATGGAGCATCAGTCCAGGGGAACGTTGAGAAACTGCAGGATTTGGCCTAAAGGAACATGATGACATTTACAAGGAGAAGAGCCCAGTGCTGCACCAGAGGAAGAGGAACCCCACACATCAGGGCAGACTGGGACCCTGCTGAGTGAGCAGTGCCCAGGAGGAAGAGGGCCTGGGCACCACGAGGGATGCCATACGAGCAGTGGTGCTGCTCACCAGGAACCAGGCCAGCTTCCTACAGAGCTGCCTGACGAGGAGCATGGCCACCAAGAAGATCTGAGTTATCAGACTCAGCTCAGATCCGGTGTGACACCACACGGACAAGGGTCTGCAGACAGCAGGGAAAGAGGTGCAGGTCTGGGAGTCCCTCAGATAGCCTGGTGTGGAGAGGAAAGAGGCCTCTGAATAGGCTGAGAGTCCCAACAGGACCCAGGGCTTTGTGTCCATGGCTCTGGCTGTTGTCTCTGCCACTGAGGCCTAGGAGGAGACAGCTTATCGGTAAAGCACCAGGGCAGCATTGACTCCTCGCCCCCAGCCATGAACCAGGCAGGGCTCGTACCATTCTCCTGCACTTGGCCATGAACATCCCCATGTCTTCCTGCCCCACGAAGAGCCCTGAGCAGTGTGTGAAGGGAAAGGATCTCCCTTCCCAGGGGCTGGCGGTCAAGGCTTGCCCTTTCCATTCGTAAAACACATCCAGTTTGTCTACACATCAGTGTCACCTTCACACTGCCTTTGTCTCCTTGTCCTCCCTGCCTCCAATGCTCTGCTCTAACGAGCTCCAAGGGAGGCTGTGTCAGTGCTGGCCCTCAGGGGGACACTGCAGGAAACTTGCCTCTGATTTGGACTTGTTGAGAGATGTCTTCAATTGTCTCTCAGTGCCTGAGGTTCGTGGGCTCCTCCCCAAAGCCCCCCGAGGGGGGATTCCAATGCCTTGGGCTGGGCATGCGGTGCTGAGCTGGGCTGGGCTCCTGGGACAGAGAGAGCTCGTGGCAAGAGGGCCCTGGTGCAGAGAGACAGCTGTGCCCAGGAGCAGCTCCTGTGCACAGCGCAGCAGGGCTGGGGGCTCTGACGGCAGCTGGCACGGGGAGAGGAGAGAAGGAGAGAGGGCTTGGAGGCAGTTGGCAGTGGGAGGATGCTGAGAGCTGCCTGCAGGAGAAATCTGCACAGCCCTTGACAAGGTACGTCTCTGGCTGCAGGGCCATGCAGCTGCACGTCCTGGAAGGGTCTCCTGCTGGGTCTTGTTTCTGGGAGGGCACTGGGCAATGCAGTAGGCTTTGGGAGTCCTGCTGGATGGCACTGCGAGGTGAGGCAGTCTGGCAGAAGCCCCTTGGAGTGCCCTAAGCCAGGTGCCCCTGGTCAGACAACAGCGGGGTGGCCCAGCCTCCTTCAGGCACTGCAGGGGATGCAGATGGGATACTGGGATACCTCAGCTTGCAGATATTCATGTCTGTCTGTGGGGTGTTCTTCTGGGCGGCCGGCTGTTCTCCAGCAGTATACAGCTCTCTCCTGGCATCCTTGTGTTATCCAGGTGCCCCAAGGAGAAGACACCTCCATGCTAAGGCCATGTCCGTGGTGCTGGATGGCTGCCTGTGGGCAGCTGGAGTGAGGCCTCTGCAGCCCTGGTTAAGAGGGAGGAGCTGAGATCCAGCTGAGACACCTGGAAACAATGTGAGAATTCTGTCCAGATGCACTGGGACTGCGGGTTCTCTGCTTTAAGCAGTCTCCACTTATTGGGAAACACAAGAGTGTGATTGTTGTCCTGAGCATAAGAATATTTGCCTTCCTCTACACTGCGGTTGGATGTGTTCTCTGCAACAACACTGCAAAGTTTATGGATTTCATAAGTGGACTGAACTCGAGTTTCCCCCGTGTTCCTGCTTCCAGCCTGCTTCACAGCAGGAAAGACTCCTCTGGAGCCCACAGCAGTCCCTGCTCCCAGTGCCACTCCTAGAGAGCATCAGCTGGGACTCAAGTCATGGAGCTGCAGAAAGGTTCTCCTGCAAAGAGAGAGGCTTGGGATGAGAGTACTCTAAGATCTGCAACACTTTTTCCTCAGAGAAGTCTGTTCTAAACTTTTTCTGCCTTCTCCTTTCAAGAGACAACTGTACCCAATGTCAGAAAATGGCCAACAGCAGCTCTGTGAGCAAGTTCCTCCTGCTGGCATTCGCAGACACGCGCGAGCTGCAGCTCCTGCACTTCGGGCTCTTCCTGGGCATCTACCTGGCTGCCCTCCTGGGCAACGGCCTCATCCTCACCGCCGTAGCCTGCGACCACCGCCTCCACACCCCCATGTACTTCTTCCTCCTCAACCTCGCCCTCCTCGACCTGGGCTGCATCTCCACCACTCTCCCCAAAGCCATGGCCAATGTCCTCTGGGACACCAGGGCCATCTCCTATCAGGGGTGTGCTGCACAGGTCTTTCTGTTTTTTATTTTTGATGTCAGCAGAATATTCCTTTCTCACCATCATGTCCTACGACCGCTACGTTGCCATCTGCAAGCCCCTGCACTACGGGAGCCTCGTGGGCAGCAGAGCTTGTGCCCAGATGGCAGCAGCTGCCTGGGGCAGTGGCTTTCTCCATGCTGTCCTGCACACGGCCACTACATTTTCCCTGCCCCTCTGCCAAGGCAATGCTGTGGACCAGTTCTTCTGTGAAATCCCCCAGATCCTCAAGCTCCCCTGCTCAGACGCCTACCTCAGGGAGGTTGGGGCACTTGTGTTCAGTTTTTCTTTAGCATTTGGGTGTTTTCTTTTCCTTGTGTTGTCCTATATTCAGATCTTCAGGGCGGTGCTGAGGATCCCCTCTGAGCAGGGCCGGCACAAAGCCTTTTCCACGTGCCTCCCTCACTTGGCCGTGGTCTCCCTGTTTGTCAGCACTGCCATGTTTGCCTACCTGAAGCCCCCCTCCATCTCCTCTCCATCCCTGGACCTGGTGGTGGCAGTTCTGTACTCGGTGGTGCCTCCAGTACTGAACCCCCTCATCTACAGCATGAGGAACCACGAGCTCAAGCATGCCCTGTTGAAACTGATGAAAACGTGTTTAAGGATCAGTGCATTGCCCCTCTAATTTTACATGTAACACGTTATGTCAATTATGACAGAAACAATATATCTTCTGTATTTTTGTTGTTGTTGTTGTTAATTAGTGCTACCGGATTTTCTTAGCTATTATCTTGCTCACGTTTCCCAATAAAATGTCATTATTTGTCCCTTTTCTATTTCTGTCTGTGTTGTGTTTACAGCTCACAGATTCTCTACACGAGGAGCCCGTCTCTCTGTGAACATAAACAAAGTGAAGGAGCCTGCACTGCCTTGCTTGTGTGACGTCCTTCCTGTGAGAGCTGCTCTGGCTCTGCAGGGGCAGTTCCATGTGCAGGGCTGCAGAGGAAAAGAGTCCCATCCCAGCAGCACGGCCAGGGAGCACCAGCGCTTGGGGCATGCCGAGCTGCTCTCTTGCCACTGCCCCCCTCTGGTGCTGAGCCCTGCTGGTGGGGTCAGGCCCGGCTGCTCCTGTAGCTTGGTGCCAGTGCTGCTGTGGGGCTGTGCTGGGACTGCAGGCAGGGACAGGCAGTGGGCACGGCAGTGGCACAGCCGGCCTGTGCTGCAGCACTTCCCTCCTAAGGGGGGATCTCCTCCAAGGTGGACTCACCACAGCTCAAGGGCTCAATCTGCTGTGAGCAGGCAGAGGAGAGCTCTGCAGCCCCAGGGCACGCAGCAGCCCCAGCCAAGGAGTCTGGCAAGTGATTTCACTGCAAGGTCCCTCCTGCCCTAGCACCTCCCAGAACTGGCACGGCACTGGCTCCTGTGTGTCAGAGAGGCTGGGAGCCCAGGAGGTGTGCCATGGGCTGGAAGGATCACAACCAGATCACTTCTACCTGGGCAGATTCTGGGCCAAAGAGGGGGTGTTTTGTAGGTGTGGTATTATGAGCTCAGTGGTGCCTCAGAAGCTCCAAGTCCAGTAGGAAACTAATGGCTGTTAAGTGGCCTGTGAGGTGACTTTTTTCTGAAGCAGCTGACAGGTCATCCCTTGACTCCTGGCTGGGATCTGTGCCTTTAGGCTCACATCTGTCAGGGTCCATGATAGGCCAGCAGAAGGCACCTGCTTTGCACACAGTTTGTGAGATCCTCTCTGCCTAAGTATTAGTAGGCCCTGTAGTGGAAGAGGTCTTGGACAGGGGTCGTCATGTCAGAGGTGTTGGCTTTTGCCTAAAGTCATCCTTCAGGACTGCTTTCAGGTCTCTACAAAGAAGCGGCCACTGCCTCCAAGATGCCAGGGACAAACTGAAGCATGCATGAGGGCCTGGGAGAAGTTACCCTGGATCCATAGCAGCCATTCTAGATCCAAAAGCTGGAGGCAGGAAGCACAATTTCAGGGTGGTGCAGAGCTGCTGGACACATTCTGCAGGGCGCTTCTACAGCCTTTGTGTCCTTCTCCGTGCTGGCTTGGGAGCTGCTTCTTTCTCAGGAGCAGAGTAGCCAACCGAGGTGAGACAGATACTCTGAGTTCATGAAAGCCATCAGAAAGCTGCCCCTAAGAAGATGACTGATATGGGGAAGTCAGGAGAAGCCTGCCCAGGAGAGATGTGAGATCTGGGGGAGGGAAGAGGAGCTTGGCCAGCAGAAGCTAATGATTTTGGAGAGGTAAGAATGCTCAGGTAATATCAATCTCACCATAAAGCTGACTTAAAGCAGACATGTGAGGCCCTTACCTTATTTTAACCTGTAACATTAATACCTAAATCTAAATGCCACTCCACACCCTGACAGGAATCCACTGCTCTAATTTTTGACCACAATATCCCTTGAAGCCAAAATAAGTCCATAACACCTTTCCCTTACCTTCACTCTATTGCTCACCCTGATCCCTGCCTTTAACACAAGCATTAAAATGCTCTATTTAACCCAAGTCTTCTTGCAGACCTGAACAAAATGCTAAAGCAAAGAGCTTGCACATACCCTAACCACAGACCTGACACCCCAAGCACAACACCAAACCCTCCCACTCAATATTTGCTTAAGCTCTCACCCGGAAATGTTCGCTGTAGTCCCTAATGCCATACATGAACAACTAACATCTAAACTCTGTCCTCCTGTACATCAACCTCCTCACCGTCAACCCCTCTCCTAAAACTTATTTTTAAGAACTTGTTCCCTTGGAGCAGGGCAAGAACTGTGAGGTTGCTCTGCAGCCACATGGCATTCAGAGATGGATGTGAGGGGCCATGGATCTGATCAGCTTGTGGGCCACAAGGAGGAGATGGGTGGGAATGTTCTGATGAGCTCAGCTCTGCCTCAGGATCTCCTGCCCCAGCAGGACGAATGTGACTGGGGCAGTGACTGGGAGGTCACTTCTGTCTCTGCAGCTGATAGGGCAGCAGCAGGAACGTGTCACGGAAAGGGCCTGTGAGGTCCCTTGTGTCTGGAGGTGGCAGGTCACCCTTGGCTTCTCCCTGGGATCGGCACTTTGGGGCTGACATCTGCCAGTGGCCCTGCTAGGCCAGCAGAAGGCCCCTGCTTGGCATGCTGCCTGTGGGATCCCCTCTGCCTCCATCCCCAGGAGGACCCAGACAGAAAGAAGGCCCGCACAGGGGTTGTCCTGTCCCTTCTGCTTGAGGCCAGGACTGGACAGCAGGAGGCACAAGGCTTGGCTGTGTCTAGCCAGGAAGCTGCAAGGCCAGCAGCAGGCCCAGGCCTTGGAAGATGCTGCTGAGGTGACTTCTGTCTGCTTGGCTGACAGGCCGCAAGGAGCCTGATGGGTTGGGATGCCTGCTTCAGGAGTGGTTTCCACCCTGTTGGAGCTTTCTTTGGTAGTAGGAAAGAGCAGGAGAGGAAAACTGCCACAGGGTGCACCTTGGAAGGGTGGCACTGGCAATGAGGAGGAAGAAATATCCAGGGGAACAACTGGTCTTGCTGCTAGAGCCTGAGGCAAAGAAGGCATTAAGTGCCTCAGCCTTTACCTCATCTCTTGACACCAGGTTTCACCCACACCCATTAAAGTATGATGATTCTCCTTAATCCTCCCTTATTAACATATTTATATAAACAAGTTTTTATTTTTATATTTTGCCTTTGACAAAAATCTGTCCCTCATATAGCCTGGTGTGGAGAGGACAGAGGCCTCTGACAAGGCTGAGAGTCCCAACAGGACCCAGGGATTTGTGTCCATGGCTCTGGCTGTTGTCTCTGCCACTGAGGCCTACGAGGAGACAGCTTATCGGTAAAGCACCAGGGCCTCATTGCCTCCTCGCCCCCACCCATGAACCAGGCAGGGCTCGTACCATTCCCCTGCACTTGGCCATGCACATCCCCATCTCCTCCTGCCCCAGGAAGAGCCCTGAGCAGTGTGTGAAGGGAAAGGATCTCCCTTCCCAAGGGGCCAAGGGTCAAGGCCTGGTCCTTTTGCTTGGTGAAACACATCCAGTTTTCCTACACATCAATGTCACCGTCACAGTGCCTTTGTCTCCTTGTCCTCACTGCCTCCAATGCTCTGCTCTAACGAGCTCCAAGGGAGGCTGTGTCAGTGCTGGCCCTCAGGGGGACACTGCAGGAAACTTGCCTCTGACTTGGACTTCTGGAGAGATGTCTTCAATTGTCTGTCAGTGCCTGAGGTTCGTGGGCTCCTCCCCAAAGCCCCCCGAGGGGGGATTGCAATGCCTTGGGCTGGGCGTCTGGTGCTGAGCTGGGCCGGGCTCCTGGGACAGAGAGAGCTCGTGGCAAGAGGGCCCTGGTGCAGAGAGACAGCTGTGCCCAGGAGCAGCTCCTGTGCACAGCGCAGCAGGGCTGGGGGCTCTGACCGCAGCTGGCACGGGGACAGGAGAGAAGGAGAGAGGGCTTGGAGGCAGTGAGGAGCGCAGCAACAGAGGGCAGCGTGTGGCAGGACAGATCTGCAGGCTCTTGGCACCGTGAGGCTCTGGCAGCAGGGCCATGCAGGTGAGGTTGCCAGAGGGGTCTTCTACAACTGGCACATCCGATGCCTGACAGCATCTGTTGGGATAGTTGTCTCTCTGTTTCTCCAGCAAAGTGTAGAAGAAGTTATAGAGAATGGCATAAGAGGAAATTTCCAGAGGAGGACTGAGGCTTAATTTATCTGAAAGGAAAATATTTTTTGGACTCTGTTCTTTCATATTCCTGCAGTGGAGGGGAATCTGAGTAAATCTGAGCACACAGCAGGTGGGATTGAACCTGTGAGCGTGTATGGGTAGGAGACGTGGGGACACAGAACCGGCTCCCAACAGGGACACGGTGGGCAGCAGGGACATGGGCAGGCGGTGAGAGGGAGCTGCTGCCAGAAATGCTGTGTGAGGGAGGGCTCAGGCACCTCCCTGCCAGCCCCTGCAGGGCAGGCGCCTTCCCTGGGACACCCCCTGCTCTCCTCTGCCACCAGCACAGCCTCTGCCCTCAAGCCCCCGCTGTCCCCAGCAGGAGCTGCCTCCTCTGCAGGCAGAGCTGCAGCACAGAAGGGTGTGCTGAGTGTCCGTCTGTCCCTCTCTGGCCTTGCCTCCCCTGGCAGCAGCACGCTGCCATTCCTCCTGGCTTCTCCACCTGGCCGTGCTGCTGCTGCTCTTGTTCCCAGGCTGCCTGGGGATGGGGGTTTCACGTGCCCATGGAGTGAGCCCTCGGGGTGCTTGGGGGAAGGGGAGTACGGGGACAGGGTGAGGGGTCTGGAGATGGGCACTTGGAGCCTGGATTCCTCTGCTCTCAGCAGCATCCAGGTTTTTTTGAGGTGCACTTCTGAGTGCAACTGCCCTGTAGATCAAAGAAACGCCAGCAGAGGGCAGCTGATTGCAGGACTGATGGACTTAGGGCCTTAAAACTCTAAAGGACTCTTGGCTGTAAGGGTACAGTCCCTTTGTCTCTGAGGATTCACAGGGTCTTACTTGGAGTGCAGGAGAGATGCCTGGACTTCTGACTTAAAAGTAGCCTTCACGTGTCTTGGGGCAGCTAGAATAAAAAATACAAAATGAAAATAAAAAATCCCAACAGCACTCCTCAGCAGTTGGTTTGAATATGAGCCAAACTGGGGCAAAAGTCTTTGGTATTAGGAGTAAAGTAAAGCTGAGATGACAGCAAATTCCTCTTTATGTCTGGCTGTAGGACAGGACTGTCTCTTTCATTGCCCACAGCAAAGTCTCCTGCTCCCATGGACACCCTAAGGCAGGACCAAGTACAACTCAGGAAAGGGACCTGCCATATGCCTCCCTGGATGTGGACAATCATTTGGGGAGATTTAAACGAGAAATGGTATGAGTTTCCCCCAGGTAAGTTGGTTTTACATTATTAGTGTCTTTCTATTCTTTGAGCAGAACCCAATGCCTCTAAACAGCAGATGTCCAACAGCAGTTCCATCACCGAGTTCCTCCTGCTGGCATTCGCAGACACGCGGGAGCTGCAGCTCCTGCACTTCGGGCTCTTCCTGGGCATCTACCTGGCTGCCCTCCTGGGCAACGGCCTCATCCTCACCGCCGTAGCCTGCGACCACCGCCTCCACACCCCCATGGACTTCTTCCTCCTCAACCTCGCCCTCCTCGACCTGGGCTGCATCTCCACCACTCTGCCCAAAGCCATGGCCAATGCCCTCTGGGACACCAGGGCCATCTCCTATCAGGGATGTGCTGCACAGGTCTTTTTCTTTCTCTTCTTTGTAGCAGCAGAATATTCCATTCTCACCATCATGGCCTACAACCGCTACGCTGCCATCTGCAAGCCCCTGCACTACGGGAGCCTCGTAGGCAGCAGAGCTTGTGCCCAGATGGCAGCAGCTGCCTGGGGCAGTGGCTTTCTCCATGCTGTCCTGCACACGGCCACTACATTTTCCCTGCCCCTCTGCCAAGGCAATGCTGTGGACCAGTTCTTCTGTGAGATCCCCCAGATCCTCAAGCTCTCCTGCTCAGATGCCTACCTCAGGGAAGTTGGGGCACTTGTGTTTAGTGTTTCTTTAGGATGTGGTTGTTTTCTTTTCATTGTGGTGTCCTATGTGCAGATCTTCAGGGCTGTGCTGAGGATGCCCTCTGAGCAGGGCCGGCACAAAGCCTTTTCCACGTGCCTCCCTCACCTGGCCGTGGTCTCTATGACTGTTAGCACTGGCTTGTTTGCCTACCTGAAGCCCCGCTCCATCTCTTGCCCATCCATGGAGCTGGTGGTGGTAGTTCTGTACTCGGTGGTGCCTCCAGCAGTGAACCCCCTCATCTACAGCATGAGGAACCAGGAGCTTAAAGATGCAGTGAGGAAACTATTTCTATACATTCTTCTTCATCATCAATAGTGACTTAATTACCGTGATTATTATCATACCATTTTTGTCATCATACTTATTATCAAAATATAATATTAGAAATTATCCTAAAAGGACTACCGGGTTATTTGGGAAAATGTGATAATGATTTCGTTAAGTCTATTTTTATTAATATTTTAACAACATTTTATATTGATAGAAATAATGTTATTCTTATCCTTCTACATAACAAGTTTTAAAATTATTTTTAACCAGTCATATAATCATAGAATCATTGCATGGCCTGGGCTGGAAAGGACCTCAAAGATCATCTAGTTCCAACCCCCCTACCATAGGCAGTGACACCTCCCAGGAGATCATGGTTGCTCAGGACTTCATCTAACTTGCTCTTGAAGACCTGCAGGGATGGGGCATCCAATACCTCTGTGGAAAACCTGTTCCAGTGCCTCACTATCCTCTGAGTGAAAAATTTCCTTCTAACCTCTAATAGAAATCTCCCCTTTTAATTTAAAACCATTCCCCCTTGTCCTGTCATTATCTACCTGAGTAGAGTCCTTCTCCATCCCTTTTATAAGGCTCTTTAAGTCTGCGACGACATCACCTTGGAGCTTTCTTTTCTGGTAGGCTGAACAGCCCCAACAGCCTTTCTTCATAGGAGAGGTGCTCCAGCCCCTTGATCATCTTTGTGGCCTCCCTTTGGACCCACTCTAACAGCCCACATCCTTCTTGTGCTGGGGGCTCCAGACCTGGATGCAGGACTCCAAGTGGGGCCTCTCAAGGGCAGAGCAGAGGGGGACAATCACCTGCCTCCACCTGCTGCCCTCTCCTCTTGATGCAGCCCAGGATGCACTTGGCCTTCTGGGCTGTATGTGCTCACTGCTGGCTCATGTTGAGCATTTCATCCAGCAGAACCCCCAAGTTCTCTGCAGGGCTGCTCTCAATGAGTTCTTCTCCCAGCCTATCCCCATGTTTGGGATTTCCCCGGCCCAGGTGCAGCACCTTGCACTTGAACTTTCTGAACGACTTCTTGACGCTCCTTAGGTTAACATGAGCCCATTTCTCAAACCTGTCCAGGTCCCCTTGGATGGCATCCCTTCCTCTGTTGCATCAACTACACCACTCAGCTTGGTGTCATGTGCACTCAGGGCCGCTGTCTATGTTGACGAAGATATTAAACAGTACTAGTCCGAGGATAGACCCCTGAGGGACACCACTCATCACCAGCCTCCACTTGGACATAGAGCCATTGACGACCACTCTCTGGGTATGACCTTCAAGCCAACTCCTTATCCACTCAATGGTCCACCCATCAAATGCGTCTCTCTCCAATTTGGAGACCAGGATGCCATTTCTGACCGTGTCAAAGGTCTTACAGAAGTCCAAGTAGATGACATCGGTCGGTCTTTGCTTGTCGTCTGATGTGGTCACTCCATTGTAGAAAGCCACCAGGCCTGTCCGGCATGACTTACCCTTTGGTGAAGCCATGCTGGCTCTCTTGGATCACCTCTTTCTCTTGCATGTGCCTGACACTGATTCCAGGAGGATCTTTTCCATGATCTTGCCAGGCATTGAGGTGAGGTTCACAGTTCTGGAGTTCCTTGGGTCCTCCTTTCTACCGTTAATCAAAAGGCGAGTGATGTTTTCCTTTTTCAGGTCACCAGGGACTTCACCCGACTGCCAGGACTCTTCAGATATGATGGAGAGAGGCTTGGCAACTACATCAGCCAGTTCCCTCAGGACCTGGGGTGCAAGTCATCAGGCCCCATAGACTTGTACGTGTTTAGTTTCATCAGGTGGTCTCGAACCTGCTCTTCACTTACAGCAGGTGGGACTTTGACCCCCAGCCTCCATCTCTGGGTTCAGGGAAATGAAAGACTTGGGAAGCCTGACTGGCAGTGAAGACTGAGGAGAAGACGTTGCTGAGTCCCTCAGCCTTATCCATGTCTGTCATTACCAGTTCACCCTTCTCACCCATCAGAGGGGGTACACTCTCCTTGCCCTTTCTTTTCTGAACCATGTATCTATAGAATCTCTTCCTTTTGTTCTTTGCATCCCCTCCCAAGCTCAGTTCCATCCATGCCTTGGATTTCCTTATCCCATCCCTGCACATCCGAAAAAAAACCATGCGTGAGGGCCTGGGAAAAGAAACCCTGGACCATAAAAGCCATTCTGGAAACAAAACTTGTAGGTAGGAAATGCAGTTTTGTGGAGGTGCAGAGCTGATGGGCACATTGTGCAGGATGACCTTTGTGCCCTTTTCCCTCCTGACTACAATGCCACTTCTGTCTCAAGACTAGAGTAGCCAAAAGAGGTGAGACAGATACTCTGGGATCAAGAATGTCATCAGAAAGCTGATCCCAATGAGATATGGGAGTTCAGCAGCAGCCTGGGCAAGAGAGATGTGAGATTTTGGGGTGGGAAGAAGAGCTTGGCCAGAAGAAAATTATGATTTTGTAGAGGTAAGAGGGGTCATGTAATGTAGATGCTGCAGTAACACTGACTTAAAGCAGTCATGTATGGCCCTTACCTTACTTGAACCAGGAATTTTAATCCCTAAACCTAAATGGTACTACAACACTCTCAAAGGAATCCGTTTTCTCGCTTGCTAACCCTGATCCCTTTCCTTAACACTAACATTAAAATGGTTTATTTAACCCTAGACTTCTTGGCAGACCTAAAAACCCTAAGCCTCAGAGCTTGTCCATACCTTAACCGCAGACCTGACACCACAAGGTGAGCACCAAAGACTCCCACTAAAACTTTGCTTCATCTCTAACCCAGAAAGTGAAAAACAGGTGCCTAGGGGGCTAGAGAGAGCTCAGCTCTACCTCAGGATCTCCTGCCCCAGCAGGAGGAATGTGACTGTGGCAGTGACTGTGAGATCACTTCCTCACTGTGATTTGTGCTATTAGAGTGTAGTTGTCAAACATGTTGTCCTTTAACCTGGCAAGTTGCTCAGCACCACACAGCAGTTAGCTCACACCAACCCCCCAAATGCTTATGTGTTGAGATAAGGGCAGTTTAATGGACCGAAAGGGAAGAGAAATAATAACAGTAGCTTTTATGATGATGATGATGATGATTATTATTATCATTGTTGTTGTTGTTTTATTATTATTATTATTATTGTTGTTGTTGTTGTTGTTATGTACAAAGCAAGTTATGCACAGTGCAATTGCTCATTACTTACTGATGTCCAGCCTGTCCCCAACTGGTAGAACATTGTGGTAACCACCTGCACCTGCTCTTGTTTGACCTTCAACAACTCCACAATCGGAAGGCTCCTCCCAGAGACTGGGCAAGGTAGATGTCCTGGTTCCAGTTAGGACAGAGTTAATTTTCCCTCCTAGTAGCTGGTAGGGTGCTCTGTTTTGAATTAGGATGAGAAGAGCGCTGATAACATGCTGATGTTTTAATTGTTGCAGAGCAGTGTTTACACCAGGCCAAGGACTTTTCAGCTTCTCGCTCTGTCCTGCCAGCGAGCAGGCTGGGGGTGCAGCAGGAGCTGGGAGGGGACAGACCCAGGACAGCTGACCCAAACTGGACAAAGGGGTATTCCATACCATCTGACGTCATGCTAAACAATATATAGGGGTGGCTGGCCGGGGTGGGGGGCCGGCTGCTCGGGGATAGGCTGGGCATCGGTCAGCGGGTGGTGAGCAATTGCATTGTGCATCACTTGTTTTCTTACACATTATTATTATTAATACTATTATCATTATCACTATTATTATTATTATTGTTATTATTATTTTCCTGCCTTAATAAACTGTCTTTATCTCAACTCACCGGCTTCACTTTCCCGTTTCTCTCCCCCATCCCAGAGAGGGAGGGGGGAGGGTGAGCGAACGGCTGTGTGGTGTTTAGCTGCCAGCCGGGTTAAACCACAACAGTCCTTTTGGCGCCCAACGTGGGGCTCGAAGGGTTGAGATATAGACAGATTTGACCAGAGTCTGCTAAACTAAAATTGGTATAAGTATTGGACCTGCTTAATAGTTGCTAGTCAAGATGTTGATTGCCTTAATCTCCGGTCTGCTGTGCCTGTTTTCCAAATTGAGTTTTATAGCACGTTACTTTCTGTATGTGCTCCCTGTTGCACTGTTTATCCTTTCCGGGCCCTGGTTTAAGATTGTTATGGTACTGTGCGGTGTAACAATGGCTTATGAAATGATGAAATATCTGGTCACGACTTTAACCTGGTATTTGTACTCAGCACTGACGTCGACTCTATACTTTGGAACCCATATCTCGGAAACTATTAGCAATTACACCTATTGCCTGTTTTCGTTAGGGAGCCAATCTGTGAAGGGGACAGGGGAAGACATGTTTCCCTACCTGTTCACTCTCCCTTTCTCCTTCACCACCCTCTTATCCCCCGAGCTAGTTACGGTGGGTCTCCGAGATGTTGAATATCCTTGGGATACTCAGACCAGCCTGCTCTTGTTGTTATGTCTCCTGAATACGCTTCAGGTTTTGTTGAGGGTTAAACAACTATTTAGGAATCTCATCCGGAGATCTGTCTTGAGGCGGGATAGTTGCGAGTGGCAGGGAGTGTGGGAGGATATGGGCAGGTTTCTAGAGCAGTGGTCACCTCCAGTGTTTTGGACATTCACCCCTGAACAACTGCAAAATGCTAAAAAGCTGGCAGAATGTTGAAAAAAAGGTGTCATGACTCTGGCAGTTCCAAAGTGACACAAATCACTGTAGCGTGCTGGGGTCTGGCTTGTGCCTATCGAGCTGCAATTGATGCTACTATCAACCTAGCTCCAGCTCCTGCAGCTGCTCCAGCTCCTGCAGCCACTCCAGCTCCTGCAGCCACTCCAGCTCCTGCATCCACTCCACTTCCAGCTCCTGCAACCGCTCCAGCTCCAGCTCCCGCAGCCACTCCAGCCCCTGCAGCAGCTCCAGCTCCTGCAGCTGCCCCCACTCCTGTGGCTGGGTCAGAGAAACGAGCTGTAGGAGTGCAAGCTGACCCCGCAGAGGGTATTCCAACCCCTGTGGCAGACCCTGTGACTGGGTCAGAGAAACGAGCTGTAGCAGTGCAAGTTGCCCCTGTAGACAAGGTGAAAAAATGGTATAGAGGCTCAGGTCGTTTACAACGCAAACAGTCTTCTGCTAAGTCTGGGCATAGTGAAGACGAGGCTGGGCCATCAAAGGTGCAGGAGGATGAAGATGAGGATGAGGATGTCGAAAAATCAGCAGCAACTACCCGGACTCTATACCAGCGTGAGTTCCGAGATGTGCGAAAAGATTTTGGTCTCTGTATAGGCGAGCAGCTTGTCACCTGGCTGCTCCGGTGCTGGGACACTGGAGCCAATTGTGTGGAATTAGAGGGCAAGGAAGCCAGGCGGCTGGGATCCCTTGCTAGGGACGCATGTATTGACAAAGCAATTGGAGATGGAGCACGATCTCGCAGCCTCTGGAGGCGTCTCCTGTCAGCTGTGCAGGAAAAGTATCCCTTCAAGGAAGAACTTGTATGTCTACCAGGCAAATGGACCACCATGGAGAAGGGAATTCAGTACCTGAGGGAATTGGCCGTACGGGAAGTAATTTATAAGGACCTAGACGATGCACAAACATCCGCAGATCCAGATGCAGTCCGGCGTACACGACCCATGTGGCGGAAGTTTGTACAGAGTGCACCATGATCATATGCCAGCTCATTGGCAATACTAACCTGGAAAGAGGAGGAGGAACCCACAGTGAATGAAGTGGCTAAAATACTCCGGCAGTACGAAGGAAATCTCTCCTCTTCCCTACAGGCCTGTGTCTTGGCTGTGGAGAAACTCTCTGAAGAGGTCCACCAACTTAAAGAGAATTTATCTTCCCCTCCACCTGAACGAGCCAGTGTCCACCAGCTAAAAGAGAATACTTTGGAGAAACTTTCTGAAAAGATCCACCAACTTAAAGAGAGATTATTTTCCTCCCCACCTGTACAAACCAGTGTCTCAGCTATTAGGGGTAAACGTTCATCTATGCAAGGAAGACAATATGGTGGGCACACACACCGCGCCACCCTGTGATACTACCTACGTGACCATGGAGAGGACATGAGAAAATGGGATGGAAAATCTCCCGCGACCCTAGAGACACGGGTACGTGAATTGCAAAAGAAAACAATTGGGAAAAAGGAGTTCTCTGAAAAGTTTGCTGCTCCAACTTCCAGCAGGCAGTCCTTTAAACACAGAAACGAAGATTCTGACCAGGACTAGAGGGGCCCTGCCTCCAGCCAGGGGGAGGAAAGGGACAATCGAGTTTATTGGGCTGTGTGGATTCGATGGCCTGGCACGTCAGACGCACAGAGGTATAAGGCTTTAGTAGACACCAGTGCACAATGTACTCTAATACCATCAAGCTATAAAGGGCCAGAGCCCGTCTGTATTTATGGTGTGACGGGGGGATCCCAGCAGTTAACTGTATTGGAGGCTGAGGTGAGTCTAACCGGGAATGAGTGGCAAAAGCACCGTATTGTGACTGGCCCGGATGCTCCGTGCATCCTTGGCATAGACTATCTTAGAAGAGGATATTTCAAGGACCCAAAAGGGTTCCGCTGGGCTTTTGGCATAGCTGCCTTAGAGACAGAGGACATTAAACAGTTGTCTACCTTGCCTGGTCTCTCAGAGGACCCTTCTGTTGTGGGGTTGCTGAGGGTTGAAGAACAGCAAGTGCCGATCGCTACCACAACTGTGCACCGGCGGCAATATCGCACCAACCGAGACTCCCTGAGTCCCATCCATAAGCTAATTCGTCAACTGGAGAGCCAAGGAGTGATCAGCAAGACTCATTCACCTTTTAATAGTCCCATATGGCCAGTGTGAAAGTCTAATGGTGAGTGGAGACTAACAGTGGACTATCGTGGCCTGAACGAAGTCACGCCACCACTGAGTGCTGCAGTGCCGGACATGCTAGAACTCCAGTATGAACTGGAATCAAAGGCAGCCTAGTGGTATGCCACAATTGATATCGCTAATGCATTTTTCTCCATCCCTCTAGCAGCACAGTGCAGGCCACAGTTTGCTTTCACTTGGAGGGGAGTCCAATATACTTGGAATCGGCTGCCCCAGGGGTGGAAACACAGCCCTACAATTTGCCATGGACTGATCCAGTCTGCGCTGGAGCAGGGGGAAGCTCCTGAACACCTGCAGTACATCGATGACATCATTGTGTGGTGTGACACTGCAGAGGAAGTTTTCGAGAAAGGGAAGAAATCAGTCCAAATCCTTCTGAAGGCCGGTTTTGCCATAAAACAGAATAAAGTTAAAGGACCTGCACGAGAGATCCAGGTTTTAGGAATAAAATGGCAAGATGGACGTCATCAAATCCCAATGGATGTGATCAACAAAATAACAGCTATGTCTCCACCAACTAGCAAAAAAGAAACACAAACTTTCCTAGGTGTCGTGGGGTTTTGGAGAATGCATATTCCAAATTACAGTCTGATTGTAAACCCGCTCTACCAAGTAACCCGTAAGAAGAATGCTTTTGAATGGGGCCCTGAGCAACGACAAGCCTTTGAACAAATTAAGCAGGAAATAGTTCATGCAGTAGCCCTCGGGCCAGTTCGAACAGGACCAGATGTAAAGAATGTGCTCTACACCGCAGCCGGGGAGAATGGTCCCACCTGGAGCCTCTGGCAGAAAGAACCTGGGGAAACTCGAGGTCGACCCCTGGGGTTTTGGAGTCGGGGATACAGAGGATCTGAGGCCCGCTATACTCCAACTGAAAAGGAGATATTGGCAGCATATGAAGGAGTTCGATCTGCTTCGGAAGTGGTCGGTACTGAAGCGCAGCTCCTCCTGGCACCCCGACTGCCGGTACTAGGCTGGATGTTCAAAGGAAGGGTCCCCTCTACACATCGTGCAACTGATGCTACATGGAGCAAGTGGGTTGCACTGATTACTCAGCGGGCTCGAATAGGAAACCCCAGTCGCCCAGGAACCTGGGAAGTGATTATGGACTGGCCAGAAGGCAAATAATTTGGGATATCATCAGAGGAGGAGGTGGTCCGTGCTGAAGAAGCCCCACTGTACAACAAGCTACCAGAAAATGAGAAGAAAAATGCCCTGTTCACTGATGGGTCCTGTCGTATTGTGGGAAAGCATCGGAGATGGAAAGCTGCTGTATGGAGTCCTACACGACGAGTTGCAGAAGCTGCTGAGGGAGAAGGTGAATCGAGTCAGTTTGCAGAAGTGAAAACCATTCAGGTGGCTTTAGATATTGCTGAACGAGAAAAGTGGCCAGTTCTCTATCTCTGTACTGATTCATGGATGGTAGCAAATGCCCTGTGAGGGTGGTTACAGCAATGGAAGCAGAACAACTGGCAGCACAGGGGCAAACCCATCTGGGCTGCTGCATTGTGGCAAGATATTGCTGCCCGGGTAGAGAACCTGGTTGTAAAGGTACGCCATGTAGATGCTCATGTGCCCAAGAATCGGGCTACTGAAGAACATCAAAACAACCAACAGGTGGATCAGGCTGCTAAGATTGAAGTGGCTCAGGGTGACCTGGACTGGCAACATAAAGGTGAATTATTTATAGCCCGATGGGCCCATGACACCTCAGGCCATCAAGGTAGAGATGCAACATACAGATGGGCTCGTGATCGAGGGGTGGACCTGACTATGGACACTATAGCACAGGTTATTCATGACTGTGAAACATGTGCTGCAATCAAGCAAGCCAAACGGTCAAAACCTCTTTGGTATGGAGGACGATGGCTGAAATATAAATATGGAGAGGCCTGGCAGATTGATTACATCACACTCCCTCAAACCCGCAACGGCAAGCGCCACGTACTTACAATGGTGGAAGCAACCACCGGATGGCTGGAAACATATCCTGTGCCCCATGCCACCGCCCGGAACACTATCCTGGGCCTTGAAAAGCAAGTCCTATGGCGACATGGCACCCCAGAGAGAATTGAGTCAGACAACGGGACTCATTTGCGAAACAACCTTATAGACACTTGGGCCAAAGAACATGGTATTGAGTGGGTGTATCACATCCCCTATCATGCACCAGCCTCTGGAAAAGTTGAATGATACAATGGACTGTTGAAGACTACACTGAAAGCAATGGGTGCTGGGACATTCAAAAATTGGGATACACATTTGTCAAAGGCCACCTGGTTAGTCAATACTAGGGGATCTGCCAACCGAGCTGGACCTGCCCAATCAAGCCTGTTACGCACTGTAGAAGGGGATAAAGTTCCTGTAGTGCACGTAAGAAACATGCTGGGTAAACCAGTCTGGGCTACTCCTGCCTCAGGAAAAGGCAAACCCATTCGTGGGATTGCTTTTGCTCAGGGACCTGGATGCACTTGGTGGGTAATGCAAAAGAATGGGGAGGTCCGGTGTGTACCTCAAGGGGATTTTATACTGGGTAAGAATAGCCCATGAGTTGAATTGTAGTATGTTAATTATTATATAATACTGTATGTCATCACTACCATCGTTGTTATATATCATAGATGAAAATGGTGATTAATTACAAGGTATTGGAAAGAGTGTAACCTGAGCATGACATAAATGGTATGGAATAAGGGGTGGATATCTGTCCTGGTTCCAGTTAGGAGAGAGTTAATTTTCCTCCTAGTAGCTGGTAGGGTGCTATGTTTTGGATTAGGATGAGAAGAGCGCTGATAACATGCTAATGTTTTAATTGTTGCAGAGCAGTGCTTACACCAGGCCAAGGACTTTTCAGCTTCTCGCTCTGTCCTGCCAGCGAGCAGGCTGGGGGTGCAGCAGGAGCTGGGAGGGGACAGACCCAGGACAGCTGACCCAAACTGGCCAAAGGGGTATTCCATACCATCTGACGTCATGCTAAACAATATATAGGGGTGGCTATCCGGGGTGGGGGGGCCGCCTGCTCAGGGATAGGCTGGGCATCGGTCAGTGGGTGGTGAGCAATTGCATTGTGCATCACTTGTTTTGTACGCATTATTATTAGTAATAGTATTATTATTATTATTGTTATTATTATATTCCTGCCTTAATAAACTGTCTTTATCTCAATCACAGGCTTCACTTTCCCGCTTCTCTCCCCCATCCGAGAGAGGGAGGGGGGAGGGTGAGCGAACGGCTGTGTGGTGTTTAGCTGCCGGCTGGGTTAAACCACAACAAGCATAATTTGGTGGAGGTGCAGAGCTGATGGGCACATTTTGGAGGATGCTACTAAAGACCTTTGTGCCCTTTTCCCTCCTAACAACAACGCCACTTCTGTCTCAAGAATAGAGTCGCCAACAGAGGTGAGACAGATACTCTGCGATCAAGAATGTCATCAGAAAGCTGATCCCAATAAGGTATGGGGAGGTCAGGAGCAGCCTGGACAAGAGAGATGTGAGATTTTGGGGTGGGAAGAAGAGCTTGGCCAGCAGAATCTTAATGTTTCGTAGAGCTAAGAGGGTTCATGTAATGTAGATGTTGCGGTAACACTGACTTAAAACAGTCATGTATGGCCCTTACATTACTTGAACCAGGACTTTTAATCCATAAACCTAAATACTACTACATCACTGTGACAGGAATCAGTTTTCTCTCTTGCTAACCCTAATGCCTTCCCTTAACACTAGCATTAAAATGCTCTCTTTAAACCTAGACTTCTTGGGAGACCTAAATAAAACCCTAAACCATAGAGCTTGTCCATGCCTTAACTACAGACCTGACACCAGAAGCAGAACACCGAACACTCCCACTAAAACTTTGTTACAACTCTAACCCAGAAAGTGAAAAACATGTACTGAGTGGGCGCTGTAGGTCAGCTATGACTCCCCTAGGTGAGCTCTGCCTCAGGATCTCCTGTCCCAGCAGGAGGAATGTGACTGGGGCAGTGACTGGGAGGTCACTTCTGTCTCTGCAGCTGATAGGGCAGCAGCAGGAACGTGTCACGCAAAGGGCCTGTGAGGTCCCTTGTGTCTGGAGGTGGCAGGTCACCCTTGGCTTCTCCCTGGGATCGGCACTTTGGGTCTGACATCTGCCAGTGGCCCTGCTAGGCCAGCAGAAGGCCCCTGCTTGGCATGCTGCCTGTGGGATCCCCTCTGCCTCCATCCCCAGGAGGACCCAGACAGAAAGAAGGCCTGCAGAGGGGTTGTCCTGTCCCTTCTGCTTGAGGCCAGGACTGGACAGCAGGAGGCACAAGGCTTGGCTGTGTCTAGCCAAGAAGCTGCAAGGCCAGCAGCAGGCCCAGGCCTTGGGAGATGCTGGTGAGGTGACTTCTGTCTGCTTGGCTGACAGGCCACAAGGAGCCTGATGGGTTGGGATGCCTGCTTCAGGAGTGGTTTCCACCCTGATGGAGCTTTCTTTGGTAGAAGGAAAGAGCAGGAGAGAAGAAAGTGCCACAAAGTGCACCTTGGAAGGTTGGCACTGGCCACAGGGAGGAAGAAATGTCCCTCAAAGTGTCGTGCTGTGGTGCTAGAGGTCACTCAAAGATCAGACCCTAGCTTTGTGTTTCAAGGAACAGCTGGTGAGGGTTGATGAGACATTGCTGAAATGATGGAAATGCCGGGATGAGAGCAAGGTGGTGAACAGAGGTGGGTGTCTGCAGATTTCAGGGAAATAGGGCAAAAGAAAGCCTGCAGAGGAGAAGGCAGAGGGTGCTGGCAGGAATGGAAGGCCCCAACAGCCCTGACGTTTTTGTCCCTTTGGCTAGAGCTTCTGAGGAGATGAGATAGAGTCATTGCAATGGGGCCTCACTGCTTCCTTGATACCCTGTGCAGGGGTGGGCAGGTGTTCTAATGAAGTTCTTCTCGTGGCATCACACTGTCCACCACATCATACAGACCCCAAGAAGAGCCCTGAGCCAGACGGGGGGGTGCAGGATCTCCCCTCCCAGTGGCTGGGGTCAGGCCTTGGCCCTTCTGCTTCACCAAAACCAACCAAGACTTTTCTCAGCACAGCGCTTTGCCTGTCTGGAATCATGGCCTCCAATGATCTGCCCTAACTAGTCCCTGGGGAGGCTTTGTTAGGAACAGCCCTCAGTGGGGCCCATTAATACTCCAAGTCACTTCAACTTTTCCTTCTGACTTTACTTTCTCAAGCAGTTGCATCATTCTCCTCTCAGTACCCAGGTTTCATTGACTCAGCACTAAAATACACCGTGGAACTCATTAAAACACATAATCTCCTAAGGAGCCATATCTCTCCCATAGTTTTCTTCATGTCTTCAAGACTTGTTCAGCTAATTGGAGAGCTTTCATGGTGTAGTTAAGGAGGAAGATTTCAAAGAGCATCTAATAGAAATCTTTCCTCATTTTAAAGGCTGAACTATGTTGCATTTCAGTTTGGAGCATCATTTTCCTATAGATATTGGTCAAGGGATACAGCCCTGCTTAGGCTGGAAGAGCAGGGTTTTTCCTATTTAAAAGCAAGCAGCAGGAAATCGTGCTGCAATTTTCAAAAAAAAAAAAAAAGTTCAAGTTCCTCATTGTTTTGCCTCCAGTGAAGTTTACCTTCCAAAAGGATGACTGTACATGATCTGTTTTGCACTGATTAATAGGAAATTTAGAATAATTGTGTTAATATTAATCCATATCATAGTAATTCAATGATAAATGATGAGTTTCTTGCTAAGGAAACCATTAGACAGAGTGCTGAGAGATGGGCGAGCTGGAACTCACTGAAACTCAAAGCAGCAACTGGGTTGGTGAGAGCGGTCTGAATGATCAAAGAGTAAGGGGAGGGCAAAGCAGGAGAACCATGGGAAGTGCATAGGTCCAGACAGGCAGCTGGAAAGGGGACATTCAGAAGGGTCTATGTAATCAAGTCAGGTTTTGTGCCTGGAAGATGAGGGAGTACACCATGGTAGACAAAGCGATGACAATGCAAGCACAGGTGAACACCAGTATTTCTTCTCCTGCGATGAATATAAATCCTGAAAATTAACGTTTCTTCATGATAGAAATTATCATTCATGTGAGGCATTTAACGGAAGGGATTGAATCATTTGAGCTGATGAGTTGTTGCTTTATTAGTTAAGTACTAAAAAAAATTACTGGGTATTGAGGCAGAGCTTTGCTGTCTGACAATAAGCATAACCAGGGAAAACCTCCTGTGGCCCCGTTGTGTTTGAGGCACTTCCCTGGATGGGCAGATGTCAGAAAAGACCTACAGGAGACCGGAGCCCTTTGGGAAAATGAGGTGGAGCCAGGTGGAGTTCCCAGGGCACCTCCTCTGCCAGCAGTGCTCTTTCTCCTTGAAACTGCAGCCCAGCCCAGCACAGGAAACTCCTTCAAAGACAAACCCCTTCTTCAGTGGGTTCCTGGGACTGCTCTAGATTTGAAATGGCCGTTGGAAACCCATGATATTCTTATTCCTACTTTACCCATGATACCCCATATTCCTACAAGACACTTGAAAACTCATTTACATTCCTGGGTCATCTCTAGCAAATTCTGGCTGAAAAACTCAAGTATATCATGCTTCAAATGGCTGAGCCAGAACCCATCAGCTTGTCTCACTTCGGAAATGGTCCCCGTCCAGCTAAGGTTTTGAAAGTGAAAAATGTGACATGACCCGCCAGGTCAATGCGCAGAGTAAGGGAAAGTCACACATATTGTGCTGGAGTAGCAGAAGGCAAAAGGCACTGCACTGTGCCTCAGAGTAATCAAGGAGACCTAATCCAGTTCATCTGTGAGAAAAGCAGTGTGAAGGACATTGAGTTGTGTCCTGACATAAAGAAGGATGTACATCACTGGTGAAGGAGCTGTCTTTTTGTGCCAGCACCAATGCAAATTATACGAGAACTACATCATATAAAGGTAACTTGTCCCACCCTGGCCATGTCACCCCACGGGGCAGGGGAGGGACCTTTTTCACTTTCAGCCTCTTTTTCAGAGAGGCTTTGCCCTCTCCCTGCGCACCACAGGGCAGAGCCTGGCCCTGGACGCTCCATGAGCGCCGTGCAGGTTGTGGCAGGCTGCGGTGAGGGGATGAATGCCCTGGGCCCCCTTCCTGCTCTGCCCAGGCCAGCAAGGGCCCCGAGCGGCCTCGTGTCCCCTGCCCCTGCAGCTCGGGGCTCCCTTCCCCAGCCCTGGCTCTGCAGCACCAAGCCCTGCTGGGAGCCCTCCCCTGCATGCTGCCACCGCTCCCTGACGCTGCTGGTGCCCTCTGCCGGGCACTGCCCAGCCCAGCCCAGCCCCTGCCCACCCCTCCCCACCTCCCGGACCTCTCCCCAGCCCAGCAGCGCAGGCTGGGCTGGCCCCAGGCCAGTGCCCACCGCAGGCTGCTGCAGGGCTCTGGGCACGGCCAGCACAGCCCCAGCCCCTCGCAAGGCACCGCAGCTGCTGGCACAAAGGCGGCTCTGGGCCTCCCCAGCAGCCCCCGCGCTGGGGCCAGCCACGGCTCAGGAGATGGAGGGCCGTGAAGCTGCAGGAGCCCTGCTCTCCTGCCTGGGACATCCCCAGCACAGAGTGCCTGTGCCCCGCACGGCTAGCCCCGCTCCCCAGGCCAGCACAAGAGGCCTGGCGCAGGCACACAGCAGCTCCAGATTCCTCTCCAGGATGCCATTTGCCAGCAGACCCAGCACCACTGGGACAGTCCCAAGCAGATAATTCAAGGGCCAGTTCTTGTTTGCTGGGCCATAGGCAAGCAAGAAAGGAGTTCCTGGTCCAGCCCTTGGTCCTTCACTGATCATGCTGGGGTTCTGATCCATTGTGAGGCCCAGAAAAGCAAGAGGTCTGTTCAGGAAGCAGCTCCTTGGGTGTATTCCTGAAAGCAGGTTTGCAAGAGGCGTGCAGAGACATTGAAGAGATGCCAGTGTAGAGATAACAGGACTGTCACCAACATACATGAGATCTCAGGGCTTATCCAAATACAAGAAGCACAATGTGGAAGCAAAAGAGAGCAGCAGTGGAAAGGCCACGTCCTGCTGCTGGCCATGGCCATGGCTCCAGGGAAGCAGCAGCCCCGACCCGAAGGCAGCAGAGAGGCAGAGCCCAGCGGGCAGTGAGGGGCAGCCGCGAGGGCCAGCGGGGCTGCTCCTCCCTGTGGCAGCTGGGCTCTGGGCCCTGAGCCCCTCCTGCGTGCTGGGGATGCTCCCCCAGCTCCAGAAAAGATGGGAAGGGTTGGAAGGTGAGACCAATGAATTTCTGCTCGACTCTGTTTTGTCTTTATCTAAACGGGAATCCCATTTCCACAAGTACATGAGATACTTGGTTCAAAACTAAAATACAATGATAAACACACAGGATACTAAATAGATCATTACTGAATGAAAATCACAAGGTTCAGAAAACAGTAAAGTAAGTAAGTAAGTAAGTAAAGTAAGGCTGTTCTAACACTTATTCAGAAAAGAAAAAATAAATAAATAAAGTGTCCTGTTAGGACTTTGCGCCCATTATTAATGATGAAGAAACATGTATCCAAAGAGTTTCCTCAATGCATCCTTGAGCTCCTTGTTTCTCTGCTGTAGATGAGGGGGTTCATGGCAGCAGGAACCACCGAGTACAGAACTGCCACAACCAGGTCCAGGGATGTGGAGGACATGGTGGGGGGCTTCAGGTAGGCAAACATGCCAGTACTGATAAATAGGGAGACCACGGCCAGGTGAGGGAGGCACGTGGAAAAGGCTTTGTGCCGGCCCTGCTCAGAGGGCATCCTCAGCACTGCCCTGAAGATCTGCACATAGGACAGCACAATAAAAACAAAACAGCCAAATGCTAAACAGACACTAGCTACATTAAGCCCAACCTCCCTGAGGAATGACTCGGAACAGGAGAGCTTGAGGATTTGAGGGATTTCACAGAAGAACTGATCAAGCTCATTACCTTGGCAGAGGGGCAGGGAAAATGTAGTGGCCGTGTGCAGGACAGCATTGAGAAAGCCACTGCCCCAGGCAGCTGCTGCCATCTGGGCACAAGCTCTGCTGCCCACGAGGCTCCCGTAGTGCAGGGGCTTGCAGATGGCAACGTAGCGGTCATAGGACATGACAGTGAGAACTGAATATTCTGCTGATATGAAGAAGAGAAAGAAAAAGACCTGTGCAGCACACCCTTGGTAGGAGATGGTCCTGGTGTCCCAGAGGGCATTGGCCATGGCTTTGGGGAGAGTGGTGGAGATGCAGCCCAGGTCGAGGAGGGCGAGGTTGAGGAGGAAGAAGTACATGGGGGTGTGGAGGCGGTGGTCGCAGGCTACGGCGGTGAGGATGAGGCCGTTGCCCAGGAGGGCAGCCAGGTAGATGCCCAGGAAGAGCCCGAAGTGCAGGAGCTGCAGCTCCCGCATGTCTGCGAATGCCAGCAGGAGGAACTCGCTCACAGAGCTGGTGTTGGGCATTTACTGGCTTTGGTCATGGCACTGCCAAATGACAAAAAAAAAAAAAAAAAAGACTGTTATGAGTAAAGTCTGTGAGTATAATTCAGTTAATTCCCAATTAAAGCCTTACATTCCCTGTTTCCAAGAGGACCTCTGTCTGTCTCCCTGTCTGGAGCCCTGCTCTGTGCTTGCTGAGTGTCCTGTACACTGCAGCTGCCTCTGCCCAGCAGCTCCCAATGAGCCTGCTCTGCTCCATTGGAGGTCCCAAGAGGGCAGGTTCCTGGGAAGGGGCTCCCTCGGTTGAGTGAGGGGTGTTTGGCTGTGTGACTCCATGTGCGTCTTCCCTGTCCAACACCCAGGAGACAAAAGCAGCAGGTGGATCGTGCGTGTCTGGCCGGAGAGAGCAGGGAGCATCTCCTCCTGCCTCACCCTCTGTGCACAGCACTCCCTGTCAGAATCAGGCACCAGCAGCTGCCACGCTGGGCAAGGCAGAGAAGCAGGCATGGGCAGGCAGGGCGGACCCAACGCGGTGCCGAGGCTGCGGTGTCGGTGAGGTAGAGCCTGTCCTCACACCCCTGTGCCATCTGCCCGGCACAGCCAGCAGAGGGAAAAGAGCTCTGGAGTGCAAGAAGCGTTGGGAATGTGCTCCTTGTCGTATGGTAGGAATTTGGGGATAGGATTAATTGTCTCGGTTCATTGAAACAGGAATTTCCATCATCTGTGCAATCCCTACAACTCTGTTAACACAGAGCCTACCCAAGTATTAGAGAAGGAAAATGCAGGCAGAGACTGCAGAAAGTGCCTTCTCTTCGCAGGCAGCCCCTGCCCTCTGCTTGCTCTGCCCAGGGATGCCCTGCAGCACCTTCTCCTCCACACTGCACAAGCCATGAGAGATATCCTGGCAGCTCCTGGCAAGGCAGAGATGTCCTGGACCCAGGAGCCCATTCCAGGAGCCTCCCTTGCACTGTCCTGCAGCCAGAGACTTACCGTGTGCAGGGCTGTGAAGGTTTCTCCTGCACTGAGCTCTCCTCTGCCCGCACCCTCCAGGCTGCCTGGAATCCCTTTCTGCCTGGGTGCCTGCGGTCAGAGCCCCCAGCCCTGCTGCGCTGTGCACAGGAGCTGCTCCTGGGCAGAGCTGTCTCTCTGCACCACGGCCCTCTTGCCACGAGCTCTCTCTGTCCCAGGAGCCCGGCCCAGCTCAGCACCACATGCCCAGCCCAAGGCATTGGAATCCCCCCTCGGGGGGCTTTGCTGAGGAGCCCACGAACCTCAGGCACTGAGAGACAATTGAAGCCATCTCTCAACAAGTCCAAGTCAGAGGCAAGTTTCCTGCAGTGTCCCCCTGAGGGCCAGCACTGACACAGCCTCCCTTGGAGCTCGTTAGAGCAGAGCATTGGAGGCAGTGAGGACAAGGAGACAAAGGCAGTGTGAAGGTGACCCTGATGTCCCTTTTGCAAACTGGGTGAGTTTCACCAAGCACAAGGGTCAGGCCTTGACCCCTGGAACCCTGGAAGAGAGACCTGTTCCTCTCACACCTTGCTCAGGGCTCTTTGTGGGGCAGGAGGAGATGGGGATGTGCATGGCCAAGTGCAGGAGAAGGGTACGAGCCCTGCCTGGTTCATGGGTGGGGGCGAGGAGGCAATGAGGCCCTGGTGCTTTACCGATAAGCTGTCTCCTCCTAGGCCTCAGTGGCAGAGACAACAGCCAGAGCCATGGACACAAAGCCCTGGGTCCTGTTGGGACTCTCAGCCTTGCCACAGCCCTTGCTGCTCTCCACACGAGGCTGTCCTAGGGACTTCCAGACCTGTACCTGTTTCCTTGCTGGCTGCAGACCCTTGTCCGTGTGGTATCTCACAGGATCTGAGCTGAGTCTGATAACTCACATCTTCTTGGTGGCCATGCTCCTCGTAAGGCAGCTCTGTAGGGAGCTGGCCTGGTTCCTGGGGAGCAGCACCACTGCTCGTATGGCATCCCGCATGGTGCCCAGGCCCTCCTCCTCCTGGGCACTGCTCACTCAGCTTGTCCCAGTCTGCCCTGATGTGTGGGGTTATTGTTCTTCTGGTGCAGGACTGGGCTCTTCTCCTTGTAAATGCCACAATGTTTCCGTAGGCAACATCCTGCAGTTTCTCAGGGTTCTCCCACATGGATGCTGCAGTCTGTCAGCTGTTAACATCTGCAGGCAGACAGTTCAACCTTCGTGTGATTGTGCTTTCTCTGACAAGACAGCGGCATGAGGAGCTGCAGGAAGGTTTGGATAACACAGGAGTAACCAGCTGAATGGAATCGCAGCACAGAGTCACAGAAGGGCAGGGGATGGAAGGCTGCCAGGTTCCACCTCCTCTGTGCTTCCTTCTCATGCATGCTGTCAGTTTGTCTGGAGCTGTGTCCGGAATGTTATGGGGCTGTGCAGGTCAAAGTTAGAAGGGCCAAAGCGCTGGTAGAGCTCAATCTGTGTATTACTGTCAAAGACAATAAAAACCGTTTATATAAACACTTTAATAAAGGAGGATTAAGAAGACTCATCATCCTTTAATGGATGTGGGGGTAAACCTGGTGACAAGAGATGAGGTAAAGGCTGAGGCACTTAATGTCTTCTTTGCCTCAGGCTCTAGCAGCAAGACCAGATGTTCCCGTGGACTTTTCCTCCTCCTCATGGTGAGTGCCAACATTCCAAAGTGAATTCTGTGGCACTTTTTTCTCTCCTGCTCTTTCCTACTACCAAGGAAAGCTCCATCAGGGTGGAAACCACTCCTGAAGCAGGCATCCCAACTCATCAGGCTCCTTGCGGCCTGTCAGCCAAACAGACAGAAGTCACCTCACCAGCATCTTCCAAGGCCTGGGCCTGCTGCTGGCCTTGCAGCTTCTTGGCTAGACACAGCCAAGCCTTGTGCCTCCTGCTGTCCAGTCGTGGACTCAAGCAGAAGGGACAGGACAACCCCTGTGCGGGCCTTCTTTGTGTCTGGGTCCTCCTGGGGATGGAGGCAGAGGGGATCCCACAGGCAGCATGCCAAGCAGGGGCCTTCTGCTGGCCTAGCAGGGCCACTGGCAGATGTCAGCCCCAAAGTGCAGACCCCAGGGAGAAGCCAAGGCTGACCTGCCACCTCCAGACACAAGGGACCTCACAGTCCCTTTGCGTGACACGTTCCTGCTGCTGCCCTATCAGCTGCAGAGACAGAAGTGACCTCCCAGTCACTGCCCCAGCCACATTCCTCCTGCTGGGGCAGGAGATCCTGAGGCAGAGCTGACCTAGGGGAGACGCAGCTGACATAGAGAGCCCCCTCGGTACCTGTTTTTCACTTTCTCGGTTAGAGATTAAGCAAAGTTTTAGTGGGTGTTTTTGGATTTCTGTTTGTGGAGTCAGGTCTCTGGTTAGGGTATGGGCATGCACTATGGTTAACGGTTTTGCTTAGGTTTCTCAAAAAGTCTGGGTTTAAATAGAGCGTTTCAATGTTAGTGTTAAGGGCAGTGATTAGGGTGAGCAAGAAAGGAAAGGTAAGGGAAAGGGGCTATGGGCAGAGTTTTCCTAAAAGTGATACTTTGAGTTCTGAATTAGAGTAGTGGATTCCTGTCAGGGTGGTGGACTAATGTTTATGTTGAGGGATTACTGTTACTGTTGAAAATAGTGTAAGGGACACAGAAGACTGTTTGAAGTCAGTGTTACAGCATCAACATTACATGAACCCTCTAACCTCTAGAAAGGAAGCTTCCAAGCTCCTCTTCCCTTCCTCCTCCCACCCCCAAATCTCACATATCTCCTTGCCAGGCTACTCCTGACATCCCCATATCAGTCATCTAACTGGGATCAGCTATCTGATGCCTTTCATGATCTCAGAGTACCTGTCTCACCTCTGTTGGTTACTCTATCCTGTAGTATTAGAGTACACTATACACTCTGTTGGCTATTCTAGTCTGTTACTAACAAAGCCTCCCCAGGGACTTGTTAGGGCAGCTAACTGGAGGCCGTGATTACAGACAGGCAAAGCGCTGTGCTGAGAAAAGTCTTGGTTGGTTTTGGTGAAGCAGAAGGGCCAAGACCTGACCCTAGCCACTGGAGGACAGATCCTGCACCCCCATGTCTCACTCAGGGCTCTTCCTGGGGTCTGTGGGGTAGGGGACGATGCCCATAAGATCATGTGAAGGACAATGGTATGAAACCTCCCAGTGTTTGCACATGGTTGAAAGGAAAATACATGGTCCCAGTGCCATGAGTATAACACATCTCCTCATAAGCCATGGCTGCGGAGACAAAGATGTCAGTGCTGCTGCGGCCTTCCATTCTTGTCAGAGCCCTCTGCCTTCTCCTCTGCAGGCTTTCCTGTGCTGTCCCACACCTCTCTGAAGGCTGCAGACAGCCACTTCTCTTCCCCACCTGGCTCTCACTCTGGTATTGCCAGGATTTCACTGGTGCCTCTCCACTCTCCCCAGCTGTTCCTTCAAACACAAGGGCATGGGCTGATCCAAACTCCCTCTGGGTGACCTCTGGACCCACAGAACCACTGCCAGTGCCTCACCTCCAAGTCAAGAATTTCATCTGACTATCTACTCTAAATCTACCCTCTTCAAGTTTAAAACCATTCCCCTTGTCCTATCATAGAAATCATAGAAATCATAGAAACACAAAGTTGGAAAGGATCATTTAGTCCAACCATCCTATCACTACTACTACCCACTAAGCTACTAAGTCAGATACCGTAGCACCTTGTCCTGGTGCTTCTTGAACACTGCGAGGGGCAGTGGGTGACTCCACCACCTCCCTGGGCAGACCATTCCAGTGCCTGACTACTCTTTGAAAGAAGAAGTCTTTCGTGACATCTAATCTAAATCTCCCCATGCGCAACCTGTGGCCATTTCCTTGAGTCCTATCGTTAGTTATCTGAGAGACGAGGCTGACCCCCGCCTCACCACAACATCTCTTCAGGTAGTTGTAGAGTGCAATAAAGTCTCCCCTGAGCCTCTTCTCCACACTAAACAATCCCAGCCACTCTTCATAAGACTTGTGCTCCAGACCCCTCACCAGTTTGGTTGCCCTTCTCTGGACACACTCCAGGGCCTCGATGTCCTTCTCATAGTGAGGGGCCCAAAACCGAGCACGGTACTCGAGGTGCGGCCTCACCAGAGCATAGTACAGGGGGACAATCACCTCCCTGCTCCTGCTGGCCGCGCTGTTTCTTATACAAGCCAGGTTGCCGTTGGCCTTCTTGGCCACCTGGGCACACGGCTGGCTCATGTTCAGCCGAGCATCAATCAACATTCCCAGGTCCCTTTCCTTTTCACAGTCTTCTAGTCACTCTGCCCCAAGCCTATAGCGTTGCATGGAGTTATTGCGGCCAAATTGCAGGACCCTGCACTTGGCCTTGTTGAACTTCATCCCATTCACCTCAGCCCAGCAATCCAGCCTATCCAGATCCCTCTGAAGAATTCTAAAGAATTTCTTCCATATATCTAATTTAAACCTACCCTCTTTTAGTTTAAGGTCATTACTCCTTGTCCTATCACTACACTCCCTGACAAAGACTGTCTCCCCAGCTTTCCTGCAGGCCTTCTTGAAGTACTGCAAGGTTGTTCTAAGGTTTCTCCAGTGCTTTGTCTTCTCCAGGATGAGCAGTACCAGCTTGCTCAGCATGCCTTCACAGCAGACGTGCTCCAGCCTCTTGACCATCTCTGTGGCCCTCCTCTGGACCTGTTCAAATAATTCCATGTACTCGAACTGCCGCGTTAAGCCACAGCAGTCTTTTTGGCACGCAGAGTGGGGCACGAAGGGTTGAGATAATGACAGATCTTACCAGAGAGTGCTAAAATTAAATTGTTATAAGCACTAGACCAGTTTAGTAGGTGCTGATCACAATGTCGACGTTTTGGATCTCAGGTCTGTTGTGCTTGCTTTCAGAAATGTGTTGTATAGCACATTACTTACTGCATGTGTTCCCGTTGTGCTGTTTATCATTTCTGGGGCTGGTTTAAAGTTATTTTGCTATGTTGTGTAACACTGGCTTATGATTCTATAAAATGTCTGGTCATGTGACAAATGTGTTATTTTACTGAGCATTGCCACCACCTCCATACCTCAGGAACCATCACTCAGAAACTTAAGAATTACACTCTTGACCTTTTTGCTTTAGGGAGCCAATCTAGGGGGAAAAAAGGGAGGGACACTTCTCCACTTATTCAGTCCCCCTTTTTCCTTCACCTCCCCCTTCTCCTCCAGGCTAATTACACTCGCTCTACAAAGCTTAGAATATCCTTGGGATGCTCCTATTGTGATGTCTCTGGAATGTGTTTCAACTTCCGTTTAAGGATACACAACTATTTAAGAATGCCCTCCAGAGACCTGCCCCAAGGCAGGAGAGTTAGGAGAGGCAGGGAGAGTGGGAGGATAAGGGCAGGCACCTAGAGCAGTGGGCACCTCCAGGGCTTTGGAACTTCTCCCTGAGCACCTACAGAATCCTTAAAAACTGTAGAAGTGCTTGAAAAGGAGGTGTTATCACCTTGGCAATTCCAAAGGGACACAAATCACTGGAATGTGCTGGGACTTGGTCTGTGCTTACTGAGCCTCAGTCAGTGCCACTCCAACCCCTGTGACAGGCCCTGCAGCTACTCCAACACCTCTGACATGTCCTGCAGCCGCTCCAGCCCCTGGGACAGGCCCCAGGTCTAGTCTGGGGACTAGACCAGACCCCCCAGGTCTGGTCTTACTAGGCCACAGCACCAACCTGTGCCAGTATCCGTTGCTTCTATATGCAGGAGAAAACAATGGGTGTGAAAATCAGGCTCCTTAGAATGGAAAAGAACTACTACCCAGAAAAGAAAGGAGGAAGAAGAATGTTGATCTATGAAACCTTGACACAGACTTCCCCACGAGGGGGTACTTCAAAGATCCAAAAGGTTACAGGTGGGGTTTTGGGATAGCTGCCTTGGAGACGGAGGATATTAAAGAGTTGTCTACCTTGCCCAGTCTCTGGGAGGAGCCTTCCGTTTGTGGAACTGTTGAAGGTCAAAGAAGAGCAGGTGCAGGTAGGTTACCACAATGTTCTACCATTTGGGGATGGGCTGGACAACAGTAAGTAATGAGTAATTGCACTGTGCACAGCTTGCTTTGTACATAACAATAATAATAATAACAATAACAACAACAACAACAATAATAACAATCAACGTCATAATCATCATCATCATAAAAGCTACTGTTATTATTATTTCTCTTCCCTTTCGGTCCGTTAAACTGCCCTTATCTCAACATATAAGCATTTGGGGGGTTGGTGTGAGCTAACTGCTGTGTGGTGCTGAGCTACTTGCCAGATTAAAGGACAACATGTTTGACAACCACACTCTAATAGCACAAATCGCACTTGTAAAATTCATCTCTCCTGTGTACAGAGAAGGGCAGTCGGTGATGATTTCAGTCTGCTTCAAGCACCACACCCCCTGAGATGGGCCTAAATTTAAACCAACCCCTGTGACAGGCCCTAGAGACACTCCAAAAACTGCTATAGGCCCTGCAGCCACTCCAACTCCTCTGAAAGGCCCTGCAGCCAGGACAACTCCTGTGATGGGCCCTGCAGCCACTCCAGCCCCTGAAATGGGCCCCATGGCTGGGCCAGAGAACCAGCCTGTGCCACTATTGGTTGCCTCTTTATGCAAGAGAAAACAATGGGTGTGGAAGTCAGTTTTTCTTTAGAAAGGAAAGAAACTCCTACCCAGACAAGAAAGGAGGAAGAAGAAGATAAGGCAGGTTTCACCAAAGAAGGGCCACCATGGAAGCAGGAGGACAAAGAAGAAGAAATCACCTAAACATCAGAAACCACGTGATCCCTTTCCCAGGGTAAGCTATGAGATAAGGGAAAAGATTTCGGCCATCATCTTGGTGAGCACATTGTCACCTGGCTGCCCCAGTGCTGGGAGAACAGGGCCAATAGCCTGGAATTAGAGGGCAGGGAAGCCAAGCAGCTGGGATCCCCCTCTAGAGAAGGAGTGATTGACAAAGCCATTGGAAAAGGGCACAAGGAATTTAATCCTGTCAGGCGTCAAGGAAAGGTCTCCCTTCAAGAAAGATCTTGTATGTCAACCAGGAAAGTGGACCAACATGGAGAGGGGTATCCGGTACCTGAGGGAATTAGCCATGCTGAAGGTGATTGATAGTGACCTAGACAACAAACAGCTGTCCAAAGTTCCAGATGAAGTCGAGTGCCCATGACCCATGTGGCAGAAGTTTGTACAGAGCGCACCATCACCATATGCCAGCTCATTGGCAGTTATGACCTGGAAAGACCAAGAGGAACCCACATGGATGAGTCGGATGTAGTTGGATGTAGCCAACTACAGCATTACAATGAAAGTCTCTCTTCTTCCCTATGGGCCCGCATCTCGTCTTGAGAGAAATTTTCTCACGAGATGCTAGAACTACAAGAGATACATCTTCCTCCCCACCTGCATGAACCAATAGCTCAGCTATCAGGTGTAAGCATCCCTCTGCTCAAGAAAGTTAATGTAGTGCGTGCATACTATGTGCCACCCTGTGGTTTTAACTGTGTGACCACGGAAAGACCATGAGAAAACGGGATGCAAAAATCTGTCCTACCTCCACCCTAGAGGCAGGGATACATGAAGCGCAAGGAAAAGCATTCACAAAAAGTGGTTCTTCTGAGAAAATTACTGCTCCAGTTTCTATCAGACAGTCCTCCAAACAGAGTAATGAATACTATGAGCAGGACTAGAGGGGCCCAGCCTCCATCCAGGGGGAGGAAGGGGACAATCGCGTGTATTGGACTCTGAGGAGTATTGGCCTGGCACATCAAACCCAAGAGTTAACTGTACTGGAGGCTGAAGTGAGCCTAACTGGGAAGGAGTGGCAAAAGCGACCCATTGGGACTGGCCTGGAGGCTCTGTGCAACCTTAACACAGACTACTTCAGGAGGGGGTACTTCAAAGATCCACAAGGGTATTGGTGGGCTTTTGGCATAGCTGCCTTGGAGACGGAGGACATCAAACAGTTGTCTACCTTGCCCACTCTCTCACAGGACCCTTCTGCTGTGCAGGTGCTGATGGCCAATGGGCAGCAGGTGCCAATCGCTACCACAACAGCGCACCTGAGGCAGTATTGCACTCACAGAGACTCCCTGATTCCCATGCATGAGCTGGTTCATTGACTGCAGAGCCAAGGGGTGATCAGCAACACTTGCTCACCCTTTAGTAGTCCCCTATGGACAGTGCAAAATTCTAATGGTGAGTGGAAGAGAACGGTGGGCTTCTGTGGCCTGAATGAAGTCACACCACCGCTGAGTGCTGCTGTGCTGGGCATGCTAGAACTTCATTCAGTACGAACTGCAGTCAAAGGCAGCCAAGCGCTCTGCCACAATTAATATTGCTAATGCATTTTTCTCCATCCCTTTGGCAGCAGTGTGAAGGCCACACTTTGCTTTCAGTTGGAGGGGCGTCCTGTCCACCTGGAATGGACTGCGCCAGGGCTAGAAACACAGCCCTACCATTTGCCATGGGCTGATCCAGACTGCCCTGGAACACAGGGAAGCTCCTGAACACCTCCAGTACATTGATGTCGCCCTCACATGGGGCAACACATCTCAAGAAGTATTTGAGAAAGGGAAGAAAATAGTCCTAATCCTTCTGAAAGCTTGTATTGCCCTAAACCAAAGTAAGGTCAAGGGACCTGCACAGGAGATCCTAATGCAGGCTGGTCAGGTTCAGGGGGACCCCTGCTTGGGGAAAGGTTGGGCATCGGTCAGTGGGTGATGAGCAATTGCATTGTGCATCACTTGCTTTATACATATAATAATAATAAAAATAAAAATTATTATTATTTATTAGTAGTATTGTTAAAGTTATTACTATCTATTCAATTTCTGTCCATTTAAACTACCTTTATTTCAACCCATTATCTTTTGGGTGTGGGTGTCAACTAACATCTGTGTGGTGCTAAGGTGGCTGACGGGTTAAAGCACAATGTGTTTGACAACCACAGTCCAACAGCACAAATCACACTTGTAAAAATCAGTCTCTGACTTCTACAAAGAGGAGCAGTCGGCGATGATGTCAGCCTGCTTCAGACACCACAGCCCAGCAGAGACCCTGCTGCCTTCGGGAGCTGTCAGCCCTGAGGCCTTGGGGACACCTCGAGGGAGCCCAATGGCACAGAGCAAGCGATGCCATGGTCGGGTGCTGTGCTGCTGAGCTGGCCTGGGCTCCTGGGTCCAAGGGGAGCTCGTGGCAAGCGGTCAACGCTGCAGAGAGACAGCTCTGCCCAGGAGCAGCTCCTGTGCACAGCGCAGCAGGGCTGGGGGCTCTGACCGCAGCTGGCACGGGGACAGGAGAGAAGGAGAGAGGGCTTGGAGGCAGTGAGGAGCGCAGCAACAGAGGGCAGCGTGTGGCAGGACAGATCTGCAGGCTCTTGGCACCGTGAGGCTCTGGCAGCAGGGCCATGCAGGTGGGGTTGCCAGAGGGGTCTTCTACAGCTGGCACATCCGATGCCTGATAGCATCTGTCGGGACAGTTGTCTCTCTGTTTCTCCAGAAATGAGTAGAAAATGCTTTAGAGAATGGCATTTATGATTGCATTTTTCAAGAGAAAGACCAAGGCAGGGGCTACCTGAAAGGCAAGACTTTTTCTGTTGGATGTGCTTTCAGATTCCTGCAGTGGAGGGGAGGCAGGTTTCATGGTAATGAGTTGTCAGGATTTTGCAGGAGACTGAGACTCCTGGAACATGGCAGTGAGGGACCAATATGTCATCAATGAACTTCCTAAAGTCCCTTCCCACACCTCAGCCCACAGACTGCACCAACATCATCATTGTGGTCCTCTCAGGCTTTATCCTAGCTGATCTTTATGAGCTACAAAAGCCCTGATAACCCCTGCCTTTGGAAGGTGTCTGCAGGCTTGAGGGGAGCACAGATCGTTTGCAGTGAGCAGGAGCTGCCTCCTCTGCAGGCAGAGCTGCAGCACAGGAGGGTGTGCTGAGTGTCCGTCTGTCCCTCCCTGGCCTTGCCTCCCCTGGCAGCAGCACGCTGCCATTCCTCCTGGCTTCTCCACCTGGCCGTGCTGCTGCTGCTCTTGTTCCCAGGCTGCCTGGGGATGGGGGTTTCACCTGCCCATGGAGTGAGCCCTCGGGGTGCCTGGGGGAAGGGGAGTACGGGGACAGGGTGAGGGGTCTGGAGATGGGCACTTGGAGCCTGGATTCCTCTGCTCTCAGCAGTGTCCTGGTTCTTTTCATTTGAACAACTGAGTACAGCTTTCCTGCAGCTCTCACAGGGCAGCTGAGACCAGCACTGAGGGACACATTGCCTGTCATCACTAAAGGACACTGCACTATAGGGCCCGTCCCTTTTTTCTGAGGATCCACAAAGTTTCCCTTCAAGTGCAGGAGAAATGCCCACGATTTCTCTTTTAGAAAAACTCAGCAGTAGCCAGCTTCTGTAGGCACTGGAACAGCTACCCCAGGGAAGTGTTCACAGCGCTGAGGCTGTCAGAATTCAACAAATATTTGGGCAACCCCTCAGGCATATGGACTGATTTTTGGGTGTTCATGTACAGATTCAGGGGTGGGATCTGATGATCCTTGTGGAACCCTTCCAAGTCAGGATATTCTACAGCTTCTAGAGGATTCTACAACTCTAGGAAAATAGGAGGAGAATTGTCCTGGAGCTCAAAGACCTGCCAACACAGGGCAGATGAGACCAGGACTGATGGACTGACTGCCTCTCCTCTCTGAAGGGCACTCTGCTCTAACAAGGCAGTATCTGTGACTCTGAGGATTCACAGATTCACAGATTCACAGATTTCTCTAGGTTGGAAGAGACCTCAAGATCATCGAGTCCAACCTCCGACCTAACACTAAGTACTCCACTAAACCATATCCCTAAGCTCTACATCTAAACGTCTTTTAAAGACCTCCAGGGATGGTGACTCCACCACCTCCCTGGGCAGCCCGTTCCAATGCTTAATAACCCTTTCGGTAAAGAAGTACTTCCTAACATCCAACCTAAAACTCCCCTGTCGCAACTTTAGCCCATTCCCCCTCGTCCTGTCACTAGGCACGTGGGAGAATAGACCAACCCCCACCTCTCTACAGCCTCCTTTCAGGTAACTGTAGAGAGCGATGAGGTCGCCCCTGAGCCTCCTCTTCTCCAGGCTGAACAAGCCCAGCTCCCTCAGCCGCTCCTCGTAAGACTTGTTCTCCAGACCCCTCACCAGCTTGGTCGCCCTTCTCTGGACTCGCTCGAGCACGTCCATGTCCTTCCTGTAGCGAGGGGCCCAAAACTGAACACAGTACTCGAGGTGCGGCCTCACCAGAGCCAAGTACAGGGGCACAATCACTTCCCTCGACCTGCTGGCCACACTGCTTCTTATACAGGCCAGGATGCCGTTGGCCTTCTTGGCCACCTGAGCACACTGCTGGCTCATATTCAGCCGACTATCCACCAATACTCCCAGGTCCTTCTCGGCCAGGCAGCTTTCCAGCCACTCATCTCCCAGCCTGTAGCTCTGCTTGGGGTTGTTGCAGCCCAGGTGCAGGACCCGGCACTTGGCCTTGTTGAACTTCATGCAGTTGACCTCAGCCCATCGCTCCAGCCTATCCAGATCCTCCTGCAGAGCCTTCCTGCCCTCGAGCAGATCGACACACGCACTTAGCTTGGTGTCGTCTGCAAACTTACTGAGGGTGCACTGGACGCCCTCATCCAGATCATCAATAAAGATATTAAAGAGGACCGGCCCCAGTACCGAGCCCTGGGGGACTCCACTAGTGACCGGCCTCCAACCAGATTTGACTCCATTCACCACAACTCTCTGGGCCCGGCCATCCAGCCAGTTTCTAACCCAGCGAAGCGTACGCCAGTCCAAGCCCCGAGCAGCCAGTTTCTCGAGAAGAATGTTGTGGGGAACGGTGTCAAAAGCCTTACTGAGGTCAAGGTAGACCACGTCCACAGCCTTTCCCTCATCCACCAAGCGCGTCACTTGGTCATAGAAGGAGATCAGGTTCGTCAAGCAGGACCTGCCTTTCATAAACCCATGCTGACTGGGCCTGATCGCCTGCTTGCCCTGCAAGTGCCGCGTGATGACCCTCAAGATAATCTGCTCCATGAGCTTCCCTGGCACTGAGGTCAAACTGACAGGCCTATAGTTCCCCGGGTCTGCCCTCCGGCCCTTCTTATAGATGGGCGTCACATTGGCTAGCCGCCAGTCAACCGGGACCTCCCCCGATAGCCAGGACTGCCGATAAATGATGGAAAGCGGCTCGGCCAGCTCCTCCGCCAGTTCTCTCAGTACCCTTGGGTGGATCCCATCCGGCCCCATCGACTTGCGCACATCCAAGCTCCATAGCAGGTCGCCAACCATTTCCTCATGGATAGCGAAGGCCACATCCTGCTCCCCATCCCCTTCCACCAGCTCAGGGCACTGGGTGTCCGGAGAACAACCGGTATTGCCGCTAAAGACTGAGGCAAAGGCGGCATTAAGCACCTCAGCCTTTTCCTCATCCTTAGTAACTAGGTTTCCCCTCGCATCCAGTAAAGGATGGAGATTCTCCCTAGTCCTCCGTTTCGCGTTGATGTATTTGTAAAAGGATTTTTTGTTGTCTTTAACGGCAGTAGCCAGATTGAGCTCCAGATGAGCTTTGGCCTTTCTAATTTTCTCCCTGCACAGCCTCGCTACATCCTTGTAGTCCTCCTCAGTGGCCCGCCCTTTTTTCCAAAGATTATAAACCCTCTTTTTTCTGCTAAGCTCCAGCCGCAACTCTCTGTTGAGCCAGGCCGGTCTTCTTCCACGCCGGCTCATCTTTGGGCACGTGGGGACGGACCGCTCCTGTGCCATCACGATTTCCTTCTTGAGGAGCGCCCAGCCTTCCTGGACTCCTCTGCCCTTCAGAACCGCCTCCCAAGGGACTCGGCCAACCAGCGTCCTGAGCAGCTCAAAGTCAGCCCTCCGGAAGTCCAAGACAGCAGTTTTACTGGTCCCCTTCCTGGCCTCGCCAAGAGTAGAGAACTCTACCATTTCGTGGTCACTCTGCCCCAGACAGCTTCCGACCACCACATCTCCCACCAGTCCTTCTCTGTTTGTGAAGAGAAGGTCTAGCGGGGCACCACCCCTGGTAGGTTCGCTGACCAGCTGCGTCAGGAAGCTATCTCCCACGCTCTCCAGAAACCTCCTAGACTGCTTTCTCTGTGCCGTGTTGTGTTTCCAGGATATGTCCGGGAAGTTGAAGTCCCCCACGAGGACAAGCGCCGACGATTTTGCAACTTCTGTCAGTTGCCTATAAAACTCCTCATCCGTCTCCTCATCCTGGTTCGGCGGTCTATAACAGACCCCCACCAGGATGCTAGCCTTGCCGGCCTTCCCGCGGATCCTAACCCACAGGGATTCAACCTTATCATTCCCAGCCTGGAGTTCCACAACATCAAAAGATTCTCTAATGTAGAGAGCCACGCCACCACCCCTTCTGTGCTGCCTGTCCCTCCTGAAGAGCCGATAGCCAGGCATTGCAGCACTCCAGTTGTGGGAGCGGTCCCACCACGTCTCCGTGATGGCAACCAAGTCGTAGCCTGCCTGCTGCACAGTGGCTTCCAGCTCCTCCTGTTTGTTACCAATGCTGCGTGCATTAGTGTAGATGCACTTCAGCTGGGCCATCGCCTTCTTCCCCGGCCTAGCCATTGTTTCCCCCGGCACAGCTCCAACAAGCCTTGTTTGAGCCCCGTCCCCCTTCTTACCTAGTTTAAAGCTCTCTCTATGAGCCCCGCCAGCTCCTGGCCTAGGATCCGTTTTCCCCTTGGAGATAGACACCCATCTGGGGTCATCAGGCCGGGTGCCGAGTAAAGCTCCCCATGGTGAAAAAACCCAAAATTTCTATGCTTGCACCAGCCTCTGAGCCACCTATTAACCACATGAGCTTTCCGTGTCCTCTCCGTGCCTCTCCCTTCCCCCGTAGGGATAGACGAAAACACCACCTGCACTCCCGCTCCCTCCACCAATCGTCCCAGCCCCCTATAGTCCTGTTTGATGACCCTGAGGCTTCTCTTATCAACATCATCGCTGCCAGCCTGGACTATCAAAAGCGGGTAATAGTCAGAGAGGCGAACCAGGTTTGGAAGCTTCCTGGTAACGTCTCTGACCCTGGCCCCAGGGAGGCAGCAGACTTCCCTATGTGTGGGGTCAGGGACTCGATTCACCTTCTCCCTCAGCAGCTTCTGCAACTCGTCGTGTAGGACTCCATACAGCAGCTTTCCATCTCCGATGCTTTCCCACAATACGACAGGACCCATCAGTGAACAAGGCATATTTCTTCTCTTTTTCTGGTAGCTTGTTGTACAGTGGGGCTTCTTCAGCACGGACCACCTCCTCCTCTGATGATATCCCAAAGCATTTGCCTTCTGGCCAGTCCATAATCACCTCCAAGATTCCTGGGTGACTGGGGTTTCCTATTTGAGCCCGCTGAGTAATCAGTGCAACCCACTTGCTCCATGTAGCATCAGTTGCATGATGTGTAGAGGGGACCCTTCCTTTGAACATCCAGCCTAGTACCGGCAGTCGGGGTGCCAGGAGGAGCTGCGCTTCAGTACCGACCACTTCCGAAGCAGATCGAACTCCTTCATATGCTGCCAATATCTCCTTTTCAGTTGGAGTATAGCGGGCCTCAGATCCTCTGTATCCCCGACTCCAAAACCCCAGGGGTCGACCTCGAGTTTCCCCAGGTTCTTTCTGCCAGAGGCTCCAGGTGGGACCATTCTCCCCGGCTGCGGTGTAGAGCACATTCTTTACATCTGGTCCTGTTCGGACTGGCCCGAGGGCTACTGCATGAACTATTTCCTGCTTAATTTGTTCAAAGGCTTGTCGTTGCTCAGGGCCCCATTCAAAAGCATTCTTCTTACGGGTTACTTGGTAGAGCGGGTTTACAATCAGACTGTAATTTGGAATATGCATTCTCCAAAACCCCACGACACCTAGGAAAGTTTGTGTTTCTTTTTTGCTAGTTGGTGGAGACATAGCTGTTATTTTGTTGATCACATCCATTGGGATTTGACGACGTCCATCTTGCCATTTTATTCCTAAAAACTGGATCTCTCGTGCAGGTCCTTTAACTTTATTCTGTTTTATGGCAAAACCGGCCTTCAGAAGGATTTGGACTATTTTCTTCCCTTTCTCGAAAACTTCCTCTGCAGTGTCACCCCACCCAATGATGTCATCGATGTACTGCAGGTGTTCAGGAGCTTCCCCCTGCTCCAGCGCAGACTGGATCAGTCCATGGCAAATGGTAGGGCTGTGTTTCTACCCTTGGGGCAGCCGATTCCAAGTATATTGGACTCCCCTCCAAGTGAAAGCAAACTGTGGCCTGCACTGTGCTGCTAGAGGGATGGAGAAAAATGCATTAGCGATATCAGTTGTGGCATACCACTTGGCTGCCTTTGATTCCAGTTCATACTGGAGTTCTAGCATGTCCGGCACTGCAGCACTCAGTGGTGGCGTGACTTCGTTCAGGCCACGATAGTCCACTGTTAGTCTCCACTCACCATTAGACTTTCGCACTGGCCATATGGGACTATTAAAAGGTGAATGAGTCTTGCTGATCACTCCTTGGCTCTCCAGTTGACGAATTAGCTTATGGATGGGACTCAGGGAGTCTCGGTTGGTGCGATATTGCCGCCGGTGCACAGTTGTGGTAGCGATCGGCACTTGCTGTTCTTCAACCCTCAGCAACCCCACAACAGAAGGGTCCTCTGAGAGACCAGGCAAGGTAGACAACTGTTTAATGTCCTCTGTCTCCAAGGCAGCCATGCCAAAAGCCCAGCGGAACCCTTTTGGGTCCTTGAAATATCCTCTTCTAAGATAGTCTATGCCAAGGATGCACGGAGCATCTGGGCCAGTCACAATACGGTGCTTTTGCCCCTCATTGCCGGTTAGACTCACTTCAGCCTCCAGTACAGTTAACTGCTGGGATCCCCCCGTCACACCATAAATACAGATGGGCTCTGGCCCTTTATAGCTTGATGGCATTAGAGTACATTGTGCACCGGTGTCTACCAAAGCCTTATACTTCTGTGCGTCTGACGTGCCAGGCCATCGAATCCACACAGTCCAATAAACTCGATTGTCCCTTTCCTCCCCCTGGCTGGAGGCAGGGCCCCTCTAGTCCTGGTCAGAATCTTCATTTCTGTGTTTAAAGGACTGCCTGCTGGAAGTTGGAGCCGCAAACTTTTCAGAGAACTCCTTTTTCCCAATTGTTTTCCTTTGCAATTCACGTACCCGTGCCTCTAGGGTCGCAGTAGATTTTCCATCCCATTTTCTCATGTCCTCTCCATGGTCACGTAGGTAAAACCACAGGGTGGCACGGTGTGTGTGCCCACCACATTGTCTTCCTTGCATAGATGAACGTTTACCCCTAATAGCTGAGACACTGGTTTGTACAGGTGGGGAGGAAAATAATCTCTCTTCAAGTTGGTGGATCTTTTCAGAAAGTTTCTCCAAAGCATTCTCTTTTAGCTGGTGGACACTGGTTCGTTCAGTTGGAGGGGAAGATAAATTCACTTTAAGTTGGTGGACCTCTTCAGAGAGTTTCTCCACAGCTGAGACACAGGCCTGTAGGGAATAGGAGAGATTTCCTTCGTACTGCCGGAGTATTTTAGTCACTTCATTCACTGTGGGATTCTCCTCCGCTTTTGTCCTGGTTCCAGTTAGGACAGAGTTAAGTAGCTCATAGTAGCTGGTAGGGTGCTATGTTTTGGATTAGGATGAGAAGAGCGCTGATAACATGCTGATGTTTTAATTGTTGCAGAGCAGTGTTTACACCAGGCCAAGGACTTTTCGGCTTCTCGCTCTGTCCTGTCAGCGAGCAGGGTGGGGGTGCAGCAGGAGCTGGGAGGGGACAGACCCAGGACAGCTGACCCAAACTGGCCACAGGGGTACTCCATACCATCTGGCGTCATGCTAAACAATATATAGGGGTGGCTGGCCGGGGTGGGGGGGCCGGCTGCTCGGGAATAGGCTGGGCATCAGTCAGCGGGTGGTGAGCAATTGCATTGTGCATCACTTGTTTTCTTACACATTATTATTGTTAATACTATTACCATTATCACTATTATTATTATTATTGTTATTATTATTTTCCTGTCTTAATAAACTGTCTTTATCTCAACTCACCGGCTTCACTTTCCCGTTTCTCTCCCCCATCCCAGAAAGGGAGGGGGGAGGGTGAGCGAACGGCTGTGTGGTGTTTAGCTGCCAGCCGGGTTAAACCACAACAGTCCTTTTGGCGCCCAACGTGGGGCCCGAAGGGTTGAGATATCGACAAATCTGACCAGAGTGTGTTAAACTAAAATTGGTATAAGTATTGGACCTGCTTAATAGTTGCTAGTCACGATGTTGATTGCCTTAATCTCCAGTCTGCTGTGCCTGTTTTCCAAATTGAGTTTTATAGCGCGTTACTTTCTGTATGTGCTCCCTGTTGCACTGTTTATCCTTTCCGGGCCCTGGTTTAAGATTGTTATGGTACTGTGCGGTGTAGCAATGGCTTATGAAATGATGAAATATCTGGTCACGACTCTAACCTGGTATTTGTACTCAGCACTGACGTCGACTCTATACTTTGGAACCCATATCTCGGAAACTATTAGCAATTACACCTATTGCCTGTTTTCGTTAGGGAGCCAATCTGTGAAGGGACAGGGGAAGACATGTTTCCCTCCCTGTTCACTCTCCCTTTCTCCTTCACCACCCTCTTATCCCCCGAGCTAGTTACGGTGGTTCTCCGAGATGTTGAATATCCTTGGGATACTCAGACCAGCCTGCTCTTGTTGTTATGTCTCCTGAATGCGCTTCAGGTTTTGTTGAGGGTTAAACAACTACTCAGGAATCTCATCCAGAGATCTGTCTTGAGGCGGGATAGTTGCGAGTGGCAGGGAGTGTGGGAGGATATGGGCAGGTTTCTAGAGCAGTGGGCACCTCCAGTGTTTTGGACATTCGCCCCTGAACAACTGCAAAATGCTAAAAAGCTGGCAGAATGTTGAAAAAAAGGTGTCATGACTCTGGCAGTTCCAAAGTGACACAAATCACTGTAGTGTGCTGGGTTCTGGCTTGTGCCTATCGAGCTGCAATTGATGCTACTATCAACCTAGTAACAGCTCCTGCAGCTGCTCCAGCTCCTGCAGCCACTCCAGCTCCTGCAGCCACTCCAGCTCCAGCTCCTGCAGCCACTCCAGCTCCTGCAGCCACTCCAGCTCCAGCTCCTGCAGCCGCTCCAGTTCCAGCTCCTGCAGCCGTTCCAGCTCCCGCAGCCACTCCAGCCCCTGCAGCCGCTCCAGCTCCTGCAGCCGCTCCCACTCCTGTGGCTGGGTCAGAGAAACGAGCTGTAGCAGTGCAAGTTGACCCCGCAGAGGGTATTCCAACCCCTGTGGCAGACCCTGTGGCTGGGTTAGAGAAACGAGCTGTAGCAGTGCAAGTTGCCCCTGTAGACAAGGTGAAAAAATGGTATAGAGGCTCAGGTCGTTTAGAACGCAGACAGTCTTCTGCTAAGTCCGGGCATAGTGAAGACGAGGCTGGGCCATCAAAGGTGCAGGAGACTGAAGATGAGGATGAGGATGTCGAAAAATCAACAGTAACTACCCGGACTCTATACCAGCGTGAGCTACGAGATGTGCGAAAAGATTTTGGTCGCTGCATAGGCGAGCAGCTTGTCACCTGGCTGCTCCGGTGCTGGGACACCGGAGCCAATTGTGTGGAATTAGAGGGCAAGGAAGCCAGGCGGCTGGGATCCCTTGCTAGGGACGCATGCATTGACAAAACAATTGGAGATGGAGCACGATCTCGCAGTCTCTGGAGGCGTCTCCTGTCAGCTGTGCAGGAAAGGTATCCCTTCAAGGAAGAACTTGTATGTCTACCAGGCAAATGGACCACCATGGAGAAGGGAATTCAGTACCTGAGGGAATTGGCCGTACGGGAAGTAATTTATAAGGACCTAGACGACGCACAAACATCCGCAGATCCAGATGCAGTCCGGTGTACACGACCCATGTGGCGGAAGTTTGTACGGAGTGCACCATCATCATATTCCAACTCATTGGCAATACTAACCTGGAAAGAGGATGAGCAACCCACAGTGGATGAAGTGACTAAAATACTCCGGCAGTACGAAGGAAATCTCTCCTCTTCCCTACAGGCCTGTGTCTCGGCTGTGGAGAAACTCTCTGAAGAGGTCCACCAACTTAAAGAGAATTTATCTTCCCCTCCACCTGAACGAACCAGTGTCCACCAGCTAAAAGAGAATGCTTTGGAGAAACTTTCTGAAAAGATCCACCAACTTGAAGAAAGATTATCTTCCCCTTCACCTGAACGAACCAGTGTCCACCAGCTAAAAGAGAATACTTTGGAGAAACTTTCTGAAAAGATCCACCAACTTGAAGAGAGATTATTTTCCTCCCCACCTGTACAAACCAGTGTCTCAGCTATTAGGGGTAAACGTTCATCTATGCAAGGAAGACAATGTGGTGGGCACACACACCGCGCCACCCTGTGGTTTTACCTATGTGACCATGGAGAGGACATGAGAAAATGGGATGGAAAATCTAATGCGACCCTAGAGGCACGGGTACGTGAATTGCAAAGGAAAACAATTGGGAAAAAGGAGTTCTCTGAAAAGTTTGCGGCTCCAACTTCCAGCAGGCAGTCCTTTAAACACAGAAACGAAGATTCTGACCAGGACTAGAGGGGCCCTGCCTCCAGCCAGGGGGAGGAAAGGGACAATCGAGTTTATTGGACTGTGTGGATTCGATGGCCTGGCACGTCAGACGCACAGAAGTATAAAGCTTTGGTAGACACCGGTGCACAATGTACTCTAATGCCATCAAGCTATAAAGGGCCAGAGCCCATCTGTATTTATGGTGTGACGGGGGGATCCCAGCAGTTAACTGTACTGGAGGCTGAAGTGAGTCTAACCGGCAATGAGGGGCAAAAGCACCGTATTGTGACTGGCCCAGATGCTCCGTGCATCCTTGGCATAGACTATCTTAGAAGAGGATATTTCAAGGACCCAAAAGGGTTCTGCTGGGCTTTTGGAATAGCTGCTTTGGAGACAGAGGACATTAAACAGTTGTCTACCTTGCCTGGTCTCTCAGAGGACCCTTCTGTTGTGGGGTTGCTGAGGGTTGAAGAACAGCAAGTGCCGATCGCTACCACAACTGTGCACCGGCGGCAATATCGCACCAACCGAGACTCCCTGAGTCCCATCCATAAGCTAATTCGTCAACTGGAGAGCCAAGGAGTGATCAGCAAGACTCATTCACCTTTTAATAGTCCCATATGGCCAGTGCGAAAGTCTAATGGTGAGTGGAGACTAACAGTGGACTATCGTGGCCTGAACGAAGTCACGCCACCACTGAGTGCTGCAGTGCCGGACATGCTAGAACTCCAGTATGAACTGGAATCAAAGGCAGCCAAGTGGTATGCCACAACTGATATCGCTAATGCATTTTTCTCCATCCCTCTAGCAGCACAGTGCAGGCCACAGTTTGCTTTCACTTGGAGGGGAGTCCAATATACTTGGAATCGGCTGCCCCAGGGGTGGAAACACAGCCCTACCATTTGCCATGGACTGATCCAGTCTGCGCTGGAGCAGGGGGAAGCTCCTGAACACCTGCAGTACATCGATGACATCATTGGGTGGGGTGACACTGCAGAGGAAGTTTTCGAGAAAGGGAAGAAAATAGTCCAAATCCTTCTGAAGGCCGGTTTTGCCATAAAACAGAATAAAGTTAAAGGACCTGCACGAGAGATCCAGTTTTTAGGAATAAAATGGCAAGATGGACGTCGTCAAATCCCAATGGATGTGATCAACAAAATAACAGCTATGTCTCCACCAACTAGCAAAAAAGAAACACAAACTTTCCTAGGTGTCGTGGGGTTTTGGAGAATGCATATTCCAAATTACAGTCTGATTGTAAACCCGCTCTACCAAGTAACCCATAAGAAGAATGCTTTTGAATGGGGCCCTGAGCAACGACAAGCCTTTGAACAAATTAAGCAGGAAATAGTTCATGCAGTAGCCCTCGGGCCAGTCCGAACAGGACCAGATGTAAAGAATGTGTTCTACACCGCAGCCGGGGAGAATGGTCCCACCTGGAGCCTCTGGCAGAAAGAACCTGGGGAAACTCGAGGTCGACCCCTGGAGTCGGGGATACAGAGGATCTGAGGCCCGCTATACTCCAACTGAAAAGGAGATATTGGCAGCATATGAAGGAGTTCGATCTGCTTCGGAAGTGGTCGGTACTGAAGCGCAGCTCCTCCTGGCACCCCGACTGCCGGTACTAGGCTGGATGTTCAAAGGAAGGGTCCCCTCTACACATCATGCAACTGATGCTACATGGAGCAAGTGGGTTGCACTGATTACTCAGCGGGCTCAAATAGGAAACCCCAGTCGCCCAGGAACCTTGCAAGTGATTATGGACTGGCCAGAAGGCAAATGCTTTGGGATATCATCAGAGGAGGAGGTGGTCCGTGCTGAAGAAGCCCCACTGTACAACAAGCTACCAGAAAATGAGAAGAACTATGCCCTGTTCACTGATGGGTCCTGTCGTATTGTGGGAAAGCATCGGAGATGGAAAGCTGCTGTATGGAGTCCTACACGATGAGTTGCAGAAGCTGCTGAGGGAGAAGGTGAATCGAGTCAGTTGGCAGAAGTGAAAGCCATTCAGCTGGCTTTAGATATTGCTGAACGAGAAAAGTGGCCATATCTCTATCTCTATACTGATTCATGGATGGTAGCAAATGCCCTGTGGGGGTGGTTACAGCAATGGAAGCAGAACAACTGGCAGCGCAGGGGCAAACCCATCTGGGCTGCGGCATTGTGGCAAGATATTGCTGCCCGGGTAGAGAACCTGGTTGTAAAGGTACGCCATGTACCTTTGATGCTCATGTGCCCAAGAATCGGGCTACTGAAGAACATCAAAACAACCAGCAGGTGGATCAGGCTGCTAAGATTGAAGTGGCTCAGGTGGACCTGGACTGGCAACATAAAGGTGAATTATTTATAGCCCGATGGGCCCATGACACCTCAGGCCATCAAGGTAGAGATGCAACATACAGATGAGCTCGTGATCGAGGGGTGGTCCTGACCATGGACACTATAGCACAGGTTATTCATGATTGTGAAACATGTGCTGCAATCAAGCAAGCCAAATGGTCAAAGCCTCTTTGGTATGGAGGACGATGGCTGAAATATAAATATGGAGAGGCCTGGCAGATTGATTACATCACACTCCCTCAAACCCGCAACGGCAAGCGCCACGTACTTACAATGGTGGAAGTAACCATCGGATGGCTGGAAACATATCCTGTGCCCCATGCCACCGCCCGGAACACTATCCTGGGCCTTGAAAAGCAAGTCCTGTTGCGACATGGCACCCCAGAGAGAATTGAGTCAGACAACGGGACTCATTTCCGAAACAACCTTATAGACACTTGGGCCAAAGAACATGGCATTGAGTGGGTGTATCACGTCCCCTATCATGCACCAGCCTCTGGAAAAGTTGAACGATACAATGGACTGTTAAAGACTACACTGAAAGCAATGGGTGCTGGGACATTCCAAAATTGTGATACACATTTGGCAAAGGCCACCTGGTTAGTCAATACTAGGGGAGCTGCCAGCCGAGCTGGACCTGCCCAATCAAACCTGTTACGCACTGTAGAAGGGGATAAAGTTCCTGTAGTGCACGTAAGAAACATGTTGGGTAAACCAGTCTGGGCTACTCCTGCCTCAGGAAAAGGCAAACCCATTCGTGGGATTGCTTTTGCTCAGGGACCTGGATGCACTTGGTGGGTAATGCAAAAGGATGGGGAGGTCCAGTGTGTACCTCAAGGGGATTTAATACTGGGTGAGAATAGCCCATGAGTTGAATTGTAGTATGTTAATTATTATATAATACTGTATGTCATCACTACCATGATTGCTATATATCATAGATGAAAATGGTGATTAATTACAAGGTACTGGAAAGAGTGTAACCTGAGCATGACATAAAATGGTATGGAATAAGGGGTGGATATCTGTCCTGGTTTCAGTTAGGAGAGAGTTAATTTTCGTCCTAGTAGCTGGTAGGGTGCTCTGTTTTGCATTAGGATGAGTAGAGCACTGATAACATGCTTATTTTTTAATTGTTGCAGAGCAGTGTTTACACCAGGCCAAGGACTTTTCAGCTTCTCGCTCTGTCCTGCCAGCGGGCAGGCTGGGGGTGCAGCAGGAGCTGGGAGGGGACAGACCCAGGACAGCTGACCCAAACTGGACAAAGGGGTATTCCATACCATCTGGCGTTGTGCTAAACAATATATAGGGGTGGCTGGCCGGGGTAGGGGGCAGGCTGCTCGGGGATAGGCTGGGCATCGGTCAGCAGGTGGTGAGCAATTGCATTGTGCATCACTAGTTTTGTACACATTATTATTAGTAATATTATTATTATTATTATTATTATTATTAATTTTCCTGTCTTAATAAACTGTCTTTATCTCAACTCACTGGCTTCACTTTCCCGTTTTCTCTCCCCCATCCCAGAGAGGGAGGGGGGAGGGTGAGCGAACGGCTGTGTGGTGTTTAGCTACTGGCCGGGTAAAACCACAACAAGCATAATTTTCTGGAGGTGCAGAGCTCATGGGCACATTTTGGAGGATGCTCCTAAAGACCTTTGTGCCCTTTTCCCTCCTGACAACAATGCCACTTCTGTCTCAAGAATAGAGTTGCCAACAGAGGTGAGACAGATACTCTGGGATCAAGAATGTCATCAGAAAGCTGATCCCAATAAGATATGGGGAGGTCAGGAGCAGCCTGGACAACAGAGATGTGAGATTTTGGGGTGGGAAGAAGAGCTTGCCCAGCAGAAACTTATGATTTGGTAGACCTAAGAGGGTTCATGTAATGTAGATGCTGTGGTAACACTGACTTAAAACAGTCAGGTATGGCCCTTACCTTACTTGAACCAGGAATTTTAATCCCTAAACCTAAATGCTACTACAACACTCTGAAAGGAATCCATTTTCTCGCTTGCTAACCCTAATGCCTTCCCTTAACACTAAAATTAAAATGGTATCTTTAAACCTAGACTTCTTGGCAGGCCTAAAACACACCTAAACCACAGAGCTAGGCCATACCTTAACCACAGAGCTGACACCACAAGCAGAACACCAAACACTCCCATTAAAACTTTGCTTCATCTCTAATCCAGAAAGTGAAATACAGGTACCGAGAGGGCTCTGTAGGTCAGCCACGACTCCCCTGGGTGAGCTCTGCCTCAGGATCTCCATCCCCAGCAGGAGGAATGCGACTGGGGCAGTGACTGGGAGGTCACTTCTGTCTCTGCAGCTGATAGGGCAGCAGCAGGAACGTGTCACGCAAAGGGACTGTGAGGTCCCTTGTGTCTGGAGGTGGCAGGTCACCCTTGGCTTCTCCCTGGGATGTGCACTTTGGGGCTGACATCTGCCAGTGGCCCTGCTAGGCCAGCAGAAGGCCCCTGCTTGGCATGCTGCCTGTGGGATCCCCTCTGTCTCCATCCCCAGGAGGACCCAGACACAAAGAAGGCCCGCACAGGGCTTTTCCTGTCCCTTCTGCTTGAGTCCAGGACTGGACAGTAGGAGGCCAAAGGCTTGGCTGTGTCTAGCCAAGAAGCTGCAAGGCCAGCAGCAGGCCCAGGCCTTGGGAGATGCTGGTGAGGTGACTTCTGTCGGCTTGGCTGACAGGCCGCAAGGAGCCTGATGGGTTGGGATGCCTCCTTCAGGAGTGGTTTCCACCCTGATGGAGCTTTCTTTGGTAGTAGGAAAGAGCAGGAGAGGAAAAACTGCCACAAAGTGCACCTTGGAAGGGTGACACTGGCCGCAAGGAGAAAGAAATGTCCCTCAAAGGGTCGTGCTGTGGTGCTAGAGGTCACCCAAAGAGTGTCTGTAATCAGACACAAGCTTTGTGTTTCAAGGAACAGCTGGTGAGGGTTGATGAGACATTGCTGAAATGATGGAAATGCCGGGATGAGAGCAAGGTGGTGGACAGAGATGGGTGTCTGCAGACTTCAAGGAAATAGGGCAAAGTGTGGGACAGCATAGGAAAGCCTGCAGAGGAGAAGGCAGAGGGTGCTGGCAAGAATGGAAGGCCCCAACAGCCCTGACGTTTCTGTCCCCTTGGCTAGAGCTTGTGAGGAGGCGAGATATAGTTATTGCAATGGGGCCTCACTGCTTCCTTGATACCCTGGGCAGGGGTGGGGAGGTGTCCTAATGAAGTTCTTCTCGTGGCATCACACTGCCCACCACATCATACAGACCCCAAGAAGAGCCCTGAGCTAGACGTGGAGGTGCAGGATCTCCCCTCCCAGGGGCTGGGGTCAGGCCTTGGCCCTTCTGCTTCACCAAAACCAACCAAGACTTTTCTCAGCACAGCGCTTTGCCTGTCTGCAATCATGGCCTCCAGTTATCTGCCCTAACAAGTCCCTGGGGAGGCTTTGTTAGTAAGAGCCCTCAGTGGGGCCCATTAATACTCCAAGTCACTTCAACTTTTCCTTCTGACTTTACTTTCACAAGCAGTTGCATCATTCTCCTCTCAGTACCCAAGTTTCATAGACTCAGCACCAAAATACGCCACGGATCTCATTAAAACAGAGAATCTCCTAAGCAGCCATATCTCTCCCACAGTTTTCTTCAAGTCTTCAAGACTTGTTCAGCTAATTGGAGAGCTTTCATGGTGTAGTTAAGGAGGAAGGTTTCAAAGAGCATCTAATAGAAATCTTTCCTCGTTTTAAAGGCTGAATTTTGTTGCATTTCAGTTTGGAGCATCATTTTCCTATAGATATTGGTCTAGGGTTTCTCCTTTGAAGCCCTGCTTAGGTAGAAAGAGCAGGGTTTGTCCTATTTGAAAACAAAGAATAGGAAATCTTGCTGCAATTTAAAAAAAAAAAAAAAATTTAAAGTACCTTATTTTTTGGCCTCCAGTGATGTTTACCTTCCAAAAAGGATGACTGTTCAAGATTTATTTTACACTGATTAATAGGAAATTTTAAATAGTAGTGTTAATATTAATCCATATCATAGTAATACAATGAGAAATGATGAGTTTCTTGCTAAGGAAACCATTAGACAGACTGCTGAGAGATGGGCGAGCTGGAACTCACTGAAACTCAAAGCAGCAACTGGGTTCGTGAGGGCGGTCAGAATGATCAAAGAGTAAGGGGAGGGCAAAGCAGGAGACCCATGGGAAGTGCATAGGTCCAGACAGGCAGCTGGAAAAGGGACATTCGGCAGGGTCTGTGTAATCAAGTCAGGTTTTCTTCCTGGAAGATGAGGGAGCACACCATGATAGACAAAGCGACGACAATGCAAGCACAGGTGAACACCAGTATTTCTTCTCCTGCGATGGATATACATCCTGAAAATTCACATTTCTTCAAAATAGAAATTATCATTCATGTGAGACATTTAATGGAAGGGGTTGAGTTATTTGAGCTGATGAGTAGTTGCTTTATTAGTTAAGTACTAAAATAAATTACTGGGCATTGAGGCAGAACTTTGCTGTGTGAAAATAAGTATAACCAGGGAAAACCTCCTGTGGCCCCGTTGTGTTTGAGGCATTTTCCTGCACCAGCAGATGTCAGAAAAGTCTTGCCGGAGACCGGAGCCCTTTGGGAAAATCAGGTGGAGCCAGGTGGAGTTCCCAGGGCACCTCCACTGCCAGCAGTGGTCTTTCTCCTTGAAACTGAAGCCCAGCCCAGCACAGGAAACCCCTTCAAAGACAGATCCCTTCTTCAGTGGGTTCCTGGGACTGCTCTAGATTTGAAATGCCTGTTGGAAACCCATGATATTTTTATTCCTACTTAACCCATGATACCCCTTATTCCTACGAGACACTTGAACACCCGTTTACCTTCCTGGGTCATCTCTAGCAAACTCATGCTGAAAAACTCAAGTATAGCACGCTTCAAATGGCTGAGTCAGAACCCATCAACTTGTCTCACTTTGGAAATGGTCCCCGTCCAACTGAGGTTTTGAAAGTGAAAAATGTGAAATGACCCGTCAAGTCAATGCGCAGAGTAAGGGAAAGTCACACATATTGTGCTGGAGTGTCAGAAGGCAAAAAGCACTGCACTGTGCCTCAGAGTAATCAAGGAGACCTAATCCAGTTCATCTGTGAGATAAAGCAGAGTGAAGGACGTTGAGTGGTGTCCTAACATGAAGAAGGATGTACATCACTGGTGAAGGAGCTGTCTTTTTGTGCCATCACCAATGCAAATTACACAAGAACTACATCAAATAAAGGTAAGCTGTCCCACCCTGGCCCTGTCACACCACGGGGCAGCAGAGGCACCTTTTTCAGTTTCAGCCTCTTTTTCAGAGAGGCTTTGCCCTCTTCCTGTGCACCACGGGGCAGAGCCTGGCCCTGGATGCTCCGTGAGCGTCGTGGAGGTCCTGGTAGGCTGTGGTGAGGGGACGAATGCCCTGGGCCCCCTTCCTGCTCTGCCCAGGCCAGCAAGAGCCCCGAGCAGCCTCGTGTCCCCTGCCCCTGCAGCTCGGGGCTCCCTTCCCCAGCCCTGGCTCTGCAGCACCAAGCCCTGCTGGGAGCCCTCCCCTGCATGCTGCCACCGCTCCCTGACGCTGCTGGTGCCCTCTGCCGGGCACTGCCCAGCCCAGCCCAGCCCCTGCCAACCTCTCCCCACCTCCCGGTCCTTGCCTGCTCACCCAGTCTAGGTCCTTTCCGCTTGTTCACTGAAGGTCTCTGAGACCTTTGTGCTGTGGCCTCGCTGTGTGTCCTGGCATTGCAGAGCTCCCATCAGCCCGTGCATCCTTTGGCTTGGCTTTACTGTGAAGACCCACTCGCTGCCCACCCAACACAAGGCACACGGCATCCCAGGAGAACCCTTAGGGTATCCTGGTGGCTCCCGATACCTCCCTGATGCCGCCAGCCCTGTCACGTTTCAATCCCAGGAAGCTGCTTCTTGACCAGTCAGGGCCTCAAGGGGCACTGGGAATCCACCAGTGACGACTCAGTCCAGCCCTGACTCCCCCACCCAGCACCCTGTGCCCTCCATCCCCTGTGTCCAGGTGGCACCCAAGCACATGAGTGAGGCCTTGAGCCTGGCATTCCCTGAGCATCTTCTGCACTCCAGTTTGGGAAGAAGAGCCCTGAGCACTGAGCAACTTCACTTTTAGTACCCAGATGCCACAATGGAGGCCAGGTGTCATTTAGGAATAAACATGTTTACAGAAAAAATCTCAGTCAAACAGAGGGTTGGTCATCTGGAAAAGAGGAATGAAAGCAAATATTTAACTGCAAACAGAATTACAAACAATACTACACATAAAGGTAAAATTTGGCTCAGATTAACTTGAGTAAAACTAGAAAAGTGAGATAGCCAAATCATTGCTAAGTAAATATTACCACTAGAAGCATTTTCTTCAGTGTGTCTTTCAGGTCCTGGTTCCTCATGCTGTAGATGAGGGGGTTCACTGCTGGAGGTACTACCACATATAAAACTGCCACCAGCAGGTCCAGGGATGGGCAAGAGACGGAGCGGGGCTTCAGGTAGGCAAACATGATAGTGCTGATAAAGAGGGAGACCACGGCCAGGTGAGGGAGGCACGTGGAAAAGGCTTTGTGCCGGCCCTGAGAAGAGGGCATCCTCAGAACAGCCTTGAAGATCTGCACATAGGACACCACTATGAAGACAAAACAACCAAAGACTAAAGAAACACTAAACGCAAGTGCCCCAGCTTCCCTGAGGTAGGCATCCGAGCAGGAGAGCTTGAGGATCTGGGGGATTTCACAGAAGAACTGGTCCACAGCATTGCCTTGGCAGAGGGGCAGGGAAAATGTAGTGGCCGTGTGCAGGACAGCATTGAGAAAGCCACTGCCCCAGGCAGCTGCTGCCATCTGGGCACAAGCTCTGCTGCCCACGAGGCTCCCGTAGTGCAGGGGCTTGCAGATGGCAACGTAGCGGTCGTAGGCCATGATGGTGAGAAGGGAATACTCTGCTCCAACCAAGAAGACAGAAAAGAAGACCTGTGCAGCACAGCCTTGATAGGAGATGGCCCTGGTGTCCCAGAGGGCATTGGCCATGGCTTTGGGGAGAGTGGTGGAGATGCAGCCCAGGTCGAGGAGGGCGAGGTTGAGGAGGAAGAAGTACATGGGGGTGTGGAGGCGGTGGTCGCAGGCTACGGCGGTGAGGATGAGGCCGTTGCCCAGGAGGGCAGCCAGGTAGATGCCCAGGAAGAGCCCGAAGTGCAGGAGCTGCAGCTCCCGCGTGTCTGCGAATGCCAGCAGGAGGAACTCGCTCACAGAGCTGTTGTTGGGCATTTGCTGGTTCTGGGCATGGGGTTCTGACCAAAGAGGGAAAAGCCAGTAAGAACAGACAACAGAATTGTCTGTTAATATGTGATTCAATTTCAGCCTATTAACCAGACATTAGGCAGGTGCTTTTCACGAGCTCTGACTGGGGCTGCCTGAGGCTGTCCCTGGGAGGAGGGGACTCTGCTGTGGGCAGTGTAGTTAACAGTCCTTACCTATAAAAAGAAGTAAAGAGGAACATGGAGTATTCTCAGATTATTTTAACTCTTGATGTGAAAAAATTTTTACTCCCAAGTCCCCTAACGGCAGACAAGGGCTATGGCGATTTCTTTTTTCTATACTGTCATTCCTGCTGCACTACAAGTGAAACCTTGTGGATCCTCAGTGTCACAGATACTATTCCTCTGGTGCAGAGTGTACTTCAGAGAGCACAGCCAGTCTGTCCATCAGTTCTGGTCTCAGCTGCCCTATACTGGTGGGAGAGGAGAGCAGCGATTGTCCCAGGGAGGTGCCTGAGCCCTCCCTCGCACAGCATTTCTGGCAGCAGCTCCCTCTCACCGCCTGCCCATGTCCCTGCTGCCTGCCCGTGTCCCTGCTGCGAGCCGCTTCTGTGTCCCCACGTCTCCTCCCTGTCCATGCTCACAGACCCCATCCCACAGTCTATGTGCTCAGATTCACTCAGATTCCCCTCCACAACAGGAATCTGAAAGCACAGAATCCAAAAATCTCAGATTAACCAAGCCTCAGTCTTCCCCTTCAAATGCCTCCTTATAAATGCCATTCACTAAAGCATCTTCTACTCCTCGCTGGAGAAACAGACATCCCAACAGCCGCTATCAGCCATCGGATGTGCCAGCTGTAGAAGACCCCTCTGGCAACCCCACCTGCATGGCCCTGCTGCCAGAGACTCACAGTGCCAACAGCCTGCAGATCTGTCCTGCCACACGCTGCCCTCTGTTGCTGCGCTCCTCACTGCCTCCAAGCCCTCTCTCCTTCTCTCCTGTCCCCGTGCCAGCTGCGGTCAGAGCCCCCAGCCCTGCTGCGCTGTGCACAGGAGCTGCTCCTGGGCACAGCTGTCTCTCTGCAGCGCTGCCCACTTGCCACGAGCTCCCCTTGGGCCCAGGAGCCCGGCCCAGCTCAGCAGCACAGCACCCGACCATGGCATCGCTGGCTCTGTGCCATTGGGCTCCCTCGAGGTGTCCCCAAGGCCTCAGGGCTGACAGCTCCCGAAGGCAGCAGGGTCTCTGCTGGGCTGTGGTGTTTCAAGCAGACTGAAGTCATCACCGACTGCCCTTCTCTGAACACAGGAGAGATGACTTTTACAAGTGTGATTTGTGCCGTTGAACTGTTGTTGTCAAACATGTTGTGCTTTAACCTGTCAGGCACCGAAGCAATACCGAGCTGTTAGATCACACCCACCACTCAAAAGCTTATTTGTTGAAATATAGACAGTTTAACAAGACAGAAAATAAAGATATAAGAATAACAGTAGCAATAATAATAAAGAATAACACATTTTATTATTATTATTATTCCACGTATAACGCAAGTGATGCAGAATGCAATTGCTCATCACAGACTGACCGATGCCCAGCCTTTCCCCAAGCAGGGGTCCCCCTGAACCTGGCCACTTGCACTTCATGTATCCATGCCTCTAGGATGGAGGTAGATTTTGGCATCCCATTTTCTCATGGCCTTCTCATGGTCACACAGTTAAAACCACAGGGTTGCACGTAGTATGCACCCACTATATCAACTTTCTTGGGCAGATGGATACTTACACCTGATAGCTGAGCTATTGGTTCGTGCAGGTGGGGAGGAAGATGTATCCTCTTATAGTTGTTGGAACTCATGAGAAAGTTTCTCTGTAGATGAGACACAGGCCCATAGGAAGAAGAAAGACTTTCTTTGTAATGCCAGAGTTGGCTAGCTGATTCATCCATGTGGGTTCCTCTTGGTCTTTCCAGGTCATTACTGCCAATGAGTTGGCATATGATGATGGTGCGCTCTGTACAAACTTCTGCCACATGGGTCGTGTGCACGTAACTTAATCTGGATCTTTGCACAGCTGTTTGTTGTCTAGGTTACTATCAATCACCTCCAACATGGCTAATTCCTTCAGGTACAGGTTACCCCTCTCCATGTTGATTCACTTTCCTGGTTGACATACAAGATCTTTCTTGAAGGAATACCTTTCGTTCAAGCATAACAGGATTAAGTTCCTTGTGTCCTTTTGCAATGGCTTTGTCAATCAAAATCCGGCTGTTTGGCTTCCCTGCCCTCTAATTCCAGGCTATTGGCCCTGTTCTCCCAGCTCTGGAGCAGCCAGGTGACAATGTGCTCACTAAGATGGTGGCTGAAATCTTTTCCCATATCTCCTAGCTAACACTGGGATAGGGACCAGTTGGTTTCTGATGCTTATATGATCTCTTCTTCTTTGTCCTCCTGCTTCCATGGTGGCCCAGCTTTGGAGAAACCTGCCTTATCTTCTTCCTCCTTTCTTGTCTGGGTAGGAGTTTCTTTCCTTTCTAAAGAAAAACTGACTTCCACACCCACTGTTTTCTCTTTCATAGAGAGGCAACCGATACTGGCACAGGCTGGTTCTTTGGCCCAGCCATGGGGTCCATTTCAGGGGCTGGAGTGGCTGCAGGGCCCATCACAGGTTTGGAAGTGGCTCTAGGGCCTGTCACAGGGGTCGGTTTAACTTTGGGTGCACCTCAGGATCTGGAGTGCCTGCAATGCTTGTTGCAATGTTTGGAGTGACTTTGGACAGGCTATATGCCTGTCCTGGAGGAGAAGGGGGAGGTGCAGGAGAAAGGGAGAGGGAAGAAGTGGGGAAAAGTACCCCCCACTGTCCATCCCAGTTCCACCCACCATCACCACCCGCCCTGCATAGATTTACTTCCCGAGGAGAAAAGGCAAAGAGTATAAAAGAGTGTAATTCTAAATAATTTTTAAGAAATGAATAGATGATTCCTGAGGTATTGAGGGGGCAATAATTTTATTCTGTCAGAAGTCAGTGTTACCCAATACAGCAAAAGATTAACCTTAAACCTGCTCCCAGAATTGATGAACAGCATGACATGGAAGACAGACAGTTAGCAATGTGCTATACAACACAATTCTGAAAACAAGCACAACAGACCCCAGATCAAAAAGGTCGATATTGTGATCAGCAACTGTTAGACTGATCTAATACTTAGAACAACTTACTTTTAAAACACTCTGGTCAGATCTGTCATCTCAACCTTTGTGCTCCGCGCTAGGCACCAAGAAGACTTGCTGTGGTTTGACCCGGCAGGCAGCTCAGCACTACAAAGCTATTCATCCACTGGGATGGAGGAGAGAACTGGGAGGAAAAAAAAAAAAAAGTTTATGGGTTGATATAAAAGCATAAAAACAATAACAACAACAATAATATATTGTTATTATTATATATTATTATTCTTAATATATTATTATTCTTAATATATTATTATTCTTAATATATTATTATTCTTTTCTTCTTCTTCTTCTTCTTCTTCTTCTTCTTATTATTATTATTATTATTATAAACACAAATAGACTAAGGAAATGGTATTTCTGTGAGCATATCAAAAGACAGAAAAGATGGGTGGTGGTGATTAATTGGAAAGTGTTGGACCTGAGCATGACAGAGATGGTATGGAATAAGCAGTGAATATTGTCCTAGTTTTTGCTGCAGAAGAGTAAATTTTTCTTCCTAGTAGCTGGTATGGTGCTGTGTTTCATATTTACAGAATTACAGAACAGTTTGGGTATGAAAGGACCTTAAAGATTACATCATTCCAACTCCCCTGCCATGGGCAGGGACACCTTCCACTAGACCAGGTTGCTGAAAGCCCCATCAAACCTGGCCTTCAAAACTTCCAGAGATGGGGCATCCACAACTTCTCTGGGCAGCCTGTTCCTCATCACCCTCTTAATAAAGAACTTCTTCCTAATGTCTTTAAACTAAAGTTGGACTAAAGTTGCACTAAAGTGTCCAGACTAAAGTCTGGAACAGCATAGGAAAGCCTGCAGAGGAGAAGGCAGAGGTTGCTGGCAAGAATGGAAGGCCCCAACAGCCCTGACCTTTTTGTCCCTTTGTCTAGAGCTTCTGAGGAGACGAGATATAGTCATTGCAACGGGGCCTCACTGCTTCCTTGATACCCTGGGCAGGGGTGGGGAGGTGTCCTAATGAAGTTCATTCAGTTCGTGGCATCACACTGCCCACCGCATCATACGGACCCCAAGAAGAGCCCTGAGCCAGACGTGGGGGTGCAGGATCTCCCCTCCCAGTGGCTGGGGTCAGGCCTTGGCCCTTCTGCTTCACCAAAACCAACCAAGACTTTTCTCAGCACAGCGCTTTGCCTGTCTGCAATCATGGCCTCCAATGATCTGCCCTAACAAGTCCCTGGGGAGGCTTTGTTAGGAACAGCCCTCAGTGGGGCCCATTAATACTCCAAATCACTTCAACTTTTCCTTCTGACTTTACTTTCTCAAGCAGTTGCATCATCCTCCTCTCAGTACCCAAGTTACATTGACTCAGCACCAAAATACACCATGGAACTCATTAAAACAGACAAAGTTCTAAGCAGCCATATCTCTCCCACAGTTTTCGTCATGTCTTCAGGACTTGTGCAGCTAATTGGAGAGCTCTCATGGTGCAGTTAAGGAGGAAGATTTCAAAGAGCATCTAAAATAAATCTTTCCACATTTTAAAGGCTGAATTTTGTTGCATTTCAGTTTGGAGCATCATTTTCCCATAGATATTGGTCTAGGGTTTCTCCTTTGGATCCCTGCATAGGTAGGAAAAGCAGGGTTTTTCCTATCTAAAAGCAAACAACAGGAAATCATGCTGCAATTTTCAAAAAAAAACAAAGTTCAAGTTCCTCATTTTGTTGCCTCCAGTGATGTTTACCTTCCCAAAAGGATGACTGTACATGATATATTTTACACTGATTAATAGGAAATTTTAAATAATAGTGTTAATATTAATCCATATCATACTAATTCAATGATTAATGTTGAGTTTCTTGCTAAGGAAACCATTAGACAGAGTGCTGAGAGATGGGCGAGCTGGAACTCACTGAAACTCAAAGCAGCAACTGGGTTGGTGAGAGCGGTCTGAATGATCAAAGAGTAAGGGGAGGGCAAAGCAGGAGAACCATGGGAAGTGCATAAGTCCAGACAGGCAGCTGGAAAGGGGACATTCAGCATGTACTGTGTAATCAAGTCAGGTTTTGAGCCTGGAAGATGAGGGAACACACCATGATAAAGAAAGCGATGACAATGCAAGTAAAGGAGATTATCAGTATTTCTTCTCCTGCGTTGAATATAAGTGATGGAAATTCACATTTCTTCATGATAGAAATTACATTTCACGTCTTTTCACGACATTTCATTACTTTTTAAGGAAGGGATTGAAGCATTTGATCTCATGAGTAGGTGCTTCATTAGTACTAAAGTTCTAATAAATACAATAAAAGTACTAAAAAAAAAAATGAGTATTCAGGCAGAGCTTTGCTGTCTGACCATAAGCAACCAGTGCCAAGGCCTTCAGAGTAGTTTATTCATACTTGAAATATTTCCTCGAAATCACATTTCCTGGTTATGCTTTCAATGAAATCATTAGGCCTCCAGAGGCTCTGGTGCATTTAGAGTAATTCCCTGGAATGGAAGCTGTCTGAAAGGACCTGCAGGAGACCAGAGCCCGTTGTTGGATAAGGTGGAGACAGGTGATGTTTCCCGGGCACCTCCACTGCCAGCAGTGCTCTTTCTCCTTGAAACTGCAGCCCAGCCCAGCACAGGAAACCCCTTCAAGGCAAATTCCTTCTTCAGCAGTTTCTTGGGATTAGACCTAAATTTAAAATGGCCATTGGGATCCCAAGACACTCTCCCTCCTTCGTAGTAGGCACCTATATATCCATTTACCGACCTAGGTCATCTGTGGAAAACTCAGGCTGAAAAACTCAAGAGCAGGACACTTCAAATGGCTGAGGCAGAACCCATCAGCTTGCCCCACTTTGGGGAATCATCCCCTTCCAACTAGGGATATGAAAGTGAAAAATGTGAAATGACCCGTCAGGTCAATGCGCAGAGTAAGGGAATGTCATAGGCATTGTGCTGGAGTGTCAGAAGGCAAAAAGCACTGCACTGTGCCTCAGAGTAATCAAGGAGACCTAATCCCGTTCATCCGTGAGATAAAGCAGAGTGAAGGACACTGAGTTGTGTCCTAACATGAAGAAGGATATACATGACTGGTGAAGGAACTCTCTTTTTGTGCCATCACCAATGCAAATTACACAAGAACTACATCAAATAAAGGTAACCTGTCCCACCCTGGCCCTGTCACACCACGGGGCAGCGGAGGGAACTTTTTCGGTTTCAGCCTCTTTTCCAGAGAGGCTTTGCCCTCTCCCTGCGCACCACGGGGCAGAGCCTGGCCCTGGACGCTGCGTGAGCGCCGTGCAGGTCGTGGCAGGCTGCGGTGAGGGGACGAATGCCCTGGGCCCCCTTCCTGCTCTGCCCAGGCCAGCAAGGGCCCCGAGCGGCCTCGTGTCCCCTGCCCCTGCAGCTCGGGGCTCCCTTCCCCAGCCCTGGCTCTGCAGCACCAAGCCCTGCTGGGAGCCCTCCCCTGCATGCTGCCACCGCTCCCTGACGCTGCTGGTGCCCTCTGCCGGGCACTGCCCAGCCCAGCCCAGCCCCTGCCCACCTCTCCCCACCTCCCGGACCTCTCCCCAGCCCAGCAGCCCAGGCTGGGCTGGCCCCAGGCCAGTGCCCACCGCAGCCTGCTGCAGGGCTCTGGGCACGGCCAGCACAGCCCCAGCCCCTCGCAAGGCACCGCAGCTGCTGGCACAAAGGCGGCTCTGGGCCTCCCCAGCAGCCCGCGGGCTGGGGCCAGCCACGGCTCAGGAGATGGAGGGCATAGAGCTGGTGGTGCTGCTCTGCAGAGCCAGGGGTTTTGGTGCCCTTGGTCATCCAGGGAGTTCCCTTCTGCTCATTCTGCTCAGGGTGGGCAGCAGACTGAACTCCGTGGGGATCTCTGCTGCTTAGCCCCTTTCCATCTCCCGTTATGGCTCAGCAGCATAGGGCAGTGCTTTGGCAGGACCGTGGGGTTTCTCTAAGGGCATAAATGGCAGGCGAGTGCTACACTAGGTCGCAATTGTGGGGTTTCAGAGAGGTTGTCCTTAACCACACTGGACTTTCATGTGCCTTTGCCAGCTGGCTCCTCTAAACCCTTCTGGAATTGCAGAGCCCTCTTTAACCCATGGGCTCCTCAGTTTCACCTTTTCCTTTACCTTTCTCTACCAAATTAAACCACAGACGGTTCACTCAGGGGTCTGGCGAAGAAGTCTTACGAGGAGTGGCTGAGGGAGCTAGGGTTGTTCAGCCTGGAGAAGAGGAGGCTCAGGGGCGACCTTATCGCTCTCTCTAGGTACCTTAAAAGAGGCTGTAGCAAGGTGGGGATTGGTCTATTCTCCCATGTGTCTGGTGATAGGAAGAGGGGGTGGGCTAAAGTTGCACCAGGGGAGGTTTAGGTTGGATATTATAGAATCATAGAATCATAGAATATCCAGAGTTGGAAGGGACCCATAAGGATCACCAGGTCCAGCTTCTGGCACCACACAGGTCTGCCCAAAAGTTTAGACCATGTGACTAAGTGCACAGTCCAATCTCTTCTTAAATTCAGACAGGCTTGGTGCAGTGACTCCTTCCCTGGGCAGCCTGTTCCAGTGGGCGACCACCCTTTCGGTGAAGAACCTCTTCCTTTTGTCCAGCCTAAACTTCCCCTGCCTCAGCTTGACACTGTTCCCGCAGGTCCTGTCCCTGGTGATAACGGAGAATAGGTCACCTGCCTCTCCACTCCCCCTCATGAGGAAGTTGTAGACTGCGATGAGGTCCCCCCTCAGCCTCCTCTTCTCCAGGCTGAATAGGCCCAGTGACCTCAGCTGCTCATCATATGTCTTCCCCTCTAGGCTCTTCACCATCTTCATCACCCTCCTCTGGACACTCTCCAACAGTTTAATGTCCTTTTTGTACTGTGGTGCCCAGAACTGCACGCAGTACTTGAGGTGAGGCCGCACCAGCACAGAGTAGAGCAGGACAATCACTTCCCTCGACAGACTAGCAATGCCGTGTTTGATGCACCCCAGGATACGGCTGGCCCTCCTGGCTGCCAGGGCACACTGCTGGCTCATATTCAACTTGCTGTCAACCACAACCCCCAGATCCCTCTCTGCAGGGCTGCTCTCCAGCATCTCATTGCCCAGTCTGTACGTATAGCCAGGGTTGCCCCTTCCCAGGTGCAGGACTCGGCACTTGCTTTTGTTAAACTTCATGTGGTTGGTGATCGCCCAGTTCTCCAGTCTGTCCAGATCTCTCTGCAAGGCCTTTCCACCCTCATCCGAGTCCACAACTCCTCCAAGTTTAGTGTTGTCGGCAAATTTGCTCAAAACACCTTCTAGTCCTACATCCAAATCATTTATAAAAACATTGAAGAGGACTGGCCCTAAAATGGAGCCTTGAGGGACCCCACTAGTGACCGTCCGCCAGCCAGATGTGGCCCCATTTACCACAACCCTTTGAGCCCTGCCCGTCAGCCAATTGCTCACCCATCGTATGATGTTTTTGTTTAGTTGTATGCTGGACATTTTGTCCAGTAGGATCCTATGGGAAACCGTGTCAGAAGCTCTGCTGAAGTCCAAAAAGATCACATCAGCTGGTTTCCCTTGATCGACTAGATGGGTGATCTTATCATAAAAGGAAATCAAATTTGTTAGGCAGGACCTACCCCTTGCGAACCCGTGTTGGCTGGGACCAGTGACTGAATTGTCCCCCACGTGTGCTTCAATAACTTCAAGGATCATCCTCTCCACAATTTTACCAGGCACTGACGTGAGACTGACAGGCCTGTAATTGCTAGGGTCTTCTTTCTTGCCCTTCTTGAAAATTGGCACAACATTAGCCAGCTTCCAGTCCAATGGGACCTCTCCAGATTCCCAAGATCATTGAAAAATAATTGAGAGAGGTCTTGTGATGACATCAGCCAGCTCTTTAAGCACCCTGGGATGAATTCCATCCGGATCCATGGACTTGTATGGATCCAGGTGGAGCAGCAAATCCCGCACACATTCAAGGTCAGTTGGGAGTTTGTCATTCCCACTGTCATGTTCCTCCAGCTCAGGGCACCCTGGGTCCCGAAGTCCATCATCAGTGTTGAAGACAGAGGCAAAGAAAACGTTAAACGTCTCTGCTTTGCCTATGTCATTGTCTGCGAGGAGACCCTCCCCTTCTAGTAGCGGACCTATGTTTTCTTTGGTCGTCCTTTTTCTGTTCACATATCTAAAAAAACCTTTTTATTGCCTCCCCCAGACTTGGCCAGCTTCAACTGTAGTTGGGCTTTGGCCACACAAATTTTCTCCCTACAAACGCGAACAGTGTCCCTGTATTCCTTCCACGTCACCAGACCCTCCTTCCAGCAGCCGTACACTTTCTTTTTTCGCAGATCTGTCATCTCAACCTTTGTGCTCCATGCTAGGCACCAAGAAGACTTGCTGTGATTTGACCAGGCAGGCAGCTCAGCACTACAAAGCTATTCATCCACTGGGATGGAGGAAAGAACTGGGAGGAAAAAAAATGTAAAAGTTCATGGTTAGAGATAAAGGCAGTTTCATAGGACACAAAAGGAAGATGTTATTATTATTATTGTTAATGTTAATTTTAATGTTCTAGACACTAATAGACTAAGGGCATGATATTTTTGAGTGCATATCATAAGACAGGAAAGGTGCTGGTGATTAATTGGAAAGTGTCAGACCAGAGCATGACAGACATGATATGGAATGAGGGGTGGATATTGTCCTAGTTTTGCCTTGCAATAGAGCAAATTTTTCTTCCTAGTAGCTGGTATGGTGCTGTGTTTCATATTTACAGAATTACAGAACAGTTTGGGTATGAAAGGACCTTAAAGATCACATCATTCCAACTCACCTGCCCTGGGCAGGGACAACTTCCACTAGACCAGGTTGCTCAAAGCCCCATCCAACCTGGCCTTGAACACTTTCACAGATGGGGCTTCCACATCTTCTCTGGGCAGCCTCTTCCTCACCACCCTCTGAGTAAAGAACTTCTTTCTAATGTCTAATCTGAATCTACCCTCTTTCAGTTTAAACCATTACCCCTAGTCCTATCGCTGCTCTCTTTGATGAAGAGTCCCTCCCCAGCTTTCCTGTTGGCCCCTTTAGGTACTGGAAGGCCGCTGTAAGGTCTCCCTTGAGCCTTCTCTTCTCCAGGCTGAAAAACCCCAACTCCCTCAGCCTGTCTTCAGAGGAGACAGCCTGTCTTCAGCCCCTTGATCATCCTCGTGGCCCTCCTTTGGATTCATTCTAATAGATCCATGTCCTTCTTGTGCTGGGGGCCCCAGACCTGAACGCAGTACTCAAGGTGTGGCCTCACCAGGGCCGAGTACAGAGGGACAATCACTTCCCTACTCCTGCTGACCACAGTATTCCTGGTACAATCCAGGATTCTGTTGGCCTTCTTGGCTACCTGAGCACCCTGCTGGCTCCTATTCAGCTGACTATCCACCAATACCCCCAGGTCCCTTTCCCCTGGGCAGCTGTCCAGACACCCTTCCCCCAGCATTATGTTGGGCTGCTGTGCCCCAAGTGCAGGACCCGACACTTGGCCTTGTTGAACTTCATACAGTTGATCTCAGCCCATGGGTGCAGCCTATCCAGATCCCTCTGCAGAGCCCTCCTACCCTTGAGTCAATCTACACTTGCATCTAACTTGGTGTCGTCTGCAAACTTACTGAGGGTGCACTCGATCCCTTCATCCAGATCACTGATGAAATTATTGAAAAAGAAGATACAGCCAATTTTTAACCCAAGAAAGCATACATCCCTCCTGGCCTTGAGCAGCCAGTTTCCCCAGGAGAATGCTGGGGGAAACAGTTTCAAAAGCCTTACTGAGGTCTGGGTAGACCACATCCACAGCCTTTCTCTTCTCCACTGAGCACATCACCTTGACTTAGAAGGAGATAAGATTTGCCAAGCAGGACCTGGCTTTGGTAAACCCATGCTGACTGCGCCTGGTCACCTGGTGGTCCTGGAAGTGTTACGTGGTGGTACTCAAGATAATCGTCTCCATGAGCTTCGCCACCACCGAGATCAGACTGACAGGCCTGTAGTTTCCCAGATCCTCCTTCTGCCCCTTCTTGTAGGTGGCCGTCACATTGGCTAGTCGCCAGTCAACTGGGACCTTGCCTGATAGCCAGGACTGCTGAAAAATGATGGAAAGTGGCCTGGTGAGCACTTCTGCCAGCTCCCTCAGTACCAACACGTGGATCCCACCTGGCCCCATAGACTTGCGTACATCTAAGTGGAGTAGCAGGTCTCAAAACTTTTCCTCACGGATTATGAGGGCTTCATGTCACTCGCTGTCCCTATGTATCAGTTCAGGAGTCTGAGTACCAGGGGAACAACTGTTCTTGCTGCTGGAGAATGAGGCAAAGGAAGCAATAAAAACCTCAGCATTTTACTCATCACCTTTACCTATGTTTCCCCCCACAACCAATAGAGGATGAAGATTCTCATTACTCCTCCTTTTATTTTTTTTATTTTATGAATTAAAAAAAAATAATTATTATTTTTTTAATTATCCTTAATAGATAGGTTGGGCTCCAGTTGGTTTTTCGACCTTCTAATTTTGTCCCTGCACAGCCTCACAACATTTAGAATGCGGTTCCAAACAAAATGACAGCATACATGAGAAGGAAGCAGAGAAAAGGTAGAATCCAGTGGAATTCAATCCCCTATAATTCCGTGATAGTATGCTCCAGTTTTATTCCACTAAACCCTGTGTTGTCCAAATTGTCCTGCAATTGTTGATGAAGTTATCTTGTAATAGACAGCATAACCAGGGTGAGCCATCTGCCTGCAGATATTAACAGCTGACAGAATGGAGCATCAGCGTGGAGGAACAACGAAAAAATGAAGGATTTCTCCTGCAGAAACCTCTTGACATTTGCAAGGAGAATAGCCCAGTCCTGCACCACAGGAAGAGGAACCCCACACATCAGGGCAGACTGGGACCCTGCTGAGTGAGCAGTGCCCAGGAGGAGGAGGGCCTGGGCACCACGAGGGATGCCATACGAGCAGTGGGGCTGCTCCCCAGGAACCAGGCCAGCTCCCTACAGAGCTGCCTTATGAGGAGCATGGCCACAAAGAAGATCTGAGTTATCAGACTCAGCTCAGATCTGGTGTGACACTGCACAGATAAGAGTCTACAGCCAGCAGGAAAAGAAGTACAGGTCTGGGAGTCCATAGGACAGCCTTGTGTGGAGAGGAGCAAGGGCTGTGGCAAGGCTGAGAGTCCCAACAGGACCCAGGGCTTTGTGTCCATGGCTCTGGCTGTTGTCTCTGCCACTGAGGCCTAGGAGGAGACAACTTATCGGTAAAGCACCAGGGCCTCATTGCCTCCTCGCCCCCACCCATGAACCAGGCAGGTCTCGTACCATTCTCCTGCACTTGGCCATGCACATCCCCATCTGCTCCTTCCCGCCGGAAGAGCCCTGAGCAGTGTGTGAAGGGAAAGGATCTCCCTTCCCAGGGGCTGGGGGTCAAGGCCTGGCCCTTGTGCTTGGTGACACACATCCAGTTTTCCTACACATCAGGGTCACCTTCACATTGCCTTTGTCTGCTTGTCCTCACTGCCTCCAATGCTCTGCTCTAACGAGCTCCAAGGGAGGCTGTGTCAGTGCTGGCCCTCAGGGGGACACTGCAGGAAACTTGCCTCTGACTTGGACTTGTTGAGAGATGTCTTCAATTGTCTCTCAGTGCCTGAGGTTCGTGGGCTCCTCACCAAAGCCCCCCGAGGGGGGATTCCAGTGCCTTGGGCTGGGCGTGTGGTGCTGAGCTGGGCCGGGCTCGTGGGACAGAGAGAGCTCGTGGCAAGAGGGCCCTGGTGCAGAGAGACAGCTGTGCCCAGGAGCAGCTCCTGTGCACAGCGCAGCAGGGCTGGGGGCTCTGACTGCAGCTGGCACAGGGACAGGAGAGAAGGAGAGAGGGCTTGGAGGCAGTGAGGAGCGCAGCAACAGAGGGCAGCGTGTGGCAGGACAGATCTGCAGGCTCTTGGCACCATGAGTCTCTGGCAGCAGGGCCATGCAGGTGGGGTTGCCAGAGGGGCGTTCTACAGCTGGCACATCCGATGCCTGACAGCATTTGTTGGGATAGTTGTCTCTCTATTTCTCCAGCAAAGTGTAGAAGAAGTTATAGAGAATGGCATAAGAGGAAATTTCCAGAGGAGGACTGAGGCTTAGTTTATCTGAAAGGAAAAAGTTTTTTTGGACTTTGTTCTTTCATATTCCTGCAGTGGAGGGGAATCTGAATAAATCTGAGCACACAGCTTGTGGGATGGAACCTGTGAGCGTGTATGGGTAGGAGACGTGGGGACACAGAACCGGCTCCCAACAGGGACACGGGCAGGCAGCAGAGACATGGGCAGGTGGTGAGAGGGAGCTGCTGCCAGAAATGCTGTGCGACGGAGGGCTCAGGCACCTCCCTGCCATCCCCTGCAGGGCAGGCGCCTTCCCTGGGACACCCCCTGCTCTCCTCTGCCACCAGCACAGCCTCTGCCCTCAAGCCCCCGCTGTCCCCAGCAGGAGCTGCCTCGTCTGCAGGCAGAGCTGCAGCACAGGAGGGTGTGCTGAGTGTCCGTCTGTCCCTCCCTGGCCTTGCCTCCCCTGGCAGCAGCACGCTGCCATTCCTCCTGGCTTCTCCACCTGGCCGTGCTGCTGCTGCTCTTGTTCCCAGGCTGCCTGGGGATGGGGGTTTCACGTGCCCATGGAGTGAGCCCTCGGGGTGCTTGGGGGAAGGGGAGTACGGGGACAGGGTGAGGGGTCTGGAGATGGGCACTTGGAGCCTGGATTCCTCTGCTCTCGGTAGCGTCCAGGTTTTTTCAGGTGTACTTCTGAGTGCAACTGTCTTGTAGATCAAAGAAATGCCAGCAGAAGGCAGCTGTTAGCAGGACTGATGGACTTAGGGTCTAAACACTCTAAAGGACTCTGGGCTGTAAGGGTACAGTCCCTTTGTCTCTGAGGATCCACAGGGTCTTACTTGGAGTGCAGGAGAGATGCCAGAACTTCTGACTTAAAAGCAGCCGTCAGGTGTCTTGGGGCAGGTAGAATAAAAAATACAAAAAAATAAAAATCCCAACAGCACTCCTGAGCAGTTGGTTTGAATGTGAGCCAAACTGGGGCAAAAGTCTTCGATATTAGGAGTAAAGTAAAGCTGAGATGACACCAAATTTCTCTCTATGTCTGGCTGTAGGACAGGACTGACTCTTCCATTGCCCACAGCAAAGTCTCCTGCTCCCAGGGACACCCTAAGGCAGGACCAAGTAGAACTCAGGAAAGGGACCTGCCATATGCCTCCCTGGATGTGGAATCATTTGGGGAGATTTAAATGAGAAATAGTGGGAGTTTTCCTCTGCTAAGTAGGATGTACGTTATTAACGTCTTTCTATTCTTTGAGCAGAACCCGATGCGACTAAACAGCAGATGTCCAACAAAAGCTCCATCACCGAGTTCTTCCTGCTGGCATTCGCAGACACGCGGGAGCTGCAGCTCCTGCACTTCGGGCTCTTCCTGGGCATCTACCTGGCTGCCCTCCTGGGCAACGGCCTCATCCTCACCGCCGTAGCCTGCGACCACCGCCTCCACACCCCCATGGACTTCTTCCTCCTCAACCTCGCCCTCCTCGACCTGGGCTGCATCTCCACCACTCTCCCCAAAGCCATGGCCAATGCCCTCTGGGACACCAGGGCCATCTCCTATCAAGGGTGTGTTGCACAGGTCTTCTTTTTTGTCTTCTTTGTTGGAGCAGAGTATTCCCTTCTCACCATCATGGCCTACGACCGCTACGTTGCCATCTGCAAGCCCCTGCACTACGGGAGCCTCGTGGGCAGCAGAGCTTGTGCCCAGATGGCAGCAGCTGCCTGGGGCAGTGGCTTTCTCAATGCTGTCCTGCACACGGCCACTACCTTTTCCCTGCCCCTCTGCCAAGGCAATGCTGTGGACCAGTTCTTCTGTGAAGTCCCCCAGATCCTCAAGCTCTCCTGCTCAGATGCCTACCTCAGAGAAATTTGGGCACTTGTGTTGAATGTTTCTTTAGTCTTTGGTTATTTTGTCTTCATTGTGGTGTCCTATGTGCAGATCTTCAAGGCTGTGCTGAGGATGCCCTCTTCTCAGGGCCGGCACAAAGCCTTTTCCACGTGCCTCCCTCACCTGGCCGTGGTCTCCCTGTTTGTCAGCACTGCCATGGTTGCCTACCTGAAGCCCCCCTCCATCTCTTCCCCATCCCTGGACCTGGTGGTGGCAGTTCTGTACTCGGTGGTGCCTCCAGTACTGAACCCCCTCATCTACAGCATGAGGAACAAGGAGCTTAAGCAAGCGCTCTGGAAATTAATGACTAGATGTGTTTCAGAAGCAATAAATTTCCATTCTACCTTTGCAGATGACTAGTAATATCAATGACTAGAAGAACAACTAATATTATATATATAATTATTTTTGTGTTTGTGTATTTATGAGTGTTTTCATTACAGAACTTTCTTTCTTTCAATGTCTAAAGTTGCCCATTAAAATGATATGATTCATCTCATTGAATCTCAGAGGTTCTGTATATGAGGAGCCAGGCCCTCTGTGAATTGAAATAAAAGAAAGGAGCCTGCATTGCCTTCCTTGTGTGACGTCCTTCCTGTGAGAGCTGCTCTGGCTCTGCAGGGGCAGTGCCATGTGCAGGGCTGCAGAGGAAAAGAGTCCCATCCCAGCAGCACGGGCAGGGAGCACCAGCGCTTGGGGCATGCCGAGCTGCTCTCTTGCCACTGCCCCCCTCTGGTGCTGAGCCCTGCTGGTGGGGTCAGGCCCGGCTGCTCCTGTAGCTTGGTGCCAGTGCTGCTGTGGGGCTGTGCTGGGACTGCAGGCAGGGACAGGCAGTGGGCACGGCAGTGGCACAGCCGGCCTGCGCTGCAGCACTTCCCTCCTAAGGGGGGATCTCCTCCGAGGTGGACTCACCACAGCTCAAGGGCTCAATCTGCTGTGAGCAGGCAGAGGAGAGCTCTGCAGCCCCAGGGCACGCAGCAGCCCCAGCCAAGGAGTCTGGCGAGTGATTTGACTGCAAGGTCCCTCCTACCCTAGCACCTCCCAGAACTGGCACAGCACTGGCTCCTGTGTGTCAGAGAGGCTGGGAGCCCAGGAGCTGTGCCATGGGCTGGAAGGAGCACAACCAGATCACTTCTACCTGGGCAGATTCTGGGCCAAAAAGGGGGTGTTTTGTAGGTGTGGTATTATGAGCTCAGTGGTGCCTCAGAAGCTCCAAGTCCAGTAGGAAGCTAATGGCTGTTAAGTGGCCTGTGAGGTGACTTTTTTCTGAAGCAGCTGACAGGTCATCCCTTGGCTCCTGGCTGGGATCTGTGCCTTTAGGCTCACATCTGCTGGTCTCCATGATAGGCCACCAGATGCGTCTGCTCTGCACACAGTTTGTGAGATCCTCTCTTCCTAAGTAGCTGGTAGCCCCCATAGTGGAAGAGGTCGTGAATACGGGTTGTCATGTCAGAGGTTTCAGCATTTGCCTGAACTCATCTTTCAGGGCTGCTTTTGTGGTGGTGCAGAGCTGCTGGGCACATTGTGCAGGGTGCTCCTACAGCCTTTGTGTGCTTCTCCATGCTGGCTTGAAAGCTGATTCTTTCTCAGGAGCAGAGTAGCCAACAGAGGTGAGACAGATACTCTGAGTTCATGAAAGCCATCAGAAAGCTGCCCCTGAGAAGATGACTGATATGGGGAAGTCAGGAGAAGCCTGGCCAGGAGAGATGTGAGATTTGGGGGAGGGAAGAAGAGCTTGGCCAGCAGAAGCTAATGATTTTGGAGAGGTAAGAATGCTCAGGTAATGTCGATCCCACCATAATGCAGACTTAAAGCAGTCATGTGAGGCCCTTAACCTATTTTAGCCTGTAATATTAATTCCAAAATCTAAATGCCACTCCAAACCCTGACAGGAATCCACTGCTCTAATTTTTGACCACAATATCCATTGAAGCCAAAATTAGTCCATAACGTCATTTACATTACCTTTACTCTATTGCTCACCCTGATCCCTGCCCTTAACACTAGCATTTAAATGCTCTAATAAACTCTAGTATTCTTGCAGACCTAAATAAAACACTAAACCAAAGAGCTTGCCCATACCGTAACCACAGACCTGACACCCCAAGCACAACACCAAACCCTCCCACTCAATATTTGCTTAACCTCTCACCCGGAAAGGTTCGCGGTAGTCCCTAATGCCATACATGAACAGCTAACATCCGAAACCTGTCCTCCTGTACATTAACATCGTCACCTTCAACCCCTCTCCTAAGCCTTAACTTAAGGTGCTTGGCCCCTTGGAGCAGGGCAGGAACAGTGAGGTTGCTGTGCAGTCACATGGCATTCAGAAATGAGTGTGAGGGGCCATGGATCTGATCAGCTTGTGGGCCACAAGGAGGAGATGGGTGGGAATGCTCTGCTGAGCTCAGCTCTGCCTCAGGATTTCCTGCCCCAGCAGGAGTGTTAGCGTAGCAACCACATAACCACCAAGTGATTATATGAAGGTGCTTTATTCAGCACTGGAAGCCGGGGCAGGTGCCCAAATCTGGCTTCAAGTCCCGTTACTTCCCAGCCATTATTTATACGTTCAACATTACGTAAGGCATACATATTCATTACAGGTTGCAACATCAGCCTCGCATTCCATTCTAATTAGCTCTCCTCCCATTTGCACATGCGTGGTGCTCTCTGGTGGTCGTCCAGGTGGTCGTCCAGATGAAGTAAGGAGTCTTCCTCTCTGCTAAACTTTTCACCTTTCTCACTCGACGCATGCTCCCTCCGCTCCTTGGTTCTGCTTCAACTCATTTCAGCACTTCCAGGCCCTTATCCAAGGTCAGGTTGTACCTGTTCCCTCCCAGGGTTCCCCTTCAAAGATTCATTTGACTGTTCAGTATACTCCCTAAGTTTCCCAGTATTTGATAATATACTCCCTAAACTTCCCAGTATACATAAATTAATTGATAATGTAAGTACATTTGGCAATGCTTAATTATACTGTATGACCCATCACCTAAGAGACATTAATAAAACATCCATTCGATTCTCCCCAACACTAACAGGAGGAATGTGACTGGGGCAGGGACTGGGAGGTCACTTCTGTCTCTGCAGGCTATAGGGCAGCAGCAGGAACGTGTCACGCAAAGGGCCTGTGAGGTCCCTTGTGTCTGGAGGTGGCAGGTCACCCTTGGCTTCTCCCTGGGATGTGCACTTTGGGGCCGACATCTGCCAGTGGCCCTGCTAGGCCAGCAGAATGCCCCTGCTTGGCATGCTGCCTGTGGGATCCCCTCTGCCTCCATCCCCAGGACGACCCAGACAGAAAGAAGGCCCGCACAGGGCTTGTCCTGTCCCTTCTGCTTGAGTCCAGGACTGGACAGCAGGAGGCACAAGGCTTGGCTGTGTCTAGCCAAGAAGCTGCAAGGCCAGCAGCAGGCCCAGGCCTTGGGAGATGCTGCTGAGGTGACTTCTGTGTGCTTGGCTGACAGGCCGTAAGGAGCCTGATGGGTTGGGATGCCTCCTTCAGGAGTGGTTTCCACCCTGATGGAGCTTTCTTTGGTAGTAGGAATGAGCAGGAGAGAAAAAACTGCCACAAAATGCACCTTGAAAGGTTGGCACTGGCCACAAGGAGGAAGAAATGTCCCTCAAAGGAACACCTGGTGACTGTTGATGAGATATTGGTGAAATAATGGAAATGCTGGGATGAGAGCAAGGTTGTGGACAGAGATGAGTGTCTGCAGACTTCAAGGAAATAGGGCACAGTGTGGAACAGCATAGGAAAGCCTGCAGAGGAGAAGGCAGAGGGTGCTGACAATAAGGGAAGGCCCCAACAGCCCTGACGTTTTTATCCCTTTGCCTAGAGCTTCTGAGGAGACGAGATAGAGTCATTGCAATGGGGCCTCACTGCTTCCTTGATACGCTGTGCAGGGGTGGGGAGGTGCCATAATGAAGTTCTTCTCGTGGCATCACACTGCCCACCACATCATACAGACCCCAAGAAGAGCCCTGAGCCAGACGGGGGGGTGCAGGATCTCCCCTCCCAGTGGCTGGAGTCAGGCCTTGGCCCTTCTGCTTCACCAAAACCAACCAAGACTTTTCTCAGCACAGCGCTTTGCCTGTCTGGAATCATGGCCTCCAATTATGTGCCCTAACAAGTCCCTGGGGAGGCTTTGTTAGTAAGAGCCCTCAGCGGGGCCAATTAATACTCCAAGTCACTTCAACTTTTCCTTCTGACTTTACTTTCACAAGCAGTTGCATCATTCTCCTCTCAGTACCCAAGTTTCATTGACTCAGCACCAAAATACACCACGGAACTCATTAAAACAGAGAAAGTCCTAAGCAACCATATCTCTCCCATGATTTTCTTCACGTCTTCAAGACTTGTGCAGCTAATTGGAGAGCTTTCATGGTGTAGTTAAGGAGGGAGATTTCAAAGAGAATCTACTCAAAATCATTCCTCATTTTAAAGGCTGAACTTTGTTGCATTTCAGTTTGGAGCATCATTTTCCCATAGATATTGGTCTAGTGTTACTCCTTTGAAGCCCTGCTTAGGTAGGAAGAGCAGGGTTTTTCCTATGTAAAACCAACAGGAAATCATGCTGCTATTTTCAAAATAAAATAAAACAAAGTTCAAGTTCCTCATTTTGTTGTCTCCAGTGAAGTTTACCTTCCCAAAAGTATGACTGTACATGATCTATTTTCCACTGATTAACAGGAAATTTAAAATAATTGTGTTAATATTAATCCATGTGTTGTGGTTTAACCCGGCTGGCAGCTAAACACCACACAGCCGTTCGCTCACCCTCCCCCCTCCCTCTCTGGGATGGGGGAGAGAAACGGGAAAGTGAAGCCGGTGAGTTGAGATAAAGACAGTTTATTAAGACAGGAATATAATAATAACAGTAATAATAATAATAGTGATAATGATAATAGTATTAATAATAATAATGTGTAAGAAAACAAGTGATGCACAATGCAATTGCTCACCACCCGCTGACCGATGCCCAGCCTATCCCCGAGCAGCCGGCGCCCCACCCCGGCCAGCCACCCCTATATATTGTTTAGCATGACGCCAGATGGTATGGAATACCCCTTTGGCCAGTTGGGGTCAGCTGTCCTGGGTCTGTCCCCTCCCAGCTCCTGCTGCACCCCCAGCCTGCTCGCTGGCAGGACAGAGCGAGAAGCCGAAAAGTCCTTGGCCTGGTGTAAACACTGCTCTGCAACAATTAAAACATCAGCATGTTATCAGCGCTCTTCTCATCCTAATCCAAAACATAGCACCCTACCAGCTACTAGGAGGAAAATTAACTCTGTCTTAACTGGAACCAGTACAGATATCCACCCCTTATTCCATACCATTTATGTCATGCTCAGGTTACACTCTTTCCAATACATTCTAATTAATCACCATTTTCATCTATGATATATAGCAATCATGGTAGTGATGACATACAGTATTATATAATAATTAACATACTACAATTCAACTCATGGGCTATTCTCACCCAGTATCAAATCCCCTTGAGGTACACACCGGAGCTCCCCATTCTTTTGCATTACCCACCAAGTGCATCCAGGTCCCTGAGCAAAAGCAATTCCACGAATGGGTTTGCCTTTTCCTGAGGCAGGAGTAGCCCAGACTGTTTTACCCAACATGTTTCTTACGTGCACTACAGGAACTTTATCCCCTTCTACAGTGCGTAACAGGTTTGATTGGGCAGGTCCAGCTCGGCTGGCAGATCCCCTAGTATTGACTAACCAGGTGGCCTTTGCCAAATGTGTATCCCAATTTTTGAATGTCCCAGCACCCATTGCTTTCAGTGTAGTCTTCAACAGTCCATTGTATCGTTCAACTTTTCCAGAGGCTGGTGCATGATAGGGGATGTGATACACCCACTCAATACCATGTTCTTTGGCCCAAGTGTCTATAAGGTTGTTTCGGAAATGAGTCCCGTTGTCTGACTCAATTCTCTCTGGGGTGCCATGTCGCCATAGGACTTGCTTTTCAAGGCCCAGGATAGTGTTCCGGGCGGTGGCATGGGGCACAGGATATGTTTCCAGCCATCCGGTGGTTGCTTCCACCATTGTAAGTACGTGGCGCTTGCCGTTGCAAGTTTGAGGGAGTGTGATGTAATCAATCTGCTAGGCCTCTCCATATTTATATTTCAGCCATCGTCCTCCATACCAAAGAGGCTTGGACCGTTTGGCTTGCTTGATTGCAGCACATGTTTCACAATTATGAATAACCTGTGCTATAGTGTCCATGGTCAGGTCCACCCCTCGATCACGAGCCCATCTGTATGTTGCATCTCTACCTTGATGGCCTGAGGTGTCATGGGCCCATCGGGCTATAAATAATTCACCTTTATGTTGCCAGTCCAGGTCCACCTGAGCCACTTCAATCTTAGCAGCCTGATCCACCTGCTGGTTGTTTTGATGTTCTTCAGTAGCCCGATTCTTGGGCACATGAGCATCAAAGGTACATGGCGTACCTTTACAACCAGGTTCTCTACCCGGGCAGCAATATCTTGCCACAATGCCGCAGCCCAGATGGGCTTGCCCCTGCGCTGCCAGTTGTTCTGCTTCCATTGCTGTAACCACCCCCACAGGGCATTTGCTACCATCCATGAATCAGTATAGAGATAGAGAACTGGCCACTTTTCTCATTCAGCAATATCTAAAGCCAGCTGAATGGCTTTCACTTCTGCAAACTGACTCGATTCACCTTCTCCCTCAGCAGCTTCTGCAACTCGTCGTGTAGGACTCCATACAGCAGCTTTCCATCTCCGATGCTTTCCCACAATACGACAGGACCCATCAGTGAACAAGGCATATTTCTTCTCATTTTCCGGTAGCTTGTTGTACAGGGGGGCTTCTTCAGCACGAACCACCTCCTCCTCTGATGATATCCCAAAGTATTTGCCTTCTGGCCAGTCCATAATCACTTCCAAGATTCCTGGGCGACTGGGGTTTCCTATTCGAGCCCGCTGAGTAATCAGTGCAACCCACTTGCTCCATGTAGCATCAGTTGCATGATGTGTAGAGGGGACCCTTCCTCTGAACATCCAGCCTAGTACCGGCAGTCGGGGTGCCAGGGGGAGCTGCGCTTCAGTACCGACCACTTCCGAAGCAGATCGAACTCCTTCATATGCTGCCAATATCTCCTTTTCAGTTGGAGTATAGCGGGCTTCAGATCCTCTGTATCCCCGACTACAAAACCCCAGGGGTCGACCTCGAGTTTCCCCCGGTTCTTTCTGCCAGAGGCTCCAGGTGGGACCATTCTCCCCGGTTGCGGTGTAGAGCACATTCTTTACATCTGGTCCTGTTCGGACTGGTCCGAGGGCTACTGCATGAACTATTTCCTGCTTAATTTGTTCAAAGGCTTGTCGTTGCTCAGGGCCCCATTCAAAAGCATTCTTCTTACGGGTTACTTGGTAGAGAGGATTTACAATCAGACTGTAATTTGGAATATGCATTCTCCAAAACCCCACGACACCTAGGAAAGTTTGTGTTTCTTTTTTGCTAGTTGGTGGAGACATAGCTGTTATCTTGTTGATCACATCCATTGGGATTTGACGACGTCCATCTTGCCATTTTATTCCTAAAAACTGGATCTCTCGTGCAGGTCCTTAAACTTTATTCTGTTTTATGGCAAAACCGGCCTTCAGAAGGATTTGGACTATTTTCTTCCCTTTCTCGAAAACTTCCTCTGCAGTGTCACACCACACAATTATGTCATAGATGTACTGCAGGTGTTCAGGAGCTTCCCCCTGCTCCAGCGCAGACTGGATCAGTCCATGGCAAATGGTAGGGCTGTGTTTCCACCCCTGGGGCAGCCGATTCCAAGTATATTGGACTCCCCTCCAAGTGAAAGCAAACTGTGGCCTGCACTGTGCTGCTAGAGGGATGGAGAAAAATGCATTAGCGATATCAGTTGTGGCACACCACTTGGCTGCCTTTGATTCCAGTTCATACTGGAGTTCTAGCATGTCCGGCACTGCAGCACTCAGTGGTGGCGTGACTTCGTTCAGGCCACGATAGTCCACTGTTAGTCTCCACTCACCATTAGACTTTCGCACTGGCCATATGGGACTATTAAAAGGTGAATGAGTCTTGCTGATCACTCCTTGGCTCTCCAGTTGACAAATTAGCTTATGGATGGGAATCAGGGAGTCTCGGTTGGTGCGATATTGCCGCCGGTGCACAGTTGTGGTAGCGATCGGCACTTGCTGTTCTTCAACCCTCAGCAACCCCACAACAGAAGGGTCCTCTGAGAGACCGGGCAAGGTAGACAACTGTTTAATGTCCTCTGTCTCCAAGGCAGCTATGCCAAAAGCCCAGCGGAACCCTTTTGGGTCCTTGAAATATCCTCTCCTAAGATAGTCTATGCCAAGGATGCACGGAGCATCTGGGCCAGTCACAATACGGTGCTTTTGCCACTCATTCCCGGTTAGACTCACCTCAGCCTCCAATCCAGTTAACTGCTGGGATCCCCCCGTCACACCATAAATACAGATGGGCTCTGGCCCTTTATAGCTTGATGACATTAGAGTACATTGTGCACCGGTGTCTACCAAAGCCTTATACTTCTGTGCGTCTGACGTGCCAGGCCACCGAATCCACACAGTCCAATAAACTCAATTGTCCCTTTCCTCCCCCTGGCTGGAGGCAGGGCCCCTCTAGTCCTGGTCAGAATCTTCGTTTCTGTGTTTAAAGGACTGCCTGCTGGAAGTTGGAGCAGCAAACTTCAGAGAACCCCTTTTTCCCAATTGTTTTCTTTTGCAATTCACGTACCTGTGCCTCTAGGGTCGCAGTAGATTTTCCATCCCATTTTCTCATGTCCTCTCCATGGTCACGTAGGTAAAACCACAGGGTGGCGCGGTGTGTGTGCCCACCATATTGTCTTCCTTGCACAGATGAACGTTTACCCCTAATAGTTGAGACACTGGTTTGTACAGGTGGGGAGGAAAATAATCTTTCTTCAAGTTGGTGGATCTTTTCAGAAAGTTTCTCCAAAGTATTCTCTTTTAGCTGGTGGACACTGGTTCGTTCAGGTGGAGGGGAAGATAAATTCTCTTTAAGTTGGTGGACCTCTTCAGAGAGTTTCTCCACAGCCGAGACACAGGCCTGCAGGGAAGAGGAGAGGTTTCCTTCATACTGCCGGAGTATTTTAGTCACTTCATTCACTGGGGGATTCTCCTCCTCTTTCCAGGTTAGTATTGCCAATGAGCTGGAATATGATGATGGTGCACTCTGTAAAAACTTCCGCCACATGGGTCGTGTACACCGGACTTCATCTGGATCTGTGGATGTTTGTGCATCGTCTAGGTCCTTATAAATTACTTCCCGTATGGCTAATTCCCTCAGGTACTGAATTCCCTTCTCCGTGGTGGTCCATTTGGCTGGTAGACATACAAGTTCTTCCTTGAAGGGATACCTTTCCTGCACAGCTGACAGGAGACGCCTCCAGAGGCTGCGAGATCGTGCTCCATCTCCAATTGCTTTGTCAATGCCTGCGTCCCTAGCAAGGGATCCCAGCCGCCTGGCTTCCTTGCCCTCTAATTCCACACAATTGGCTCCGGTGTCCCAGCACCGGAGCAGCCAGGTGACAAGCTGCTCACCTATACAGCGACCAAAATCTTTTCGCACATCTCGTAGCTCACGCTGGTATAGAGTCCGGGTAGTTACTGTTGATTTTTCGACATCCTCATCCTCATCTTCAGTCTCCTGCACATTTGATGGCCCAGCCTCATCTTCTCTATACCCAGACCTAACAGAAGACTGTCTGCGTTCTAAACGACCTGAGCCTCTATACCATTTTTTCACCTTGTCTACAGGGGCAACTTGCACTGCTACAGCTCGTTTCTCTGACCCAGACACAGGGTCTGCCACAGGGGTTGGAATACCCTCTGCGGGGTCAACTTGCACTGCTACAGCTCGTTTCTCTGACCCAGCCACAGGAGTTGGAGCAGCTGCAGGAGCTGGAGCTGCAGGAGTTGGAGTGGCTGCGGGAGCTGGAGCTGGAGCGGCTGCAGGAGCTGGAGAGACTGCAGGAGCTGGAGCTGGAGCAGATGCGGGAGCTGGAGCGGCTGCAGGATCTGGAGCGGCTGCAGGAGCTGGAACTGGAGCGGGTGCAGGAGCTGGAGCTGGAGCTATAGTAGCATCAATTGCAGCTCGATAGGCACAAGCAGGACCCCAGCATGCTACAGTGATTTGTGTCACTTTGGAACTGCCAGAGTCATGACACCTTTTTTTCAAGAATTCTGCCAGCTTTTTAGGATTTTGCAGTTGTTCAGGGGTGAATGTCCAAAACACTGGAGGTGACCACTGCTCTAGAAACCTTCCCATAGGAGGAAAGAGCTGAGATCCTGCTCATGCAAGACAAGGTGATGATTCTATCCCAATGCACTTGGACTGGGGCTTCTCTGCTCTCAGCTGTCTCCAGTTTCTTCTCAGGGAAACACCTGAGCAGGACAGTCCTGCAGCTCACAGAGGGGTGACACAGGGCAGCTGGGAACAAGAGTGTTCAGCAGTGGCATCTGCAGCTCTGTTCTGCATTGGGGTGCATTGTTCGAAACAGAACTGCAAATTTCATTGACCTGATAAATGGACTGAACTTGAGTTCCCCCATGTTCCTGCCTCCCTCCTGCTGCACAGCAGGAAGGACTCCTCTGGAGCCCACAGCAGCCCCTGCTCCCAGTGCCACTCTCAGCCAGCACCAGCCGCAGCTCAAGCAGGAGAGCTGCAGAAAGGTTCTCCTGCAAAGAGAGTGGCTCAGGATGGTGGGTGCTGTGAGGCTTGCAATAAATCTCCCTCAGAGAAGTGTGTACTAACTTTGTTCTCCCTTTATCATCTTCAACAGGCAGCTGTGTCCAAAGTCAGAAAATGCCCAACAGCAGCTCTGTGAGCGAGTTCCTCCTGCTGGCATTCGCAGACACGCGGGAGCTGCAGCTCCTGCACTTCGGGCTCCTCCTGGGCATCTACCTGGCTGCCCTCCTGGGCAACGGCCTCATCCTCACCGCCGTAGCCTGCGACCACCGCCTCCACACCCCCATGTACTTCTCCCTCCTCAACCTCGCCCTCCTCGACCTGGGCTGCATCTCCACCACTCTGCCCAAAGCCATGGCCAATGCCCTCTGGGACACCAGGGCCATCTCCTATCAGGGATGTGCTGCACAGGTCTTTTTCTTTCTCTTCTTCATATCAGCAGAATATTCAGTTCTCACTGTCATGTCCTACGACCGCTACCTTGCCATCTGCAAGCCCTTGCATTACGGGAGCCTCGTGGGCAGCAGAGCTTGTGCCCAGATGGCAGCAGCTGCCTGGGGCAGTGGCTTTCTCTATTCTGTCCTGCACACGGCCACTACATTTTCCCTGCCCCTCTGCCAAGGCAATGCTGTGGACCAGTTCTTCTGTGAGATCCCCCAGATCCTCAAGCTCTCCTGCTCAGATGCCTACCTCAGGGAAGTTGGGGCACTTGTGTTTAGTGTTTCTTTAGCTTTTGGCTGTTTCGTTTTCATTGTGCTGTCCTATGTGCAGATTTTCAGGGCCGTGCTGAGGATGCCCTCTGAGCAGGGCCGGCACAAAGCCTTTTCCACATGCCTCCCTCACCTGGCCGTGGTCTCCCTGTTTGTCAGCACTGCTGTGGTTGTCTACCTGAAGCCCCCCTCCACCTCCTCTCCATCCCTGGACCTGGTGGTGGCAGTTCTGTACTCGGTGGTGCCTCCAGCACTGAACCCCCTCATCTACAGCATGAGGAACAAGGAGCTTAAGCAAGCGCTGTGGAAATTAGTGACTAGATGTGTTTCAGAAGCAATAAATTTCCATTCTACCTCTGCAGATGACTAGTAATATCAATGACTACAAGAACAACGAATATTATATATATAATTATTTTTGTGTGTGTTTGTGTACTTATGAGTGTTTTCGTTACAGGACCTTCTTTGTTTTAATACATCTAAAGCTGCCCATTAAAATGATATGATTCATCTCATTTCTTTTACTGTATTTACCTGTCGAGTATAGCTCAGAGGTTCTCTATATGAAGAGCCAGGCCCTCTGTGAATTTAAATAAAAGAAAGGAGCCTGCACTGCCTTCCTTGTGTGACGTCCTTCCTCTGAGAGCTGCTCTGGCTCTGCAGGGGCAGTGCCATGTGCAGGGCTGCAGAAGAAAAGAGTCCCATCCCAGCAGCACGGGCAGGGAGCACCAGCGCTTGGGGCATGCCGAGCTGCTCTCTTGCCACTGCCCCCCTCTGGTGCTGAGCCCTGCTGGTGGGGTCAGGCCCGGCTGCTCCTGTAGCTTGGTGCCAGTGCTGCTGTGGGGCTGTGCTGGGACTGCAGGCAGGGACAGGCAGTGGGCACGGCAGTGGCACAGCCGGCCTGCGCTGCAGCACTTCCCTCCTAAGGGGGGATCTCCTCCAAGGTGGACTCACCACAGCTCAAGGGCTCAATCTGCTGTGAGCAGGCAGAGGAGAGCTCTGCAGCCCCAGGGCACGCAGCAGCCCCAGCAGAGGAGTCTGGCGAGTGATTTGACTGCAAGGTCCCTCCTGCCCTAGCACCTCCCCGAACTGGCACGGCACTGGCTCCTGTGTGTCAGAGAGGCTGGGAGCCCAGGAGCTGTGCCATGGGCTGGAAGGGTCACAACCAGATCTCTTCTACCTGGGCAGATTCTGGGCCAAAAAGGGGGTGTTTTGTAGGTGTGGTATTATGAGCTCAGTGGTGCCTCCGAAGCTCCAAGTCCAGCAGGAAGCTAATGGCTGTTAAGTGGCTGGTGAGGTGACTTTTTTCTGAAGCAGCTGACAGGTCATCCCTTGGCTCCTGGCTGGGATCTGTGCCTTTAGGCTCACATCTGCTGGTCTCCATGATAGGCCAGCAGATGCATCTGCTCTGCACACAGTTTGTGAGATCCTCTCTTCCTAAGTAGCTGGTAGGCCCCATAGAGGAAGAGGTCTTGAATAGGGTTTGTCATGTCAGAGGTTTCAGCTTTTGCCTGAACTCATCCTTCAGGGCTGCTTTTGTGGTGGTGCAGAGCTGCTGGGCACATTGTGCAGGGTGCTTCTACAGCCTTTGTGTCCTTCTCCATGCTGGCTTGGGAGCTGATTCTTTCTCAGGAGCAGAGTAGCCAACAGAGGTGAGACAGATACTCTGAGTTCATGAAAGCCATCAGAAAGCTGCCCCTAAGTAGATGACTGATATGGGGAAGTCAGGAGAAGCCTGACCAGGAGAGATGTGAGATCTGGGGGAGGGAAGAGGAGCTTGGCCAGCAGAAGCTAATGATTTTGGATAGGTAAGAATGCTCAGGTAATGTCGATCCCACCATAACACAGACTTAAAGCAGTCATGTGAGGCCCTTACCCTATTTTAACCTGTAACATTAATACCCAAATCTAAATGCCACTCCACACCCTGACAGGAATCCACTGCTCTAATTTTTGTCTACAATATCCCTTGAGCCAAAATAAGTCCATAACATCTTTCCCTTACCTTTACTCTCTTGCTCACCCTGATGCCTGCCTTTAACACAAGCATTAAAACGCTCTATTTAACCCAAGTCTTCTTGTAGACCTAAACAAAACACTAAAGCAAAGAGCTTGCACATACCCTAACAACTGACCTGACACCCCAAGCCCAACACCAAACCCTCCCACTCAATATTCACTTAAGCTCTCACCCGGAAAGGTTCGCCGTAGTCCCTAATGTCATACATGAACAACTAACATCCAAACCCTGTCCTCCTGTGTATTAACCTCTTCACATTGAAAGCCTCTCCTAAACCTTATCTTTAGGGACTGGGCCCCTTGAGGCAGGTCAGGAACCATGAGGTTGCCGTGCAGTCCCATGGCATTCAGAGATGGATGTGAGGGGCCATGGATCTGATCAGCTTGTGGGTCACAAGGAGGAGATGGGTGGGAATGCTCTGCTGAGCTCAGCTCTGCCTCAGGATCTCCTGCCCCAGCAGGACGAATGGGACTGGGGCAGTGACTGGGAGGTCACTTCTGTCTCTGCAGCTGATAGGGCAGCAGCAGGAACGTGTCACACAAACGGACTGTGAGGTCCCTTGTGTCTGCAGGTGGCAGGTCACCCTTGGCTTCTCGCTGGGATGTGCACTTTGGGGCCGACATCTGCCAGTGGCCCTGCTAGGCCAGCAGAAGGCCCCTGCTTGGCATGCTGCCTGTGGGATCCCCTCTGCCTCCATCCCCAGGAGGACCCAGACAGAAAGAAGGCCCGCAGAGGGCTTGTCCTGTCCCTTCTGCTTGAGGCCAGGACTGGACAGCAGGAGGCACAGGGCTTGGCTGTGTCTAGCCAAGAAGCTGCAAGGCCAGCAGCAGGCCCAGGCCTTGGAAGATGCTGGTGAGGTGACTTCTGTGTGCTTGGCTGACAGGCCGCAAGGAGCCTGATGGATTGGGATGCCTGCTTCAGGAGTGGTTTCCACCCTGATGGAGCTTTCCTTGGTAGTAGGAAAGAGCAGGAGAGAAAAAACTGCCACGAATTGCACCTTGGAAGGGTGGCACTGGCCATGAAGAGGAAGAAATGTCCCTCAAATGGTTTTGCCGTGGTGACAGAGGTCACTGAAAGAGAGTTTATGATCACACCAAGGCTTTGTGTTTCAAGGAACAGCTGGTGAGTGTTGACGAGACATGGGTGAGATGATGGAAATGCTGGGATGAGAGCAAGCTGGTGGACAGAGATGGGTGTCTGCAGACTTCAAGGAAATAGGGCAAAGTGTGGGACAGCATAGGAAAGCCTGCAGAGGAGAAGTCAGAGGGTGCTGGCAGGAATGGAAGGCCCCAACAGCCCTAATGTTTTTGTCCCTTTGGCTAGAGCTTCTGAGGAGACGAGATATAGTCATTGCAATGGGGCCTCACTGCTTCCTTGATACCCTGTGCAGGGGTGGGGAGGTGTCCTAATGAAGTTCTTCTCGTGGCATCACACTGCCCACCACATCATACAGACCCCAAGAAGAGCCCTGAGGCAGACGTGGGGCTGCAGGATCTCCCCTCCCAGTGGCTGGGGTCAGGCCTTGGCCCTTCTGCTTCACCAAAACCAACCAAGACTTTTCTCAGCACAGCGCTTTGCCTGTCTGCAATCATGGCCTCCAATGATCTGCCCTAACAAGTCCCTGGGGAGGCTTTGTTAAGAACAGCCCTCAGTGGGGCCCATTAATACTCCAAGTCACTTCAACTTTTCCTTCTGACTTTACTTTTTCAAGCAGTTGCATCATTCTCCTCTCAGTACCCAAGTTTCACTGACTCAGCACCAAAATACACCACTGAACTCATTAAAAGAGAGAAAGGCCTAAGCAGCCATATCTCTCCCACGGTTTTCTTCATGTCTTCAAAACTTGTAGAGCTAATTGGAGAGCTCTCATGGTGTAGTTAAGGAGGAAGATTTTAAAGAGCATCTAATAAAAATCTTTCCTCATTTTGAAGGCTGAATTTTGTTGCATTTCAGTTTGGAACATCATTTTCCTATAGATATTGGTCTACAGTTACTCCTTTAAAGCCCTGCTTACGTAGGAAGAGCAGGGTTTTTCCTATTTAAAAAGAGGCAACAGGAAATCATGCTGCAATTTAAAAAAAAAAAAAGTTCAAGTTCCTTTTTTTTTGGCCTCCAGTGAAGTTTACCTTCCCAAAGGGATGACGGTTCAAGATGTTTTTTACACTGATTAATAGGAAATTTTAAATAGTAGTGTTAATATTAATCCATATCATAGTAATTCAATGATAAATGATGAGTTTCTTGCTAAGGAAACCGTTAGACCGACTGCTGAGAGATGGGCGAGCTGGAACTCACTGAAACTCAAAGCAGCAACTGGGTTGGTGAGAGCGGTCTGAATGATCAAAGAGTAAGGGGAGGGCAAAGCAGGAGAACCATGGGAAGTGCATAGGTCCAGACAGGCAGCTGGAAAGGGGACATTCAGCAGGGTCTGTGTAATCAAGTCAGGTTTTGTGCCTGGAAGATGAGGGAGCACACCATTATAGACAAAGGGATGACAATGCAAGTACAGGTGAACACCAGGATTTCTTCTCCCGCAATGTATATACATCCTGAAAATTCACATTTCATCATGATCTTCTTCGTGAGACATTTAATGGAAGGGGTTGAATCATTTGAGCTAATGAGTAGTTGTTTTATTAGTTAAGTACTAAAAAAATTACTGGGTATTGAGGCAGAGCTTTGCTGTCTGACCATAAGCATAACCAGGGAAAACCTCCTGTGGCCCCGTTGTGTTTGAGGCACTTCCATGGGCCGGCAGATGTCAGAAAAGACCTGCAGGAGACCGGAGCCTTTTGGGAAAATCAGGTGGAGCACAGTGGAGTTCCCAGGGCACCTCCACTGCCAGCAGTGGTCTTTGTCCCTGTAACTGCAGCCCAGCCCAGCACAGGAAACCCCTTCAAAGACAACATCCTAGTTCAGTGTGTTCCTGGGACTGATCTAGATTTGAAATGGCCATTGGAAACCCATGATATTCTTATTCCTACTTAACCCGTGATACCCCTTATTCCTACGAGACACTTGAACATCCATTTACCATCCTCAGTCATCTTTAGCAAATTCAGGCTGAGAAACTCAAGTATAGCACGCTTCAAATGGCTGAGCCAGAACCCATCAGCTTGCCCCACTTTCGGAAATCATCCCCTTCCAACTAGGGATATGAAAGTGAAAAATGTGAAGTGACCTGTCAGGCCAATGCGCAGAGGAAGGGAAAGTCACACATATTGTGCTGGAGTGTCAGAAGGCAAAAAGCACTGCACTGTGCCTCAGAGTAATCAAGGAGACCTAATCCAGTTCATCCATGACATCAAGCAGAGTGAAGGACGTTGAGTTGTGTCCTAACATGAAGAAGGATGTACATGACTGGTGAAGGAACTCTCTTTTTGTGCCATTACCAATGCAAATCCTATAAAGGTAACCTGTACTACCCTGGCCCTGTCACACCACGGGGCAGTGGAGGGACCTTTTTCAGTTTCAGCCTCTTCTTCAGAGAGGCTTTGCCCTCTCCCTGCGCACCACGGCGCAGAGCCTGGCCCTGGACACTGCGTGAGCGCCATGCAGGTCGTGGCAGGCTGCGGTGAGGGGACGAATGCCCTGGGCCCCCTTCCTGCTCTGCCCAGGCCAACAAGGGCCCCGAGCGGCCTCCTGTCCCCTGCCCCTGCAGCTCTGGGCTCCCTTCCCCAGCCCTGGCTCTGCAGCACCAAGCCCTGCTGGGAGCCCTCCCCTGCATGCTGCCACCGCTCCCTGACGCTGCTGGTGCCCTCTGCCGGGCACTGCCCAGCCCAGCCCAGCCCCTGCCCACCTCTCCCCACCCGCCTGCCCTTGCTTGGTCACCCAGTCTTGGCCCTTTCCTACTGTTCACTGAAGGACTCTGAGACCTTTGTGCTGTGGCCTCGCTGTGTGTCCTGGCATTGCAGAGCTCCCATCAGCCCGTGCATCCTTTGGCTTAGCTTTACTGTGAAGACCCACTCGCTGCCCACCCAACACAAGGCACACGGCATCCCAGGAGAACCCTTAGGGTATCCTAGTGGCTCCCAATACCTCCCTGATGCCGCCAGCCCTGTCACGTTTCAATCCCAGGAAGCTGCTTCTTGACCGGTCAGGGCCTCCAGGGGCACTGGGAATCTGCCAGTGACGACTCAGTCCAGCCCTGGCTCCCTCACCCCCCACCCCATGCCCTCATGTCCCTGTGTCCAGGTGGCACCCAAGCACAAGAGTGAGACCTTGAGTCTGGCACTTCCTGAGCGTCTTCTGCACTCCAGTTTGGGAAGAGGAGCCCTGAGCACTGAGCAACTTCATTTTACTAACAAGATGCAACAATTGAGGCCAGATGTCACTTAGGAATAAACATGTTTACAGAGAAAATCTCGGTCGAACAGAGGGTTGGTCATCTGGAAAAGAGGAATGAAAGCAAATATTTAACTGCAAACAAAATTACAAACAATACTATAAAAATTATATAAAAACAATACTATATAATATATTAAATATAAAAACAATACTATACAAATTACAAACATTACTATATATAAAGCTCAAAAATTGCCTGAAATGAACTTGAATAAAACTAGAAAAATGAGATAGCCAATTAATCTATCTAAATAAAATAAATACATAAATAAAAAAGCTAAGTAAATATTACCACCAGAAACTCTTTCTTCAGTGTGGCTTTCATGTCCTGGTTCCTCATGCTGTAGATGATGAGGTTCACTGTTGGAGGCACCACTGAGTACAGAACTGCCACCAACAGGTCCAGGGATGGGGAGGAGATGGAGGTGGGTTTCAGGTAGGCAAATATGCCAGTACTGACAAACAGGGAGACCACAGCCAGGTGAGGGAGGCACATGGAAAAGGATTTGTGCCGGCCCTGCTCAGAGGGCATCCTCAGCACTGCTCTGAGGATCTGCACATAGGACAACACAATGAAAACAAAGCAACCAAAGACTAAAGAAACGCTAAACACAAGTGCCCAAACTTCCCTGAGGTAAACATCTGAGCAGGAGAGCTTGAGGATCTGGGGGATCTCACAGAAGAACTGGTCCACAGCATTGCCTTGGCAGAGGGGCAGGGAAAATGTAGTGGCCGTGTGCAGGACAGCATTGAGAAAGCCACTGCCCCAGGCAGCTGCTGCCATCTGGGCACAAGCTCTGCTGCCCACGAGGCTCCCGTAGTGCAGGGGCTTGCAGGTGGCAACGTAGCAGTCATAGGACATGACAGTGAGAATGGAATATTCTGCTGATGTAAAGAACAGAAAAAAAAAAGACCTGTGCAGCACACCCTTGGTAGGAGATGGCCCTGGTGTCCCAGAGGGTATTGGCCATGGCTTTGGGGAGAGTGGTGGAGATGCAGCCCAGGTCGAGGAGGGCGAGGTTGAGGAGGAAGAAGTCCATGGGGGTGTGGAGGCGGTGGTCGCAGGCTACGGCGGTGAGGATGAGGCCGTTGCCCAGGAGGGCAGCCAGGTAGATGCCCAGGAAGAGCCCGAAGTGCAGGAGCTGCAGCTCGCGCGTGTCTGCGAATGCCAGCAGGAGGAACTCACTGATGGAGCTGCTGTTGGGCATCTGCTGTTTAGAGGCATCAGGTTCTGCTCAAAGCATAGAAAGACATTAATAATGTACAACCCACTTAGCAGAGGAAAACTCCTACCGTTTCTCATTTAAACCTCCCCAAATGATTCCACATCCAGGCAGGCATATGGCAGGTCCCTTTCCTGAGTTCTACTTGGTCCTGCCTTAGGGTGTCCCTGGGAGCAGGAGACTTTGCTGTGGGCAGTGGAAGAGTCAGTCCTGTCCTACAGCCAGACATAAAGAGGAATTTGGTGTCATCTCAGATTTACTCTTCTGCTAGTATCAAAGACTTTTGCCCCAGTTTGGCTCACATTCAGACCAACTGCTCAGGAGTGCTGTTGGGATTTTTATTTTTATTTCGTATGTTTTATTCTAGCTGCCCCAAGACACCTGAAGCCTGCTTTTAAGTCAGAAGTCCAGGCATCTCTCCTGCACTCCAAGTAAGACCCTGTGAATCCTCAGAGACAAAGGGACTGTACCCTTACAGCCCAGAGTCCTTTAAGAGAGAGTGTTAAGGCCCTAAGTCGATCAGTTCTGCTATCAGCTGCCCTCTGCTGCCATTTCTTTGATCTACAAGACAGTTGCACTCAGAAGTGCACCTGAAAAAAACCTGGATGCTGCTGAGAGCAGAAGAATCCAGGCTCCAATTGCCCATCTCCAGACCCCTCACCCTGTCCCCGTACTCCCCTTCCCCCAAGCACCCCAAGGGCTCACTCCATGGGCAGGTGAAACCCCCATCCCCAGGCAGCCTGGGAACAAGAGCAGCAGCAGCACGGCCAGGTGGAGAAGCCAGGAGGAATGGCAGCGTGCTGCTGCCAGGGGAGGCAAGGCCAGGGAGGGACAGACGGACACTCAGCACACCCTCCTGGGCTGCAGCTCTGCCTGCAGAGGAGGCAGCTCCTGCTGGGGACAGCGGGGATTTGAGGGCAGAGGCTGTGCTGGTGGCACAGGAGAGCAGGGGGTGTCCCAGGGAAGGCGCCTGCCCTGCAGGGGCTGGCAGGGAGGTGCCTGAGCCCTCCCTCGCACAGCATTTCTGGCAGCAGATCCCTCTCACCTCCTGCCCATGTCCATGCTGCCTGCCCGTGTCCCTGCTGGGAGCCGCTTCTGTGTCCCCACGTCTCCTCCCTGTCCATGCTCACAGACCCCATCCCACAGTCTATGTGCTCAGATGCACTCAGATTCCCCTCCACTGCAAGAATCTGAATGTAGAGAATCCAAAAATCTCAGATTAACCAGTCCTCAGTCTTCCCTTTCAAATGCTCCCTTATAAATGCCATTCACTAAAGCATCTTCTACTCCTCGCTGGAGAAAGGGAGAGACCCATCCTGACAGATGCTATCAGCCATCGGATGTGCCAGCTGTAGACGACCCCTCTGGCAACCCCACCTGCATGGCCCTGCTGCCAGAGACTCACAGTGCCAAGAGCCTGCAGACCTGTCCTGCCACACGCTGCCCTCTGTTGCTGCGCTCCTCACTGCCTCCAAGCCCTCTCTCCTTCTCTCCTCTCCCCGTGCCAGCTGCGGTCAGAGCCCCCAGCCCTGCTGCGCTGTGCACAGGAGCTGCTCCTGGGCAGAGCTGTCTCTCTGCAGCTCTGCCCGCTTGCCACGAGCTCGCCTTGGGCCCAGGAGCCCGGCCCAGCTCAGCAGCACAGCACCCGACCATGGCATCGCTTGCTCTGTGCCATTGGGCTCCCTCGAGGTGTTCCCAAGGCCTCAGGGCTGACAGCTCCCAAAGGCAGCAGGGTCTCTGCTGGGCTGTGGTGCTTCTAACAGGCTGAAGTCATCCCCGACTGCTCCTCTCTGAACACAGGCGAGACTGATTTTAGAAATGTGATTTGTGCCATTAGAGTGTGGTTGTCAAACATAGTGTTGTGGTTTAAGTTGGAAGGCAGCTCAGCACCACACAGCTGTTAGCTCACCCTCAGCCCCCAAAAGCTCCTGCGTTGAAATAAAGACAGTTTAAAAGGACATAAAATGAAGAGACAATAATAACAGGAAAAACAACAACAATAAGAACAATTATTATTATTATCACATGTATAAATCAAGTGATGCACCATGCAATTGTTCATCACCCACTGACCGATGCCCAGCCCGTCCCCAGGCAGCAGTCCCCCTGAACCTAGCCAGCCTGCATCAGGATATCCTGTGCAGGTCCCTTGACCTTACTTTGGTTTAGGGCAATGCAAGCTTTCAGAAGGATTTGGAACATTTTCTTCCCTTTCTCAAACACTTCTTCTGCTAGGTTGCCGTATGTGAAGATGTCATCAATGTATTGGAGGTGTTCAGGAGCTTCCCCCTCTTCCAGGCGGGTCTGGATCAGCCCATGGCAAATGGTAGGGCTGTGTTTCCAGCCCTGGGGCAGTTGATTCGAGGTGGAAGGTGTACTGGGTCTGGCTGGGATGTTACCTTTCCCTGCAGCAGCCCATACAGTGCTGTGCTCTGCACTTGCAGCTAGAACAGCACTGGTATCACCCCAGTGATGTGTCTGCTGCTGAGCAGTGCTGGCACAGCATCAGGACTCCCTCTAACCCCCCCAGAGCCAGCAGGCTGGGGATGGGCAAACAGTGAGGAGGGGACATCACCAGGGCAGCTGACCTAAACCAACCAAAGGGATATTCCATACCATGTGATGTCACACTCAGCAATAAAAGGTGGAAAAAGGAAGAAGAGGGGAGGGGTGGGCACTCGTTGCAAAAACGTCTGCCCCCCCAAAAAACGGCTACGTGCGTTGAGGTCCTGCTTCAAGGACGTGGTCAAGCATCGCTCCTTTGTGGGAAGCAGAGAGTAATTTCTTTACTCTGCACTTCCACACAGCCTTTCCTTGTCATTTTTTTCCCCCTTTCCCTGTTTTTTTTTCCCTTTAGTTAAATTGTTTAATTAGTAATAATTTTTCCTTCATAATTTTTTTCCCTTTAATTAAATTATCCTTGTCTCAACCCATGAGTTGGTCTTTCCTTTACTTCTTCCCCTCCTCATCTAAGGAGGGCGAGTGAGAGAGCGGTTGTGGTGTTCAGCTGCCTAGCACGGTAAAACCACCACAGTCCTTTTTGGCGCCCAACGTGGGGCTCGAAGGGTTGAGATAACAGTAGAATTGACTAAAACGCTTACAACTAACACACTTACTTGCTAGTCACCATGTTCAGTGTCCTGTTAATATTGGCTTGTTTGGTCATGTGTCATGCAATCCGTGTCATGTTCTCCTTCCTCTTCTATATCCGATCCGAGAATGTGCTACAATCTGTGTTCGTCTTTTTAAATTCGCTGTGCTGCCAAGCACTGGCCTTGAGTTTAATCTGGCATTCAGGCTCTGCACTGTTATCATTTGGGTCTCATGGAAACTGTCTTTTAGAGAATATTCAGAATTACACTGCCTTCTTTTCCTCATCTGGAAGTCATTTTATGAATAATATGAGGAATGGTACCTCCTCCTTCTTTCACAGTGTGCTAATTACAACAGTTTTTGAGTATTTTGAATATCCATGTGTAACCCATATATTGCTATTTCTAATTTGGAATAACGGGTTTCCTCTTCTCTCTAAGATTAGTCGATTGTTTAGAAAGCTTACCCGGGAATCTGTCCCGAAACAGTCTTGTGGCAGGTGGTAAGGTGTGTGGGAGGATATCGGCAGGTACCTGTCACGGATGTCTCCTCCAGTAGTTTTGAACTTCACCCCTGAACAAGTGGAAAATCCTAAAAACCTGATAGAATGTTTGAGAGTCGTATGCCCTGACCCTGATAATGCTGGAGAATGACAGCTTGCAGCATTGTGCTGGGTCCTGGCTTACTCCTATCAAACACTGTTTAACATCATCCAGCACCTTGAGGAGAGGGAGGAAGTCTCTGAATCTGATGACCAGATAACACATGCTGTGGCTGACCCAGAGGATCAACCGACTATGGTATCAGTCGCCCCCACAGTCAAGTCAAAACAGTGGAAACGGAAGTCAGCTCATTTAGCAAGGGAAGAAGCCTCTCCTAAGAAGGAGGGAGAAGGGGAGAAGGCAGGCACCTCTAAAGCAGAGCCATCACAAAAACAGCAGGAAGAAGAGATGGAAATCATAAAGGAATCAGAAACCACTCGATCCCTATCCCTGGGTGAGTTGCGAGAAATACGAAAGGATTATGGTCGACACCCAGGTGAACACATCCTCACCTGGCTGCTTCGATGCTGGGGCCAATAGCCAACAATTAGAAGGCAATGAAGCCAAGCAGCTGGGATCCCTCTCTAGAGAAAGGGTCATTGACAAAGTAATTGGGAGAGGGACACAGGTTCTCAGCCTCTGGAGGAGACTCCTGGCAGCTGTGAAAGAAAAGTGTCCCCATAAAGAAGATATTGTATATCAAGTAGGCAAGTGGGCCACTATGGATGAAGGTCTCCAGCATCTGCGGGAATTAGCTGTTCTGGAGATGATTTATAGTGATTTGGACAATGCCCAGACACCTCAAGATCCTAATGAAGTCCAATGCACAACATCCATGTGGCGTAAATTGGTGCGGAGTGCACCATCATCACATGCCAGTACGCTGGCAGGAATTCAGTGGGATGAGGGGATGGGACCAACAGTGTATACTATGTCCTGCCAGATTCAGAAATATGAAGGCAATCTCTCTGCTCCGCTACGGGCCTGTGTCTCAGCTGTGGAGAAACTGTCCGAAAGACTTGACCACCTCATAGAAAGAGCATATCCCTCCTCATCCAGATGGAGTGATATTTCAGCCACTAAGAATCTGTATTTTCCTGTTCGAGAGAGAGAGTATCCAAGATGTACACCATGTGGCACCTTGTGGTTTTATCTGCATGACCACGGAGAAGATATGAGGAAATGGGATGGTGTACCTACTTCAACCCTAGCTGCTCGGGTACCTGAACTGAAAGGAAATACAGCAGAAAGACGAGGGGCTTCTAAGAAAAATGCTGCTCCAGTTTCTGTTGGGCAGTTCCCCAGAGGCAGCAGAAAAGCTGATGTTATTCTTGACCCTGATGAAGGGACCTCTGCTTCTCATTTGCAAGAATTAAGTGGCAGATACTCCAACCAGGACTAGAGGGGCCCTGCCTCTGGTCAGGTAGAGGAGAGGGATAACCGGATTTATTGGACTGTGTGGATCCGATGGCCTGGCACATTGGAACCACAAGAATACAAAGCTTTAGTGGACACTGGCATAAAATGTACCTTAATGCCATCGGGCTACCAAGGGACAGAACTCATCTGTATCTCTGGAGTGACAGGGGGATCCCAACAATTAACTGTATTGGAAGCTGAAGTGAGTCTAACTGGGAATGAGTGGCAAAAGCATCCCATTGTGACTGGCCCCGAGGCTCCATGCATCCTTGGCATAGACTACCTCAAGAGAGGGTACTTCAAGGATCCAGAAGGGTACCGGTGGGTTTTTGGCATAGCTGCTTTGAGCACAGAGAAGATTAGGCAGCTGTCTACCCTGCTGGGCCTTTCAGAAGACTCTTCCGCTGTAGGATTGCTGAAGGTTGAAGAACAGCAGATGCCAATCGCTACCACAACGGTGCACCGGCGGCAATATCGCACCAACTGAGACTCCTTGATTCCCATCCATGAGTTGGTTCATCGGCTGGAGAGTCAAGGAGTGATCAGCAAGACTCGCTCACCCTTTAATAGTCCTATAGGACCAGTGCGAAAGTCTAATGGCGAGTGGAGGCTAACAGTGGACTATCGTGGCCTGAACGAAGTCACGCCACTGCTGAGTGCTGCAGTGCCGGCATGCTAGAACTTCAGTATGAATTAGAGTCAAAGGCAGCCAAGTGGTATGCCACAACTGATATCGCTAATGCATTTTTCTCCATCCCTTTGGCAGCAGCATGCAGGCCACAGTTAGCATCACTTGGAGGGGCATCCAATACACCTGGAATTGACTGCCCCAGGGGTGGAAACACAGCCCTACCATTTGCCATGGACTGATGCAGTCTGCACTGGTACAAGGGGGAGCTCCTGAACACCTGCAGTACATTGATGACATCCTCGTGTGGGGCAACACAGCAGAAGAAGTTTTTGAGAAAGGGAAGAAAGCAATCCAAATTCTCCTGAAAGCTGGTTTTGCCATTAAACAGAGTAAGGTCAAGGGACCTGCACAGGAAATCCAGTTCTTGGGGGTAAAATGGCAGGATGGACGTCGCTATATTCTGATGGATGTGATCAATAAAGAACAGCAATGTCTCCGCCAACTAGCAAAAAAGAAACACAAGCTGTCCTAGGCCTTGTGGGATTCTGGAGAATGCATGTTCCAGGCTATAGTCAGCTTGTGAGTCTTCTATATTGAGTGACTCAAAAGAGAAACTATTTCGAGTGGGGCCCTGAGCAACAACAGGCCTTTGAACAACTCAGACAAGAAATAGCTCGTGCAGTAGCCCTTGGGCCTGTCCGTACTGGACCAGCTGTGCAAAACATACTTTACACTGCAGCTGGGGAGCATGGCCTCACCTGGAGCCTCTGGCAGAAAACCACCAGAAGAAACTCGAGGTCAACCTGTGGGTTTCTGGAGCCGGGGCTATCGAGGATCAGAAGCCAATTACACCCCAACTGAAAAAGAGATACTCACGGCATATGAGGGTGTTCGAGCTGCTTCAGAAGTTGTGGGTACAGAAGCACAGCTCCTCTTGGCACCACGGCTACCTGTGTTACATCGGATGTTCAAAGGGAAAATTCCCACTACACACCATGCGACTGATGCTACGTGGAGTAAGTGGATAGCGCTAATTACACAGCGGGCTCGAATGGGGAAACCTAATCACCCAGGAATCCTGGAAGAGATCACGGACTGGCCGGGGGGCAGAGATTTTGGAGTGCCGACAGAAGAGGCAACCCATGCTGAAGAGGCACCACCATACAATGAGTTGCCAGAAAACAGAAAGCAGTATGCGTTGTTCACTGACTGATCCTGCCGTGTGGTAGGGAGCCATCGGAAATGGAAAGCTGCTGCGTGGAGTCCCACATGAAGAGTCGTGGAGGCCATGGAAGGGGAAGGCGAGTCGAGTCAGTATGCAGAAGTGAAAGCCATACAACTGGCCCTAGAAATTGCTGAAAGAGAAAAACGGCCAGTACTGTATCTCTACACTGACTCGTGGATGGTGGCAAATGCTCTGTGGGCGTGGCTGCAGCAATGGAAACAGAGCAACTGGCAGCGCAGAGGTAAACCTATCTGGGCTACTACCCTGTGGCAAGATATTGCTGCCTGGGTAGAAAACCTGGCTGTAAAGGTACGTCATGTAGATGCTCACATGCCTAAGAATCGTGCCACCGAAGAACATCAGGACAACGAAGAAGTGGATGGAGCTTTGAAAATTGAAGTAGCTCAGGTGGACCTGGACTGGGGATGTAAGGGTGAGCTGTTTGTAGTTCGATGGGCCCATGGAACATCAGGACATCTAGGGAGGGATGCCACATACAGATGGGCTCATGATCAAGGGGTGGACCTAACCATTGAGGTCATTACACAGGTTGCCCATGAGTGTGAGACCTGTGCTGCAATCAAACGAGCCACGAGGGTAAAGTCTCCCTGGAATAGGGGGAGATGGCTTGGATTTCAATATGGTGAGGCCTGGCAGATTGACTACATCGGACCACTCCCACAAACCCGCCAAGGCAAACGTTAAATACTTACCATGGTAGAAGCAACTACTGGGTGGCTGGAAACTTATCCAGTAAACCATGCCACGGCCCGAAACACTATCTTGGGCCTGGAAAGACAAGGGCTGTGGCGTCATGGTACACCAGAGAGAATTGAGTCTGACAATGGGAGTCACTTCCGAAACAATTTGGTCACCTCCTGGGCCAAGAGGCATGGTACTGAGTGGGTGTATCGCATCCCTTATCACCCACAAGCTTCTGGGAAGGTTGACAGGTACAATGGACTGTTAAAGACTATGTTACGAGCATTGAGTGCTGGGACATGGAAACAATGGGACATAAATCTACCAGAGACCACTTGGCTAGTCAACAACAGAGGGTCCGACAACCATCCTGGTCCTGCTGAAACAAAACCCTACACACGGTGAGAGGAGCTAAAGTCCCCATAGTGCATGTAGGAAGGTGGATGGGGAAGGCAGTGTTGGTTGCTCCTACCTCTGGAAAAGGCAAAACCACTCGTGGGATTGTCTTCGACTAAGAACCGGGGTGTACCTGGTGAGTGATGCAAAAGAACGGGGATATCAGGTGCATGCCTCAAGGAGATTTAACCTTGGGAGAAAACTAACCTGTAATCTAAGTTACATGTGGTAGGAAGATGCTGCAGGATCAATGACAGGTCAGCTTTGCAAGGAACCAGGCAAGTGTAACAAGGACTTGAGCTAAGCCAGTGTTGGCATCCAGGCGTCCAACTCTGCCTGCCCTGAGTGACCACTTTGGCAGATGAAGACTAAATTATCAACAGTTCTTATGAACATTTTTTGAGAGAGACCTATAGAATGAAAAGATGTACCTACCTATCAATCTGTTAAAGAACAAGGAACAATGGTGATGAGAATACTTATATACTACAGTATGTGGGACCTAAGTGTGACACTAATGTTATGGAATAAGGGGTGGAGGTTGTACTGGGTCTGGCTGGGATGTTACCTTTCCCTGCAGCAGCCCATACAGTGCTGTGCTCTGCACTTGCAGCTAGAACAGCACTGATATCACCCCAGTGTTGTGTCTGCTGCTGAGCAGTGCTGGCACAGCATCAGGACTCCCTCTAACCCCCCCAGAGCCAGCAGGCTGGGGGTGGGCAAACAGCGAGGAGGGGACATCACCAGGGCAGCTGACCTAAACCAACCAAAGGGATATTCCATACCATATGATGTCACACTCAGCAATAAAAGGTGGAAAAAGGGAAAGAGGCGGGAAGGGTGGGCTCGTTATGAAAACTTCTGTGCTCCTGAACAATGGCTACATGTATTGAAGCCTTCCTTCAGGGACATAGTCAAGCATCGCTTGTTGGTGGGAAGTAGAGAGTAATTTATTTCCTTTCTTTCTGTGCTTCCATACGGCCTTTGCTTTTTTTTGTTGTTGTTGTTTTTGTTTTTTGTTTTGTTTTGTTTTGTTTTCCCCTGTAGTTAAATTATTAATTTTCCCTTAATAATAACTGTACCTTAACAATTATTCTTCCTTGAATTAAATTATCCATATCTCAACCCATGAACTGTTTTTTCTTTTCTTCTTCCCCTCCTCTTCTGATTGGGGGGGACTGGGGGGGGGGGGGGGGGGAGTGATAGAGTAGTTCTGGTGGAGTTCAGGTACCTAGCAGGGTAAAACCACCAAAAAAATAAAAATAATTAAAACAAAAAAAAAAGTTTCAGAAAATAGTATAATAGAGCAAAGGTGGCCATTCAGAGGAGACCGTGCTATTCAGGCTGTCCACTCTGTCAGCCAAGGGAGCTCGCACCGTGTGACTCACTCTGGGCAAAGAGCTCTGTGCTGCTACCTGGCCCCCGGGGCTGCTCCTCCATGTGGCAGCTGGGCTCTTGGCCCTGAGCCCCTCCAGCAAGCAGGCACTGCTTCCCCAGCTCCAGAGAAGGTGTGAAGAGATGGCAGCTGAGACCAGCAAAGTCCTCATGGCTTCTTTATTGACTTTTCCACACCGGAAGCCTTGTTCTGTAAGAATATAAGATGACTGGGTGAAAGTAAATAAAACAATTAATAGACAGGATGGCAAAAATAGAATTAAATCAAAATCTCAAGTTCTAGGAAATAATAACAATACAAATAAAAGAATATCAAGCTATTGTATCAAGAGATTTTTTTTTTTCAGATAACCTGTGGGTCCTGTTAGTATTTTAGGCAGATTACTGATGCTGAAGAAGCATGTATCCAAAGAGTTTCCACAAGGCATTCTTGAGCTCTTGGTTCCTCATGCTGTAGATGAGGGGGTTCACTGCTGGAGGCACCACCGAGTACACAAACGATACCACGAGGTCCAAGAATGAGGAAAAGTTGGAGGAGGGCTTCAGGTAGGCAACCATGGCTGTACTGAGAGTCAGAGAGACAATAGACAGGTGCGGGAGGCACGTGGAAAAGGCTTTGTGCCGGCCCTGAGAAGAGGGCATCCTCAGCACTGCCCTGAAGATACGCACATAAGAAAATGAAATGAAAACAAAACATGCAAATGCTAAACAGAGACTAACTGCAAGAAGGACAACCTCCCTGAGGCATGACTCTGAGCAAGAGAGCTTGAGAATCTGGGGGATTTCACAGAAGAACTGGTCCACAGCATTGCCTTGGCAGAGGGGCAGGGAAAATGTAGTGGCTGTGTGCAGGACAGCATTGAGAAAGCCACTGCCCCAGGCAGCTGCTGCCATCTGGGCACAAGCTCTGCTGCCCACGAGGCTCCCGTAGTGCAGGGGCTTGCAGATGGCAGCGTAGCGGTCGTAGGCCATGATGGTGAGAAGGGAATACTCTGCTCCAATCAAGAAAACAAAAAAGAAGACCTGGGCAGCACATCCCTGATAGGATATGGCCCTGGTGTCCCAGAGGGCATGGGCCATGGCTTTGGGCAGAGTGGTGGAGATGGATCCCATGTCGAGGAGGGCGAGGTTGAGGAGGAAGAAGTACATGGGGGTGTGGAGGCGGTGGTCGCAGGCGACGGTGGTGAGGATGAGGCCGTTGCCCAGGAGGGCAGCCAGGTAGATGCCCAGGAAGAGCCCGAAGTGCAGGAGCTGCAGCTCCCGCGTGTCTGCAAATGCCAGCAGGAGGAACTCGCTCACAGAGCTGCTGTTGGGCATTTTCTGACATGGGGCACAGCTGTCTGTTGAAAAGAAGAAGGCAGAAAAAGGTTAGAACAGACTTCTCTGAGGAAAAGCTGTTGCAGGTGTTAGAGCACTCTCATCCCAAGCCTCTCTCTTCGCAGGAGAACCTTTCTGCAGCTCCATGACTTGAGTCCCAGCTGATGCTCTCTGAGAGTGGCACTGGGAGCAGGGACTGCTGTGGGCTCCAGAGGAGTCTTTCCTGCTGTGAAGCTGGCTGGAAGCAGGAACACGAGGGAAACTCGAGTTCAGTCCACTTATGAAATCCATAAACTTTGCAGTGTTGTTGCAGAGAACACATCCAACCACAGTGTAGAGCAAGGCAAATATTCTTATGCTCAGGACAACAATCACACTCTTGTGTTTCCCAGTAAGTGGAGACTGCTTAAAGCAGAGAAGCCTCAGTCCCAGTGCATCTGGACAGAATTCTCACCTTATTTCTGGGGGTCTCAGCAGGATCTCAGCTCCTCCCTCTTAACCAGGGGTGGAAACGCCTCCTTCCAGCTGCCAACTGACAGCCGTCCAGCACCACGGACATGGCCTAAGCATGGAGGTGTCTTCTCCTTGGGGCACCTGGATAACACAAGGATGCCACGAGAGAGCTGCATCCTGCTGGAGACCAGCCTGCAGACCAGAAGAACACCCCACAGACAGAAATGAATATCCGCAAGCTGAGGTATCCCAGTATCCCATCTGCATCCCCCGCAGTGCCTGAAGGAGGCTGGGCCACCCTGCTGTTGTCTGACCAGGGGCACCTGGCTTAGGGCAATCCAAGGGGCTTCTGCCAGACTTCCTCACCTCACAGTGCCATCCAGCAGGACTCCCAAAGCTTACTACATCGCTCACTGCTCTCCCAGAAACAAGACCCAGCAGGAGACCCTTCCAGGACGTGCAGCTGCATGGCCCTGCAGCCAGAGACGTACCTTGTCAAGGGCTGTGCAGATTTCTCCTGCAGGCAGCTCTCAGCATCCTCCCACTGCCAACTGCCTCCAAGCCCTCTCTCCTTCTCTCCTGTCCCCATGCCAGCTGCAGTCAGAGCCCCCAGCCCTGCTGCGCTGTGCACAGGAGCTGCTCCTGGGCACAGCTGTCTCTCTGCACCAGGGCCCTCTTGCCACGAGCTCTCTCTGTCCCACAAGCCCGGCCCAGCTCACACGCCCAGCCCAAGGCATTAGAATCCCCCCTCGGGGGGCTCTGGTGAGGAGCCCACGAACCTCAGGCACTGAGAGACAATTGAAGACATCTCTCAACAAGTCCAAGTCAGAGGCAAGTTTCCTGCAGTGTCCCCCTGAGGGCCAGCCCTGACACAGCCTCCCTTGGAGCTCGTTAGAGCAGAGCATTGGAGGCAGGGAGGACAAGGAGAGAAAGACAATGTGAAGGTGACCCTGATGTGTAGGAAATCTGGATGTGTTCCACTGAAGAAAAGGACCAGGCCTTGTCCCCTGGAACCCTGGAAGGGAGATCTGTTCATGTCACACCTTGCTCAGGGCTCTTCATTGGGCAGGAGGAGATGGGGATGTGCATGGCCAAGTGCAGGAGAATGGTACGAGCCCTGCCTGGTTCATGGGTGGGGGCGAGGAGTCAATGAGGCCCTGGTGCTTTCACGATAAGCTGTCTCCTCCTAGGCCTCAGTGGCAGAGACAACAGCCAGAGCCATGGACACAAAGACCTGGGTCCTGTTGGGACTCTCAGCCTTGTCACAGCCCTTGCTGCTCTCCACAACAGGCTAACCTAGGCACTCTCAAAGCTGCACATCTTTCCCTGATGGATGTAGACATTTGTCCCTGTGGTGTCACAGCAGATCTGAGCTGAGTGTGATAACTCAGATCTTCTTGGTGGCCATGCTCCTCGTAAGGCAGCTCTGTAGGAAGCTGGCCTGGTTCCTGGGGAGCAGCACCACTGCTCGTATGGCATCCCTCGTGGTGCCCAGACCCTCCTCCTCCTGGGCACTGCTCACTCAGCAGGGTCCCAGTCTGCCCTGATGTGTGGGGTTGCTCTTCCTCCATTGCACAACCTCACTCCTCCTGTGGCTGTCAAGAGGTTTCTGTAGGCAAATTCATGCAGTTTCTCAATTTGCCCCTAGACAGACGCTCCATTCTGTCAGCTGTTAATGTCTGTATGCAGATGACTCACCGTAATTGTGCTATATTTGACAAGACAGCAGCATCAGGAGCTGCAGGAAAGTTTGGATAATACAGGAGTAACCACCTGAATGGAACTGCAGCACAGAGTCACAGAAGGGCAGGGGATGGAAGGCTGCCAGGCTCCACTTCTGTGCTTCCTTCTCGCGCATGCTCTCATTTTGTCTGGAGCGGTGTCCTAAATGTTGTGAGGCTGTGCAAGGCAAAGTTAGAAGGGCTAAAGCTCTACTCTAGCTCAGAAGGGCTAAAGCTCTAGTCTAGCTCAGTCTGGCTATTAGTTTCTAAGACAGTAAAAAAGTTTTTATTAATATATAAGAAATTGAAAAGGAAGATTAAGAAGTGTCTTCAACCTCTATTGGACGTGGGAGGAAGCCTACTGAGAAGTGATGAGGAAAAGGCTGAGTTACTTAATGACTTCTTTGCCTCAGTCTTTATCAGCTGGACCATTTGTTCCCCTGGTACTCAGCCCCCAGAGCTGGTAGATAAGGACACCGAGAGGGCAATGGGGGGACACTTTTGCCCACTTCTTCACTCTCCCTTTCTCCTTCACCTCCTCCTTCTCCTCCAGGACATTTACACTAACTCTTCAAAGCTTTGAATACCTCTGTGGTGGTCAAACCAGCATGTTCCTATTGTGATGTCTCCTGAATGTGTTTCAGGATTTGTTTAACATTAACAAACTTATTAATAATGCCCTCCAGAGATCTGCCCCAAGGCAGGAGAGCTAAGAGTTGCAGGGATTGTGGGAGGATATGAGCAGGCACCTTGATCAGTGGGCACCTCCAGTGCTTTGGAACTTCACTCCTGAACAAGTGCAGAATTCTAAAAAAAATGGCGAAATGCTTGAAAGAGGTTTGTCATCAGCCTGGCAATTCCAAAGAGACACAAATCACTGCAATGTGCAACTTGGCTTGTGCTTACTGAGCTGCAGTCAGTGCCACTCCAACCCTTGTGACAGGCCCCATAGCCGCTGCAACTCCTCTTAATGGCCTTGCAGCCACAGCAACTCCTACAATGGGCCGTGCAACCACTCCAAACCCCTGCAACAGGCCATGCAGCCTGAACAAGTCCTGTGATGGGCCCTGCAGCCCCAGCACCTCCTGCAACAGGCCCTGCAGCCACTCCAACGGCTGTGATGGGCTTCAGGTCTGGGCCAGAGAACCAACCTGTGCCACTATTGATTGCTCCTATATGTGAGAGAAAACAATGTGTGTGAAAGTCAGGGTTTTTAAAAAGGAAAGAAACTCCTACCCAGACAAGAAAGGAGGAAGAAGACGTGGAATGTTACAGTAAAGTTGGGCCATCCTGGAAGCAGGAGGGCAAAGAGAAAGAGATCATAACAACATCAGTAACCACAGCATCTCTATTCCAGGGTGAGCTAGGAGATTTGTGGAAAGATTTCAGCCATCATCTAAGTGAGCACATTGCCACCTGGCTGCTGGGAGAAAGGGGCCAATAGCCTGGAATTAGAGGGCAGGGATGCAAAGCAGCTGGGATCCCCCTCTAGGGAAGGGGTGACTGACAAACAATTGGAAAATGGGCAGAAGGAACATACTCCTGTCAGGTGTGAAGGAAAGGTATCCCCTGAAGGAAGATCTTGTATGTCAACCAGGCAAGTGGACGACAGTGGAGTTGGGTATCTGGTGCCCGATGGAATTAGTCATGCTGGAGGTGATACATAAAAACCTAGCCAATGAACAACTATCCAAAGATCCTGATGAAGTAAAGTGTACATGACCCATGTGGTGGAAGTTTGTATAGAGTGCACCATCCTCATATGCCAACTCATTGGCAGAAATGACTTGGAAAGGCCAAGAGAAACCCAGAGTGGATGAATCAGCTAGCCAACACTGGCAGTATGAAGGAAGTCTCTCTTCTTCCTCATGGGCCGGCATTTTAGCTGTGGATAAACTTTCTCAAGAGGTCCAGGAAGAACAAGAGAATGCATCTTTCTCCCTACCTGTAGAAACCAATATGTAAGCTGCCAGGAGTAAGTAAAAGAAAGTTGCTCAAGAAAGAGAAATTAGTGGGTACACACCATGTGCCAACACGTGGTTCTGCCATGGAGAGGACATGAGAAAATGGGATGGAAAATCTACCTCCATCCTAGAGGCACGGATCCATGAATTGCAAGGAAATGCAATCACAAAAAGGGGTCCTTCTGAGAAAATTGCTGCTCCAGTTTCCATCAGGCAGTCCTCCAGACAGAGTAGTCATAGAACCATAGAATGGTTTGTGTTGGAAGGGACCTCAAAGATTTTCTAATTTCAAACCCCCTGTCATAGGCAGGGTCACCACCCACTAGATCCAGTTGCTCAGGGCCTCATCTAACCTGATGAATGAATACTATGAGCAGGACTAGAGGCACCTGGCCTCCAGCCACGGGGAGGGTAGGGACAATCGGGTTTATTGGACTTTGAGGATTCCATGGCCTGGCACATGAGACCCACAGAAGATATAAGGCTCTAGTGGACACCGGTGCACAGCATACCTGCTCCACTGTAGTACACCATAGGCTGTCGGCCTGCTTCATCATGGACCTCACCACGGGCTGCAGGGAACTTCTGCTCCGGCTCCTGGAGCACCTCTCCCCCTCCTTCTTCACTGGCCTTGGTGTCTGCAAGGCTGTTTCTCACTCCTCTCTCTCTCCCAGATGCTATTCCACAGCAGTTTTTCCCCTTTCTTAAATATGCTCTCACAGAGGCGCAAACAACATCACTTATTGGCTCAGGTCTGGCCGGTGTCGGGGCCCTTATCTGACATGGGGCAGCTTCTGGATTCTTCTCGTAGAAGCCACCCCTATGGCTCCCCCGCTACCAAAACCTTGCCACGTAAACCCACTACAGGCCCAGAACAATGACAATCCTTTGAACAAATTCAATGGAAGATAGTTCCTGCCGTAGCTCTGGGGCCAGTCGGAGCAGGACAGGATGTAAAACTTGTGCTCTACACGGCACCTCAGGAGAATCGCCCTGCCTGGAGCCTCTGGCAGAAAGTACCAGGGGAGATGTGAGGTTGACCCCTAGGGTTGTGGAGTCAGGGACAGTGAGGATCCAAGGCTCACTATACTTTGCCTGAAAAGTGATGTTGGCGACATATGAAGGGGTTGGGGCTGCTTTGGAATTGGTTCATACTGAAGCACAGCTCCTCTTGGCACCCTGACGGCTGGCACTGGGTTGGAAGTTCCAAGGAAGGGTCCCTTCTACACATCATGCACCTTATGCTCCACGGAGTGAGCGGGCTGCACTGATTACACAGCAGGCTCCGACAGGAAACCCCAGTCTTGGAGTCTTGGAAGTGATCATGGACTGTCCAGAGGGCAGGGACTTGGAAATGTTGACAGAGGAGGAGGTGACTAATGTTGAAGAGGCCTCTCTGTCTGATAAACTCCCAGAAGATGAGAAGGACAATATCCTGCTCACTGATGGGTCTGGTCAAATAGTGGAAAAACCATCCCTCTAAAATGTCTGTTGAGTTCAGTCAGTCCATGAATTTGGGCTCCATCTGTCATCACAGTCCTTCACAGCAACAGAGGTGGTGTGTGGTGTTGCATTGTTGTATGCTGAGGCCAGCTCTGGTTCCATCACTGCTGCGTTTCTTGGGTGCTGTCACCACTGCCCCTTACCTGGTTTTCCTTATCTGGGCCCTTCTGCTTGGTGAAACACATCCAGTTTTCATACATATCACTGTCACATCCACATTTCCTTTGTCTCCTTGTCCTCACTGCCTCCGGTGTTCTGCTCTAAAGAGCTCCAACAAAGGCTATGTCAGTGCTGGCCCTGGAGGAGGAGGGCCTGGGCACCACGAGGGATGCCATACGAGCAGTGGTGCTGCTCCCCAGGAACCAGGCCAGCTTCCTACAGAGCTGCCTTACGAGGAGCATGGCCACCAAGAAGATCTGAGTTATCAGACTCAGATCAGATCCCATGTGACACCACACGGACAAGGGCTTGCAGCCAGCAGGGAAAGAGGTGCAGGTCGGGGAGTCCTTCGAACAGCCTGGTATGGAGAGGATAGAGGGCTGTGACAAGGCTGAGAGTCCCAACAGGACCCAGGTCTTTGTGTCCATGGCTCTGGCTGTTGTCTCTGCCACTGAGGCCTAGGAGGAGACAGCTTATCGGTAAAGCACCAGGGCCTCATTGCCTCCTCGCCCCCACCCATGAACCAGGCAGGGCTCGTACCATTCTCCTGCACTTGGCCATGCACATCCCCATCTCCTCCTGCCCCACGAAGAGCCCTGAGCAGTGTGTGAAGGGAAAGGATCTCCCTTCCCAGGGGCTGGGTTCAAGGCCTGGCCCTTGTGCTTGGTGAAACACATCCAGATTTCCTACACATCAGTGTCACCTTCACATTGCCTTTGTCTCCTTGTCCTCACTGCCTCCAATGCTCTGCTCTAACAAGCTCCAAGGGAGGCTGTGTCAGGGCTGGCCCTCAGGGGGACACTGCAGGAAACTTGCCTCTGACTTGGACTTGTTGAGAGATGTCTTCAATTGTCTCTCAGTGCCTGAGGTTCGTGGGCTCCTCAGCAGAGCCCCCCGAGGGGGGATTCCAATGCCTTGGGTTGGGCGTGTGGTGCTGAGCTGGGCCGGGCTCGTGGGACAGAGAGAGCTCGTGGCAAGAGGGCCGTGGTGCAGAGAGACAGCTGTGCCCAGGAGCAGCTCCTGTGCACAGCGCAGCAGGGCTGGGGGCTCTGACCGCAGCTGGCACGGGGACAGGAGAGAAGGAGAGAGGGCTTGGAGGCAGTTGGCAGTGGGAGGATGCTGAGAGCTGCCTGCAGGAGAAATGTGCACAGCCCTTGACAAGGTACGTCTCTGGCTGCAGGGCCATGCAGCTGCACGTCCTGGAAGGGTCTCCTGCCGGGTCTTGTTTCTGGGAGGGCAGTGGGCAATGCAGTAGGCTTTGGGAGTCCTGCTGGATGGCACTGCGAGGTGAGGAAGTCTGGCAGAAGCCCCTTGGGGTGTCATAACCCAGCTGCCCATGGTCAGCCAAGATTGGAGTGACCAATCCTCCTCCAGACACTGCAGGGGATGCAGATGGGATAGTGGAACAGGCCGGTTTGCAGATATTCATGTCTGTCTGTGGGGTGTTCTTCTGGGCTGGAGGCTGCTCTCCAGCAGGATGCAGCTCTCTCGTGGCATCCTTGTGTTATCCAGGTGCCCCAAGGAGGAGACACCTCTGTGCTAAGGCCATGTCCGTGCTGCTGGATGGCTGTCTGTGGGCAGCTGGAGTGAGGCCTCTGCAGCCCTGGCGAAGAGGGAAAAGCTGAGATCCTGCTCATGCAAGACAAGGTGAGGATTCTGTCCAGCTGCACTTGGTGTGGGGCTTCTCTGCTCTCAGCTTTCTTTAGTTTCTTCTCATGGGAACACCGAATAGATGGTTCTTCCTAAACATTACAGGTGTAGGTACCAGAACATAAAGCAAATAAATGCCCCTTGTTCTACACAGTCGTTGGATACTTTCCTTGAAGCAACACTGCAAATCTCCTGGTATGACCAGTCGACTGAACTTGAGTTTCCCCCATGTTCCTGCCTCCCTCCTGCTGCACAGCAGGAAGGACTGCTCTGGAGCTCACAGCAGCCCCTGCTCCCAGTGCCACTCTCAGCGCCACTCTCAGCCAGCACCAGCCGCAGCTCAAGCAGGAGAGCTGCAGAAAGGTTCTCCTGCAAAGAGAGAGGCTTGGGTGGGGGGTGCTCTAAGGCTTGCAATAGGTTTTCCTCAGAGAAGTCTTTTTTAACATTTTTCTGCCTTCTCCTTTTCAACAGACAACTGCGCCCAAATTCAGGAAATGGCCAACAGCAGCTCTGTGAGCGAGTTCCTCCTGCTGGCATTCGCAGACACGCGGGAGCTGCAGCTCCTGCACTTCGGGCTCTTCCTGGGCATCTACCTGGCTGCCCTCCTGGGCAACGGCCTCATCCTCACCGCCGTCGCCTGCGACCGCCGCCTCCACACCCCCATGTACTTCTTCCTCCTCAACCTCGCCCTCCTCGACCTGGGCTGCATCTCCACCACTCTCACCAAAGCCATGGCCAATGCCCTCTGGGACACAAGGGCCATCTCTTATCAAGGCTGTGCTGCACAGGTCTTTCTGTTTGTCTTCTTGATTGTGTCAGAATTTTATGTTCTCACGGTCATGTCCTACGACCGCTACGTTGCCATCTGCAAGCCCCTGCACTACGGGAGCCTCGTGGGCAGCAGAGCTTGTGCCCAGATGGCAGCAGCTGCCTGGGGCAGTGGCTTTCTCAATGCTGTCCTGCACACGGCCACTACCTTTTCCCTGCCCCTCTGCCAAGGCAATGCTGTGGCCCAGTTCTTCTGTGAAATCCCCCAGATCCTCAAGCTCTCCTGCTCAGATGCCTACCTCAGGGAAGTTGGGGCACTTGTGTGTAGTGTTTCTTTAGCCTTTGGTTGCTTTGTTTTCATTGTGTTCTCCTATGTGCAGATCTTCAGGGCAGTGCTGAGGATGCCCTCTGAGCAGGGCCGGTACAAAGCCTTTTCCACGTGCCTCCCTCACCTGGCCGTCGTCTCCCTGTTTATCAGCACTGGCATGTTTGCCTACCTGAAGCCCCCCTCCATCTCCTCTCCATCTTTGGACCTTATGGTGGCAGTTCTGTACTCGGTGGTGCCTCCAGCAGTGAACCCCTTCATCTACAACATGAGGAACCAGGAGCTCAAGGATGCAGTAAGGAAACTCTTTGGATACATGCTTTTTCAGAATCAGTAATGACTGTGAGTTCCCTTATGATTACAGAAACTGTGAGGAAAAAATTTGTTATTATATGCCTCTATAAATATCTTCTACTAATTATTTGTTTTGGTTTAAATAATGTTATCCTTTACCTGCTCCCAGATTATTTTTTTCATTTACAGTGACCCAATCATCTAATTACCTAAAGAAGCAGGCGTGCCATGTAGATAAACACAATAAAAAAAACCATCAGAACTACACTGGTCTCAGCTGCCATCTCTTCCCATCTCCTCTGCATCTGGGGGAACAGCCCCAGCATGTAGGAGGGGCTCAGGGCCCCTGCTGCTTCCCTGGAGCCATGGCCATGGCCAGCAGCAGGACATGGCCTTTTTGCTGCTGCTGTCTTCTGGCCTCCAGTGTGTTCCCCTGTGCTCTTTTATTTGGATAAGCCCTCAGATCTCATGTATGTTGGTGACGGTACTGTTCTCTCTGCAGTGACATCCCTGTGGCTGCAGGCAGCAGCAGGCACTGTGCAGCCCTGGGTCACAGCTGGCCTCCGGGCTAGCACCACAGTAACAAAAGGGGCTGCTCAGAAACCTGGACACCTCTTCCAAATGTGCTATCAGGAATAGAGCCAAGGGGTTGCTCCCTGCTCTTCTGTTTTCTGGGCTTCTTCATGGAGTGAAGAACACAGGCTGAAAGTCCCAGGGCGGTCTGTGAAGGAACAAAGCGATGGACCAAGAGCTCAATTTGTGGTGGCACTTCCCCAAGCAGACAACAACTGGTCTTGGACTCATCTGCATGGGACTGCATCCCCTGCAGTGGGGCTGATGGCAGATTCCAGCCTGGAGAGGAATCTGGAGCTGGCAGTAGATGTCAGGGGATCTCCAGGGACAATGTGCTCAGTGGGTAGTGATTAGGACCTCTTAAAATGAGTGACCATCCAAGGAAGAGTCTTTTAGGGGGAAAAGCGAATCTGAGGTGTCCAGGGGCTAAGGAGGGCTCTGCAACGCCAGGGGAGGCCGTGAAGAGCCAGCAGGTGAAGGCCCATAAGACTGCATAATAATTGGCGAGGCCTTATTTAAAGCCTTGATGAAGATGCAATACTTCATCAGCTCTGCAGCCTTCCCCTGAGAAATTTCTACCCTCCCTTGGAAAGATGACCCCTTTATTTATTGCTGAGCACCACGTTACTGAGTTCCACCTGGAAGGCAGGGCTAGGCAGTGGGGATGGCAGGAGGAAGACTTGTGTGAAGACTATGAAAAACATGGAAATTCAGGGCTTTAGCAGATCCTTAAAGTCCTGCCTGGGTCCCCAAATGGAAAGTGATGTATGTCTGTGGGTGGAGGAGGAGGAGGCGAGTCCCAGGACAGGGGCAGGGCTGAAGGGCCCTGCACGAAGCTGGGCTGATGGAGAAGTGTCCACCTTGCGTGTGTGCCTCAGCCTGGGAGAAGGGGCCTGCCCGCGGTGCGGGATGGCTGGGCTGTGCTCAGCCATGCCCCAGGAGCTGACCTTGCTCTCTTCCTCCCCGCCACTCCCCACACGGGGCAGGCCCTCAGGAAACACCCCTGAGCCTGGAGATGCACCAACCTGCTGCGGTGAGGTGCCACTACTGCAGGGGAAGAGGGGAGGGTTGGAGAAACACGTGGGGCCTGCGGGCAAGAGTGGTGTGGCCTGGGGAAGTGAGGGCCTGGGAAAAGTTACCCTGGCTCCATAGGAGCCATTCTGGAAAGAAAACTTGTAGGCAGGAACAGCACACTTCTGGAGGTGCAGAGCTGCTGGGCACATTGTGCAGGGTGCTCTGATGGACTTTTGTGTCCTTTTCCATCGTGTCTTCAGTGCCACTTTTCTCAGAAATAGAGTAGCCAGCAGAGGTGTGATGGATACGCTGAGATCATGAAAGCCATCATCAACATGCCCCTAAGAAGATGACTGATATGGGGAGGTCGGGAGAAACCCAGGACAGGAGAGATGTGAGATTTGGAGGACGGAACAGGGGCTTAGCCAGCAGAAATTAAGGATTTTGTAGAGGTAAGAAGGTTCAGGTTTTTGTTGATGCTGTTGTAACTGTGACTTAAAATAGTCACACGAAGCCCTTCACCGGCTTCAACCAGTAAACTTAATTGCTAAATTTAAATGCTACTCCACACCCTGACAGGAATCCACTACTCTTATGCCTGACCTCAAAGTATGCACTGAAGCCAAAACTCAGCCCATAGCCTCTTTCCCTTACCCTTACTCTCTTGCTTACCTTGATCCCTACCCTTAAAACAAGATTTAAATGCTCTATTTAAGCCTAGATTCTTGGAAGAACTAAACAAAATCCTAAATCACAAGGCTTCGCCATACCCTAACCACACACCTGACACCCCAAGCACAACACCAAACCCTCCCACTAAATCTTTTTTTAAGCTCTAACCCAGAAATATGAGACCTAGTCCCTAATCCCATTCATGAAAATCTAACACATAAAGCCCTGTTCCTGTGCATTAACCTCCTCACCTTCAGCCCCTCTCCTAACCCTTAAGGTGCTTGGCCCCCTGGGGTAAGGCAGGAATTGTGAGACTTCTCTGCAGTCCCATGGCATTCAGAGATGGATGTGAGGGGCCATGGATCTGATCAGCTTGTGGGCCACAAGGAGGACATGCGTGGGAATGCTCTGCTGAGCTCAGCTCTACCTCAGGATCTCCTGCCCCAGCAGGAGGAATGGGACTGGGGCAGTGACTGGGAGGTCACTTCTGTCTCTGCAGCTGATAGGGCAGCAGCAGGAACGTGTCACGCAAAGGGACTGTGAGGTCCCTTGTGTCTGGAGTTGGCAGGTCACCCTTGGCTTCTCCCTGGGATGTGCACTTTGGGGCTGACATCTGCCAGTGGCCCTGCTAGGCCAGCAGAAGGCCCCTGCTTGGCATGCCGACTGTGGGATCCCCTCTGCCTCCATCCCCAGGAGGACCCAGACACAAAGAAGGCCCGCAGAGGGGTTGTCCTGTCCCTTCTGCTTGAGTCCAGGACTGGACAGCAGGAGGCACAAGGCTTGGCTGTGTCTAGCCAAGAAGCTGCAAGGCCAGCAGCAGGCCCAGGCCTTGGGAGATGCTGCTGAGGTGACTTCTGTCTGCTTGGCTGACAGGCCGCAAGGAGCCTGATGGGTTGGGATGCCTGCTTCACGAGTGGTTTCCGCCCTGATGGAGCTTTCTTTGGTAGTAGGAAACTTTAACTTTTCCTTCAGACTTTACGTTCTCAAGCAATTGCATCATTCTCCTCTCAGTATCCATGTTTCACTGACTCAGCACCAAAGTACACCACAGAACTCATTAAAACAGAGAAAGTCCTAAGCAGCCATAACTCTCCCACAGTTTTCTTCATGTCTTCAAAACTTGTAGAGCTAATTGGAGAGCTCTCATGGTGTAGTTAAGGAGGAAGATTTCAAAGAGCATCTAATAGAAATCTTTCCTCATTTTAAAGGCTGAATTTTGTTGCATTTCAGTTTGGAGCATCATTTTCCTATAGATATTGGTCTAGGGTTGCTCCTTTGGAGACCTGCTTAGGTAGGAAGAGGAAGGTTTTTCCTATTTAAAAAGAAACAGCACGAAATCATGCTGCAGTTTAAAAAAAAAAAAAAAGTTAAAGTTCCTTATTTTTTGGCCTCCAGTTATGTTTACCTTCCCAAAAGGATGACTGTTCAAGATGTATTTTACAGTGATTAATAAGAAATTTAAAATCATAGTGTTAATATTAATCCATATCATACTAATTCAATGAGAAATTCTCATGATTCTCAGATGAGTTTCTGGCTAAGGAAACCATTAGACAGACTGCTGAGAGATGGGCGAGCTGGAACTCACTGAAACTCAAAGCAGCAACTGGGTTCGTGAGGGCGGTCTCAATGATCCAAGAGTAAGGGGAGGGCAAAGCAGGAGAACCATGGGAAGTGCATAGGTCCAGACAGGCAGCTGGAAAGGGGACATTTAGCAAGGTCTGTGTAATCAAGTCAGGTTTTGTGCCTGGAAGATGAGGGAGAACACCATTATAGACAAAGGAATGACAAAGCAAGTACAGGTGAACACCAGGATTTCTTCTCCTGCGATGAATATACATTCTGAAAATTCACATTTCTTCATGATCTTCTTTGTGAGACATTTAATGGAAGGGGTTGAATCATTTGAGCTGATGAGTAGTTGCTTTATTAGTTAAGTACTAAAAAAATTACAGGGTATTGAGGCAGAGCTTTGCTGTGTGACCATAAGCATAACCAGGGAAAACCTCCTGTGGCCCAGTTGTGTTTGAGGCACTTCCCTGGACCGGCAGATGTCAGAAAAGACCTGCACGAGACTGGAGACCTTTGGGAAAATCCGGTGGAGCCAGGTGGAGTTCCTAGAGCACCTCCACTGCCAGCAGTGGTCTTGTCCCTGTAACTGCAGCCCAGCTCAGCACAGGAAACCCCTTCAAAGACAAATCCCTTCTTCTGTGGGTTCCTGGGACTGACCTAGATTTGAAATGGCCATTGGAAACCCATGATATTCTTATTCCTACTTAACCCATGATACCCCTTATTCCTTCGAGACACCTGAACATGCATTTACCTTCCTGGGTCATCTTTAGCAAATTCAGGCTGAGAAATTCAAATATAGCACGCTTCAAATGGCTGAACCAGAACCCATCAACCTGCCCCAGTTTGGGAAATCATCCCCTTCCAACTAGGGTTTTGAAAGTGAAAAATGTGAAATGACCCGTCAGGTCAATGCGCAGAGTAAGGGGAAGTCACACATATTGTGCTGGAGTGTCAGAAGGCAAAAAGCACTGCACTGTGCCTCAGAGTAATCAAGGAGACCTAATCCAGTTCATCTGTGAGATAAAGCAGAGTGAAGGACGTTGAGTTGTGTCCCAACATGAAGAAGGATGTACATCACTGGTGAAGGAACTCTCTTTTTGTGCCATCACCAATGCAAATTACACAAGAACTACATCAAATAAAGGTAAGCTGTCCCACCTTGGCCCTGTCACACCACGGGGCAGCGGAGGGACCTTTTTCAGTTTCAGCCTCTTCTTCAGAGAGGCTTTGCCCTCTCCCTGCGCACCACAGGGCAGAGCCTGGCCCTGGACGCTCCGTGAGCACCGTGCAGGTCCTTGCAGGCTGCGGTGAAGGGACGAATGCCCTGGGCCCCCTTCCTGCTCTGCCCAGGCCAGCAAGGGCCCCGAGCGGCCTCGTGTCCCCTGCCCCTGCAGCTCTGGGCTCCCTTCCCCAGCCCTGGCTCTGCAGCACCAAGCCCTGCTGGGAGCCCTCCCCTGCATGCTGCCACCGCTCCCTGACGCTGCTGGTGCTCTCTGCCGGGCACTGCCCAGCCCAGCCCAGCCCCTGCCCACCTCTCCCCACCCCCCTGCCCTTGCCTGCTCACCCAGTCTTGGTCCTTTCCTACTGTTCACTGAAGGCCTCTGAGACCTTTGTGCTGTGGCCTCGCTGTGTGTCCTGGCATTGCAGAGCTCCCATCAGCCCGTGCATCCTTTGGCTTGGCTTTACTGTGAAGACCCACTCGCTGCCCACCCAACACAAGGCACACAGCATCCCAGGAGAACCCTTAGGGTATCCTGGTGGCTCCCAGTACCTCCCTGATGCCACCAGCCCTGTCACGTTTCAATCCCAGGAAGCTGCTTCTTGACCGGTCAGGGCCTCCAGGGTCACTGGGATTCCACCAGTGACGACTCAGTCCAGCCCTGACTCCCTCACCCCCCACCCTGTGCCCTCATGCCCCTGTGTCCAGGTGGCACCCAAGCACAAAAGTGAGGCCTTGAGCCTGGCATTCCCTGAGCGTCTTCTGCACTCCAGTTTGGGAAGAAGAGCCCTGAGCAATGAGCAACTTCACTTTTATTAACAAGATGCCACAACAGAGGCCAGATGTCATTTAGGAATAAACACATTCAGAGAAAGCGTGTGGGTCACACAGAGGGTTAGTCATCTGGAAAAGAAGAATGAAAGCAAATATTTATCTGCAAACAGAATTTTAAAGAATACGTACCTAAAGATCGAGAATTGCCTGAGATTAACTTGAGTAAAACTAGCAAAGGGAGATAGCCAATTTATTGCTAAATAAATATTACCACTAGAATCAGTTTCTTCAGTGTGGCTTTCAGGTCCTGGTTCCTCATGCTGTAGATGAGGGGATTCACTGCTGGAGGTACTACTACATATAAAACTGCCAGCAGTAGGTCCAAGGATGGTGAGGAGATGGAGGGGGGCTTCAGGTAGGCAAACGTGGCAGTGCTGACCATCAGGGAGACCACGGCCAGGTGAGGGAGGCACGTGGAAAAGGCTTTGTGCCGGCCCTGCTCAGAGGGCATCCTCAGCACAGCCCTGAAGATCTGCACATAGGACAGCACAATGAAAACAAAACAACCAAAGACTAAAGAAACACTAAACACAAGTGCCCCAACTTCCTTGAGGTAGGCATCTGAGCAGAAGAGCTTGAGGATCTGGGGGATTTCACAGAAGAACTGGTCCACAACATTGCCTTGGCAGAGGGGCAGGGAAAATGTAGTGGCCGTGTGCAGGACAGCATTGAGAAAGCCACTGCCCCAGGCAGCTGCTGCCATCTGGGCACAAGCTCTGCTGCCCACGAGGCTCCCGTAGTGCAGGGGCTTGCAGATGCCAACGTAGCGGTCGTAGGACATGACGGTGAGTACATAAAGTTCTGCTGATATAAAGAAGAGAAAGAAAAAGACCTGAGCAGCACATCCTTGATAGGAGGTGGCCCTGGTGTCCCAGAGGACATTGGCCATGGCTTTGGGCAGAGTGGTGCAGATGCAGCCCAGGTCAAGGAGGGCGAGGTTGAGGAGGAAGAAGTACATGGGGGTGTGGAGGCAGTGGTCGCAGGCTACGGCGGTGAGGATGGTCTAGTGGAAGGTGTCCCTGCCCAGGGCAGGGGAGTTGGAATGATGTGATCTTTAAGGTCCTTTCATACCCAAACTGTTCTGTAATTCTGTAAATATGAAACACAGCACCTTACCAGCTCCTAGGAAGAAAAATGTACTCTTTTGGAGCAAAAACTAGGACAATATTCACCGCTTATTCCATATTATGTCTGTCATGCTCAGGTCCAACACTTTCCAACTAATCACCACCACCCGTCTTTTCTGTCTTTTGATATGCATACAAAAAGATCATCTCCTTAGCCTATTGTGTATATAATAATAATAATAAAAATATATTCTATTATTATTATTATGTTGTTGTTGTTATTGTTATTATTATTTCCTTTGTGTCCTATTAATCTGCTTTTGTATCAACCTATAGATTTTTTTTTTTTTCCTCCCACTTCTCTCCTCCATCCCAGTGGATTAATGCTCTGTAGCGCTGAGCTGCCTGCCGGGTCAAACCACAGCAAGTCTTCTTGGTGCCTAGCGTGGAGCACAAAGGTTGAGATGACAGATCTGACCAGAGTGTTTTAAAAGTAAGTTGTAATAAGCATTAGATCAGTTTAACAGTTGCTGATCACAATGTCGATCTTTTTGATCTGAGGTCTGTTGTGCTTGTTTTCAGAATTGTGTTGTATAGCACATTGCTAAGAGTCTGACTTCCATGTCATGCTGTTCATCAATTCTGGGGGCAGGTTTAAGGTTAATCTTTTGCTGTATTGGATAACACTGACTTCTGATAGGATAAAATTATTGCCACCTCTGTACCTCCGGAACCATCTCTTCATCTCTTAGAAACTCTTAACAATTGCACTCTTTTACACTTTTTGCCTTTTCTCCTCAGGGAGTAAATCTATGTGGGGTGGGGCAGGAGGTGGGGGGGTGGAACTGGTATGGACAGTGGGGGAGGCCTTTCCCCACTTCTTCACTCTCCCTTTCTCCTTCACCTCCCCCTTCTCCTCCCCGCTAATTACAATAGCTCTTCAAAGCTTTGAATATCCTTGGGATGGCCAAACCAGCATGTTCCTATTGTTATGTCTCCTGAGTGTGTTTCAGCTTCTGTTTGATGTCAAACAACCACTTAAGCATGCCATCCACAGATGTGTATGGAGACAGGAGAGTGAGGAGTGGCAGGGAGAGTGGGAGGATCTGGGCAGGCACCTAGAGCAGGGGGCACCTCCAGTGCTTTGGAACTTCACCTCTGAGCAAAGGTAGAATCCTAAAAAAACTGGTTAAATGCTTGGAAAAGTCGTGTTATCACCCTGGCATTTCCAAAGAGACACATACCACTGCAGTGTGCTGGCTCTTGGCCTATGCTTACAGAGCCACAATCAATGCCACTCCAACCTCTGTGACAAGCCCTGCAGCCACTCCAACCCCTCTGACAGACCCTGCAGCCACTACAGCATCTGCAAAATGCCCTGCAGCAACTCCAGCTCCTTTTATGGGCCCTGTGTCTGGGCCAGAGAAGCAACCTGTGTCTGTATCAGTTGCTCCTATATGCAAGAAAAAAAAATAGATATGAAAGTCAGGTTTTTTTTTTGTTTGTTTGTTTGTTTTTAAGAAAGGAGAGAAACTCCTACCCAGACAAGAAAGGAGGAGAAAGAAGATGAGGCAGGCTTCAGAAAAGCTGGGCCATCATGTGAGTAGGAGGACGAAGAGGAAGAGGTCCTAAGAGCATCAGTAATCACGCGATCCCTGTCCCTGTGCCGCTCTGGTGCTGGGAGAAATGGGGCCCCTCCCTGGAGTCAGAGGGCAGGAAAGGAGAGATGGTGGGTACACACGATGTGTCACCCTGTCGTTTCACCTGTGTGACCATGGAGAGGACATGAGAAAGTGGGATGGAAAATCTGCCTCAACCCTAGAGGCACGGGTATGTGAGTGGCAAGGAACAACGATCCCTAAAAGGGGTTCTTAGAGAACTGCTGCTCCACTTTCCAGCGGGCAGTCCTGCAGACACAGTAAGGAATACTATGAGCAGGACGAGAGGGGCCCTGCCTCCAGCCAGGGGGAGGAAGGGGACCATCGGCTGTATTGGGCTGTGTGGATTCGATGGCCTTGCACATCAGACCCCAGAAGTCTCAGGCTCCAGTGGACACCACTGCACAGCGTACCCTAGTGCCATCAAGCTGTGGAGGGGTGAACCCATTTGTATGTCTGGAGTGACAGGGGGATCCCAACACTGACCTGTACTGGAGGCTGAGGTGAGTCTAAGTGGGAAGGAGTGGCAAAAGCACCCCACTGGGACTGGCCCCGGACTCTGTGCATCCTTGGAAGAGACTGCTTCAGGAGAGGAGAGATATTTCAAGGACCCAAAAGGGTATGGGTGGGCTTTTGGCACAGCTGCCTTGGAGACGGAGGACATGATGCTGTTGTCTGCCTTGCCTTGGTCTCTCACAGGACCCTTCTGTTGTGGGGTTGATGAGGGCTGAAGGACAGCTGGTGCCAATCACTGCCACAGCCGTGCACCTCAGTCAGTAGAGCACCAACCGAGTCCGCTGACAGAGGATTGTCGTGGCCTGAAGGAAGTCATGCAGTGCTGCGTGCTGCAGTGCCGGACACGGTAGAGCTTCCATGCACACTGGGATCAAAGGCACCCAAGCGTTTTGCCACAACTGATATCACTAATGCATTTTTCTCCATGCGTTTGCCAGCAGAGAGAAGGACACAGCTTGCTTTCAAGCTGGCATCGACTGCCCCAGGGCAGGAAACTCAGCCCTACCATTTGCCATGGACTGATCCAGAGTGCCCTGGAAGAGGAGGAAGCTCCTGAACACCTGCAGTACATCGATGGCATCGTTGTGTGGGGTGACACAGCAGAGGAAGTGTTTGAGAAAGGGAAGAAAATACTCCAAATTCCTCTGAAAGCTGATTTTGCACTAAAAGAACTGAAGGTCAAGGGACGTGCACAAGAGATCCTGCTGCAAGCTGGCCAGGGTCAGGGGGACCAATGCTCAGGGACAGGTTGAGCATCGGTGAGGGGCTTCTCAGCAATTGCATGGTGCATCACTTGCTTTGTACATATTAATATTATTCTGTTATTGTTATTATTGTTATTGTTACTATTTTAACTTCCTTTTCTGTCTTTTCAAATTTAAAATCATTCACTATTGTCAGGGCCCTTCTGCTTAGTGAAACAAATACACTTTGTCTACACATCAGTGTCACCTTCACAGTGCCTTTGTCTCCTTGTTCTCAGTGCCTCCAATGCTCTGCTCTAACGAGCTCCAAGGGAGGCTGTGTCAGTGCTGGCCCTCAGGGGGACACTGCAGGAAACTTGCCTCTGACTTGGACTTGTTGAGAGATGTCTTCAATTGTCTCTCAGTGCCTGAGCTTCGTGGGCTCCTCCCCAAAGCCCCCCGAGGGGGGATTCCAAGGCCTTGGGCTGGGCGTCTGGTGCTGAGCTGGGCCGGGCTCGTGGGACAGAGAGAGCTCGTGGCAAGAGGGCCCTGGTGCAGAGAGACAGCTCTGCCCAGGAGCAGCTCCTGTGCACAGCGCAGCAGGGCTGGGGGCTCTGACCGCAGGCACCCAGGCAGAAAGGGATTCCAGGCAGCCTGCAGGGTGCGGGCAGAGGAGAGCTCAGTGCAGGAGAAACCTTCACAGCCCTGCACACGGTAAGTCTCTGGCTGCAGGACAGTGCAGGGGAGGTTCCTGGAAGGGGCTCCTGGGTCCGGGACATCTCTGCCTGGCCAGGAGCTACCAGGACGTCTCTCGTGGCTCCTGCAGTGTGGAGGAGAAGGTGCTGCAGGGCAGTCTTGGGCAGAGGAAGGGGAGGGCAGGGGCTGCCTGCAAGGAGAAGGCACTGTCTGCAGTCTCTGCCTGCCTTTTCCTGCTCTGATTCTGGGGCAGGCTCTGTGTTAGCAGAGTTGTAGGGATTGCACAGACGATGGAACTTCCTACTGCATTGAACCAAGATATAAACAGGTTAGTGAGGAACCTGAGAATATCCCTTCCCTTCTCCCTGCTTACAGACTGCACCAGGGCCTTTCTGAGCTGGTCTTCAGTACCATACAGATTTGGAGATATTGGATTTGGAGTTGTCTGCAGGGCAGAGCTGGGCACACAGTGGGTGGGATGGGGTCTGTGAGCATGGACAGGAGGAGACGTGGGGACAGAGAAAGAGCTGCTGGCAGGGACAGCTGCAGGCAGCAGGGACATGGGCAGGCGGTGGGAGGGAGCTGCTCCCTCCCTGCCATCCCCTGCAGTGCAGGCACCTTCCTTGCAGCAGCCCCTGGTCTCCTCTTCCCCTCACAGCTTCTGTCATGGCATGTATAATCTGGGGGGCTGAGAATATGGGGTGTGTGAACCCTAAATCTCTGTGGAAGTAGACACATTTGCTGCAGGCCCCCTCCACCTTCCTCCACGGAAGCAGGCACAGAATCACAGAATCATAGGATATCCCGAGTTGGAAGGGACCCACAAGTATCATCGAGTCCAGCTCCTGGCTCCACAGAGGTCTTACCCCAAATTTCCTACCATATGACAAGGAGCACATTCCCAACGCTTCTTGCACTCCAGAGCTCTTTTCCCTCTGCTGGCTGTGCCGGGCAGATGGCACAGGGGTGTGAGGACAGGCTCTACCTCACCGACACCGCAGCCTCGGCACCGCGTTGGGTCCGCCCTGCCTGCCCATGCCTGCTTCTCTCCCTTGCCCAGCGTGGCAGCTGCTGGTGCCTGATTCTGACAGGGAGTGCTGTGCACAGATGGTGAGGCAGGAGGAGATGCTCCCTGCTCTCTCCGGCCAGACACGCACGATCCACCTGCTGCTTTTGTCTCCTGGGTATTGGACAGGGAAGATGCACATGGAGTCACACAGCCAAACACCCCTCACTCAACCGAGGGAGCCCCTTCCCAGGAACCTGCCCTCTTGGGACCTCCAATGGAGCAGAGCAGGCTCATTGGGAGCTGCTGGGCAGAGGCAGCTGCAGTGTACAGGACACTCAGCAAGCACAGAGCAGGGCTCCAGACAGGGAGATAGATAGAGGTCCTCTTGGAAACAGGGAATGTAAGGCTTTAAATGGGAATGAACTGAATTTTGCTCACAGACTTTACTCATAACATTCTTTTTTTTTAACTTTTTTGTCATTTGCCAGTGTCCACGACCAAAGCTGGTAAATGCCGAACAGCAGCTCTGTGAGTGAGTTCCTCCTGCTGGCATTCGCAGACACGCGCGAGCTGCAGCTCCTGCACTTCGGGCTCTTCCTGGGCATCTACCTGGCTGCCCTCCTGGGCAACGGCCTCATCCTCACCGCCGCAGCCTGCGACCACCGCCTCCACACCCCCATGTACTTCTTCCTCCTCAACCTCGCCCTCCTCGACCTGGGCTGCATCTCCACCACCCTCCCCAAAGCCATGGCCAATTCCCTCTGGGACACCAGGGCCATCTCCTATCAGGGATGTGCAGCTTAAATCTTTCTGTTCACTGTCTCTGCTGGAGCAGAGTCTTCCCTTCTCACCGTCATGTCCTACGACCGCTACGTTGCCATCTGCAAGCCCCTGCACTACGGGAGCCTCGTGGGCAGCAGAGCTTGTGCCCAGATGGCAGCAGCTGCCTGGGGCAGTGGCTTTCTCCATGCTGTCCTGCACACGGCCACTACCTTTTCCCTGCCCCTCTGCCAAGGCAATGCTGTGGACCAGTTCTTCTGTGAAATCTCCCAGATCCTCAAGCTCTCCTGCTCCATTTCTTATCTCAGGGAATTTGGACCTCTTGTGGTTATTGGCGCATTAGCCTTTGGGTGTTTTGTTTTCATTGTGCTGTCCTATGTGCAGATCTTCAGGGCTGTGCTGAGGATGCCCTCTGAGCAGGGCCGGCACAAAGCCTTTTCCACGTGCCTCCCTCACCTGGCCGTGGTCTCCCTGATGGTCAGTGCCATTATGTTTGTCTACCTGAAACTCCCTTCCAAATCATTCCCATCCCTGGATCTGGTGTTGTCATTTCTGTACTCGGTGGTGCCTCCAGCAGTGAACCCCCTTATCTACAGTGTGAGGAACCAGGAGCTCAAGGATGCCCTGAGGAAACTCTTTTGATACATGCTTCTCCAACACTGATAAGGGACCAATTATCTTAAGAGGACAACAAGGACACTCAGAAAGTATTATGACAATATTTTGTTGTTCTTTGTGTTCAGTATGGTTTTCTCACAAGTGTTATGATATTATTTTTATTTAAATATTTTTATTCTTATGCTCTCATCTTTGATTATTCTATTTAAGTTGATCCAGTCCTCTCATGTATCTATAGAACTGGGCATCTTGTGTACATAAAGACAATTAAGAAGCCATGAGAAATTCAGTGGTCTCAGGTCCCCTCTCTTCCCATCTCCTGTGCAGCTGGGGGAGCAGCCCCAGCATGCAGAAGGGGCTCAGGGCCCAGAGCCCAGCTGCCACAGGGAGGAGCGGCTCCGCTGGCCCTCGGGGCTGCCCCTCACTGCCCGCTGGGCTCTGCCTCTCTGCTGCCTTCGGGTCGGGGCTGCTGCTTCCTGGAGCGATGGCCATGGCCAGCAGCAGGGCCTCAGTGATAGTCCTGTTGTCTCTACAGAGACCTCTCTGTCACATTTCTGCACACCTCTTCACAAACCTGGTGTCAGGAATACACCCAAGGGGCTGCTCCATTGACAGGTCTCTTGCTTTTCTGGGCTTCACCATTAATCAGAGTCCCAGAGTGACCAGTGTGGGACCAAGGACTGGACTGGGAGCTCCCTTCTTGGTTGCACATAGCCCAGCAAACAGTAACTGGCCTTTGACATATCTGCATGGGACTGTCATAGTGGTGCTGGGGTTGATGGCAAATAACATTCTGGAGTGGAGTACAGAACTGTCAGGATATGTCAGTTGATATCCAAGGACAGTTTGCGAGTCTGGGTTGGCAGCGGTTCCTCAACTAATGAATCACAGAATCACAGGATCACAGAATCATCTAGGTTGGAAGCGACCTCCAAGATCACCTAGTCCAACCTCTTACGTAACACTAACAAGTCCTTCACTAAACCATATCACTAAGAACAACATCTAAACGTCTTTTAAAGACCTCCAGGGATGGTGACTCAACCACTTCCCTGGGCAGTCCATTCCAATGCCTAACAAACTTTTCGGTAAAGAAGTTCTTCCTAATATCTCTCCCTGGACAGATTGGAGAGCTGAGCAATCACCAACCACATGAAGTTTAACAAGGGCAAGTGCTGGGTCCTACACCTGGGATGGGGCAACCCTGGCTATACGTACAGACTGAGCGATGAGACGCTGGGGAGCAGCCCCGCAGAGAGGGATCTGGTGGTTGTGGTTGACAGCAAGTTGAATGAGCCAGCAGTGTGCCCTGGCAGCCAGGAGGGCCAGCCGTATCCTGGGGTGCATCAAACACGGCATTGCTAGTCGGTCGAGGGAGGTGATTGTCCTGCTCTACTCTGTGCTGGTGCGGCCTCACTTCAAGTACTGTGTGCAGTTCTGGGCACCGCAGTACAAGAAGGACATTAAACTGTTGGAGAGTGTCCAGAGGAGGGTGACGAAGATGGTGAAGAGCCTAGAGGGGAAGACATATGAGGAGCAGCTGAGGTCACTGGGCCTATTCAGCCTGGAGAAGAGGAGGCTGAGGGGAGACCTCATCGCAGTCTACAACTTCCTCACGAGGGGGAGTGGAGAGGCAGGTGACCTATTCTCCATTATCACCAGTGACAGGACCTGCGGGAATGGTGTCAAGCTGAGGCAGGGGAAGTTTAGGCTGGACAAAAGGAAGAGGTTCTTCACCGAAAGGGTGGTCGCCCACTGGAACAGGCTCCCCAGTGAAGTAGTCACTGCACCAAGCCTGTCTGAATTTAAGAAGCGATTGGACTGTGCACTTAGTCACATGGTCTAAACTTTTGGGCAGACCTGTGTGGTGCCAGAAGCTGGACTTGGTGACCCTTAAGGGTCCCTTCCAACTCAGGATATTCTATGATTCTATAATATCCAACCTAAACCTCCCCTGGTGCAACTTTAGCCTATCCCCCCTTCCTATCACCAGACACATGGGAGAATAGACCAACCCCTACCTCGCTACAGCCTCCTTTAAGGTACCTATAGAGAGCGATAAGGTCGCCCCTGAGCCTCCTCTTCTCCAGGCTGAACAACCCCAGCTCCCTCAGCCGCTCCCCGTAAGACTTGTTCGCCAGACCCCTGAGTGAACCGTCTGTGGTTCAATTTGGTAGAGAAAGGTAAAGCAAAAGGTGAAACTGAGGAGCCCATGGGTTAAAGAGGGCTCTGCAATTCCAGAAGGGTTTAAAGGAGCCAGCTGGCAAAGGCACATGAAAGTCCAGTGTGGTTAAGGACAACCTCTCTGAAACCCCAAAATTGCGACCTAGTGTAGCACTCGCCTGCCCTTTATGCCATTAGAGAAACCCCATGGTCCTGCGAAAGCACTGCCCTGTGCTGCTGAGCCATAAGGGGAGATGGAAAGGGGCTAAGCAGTAGAGATCCCCACGGAGTTCAGTCTGCTGCCCACCCTGAGCAGAATGGGCAGAGCGGAGATCCCTGGATGACCAAGGACACCAAAACCCCTGGCTCTGCAGAGCAGCACCACCAGCTCTATGCCCTCCATCTCCTGAGCCATGGCTGGCAGCAGCACGGGGGCTGCTGGGGAGGCCCAGAGCCGCCTTTTTGCCAGCAGCTGCGGTGCCTTGCAAGGGGCTGGGGCTGTGCTGGCCGTGCCCAGAGCCCTGCAGCAGGCTGCAGTGGGCACTGCCCTGGGGCCAGCCCAGCCTGGGCTGCTGGGCTGGGGAGAGGTCCGGGAGGTAGGGAGAGGTGGGCAGGGGCTGGGCTGGGCTGGGCAGTGCCCGGCAGAGGGCAGCAGCAGCGTCAGGGAGCGGTGGCAGCATGCAGGGGAGGGCTCCCAGCAGGGCTTGGTGCTGCAGAGCCAGGGCTGGGGAAGGGAGCCCAGAGCTGCAGGGGCAGGGGACACGAGGCCGCTCGGGGCCCTTGCTGGCCTGGGCAGAGCAGGAAGGGGGCCCAGGGCATTCGTCCCCTCACCGCAGCCTGCCACGACCTGCACGGTGCTCACGCAGCGTCCAGGGCCAGGCTGTGCGCCGTGGTGTGCAGGGAGAGGGCAAAGCCTCTCTGAAGAGGCTGAAACTGAAAAAGATCCCTCTGCTGCCCCGTGGTGTGACAGGGCCAGGGTGGGACAGGTTACCTTTATTTGATGTAGTTCTTGTGTAATTTGCATTGGTGATGGCACAAAAAGACAGCTCCTTCAGCAGTGATGTACATCCTTCTCATGTTAGGCCACAACTCAACGTCCTTCACTTTCCTTTATCTCACAGATGAACTGGATTAGGTCTCCTTGGTTACTCTGAGGCACAGTGCAGTGCTTTTTGCCTTCTGCTACTCCAACACAATATGTGTGACTTTCCCTTCATCTGCGCATTGACCTGACGGTTCATTTCACATTTTCACTTTCATATCCCTAGTTGGAAGGGGATGATTCCCCAAAGTGGGGCAGCTGATGGGTTCTGCCTCAGCCATTTGAAGCGTCCTGCTCTTGAGTCTTTCAGGCTGACTTTTCCACACATGACCTAGGACGGTAAATGGATGTTTAGGTGCCTACTAGGAAGGAGGGAGAGTTTCTTGGGATCCCAATGGCCATTTCAAATTTAGGCCTCTCCCAAGAAATGGCTGAAGAAGGAATTTGCCTTGAAGGGGTTTCCTGTGCTGGGCTGGGCTGCAGTTTCAAGGAGAAAGACCACTGCTGGCAGTAGAGGTGCCCTGGGAAACATCACCTGTCTCCACGGTATCCACCGACCGCCTCTGGTCTCCTGCAGGTCCTTTCAGACAGCTTCCATTCCAGGGAATTACTCTAACTGCACCAGAGCCTCTGCAGGCCTAATGATTTCATTGAAAGCAGAACCAGGAAATGGGATTTCAAGGAAATATTTCAAGTGTGAGTAAACTACTCTGAAGACCTTGGCACTGGTTGCTTATGGTAAGACAGCAAAGCTCTGCCTCAGTACCCAGTATTTTCTTCAGGACTTAAGTCATAAAGCAACTACTCATTACCTCCATTGATTCAATCTCTTCCGTAAAATGTCACACAGTGTAGTTTCTCTCATGAAGAAATAGGCATTTTCAGGATGTATATTCATCACAGAAAAAGAAAAACTGGTGTTCACCTGTACTTGCATTGTCATCGCTTTGTCTATCATGATGTGCTCCCTCATCTCCCAGGTACATCCACCTGTCTCGATTAATCAGTCCATGCTGAATGTCCCCTTTCCAGCTGCCTGTCTGGACCTATGCACTTCCCATGGTTCTCCTGGCTTGCCCTCCCCTTCCTCCTGGATCACTCAGACCGCCCTCACCAACCCAGTTGCTGCTTTGAGTTTCAGGGAGTTGAAGCTTGCCCATCTATCTGCAGTCTGTCTAACTGTGTCCTTAGAAAGCTCTTCATCATTTATCATTGAATTAATATCATATGGATTAATTCTAATCTTAACACTTAAAATTTCCGGTTTATCAGTATAAAAGACTTCTTGTCCAGTCATCCTTTTGGGAACATAAACCTCAGAGGAGGCATACAGGATGAGGAGCTTGCTTTGCTTTTGGAAGATTGCTGCATGTTTTCCTGTTGTTTGGTTTGAAATAAGGAGAAACCCTTCTGCGCCTGTGTGCATCCAGGTCTCTAAGGCAAGCAGGAGGGAGCTGGTGCAAAGGAGCTGTAACATCCAGCTGCAGACTTCTGTGCCAAAGTCTGCTGGAAGGAAAAGTGAAGCAAGCGCCAAAGAGAGAAATGTCAGGGCTGGGGTGGTGAGGAGCAAGGTTCTCCATGCAGTGTCAGACCTCAAGAGTCTGCTTTTCCTCCCTATGCAGGATCCTGGATCAATATCAGTTAGAGAATAATGCTCCAAACTGAAATTCAACTAAACGAATCCTTTAAGATGAGAAAAGTGTATTTTTTCAGGTGTTTCTTGATATCTTCCTCCTTAACTACACCATGAAAGCTCTCCAATTAGCTCTACAAGTCTTGAAGACTTGAAGAAAACTGTGGCAGAGATATGGCTGCTTAGGACTTTCTCTGTTTTAATGAGTTCCATGGTGTATTTTGGTGCTCAGTCTAAGAAGCTCAGGTACTGAGAGGTGAATGATGTAACCGCTTGAGAAGGTAAAGTCAGAAGGAAAAGTTGAAGTGACTTGGAGTATTAATGGGCCCCACTGAGGGCTGTTCCTAACAAAGCCTCCCCAGGGACTTGTTAGGGCACATAATTGGAGGCCATGATTGCAGACAGGCAAAGCGCTGTGCTGGGAAAAGTCTTGGTTGGTTTTGGTGAAGCAGAAGGGCCAAGGCCTGAGCCCAGCCACTGGGAGGGGAGATCCTGCACCCCCCCGTCTGGCTCAGGGTTCTTCTTGGGGTCTGTATGATGTGGTGGGCAGTGTGATGCCATGAGAAGAACTTCATTATGGCACCTCCCCACCCCTGCACAGCGTATCAAGGAAGCAGTGAGGCCCCACTGCAATGACTCTATCTCGTCTCCTCAGAAGCTCTAGCCAAGGGGACAAAAATATCAGGGCTGTTGGGGCCTTCCATTCCTGCCAGCACCCTCTGCCTTCTCCTCTGCAGGCTTCCCTATGCTGTCCCACGCTTTGCCCTATTTCCTTGAAGTCTGCAGACACCCTTCTCTTTCCACCACCTTACTCTCATCCCAGCACTTCCATCATTTCACGTGTGTCTCATCAACCCTCACCAGCTGTTCCTTGAAACACAAAGTTAGAGTCTCATCATAGACACTCACCAGCATCTTCCAAGGCCTGGGCCTGCTGCTGGCCTTGCAGCTTCTTGGCTAGACACAGCCAAGCCTTGTGCCTCCTGCTGTCCAGTCCTGGCCTCAAGCAGAAGGGACAGGACAAGCCCTGTGCGGGCCTTCTTTGTGTCTGGGTCCTCCTGGGCATGGAGGCAGAGGGGATCCCACAGGCAGCATGCCAAGCAGGGGCCTTCTGCTGGCCTAGCAGGGCCACTGGCAGATGTCAGCCCCAAAGTGCCGATCCCAGGGAGAAGCCAAGGGTGACCTGCCACCTCCAGACACAAGGGACCTCACAGTCCCTTTGCGTGACACGTTCCTGCTGCTGTCCTATCAGCTGCAGAGACAGAAGTGACCTCCCAGTCACTGCCCCAGTCACATTCCTCCTGCTGGGGCAGGAGTTCCTGAGGCAGAGCTGACCTCTCTCTAGCCCCCTCGGTACCTGTTTTTCACTTTCTGGGTTAGAGATTAAGCAAAGTTTTAGTGGGAGTGTTTGGTGTTCTGCTTGTGGTGTCAGGTCTGTGGTTAAGGTATGGATAAGCTTTGTGGTTTAGGGGTGTTTTAGGTCTGCCAAGATGTCTAGGGTTAAATAGAGCATTTCAGTGCTGGTGTTAAGGGAAGGGATCAGGGTGAACAAGAGAGAAAATGGATTCCTTTCAGAGTGTTGTAGTAGTATTTAGGTTTAGGGATTAAAATTCCTGGTTCAAGTAAGGTAAGGGCCATACTTGACTGTTTTAAGTCAGTGTTACCTCAGCATCTACAACATTACATGAACCCTCTTACCTCTATGAAATCATTAATTTCTGCTGGCCAAGCTCTTCTTCCCACCCTGAAATCTCACATCTCTCTTGTCCAGGCTGATCCTGACCTCCCCATATCTTACTGGGATCAGCTTTCTGATGACATTCTTGGTCCCAGAGTATCTGTCTCACCTCTGTTGGCTACTCTGTTCTTGAGAAGGATGTGGCATTGTTGTCAGGAGGGAAAAGGGCACAAAGGTCTTTAGGAGCATCCTCCACAATGTGCCCAGCAGCTCTTTACCTCCACAAAACTGCGCTTCCTAACTACAAGTATTGTTTCCAGAATGGCTTCTATGGTCCAGGGTTCCTTTTTCCAGGCCCTCACGCATGGATTTGTTTCGGATGTGCAGGGATGGGGTAAGGAAAGCCAAGGCACAGATGGAACTGAGCTTGGAAGGGATACAAAGAATAACAGGAGGAGATTCTACAGATACATTGCACAGAAAATAAAGGCCAAGGAGAGTGTTCCCCCTCTGATGGATGAGAAGGGTGAACTGGTAATGACAGCCATGGAGAAGCAACGTCTTTGCCTCAGTCTTCACTTCCAGTCAGGCTTCTCAAGTCTTTCATTTCCCTGAACCCAGAGATGGAGGCTGGGGGGCAAAATGCCACCTGCTGGAAGTGAAGAGCAGGTTTGAGGCCACCTGATGAAACTCAACACATACATGCCTATGGGGCCTGATGACTTGCACCCCAGGTCCTGAGGGAACTGGCTGATGTAGTTGCCAAGCCTCTCTCCATCATATTTGAAGAGTCCTGGCAGTCGGGTGAAGTCCCTGGTGACTGGGAAAAGGGAAACATCACTCCCCTTTTGATTAAGGGTAGAAAGGAGGACCCATGGAACTACAGAACATTGAGCATCACCTCTGTGCCTGGAAAGATCATGGAAAAGATCCTCCTGGAATCAATGTCAAGGCACATGCAAGACAAAGAGGTGATCAGAGACAGCCAGCATGGCTTCACCAAAGGGTAAGTCGTGTTGGCCCAATCTGATGGGTTTCTACAATGGAGTGACCACATCGGATGACAAGGGAAGACCGAGCGATGTCATCTACTTGGATTTCTGTAAGACCTTTGACACGGTCCCTCATGACATCCTCGTCTCCACATTTGAGGGATACGCATTTGATGGGTGGACCATTGAGTGGATAAGGAGTGGGCTTGAAGGTCACACCCAGAGAGCGATGGTCAACGGCTCTATGTCCAAGTGGAGGCTGGTGATGAGTGCTGTCCCTCAGGGTTCTATCCTGGGACCGGTACTGTTTAATATCTTTATCATTGACACAGATAGTGGGGTAGAGTGCACCCTCAACAAGTGTGCAGATGACACCAAGCTGAGGGGTGTAGTGGATGCAACAGAGGAAGGGATGCCATTCAAAGGGTCCTGGACAAGCTTGAAATTTGGGCCCATGTGAACCTAAGGAGGGTCAACAGGTCCAAGTGCAAGGTGCTGCACGTGGGCCGGGGAAATTCCAGACATGGGGATAGGCTGGGAGAAGAACTCATTGAGAGCAGCCCTGCAGAGAAGGACTTGGGGGTTCTGCTGGTTGAAATACTCAACGTGAGCCAGCAGTGAGCACATACAGCCCAGAAGGCCAAGTGCATCCTGGGCTGCATCAAGAGAGGGGTGGCCAGCAGGTGGAGGCTGGTGATTGTCCCTCTCTGCTCTACCCTTGTGAGGCCTCACCTGGAGTACTGTGTCCAGGTCTGGGGCCACCAGCACAAGAAGGATGTGGACCTCTTTCATCAAATCTAGAGGAGGGCTCCAAAGATGATCAGAGGGCTGGAGCACCTCGCCTGTGAAGACAGGCTGAAGGAGTTAGGTTTGTTCAGCCTGGAGAAGAGAAGGCTCCAGGGAGACCTTGCAGCTTTTCAATCCTTAACAGGGGCTTTAAAAAAAAAAAATGGAGAAGGTCTCTTTACTCAGGTAGATAATGACAGGAGGATGCGGTCTTAAAGTAAAAGAGGGGAGATTTAGACTAGACATTAGGAGGAAAATCTTCGCTGTAAGGGTAGTGAGGTACTGGAACAGGTTGCCCAGAGAAGTTGTGGATGCCCCATCCCTGGAGGTGTTCAAGGCCAGGCTGGATGAGGCCTTGGCCAACCTGATCTAGTGGGTGGAATCTGGGGGGAGTTCAGTTAGATGATCTGTAAGGTCCCTTCCAACACAAGCCATTCTACGATTCTATGACACTAGGATGAAAATTAACTCAATCCTAACCAAAACCAGGACACAAATAGCCTAAAGGCAAGATATCTCTGCGGGTATATCAAAAGAGAGGAAAAGTGGTGATAGGTATTTAGAAAGTGTCAGACCTGAGTAGGACATAGGAACAATGGTATGGAGTAAGGGGTGGATATAGTCCGAGTTTTAGCTGGGATAGACTTAATTTTTCTTCCTAGGAGCTGGTGTGGTGCTGTGTTTTGGATTTACAGAATCAGCGAATCAGAGAGTAGTTTGGGTAGGAAAGGACCTTAAAGATCCTAAAATTCCAACCCCTCTGCCGTGGGCAGAGACACCTTCCACTAGACCAGCTTGCTGAAAGCCCCATCCAAGCTGGCCTTCAAAACTTCCAGTGAGGGGGGATCCACAACATCTCTGGGCAGCCTGTTCCAGTGCCTCACCACCCTCTGAGGAAAGAACTTCTTTCGAATATTTAATCTAAACCTACCCTCTTTCAATGTAAACCATTTCCCCTAGTCCTGTCACTAAGCTAGTTGATGAAGAGTCCCTCCCCAGCTTCCCTACAGCCCCCTTTAGGTATTAGAATGCCGCCATAAGGTCTCCCCAGAGCCTTCTTTTCTCTAGGCTGAACAACACCAAATCCCACAGCCTGTCTTCAGAGGAGAGGTGCTCCAGCCCCTTGATCATCCTCGTGGCCCTCCTCTAGATTCATTCAAATAGATCCGTGTCCTTCTTATGCCAGGGGCCCCACAGCTAAACACAATACCTGACGTGTGGCCTCACCAGGGCTGAGTAGAGAGGGACAATCACTTCCCTACTGCTGCTTACCACACCATTCCTGGTACAAGCCCGGATGCTGTTGGCCTTCTTGGCCACCTGAGCACTCTGCTGGCTCCTATTCAGCCGACTGTCCACCAATACCCCCAAGTCCCTTTCCCATGGGCAGCATTCCACCCGCCATTCCCCAGCATGGAAGGGGGTTGTCGTGCCCCAAGTGCAGGACCCAGCACTTGGCCTTGTTGAACTTCATAGATTTGGCCTTGGCCCATGAGTCCAGCCTATCTAGGACCCTCTGCAGAGCCCACCTACCATCGAGCAGACCAACATTCGCTTCTAACTTGGTGTTGTCTGCAAACTTACTGAGGGTGCACTTAATCCCCTTGTCCAGATCACTGATGAAAATATTCAAGGGAACTGGCCCCAGAACTGAGCCCTGGGGGTCACCACTAGAGAACGGCCTCCAACTCCATTTAGCTCCATGTCCCACAACTCTTTGGGCCCAGCCACACAGACCCTTTTTAATCCAAGGAAGCGTATAAGTGTCCAAGCCTCGAGCAGCCATTTTCTCTGGGAGAACTCTGTAGGAAACAGTTTCAGAATCCTTACTGAGGTCTAGATAAACCACATCCACAGCCATTACGTCATCCACTGAGTGCATCACTTTGTCATAGAAGGAGTTTAGATTTGTCAAGTAGGACCTGACTTTGATAAAGCCCTCCTGACTGCCCCTGATCACCTGGTTATCTTCTAAGAGTTGCATGATGGTACTCAAGATAATCTGCTCCATGAACGTCCCCATCACTGGTCAGACTGACAGGCTTGTAGTTCCCCAGATCCTCCTTCCAGCCATTTGGTAGGTGGGCATCATATTTCCTTGTCACCAGTTGACTGGGAACACCCCTGATAGCCAGGACTGCTGATAAATGATGGAAAGCGGCTTGGTGAGCACTTCTGCCAGCTCCCTCAGTACCAACAGGGGGATCCCATCTAGCTCCATAGACTCGTGAACATCACCCATGAGGGATGCCATACGAGCAGTGGTGCTGCTCACCAGGAACCAGGCCAGCTTCCTACAGAGCTGTCTTACGAGGAGCATGGCCACCAAGAAGATGTGAGTTATCAGACTCAGCTCAGATCCTGTGAGATACCACACGGACATGGGTCTAGAGCCAGCAGGAAAAGAGCTACAGGTGTGGCAATCCCTAGGACAGCCTGGTGTGGAGAGGATCAAGGACTGTAGCAAGGCTGAGAGTCCCAACAGGACTCAGGGCTTTGTGTCCATGGCTCTGGCTGTTGTCTCTGCCACTGAGGCCTAGGAGGAGACAGCTTATCGGTAAAGCACCAGGGCCTCATTGCCTCCTCGCCCCCACCCATGAACCAGGCAGGGCTCGTACCATTCTCCTGCACTTGGCCATGCACATCCCCATCTCCTCCTGCCCCACGAAGAGCCCTGAGCAGTGTGTGAAGGGAAAGGATCTCCCTTCCAGAGTGCCAAGATTCAAGACTTGACCCTTGTGCTTTGGTGAAACACATCCAGTTTTCCTACACATCAGGGTCACCTTCACAGTGCCTTTGTCTCCTTGTCCTCACTGCCTCCAATGCTCTGCTCTAACGAGCTCCAAGGGAGGCTGTGTCAGGGCTGGCCCTCAGGGGGACACTGCAGGAAACTTGCCTCTGACTTGGACTTGTTGAGAGATGTCTTCAATTGTCTCTCAGTGCCTGAGGTTCGTGGGCTCCTCACCAAAGCCCCCCGAGAGGGGATTCCAATGCTTTGGGCTGGGCGTCTGGTGCTGAGCTGGGCCGGGCTCGTGGGACAGAGAGAGCTCGTGGCAAGAGGGCCCTGGTGCAGGGAGACAGCTCTGCCCAGGAGCAGCTCCTGTGCACAGCGCAGCAGGGCTGGGGGCTCTGACCGCAGCTGGCACGGGGACAGGAGAGAAGGAGAGAGGGCTTGGAGGCAGTGAGGAGCGCAGCAACAGAGGGCAGCGTGTGGCAGGACAGATCTGCAGGCTCTTGGCACTGTGAGTCTCTGGCAGCAGGGCCATGCAGGTGAGGTTGCCAGAGGGGTCTTCTACAGCTGGCACATCCGATGCCTGATAGCGTCTCTCTGGATAGCTGTCTCTCTGTTTCTCCAGCAACGTGTAGAAGATGCTGTAGAGAATGGCATTTATTAGAGGAAATTTCCAGAGGAATACTGAGGCTTGGTTTATGTGAAGGGAAAGGCTTATTTGGATTCTTTGCTTTCAGATTCCTGCAGTGGAGGGGAATCTGAGTCAATCTGAGTACACAGCTTGTGGGATGGGTCTGTGAGCATGGACAGGGAGGAGATGTGGGGACACAGAACTAGCTCCCAGCAGGGACATAGGAAGGCAACAGGCACATGGGCAGGTGGTGAGAGGGAGCTGCTGCCAGAAATGCTGTGCCACGGAGGGCTCAGGCACCTCCCTGCCAGCCCCTGCAGGGCAGGCACCTTCCCTGGGACACCCCCTGCTCTCCTCTGCCACCAGCACAGCCTGTGACCTCAAGCCCCCGCTGTCCCCAGCAGGAGCTGCCTCCTCTGCAGGCAGAGCTGCAGCACAGGAGGGTGTGCTGAGTGTCCGTCTGTCCCTCCCTGGCCTTGCCTCCCCTGGCAGCAGCACGCTGCCATTCCTCCTGGCTTCTCCACCTGGCCGTGCTGCTGCTGCTCTTGTTCCCAGGCTGCCTGGGGATGGGGGTTTCACCTGCCCATGGAGTGAGCCCTCGGGGTGCTTGGGGGAAGGGGAGTACAGGGACAGGGTGAGGGGTCTGGAGATGGGCACTTGGAGCCTGGATTCTTCTGCTCTCAGCAGCATCCATTCTTTTTCAGGTGCACTTCTGTGTGCAACTGTCTTGTAGATCAAAGAAGTGCCAGCAGAGGGCAGCTGATAGCAGGACTGATGGACTTAGGGTCTAAACACTCTAAAGGACTCTGGGCTGTAAGGGTACAGTCCCTTTGTCTCTGAGGATCTACAGGGTCTTACTTGGAGTGCAGGAGAGATGCCTGGACTTCTGACTTAAAAGCAGCCTTCACGTGTCTTGGGGCAGCTAGAATAAAAAATACAAAAAAATATATAAAAATAAAAATCCCAACAGCACTCCTGAGCAGTTGGTTTGAATGTGAGCCAAACTGGGGAAAAGTCTTCGATATTAGGAGTAAAGTAAAGCTGAGATGACACCAAATTCCTCTCTATGTCTGGCTGTAGCACAGGACTGACTCTTCCATTGCCCACAGCAAAGTCTCCTGTTCCCAGGGACACCCTAAGGCAGGACCAAGTAGAACTCAGGAAAGGGACCTGCCATATGCCTGCCTGGATGTGGAATCATTTGGGGAGATTTAAATGAGAAATGGTGGGAGTTTTCCTCTGCTAAGTAGGTTGTACATTATTAATGTCTTTCTATTCTTTGAGCAGAACCCGATGCGACTTAACAGCAGATGTCCAACAGCAGCTCCATCACCGAGTTCTTCCTGCTGGCATTCGCAGACACGCGCGAGCTGCAGCTCCTGCACTTCGGGCTCTTCCTGGGCATCTACCTGGCTGCCCTCCTGGGCAACGGCCTCATCCTCACCGCCGTAGCCTGCGACCACCGCCTCCACACCCCCATGTACTTCTTCCTCCTCAACCTCGCCCTCCTCGACCTGGGCTGCATCTCCACCACTCTCCCCAAAGCCATGGCCAATGCCCTCTGGGACACCAGGGCCATCTCCTATCAAGGGTGTGCTGCACAGGTCTTCTTTTTTGTCTTCTTCATTGGAACAGAGTATTCCCTTCTCACGGTCATGGCCTACGACCGCTATGTTGCCATCTGCAAGCCCCTGCACTACGGGAGCCTCGTGGGCAGCAGAGCTTGTGCCCAGATGGCAGCAGCTGCCTGGGGCAGTGGCTTTCTCAATGCTGTCCTGCACACGGCCACTACATTTTCCCTGCCCCTCTGCCAAGGCAATGCTGTGGACCAGTTCTTCTGTGAAATCCCCCAGATCCTCAAACTCTCCTGCTCAGATGCCTACCTCAGAGAAGATGGGGCACTTGTGTTTAGTGTTTCTTTAGTATTTGTTTGTTTTGTTTTCATTGTGCTGTCCTATGTGCAGATCTTCAGGGCAGTGCTGAGGATACCCTCTGAGCAGGGCCGGCACAAAACCTTTTCCACGTGCCTCCCTCACCTGGCCGTGCTCTCCCTGTTTGTCAGCACTGCCATGGTTGCCTACCTGAAGCCCCCCTCCATCTCTTCCCCATCCCTGGACCTGGTGGTGGCAGTTCTGTACTCCGTGGTGCCTCCAGCAGTGAACCCCCTCATCTACAGCATGAGGAACAAGGAGCTCAATCATGTGCTCTGGAAATTGATGACTAGATGTGTTTCGGAAGCAATAAATTTCCGTTCTACCTCTGCAGATGACTAATAATGTCAATGACTACAAGAACAACTAATATTATAGATATGATTATTTTTGTGTGTGTTTGTATATTTATGAGTGTTTTCGTTACAGAACTTTCTTTGTTTTAATACGGCTAAAGTTGCCCATTAAAATGGTATGATTCATCTGATTTCTTTTACAGTATGTACCTGTCGAGTATAGCTCAGAGATGCTGTATATGAGGAGCCAGGCCCTCTGTGAATTGAAATAAAAGAAAGGAGCCTGCACTGCCTTCCTTGTGTGACGTCCTTCCTCTGAGAGCTGCTCGGGCTCTGCAGGGGCAGTGACATGTGCAGGGCTGCAGAGGAAAAGAGTCCCATCCCAGCAGCACGGCCAGGGAGCACCAGCGCTTGGGGCATGCCGAGCTGCTCTCTTGCCACTGCCCCCCTCTGGTGCTGAGCCCTGCTGGTGGGGTCAGGCCCGGCTGCTCCTGTAGCTTGGTGCCAGTGCTGCTGTGGGGCTGTGCTGGGACTGCAGCCAGGGACAGGCAGTGGGCACGGCAGTGGCACAGCCGGCCTGCGCCGCAGCACTTCCCTCCTAAGGGGGGATCTCCTCCAAGGTGGACTCACCACAGCTCAAGGGCTCAATCTGCTGTGAGCAGGCAGAGGAGAGCTCTGCAGCCCCAGGGCACGCAGCAGCCCCAGCCAAGGAGTCTGGCGAGTGATTTGACTGCAAGGTCCCTCCTGCCCTAGCACCTCCCAGAACTGGCACGGCACTGGCTCCTGTGTGCCAGAGAGGCTGGGAGCCCAGGAGCTGTGCCATGGGCTGGAAGGAGCACAACCAGATCACTTCTACCTGGGCAGATTCTGGGCCAAAAAGGGGGTGTTTTGTAGGTGTGGTATTACGAGATCAGTGTTGCCTCAGAAGCTCCAAGTCCAGTAGGCAGCTAATGGCTGTTAAGTGGCCTGTGAGGTGACTTTTTTCTGAAGAAGCTGACAGGTCATCCCTTGACTCCTGGCTGGCATCTGTGCCTTTAGGCTCACGTCTGCTGGTCTCCATGATAGGACACTCTTGTTTAGTGTTTATTTATCATTAGTTTGTTTTCTTTTCATTGTGTTGTCCTATGTGCAGATCTTCAGGGCCTTGCTGAGGATGCCCTCTGAGCAGGGCCGGCACAAAGCCTTTTCCACGTGCCTCCCTCACCTGGCTGTGGTCTCCCTCTCTGTCAGCACTGCCACAGTTGCTCACCTAAATCCTCCCTCTATTTCTTCCCCATCCCTGGACCTTATCATGTCATTTCTTTATTCGATGTTGCCTCCAGCACTGAACCCCCTCGCCTACAGCATGCGGAACAAAGAGCTCAGGCATGCTGTGTGGAAACTGATGACTGGATGTGTTCCTAAGGCAAGAAGTTTCCAGTCTCCTTCTGCATATGACTCATAATGTCAGTAGTTACAGGAAAAACTATTTATTTTTGTATCTTTATTACAGGCTTTTCATATCTTTAATTATGATATTGTTGCCCATTAAAATGATATGGTGCATCTCAAGGCCAGCAGCAGGCCCAGGCCTTGGGAGATGCTGCTGAGGTGACTTCCGTCTGCTTGGCTGACAGGCCGCAGGGAGCCTGATGGCTTGGGATGCCTGCTTCAGGTGTGCTTTCCACCCTGATGGACCAGGGACTTCACCCGACTGCCAGGACTCTTCAAATATGATGGAGAGAGGCTTGGCAACTACATCAGCCGGTTCCCTCAGCACCCTGGGATGCAAATCATCATGCCCCATAGACCTGTACTTGTGGAGTTTCATCAGGTGTTCCCAAGCTCTCTCTTCACTTACAGCAGGTGGGACTTTGCCCCCCAGCCTCCATCTCTGGGTTCAGGGAAATGAAAGACTTGGGAAGCCTGACTGGCAGTGAAGACTGACTGGAAGTTGTTGAGTCCCTCAGCCTTCTCCATGGATGTCATTACCAGTTCACCCTTCTCATCCATCAGAGGGGGAACACTCTCCTTGGCCTTTCATTTCTGATGTATCTCTAGAATCTCTTCCTGTTATTCGTTGCTTCCTCTCCCAATCTCAATTCTATCTGTGCCTTGGCTTTCCTTATCCCATCGCTGCACATCCGAAACAAAACCATGCGTGAGGGCCTGGAAAAAGGAACCCTGGACCATACAAACCATTCTGGAAACAAAACTTGTAGGTAGGAAGCGCAGTTTTGTGGAGGTGCAGAGCTGATGGGCACATTGTGGAGGATGATCCTACAGACATTCATGCCCTTTTCCCTCCTGACTACAATGCCACTTCTGTCTCAATACTAGAGTAGCCAACAGAGGTGAGACAGATACTCTGGGACCAAGAATGTCATCAGAAAGCTGATCCCAATAAGATATGGGGAGGTCAGGAGCAGCCTGGACAAGAAAAATGTGAGATTTTGGGGTGGGAATAAGAGCTTGGCCAACAGAAATTAATGATTTCATGGAGGTATGAGGGGTCATGTAATGTAGATGCTGCAGTAACACTGACTTAAAACAGTCATGTATGGCCCTTACCTTACTTGAACCAGGAATTTAATCCCTAAACCTAAATGCTACTACAACACTCTGACAGGAATCCATTTTCTCTCTTGCTAACCTAGTGCCTTCCCTTAACACTAACATTAAAATGGTCTATTTAACCCTAGACTTCTTGGCAGACCTAAAAAAACCCTAAACCACAGATCTTGCCCATACCTTAACCACAGACCTGACACCACAAGCAGAACACCAAACACTCCCACTAAAACTTTGCTTAATCTCCAACCCAGAACGTGAAAAACAGGTACCGAGGGGGCACTCTAGGTCAGCTATGTCTCCCCTAGGTCAGCTCTGCCTCAGGATGTCCTGCCCCAGCAGGAGGAATGTGACTGGGGCAGTGACTGGGAGGTTACTTCTGTCTCTGCAGCTGATAGGGCAGCAGCAGGAACGTGTCACGCAAAGGGACTGTGAGGTCCCTTGTGTCTGGAGGTGGCAGGTCACCCTTGGCTTCTCCCTGGGATCTGCACTTTGGGGCTGACATCTGCCAGTGGCCCTGCGAGGCCAGCAGAAGGCCCCTGCTTGGCATGCTGCCTGTGGGATCCCCTCTGCCTCCATCCCCAGGACGACCCAGACAGAAAGAAGGCCCGCAGAGGGGCTGTCCTGTCCCTTCTGCTTGAGGCCAGGACTGCACAGCAGGAGGCACAAGGCTTGGCTGTGTCTAGCCAAGAAGCTGCAAGGCCAGCAGCAGGCCCAGGCCTTGGGAGATGCTGCTGAGGTGACTTCTGTCTGCTTGGCTGACAGGCCGCAAGGAGCCTGATGGGTTGGGATGCCTACTTCAGGAGTGGTTTCCGCCCTGATGGAGCTTTCTTTGGTAGTAGGAAAGAGCAGGAGAGAAAAAGGTGCCACAGAATTCACTTTGGAATGTTGGCACTCACCATGAGGAGGAGGAAAAGTCCAGGGGAACAACTGGTCTTGCTGCTACAGATTGAGGCAAAGAAGACATTAAGTGCCTCAGCCTTTACCTCTTCTCTTGTCACCAGGTTTACCCCCACATCCTTTAAAGGATGATGAGTCTTCTTAATCCTCCTTTATTAGAGTGTTTATATAAACGGTTTTAATTGTCTTTGACAGTAGTAGACAGATTGAGCTCTAGCAGCGCTTTGGCCCTTCTAACTTTGACCTGCACAGTCCCATAACATTCAGGACACAGCTCCAGACAAACTGACAGCATGCATGAGAAGGAAGCACAGAGGAGGTGGAACCTGGCAGCCTTCCATCCCCTGCCCTTCTGTGACTCTGTGCTGCGATTCCATTCAGCTGGTTACTCCTGTGTTATCCAAACCTTCCTGCAGCTCCTCATGCCGCTGTCTTGTCAGAGAAAGCACAATCACACGAAGGTTGAGCTGTCTGCCTGCAGATGTTAACAGCTGACAGAATGCAGCATCCATGTGGGAGAACCTTGAGAAACTGCAGGATTTTACCTACGGAAACATCGTGGCATTTACAAGGAGAAGAGCCCAGTCCTGCACCAGAGGAAGAGGAACCCCACACATCAGGGCAGACTGGGACCCTGCTGAGTGAGCAGTGCCCAGGAGGAGGAGGGCCTGGGCACCATGAGGGATGCCATACGAGCAGTGGTGCTGCTCACCAGGAACCAGGCCAGCTTCCTACAGAGCTGCCTTACGAGGAGCATGGCCACCAAGAAGATCTGAGTTATCAGACTCAGCTCAGATCCTGTGAGATACCACACGGACAAGGGTCTGCAGCCAGCAAGAAAACAGGTACAGGTCTGGAAGTCCCTAGGACAGCCTAGTGTGGAGAGCAGCAAGGCCTGTAGAAAGGCTGAGAGTCCCAACAGGACCCAGGGCTTTGTGTCCATGGCTCTGGCTGTTGTCTCTGCCACTGAGGCCTAGGAGGAGACAGCTTCTCGGTAAAGCACCAGGGCCTCATTGCCTCCTCGCCCCCACCCATCAACCAGGCAGGGCTCGTACCATTCTCCTGCACTTGGCCATGCACATCCCCATCTCCTCCTGCCCCACGAAGAGCCCTGAGCAGTGTGTGAAGGGAAAGGATCTCCCTTCCCAGGGGCTGGGGGTCAAGGCCTGGCCCTTGTGCTTGGTGACACACATCCAGTTTTCCTACACATCAGGTTCACCTTCACACTGCCTTTGTCTCCTTGTCCTCACTGCCTCCAATGCTCTGCTCTAACGAGCTCCAAGGGAGGCTGTGTCAGTGCTGGCCCTCAGGGGGACACTGCAGGAAATTTGCCTCTGACTTGGACTTTTTCAGAGATGTCTTCAATTGTCTCTCAGTGCCTGAGGTTCGTGGGCTCCTCAGCAAAGCCCCCCGAGGGGGGATTCCAAGGCCTTGGGCTGGGCGTCTGGTGCTGAGCTGGGCCGGGCTCCTGGGCCCAAGGGGAGCTCGTGGCAAGAGGGCCCTGGTGCAGAGAGAGAGCTCTGCCCAGGAGCAGCTCCTGTGCAGAGCACAGAAGGGCTGGGGGCTCTGACCGCAGGCACCCAGGCAGAAAGGGATTCCAGGCAGCCTGCAGGGTGCGAGCAGAGGAGAGCTCAGTGCAGGAGAAACCTTCACAGCCCTGCACACGGTAAGTCTCTGGCTGCAGGACAGTGCAGGGGAGGTTCCTGGAAGGGGCTCCTGGGTCCGGGACATCTCTGCCTGGCCAGGAGCTGCCAGGATGTCTCTCGTGGCTTGTGCAGTGCAGAGGAGAAATTGCTGCAGGGCAGCCTTGGGCAGAGGAAGGGGGGGGCAGGGGCTGCCTCGAAAAAGAAGGCACTTTCTGCAGTCTCTGCCTGCCTTTTCCTGCTCTGATTCTGGGGCAGGCTGTGTGTTGAGTGGTTGGATTTGCACAGGTGACTGAGCTTCCACTGCATTGAACTGAGACCTAAGCGGGTTAGTGACGAACCTCAGAATATCCCCTCCCTTAGAGGGGATATTCTCCCTTATCCCCTACTTAGAGACTGCACCAGGGTTTTTCTGTGCTGTTCTTTAGGACCTGCAGACAAGGAGATGTAATTTTTTAGCACAACCTCTGAGTGCAGCCATCCCACACCTGAGTGCTGCAAGCCGGCAGCAGCTGGGCACCAGGGGATGGACAGAGCAGCCCTCCTGGACGTGACCTCTGGCTGAGGTTTCCGCCACAGCAACAACATTTACCACTGCAGTGGAGCAGAGGTGGCGCGTTGGGGGCTGATGGGCTGAGGTGGTTGCTAAGTACAGGACACTCAGGAAGCACAAAGCAGGGCTACAAGCAGGGAGAGACACAAAGGTAACCCTGAAAGAAAGACAATGTGAAGGCTTTAATGAGAAAAGAAATGAGTATTGCTCACGGAAAATTACCCTAACAGTCTGTATTTTTTCTTCTTTGCAGTGCCCTTGATGAAGGGCAGGAAATGCCCAACAGCAGCTCTGTGAGCGAGTTCCTCCTGCTGGCATTCGCAGACACACGGGAGCTGCAGCTCCTGCACTTCGGGCTCTTCCTGGGCATCTACCTGGCTGCCCTCCTGGGCAACGGCGTCATCCTCACCGCCGTAGCCTGCGACCACCGCCTCCACACCCCCATGGACTTCTTCCTCCTCAACCTCGACCTCCTCGACCTGGGCTGCATCTCCACCACTCTACCCAAAGCCATGGCCAATGCCCTGGTCATGGCCACGGCCTCTGGGACACCAGGGCCATCTCCTATCAAGGGTGTGCTGCACAGGTCTTTTTCTTTCTCTTCTTCATATCAGCAGAATATTATACTCTTACTGTCATGTCCTACGACCGCTACGCTGCCATCTGCAAGCCCCTGCACTACGGGAGCCTCGTGGGCAGCAGAGCTTGTGCCCAGATGGCAGCAGCTGCCTGGGGCAGTGGCTTTCTCAATGCTGTCCTGCACACGGCCACTGCATTTTCTCTGCCCCTCTGCCAAGGTAATGAGCTTGATCAGTTCTTCTGTGAGCTTCCTCAAATCCTCAAGCTCTCCTGCTCAGAGTCATTCCTCAGGGAGGTTGGGCTTATTGTAGTTAGTGTCTGTTTAGCATTTGGTTGTTTTGTTTTCATTGTGGTGTCCTATGTGCAGATCTTCAGGGCTGTGCTGAGGATGCCCTCTGAGCAGGGCCGGCACAAAGCCTTTTCCACGTGCCTCCCTCACCTGGCCGTGGTCTCCCTGTTTGTCAGCACTGTCCTGTTTGCCTACCTGAAGCCCCCCTCCATCTCCTCCCCATCCCTGGACCTGGTGTTGTCATTTCTGTACTCGGTGGTGCCTCCAGCAGTGAACCCCCTCATCTACAGCATGAGGAACCAGGAGCTGAAAGCCACACTGAAGAAACTGATTCTGGTTGTAGTATTTACTTAGTAAGGAACTGTCTATCTCAGTTTTCTAGTTTAACTGAAGTTAATCTCAGGGAAGTTGTGACCTTTAGGTATAGAATTTGTCCTGGTTTCAAGTAGGACAGAGTTAATTTTCCTCCTAGTATCTGGTAGGGTGCTATGTTTTGGATTAGGATGAGAAGAGCGCTGATAACATGCTGATGTTTTAATTGTTGCAGAGCAGTGTTTACACCAGGCCAAGGACTTTTCAGCTTCTCGCTCTGTCCTGCCAGCGGGCAGGCTGGGGGTGCAGCAGGAGCTGGGAGGGGACAGACCCAGGACAGCTGACCCAAACTGGCCAAAGGGGTATTCCATACCATCTGGCGTCATGCTAAACAATATATAGGGGTGGCTGGCCGGGGTGGGGAGCCGGCTGCTTGGGGATAGGCTGGGCATCGGTCAGCGGGTGGTGAGCAATTGCATTGTGCATCACTTGTTTGTACACATTATTATTATTACTATAATTATTATTATTATTATTATCCCTTATTTCCTGTCCTAATAAACCCTTTCTATTTATCTCAACCCACAAGTTTTCATTTCTTTCTAATTCTCTCCCCCCATCCTAGAGACGGAGGGGGAAGGGTGAGCGAACCTCTACAATGATTTTGTAGAGGTAAGAGGCTTCAGGTAATGTTAATGCTGCTTTAACACTGAATCAAAACATCAAAGTAAGGTTGTTACCCAATTTTAAAGAGTAACCTAAATCCCTAAACCTAAATGCTACTCCAACACCCTGACAGGAATCCACTAGTCTAATGCTTGAACTCAAAGTATTCCATGAAGCAAAACTCAGCCCATAGCCCATTCCCTTGCTTTTAATCTTGTGCTCACCCTAATCCCTGCCTTCAACACTAGCATTTAAATCCTCTATTAAACCTAGACTTCTAGGCAGATGTAGAACAAAAAGCTAATCCACAAAGCTTGCCCATAACCTAATCAAAGACCTGACACCGTAAGCAGACCAACAAATTTCCTAAATATCTAACCCAGAAAAGTGAGCCCTAGTCCCAAAGAGACAAGAGAGGTGAGCTCTGCCTCAGGATCTCCTGCCCCAGCAGGAGGAATGTGACTGGGGCAGTGACTGGGAGGTCACTTCTGTCTCTGCAGCTGATAGGGCAGCAGCAGGAACGTGTCACGCAAAGGGACTGTGAGGTGCCTTGTGTCTGGAGGTGGCAGGTCACCCTTGGCTTCTCCCTGGGATGTGCACTTTGGGGCTGACATCTGCCAGTGGCCCTGCTAGGCCAGCAGAAGGCCCCTGCTTGGCATGCTGCCTGTGGGATCCCCTCTGCCTCCATCCCCAGGACGACCCAGACACAAAGAAGGCCCGCACAGGGCTTGTCCTGTCCCTTCTGCTTGAGGCCAGGACTGGACAGCAGGAGGCACAAGGCTTGGCTGTGTCTAGCCAAGAAGCTGCAAGGCCAGCAGCAGGCCCAGGCCTTGGAAGATGCTGGTGAGTGTCTATGATGAGACTCTAACTTTGTGTTTCAAGGAACAGCTGGTGAGGGTTGATGAGACACACGTGAAATGATGGAAGTGCTGGGATGAGAGTAAGGTGGTGGAAAGAGAAGGGTGTCTGCAGACTTCAAGGAAATAGGGCAAAGCGTGGGACAGCATAGGGAAGCCTGCAGAGGAGAAGGCAGAGGGTGCTGGCAGGAATGGAAAGCCCCAACAGCCCTGACGTTTTTGTCCCTTTGCCTAGAGCTTATGAGGGGACGAGATATAGTCATTGCAATGGGGCCTCACTGCTTCCTTGATACGCTGTGCAGGGGTGGGGAGGTGCCATAATGAAGTTCTTCTTGTGGCATCACACTGCCCACCACATCATACAGACCCCAAGAAGAGCCCTGAGCCAGACGGGGGGGTGCAGGATCTCCCCTCCCAGTGGCTGGGCTCAGGCCTTGGCCCTTCTGCTTCACCAAAACCAACCAAGACTTTTCCCAGCACAGCGCTTTGCCTGTCTGCAATCATGGCCTCCAATTATGTGCCCTAACAAGTCCCTGGGGAGGCTTTGTTAGGAACAGCCCTCAGTGGGGCCCATTAATACTCCAAGTCACTTCAACTTTTCCTTCTGACTTTACCTTCTCAAGCGGTTACATCATTCACCTCTCAGTACCTGAGCTTCTTAGACTGAGCACCAAAATACACCATGGAACTCATTAAAACAGAGAAAGTCCTAAGCAGCCATATCTCTGCCACAGTTTTCTTCAAGTCTTCAAGACTTGTAGAGCTAATTGGAGAGCTTTCATGGTGTAGTTAAGGAGGAAGATATCAAGAAACACCTGAAAAAATACACTTTTCTCATCTTAAAGGATTCGTTTAGTTGAATTTCAGTTTGGAGCATTATTCTCTAACTGATATTGATCCAGGATCCTGCATAGGGAGGAAAAGCAGACTCTTGAGGTCTGACACTGCATGGAGAACCTTGCTCCTCACCACCCCAGCCCTGACATTTCTCTCTTTGGCGCTTGCTTCACTTTTCCTTCCAGCAGACTTTGGCACAGAAGTCTGCAGCTGGATGTTACAGCTCCTTTGCACCAGCTCCCTCCTGCTTGCCTTAGAGACCTGGATGCACACAGGCGCAGAAGGGTTTCTCCTTATTTCAAACCAAACAACAGGAAAACATGCAGCAATCTTCCAAAAGCAAAGCAAGCTCCTCATCCTGTATGCCTCCTCTGAGGTTTATGTTCCCAAAAGGATGACTGGACAAGAAGTCTTTTATACTGATAAACCGGAAATTTTAAGTGTTAAGATTAGAATTAATCCATATGATATTAATTCAATGATAAATGATGAAGAGCTTTCTAAGGACACAGTTAGACAGACTGCAGATAGATGGGCAAGCTTCAACTCCCTGAAACTCAAAGCAGCAACTGGGTTGATGAGGGCGGTCTGAGTGATCCAGGAGGAAGGGGAGGGCAAGCCAGGAGAACCATGGGAAGCGCATAGGTCCAGACAGGCAGCTGGAAAGGGGACATTCAACATGGGCTGTTTAATCAAGACAGGTGGATGTACCTGGGAGATGAGGGAGCACACCATGATAGACAAAGCGATGACAATGCAAGTACAGGTGAACACCAGTTTTTCTTTTTCTGTGATGAATATACATCCTGAAAATGCCTATTTCTTCATGAGAGAAACTACACTGTGTGACATTTTACGGAAGAGATTGAATCAATGGAGGTAATGAGTAGTTGCTTTATGACTTAAGTCCTGAAGAAAATACTGGGTACTGAGGCAGAGCTTTGCTGTCTTACCATAAGCAACCAGTGCCAAGGTCTTCAGATTAGTTTACTCACACTTGAAATATTTCCTTGAAATCCCATTTCCTGGTTCTGTTTTCAATGAAATCATTAGGCCTGCAGAGGCTCTGGTGCAGTTAGAGTAATTCCCTGGAATGGAAGCTGTCTGAAAGGACCTGCAGGAGACCAGAGGCGGTCGGTGGATACCGTGGAGACAGGTGATGTTTCCCAGGGCACCTCTACTGCCAGCAGTGGTCTTTCTCCTTGAAACTGCAGCCCAGCCCAGCACAGGAAACCCCTTCAAGGCAAATTCCTTCTTCAGCCATTTCTTGGGAGAGGCCTAAATTTGAAATGGCCATTGGGATCCCAAGAAACTCTCCCTCCTTCCTAGTAGGCACCTAAACATCCATTTACCGTCCTAGGTCATGTGTGGAAAAGTCAGCCTGAAAGACTCAAGAGCAGGACGCTTCAAATGGCTGAGGCAGAACCCATCAGCTTGCCCCACTTTGGGGAATCATCCCCTTCCAACTAGGGATATGAAAGTGAAAATGTGAAATGAACCGTCAGGTCAATGCGCAGATGAAGGGAAAGTCACACATATTGTGTTGGAGTAGCAGAAGGCAAAAAGCACTGCACTGTGCCTCAGAGTAACCAAGGAGACCTAATCCAGTTCATCTGTGAGATAAAGGAAAGTGAAGGACGTTGAGTTGTGGCCTAACATGAGAAGGACGTACATCACTGGTGAAGGAGCTGTCTTTTTGTGCCATCACCAATGCAAATTACACAAGAACTACATCAAATAAAGGTAACCTGTCCCACCCTGGCCCTGTCACACCACGGGGCAGCAGAGGGATCTTTTTCAGTTTCAGCCTCTTCAGAGAGGCTTTGCCCTCTCCCTGTGCACCACGGGGCAGAGCCTGGCCCTGGACGCTCCGTGAGCGCCATGCAGGTCGTGGCAGGCTGCGGTGAGGGGACGAATGCCCTGGGCCCCCTTCCTGCTCTGCCCAGGCCAGCAAGGGCCCCGAGCGGCCTCGTGTCCCCTGCCCCTGCAGCTCTGGGCTCCCTTCCCCAGCCCTGGCTCTGCAGCACCAAGCCCTGCTGGGAGCCCTCCCCTGCATGCTGCCACCGCTCCCTGACGCTGCTGCTGCCCTCTGCCGGGCACTGCCCAGCCCAGCCCAGCCCCTGCCCACCTCTCCCCACCTCCCGGACCTCTCCCCAGCCCAGCAGCCCAGGCTGGGCTGGCCCCAGGGCAGTGCCCACTGCAGCCTGCTGCAGGGCTCTGGGCACGGCCAGCACAGCCCCAGCCCCTTGCAAGGCACCGCAGCTGCTGGCACAAAGGCAGCTCTGGGCCTCCCCAGCAGCCCCCGTGCTGCTGCCAGCCATGGCTCAGGAGATGGAGGGCATAGAGCTGGTGGTGCTGCTCTGCAGAGCCAGGGGTTTTGGTGTCCTTGGTCATCCAGGGATCTCCGCTCTGCCCATTCTGCTCAGGGTGGGCAGCAGACTGAACTCCGTGGGGATCTCTACTGCTTAGCCCCTTTCCATCTCCCCTTATGGCTCAGCAGCACAGGGCAGTGCTTTCGCAGGACCATGGGGTTTCTCTAATGGCATAAAGGGCAGGCGAGTGCTACACTAGGTCGCAATTTTGGGGTTTCAGAGAGGTTGTCCTTAACCACACTGGACTTTCATGTGCCTTTGCCAGCTGGCTCCTTTAAACCCTTCTGGAATTGCAGAGCCCTCTTTAACCCATGGGCTCCTCAGTTTCACCTTTTGCTTTACCTTTCTCTACCAAATTGAACCACAGACGGTTCACTCAGGGGTCTGGCGAACAAGTCTTACGGGGAGCGGCTGAGGGAGCTGGGGTTGTTCAGCCTGGAGAAGAGGAGGCTCAGGGGCGACCTTATCGCTCTCTATAGGTACCTTAAAGGAGGCTGTAGCGAGGTAGGGGTTGGTCTATTCTCCCATGTGTCTGGTGATAGGAAGGGGGGATAGGCTAAAGTTGCACCAGGGGAGGTTTAGGTTGGATATTATAGAATCATAGAATCATAGAATATCCTGAGTTGGAAGGGACCCTTAAGGGTCACCAAGTCCAGCTTCTGGCACCACACAGGTCTGCCCAAAAGTTTAGACCATGTGACTAAGTGCACAGTCCAATCGCTTCTTAAATTCAGACAGGCTTGGTGCAGTGACTACTTCACTGGGGAGCCTGTTCCAGTGGGCGACCACCCTTTCGGTGAAGAACCTCTTCCTTTTGTCCAGCCTAAACTTCCCCTGCCTCAGCTTGACACCATTCCCGCAGGTCCTGTCACTGGTGATAATGGAGAATAGGTCACCTGCCTCTCCACTCCCCCTCGTGAGGAAGTTGTAGACTGCGATGAGGTCTCCCCTCAGCCTCCTCTTCTCCAGGCTGAATAGGCCCAGTGACCTCAGCTGCTCCTCATATGTCTTCCCCTCTAGGCTCTTCACCATCTTCGTCACCCTCCTCTGGACACTCTCCAACAGTTTAATGTCCTTCTTGTACTGCGGTGCCCAGAACTGCACACAGTACTCGAAGTGAGGCCGCACCAGCACAGAGTAGAGCAGGACAATCACCTCCCTCGACCGACTAGCAATGCCGTGTTTGATGCACCCCAGGATACGGCTGGCCCTCCTGGCTGCCAGGGCACACTGCTGGCTCATTCAACTTGCTGTCAACCACAACCACCAGATCCCTCTCTGCGGGGCTGCTCCCCAGCGTCTCATCGCTCAGTCTGTACGTATAGCCAGGGTTGCCCCATCCCAGGTGTAGGACCCAGCACTTGCCCTTGTTAAACTTCATGTGGTTGGTGATTGTTCAGCTCTCCAATCTGTCCAGGGAGAGATATTAGGAAGAACTTCTTTACCGAAAAGTTTGTTAGGCATTGGAATGGACTGCCCAGGGAAGTGGTTGAGTCACCATCCCTGGAGGTCTTTAAAAGACGTTTAGATGTTGTTCTTAGTGATATGGTTTAGTGAAGGACTTGTTAGTGTTACGTAAGAGGTTGGACTAGGTGATCTTGGAGGTCGCTTCCAACCTAGATGATTCTGTGATCCTGTGATTCTGTGATTCATTAGTTGAGGAACCGCTGCCAACCCAGACTCGCAAACTGTCCTTGGATATCAACTGACATATCCTGACAGTTCTGTACTCCACTCCAGAATGTTATTTGCCATCAACCCCAGCACCACTATGACAGTCCCATGCAGATATGTCAAAGGCCAGTTACTGTTTGCTGGGCTATGTGCAACCAAGAAGGGAGCTCCCAGTCCAGTCCTTGGTCCCACACTGGTCACTCTGGGACTCTGATTAATGGTGAAGCCCAGAAAAGCAAGAGACCTGTCAATGGAGCAGCCCCTTGGGTGTATTCCTGACACCAGGTTTGTGAAGAGGTGTGCAGAAATGTGACAGAGAGGTCTCTGTAGAGACAACAGGACTATCACTGAGGCCCTGCTGCTGGCCATGGCCATGGCTCCAGGAAGCAGCAGCCCCGACCCGAAGGCAGCAGAGAGGCAGAGCCCAGCAGGCAGTGAGGGGCAGCCCCGAGGGCCAGCGGAGCCGCTCCTCCCTGTGGCAGCTGGGCTCTGGGCCCTGAGCCCCTCCTGCATGCTGGGGCTGCTCCCCCAGCTGCACAGGAGATGGGAAGAGAGGGGACCTGAGACCACTGAATTTCTCATGGCTTCTTAATTGTCTTTATGTACACAAGATGCCCAGTTCTATAGATACATGAGAGGACTGGATCAACTTAAATAGAATAATCAAAGATGAGAGCATAAGAATAAAAATATTTAAATAAAAATAATATCATAACACTTGTGAGAAAACCATACTGAACACAAAGAACAACAAAATATTGTCATAATACTTTCTGAGTGTCCTTGTTGTCCTCTTAAGATAATTGGTCCCTTATCAGTGTTGGAGAAGCATGTATCAAAAGAGTTTCCTCAGGGCATACTTGAGCTCCTGGTTCCTCACACTGTAGATAAGGGGGTTCACTGCTGGAGGCACCACCGAGTACAGAAATGACAACACCAGATCCAGGGATGGGAATGATTTGGAAGGGAGTTTCAGGTAGACAAACATAATGACACTGACAAACAGGGAGACCACGGCCAGGTGAGGGAGGCACATGGAAAAGGCTTTGTGCCGGCCCTGCTCAGAGGGCATCCTCAGCACAGCCCTGAAGATCTGCACATAGGACACCACAATGAAAACAAAACAGCCAAAGGCTAATGCGCCAATAACCACAAGAGGTCCAAATTCCCTGAGATAAGAAATGGAGCAGGAGAGCTTGAGGATCTGGGGGATTTCACAGAAGAACTGGTCCACAGCATTGCCTTGGCAGAGGGGCAGGGAAAATGTAGTGGCCGTGTGCAGGACAGCATTGAGAAAGCCACTGCCCCAGGCAGCTGCTGCCATCTGGGAACAAGCTCTGCTGCCCACGAGGCTCCCGTAGTGCAGGGGCTTGCAGATGGCAACGTAGCGGTCATAGGACATGACAGTGAGAAGGGAAAACTCTGCTCCAGCAGAGACAGTGAACAGAAAGACTTGAGCTGCACATCCCTGATAGGAGATGGCCCTGGTGTCCCAGAGGGAATTGGCCATGGCTTTGGGGAGGGTGGTGGAGATGCAGCCCAGGTCGAGGAGGGCGAGGTTGAGGAGGAAGAAGTACATGGGGGTGTGGAGGCGGTGGTTGCAGGCTACGGCGGTGAGGATGAGGCCGTTGCCCAGGAGGGCAGCCAGGTAGATGCCCAGGAAGAGCCCGAAGTGCAGGAGCTGCAGCTCCCGCGTGTCTGCGAATGCCAGCAGGAGGAACTCGCTCAGACTCACAGAGCTGCTGTTCGGCATTTTCTGACTTTGGACACAGCTGCCTGTTGAAGACGATAAAGGGAGAACAAAGCTAGTACACACTTCTCTGAGGGAGATTTATTGCAAGCCTCACAGCAGCCACCATCCTGAGCCACTCTCTTTGCAGGAGAACCTTTTTGCAGGTCTCCTGCTTGAGCTGCGGCTGGTGCTGGCTGAGAGTGGCACTGGGAGCAGGGGCTGCTGTGGGCTCCAGAGGAGTCCTTCCTGCAGTGCAGCAGGAGGGAAGCAGGAACATGGGGGAAACTCAAGGTCAGTCCACTGATCAGGTCAATGAAATTTGCAGTTCTGTTTCAAACAATGCATCCCAATGCAGAACATAGCTGCAGTTGACACTGCTGAACACTCCTGTTCCCAGCTGCCCTGTGTCACCCCTCTGTGAGCTGAAGGACCGTTCTGCTCAGGTGTTTCCCTGAGAAGAAACTGGAGACAGCTGAGAGCAGAGAAGCCCCAGTCCAAGTGCATTGGGATAGAATCCTCACCTTGTCTTGCATGAGCAGGATCTCAGCTCTTCCCTCCTATCCTGGGTTGCAGAGGCCTCACTCCGGCTGCCCACAGACAGCCATCCAGCAGCACGGACATGGCCTTAACACGGAGGTGTCTCCTCCTTAGGGCACCTGGATAACACAAGGATGCCACGAGAGAGCTGCATCCTCCTGGAGAGCAGCCTGCAGACCAGGAGGATGCCCCACAGACAGAGATGGATATCTTAAAGCTGGGATGTGCCACCATCCCAGCTGCACCCGTGCAGTGTCTGGAGGATGCTTGGCCACACCACTCTTGGCTGACCGGGGGCACCTGGCTTAGGGCACTCCGAGGGGCTTCTGCCAGACTTCCTCACCTCGCAGTGCTATCCAGCAGGACTCCCAAAGCCTACTGCATTGCCCACTGCCCTCCCAGCAACAAGACCCAGCAGGAGACCCTTCCAGGACGTGCAGCTGCATGGCCCTGCAGCCAGAGACGTACCTTGTCAAGGGCTGTGCAGATTTCTCCTGCAGGCAGCTCCCAGCATCCTCCCACTGCCAACTGCCTCCAAGCCCTCTCTCCTTCTCTCCTCTCCCCGTGCCAGCTGCGGTCAGAGCCCCCAGCCCTGCTGCGCTGTGCACAGGAGCTGCTCCTGGGCACAGCTGTCTCTCTGCACCACGGCCCTCTTGCCACGACCTCTCTCTGTCTCACGAGCCCGGCCCAGCTCAGCACCACACGCCCAGCCCAAGGCATTGGAATACCCCCTCGGGGGGCTTTGCTGAGGAGCCCACGAACCTCAGGCACTGAGAGACAACTGAAGCCATCTCTCAACAAGTCCAAGTCAGAGGCAAGTTTCCTGCAATGTCCCCCTGAGGGCCAGCACTGACACAGCCTCCCTTGGAGCTCGTTAGAGCAGAGCATTGGAGGCAATGAGGACAAGGAGACAAAGGTAGTGTGAAGGTGGCACTGGTGTGTAGGAAATCTGGATGTGTTTCACCAAGCAGAAGGGTCAGGCCTTGACCCCTGGCACCCTGGAAGGGAGATCTGTTCATGTCACACCTTGCTCAGGGCTCTTCGTGGGGCAGGAGGAGATGGGGATGTGCATGGCCAAGTGCAGGAGAATGGTACGAGCCCTGCCTGGTTCATGGGTGGGGGCGAGGAGGCAATGAGGCCCTGGTGCTTTCACGATAAGCTGTCTCCTCCTAGGCCTCAGTGGCAGAGACAACAGCCAGAGCCATGGACACAAAGCCCTGGGTCCTGTTGGGACTCTCAGCCTTGTCACAGCCCTTGTTGCTCTCCACAACAGGCTTTCCTAGGCACTCTCAAAGCTGCACATCTTTCCCTGATGGATGTAGGCATTTGTCCCTGTGGTATCATAGCAGATCTGAGCTTAGTCTGATAACTCATATTTTCTTGGTGGCCATGCTCCTCATAAGGCAGCTCTGTAGGAAGCTGGCCTGGTTCCTGGGGAGCAGCACCACTGCTCGTATGGCATCCGTCTTGGTGCCCAGGCCCTCCTCCTCCTGGGCACTGCTCACTCAGCAGGGTCCCAGTCTGCCCTGATGTGTGGGGTTCCTCTTCCTCTGGTGCAGCACTGGGCTCTTCTCCTTGTAAAGGTCAAGAGGTTTCTGTAGGCAAAATCCTGCCATTTCTCAAGGTTCCCCTGGACAGATGCTGCATTCTGTCAGCTGTTAATGTCTGCAGGCAGATGGCTCACCCTGATCATGCCATCTCTCACAAGGTAACAGCAGCAGGAATTTGCAGGACAGTTTGGACAATACCGCAGTAACTGGTTGAATGGAATTACAGCACAGAATCACAGAAGGGTACGGGATAGAAGGCTGCCAGATTCCACTTTTTCTCTTCTTCCTTCTCATGCATGCTCTTATTTTGTCTGGAGCTGTGTCCTATGTACAAAACACTGCACTATACCAGCTAATAGGAAGAAAATTGAGTCTATCCCAGCCAAAACGAGGACAATATCCACCCCATATTCCACACCATCTGCATCGTGCTCAGCTCCAGTACTTTCTAATTAATCACCACCACCTTTTCTCTTTTGATATACACACAGAGATATCATGCCCTTCGTCTGGGGGTGTCCTGCTGTTGGCTAGGATGGAGTTAATTTTCCTCCTAGTAGCTGGTACGATGCTGTGTTTTGCATTTAGCATGAGAAGAATGATGATCACACAATGATGGCTTAGTTGTTGCCCAGCAGTGGAGGGCTGGGGGTGCCTGAGGAGCTGGGGGGGACAGAAGCAGGACAGCTGACCCCAAGTGGCCAAAGGGATGTTCCATACCGCAGCCGTCATGCTGAACAATCAGTATGGGGTGGCTGGCCAGGGTAGGGGGTACCACTGCTGCGGGACAGGCAATCACCTTCATGGTCATCGTCATCATTGTTCGTATTATTTGTCTTCCCTTTATGGCCTATTAAACTGTCTTTATCTCAACCCATGACTTTTTTTTTTTAGTTTATTTTATTTTTTTCCCCCTGCTCATTCTCTCCTGCATTCGCTGGGGGTGTAGCAGGGTGTGTGTGTGAGGGAATGGCTGTGTGGTGCTGAGCTGCCTGCCGGGTTAAACCACGCTCTTTTTGGTGTCCGACATGGAGCACAAAGTTTGAGCCAACGACAGCTCTCACCACAGCATGTTAAATAAAAAAAAAATAATAATAATAATAATAAAATAATAGGAAGCTATTACAATCATTAGATGATTTTAATAGTTGCTGATAAAAAAGTTTATTTATTATTATTTTTTTAACCTCAGGTCTGTTGTGCTCAATTTCAGAACTGTGTTGTATAGCACATGACTTCCTGTATGTCTCCCCTGTCATGCTGTTTCTCTTTTCTGATGGCTGCTTCAGGTTTATTCTTTTGTTGTGTCGTGTAACACTGGCTTGTGATATGATAAAATTCCTGGTCATGAAACTAATCTGGTACTTGTACTCAGCATTGCCATTACCTCCGTACCTTGGGAGCCATCTCTCAGAAACTATTAAGAATCACACTCTTGACCTTTTCTCCTCAGGAAACCAAGGCATGGGGGAGACAAGGGGAGGACACTTTTCCCCACTGCTTCACTCTCCCTTTCTCCTTCACCTCCCCCTTCTCCTCCAGGCTAGTTACACTAGCTCTTCAGAGCTTTGAATATCCTTGGGATGGTCAAACACACATGTTCCTATTGTTATGTCTCCTGAATGTGTTTCAGCTTCTGTTTAATGTCAAACAACCACTTAAGCATGCCATCCAGAGATCTGTCCAGAGGCAGAAGAGTGAGGAGTGACAGGGAGTGTGGGAGGATCTGGGTAGGCACCTAGAGCAGGGGGCACCTCCAGTGCTTTGGAACTTCACCTCTGAGCAAGTGCAGAAGTGCAGAATCCTAAAAAAAATGTGAAAACTGTGTGTCATCACCCTGGTAATTGCAAATAGACACAAATCACTGCAGTGTGCTGGGCCTTGCCCCATGCTTAACAAGCCACAGTCAACACCTCCCCAACCCCTGTGACTTTTCCTGCAGGCACACGCCAGCCCCTGTGGCAGGCTCAGCAGCCACTCCAACCCTTATGAAGGGCCCAGCAGCTACCCCAAACCCTGCAGCAGGCCCTGCAGGCGCTCCAGCTCCTGAGATGGGCCCAAAGTTAAACCGACCCCTGTGACAGGCCCTAGAGCCACTCCAAAACCTGCGATAGGCCCTGCAGCCACTCCAACTGCTCTGAAAGGCCCTGCAGCCAGAACAACTCCTGTGATGGGCCCTGCAGCTACTCCAGCCCCTGAAATGGGCCCCATGGCTGGGCCAGAGAACCAATCTCTGCCTGTATCGGTTGCCTCTTTATGCAAGAGAAAACAATGGGTGTGGAAGTCAGTTTTTCTTTAGAAAGGAAAAAAACTCCTACCCAGAGAAGAAAGGAGGAAGAAGAAGATAAGGCAGGTTTCTCCAAAGAAAGTCCACCATGGAAGCAGGATGACAAAGAAGAAGAGATCATCTAAACATCAGAAACCAAGTGATCCCTATCCCAGGGTAAGCTATGAGATAAGGGATAAGATTTCAGCCATCATCTTGATGAGCACACTGTCACCTGGCTACCCCAGTGCTGGGAGAACAGGGCCAATAGCCTGCAATTATAGGTCAGGGAAGCCAAGCAGATGGGTGCCCCACGTAAGAAAGGGGTGATTGACAAAGCCATTGGAAAAGGGCACAAGAAACTTAATCCTGTCAGGCGTCAAGGAAAGGTATCCCTTGAAGGAAGATCTTGTATGTCAACCAGGAAAGTGGACCAACATGCAGAGGGGTATCCAGTACCTGAGGGAATTAGCCATGCTGAATGCCATTTGTAGAAACCTAGAAAATGAACATCTATCCAAAGATCCAGATGAAGTCAAGTGCACACGAGCCATGTGGCAGAAGTTTGTACAGAGCACACCATCAGCATATGCCAACACATTGACAGTTATGACCTGGAAAGACCAAGATGAACTCACGTGGATGAATCAGCTAGCCAACTAGCCAACTCTGGCATTACAAAGAAAGTCTCTCTTCTTCCCTATGGGCCTGCATCTCATCCTGAGAGAAACTTTCTCACGAGATGCTAGAACTACAAGAGGATACATCTTCCTCCCCACCTGCACGAACCAATAGCTCAGCTATCAGGTGTAAGCATCCCTCTGCTCAAGAAAGTTGATATAGTGCGTGCATACTATGTGCCACCCTGTGGTTTTTACTGTGTGACCACGGAAAGGCCATGAGAAAACAGGATGCAAAAATCTGCCCTACCTCCACCCTAGAGGCATGGATACATGAAGCGCAAGGAAAAGCATTCGCAAAAAAGTGGTTCTTCTGAGAAAATTGCTGCTCCAGTTTCTAGCAGCCAGTCCTCCAAACAGAGTAATGAATACTATGAGCAGGATTAGAGGGGCCCAGCCTCCATCCAGGAGGAGGAAGGGGACAATCAGGTGTATTGGACTCTGAGGAGTATTGGCCTGGCACATAAAACCCAAGAGTTAACTGTACTGGAGGCTGAAGTGAGCCTAACTGGGAAGGAGTGGCAAAAGAAACCCATTGGGACTGGCCTGGAGGCTCTGTGCAACCTTAACATAGACTACTTCAGGAGGGGGTACTTCAAAGATCCACAACGGTATTGGTGGGCTTTTGGCATGACTCCCTTGGAGATGGAGGACATCAAACAGTTGTCTACCTTGCCCACTCTCTCACAAGACCCTTCTGCTGTGCAGGTGCTGATGGCCAATGGGCAGCAGGTGCCAATCGCTACCACAACAGCGCACCTGAGGCAGTACTGCACTCACAGAGACTCCCTGATTCCCATGCATGAGCTGGTTCATTGACTGCAGAGCCAAGGGGTGATCAGCAACACTTGCTCACCCTTTAGTAGCCCCATATGGACAGTGCAAAATTCTAATGGTGAGTGGAAGAGAACGGTGGGCTTCTGTGCCTGAATGAAGTCACACCACCGCTGAGTGCTGCTGTGCTGGGCATGCTAGAACTTCATTCAGTACGAACTGCAGTCAAAGGCAGCCAAGCGCTCAGCCACCATTAATATTGCTAATGCATTTTTCTCCATCCCTTTGGCAGCAGTGTGAAGGCCACACTTTGCTTTCAGTTGGAGGGGCGTCCTGTCCACCTGGAATGGATTGTGCCAGGGGTAGAAACACAGCCCTACCATTTGCCATGGGCTGATCCAGACTGCCCTGGAAGAGGCGGAAGCTTCTGAACATCTCCAGTACATTGATGTTGCCCTCACATGGGGCAACACATCTCAAGAAGTATTTGAGAAAGGGAAGAAAATAGCTTTAATAGTACAAATCACACTACTAAAACCAGTCTTTCCCACTTTCAATGAGGAGCAGTTGGTGATGAAGTCAGTCTGCTCCAAGCACCACAGCCCAGCAGAGACCCTGCTGCCTTTGGGAGCTGTCAGCCCTGAGGCCTTGGGGACACCTCGAGGGAGCCCAATGGCACAGAGCAAGCGATGCCATGGTCGGGTGCTGTGCTGCTGAGCTGGGCCGGGCTCCTGGGCCTAAGGGGAGCTCGTGGAAGCGGGCAGCGCTACAGGGAGACAGCTCTGCCCAGGAGCAGTTCCTCTGCACAGCGCAGCAGGGCTGGGGGCTCTGACCGCAGCTGGCACAGGGAAAGAAGTGTAGGAGACAGGGCTTGGAGGCAGTGAGGAGCGCAGCAACAGAGGGCAGCGTGTGGCAGGACAGATCTTCAGGCTCTTGGCACTGTGAGTCTCTGGCAGCAGGAACATGTAAATGGGATTTCCAAAGAGTTTTTCTGAAGCCAACACAGCTCATGGCGGATAGCATCTGACAGGATGGATATCTCTGTTTCTCCAATATGAAGTAGACGCTGCCATTCCTCCTGGCTTCTCCACCTGGCCGTGCTGCTGCTGCTCTTGTTCCCAGGCTGCCTGGGGATGGGGGTTTCACCTGCCCATGGAGTGAGCCCTCAGGGTGCTTGGGGAAAGGGGATTATGGGAGAGGGTGAGGGGTCTGGAGATGGGCACTTTGAGCCTGGCTTCTTCTGCCCTCAGCAGTGTCCTGGTACTTCTCAGGTCAACCTCTGAAGGCAATTGTCCTGCAGCTCAAATGCTCAAATGTGCTGCTGCTGCCAGCACAGCTCAGACCAGCACTGATGGACAGACTGGGTGTTTGTGTGGGACGCTCTGCACTAAAGGAACAGTCTCTTTGCCTCTGAGGATCCACAAGGTTTTACTTGGAGTGCAGCAGACGCCCAGGATTTTTGCCTTAGAATCACTCCTCAGGTGTGGTGGGGCAGCTAAAACCAAAAATACAAAACAAATAATTAAATAACTAAATCTCCACACCTCTGCTCTGCAGTTGGGTGAACTAGGAGCAAAACTGGGGAAGTCTCTTTGATATCAGCAGTAAAGTGAATCTGAGACTACCCCATGTTCCTACCATGTTCCTAACATGTTACTACCATGTTACTACGATGCTACTACCTCTGGCTGCAGTACAGGACTGATTCTTCCATTGCCCACAGATGAGTCCCCTGCTCCCAGAGACACTCTAAGGCAAAATCAATGAAAGAGACCTTCAAAATATGTGCCTGGAATAGGGTAATTTTTGGTGAATTTAAGTGAGAAAATGGAAAGAGTTTTCCTCTGATATGCCTGTGGTACATTATCACTGCCTTTGTCCTCCTTGTACAGGACCTCATGACCAGAGTTAGCAGATGTCCAACAGCAGCTCCATCACTGAGTTCCTCCTGCAGACATTCGCAGACACGCGGGAGCTGCAGCTCCTGCACTTCGGGCTCTTCCTGGGCATCTACCTGGCTGCCCTCCTGGGCAACGGCCTCATCCTCACCGCCGTAGCCTGCGACCACTGCCTCCACACCCCCATGGACTTCTTCCTCCTCAACCTCGCCCTCCTCAACCTGGGCTGCATCTCCACCACTCTCCCCAAAGCCATGGCCAATGTCCTCTGGGACACCAGGGCCACCTCCTATCAAGGATGTGCTGCTCAGGTCTTTTTCTTTCTCTTCTTTATATCAGCAGAACTTTATGTACTCACCATCATGGCCTACGACCGCTACGTTGCCATCTGCAAGCCCCTGCACTACGGGAGCCTCGTGGGCAGCAGAGCTTGTGCCCAGATGGCAGCAGCTGCCTGGGGCAGTGGCTTTCTCAATGCTGTCCTGCACACGGCCACTACATTTTCCCTGCCCCTCTGCCAAGGCAATGCAGTGGACCAGTTCTTCTGTGAAATCCCCCAGATCCTCAAGCTCTCCTGCTCGGATGCCTACCTCAAGGAAGTTGGGGCACTTGTGTTTAGTGTTTCTTTAGTCTTTGGTTGTTTTGTTTTCATTGTGCTGTCCTATGTGCAGATCTTCAGGGCTGTGCTGAGGATGCCCTCTGAGCAGGGCCGGCACAAAGCCTTTTCCACTTGCCTCCCTCACCTGGCCGTGGTATCTATGACTGTTAGCACTGGCTTGTTTGCCTACCTGAAGCCCCCCTCCATCTCCTCACCATCCTTGGACCTACTGCTGGCAGTTTTATATGTAGTAGTACCTCCAGCAGTGAATCCCCTCATCTACAGCATGAGGAACCAGGACCTGAAAGCCACACTGAAGAAACTGGTTCTAGTGGTAATATTTATTTAGCAATAAATTGGCTATCTCCCTTTGCTAGTTTTACTCAAGTTAATCTCAGGCAATTCTCGATCTTTAGGTACGTATTCTTTAAAATTCTGTTTGCAGATAAATATTTGCTTTCATTCTTCTTTTCCAGATGACTAACCCTCTGTGTGACCCACACGCTTTCTCTGAATGTGTTTATTCCTAAATGACATCTGGCCTCTGTTGTGGCATCTTGTCAATAAAAGTGAAGTTGCTCGGTGCTCAGGGCTCTTCTTCCCAAACTGGAGTGCAGAAGACGCTCAGGGAATGCCAGGCTCAAGGCCTCACTTTTGTGCTTGGGTGCCACCTGGACACAGGGGCAGGAGGGCACAGGGTGGGGGGTGAGGGAGTCAGGGCTGGACTGAGTCGTCACTGGCGGATTCCCAGTGCCCCTGGAGGCCCTGACTGGTCAAGAAGCAGCTTCCTGGGATTGAAACGTGACAGGGCTGGCGGCATCAGGGAGGTATTGGGAGCCACCAGGATATCCTAAGGGTTCTCCTGGGATGCCGTGTGCCTTGTGTTGGGTGGGCAGCAAGTGGGTCTTCACAGTAAAGCCAAGCCAAAGGATGCACGGGCTGATGGGAGCTCTGCAATGCCAGGACACACAGCGAGGCCACAGCACAAAGGACTCAGAGGTCTTCAGTGAACAAGCGGAAAGGACCAAGACTGGGTGACCAGGCAAGGTCCGGGGGGTGGGGAGAGGTGGGCAGGGGCTGGGCTGGGCTGGGCAGTGCCCGGCAGAGGGCACCAGCAGCGTCAGGGAGCGGTGGCAGCATGCAGGGGAGGGCTCCCAGCAGGGCTTGGTGCTGCAGAGCCAGGGCTGGGGAAGGGAGCCCCGAGCTGCAGGGGCAGGGGACAGGAGGCAGCTCGGGGCCCTTGCTGGCCTGGGCAGAGCAGGAAGGGGGCCCAGGGCATTCGTCCCTTCACCGCAGCCTGCAACAACCTGCACGGCGCTCACACAGCGTCCAGGGCCAGGCTGTGCCCTGTGGTGCGCAGGGAGAGGGCAAAGCCTCTCTGAAGAAGAGGCTGAAACTGAAAAAGGTCCCTCCGCTGCCCCGTGGTGTGACAGGGCCAAGGTGGGACAGCTTACCTTTATTTGATGTAGTTCTTGTGTAATTTGCATTGGTGATGGCACAAAAAGACAGCTCCTTCACCAGTGATGTACATCCTTCTTCATGTTGGGACACAACTCAACGTCCTTCACTCTGCTTTATCTCACAGATGAACTGGATTAGGTCTCCTTGGTTACTCTGAGGCACAGTGCAGTGCTTTTTGCCTTCTGACACTCCAGCACAATATGTGTGACTTCCCCTTACTCTGCGCATTGACCTGACGGGTCATTTCACATTTTTCACTTTCAAAACCCTAGTTGGAAGGGGATGATTTCCCAAACTGGGGCAGGTTGATGGGTTCTGGTTCAGCCATTTGAAGCGTGCTATATTTGAATTTCTCAGCCTGAATTTGCTAAAGATGACCCAGGAAGGTAAATGCATGTTCAGGTGTCTCGAAGGAATAAGGGGTATCATGGGTTAAGTAGGAATAAGAATATCATGGGTTTCCAATGGCCATTTCAAATCTAGGTCAGTCCCAGGAACCCACAGAAGAAGGGATTTGTCTTTGAAGGGGTTTCCTGTGCTGAGCTGGGCTGCAGTTACAGGGACAAGACCACTGCTGGCAGTGGAGGTGCTCTAGGAACTCCACCTGGCTCCACCGGATTTTCCCAAAGGTCTCCAGTCTCGTGCAGGTCTTTTCTGACATCTGCCGGTCCAGGGAAGTGCCTCAAACACAACTGGGCCACAGGAGGTTTTCCCTGGTTATGCTTATGGTCACACAGCAAAGCTCTGCCTCAATACCCTGTAATTTTTTTAGTACTTAACTAATAAAGCAACTACTCATCAGCTCAAATGATTCAACCCCTTCCATTAAATGTCTCACAAAGAAGATCATGAAGAAATGTGAATTTTCAGAATGTATATTCATCGCAGGAGAAGAAATCCTGGTGTTCACCTGTACTTGCTTTGTCATTCCTTTGTCTATAATGGTGTTCTCCCTCATCTTCCAGGCACAAAACCTGACTTGATTACACAGACCTTGCTGAATGTCCCCTTTCCAGCTGCCTGTCTGGACCTATGCACTTCCCATGGTTCTCCTGCTTTGCCCTCCCCTTACTCTTGGATCATTGAGACCGCCCTCACGAACCCAGTTGCTGCTTTGAGTTTCAGTGAGTTCCAGCTCGCCCATCTCTCAGCAGTCTGTCTAATGGTTTCCTTAGCCAGAAACTCATCTGAGAATCATGAGAATTTCTCATTGAATTAGTATGATATGGATTAATATTAACACTATGATTTTAAATTTCTTATTAATCACTGTAAAATACATCTTGAACAGTCATCCTTTTGGGAAGGTAAACATAACTGGAGGCCAAAAAATAAGGAACTTTAACTTTTTTTTTTTTTTTTAAACTGCAGCATGATTTCGTGCTGTTTCTTTTTAAATAGGAAAAACCTTCCTCTTCCTACCTAAGCAGGTCTCCAAAGGAGCAACCCTAGACCAATATCTATAGGAAAATGATGCTCCAAACTGAAATGCAACAAAATTCAGCCTTTAAAATGAGGAAAGATTTCTATTAGATGCTCTTTGAAATCTTCCTCCTTAACTACACCATGAGAGCTCTCCAATTAGCTCTGCAAGTTTTGAAGACATGAAGAAAACTGTGGGAGAGTTATGGCTGCTTAGGACTTTCTCTGTTTTAATGAGTTCTGTGGTGTACTTTGGTGCTGAGTCAGTGAAACATGGATACTGAGAGGAGAATGATGCAATTGCTTGAGAACGTAAAGTCTGAAGGAAAAGTTAAAGTTTCCTACTACCAAAGAAAGCTCCATCAGGGCGGAAACCACTCGTGAAGCAGGCATCCCAACCCATCAGGCTCCTTGCGGCCTGTCAGCCAAGCAGACAGAAGTCACCTCAGCAGCATCTTCCAAGGCCTGGGCCTGCTGCTGGCCTTGCAGCTTCTTGGCTAGACACAGCCAAGCCTTGTGCCTCCTGCTGTCCAGTCCTGGACTCAAGCAGAAGGGACAGGACAACCCCTCTGCGGGCCTTCTTTGTGTCTGGGTCCTCCTGGGGATGGAGGCAGAGGGGATCCCACAGTCGGCATGCCAAGCAGGGGCCTTCTGCTGGCCTAGCAGGGCCACTGGCAGATGTCAGCCCCAAAGTGCCGATCCCAGGGAGAAGCCAAGGGTGACCTGCCAACTCCAGACACAAGGGACCTCACAGTCCCTTTGCGTGACACGTTCCTGCTGCTGCCCTATCAGCTGCAGAGACAGAAGTGACCTCCCAGTCACTGCCCCAGTCCCATTCCTCCTGCTGGGGCAGGAGATCCTGAGGTAGAGCTGAGCTCAGCAGAGCATTCCCACGCATGTCCTCCTTGTGGCCCACAAGCTGATCAGATCCATGGCCCCTCACATCCATCTCTGAATGCCATGGGACTGCAGAGAAGTCTCACAATTCCTGCCTTACCCCAGGGGGCCAAGCACCTTAAGGGTTAGGAGAGGGGCTGAAGGTGAGGAGGTTAATGCACAGGAACAGGGCTTTATGTGTTAGATTTTCATGAATGGGATTAGGGACTAGGTCTCATATTTCTGGGTTAGAGCTTAAAAAAAGATTTAGTGGGAGGGTTTGGTGTTGTGCTTGGTGTGTCAGGTGTGTGGTTAGGGTATGGCGAAGCCTTGTGATTTAGGATTTTGTTTAGTTCTTCCAAGAATCTAGGCTTAAATAGAGCATTTAAATCTTGTTTTAAGGGTAGGGATCAAGGTAAGCAAGAGAGTAAGGGTAAGGGAAAGAGGCTATGGGCTGAGTTTTGGCTTCAGTGCATACTTTGAGGTCAGACATAAGAGTAGTGGATTCCTGTCAGGGTGTGGAGTAGCATTTAAATTTAGGAATTAAGTTTACTGGTTGAAGCCGGTGAAGGGCTTCGTGTGACTATTTTAAGTCACAGTTACAACAGCATCAGCAAAAACCTGAACCTTCTTACCTCTACAAAATCCTTAATTTCTGCTGGCTAAGCCCCTGTTCCGTCCTCCAAATCTCACATCTCTCCTGTCCTGGGTTTCTCCCGACCTCCCCTTAACAGTCATCTTCTTAGGGGCATGTTGATGATGGCTTTCATGATCTCAGCATATCCATCACACCTCTGCTGGCTACTCTATTTCTGAGAAAAGTGGCACTGAAGACACGATGGAAAAGGACACAAAAGTCCATCAGAGCACCCTGCACAATGTGCGCAGCAGCTCTGTACCTCCAGAAATGCGCTGTTCCTGCCTACAAGTTTTCTTTCCAGAATGGCTCCTATGGATCCAGGGTAACTTTTCCCAGGCCCTCACTTCCCCAGGCCACACCACTCTTGCCCGCAGGCCCCACGTGTCTCTCCAACCCTCCCCTCTTCCCCTGCAGTAGTGGCACCTCACCGCAGCAGGTTGGTGCATCTCCAGGCTCAGGGGTGTTTCCCGAGGGCCTGCCCCGTGTGGGGAGTGGCGGGGAGGAAGAGAGCAAGGTCAGCTCCTGGGGCATGGCTGAGCACAGCCCAGCCATCCCGCACCGCGGGCAGGCCCCTTCTCCCAGGCTGAGACACACACGCAAGGTGGACACTTCTCCATCAGCCCAGCTTCGCGCAGGGCCCTTCAGCCCTGCCCCTGTCCTGGGACTCGCCTCCTCCTCCTCCACCCACAGACATACATCGCTTTCCATTTGGGGACCCAGGCAGGACTTTAAGGATCTGCTAAAGCCCTGAATTTCCATGTTTTTCATAGTCTTCACACAAGTCTTCCTCCTGCCATCCCCACTGCCTAGCCCTGCCTTCCAGGTGGAACTCAGTAACGTGGTGCTCAGCAATAAATAAAGGGGTCATCTTTCCAAGAGAGGGGGGCAATTTCTCGGGGGGCAGGCAATTTCTCGGGGGCTGGCTGCAGAGATGAAGAAGTATTGCGTCTTCTTCAGGGCTTTAAATAAGGTCTCCTCAATTACTCTGCAGTCTTATGGGCCTTCACCTGCTGCCTCTTCACATCCTCCCCTGGCGTTGCAGAGCTCTCCTTAGCCCCTGGACACCTCAGATTCACTTTTCCCCCTAAAAGACTCTTCCTTGGATGGTCACTCATTTTAAGAGGTCCTAATCACTACCCACCGAGCACATTGTCCCTGGAGATCCCCTGACATCTGATGCCAGCTCCAGATTCCTCTCCAGGCTGGAATCTGGCATCAGCCCCACTGCAGGGGGCACAGTCCCATGCAGATGAGTCCAAGACCTGTTGTGTCTGCTTGGGGAAGTTGCACCACAAATTGAGCTCTTGGTCCAGCCCTTGGTGCGTCACAGACCACCCTGGGACTTTCAGCCAGTGTCCTTCATGAAGAAGCCCAGAAAACAGAAGAGCAGGGAGCAACCCCTTGGCTCTATTCCTGATAGCACATTTGGAAGAGGTGCCCAGGCTTCTGGGTTTGCCCTGAGCAGCCCCTCTTGCTACTGTGCTACTAGCAGGGACGCCGGCTGTGACCCAGGGCTGCACAGTGCCTGCTGCTGCCTGCAGCCAGAGGGATGTCACTGCAGAGAGAACAGGACTGTCACCAAGGTACATGAGACCTCAGGACTAACACAGATACAAGAGCACAGGAGGAACACACTGGAAGGCAAAAGAGAGCAGCAGTGAAAAGGCCACGTCCTGCTGGTGGCCATGGCCATGGCTCCAGGGAAGCAGCAGCCCCGACCCGAAGGCAGCAGAGAGGCAGAGCCCAGCGGGCAGTGAGGGGCAGCCGCGAGGGCCAGCGGGGCTGCTCCTCCCTGTGGCAGCTGGGCTCTGGGCCCTGAGCCCCTCCTGCGTGCTGGGGCTGCTCCCCAAGCTCCAAAGGAGATGGGAAGAGACAGCAACTCAGTGCAATGAGCTTCTGATGACTTCCTTACTGGGTATATCTATACAGGAAACTGGCATCTCTGGGAAAATGATTAACAAATAGGAAAATAAAAAATATATTATTTAAATCAGAAACAATATTTTCAGAATATAATAATACAGACAAATATTAACAAAAAATTGTCTTATGTTTTTTTGAGGAAACATAAGAATTTTGATTTTATGCATATTATTATATGTAAATATATTGAAGAATTGTGTATTCTAGAACCGTCTTCACTGAATTCCTTAGTTCCCTGTTCCTGATGCTGTAGATGAGGGGGTTCACTGCTGGAGGCACCACTGAGTACAGAAATGACATCACCAGGTCCAGGGATGGGGAGGAGATGGAGGGGGGCTTCAGGTAGGCAAACAGGACAGTGCTGACAAACAGGGAGACCACGGCCAGGTGAGGGAGGCACGTGGAAAAGGCTTTGTGCCAGCCCTGAGAAGAGGGCATCCTCAGCACTGCCCTGAAGATCTGCACATAGGACAGCACAATGAAAACAAAACAGCCAATACCTAAACCGAAGGTGATTGCATTAAGCCCAACTTCCCTGAGGTAGGCATCTGAGCAGGAGAGCTTGAGGATCTGGAGGATCTCACAGAAGAACTGGTCCACAGCATTGCCTTGGCAGAGGGGCAGGGAAAAGGTAGTGGCCGTGTGCAGGACAGCATTGAGAAAGCCACTGCCCCAGGCAGCTGCTGCCATCTGGGCACAAGCTCTGCTGCCCACGAGGCTCCCGTAGTGCAGGGGCTTGCAGATGGCAACGTAGCAGTCGTAGGCCATGATGGTGAGAAAGCAATACTCTGCTCCAAGCAAGAATACTAAAAAGAGGACTTGGACAGCACATCCTTGATAGGAGATGGCCCTGGTGTCCCAGAGGGCATTGGCCATGGCTTTGGGGAGAGTGGTGGAGATGCAGCCCAGGTCGAGGAGGGCGAGGCTGAGGAGGAAGAAGTCCATGGGAGTGTGGAGGCAGTGGTCGCAGGCTACGGCAGTGAGGATGAGGCCGTTGCCCAGGAGGGCAGCCAGGTAGATGCCCAGGAAGAGCCCGAAGTGCAGGAGCTGCAGCTCGCGCGTGTCTGCGAATGCCAGCAGGAGGAACTCGCTCACAGAGCTGCTGTTGGACATCTGCTTTTTTGGGATGTGGTCCTGCACAAAGAGAAAGAATAGTAATAATGTACAACAGATTTACCTGAGGAAAATTTAATTTTCTCATTAAAAAACATCAAGAGGATTGTCCAATTGCGGGCAGTTATTTTGAAGTTCCCTTTAATGACTTCCAACTGCTTCTGAGTTTCTCTGCAAGAAGAGTACTCTTCTGTGGGCAATGGAAGAATCAGTCGTGCACTACAGCTCAAGGTAACAACATGGTAGGAACATGGCGTAGTCTCAGATTCACTTCACTCCTGATATAGAAGAGATTTCCCCAGTTTTGCTCCTAGTTCATCGAAGAGAGATTTATTTATTTATTTGTTTCTTTGTTTGTTTGATTTGTCCTCTTTGTTCAGCTGCCCCACCACACCTGAGAAGTGTTTCTAAGGCATAAATCCTGGGCGTTCTGCTGCACTCCAAGTGAAACCCTGTAGGTCCTCAGAGTCACAGATACTGCCTTGTTAGAGCAGAGTGCCCTTCAGAGAGGAGAGCCAGTCATTCCACCAGTCCTGGTCTCAGATGCCCTGTGTTGGCAGGTCTTTGAGCTCCAGGACAATTCTCCTCCTATGTTCCTAGAGTTGTAGAATCCTCTAGAAGCTGTAGAATATCCTGACTTGGAAGGGTTCCACAAGGATCATCAGATCCCACCCTAATCTGTACAAGAACACCCAAAAATCAGTCCATACACCTGAGGGTGTTGTCCAAATATTTGTTGAATTCTGTCAGCCTCAGCACTGTGAACACTTCCCTGGGGTAGCTGTTCCAGTGCCTACAGAACCTGGACACTGCTGGGAGCAGAGGAATCCTGGCTCCAAGTGCCCATCTCCAGACCCCTCACCCTGTCCCCGTACTCCCCTTCCCCCAGGCACCCCGAGGGCTCACTCCATGGGCAGGTGAAACCCCCATCCCCAGGCAGCCTGGGAACAAGAGCAGCAGCAGCACGGCCAGGTGGAGAAGCCAGGAGGAATGGCAGCGTGCTGCTGTCAGGGGAGGCAAGGCCAGGGAGGGACAGACGGACACTCAGCACACCCTCCTGTGCTGCAGCTCTGCCTGCAGAGGAGGCAGCTCCTGCTCATTGCAAACGATCTGTGCTCACCTCAAGCCTGCAGGCACCTTCCAAAGGCAGGGGGGGTATCAGGGCTTTTGTAGCTCCTAAAGATTAGCTAGGATAAAGCCTGAGAGGACCACAATGATGATGTTGGTGCAGTCTGTGGGCTGAGGTGTGGGAAGGGACTTTTTGAAGTTCATTGATGACATATTGGTCCCTCACTGCAATGCTCCAGGAGTCTCAGTCTCCTGCAAAATCCTGACCACTCATTACCATGAAACCTGCCTCCCCTCCACTGCAGGATTCTTCAAGCACAGGCTACAGGCAAAGTCCTGCCTTTCTGGTAGCCCCTGACTTGGTCTTTCTTTTGAAAATTGCAATCATAAATGCCATTCTCTAAAGCATTTTCTACTCCTTGCTGGAGAAACAGAGAGACAACTATCCCGACAGATGCTATCAGGCATCGGATGTGCCAGCTGTAGAAGACCCCTCTGGCAACCCCACCTGCATGGGCCTGCAGCCAGAGACTCACGGTGTCAAGAGCCTGCAGATCTGTCCTGCCACACGCTGCCCTCTGTTGCTGCGCTCCTCACTGCCTCCAAGCCCTCTCTCCTTCTCTCCTGTCCCCGTGCCAGCTGCGGTCAGAGCCCCCAGCCCTGCTGCGCTGTGCACAGGAGCTGCTCCTGGGCAGAGCTGTCTCCCTGCACCAGGGCCCTCTTGCCACGAGCTCTCTCTGTCCCACGAGCCCGGCCTAGCTCAGCAGCACAGCACCCGACCATGGCATCGCTTGCTCTGTGCCATTGGGCTCCCTCGAGGTATCCCCAAGGCCTCACGGCTGACAGCTCCTGAAGGCAACAGGGTCTCTGCTGGGCTGTGGTGTCTGAAGCAGACCAAAGTCATCGCCGACTGCTCCTCTTTGTAGATGTCAGAGACTGATTTTTACAAGTGTGATTTGTGCTGTTGGACTGTGGTTGTCAAACACATTGTGCTTTAACCCGTCAGCCACCTTAGCACCACACAGATGTTAGTTGACAACCACCTCCAAAAGATAATGGGTTGAAATAAAGGTAGTTTAAATGGACAGAAATTGAAGAGATAGTAATAACTTTAACAATACTACTAAAAAATAGTAATAATTTTTATTTTTTTATTATTATATGTATAAAGCAAGTGATGCACAATGCAATTGGTCATCACCCACTGACTGATGCCCAACCTTTCCCCAAGCAGGGGTCCCCCTGAACCTGACCAGCCTGCATTATGTTCTCCTCTGCAGGTCCCCTGACCTTACTTTGTTTTAGGGCAATACAAGATTTCAGAAGGATTAGGAGTATTTTCTTCCCTTTCTCAAATACTTCTTGAGATGTGTTGCCCCATGTGATGACAACATCAATGTACAGGAGGTGTTCAGGAGCTTCCCTGTGTTCCAGGGCAGTCTGGATCAGCCCATGGCAAATGGTAGGGCTGTGTTTCTACCCCTGGCGCAGTCGATTCCAAGTGGACAGGACGCCCCTCCAACTGAAAGCAAAGTGTGGCCTTCACACTGCTGCCAAAGGGATGGAGAAAAATGCATTAGCAGTATTAATTGTGGCATAGCGCTTGGCTGCCTTTGACTGCAGACTACTACTTTGACTACTGAATGAAGTTCTAGCATGCCCAGCACAGCAGCACTCAGCGGTGGTGTGACTTCATTCAGGCCACAGAAGCCCACCGTTCTCTTCCACTCACCATTAGAATTTTGCACTGTCCATATGGGACTACTGAAGGGTGAGCAAGTGTTGCTGATCACCCCTTGGCTCTGCAGTCAATGAACCAGCTCATGCATGGGAATCAGGGAGTCTCTGTGAGTGCAATACTGCCTCAGGTGCGCTGTTGTGGTAGCGATTGGCACCTGCTGCCCATTGGCCATCAGCACCTGCACAGCAGAAGGGTCTTGTGAGAGAGTGGGCAAGGTAGACAACTGTTTGATGTCCTCCATCTCCAAGGGAGTCATGCCAAAAGCCCACCAATACCGTTGTGGATCTTTGAAGTACCCCCTCCTGAAGTAGTCTATGTTAAGGTTGCACAGAGCCTCCAGGCCAGTCCCAATGGGTTTCTTTTGCCACTCCTTCCCAGTTAGGCTCACTTCAGCCTCCAGTACAGTTAACTCTTGGGTTTTATGTGCCAGGCCAATACTCCTCAGAGTCCAATACACCCGATTGTCCCCTTCCTCCCCCTGGGTGGAGGCTGGGCCTCTCTAGTCCTGCTCATAGTATTCATTACTCTGTTTGGAGGACTGGCTGCTAGAAGCTGGAGCAGCAATTTTCTCAGAAGAACCACTTTTTTGCGAATGCTTTTCCTTGCGCTTCATGTATCCATGCCTCTAGGGTGGAGGTAGGGTAGATTTTTGCATCCCGTTTTCTCATGGCCTTTCCATGGTCACACAGTTAAAACCACAGGGTGGCACGTAGTATGCACGCACTATATCAACTTTCTTGAGCAAAGGGATGCTTACACCTGATAGCCGAGCTATTGGATCGTGCAGGTGGGGAGGAAGATGTATCCTCTTGTAGTTCTGGCATCTCGTGAGAAAGTTTCTCTCTAGACGAGATGCAGGCCCATAGGGAAGAAGAGAGACTTTCATTGTAATGCTGTAGTAGGCTAGTCGATTCATCCATGTGGGTTCCTCTTGGTCTTTCCAGGTCATAACTGCCAATGAGCTGGCATACGGTGATGGTGCGCTCTGTACAAACTTCTGCCACATGGGTCATGGGCACTCGACTTCATCTGGAACTTTGGACAGCTGTTTGTTGTCTAGGTCACTATCAATCACCTTCAGCATGGCTAATTCCCTCAGGTACCGGATACCCCTCTCCATGTTGATCCACTTTCCTGGTTGACATACAAGATCTTTCTTGAAGAGAGACCTTTCCTTGACGCCTGACAGGATTAAATTCCTTGTGCCCTTTTGCAACGGCTTTGTCAATCACTCCTTCTCTAGAGGGGGATCCCAGCTGCTTGGCTTCCCTGCCCTCTAATTCCAGGCTATTGGCCCTTTTCTCCCAGCACTGGGGCAGCCAGGTGACAATGTGCTCATCAAGATGATGGCTGAAATCTTATCCCTTATCTCATAGCTTACCCTGGGAAAGGGATCACTTGGTTTCTGATGTTTAGATGATCTCTTCTTCTTCGTCCTCCTGTTTCCAAGATGGTCCAGCTTTGGAGAAACCTGCCTGATCTTCTTCCTTATTTCTTGTCTTGGTAGGAGTTTCTTTCCTTTCTAAAGAAAAACTGACTTCCACACCCATTGTTTTCTCTTTCATAAAGAGGCAACCGATACTGGCATAGGCTGGTTCTCTGGCCCAGCCATGGAGCCCATCGCAGGGGCTGGAGCGGATGCAGGACCCATCACAGGAGTTGTTCTGGCTGCAGGGCCTTTCAGAGGAGTTGGAGTGGCTGCAGGGCCTATTGCAGTTTTGGGAGCGGCTCTAGGGCCTGTCACAGGGGTTGGTTTAATTTTACGCCCATCTCAGGAGCTGGAGCACCTGCAGGGCCTGTTGCAGGTTTTGGAGTGGCTGCTGGGCCCTTCACAAGGGTTGGAGTGGCTGCTGGGCCTGCCACAGGGGCTGGCGTGTGCCTGCAGGAAAAGTCACAGGGGTTGGGGAGGTGTTGACTGTGGCTTGTTAAGCATGGGGCAGAGCCCAGCACACTGCAGTGATTTGTGTCTCTTTGCAATTACCAGGGTGATGACACACAGTTTTCACATTTTTCTTTAGGACTCTGCACTTGCTCAGAGGTGAAGTTCCAAAGCACTGGAGGTGTCCCCTGCTCTAGGTGCCTGCCCAGATCCTCCCACACTCCCTGCCACTCCTCACTCTCCTGCCTCTGGACAGATCTCTGGATGGCATGCATTAAGTAGTTGCTTAAACATAAACAAAAGCTGAAACACAGCCAGGAGATGTAACAATAGGAACATGCAGGTTTGACCATCCCAAGGATATTCAAAGCTCTGAAGAGCTAGTGTAATTAGCCTGGAGGAGAAGGGGGAGGTGAAGGAAAAAGGGAGAGTGAAGCAGTGGGGAAAAGTGTCCTCCCCTTGTCTCCCCCATGGCTTGGTTTCCTGAGGAGAAAAGGTCAAGAGTGTAATTCTTAATAGTTTCTGAGAGATGGCTCCCAAGGTACGGAGGTAATGGCAATGCTGAGTACAAGTACCAGATTAGTTTCATGACCAGGAATTTTATCATATCATAAGCCAGTGTTACACGATACAACAAAAGAATAAACTTGAAGCAGCCATCAGAAAAGATAAACAGCATGACAGGGGAGACATACAGGAAGTCATGTGCTATACAGCACAGTTCTGAAATTGAGCACAACAGACCTGAGCTTAAAAAAAATAATAATAAATAAACTTTTTTATCAGCAACTATTAAAATCATCTAATGATTGTAATAGCTTCCTATTATTTTATTATTATTATTATTATTATTTTTTTATTTAACATGCTGTGGTGAGAGCTGTCGTTGGCTCAAACTTTGTGCTCCATGTCGGACACCAAAAAGAGCGTGGTTTAACCCGGCAGGCAGCTCAGCACCACACAGCCATTCCCTCACACACACACCCTGCTACACCCCCAGCGGATGCAGGACAGAATGAGCAGGGGGAAAAAAATAAATAAGAATAATCATGCGTTGAGATAAAGACAGTTTAATAGGCCATAAAGGGAAGACAAATAATACGAACAATGATGATGATGACCATGATGGTGATTGCCTATCCCGCAGCAGTGGTACCCCCTACCCTGGCCAGCCACCCCATATTGATGGTTCAGCATGACGGCTGCGGTATGGAACATCCCTTTGGCCACTTGGGGTCAGCTGTCCTGCTTCTGTCCCCCCCAGCTCCTCAGGCACCCCCAGCCCTCCACTGCTGGGCAACAACTAAGCCATCATTGTGTGATCATCATTCTTCTCATGCTAAATGCAAAACACAGCATCATACCAGCTACTAGGAGGAAAATTAACTTGATTCCAGCCAAAAGCAGGACACCCCCAGACGAAGGGCATGATATCTCTGTGTGTATATCAAAAGAGAAAAGGTGGTGGTGATTAATTAGAAAGTACTGGAGCTGAGCACGATGCAGATGGTGTGGAATATGGGGTGGATATTGTCCTTGTTTTGGCTGGGATAGACTTAATTTTCTTCCTGTTAGCTGGTATGGTGCAGTGTTTGTATATAGGACACAGTTCCAGACAAAATAACCGCATGCATGAGAAGGAAGAACAAAAAATGTGGAATTTGGCAGCCTTCTATCCTGTACCCCTATATGAGTTTGTGATGCAATTCCATTCAACCAGTTACTGCTGTATTGTCGAAACTGTCCTGCAAATTCCTGCTGCTGTTACCTTGTGAGAGACGGCATAATCGGGGTGAGCCATCTACCTACAGATATTAACAGCTGACAGAATGGAGCATCTGTCCAGAAGAATCTTGAGAAACTGCAGGATTTTGCCTACAGAAACATCTTGACCTTTACAAGGAGAAGAGCCCAGTCCTGCACCAGAGGAAGAGGAACCCCACACATCAGGGCAGACTGGGACCCTGCTGAGTGAGCAGTGCACAGGAGGAGGAGGGCCTGGGCACCACGAGGGATGCCATACGAGCAGTGGTGCTGCTCCCCAGGAACCAGGCCAGCTTCCTACAGAGCTGCCTTACGAGGAGCATGGCCACCAAGAAGATCTGAGTTATCAGACTCAGATCAGATCCCATGTGACACCACACGGACAAGGGCTTGCAGCCAGCAGGGAAAGAGGTGCAGGTCGGGGAGTCCTTCGAACAGCCTGGTATGGAGAGGATAGAGGGCTGTGACAAGGCTGAGAGTCCCAACAGGACCCAGGGCTTCATGTCTGTGGCTCTGGCTGTTGTCTCTGCCACTGAGGCCTAGGAGGAGACAGCTTATCGGTAAAGCACCAGGGCCTCATTGCCTCCTCGCCCCCAGCCATGGACCAGGCAGTGCTCATACCATTCTCCTGCACTTGCCCATGCACATCCCCATCTCCTCCTGCCCCAGGAAGAGCCCTGAGCAGTGTGAGAAGGGAAAGGATCTCCCTTCCCAGGGGACAGGGGTCAAGGCCTGGCCCTTGTGCTTGGTCAAAAACTTCCAGTTTCCCTACACATCAGTGTGACCTTCACACTGCCTTTGTCTCTGTTGTGGTTTAACCCGGCTGGCAGCTAAACACCACACAGCCGTTCGCTCACCCTCCCCCCTCCCTCTCTGGGATGGGGGAGAGAAACGGGAAAGTGAAGCCGGTGAGTTGAGATAAAGACAGTTTATTAAGACAGGAAAATAATAATAACAATAATAATAATAATAGTGATAATGGTAATAGTATTAACAATAATAATGTGTAAGAAAACAAGTGATGCACAATGCAATTGCTCACCACCCGCTGACCGATGCCCAGCCTATTCCCGAGCAGCCGGCCCCCCACCCCGGCCAGCCACCCCTATATATTGTTTAGCATGACGTCAGATGGTATGGAATACCCCTTTGGCCAGTTTGGGTCAGCTGTCCTGGGTCTGTCCCCTCCCAGCTCCTGCTGCACCCCCAGCCTGCTCGCTGGCAGGACAGAGCGAGAAGCCGAAAAGTCCTTGGCCTGGTGTAAGCACTGCTCTGCAACAATTAAAACATCAGCATGTTATCAGCGCTCTTCTCATCCTAATCCAAAACATAGCACCCTACCAGCTACTATGAGCTACTTAACTCTGTCCTAACTGGAACCAGGACAGTCTCCTTGTCCTCACTGCCTCCAATGCTCTGCTCTAATGAGCTCCAAGGGAGGCTGTGTCAGTGCTGGCCCTCAGGGGGACACTGCAGGAAACTTGCCTCTGACTTGGACTTGTTGAGAGATGTCTTCAATTGTCTCTCAGTGCCTGAGGTTCGTGGGCTCCTCAGCAATGCCCCCCGAGGGGGGATTCCAATGCCTTGGGCTGGGCGTCTGGTGCTGAGCTGGGTCCGGGCTCCTGGGACAGAGAGAGCTCGTGGCAAGAGGGCCCTGGTTCAGAGAGACAGCTGTGCCCAGGAGCAGCTCCTGTGCCCAGCGCAGCAGGGCTGGGGGCTCTGACCGCAGCTGGCACGGGGACAGGAGAGAAGGAGAGAGGGCTTGGAGGCAGTTGGCAGTGGGAGGATGCTGAGAGCTGCCTGCAGGAGAAATCTGCACAGCCCTTGACAAGGTACGTCTCTGGCTGCAGGGCCATGCAGCTGCACGTCCTGGAAGGGTCTCCTGCTGGGTCTTGTTCCTGGGAGGGCAGTGGGCAATGCAGTAGGCTTTGGGAGTCCTGCTGGATAGCACTGCGAGGTGAGGAAGTCTGGCAGAAGCCCCTCGGAGTGGCCTAAGCCAGGTGCCCCCGGTCAGACCAGAACACCCTGCCCTGGCTGGCCTGGAGCCATCTGCCCTGGAGCTCCTGCAGCCATGGAAAGAAGAGAAGCTCCCAAGCTCCATCTGGCTTGCTGTTGCCCTTCTGCCTCAGCAGCATACTCTTGTTTCTTCTCAGGGAAACACCTGAATGGGATGACAGTGCAGCTCAGAGAGGGGTGACACAAGGCAGCTGAGAACAGGACTGGTGGACAGAAGTGCTCTTCTTGGTCTTCACTAATGGACACTCCCATAAAATATCAGCAGCAGTGTCCAGGAAATGTGAGGACATTGAACCATCCAATACCTATCCTAAGCATTACAGGGGCTACTGGGATAAAATAAAGCAAACAAAATCCCTACAGCTCAGCTCTGCGTTCAGATGACTTGTTTGCAAGAACTGACGAGTCGAATGGAGTTGAGTTTCCCCCAAGTTCCTGCTTCCCTCCTGCTGCACAGCAGGAAGGACTCCTCTGGAGCCCACAGCAGCCCCTGCTCCCAGTGCCACTCTCAGCCAGCACCTGCACCAGCTCAAGCAGGAGAGCTACAGGAAGGTTCTCCTGCAAAGAGAGAGGCTTGGGATGAGAGTGCTCTAACAGTTGCAACAGGTTTTCCTCAGATAAGTCTGTTCTAACTTTTTTCTGCCTTATCTTCTCCAACAGACAGCAGTGTCCAAAGTCAGGAAATGGCCAACAGCAGCTCTGTGAGCGAGTTCCTCCTGCTGGCATTCGCAGACACGCGGGAGCTGCAGCTCCTGCACTTCGGGCTCTTCCTGGGCATCTACCTGGCTGCCCTCCTGGGCAACGGCCTCATCCTCACCGCCGTAGCCTGCGACCACCGCCTCCACACCCCCATGTACTTCTTCCTCCTCAACCTCGCCCTCCTCAACCTGGGCTGCATCTCCACCACTCTCCCCAAAGCCATGGCCAATTCCCTCTGGGACACCAGGGCCATCTCCTATCAAGGATGTGCTACACAGGTCTTTTTCTTTGCCTTCTTGATTACAGCAGAATTTTATGTTCTCACCATCATGGCCTATGACCTCTACGTTGCCATCTGCAAGCCCCTGCACTACGGGAGCCTCGTGGGCAGCAGAGCTTGTGCCCAGATGGCAGCAGCTGCCTGGGGCAGTGGCTTTCTCCATGCTGTCCTGCACACGGCCACTACATTTTCCCTGCCCCTCTGCCAAGGTAATGAGCTTGATCAGTTCTTCTGTGAGCTTCCTCAGATCCTCAAGCTCTCCTGCTCAGAGTCATTCCTCAGGGAGGTTGGGCTTATTGTAGTTAGTGTCTGTTTAGCATTTGGTTGTTTTGTTTTCATTGTGCTGTCCTATGTGCAGATCCTCAGATCTGTGCTGACGATGCCCTCTGAGCAGGGCCGGCACAAAGCCTTTTCCACGTGCCTCCCTCACCTGGCCGTGGTCTCCCTCTTTGTCAGCACTGGCATGTTTGCCTACCTGAAGCCCCCCTCCATCTCCTCCCCATCCCTGGACCTGGTTGTGGCAGTTCTGTACTCTGTGGTTCCTGCTGCCATGAATCCCCTCATCTACAGCATGAGAAACAAGGAGCTCAAGGATGCATTGAGGAAACTCTTTGGATACATGCTTCTTCATCATTAATAATGGGCGCAATGTCCTAACAGGACACTTTATTTTATTTTTTTTTAATCTGAATCAGTGTTAGAACACTCTTACTTCACTTTTATACTATTTTCTGAACCTTGTGATTTTCATTCAGAAATGATCTACTTAGTATCCTATGTGTTTATCATTGTATTTTAGTTTTGAACCAAGTATCTCATGTACTTGTGGAAGTGGGATTCCCGTTTAGATAAAGACAAAAAAGAGTCGAGCAGAAATTCACTGGTCTCAGCTTCCATCCCTTCCCATCTTTTCTGGAGCTGGGGGAGCATCCCCAGCACGCAGGAGGGGCTCAGGGCCCAGAGCCCAGCTGCCACAGGGAGGAGCAGCCCCGCTGGCCCTCGCGGCTGCCCCTCACTGCCCGCTGGGCTCTGCCTCTCTGCTGCCTTCGGGTCGGGGCTGCTGCTTCCCTGGAGCCATGGCCATGGCCAGCAGCAGGACGTGGCCTTTCCACTGCTGCTCTCTTTTGCTTCCACATTGTGCTTCTTGTATTTGGGTAAGCCCTGAGATCTATGTATGTTGGTGACAGTCCTCTTATCTCTACATTGGCATCTCTTCAATGTCTCTGCACGCCTCTTGCAAACCTGGTTTCAGGAATACACCCAAGGAGCTGCTTCCTGAACAGACCTCTTGCTTTTCTGGGCCTCACAATGGATCAGAACCCCAGAGTGACCAGTTAAGGACCAAGGGCTGGACCGGGAGCTGCCTTCTTGCTTGCCTATGGCCCAGCAAACAGTAACTGGCCTTGACTGGCCTGGGATTGTCCCCGTGGTGCTGGGTCTGATGGCAAATGGCATCCTGGAGAGGAATCTGGAGGTGCTCTGTGCGTGGGCCAGGCCTCTTGTGCTGGGCTGGGGAGCGGGGCTGGCCCTGAGAGGCACAGGCACTCTGTGCTGGGGATGTCCCAGGCAGGAGAGCAGGGCTCCTGCAGCTTCACGGCCCTCCATCTCGTGAGCCGTGGCTGCCCCAGCGCGGGGGCTGCTGGGGAGGCCCAGAGCCGCCTTTGTGCCAGCAGCTGCGGTGCCTTGCGAGGGGCTGGGGCTGTGCTGGCCGTGCCCGGAGCCCTGCAGCAGGCTGCGGTGGGCACTGGCCTGGGGCCAGCCCAGCCTGGGCTGCTGGGCTGGGGAGAGGTCCGGGAGGTGGGGAGAGGTGGGCAGGGGCTGGGCTGGGCTGGGCAGTGCCCTGCAGATGGCACCAGCAGCGTCAGGGAGCGGTGGCAGCATGCAGGGGAGGGCTCCCAGCAGGGCTTGGTGCTGCAGAGCCAGGGCTGGGGAAGGGAGCCCAGAGCTGCAGGGGCAGGGGACACGAGGCCGCTCGGGGCCCTTGCTGGCCTGGGCAGAGCAGGAAGGGGGCCCAGGGCATTCGTCCCCTCACCGCAGCCTGCCACGACCTGCACGGCGCTCACTCAGCGTCCAGGGCCTGGCTCTGCCCCGTGGTGCGCAGGGAGAGGGCAAAGCCTCTCTGAAAAAGAGGCTGAAACTGAAAAAGATCCCTCCGCTGCCCCGTGGTGTGACAGGGCCAGGGTGGGACAGGTTACCTTTATTTGATGTAGTTCTCGTATAATTTGCATTGGTGATGGCACAATAAGACAGCTCCTTCAGCAGTGATGTACATCCTTCTTCATGTTAGGACACAACTCAACGTCCTTCACTCTGCTTTATCTCACAGATGAACTGGATTAGGTCTCCTTGATTACTCTGAGGCACAGTGCAGTGCTTTTTGCCTTCTGGTACTCCAGCACAATATGTGTGACTTCCCCTTACTCTGCGCATTGACCTGACGGGTCATTTCACATTTTTCACTTTCAAAACCTTACTTGGATGGGGACCATTTCCGAAGTGAGACAAGCTGATGGGTTCTGGCTCAGCCATTTGAAGTGTGCTATACTTGAGTTTTTCAGCCTGCGTTTGCTAGAGATGACCCAGGAAGGTAAACGGGTGTTCAAGTGTCTCATAGGAATAAGGGGTATCATGGGTAAAGTAGGAATAAGAATATCATGGGTTTCCAACAGCCATTTCAAATCTAGAGCAGTCCCAGGAACCCACTGAAGAAGGGGTTTGTCTTTGAAGGGGTTTCCTGTGCTGGGCTGGGCTTCAGTTTCAAGGAGAAAGACCACTGCTGGCAGTGGAGGTGCCCTGGGAACTCCACCTGGCTCCACCTGATTTTCCCAAAGGGCTCCAGTCTCCGGCAGGTCTTTTCTGACATCTGCTGGTCCAGGGAAGTGCCTCAAACACAACGGGGCATCAGGAGGTTTTCCCTGGTTATGCTTATTGTCAGCCAGCAAAGCTCTGCCCCAATACCCTGTAATTTTTTTTAGTACTTAACTAATAAAGCAACTACTCATCAGCTCAAATGATTCAACCCCTTCCGTTAAATGTCTCACATGAATGATAATTTCTATCATGAAGAAATGTTAATTTTCAGGATTTATATTCATCGCAGGAGAAGAAATACTGGTGTTCACCTGTACTTGCATTGTCATCGCTTTGTCTATCATGGTGTACTCCCTCATCTTCCAGGAAGAAAACCTGACTTGATTACACAGACCCTTCTGAATGTCCCCTTTCCAGCTGCCTGTCTGCACCTATGCACTTCCCATGGTTCTCCTGCTTTGCCCTCCCCTTACTCTTGGATCATTCAGACCGCTCTCACCAACCCAGTTGCTGCTTTGAGTTTCAGTGAGTTCCAGCTCGCCCATCTCTCAGCAGTCTGTCTAATGGTTTCCTTAGCCAGAAACTCATCATTTATCATTGAATTAGTATGATATAGATTAATATTAACACTACTATTTAAAATTTCCTATTAATCAGTGTAAAATAAATCTTGAACAGTCATCCTTTTGGGAAGGTAAACATCACTGGAGGCAACAAAATAAGGAACATTAATTTTTTTTTTTTTTTTAAATTGCAGCATGATTTCCTGTTGTTTGTTTTAAATAGGAAAACCCCTGCTCTTCCTACCTAAGCAGGGCTTCAAAGGAGTAACCCTAGACCAATATCTATAGGAAAATGATGCTTCAAACTGAAATAGTACAAAATTCAGCCTTTAAAATGAAGAAAGATTTCTCTTAGATGCTCTTTGAAATCTTCCTCCTTAACTATACCATGAAAGCTCTCCAATTAGCTGCACAAGACATAAAGACTTGAAGAACACTGTGGGAGAGATATGGCTGCTTAGGAGATTCTCTGTTTTAATGAGTTCCGTGGCGTATTTTGGTGCTGAGTCAATGAAACTGGGGTACTGAGAGGAGAATGATGCAACTGCTTGAGAAAGTAAAGTCAGGAGGAACAGTTGAAGTGACTTGGAGTATTAATGGGTCCCACTGAGGGCTGTTCCTTACAAAGCCTCCCCAGGGACTTGTTAGGGCAGATAATTGGAGGCCATGATTGCAGCCTGGCAAAGCGCTGTGCTGAGAAAAGTCTTGGTTGGTTTTGGTGAAGAAGGGCCACGGCCTGACCCCAGCCACTGGGAGGGGAGATCCTGCACCCCCACATCTGGCTCAGGGTTCTTCTTGGGGTCTGTATGATGTGGTGGGCAGTGTGATGCCACAAGAAGAACTTCATTAGGACACGTCCCTACCCCTGCACAGGGTATCAAGGAAGCAAAGAGGCCCCATTGCAATGACTCTATCTCGTCTCGTCAGAAGCTCTAGCCAAAGGGACAAAAACGTCAGGGCTGTTGGGGCCTTCCATTCTTGCCAGCACCCTCTGCCTTGTCCTCTGCAGGCTTTCCTATGCTGTTCCAGACTTTGCCTTATTTCCTTGAAGTCTGCAAACACCCATCTCTGTGCACCACCTTGCTCTCATCCAGGACTTTCCATCATCTCACCCATGTCTCATCAACCCTCATCAGCTGTTCCTTAAAACACAAAGCCATGGTCTGATTACAGACACTCTTTGGGTGATCTCTGGCACCACAGCACGACCCTTTGAGGGACATTTCTTTCTGCTCGTGGCCAGTGACAACCTTCCAAGGGGCCAGTGCTACACTTCCAAGGTGCACTTTATGGTAGTTTTTCCTCTCCTGCTCTTTCCTACTACCAAAGAAAGCTCCATCAGGGTGGAAACCACTCCTGAAGGAGGAGTCCCAACCCATCAGGCTCCTTGCGGCCTGTCAGCCAAGCAGACAGAAGTCACCTCAGCAGCATCTTCCAAGGCCTGGGCCTGCTGCTGGCCTTGCAGCTTCCTGGCTAGACACAGCCAAGCCTTGTGCCTCCTGCTGTCCAGTCCTGGCCTCAAGCAGAAGGGACAGGACAACCCCTCTGCGGGCCTTCTTTGTGTCTGGGTTCTCCTGGGGATGGAGGCAGAGGGGATCCCACAGGCAGCATGCCAAGCAGGGGCCTTCTGCTGGCCTAGCAGGGCCACTGGCAGATGTCGGCCCCAAAGTGCACATCCCAGGGAGAAGCCAAGGGTGACCTGCCACCTCCAGACACAAGGCACCTCACAGGCCCTTTGCGTGACACGTTCCTGCTGCTGCCCTATCAGCTGCAGAGACAGAAGTGACCTCCCAGTCACTGCCCCAGTCCCCTTCCTCCTGCTGGGGCAGGAGATCCTGAGGCAGAGCTCACCTAGGGGAGTCGTAGCTGACCTACTGCGCCCACTCAGTACCTGTTTTTCACTTTCTGGGTTAAAGATGAAGCAAAGTTTTAGTGGGAGTGTTCGGTGTTCTGCTTGTGGTGTCAGGTCTGTGGTTAAGTTATGGACAAGCTCTATGGTTTAGGGTTTTATTTAGGTCTCCCAAGAAGTCTCGGTTTAAAGAGAGCATTTTAATGCTAGTGTTAAGGGAAGGCATTAGGGTTAGCAAGAGAGAAAACTGATTCCTGTCACAGTGATGTAGTAGCATTTAGGTTTAGGGATTAAAATTCCTGGTTCAAGTAATGTAAGGGCCATACATGACTGTTTTAAGTCAGTGTTACCACAGCATCTACATTACATGAACCCTCTTAGGTCTACCAAATCATAAGTTTCTGCTGTCCAAGCTCTTCTTCCCACCCTAAAATCTCACATCTCTCTTGTCCAGGCTGCTCCTGACCTCCCCATACCTTATTGGGATCAGCTTTCTGATGACATTCTTGATCCCAGAGTATCTGTCTCACCTCTGTTGGCAACTCTATTCTTGAGACAGAAGTGGCGTTGTTGTCAGGACGGAAAAGGGCACAAAGGTCTTTAGTAGCATCCTCCAAAATGTTCCCTTCAGCTCTGCACCTCCACCAAATTATGCTTGTTGTGGTTTAACCCAGCCGGCAGCTAAACACCACACAGCCGTTCGCTCACCCTCCCCCCTCCCTCTCTGGGATGGGGGAGAGAAGCAGGAAAGTGAAGCCTGTGAGTTGAGATAAAGACAGTTTATTAAGGCAGCAATATAATAATAACAAAAATAATAATAATAATATTACTAATAATAATGCGTGCAAGACAAGTGATGCACAATGCAATTGCTCACCACCCGCTGACCGATGCCCAGCCTATCCCTGAGCAGCCGGCCCCCCCACCCCGGCCAGCCACCCCTATATATTGTTTAGCATGACGTCAGATGGTATGGAATACCCCTTTGGCCAGTTTGGGTCAGCTGTCCTGGGTCTGTCCCCTCCCAGCTCCTGCTGCACCCCCAGCCTGCTCGCTGGCAGGACAGAGCGAGAAGCTGAAAAGTCCTTGGCCTGGTGTAAACACTGCTCTGCAACAATTAAAACATCAGCATGTTATCAGCGCTCTTCTCATCCTAATCCAAAACATAGCACCCTACCAGCTACTATGAGCTACTTAACTCTGTCCTAACTGGAACCAGGACAGATATCCACCCCTTATTCCATACCATTTATGTCATACTCAGGTTAAACTCTTTCCAATACCTTGTAATTAATCACCATTTTCATCTATGGTATATAGCAATCATGGTAGTGATGACATACAGTATTATATAATAATTAACATGCTACAATTCAACTCATGGGCTATTCTCACCCAGTATCAAATCCCCTTGAGATACACACCGGACCTCCCCATTCTTTTGCATTACCCACCAAGTGCATCCAGGTCCCTGAGCAAAAGCAATTCCACGAATGGGTTTGCCTTTTCCCGAGGCAGGAGTAGCCCAGACTGTTTTACCCAGCATGTTTCTTACGTGCACTACAGGAACTTTATCCCCTTCTACAGTGCGTAACAGGCTTGATTGGGCAGGTCCAGCTCGGTTGGCAGATCCCCTAGTATTGACTAACCAGGTGGCCTTTGCCAAATGTGTATCCCAATTTTTGAATGTCCCAGCACCCATTGCTTTCAGTGTAGTCTTCAACAGCCCATTGTATCGTTCAACTTTTCCAGAGGCTGGTGCATGATAAGGGATGTGATACACCCACTCAATACCATGTTCTTTGGCCCAAGTGTCTATAAGGTTGTTTCGGAAATGAGTCCCGCTGTCTGACTCAATTCTCTCTGGGGTGCCATGTCGCCATAGGACTTGCTTTTCAAGGCCCAGGATAGTGTTCCGGGTGGTGGCATGGGGCACAGGATATGTTTCCAGCCATCCGGTGGTTGCTTCCACCATTGTAAGTACATGGCACTTGCCGTTGCGGGTTTGAGGGAGTGTGATGTAATCAATCTGCCAGGCCTCTCCATATTTATATTTCAGCCATCGTCCTCCATACCAAAGAGGCTTGGACCGTTTGGCTTGCTTGATTGCAGCACATGTTTCAAAATCATGAATAACTTGTGCTATAGTGTCCATGGTCAGGTCCACCCCTCGATCACGAGCCCATCTGTATGTTGCACCTCTGCCTTGATGGCCTGAGGTGTCATGGGCCCATCGGGCTATAAATAATTCACCTTTATGTTACCAGTCCAGGTCCACCTGAGCCACTTCAATCTTAGCAGCCTGATCCACCTGCTGTTTGTTTTGATGTTCTTCAGTAGCCCGATTCTTGGGCACATGAGCATCCACATGGCGTACCTTTACAACCAGGTTCTCTACCCGGGCAGCAATATCTTGCCACAATGCAGCAGCCCAGATGGGCTTGCCCCTGCGCTGCCAGTTGTTCTGCTTCCATTGCTGTAACCACCCCCACAGGGCATTTGCTACCATCCATGAATCAGTATAGAGATAGAGAACTGGCCACTTTTCTCGTTCAGCAATATCTAAAGCCAGCTGAATGGCTTTTACTTCTGCAAACTGACTCGATTCACCTTCTCCCTCAGCAGCTTCTGCAACTCGTCGTGTAGGACTCCATATAGCAGCTTTCCATCTCCGATGCTTTCCCACAATACGACAGGACCCGTCAGTGAACAAGGCATATTTCTTCTCTTTTTCCGGTAGCTTGTTGTACAGGGGGGCTTCTTCAGCACGAACCACCTCCTCCTCTGATGATATCCCAAAGTATTTGCCTTCTGGCCAGTCCATAATCACCTCCAAGATTCCTGGGCGACTGGGGTTTCCTATTCGAGCCCGCTGAGTAATCAGTGCAACCCACTTGCTCCATGTAGCATCAGTTGCATGATGCGTAGAGGGGACCCTTCCTTTGAACATCCAGCCTAGTACCGGCAGTCGGGGTGCCAGGAGGAGCTGCGCTTCAGTACCGACCACTTCCGAAGCAGATCGAACTCCTTCATATGCTGCCAATATCTCCTTTTCAGTTGGAGTATAGCGGGCTTCAGATCCTCTGTATCCCCGACTCCAAAACCCCAGGGGTCGACCTCGAGTTTCCCCAGGTTCTTTCTGCCAGAGGCTCCAGGTGGGACCATTCTCTCCGGCTGCGGTGTAGAGCACATTCTTTACATCTGGTCCTGTTCGGACTGGCCCGAGGGCTACTGCATGAACTATTTCCTGCTTAATTTGTTCAAAGGCTTGTCGTTGCTCAGGGCCCCATTCAAAAGCATTCTTCTTACGGGTTACTTGGTAGAGCGGGTTTACAATCAGACTGTAATTTGGAATATGCATTCTCCAAAACCCCACGACACCTAGGAAAGTTTGTGTTTCTTTTTTGCTAGTTGGTGGAGACATAGCTGTTATCTTGTTGATCACATCCATTGGGATTTGACGACGTCCATCTTGCCATTTTATTCCTAAAAACTGGATCTCTCATGCAGGTCCTTTAACTTTATTCTGTTTTATGGCAAAACCGGCCTTCAGAAGGATTTGGACTATTTTCTTCCCTTTCTCGAAAACTTCTTCTGCAGTGTCACCCCACACAATGATGTCATCGATGTACTGCAGGTGTTCAGGAGCTTCCCCCTGCTCCAGCGCAGACTGGATATTAAGGCAATCAACATCGTGACTAGCAACTATTAAGCAGGTCCAATACTTATACCAATTTTAGTTTAACACACTCTGGTCAGATTTGTCGATAGCTCAACCCTTCGGGCCCCACGTTGGACGCCAAAAGGACTGTTGTGGTTTAACCCGGCTGGCAGCTAAACACCACACAGCCGTTCGCTCACCCTCCCCCCTCCCTCTCTGGGATGGGGGAGAGAAACGGGAAAGTGAAGCCTGTGAGTTGAGATAAAGACAGTTTATTAAGACAGGAAAATAATAATAACAATAATAATAATAATAGTGATAATGGTAATAGTATTAACAATAATAATGTGTAAGAAAACAAGTGATGCACAATGCAATTGCTCACCACCCGCTGACCGATGCCCAGCCTATTCCCGAGAAGCCGGCCCCCCCACCCCAGCCAGCCACCCCTATATATTGTTTAGCATGATGTCAGATGGTATGGAATACCCCTTTGGCCAGTTTGGGTCTGCTGTCCTGGGTCTGTCCCCTCCCAGCTCCTGCTGCACCCCCAGCCTGCTCGCTGGCAGGACAGAGCGAGAAGCCGAAAAGTCCTTGGCCTGGTGTAAACACTGCTCTGCAACAATTAAAACATCAGCATGTTATCAGCGCTCTTCTCATCCTAATCCAAAACATAGCACCCTACCAGCTACTATGAGCTACTTAACTCTGTCCTAACTGGAACCAGGACAATACCCTAACCACAGACCTTGACACCGTAAGCAGAAAACCAAACCTGCCCATGAAATATTTGATTAAATTGTAACCCAGAAAAGTGAGCCCAGGTCCTTAATCAAAACCTGAACACCAAACAGAGAAAGCACTTGTTCCTGTGTATTAACCTCCCCACCTTCAGACACTTTTTAACCCTTAACGTAAGGTGCTTGGCCCCTTGGGGCAGGGCAGAATGAGTGAGGTTGTTGTGCAGTCACATGGCATTCAGAGATGGATGTGAGGGGCCGTGGATCTGATCAGCTTGTGGGCCACAAGGAGGAGATAGGTGGGAATGCTCTGATGAGCTCAACTCTGCCTCAGGATCTCCTGCCCCAGCAGGAGGAATGTGACTGGGGCAGTGACTGGGAGGTCACTTCTGTCTCTGCAGCTGATAGGGCAGCAGCAGGAACGTGTCACACAAAGGGACTGTGAGGTCCCTTGTGTCTGGAGGTGGCAGGTCACCCTTGGCTTCTCCCTGGGATCGGCACTTTGGGGCTGACATCTTCCAGTGGCCCTGCTAGGCCAGCAGAAGGCCCCTGCTTGGCATGTTGACTGTGGGATCCCCTCTGCCTCCATCCCCAGGAGGACCCAGACAGAAAGAAGGCCCGCACAGGGGTTGTCCTGTCCCTTCTGCTTGAGACCAGGACTGGACAGCAGGAGGCACAAGGCTTGGCTGTGTCTAGCCAAGAAGCTGCAAGGCCAGCAGCAGGCCCAGGCCTTGGGAATGCTGGTGAGGTGACTTCTGTCTGCTTAGCTGACAGGCCGCAAGGACGTTCTTCTCATGGAATCACACTGCCCACCACATCATACAGACCCCAACAAGAACCCTGAGCCAGACGGGGGGGTGCAGGATCTCCCCTCCCAGTGGCTGGGGTCAGGCCTTGGCCCTTCTGCTTCACCAAAACCAACCAAGACTTTTCTCAGCACAGCGCTTTGCCTGTCTGCAATCATGGCCTCCAATGATCTGCCCTAACAAGTCCCTGGGGAGGCTTTGTTAGTAACAGCCCTCAGAGGGGCCCATTAATACTCCAAGTCACTTCAACTTTTCCTTCTCACTTTAACTTCTCAAGCGGTTACGTCATTCTCATCTCAGTACCTGAGCTTCACAGACTGAGCACCAAAATGCAACATGGAACTGTTGTGGTTTAACCCGGCTGGCAGCTAAACACCACACAGCCGTTCACTCACCCTCCCCCCTCCCTCTCTGGGATGGGGGAGAGAAATGGGAAAGTGAAGCCGGTGAGTTGAGATAAAGACAGTTTATTAAGACAGGAAAATAATAATAACAATAATAATAATAATAGTGATAATGATAATAGTATTAACAACAATAATGTGTAAGAAAACAAGTGATGCACAATGCAATTGCTCACCACCCGCTGACCGATGCCCAGCCTATCCCTGAGCAGCCGGCCCCCCCTCCCCGGCCAGCCACCCCTATATATTGTTTAGCATGACGCCAGATGGTATGGAATACCCCTTTGGCCAGTTTGGGTCAGCTGTCCTGGGTCTGTCCCCTCCCAGCTCCTGCTGCACCCCTAGCCTGCCTGCTGGCAGGACAGAGCGAGAAGCTGAAAAGTCCTTGGCCTGGTGTAAACACTGCTCTGCAACAATTAAAACATCAGCATGTTATCAGCGCTCTTCTCATCCTAATCCAAAACAGAGCACCCTACCAGCTACTAGGAGGAAAATTAACTCTGTCCTAACTGGAACCAGGACAGATATCCACCCCTTATTCCATACCATTTATGTCATGCTCAGGTTACACTCTTTCCAATACCTTGTAATTAATCACCATTTTCATCTATGGTATATAGCAATCATGGTAGCGATGACAAACAGTATTATATAATAATGAACATACTACAATTCAACTCATGGGCTATTCTCACCCAGTATCAAATCCCCTTGAGGTACACACCGGACCTCCCCATTCTTTTGCATTACCCACCAAGTGCATCCAGGTCCCTGAGCAAAAGCAATCCCACGAATGTGTTTGCCTTTTCCTGAGGCAGGAGTAGCCCAGACTGTTTTACCCAGCATGTTTCTTACGTGCACTACAGGAACTTTATCCCCTTCTACAGTGCGTAACAGGCTTGATTGGGCAGGTCCAGCTCGGTTGGCAGATCCCCTAGTATTGACTAACCAGGTGGCCTTTGCCAAATGTGTATCCCAATTTTTGAATGTCCCAGCACCCATTGCTTTCAGTGTAGTCTTCAACAGTGCATTGTATCGTTCAACTTTTCCAGAGGCTGGTGCATGATAGGGGATGTGATACACCCACTCAATACCATGTTCTTTGGCCCAAGTGTCTATAAGGTTGTTCCGGAAATGAGTCCCATTGTCTGACTCAGTTATCTCTGGGGTGCCATGTCGTCATAGGACTTGCTTTTCAAGGCCCAGGATAGTGTTCCGGGCGGTGGCATGGGGCACAGGATATGTTTCCAGCCATCCGGTGGTTGCTTCCACCATTGTAAGTACATGGCACTTGCCGTTGCGGGTTTGAGGGAGTGTGATGTAATCAATCTGCCAGGCCTCTCCATATTTATATTTCAGCCATCGTCCTCCATACCAAAGAGGCTTGGACCGTTTGGCTTGCTTGATTGCAGCACATGTTTCACAATCATGAATAACCTGTGCTATAGTGTCCATGGTCAGGTCCACCCCTTGATGGCCTGAGGTGTCATGGGCCCATCGGGCTATAAATAATTCCCCTTTCTGTTGCCAGTCCAGGTCCACCTGAGCCACTTCAATCTTAGCAGCCTGAACCACCTGCTCGTTGTTTTGATGTTCTTCAGTAGCCTGATTCTTGGGCACATGAGCATCTACATGGCGTACCTTTACAACCAGGTTCTCTACCCGGGCAGCAATATCTTGCCACAATGCCGCAGCCCAGATGGGCTTGCCCCTGCGCTGCCAGTTGTTCTGCTTCCATTGCTGTAACCACCCCCACAGGGCATTTGCTACCATCCATGAATCAGTATAGAGATAGAGAACTGGCCACTTTTCTCGTTCAGCAATATCTAAAGCCAGCTGAATGGCTTTCACTTCTGCAAACTGACTCGATTCACCTTCTCCCTCAGCAGCTTCTGCAACTCGTCGTGTAGGACTCCATACAGCAGCTTTCCATCTCCGATGCTTTCCCACAATACGACAGGACCCATCAGTGAACAAGGCATATTTCTTCTCTTTTTCCGGTAGCTTGTTGTACAGCGGGGCTTCTTCAGCACGGACCACCTCCTCCTCTGATGATATCCCAAAGTTTTTGCCTTCTGGCCAGTCCATAATCACCTCCAAGATTCCTGGGCGACTGGGGTTTCCTATTCGAGCCCGCTGAGTAATCAGTGCAACCCACTTGCTCCATGTAGCATCAGTTGCATGATGCGTAGAGGGGACCCTTCCTTTGAACATCCAGCCTAGTACCGGCAGTCGGGGTGCCAGGAGGAGCTGCGCTTCAGTACCGACCACTTCCGAAGCAGATCGAACTCCTTCGTATGCTGCCAATATCTCCTTTTCAGTTGGAGTATAGCGGGCATCAGATCCTCTGTATCCCCGACTCCAAAACCCCAGGGGTCGACCTCGAGTTTCCCCAGGTTCTTTCTGCCAGAGGCTCCAGGTGGGACCATTCTCCCCGGCTGCGGTGTAGAGCACATTCTTTACATCTGGTCCTGTTCGGACTGGCCCGAGGGCTACTGCATGAACTATTTCCTGCTTAATTTGTTCAAAGGCTTGTCGTTGCTCAGGGCCCCATTCAAAAGCATTCTTCTTACGGGTTACTTGGTAGAGCGGGTTTACAATCAGACTGTAATTTGGAATATGCATTCTCCAAAACCCCACGACACCTAGGAAAGTTTGTGTTTCTTTTTTGCTAGTTGGTGGAGACATAGCTGTTATTTTGTTGATCACATCCATTGGGATTTGACGACGTCCATCTTCCATTTTATTCCTAAAAACTGGATCTCTCGTGCAGGTCCTTTAACTTTATTCTGTTTTATGGCAAAACCGGCCTTCAGAAGGATTTGGAGTATATTCTTCCCTTTCTCGAAAACTTCTTCTGCAGTGTCACCCCACACAATGATGTCATCAATGTACTGCAGGTGTTCAGGAGCTTCCCCCTGCTCCAGCGCAGACTGGATCAGTCCATGGCAAATGGTAGGGCTGTGTTTCCACCCCTGGGGCAGCCGATTCCAAGTATATTGGACTCCCCTCCAAGTGAAAGCAAACTGTGGCCTTCACTGTGCTGCTAGAGGGATGGAGAAAAATGCATTAGCGATATCAATTGTGGCATACCACTTGGCTGCCTTTGATTCCAGTTCATACTGGGGTTCTAGCATGTCCGGCACTGCAGCACTCAGTGGTGGCGTGACGTCGTTCTTGCCACGATAGTCCACTGTTAGTCTCCACTCACCATTAGACTTTCGCACTGGCCATATGGGACTATTAGAAGGTGAATGAGTCTTGCTGATCACTCCTTGGCTCTCCAGTTGACGAACTAGCTTATGGATGGGACTCAGGGAGTCTCGGTTGGTGCGATATTGCCGCCGGTGCACAGTTGTGGTAGCGATCGGCACTTGCTGTTCTTCAACCCTCAGCAACCCCACAACAGAAGGGTCCTCTGAGAGACCAGGCAAGGTAGACAACTGTTTAATGTCCTCTGTCTCTAAGACAGCTATGCCAAAAGCCCAGCGGAACCCTTTTGGGTCCTTGAAATATCCTCTTCTAAGATCAGATAAGTCTATGCCAAGGATGCACGGAGCATCTGGGCCAGTCACAATACGGTGCTTTTGCCACTCATTCCCGGTTAGACTCACTTCAGCCTCCAATACAGTTAACTGCTGGGATCCCCCCGTCACACCATAAATACAGATGGGCTCTGGCCCTTTATAGCTTGATGGCATTAGAGTACATTGTGCACCGGTGTCTACCAAAGCCTTATACTTCTGTGCGTCTGACGTGCCAGGCCATCGAATCCACACAGTCCAATAAACTCGATTGTCCCTTTCCTCCCCCTGGCTGGAGGCAGGGCCCCTCTAGTCCTGGTCAGAATCTTCGTTTCTGTGTTTAAAGGACTGCCTGCTGGAAGTTGGAGCAGCAAACTTTTCAGAGAACCCCTTTTTCCCAATTGTTTTCTTTTGCAATTCACGTCCCGTGCCTCTAGGGTCGCAGTAGATTTTCCATCCCATTTTCTCATGGCCTCTCCATGGTCACGTAGGTAAAACCACAGGCTGGCGCGGTGTGTGTGCCCACCATATTGTCTTCCTTGCATAGATGAACGTTTACCCCTAATAGCTGAGACACTGGTTTGTACAGGCGGGGAGGAAAATAAACTCTCTTTAAGTTGGTGGACCTCTTCAGAAAGTTTCTCCAAAGTATTCTCTTTTAGCTGGTGGACACTGGTTCGTTCAGGTGGAGGGGAAGATAAATTCTCCTTAAGTTGGTGGACCTCTTCAGAGAGTTTCTCCACAGCCGAGACGCAGGCCTGTAGGGAAGAGGAGAGATTTCCTTCGTACTGCCTGAGTTGTTTAGCCACTTCATCCACTGTGGGTTGCTCATCCTCTTTCCAGGCTAGTATTGCCAATGAGCTGGCATATGATGATGGTGCACTCTGTACAAACTTCCGCCACATGGGTCGTGTACACTGGACTTCATCTGGATCTGCGGATGTTTGTGCGTCGTCTAGGTCCTTATAAATTACTTCCCGTACGGCCAATTCCCTCAGGTACTGAATTCCCTTCTCCCTGGTGGTCCATTTGCTTGGTAGACATACAAGTTCTTCCTTGAAGGGATACCTTTCCTTCACAGCTGACAGGAGACGCCTCTAGAGGCTGTGAGATCGTGCTCCATCTCCAATTGCTTTGTCAATGCCTGCGTCTCTAGCAAGGGATCCCAGCCGCCTGGCTTCCCTGCCCTCTAATTCCACACAATTGGCTCTGGTGTCCCAGCACCGGAGCAGCCAGGTGACAAGCTGCTCACCTATACAGCGACCAAAATCTTTTCGCACATCTCGTAGCTCACGCTGGTATAGAGTTCGGGTAGTTACTGTTGATTTTTCGACATCCTCATCCTCGTCTTCATCCTCCTGCACCTTTGATGGCCCAGCCTCATCTTCTCTATACCCAGACCTAGCAGAAGACTGTCTGCGTTCTAAACTACCTGAGTCTCTATACCATTTTTTCACCTTGTCTACAGGGGCAACTTGCGCTGCTACAGCTTGTTTCTCTGACCCAGCCACAGGGTCTGCCACAGGGGTTGGAATACCCTCTGTGGGGGCAACTTGCACTGCTACAGCTCGTTTCTCTGACCCAGACACAGGAGTGGGGGCAGCTGCAGGAGCTGGAGCTGCTGCAGGGGCTGGAGTGGCTGCGGGAGCAGGAACTGGAGCGGCTGCAGGAGCTGGAAGTGGAGTGGCTGCAGGAGCTGGAGTGGCTGCAGGAGCTGGAGTGGCTGCAGGAGCTGGAGCAGCTGCAGGAGCTGGAGCTAGGTTGATAGTAGCATCAATTGCAGCTCGATAGGAACAAGCCAGACCCCAGCACGCTACAGTGATTTGTGTCACTTTGGAACTGCCAGAGTCATGACACCTTTTTTCAAACATTCTGCCAGCTTTTTAGGATTTTGCAGTTGTTCAGGGGTGAATGTCCAAAACACTGGAGGTGACCACTGCTCTAGAAACCTGCCCATATCCTCCCACACTCCCTGCCACTCGCAACTATCCCACCTAAAGACAGATCTCCGGATGAGATTCCTAAGTAGTTGTTTAACCCTCAACAAAACCTGAAGCGTATTCAGGAGACATAACAACAAGAGCAGGCTGGTCTGAATATCCCAAGGATATTCAACATCTCGGAGAACCACCATAACTAACTCGGGGGATAAGAGGGTGGTGAAGGAGAAAGGGAGAGTGAACAGGTAGGGAAACATGTCTTCCCCTGTCCCCTTCACAGATTGGCTCCCTAACGAAAACAGGCAATAGGTGTAATTGCTAATAGTTTCCGAGATATGGTTTCCAAAGTATAGAGTCGACGTCAGTGCTGAGTACAAATACCAGGTTAGAGTTGTGACCAGATATTTCATCATTTCATAAGCCATTGTTACACCGCACAGTACCATAACAATCTTAAACCAGGGCCCGGAAAGGATAAACAGTGCAACAGGGAGCACATACAGAAAGTAAAGCGCTATAAAACTCAATTTGGAAAACAGGCACAGAAGACCGGAGATTAAGGTAATCAACATCGTGACTACCAACTATTAAGCAGGTCCAATACTTATGCCAATTTTAGTTTAATACACTCAGGTCAAATCTGTCGATATCTCAACCCTTCGAGCCCCACGTTGGGCACCAAAAGGGCTGTTGTGGTTTAACCCGGCTGGCAGCTAAACACCACACAGCCGTTCGCTCACCCTATCCCCTCCCTCTCTGGGATGGGGGAGAGAAATGGGAAAGTGAAGCCGGTGAGTTGAGATAAAGACAGTTTATTAAGACAGGAAAATAATAATAACAATAATAATAATAATAATAGTGATAATGATAATAGTATTAATAATAATAATGTGTAAGAAACAAGTGATGCACAATGCAATTGCTCACAACCCGCTGACCGATGCCCAGACTATCCCCGAGCAGCCGGCCCCCCACCCCGGCCAGCCACCCCTATATATTGTTTAGCATGACGTCAGATGGTATGGAATACCCCTGTGGCCAGTTGGGGTCAGCTGTCCTGGGTCTGTCCCCTCCCAGCTCCTGCTGCACCCCCAGCCTGCTCGCTGGCAGGACAGAGCGAGAAGCCGAAAAGTCCTTGGCCTGGTGTAAACACTGCTCTGCAACAATTAAAACATCAGCATGTTATCAGCGCTCTTCTCAGCCTAATCCAAAACATAGCACCCTACCAGCTACTATGAGGAAAATTAACTCTGTCCTAACTGGAACCAGGACATCTACCTTGCCCAGTCTCTGGGAGGAGCCTTCCGTTTGTGGAGTTGTTGAAGGTCAAACAAGAGCAGGTGCAGGTGGTTACCAGAATGTTCTACCAGTTGGGGACAGGCTGGACATCAGTAAGTAATGAGCAATTGCACTGTGCATAACTTGCTTTGTACATAACAACAACAACAATAATAATAATAATAATAAAACAACAACAACAATGATAATAATAATAATAATCATCATCATCATAAAAGCTACTGTTATTATTTCTCTTCCCTTTCGGTCCATTAAACTGCCCTTATCTCAACACATAAGCATTTGGGGGGTTGGTGTGAGCTAACTGCTGTGTGGTGCTGAGCAACTTGCCAGGTTAAAGGACAACATGTTTGACAACTACACTCTAATAGCACAAATCACAGTGAGGAAGTGATCTCACAGTCACTGCCACAGTCACATTCCTCCTGCTGGGGCAGGAGATCCTGAGGCAGAGCTGACCTCTCTCTAGCCCCCTTGGCACCTGTTTTTCACGTTCTGGGTTAGAGATGAAGCAAAGTTTTAGTGGGAGTCTTTGGTGCTCTCCTTGTGGTGTCAGTCTGCGGTTAAGGTATGGACAAGCTCTGCGGCTTAGGGTTTTTAGGTCTGCCAAGAAGTCTAGGGTTAAATAGACCATTTCAATGTTAGTGTTAAGGAAAGGGATCAGGGTTAGCAAGCGAGAAAACGGATTCCTTTGAGAGTGTTGTAGTACCATTTAGGTTTAGGGATTAAAATTCCTGGTTCAAGTAAGGTAAGGGCCATACATGACTGTTTTAAGTCAGTGTTACTGCAGCATCTACATTACATGACCCCTCTTACCTCTACAAAATCATAATTTTCTTCTGGCCAAGCTCTTCTTCCCACCCGAAAATCTCACATCTCTCTTGCCCAGGCTGCTGCTGAACTCCCATATCTTATTGGGATCAGCATTCTGATTACATTCTTGATCCCAGAGTATCTGTCTCACCTCTGTTGGCTACTCTAGTCTTGAGAAGGAAGTGGCATTGTAGTCAGGAGGGAAAGGGCACAAAGGTCATCCTGCACAATGTGCCCATCAGCTCTGCACCTCCACAAAACTGTGCTTCCTACCTACAAGTTTTGTTTCCAGAATGGCTTCTATGGTCCAGGGTTTCTTTTCCCAGGCCCTCAGGCACGGTTTTGTTTCGGATGTGCAGGGATGGGATAAGGAAATCCAAGGCATGGATGGAACTGAGCTTGGGAGGGGATGCAAAGAACAAAAGGAAGATATTCTATAGATATATGGCTCAGAAAAGAAAGGGCAAGGAGAGTTTACCCCCTCTGATGGATGAGAAGGGTGAACTGGTAATGACAGACATGGAGAAGGCTGAGGGACTCAGCAATGTCTTTTCTTCAGTCTTCCCTGCCAGTCAGGCTTCCCAAGTCTTTCATTTCCCTGAACCCACAGATGGAGACTGGGGGGCAAAGTCCCACCTGGTGTAAGTGAAGAGCAGGTTCGAGACCACCTGATGAAACTCAACAAGTATAAGTCTATGGGGCCTTATGACATGCACCCCAGGTCCTGAGGGAACTGGCTGATGTAGTTGCCAAGCCTCTCTCCATCCTATTTGAAGAGTCCTGGCAGTCGGGTGAAGTCCCTGGTGACCTGAAAAAGGAAAACATCACTCGCCTTTTGATTAACGGTAGAAAGGATGACCCAAGGAACTCCAGAACTGTGAGCCTCACCTCAATGCCTGGCAAGATCATGGAAAAGATCCTCCTGGAATCACTGTCAGGCACATGCAAGAGAAAGAGGTGATCCAAGAGAGCCAGCATGGCTTCACCAAAGGGTAAGTCACGCCGGACAGACCTGGTGGCTTTCTACAATGGAGTGACCACATCAGACGACAAGCAAAGACCGACTGATGTCATCTACTTGGACTTCTGTAAGACCTTTGACACGGTCAGAAATGGCATCCTGGTTTCCAAATTGGAGAGAGACACATTTGATGGGTGGACCATTGAGTGGATAAGGAGTTGGCTTGAAGGTCATACCAGAGAGTGGTCGTCAATGGCTCTATGTCCAAGTGGAGGCTGGTGATGAGTGGTGTCCCTCAGGGGTCTATCCTCGGACTAGTACTGTTTAATATCTTCGTCAACATAGACAGCGGCCCTGAGTGCAGATGACACCAAGCTGAGTGGTGTAGTTGATGCAACAGAGGAAGGGATGGCATCCAAGGGGACCTGGACAGGTTTGAGAAATGGGCTCATGTTAACCTAAGGAGCGTCAAGAAGTCGTTCAGAAAGTTCAAGTGCAAGGTGCTGCACCTGGGCCGGGGAAATCCCAAACATGGGGATAGGCTGGGAGAAGAACTCATTGAGAGCAGCCCTGCAGAGAACTTGGGGGTTCTGCTGGATGAAATGCTCAACATGAGCCAGCAGTGCGTGCTTGTAGCCCAGGAGGCCAAGTGCATCCTGGGCTGCATCAAGAGGAGTGGGCAGCAGGATGAGGCAGGTGATTGTCCCCCTCTGCTCTGCCCTTGTGAGGCCCCACTTGGAGTCCTGCGTCCAGGTCTGGAGCCCCCAGCACAAGAAGGGTGTGGGCTGTCAGAGTGGGTCCAAAGGGAGGCCACAAAGATGATCAGAGGGCTGGAGCACCTCTCCTATGAAGAAAGGCTGAGAATGTTGGGGCTGTTCAGCCTACCAGAAAAGAAAGCTCCAAGGTGATGTCGTTGCAGACTTAAAGAGCCTTATAAAAGGGATGGAGAAGGACTCTACTCAGGTAGATAATGATAGGACAAGGGGGAATGGTTTTAAATTAAAAGGGGAAATTCCTATTAGAGGTTAGCAGGAAATTTTTCACTCAGAGGATGGTGAGGCACTGGAACAGGTTTTCCACAGAGGTATTGGATGCCCCATCCCTGCAGGTCTTCAAGAGCAAGTTAGATGAAGTCCTGAGCAACCATGATCTCCTGGGAGGTGTCACTGCCTATGGTAGGGGGGTTGGAACTAGATGATCTTTGAGGTCCTTTCCAGCCCAGGCCATGCAATGATTCTATGATTATATGACTGGTTAAAAATAATTTTAAAACTTGTTATGTAGAAGGATAAGAATAACATTATTTCTATCAATATAAAATGTTGTTAAAATATTAATAAAAATAGACTTAACGAAATCATTATCTCATTTTCCCAAATAACCAGGTAGTCCTCTTAGGATTATTTCTAATATTATATTTTGATAATAAGTATAATGACAAAAATGGTATGATAATAATCACAGTAATTAAGTCATTATTGATGATAAAGAAGAATGTATAGAAATAGTTTCCTCACTGCATCTTTAAGCTCCTGGTTCCTCATGCTGTAGATGAGGGGGTTCACTGCTGGAGGCACCACCGAGTACAGAACTACCACCACCAGCTCCATGGATGGGCAAGAGACGGAGCGGGGCTTCAGGTAGGCAAACAAGCCAGTGCTAACAGTCATAGATACCACGGCCAGGTGAGGGAGGCACGTGGAAAAGGCTTTGTGCCTGCCCTTCTCAGAGGGCATCCTCAGCACAGCCCTGAAGATCTGCACATAGGACAGCACAATGAAAACAAAACAACCACATCCTAAAGAAACACTAAACACAAGTGCCCCAACTTCCCTGAGGTAGGCATCTGAGCAGGAGAGCTTGAGGATCTGAGGGATCTCACAGAAGAACTGGTCCACAGCATTGCCTTGGCAGAGGGGCAGGGAAAATGTAGTGGCCGTGTGCAGGACAGCATTGAGAAAGCCACTGCCCCAGGCAGCTGCTGCCATCTGGGCACAAGCTCTGCTGCCCACGAGGCTCCCGTAGTGCAGGGGCTTGCAGATGGCAACGTAGCGGTCGTAGGCCATGATGGTGAGAAGGGAAAATTCTGCTGCTATAAAGAAGAGAAAGAAAAAGACCTGTGCGGCACACCCCTGATAGGAGATGGCCCTGGTGTCCCAGAGGGCATTGGCCATGGCTTTGGGCAGAGTGGTGGAGATGCAGCCCAGGTCGAGGAGGGCGAGGTTGAGGAGGAAGAAGTACATGGGGGTGTGGAGGCGGTGGTCGCAGGCTACGGCAGTGAGGATGAGGCCGTTGCCCAGGAGGGCAGCCAGGTAGATGCCCAGGAAGAGCCCGAAGTGCAGGAGCTGCAGCTCCCGCGTGTCTGCGAATGCCAGCAGGAGGAACTTGGTGATGGAGCTGCTGTTGGTCATCTGCTGTTTAGAGGTATTAGGTTCTGCTCAAAGAATAGAAAGACAGTAATAATGTACAACCAACTTACCTGGGGGAAACTCATACCATTTCTCGTTTAAATCTCCCCAAATGATTGTCCACATTCAGGCAGGCATATGGCAGGTCCCTTTCCTGAGTTCTACTTGGTCCTGCCTTAGGGTGTCCCTGGGAGCAGGAGACTTTGCTGTGGGCAATGAAAGAGACAGTCCTGTCCTACAGCCAGACATAAAGAGGAATTTGGTGTCATCTCAGCTTTACTTTACTCCTAATGCCAAAGACTTTTGCCCCAGTTTGGCTCATATTCAAACCAACTGCTGAGGAGTGCTGTTGGGATTTTTTATTTTCATTTTGTATTTTTTATTCTAGCTGCCCCAAGACACGTGAAGGCTGCTTTTAAGTCAGAAGTCCTGGCATCTCTCCTGCACTCCAAATAAGACCCTGTGAATCCTCAGAGACAAAGGGACTGTACCCTTACAGCCAAGAGTCCTTTAGAGTTTTAAGGCCCTAAGTCCATCAGTCCTGAAATCAGCTGCCCTCTGCTGGCGTTTCTTTGATCTACAGGGCAGTTGCACTCAGAAGTGCACCTCAAAAAAACCTAGATGCTGCTGAGAGCAGAGGAATCCAGGCTCCAAGTGCCCATCTCCAGACCCCTCACCCTGTCCCCGTACTCCCCTTCCCCCAAGCACCCCGAGGGCTCACTCCATGGGCAGGTGAAACCCCCATCCCCAGGCAGCCTGGGAACAAGAGCAGCAGCAGCACGGCCAGGTGGAGAAGCCAGCAGGAATGGCAGCGTGCTGCTGCCAGGGGAGGCAAGGCCAGGGAGGGACAGACGGACACTCAGCACACCCTCCTGTGCTGCAGCTCTGCCTGCAGAGGAGGCAGCTCCTGCTGGGGACAGCGGGGGCTTGAGGGCAGAGGCTGTGCTGGTGGCAGAGGAGAGCAGGGGGTGTCCCAGGGAAGGCGCCTGCCCTGCAGGGGATGCCAGGGAGGTGCCTGAGCCCTCCCTCGCACAGCATTTCTGGCAGCAGCTCCCTCTCACCGCCTGCCCATGTCCCTGCCGCCTGCCCGTGTCCCTGTTGGGAGCCAGTTCTGTGTCCCCACGTCTCCTACCCATACACGCTCACAGGTTCCATCCCACAAGCTGTGTGCTCAGATTTACTCAGATTCCCCTCCACTGCAGGAATATGAAAGAACAAAGTCCAAAAAATCTTTTCCTTTAAGATAAACCAAGCCTCAGTCCTCCTCTGGAAATTTCCTCTTATGCCATTCTCTATAACTTCTTCTACACTTTGCTGGAGAAACAGAGAGACAACTATCCCAACAAATGCTGTCAGGCATCGGATGTGCCAGCTGTAGAAGACCCCTCTGGCAACCCCACCTGCATGGCCCTGCTGCCAGAGACTCACGGTACCAAAAGCCTGCAGATCTGTCCTGCCACATGCTGCCCTCTGTTGCTGCGCTCCTCACTGCCTCCAAGCCCTCTCTCCTTCTCTCCTGTCCCCGTGCCAGCTGCGGTCAGAGCCCCCAGCCCTGCTGCGCTGTGCACAGGAGCTGCTCCTGGGCACAGCTGTCTCTCTGCACCAGGGCCCTCTTGCCACGAGCTCTCCCTGTCCCAGGAGCCCGGCCCAGCTCAGCACCAGACGCCCAGCCCAAGGCATTGGAATCCCCCCTCGGGGGGCTTTGCTGACGAGCCCACGAAGCTCAGGCACTGAGAGACAATTGAAGACATCTCTCAACAAGTCCAAGTCAGAGGCAAGTTTCCTGCAGTGTCCCCCTGAGGGCCAGCACTGACACAGCCTCCCTTGGAGCTCATTAGAGCAGAGCATTGGAGGCAGGGAGGACAAGGAGACAAAGGCAGTGTCAAGGTCACACTGATTTGTAGGAAAAGTTGGATGTGTTTCACCAAGCACAAGGACCAGGCCTTGACCGCCAGCCCCTGGAAAGGGAGATCCTTTCCCTTCACACACTGCTCAGGGCTTTCCTGGGGCAGGAGGAGATGGGGATGTGCATGGCCAAGTGCAGGAGAATGGTTCGAGCCCTGCCTGGTTCATGGGTGGGGGCGAGGAGGCAATGAGGCCCTGGTGCTTTACCGAGAAGCTGTCTCCTCCTAGGCCTCAGTGGCAGAGACAACAGCCAGAGCCATGGACACAAAGCCCTGGGTCCTGTTGGGACTCTCAGCCTTGTCAGATGACTCTGTCCTCTCCACACCAGGCTATCTGAGGGACAGATTTTTGTCAAAGGCAAAAAATAAAAATAAAAAATTGTTTATATAAATATGTTAATAAAGGAGGATTAAGGAGAACCATCATCCTTTAATGGATATGGGGGAAACTTGGTGACAAGAGATGAGGTAAAGGCTTAGGCACTTAATGCCTTCTTTGCCTCGGGCTCTAGGAGCAAGACCAGTTGTTTCCCTCGACATTTCTTCCTCCTCATGGCCAGTGCCAACCTTCCAAGGTGAACTTTGTGGCAGTTTTTCCTCTCCTGCTCTTTCCTACTACCAAAGAAAGCTCCATCAGGGTGGAAACCACTCCTGAAGCAGGCATCCCTACCCATCAGGCTCCTTGCGGCCTGTCAACCAAGCAGACAGAAGTCACCTCAGCAGCATCTCCCAAGGCCTGGGCCTGCTGCTGGCCTTGCAGCTTCTTGGCTAGACACAGCCAAGCCTTGTGCCTCCTGCTGTCCAGTCCTGGCCTCAAGCAGAAGGGACAGGACAACCCCTCTGCGGGCCTTCTTTCTGTCTGGGTCCTCCTGGGGATGGAGGCAGAGGGGATCCCACAGGCAGCATGCCAAGCAGGGGCCTTCTGCTGGCCTAGCAGGGCCACTGGCAGATGTCAGCCCCAAAGTGCCGATCCCAGGGAGACGCCAAGGGTGACCTGCCACCTCCAGACACAAGGGACCTCACAGTCCCTTTCCATGACACGTTCCTGCTGCTGCCCTATCAGCTGCAGAGACAGAAGTGACCTCCCAGTCACTGCCCCAGTCACATTCCTCCTGCTGGGGCAGGAGATCCTGAGGCAGAGCTGACCTCTCTAGGCCCTCGGTACTTGTTTTTCACTTTCGGGGTTAGAGATTAAGCAGAGTTTTAGTGGGAATGTTTGGTGTTCTGCTTGTGGTGTCAGGTCTGTGGTTAAGGTATGGACAAGCTCTGTGGTTTAGGGGTGTTTTAGGTCTGCCAAGATGTCTAGGGTTAAATAGAGCATTTCAGTGCTGGTGTTAAGGGAAGGGATCAGGGTGAACAAGAGAGAAAATGGATTCCTTTCAGAGTGTTGTAGTAGCATTTAGGTTTAAGGATTAAAATTCCTGTTTCAAGTGAGGTAAGGGCCATACATTACAGTTTTAAGTCAGTGTTACCGCAGCATCAACATTACATGAACCCTCTTACCTGTACAAAATTATAATTTTCTTCTGGCCAAGCTCTTCTTCCCACCCGAAAATCTCACATCTCTCTTGTCCAGGCTGATCCTGACCTCCCCATATCTTAATGGGATCAGCTTTCGGATGACATTCTTGATCCCAGAGTATCTGTCTCACCTCTGTTGGCTACTCTAGTCTTGAGACAGAAGTGGCATTGTATTCAGGAGGAAAAAGGACCCAAGGTCTTTAGGAGCATCCTGCACAATGTGCCCATCAGCTCTGTACCTCCACAAAATTACGCTTCCTACGTATAAATTTTATTTCCCCAGTGGCTTATGTGGACCCAGGGTTACTTTCCCCAAGCCCTCACGCATGCTTCAGTATCATGCATACTTTCTGTTCATGGAACTGAGCTTATCAAGTGAAGCAATGAATAACAGGAAGAGATTCTACAGATATATTGATCAGAAAAGAAAGGCCAAGGAGAGTGTACCTCCTCTGATGGATGAGAAGGGTGAACTGGTAATGACAGCCATGGAGAAGGCTGAGGGACTCAGCAACGTCTTCTCCTCAGTCTTCCCTGCCAGTCAGGCTTCCCAAGTCTTTCATTTCCCTGAAATCTTTCATTTCCACCTGTGCCTGGGAAATCGCAGACATGGGGATAGGCTGGGAGAAGAACTCATTGAGAGCAGCCCTGCAGAGAAGGACTTGGGGGTTCTGCTAGATGAAAAGCTCGACATGAGCCAGCAGTGAGGACATACTGCCCAGAAGGCCAACTGCATCCTGGGCTGCATCAAGAGAGGGGTGGCCAGCAGGTGGAGGCAGGTGATTGTCCCCCTCTGCTCTGCCCTTGTGAGGCCTCACCTGGAGTACTGTGTCCAGGTTTGGGGCCACCAGCACAAGAAGGATGTGGACCTCCTACAGCAAATCTAGAGGAGGGCTCCAAAGATGATCAGAGGGCTGGAGCACCTCGCCTGTGAAGACAGGCTGAAGGAGTTAGGTTTGTTCAGCCTGGAGAAGAGAAGGCTCCAGGGAGACCTCCTTGCAGCTTTTCAATCCTTAAAGGGGTCTTCTAAATAAATGGTGAAGGACTCTTTACTCGGGTAGATAATGACAGGAGGATGTGGGAATTGCCTTAAACTAAAAGAGGGGAGATTTAGACTAGACATTAGGAGGAAAATCTTCGCTGTAAGGGTAGTGAGGTACTGGAACAGGTTGCCCAGAGAAGTTGTGGATGCCCCATCCCTGGAGGTGTTCAAGGCCAGGCTGGATGAGGCCTTGGCCAACCTGATCTAGTGGGTGGAATCTGGGGGGAGTTCAGTTAGATGATCTTTAAGGTCCCTTCCAACCCAAGCCATTCTACGGTTCTATGATACTAGGATGAAAATTAACTCAATCCTAACCAAAACCAGGACATAAATATACTAAGGGCAAGATACCTCTGTGTGTATATCAAAAGAGAGGAAAAGTGGTGGTAGCTATTTAGAAAGTGTCAGACCTGAGTATGACATAGGAACAATGGTATGGAGTAAGGGGTAGATATAGTCTGAGTTTTAGCTGGGATAGACTGAATTTTTCTTCCTAGGAGCTGGTGTGGTGCTGTGTTTTGGATTTACAGAATCAGCGAATCACAGAGTAGTTTGGGTAGGAAAGGACCTTAAAGATCCTAAAATTCCAACCCCTCTGCCGTGGACAGAGACACCTTCCACTAGACCAGGTTGCTGAAAGCCCCATCCAAGCTGGCCTTCAAAACTTCCAGTGAGGGGGGATCCACAACATCTCTGGGCAGCCTGTTCCAGTGCCTCACCACCCTCTGAGGAAAGAACTTCTTTCTAATATCTAATCTAAACCTACCCTCTTTCAATGTAAAACCATTTCCCCTAGTCCTATCACTACACTAGTTGATGAAGAGTCCCTCCCCAGCTTTCCTACAGCCCCCTTTAGGTATTAGAAGGCCGCCATAAGGTCTCCCCAGAGCCTTCTTTTCTCTAGGCTGAACAACACCAAATCCCACAGCCTGTCTTCAGAGGAGAGGTGCTCCAGCCCCTTGATCATCCTCGTGGCCCTCCTCTGGATTCATTCAAATAGATCCGTGTCCTTCTTATGCTGAGAGCCACACAGCTGAACACAATACCAGATGTGTGGCCTCACCAGGGCTGAGTAGAGAGGCACAATCACTTCCCTACTCCTGTTGACCACACCATTCCTGGTACAAGCCCGGATGCTGTTGGCCTGCCTGGCCACCTGAGCACCCTGCTGGCTCCTATTCAGCCAACTGTCCACCAATACCCCCAAGTCCCTTTCCCATGGGCAGCATTCCACGTGCCATTCCCCAGCATTGCAGGGGGTTGTTGTGCCCCAAGTGCAGGATCCAGCACTTGGCCTTGTTGAACTTTCATAGATTTGACCTTGGCCCATGAGTCCAGCCTATCTAGGACCCTCTGCAGAGCCCACCTACCGTCGAGCAGGCCAACACTCGCTTCTAACTTGGTGTTCCCTGCAAACTTACTGAGGGTGCACTTAATCCCCTTGTCCAGATCATTAATGAAAATATTCAAGGGAACTGGCCCCAGAACTGAGCCCTGGGGGTCACCACTAGAGAACGGCCTCCAACTCCATTTAGCTCCATGTCCCACACAGCTCTTTGGGCCCAGCCACCCAGACCCTTTTTAATCCAAGGAAGCAGATACCCGTCCAAGCCTCGAGCAGCCAGTTTCTCTGGGTGAACGCTGTAGGAAACAGTTTCAGAATCCTTACGGAGGTCTAGATAAACCACATCCACGGCCATTACGTCATCCACTGAGTGCATCACTTTGTCATAGAAGGAGATCAGATTTGTCAAGTAGGACCTGACTTTGATAAAGCCCTCCTGACTGCCCCTGATCACCTGGTTGTCTTCTAAGTGTTGCATGACGGTACTCAAGATAATGTGCTCCATGAACTTCCCCGTCACTGGTCAGACTGAGAGGCCTGTAGTTCCCCATATCCTCCTTCCAGCCATTTTGTAGGTGGGCATCATATTTCCTTGTCACCAGTTGACTGGGAACACCCCTGATAGCCAGGACTGCTGATAAATGATGGAAAGCGGCTTGGTGAGCACTTCTGCCAGCTCCCTCAGTACCAAGAGGGGGATCCCATCTAGCTCCATAGACTCATGAACATCTCCCATGAGGGATGCCATACGAGCAGTGGTGCTGCTCACCAGGAACTAGGCCAGCTTCCTACAGAGCTGCCTTACGACAAGCATGGCCACCAAGAAGATCTGAGGTATCAGACTCAGCTCAGATCCTGTGAGACACCACACAGATAAGGGTCCACAGACAGCAGGCAAAGATGTGCAGGTGTGGGAGTCCCTAGGACAGCCTGGTATGGAGAGGATCAAGGATTCTGCCAAGGCTGAGAGTCCCAACAGGACCCAGGGTTTTGTGTCCATGCCTCAGGCTGTTGTCTCTGCCACTGAGGCCTAGGAGGAGACAGCTTATCGGTAAAGCACCAGGGCCTCATTGCCTCCTCGCCCCCAGCCATGAACCAGGCAGGGCTCGTACCATTCTCCTGCACTTGGCCATGCACATCCCCATCTCCCACTGCCCCACGAAGAGCCCTGAGCAAGGTATGACATGAACATATCTCCCTTCCAGGGTTCCAGGTCAAAAGGCCTGGTCCTTTTCTTTGGTGAAACACATCCAGATTTCCCTACACATCAGGGTCACCTTGACATTGCCTTTGTCTCCTTGTCCTCACTGCCTCCAATGCTCTGCTCTAACGAGCTCCAAGGGAGGCTGTGTCAGTGCTGGCCCTCAGGGGGACACTGCAGGAAACTTGCCTCTGACTTGGACTTGTTGAGAGATGTCTTCAATTGTCTCTCAGTGCCTGAGGTTCGTGGGCTCCTCACCAAAGCCCCCCGAGGGGGTATTCCAATGCCTTGGTCTGGGCGTCTGGTGCTGAGCTGGGCCGGGCTCGTGGGACAGAGAGAGCTCGTGGCAAGAGGGCCCTGGTGCAGAGAGACAGCTGTGCCCAGGAGCAGCTCCTGTGCACAGCGCAGCAGGGCTGGGGGCTCTGACCGCAGCTGGCACGGGGAGAGGAGAGAAGGAGAGAGGGCTTGGAGGCAGTTGGCAGTGGGAGGATGCTGAGAGCTGCCTGCAGGAGAAATCTTCACAGCCCCTGACAAGGTACGTCTCTGGCTGCAGGACAGTGCGGGGGAGGTTCCTGGAAGGGGCTCCTGGGTCCGGGACGTCTCTGCCTGGCTAGGAGCTGCCAGGATGTCTCTCGTGGCTTGTACGCTGCCGAGGAGAAGGTGCTGCAGGGTAGCCTTGGGCAGAGGAAGGGGAAGGCAGGGGCTGCCTGCAAAGAGAAGGCGCTTTCTGCAGTCTCTGCCTGCATTTTCCTGCTCTAATCCTTGGGCAGGCTCTGTGTTAACAGAGTTGTAGGGATTGCACAGATGATGGAACTTCCTATTGCATTGAACCGAGACAATTGAACTTACCCCAAAATTCTTACCATATGACCAGGAGCACAGTCCAAACGTTTCTTGCACTCCAGAGCTCTTTTCCCTCTGCTGGCTGTGCCAGGCAGATGGCACAGGGGTGTGAGGACAGGCTCTACCTCACCGACACCGCAGCCTCGTCACCGCGTTGGGTCCGCCCTGCCTGCCCATGCCTGCTTCTCTCCCTTGCCCAGCGTGGCAGCTGCTGGTGCCTGATTCTGACAGGGAGTGCTGTGCACGGAGGGTGAGGCAGGAGGAGGTGCTCCCTGCTCTCTCCGGCCAGATACCAGTGGTCTGTGAGCTGATTTCCTCTCTCAGGGTAGGGAATAGAGAACACTCACATGGAGTCACGCAGCCAAACACCCCTCACACAACAGAGGGACCCCCTTCCATGGAACTCTCCTCCAAGCACATGGCTTTGTTGGTACCTCTGTGTACCACTGCTCGGGAGCAGAGGTAGCCCATTCGGAGCTGCTGGGCAGAGGCATCTGCTGTGTACAGGACACTCAACAAGCACAGAGCAGGGCTCCAGACAGGGACAGACAAAAAGGTCCCCTAGAAAGAAAGTGTGCAGGCTTCATTGAAGAATCAAATTACTATAGCTCAGAGCAATTTTCCGTAATACTCCATATCTTTTCTTTGATATTTTCTTTTTCTTTGGCAGTGTCCCTGATGAAAGGCAGCAAATGCCCAGCAGGAGCTCTGTGAGCGAGTTCCTCCTGCTGGCATTCGCAGACACGCGGGAGCTGCAGCTCCTGCACTTCGGGCTCTTCCTGGGCATCTACCTGGCTGCCCTCCTGGGCAACGGCCTCATCCTCACTGCCGTAGCCTGCGACCACCGCCTCCACACCCCCATGTACTTCTTCCTCCTCAACCTCGCCCTCCTCGACCTGGGCTGCATCTCCACCACTCTCCCCAAAGCCTTGTCACTTATGATGAAATATCTGGTCATGACTCTTACCTGGTATTTGTACTCAGCACTGACGTCGACTCTATACTTTGGAAACCATATCTCGGAAACTATTAGCAATTACACCTATTGCCTGTTTTCGTTAGGGAGCCAATCTGTGAAGGGGACAGGGGAAGACATGTTTCCCTACCTGTTCACTCTCCCTTTCTCCTTCACCACCACCCTCTTATCCCCCGAGCTAGTTACGGTGGTTCTCCGAGATGTTGAATATCCTTGGGATACTCAGACCAGCCTGCTCTTGTTGTTATGTCTCCTGAATGCGCTTCAGGTTTTGTTGAGGGTTAAACAACTACTTAGGAATCTTATCCGGAGATCTGTCTTGAGGCGGGATAGTTGCGAGTGGCAGGGAGTGTGGGAGGATATGGGCAGGTCTCTAGAGCAGTGGTCACCTCCAGTGTTTTGGACATTCACCCCTGAACAACTGCAAAATCCTAAAAAGCTGGCAGAATGCTTGAAAAGAAGGTGTCATGACTCTGGCAGTTCCAAAGTGACACAAATCACTGTAGCGTGCTGGGGTCTGGCTTGTTCCTATCGAGCTGCAATTGATGCTACTAGCAACCTAGTGACAGCTCCTGCAGCCGCTCCCGCTCCTGCAGCCGCTCCAGTTCCAGTTCCTGCAGCTGCTGCAGCTCCAGCTCCCGCAGCCGCTCCAGCTCCAACTCCCGCAGCCACTCCAGCCCCTGCAGCCGCTCCAGCTCCTGCAGCTGCTCCCACTCCTGTGGCTGGGTCAGAGAAACGAGCTGTAGCAGTGCAAGTTGCCCCCGCAGCGGGTATTCCAACCCCTGTGGCAGACCCTGTGGCTGGGTCAGAGAAACGAGCTGTAGCAGTGCAAGTTGACCCCGCAGAGGGTATTCCAACCCCTGTGGCAGACCCTGTGGCTGGGTCAGAGAAACGAGCTGTAGCAGTGCAAGTTGCCCCTGTAGACAAGGTGAAGAAATGGTATAGAGGCTCAGGTCGTTTGGAACGCAGACAGTCTTCTGCGAAGTCTGGGCATAGTGAAGACGAGGCTGGGCCATCAAAGGTGCAGGAGACTGAAGATGAGGATGAGGATGTCGAAAAATCAACAGTAACTACCCGAACTCTATACCAGCGTGAGCTACGAGATGTGTGAAAAGATTTTGGTCGCTGTATAGGTGAGCAGCTTGTCGCCTGGCTGCTCCGGTGCTGGGACACCGGAGCCAATTATGTGGAATTAGAGGGCAAGGAAGCCAGGCGGCTGGGATCCCTTGCTAGGGACGCATGCATTGACAAAGCAATTGGAGATGGAGCACGATCTCGCAGCCTCTGGAGGCGTCTCCTGTCAGCTGTGCAGGAAAGGTATCCCTTCAAGGAAGAACTTGTATGTCTACCAGGCAAATGGACCACCATGGAGAAGGGAATTCAGTACCTGAAGGAATTGGCCGTACGGGAAGTAATTTATAAGGACTTAGACGACGCACAAACATCCGCAGATCCAGATGCAGTCCGGTGTACACTACCCATGTGGCGGAAGTTTGTATGGAGTGCACCATCATCATATGCCAGCTCATTGGCAATACTAGCCTGGAAAGCGGAGGAGAATCCCCCAGTGAATGAAGTGACTAAAATACTCCGGCAGTATGAAGGAAATCTCTGCTCTTCCCTACAGGCCTGTGTCTCGGCTGTGGAGAAACTCTCTGAAGAGGTCCACCAACTTAAAGAGAATTTATCTTCCCCTCCACCTCAACAAACCAGTGTCCACCAGCTAAAAGAGAATGCTTTGGAGAAACTTTCTGAAAACATCCACCAACTTGAAGAAAGATTATCTTCCCCTCCACCTGAACGAACCAGTGTCCACCAGCTAAAAGAGAATACTTTGGAGAAACTTTCTGAAAAGATCCACCAACTTGAAGAGAGATTATTTTCCTCCCCACCTGTACAAACCAGTGTCTCAGCTATTAGGGGTAAACGTTCATCTATGCAAGGAAGACAATATGGTGGGCACACACACCGCGCCACCCTGTGGTTTTACCTATGTGACCATGGAGAGGACATGAGAAAATGGGGTGGAAAATCTACTGTGACCCTAGAGGCACGGGTACGTGAATTGCAAAAGAAAACAATTGGGAAAAAGGAGTTCTCTGAAAGGTTTGCTGCTCCAACTTCCAGCAGGCAGTCCTTTAAACACAGAAACGAAGATTCTGACCAGGACTAGAGGGGCCCTGCCTCCAGCCAGGGGGAGGAAAGGGACAATCGAGTTTATTGGACTGTGTGGATTCGATGGCCTGGCACGTCAGACGCACAGAAGTATAAGGCTTTAGTAGACACCGGTGCACAATGTACTCTAATGCCATCAAGCTATAAAGGGCCAGAGCCCATCTGTATTTATGGTGTGACGGGGGGATCCCAGCAGTTAACTGTATGGGAGGCTGAAGTGAGTCTAACCGGGAATGAGTGGCAAAAGCACCCTATTGTGACTGGCCCAGATGCTCCGTGCATCCTTGGCATAGACTTATCTGATCTTAGAAGAGGATATTTCAAGGACCCAAAAGGGTTCCGCTGGGCTTTTGGCATAGCTGCCTTAGAGACAGAGGACATTAAACAGTTGTCTACCTTGCCTGGTCTCTCAGAGGACCCTTCTGTTGTGGGGTTGCTGAGGGTTGAAGAACAGCAAGTGCCGATCGCTACCACAACTGTGCACCGGCGGCAATATCGCACCAACCGAGACTCCCTGAGTCCCATCCATAAGCTAATTCGTCAACTGGAGAGCCAAGGAGTGATCAGCAAGACTCATTCACCTTTTAATAGTCCCATATGGCCAGTGCGAAAGTCTAATGGTGAGTGGAGACTAACAGTGGACTATCGTGGCCTGAACGAAGTCACGCCACCACTGAGTGCTGCAGTGCCGGACATGCTAGAACTCCCGTATGAACTGGAATCAAAGGCTGCCAAGTGGTATGCCACAATTGATATCGCTAATGCATTTTTCTCCATCCCTCTAGCAGCACAGTGCAGGCCAGTTTGCTTTCACTTGGAGGGGAGTCCAATATACTTGGAATCGGCTGCCCCAGGGGTGGAAACACAGCTCTACCATTTGCCATGGACTGATCCAGTCTGCGCTGGAGCAGGGGGAAGCTCCTGAACACCTGCAGTACATTGATGACATCATTGTGTGGGGTGACACTGCAGAAGAAGTTTTCGAGAAAGGGAAGAAAATAGTCCAAATCCTTCTGAAGGCCGGTTTTGCCATAAAACAGAATAAAGTTAAAGGACCTGCACGAGAGATCCAGTTTTTAGGAATTAAATGGCAAGATGGACGTCGTCAAATCCCAATGGATGTGATCAACAAAATAACAGCTATGTCTCCACCAACTAGCAAAAAAGAAACACAAACTTTCCTAGGTGTCGTGGGGTTTTGGAGAATGCATATTCCAAATTACAGTCTGATTGTAAACCCGCTCTACCAAGTAACCCGTAAGAAGAATGCTTTTGAATGGGGCCCTGAGCAACGACAAGCCTTTGAACAAATTAAGCAGGAAATAGTTCATGCAGTAGCCCTCGGGCCAGTCTGAACAGGACCAGATGTAAAGAATGTGCTCTACACCGCAGCCGGGGAGAATGGTCCCACCTGGAGCCTCTGGCAGAAAGAACCTGGGGAAACTCGAGGTCGACCCCTGGGGTTTTGGAGTCGGGGATACAGAGGATCTGATGCCCGCTATACTCCAGCCGAAAAGGAGATATTGGCAGCATATGAAGGAGTTTGATCTGCTTCGGAAGTGGTCGGTACTGAAGCGCAGCTCCTCCTGGCACCCCGACTGCCGGTACTAGGCTGGATGTTCAAAGGAAGGGTCCCCTCTACGCATCATGCAACTGATGCTACATGGAGCAAGTGGGTTGCACTGATTACTCAGCGGGCTCGAATAGGAAACCCCAGTCGCCCAGGAATCTTGGAAGTGATTATGGACTGGCCAGAAGGCAAATACTTTGGGATATCATCAGAGGAGGAGGTGGTTCGTGCTGAAGAAGCCCCACTGTACAACAAGCTACCGGAAAATGAGAAGAAATATGCCTTGTTCACTGATGGGTCCTGTCGTATTGTGGGAAAGCATCGGAGATGGAAAGCTGCTGTATGGAGTCCTACACGACGAGTTGCAGAAGCTGCTGAGGGAGAAGGTGAATCGAGTCAGTTTGCAGAAGTGAAAGCCATTCAGCTGGCTTTAGATATTGCTGAACGAGAAAAGTGGCCAGTTCTCTATCTCTGTACTGATTCATGGATGGTAGCAAATGCCCTGTGGGGGTGGTTACAGCAATGGAAGCAGAACAACTGGCAGCGCAGGGGCAAGCCCATCTGGGCTGCTGCATTGTGGCAAGATATTGCTGCCCGGGTAGAGAACCTGGTTGTAAAGGTACGCCATGTGGATGCTCATGTGCCCAAGAATCGGGCTACTGAAGAACATCAAAACAAACAGCAGGTGGATCAGGCCGCTAAGATTGAAGTGGCTCAGGTGGACCTGGACTGGCAACATAAAGGTGAATTATTTATAGCCCGATGGGCCCATGACACCTCAGGCCATCAAGGTAGAGATGCAACCTACAGATGGGCTCGTGATCGAGGGGTGGACCTGACCATGGACACTATAGCACAGGTTATTCATGACTGTGAAACATGTGCTGCAATCAAGCAAGCCAAACGGTCCAAGCCTCTTTGGTATGGAGGACGATGGCTGAAATATAAATATGGAGAGGCCTGGCAGATTGATTACATCACACTCCCTCAAACCCGCAACGGCAAGTGCCATGTACTTACAATGGTGGAAGCAACCACCGGATGGCTGGAAACATATCCTGTGCCCCATGCCACCGCCCGGAACACTCTCCTGGGCCTTGAAAAGCAAGTCCTATGGCGACATGGCACCCCAGAGAGAATTGAGTCAGACAACGGGACTCATTTCCGAAACAACCTTATAGACACTTGGGCCAAAGAACATGGTATTGAGTGGGTGTATCACATCCCCTATCATGCACCAGCCTCTGGAAAAGTTGAACGATACAATGGACTGTTGAAGACTACACTGAAAGCAATGGGTGCTGGGACATTCAAAAATTGGGATACACATTTGGCAAAGGCCACCTGGTTAGTCAATACTAGGGGATCTGCCAGCCGAGCTGGACCTGCCCAATCAAACCTGTTACGCACTGTAGAAGGGGATAAAGTTCCTGTAGTGCACGTAAGAAACATGCTGGGTAAACCAGTCTGGGCTACTCCTGCCTCAGGAAAAGGCAAACTCATTCGTGGGATTGTTTTTGCACAGGGACCTGGATCCACTTGGTGGGTACTGCAAAAGAATGGGGAGGTCCGGTGTGTACCTCAAGGGGATTTGAAACTGGGTGAGAATAGCCCATGAGTTGAATTGTAGTATGTTAATTATTATTTAATACTGTTTGTCATCGCTACCATGATTGCTATATACCATAGATGAAAATGGTGATTAATTACAAGGTATTGGAAAGAGTGTAACCTGAGCATGACATAAATGGTATGGAATAAGGGGTGGATATCTGTCCTGGTTCCAGTTAGGACAGAGTTAATTTTCCCTCATAGTAGCTGGTAGGGTGCTCTGTTTTGGATTAGGACGAGAAGAGCGCAGATAACATGCTGATGTTTTAATTGTTGCAGAGCAGTGTTTACACCAGGCCAAGGACTTTTCGGCTTCTCGCTCTGTCCTGCCAGCGAGCAGGCTGGGGGTGCAGCAGGAGCTGGGAGGGGACAGACCCAGGACAGCTGACCCAAACTGGCCACAGGGGTATTCCATACCATCTGACGTCATGCTAAACAATATATAGGGGTGGCTGGCTGGGGTGGGGGGCCGGCTGCTCGGGGATAGGCTGGGCATCGGTCAGCGGGTGGAGAGCAATTGCATTGTGCATCACTTGTTTTCTTACACATTATTATTATTAATACTATTATCATTATCACTATTATTATTATTGTTATTATTATATTCCTGTCTTAATAACTTAATAAACTGTCTTTATCTCAACTCACAGGCTTCACTTTCCCGTTTCTCTCCCCCATCCCAGAGAGGGAGGGGGGAGGGTGAGCGAACGGCTGTGTGGTGTTTAGCTGCCAGCCGGGTTAAACCACAACACAGACTCAGCTCAGATCCGGTGAGATACCACACGGACAAGTATCTAGAGCCAGCAGGAAAAGAGGTACAGGTCTGGAGTCCATAGCAAAGGCTGGTGTGGAGAGGAGCAAGGGATGTAGGAAGGCTGAAAGTCCCAACAGGACCCAGGGCTTTGTGTCCATGGCTCTGGCTGTTGTCTCTGCCACTGAGGCCTAGGAGGAGACAGCTTATCGTGAAAGCACCAGGGCCTCATTGCCTCCTCGCCCCCACCCATGAACCAGGCAGGGCTCGTACCATTCTCCTGCACTTGGCCATGCACATCCCCATCTCCTCCTGCCCCACGAAGAGCCCTGAGCAGTGTGTGAAGGGAAAGGATCTCCCTTCCCAGGGGCTGGCGGTCAAGGCCTGGCCCTTGTGCTTGGTGAAACACATCCAGTTTGGAAAAGTGACATCAGGGTCACCTTCACAGTGCCTTTGGCTCCCTGTCCTCCCTGCCTCCAATGCTCTGCTCTAACGAGCTCCAAGGGAGGCTGTGTCAGTGCTGGCCCTCAGGGGGACACTGCAGGAAACTTGCCTCTGACTTGGACTTGTTGAGAGATGTCTTCAATTGTCTCTCAGTGCCTGAGGTTCGTGGGCTCCTCAGCAAAGCCCCCCGAGGGGGGATTCCAATGCCTTGGTCTGGGCGTCTGGTGCTGAGCTGGGCCGGGCTCGTGGGACAGAGAGAGCTCGTGGCAAGAGGGCCGTGGTGCAGAGAGACAGCTGTGCCCAGGAGCAGCTCCTGTGCACAGCGCAGCAGGGCTGGGGGCTCTGACCGCAGCTGGCACGGGGACAGGAGAGAAGGAGAGAGGGCTTGGAGGCAGTTGGCAGTGGGAGGATGCTGAGAGCTGCCTGCAGGAGAAATGTGCACAGCCCTTGACAAGGTACGTCTCTGGCAGCAGGGCCATGCAGGTGGGGTTGCCAGAGGGGTCTTCTACAGCTGGCACATCCGATGCCTGATAGCGTCTGTCGGGATAGTTGTCTCTCTGTTTCGCCAGCAAAGTGTAGAAGAAGCTGTAGAGAATGGCATTTATAAGAGGAAATTTTAAGAGTAAGACTGAGGCTTGGTTTATCTGAAGGGAAAGGCTTTTTTGGATTCTCTGCTTTCAGATTCCTGCAGTGGAGGGGAATCTGAGTAAATCTGAGTACACAGCGTGTGGGATGGATTCTGTGAGTGTAGACAGGGAGGAGACGTGGGGACACAGAAGCGGCTCGCAGCAGGGACACGGGCAGGCAGCAGGGACATGAGTAGGCGGTGAGAGGGAGCTGCTGCCAGAAATGCTGTGCGAGGGAGGGCTCAGGCACCTCCCTGCCAGCCCCTGCAGGGCAGGCGCCTTCCCTGGGACACCCCCTGCTCTCCTCTGCCACCAGCACAGCCTCTGCCCTCAAGCCCCCGCTGTCCCCAGCAGGAGCTGCCTCCTCTGCAGGCAGAGCTGCAGCACAGGAGGGTGTGCTGAGTGTCCGTCTGTCCCTCCCTGGCCTTGCCTCCCCTGGCAGCAGCACGCTGCCATTCCTCCTGGCTTCTCCACCTGGCCGTGCTGCTGCTGCTCTTGTTCCCAGGCTCCCTGGGGATGGGGGTTTCACCTGCCCATGGAGTTAGCCCTCGGGGTGCTTGGGGGAAGGGCAGTACAGGGACAGGGTGAGGGGTCTGGAGATGGGCACTTGGAGCCTGGCTTCTTCTTCCTCAGCAGTGTTCAAGCTCTTCTCAGGAGAACCTCCGTAGCGGAATTGTCCAGCAGTCAAAGAGATGCCAGCAGAGAGCAGCTGAAACCAACGCAGGAAAGGGATCTGCCAACTGTCTGCGTGCAATTGGGCAAGTGCTTTGAGGGACTTAACTGAGAAACGGGAATGGTTTTCTCAGATCACTCTGGTATTTTATTGCTGTATTGCAGTTCCTTTGGCAGGACCCCATGCCCAGAAGCAGGAAATGCCCAACAGCAGCTCTGTGAGCGAGTTCTTCCTGCTGGCATTCGCAGACACGCGCGAGCTGCAGCTCCTGCACTTCGGGCTCTTCCTGGGCATCTACCTGGCTGCCGTCCTGGGCAACGGCCTCATCCTCACCGCCGTAGCCTGCGACCACCGCCTCCACACCCCCATGTACTTCTTCCTCCTCAACCTCGCCCTCCTCGACCTGGGCTGCATCTCCACCACTCTGCCCAAAGCCATGGCCAATGCCCTCTGGGACACCAGGGCCATCTCCTATCAAGGATGTGCTGCTCAGGTCTTTTTCTTTCTCTTCTTCATATCAGCAGAATATTATACTCTTACTGTCATGTCCTACGACCGCTACGTTGCCATCTGCAAGCCCCTGCACTACAGGAGCCTCGTGGGCAGCAGAGCTTGTGCCCAGATGGCAGCAGCTGCCTGGGGCAGTGGCTTTCTCAATGCTGTCCTGCACACGGCCACTACATTTTCCCTGCCCCTCTGCCAAGGCAATGCTTTTGAACAGTTCTTCTGTGAAATTTCCCAGATCCTCAAGCTCTCCTGCTCAGACACCTACCTAAGGGAGTTTGGGGCACTTGTATTTAGTTTTTCTTTAGCATTTGGCTGTTTTGTTTTCATTGTTGTGTCCTATGTGCAGATCCTCAGAGCCGTGCTGAGGATGCCCTCTGAGCAGGGCCTGCACAAAGCCTTTTCCATGTGCCTCCCTCACCTGGCTGTGGTCTCCCTCTTCCTCAGCACTGCCATGTTTCCCTACCTGAAGCCCCCCTCCATCTCTTCCCCATCCCTGGACCTGGTGGTGGCAGTTTTATATGTGGTAGTACCTCCAGCAGTGAACCCCTTCATCTACAGCATGAGGAACCAGGACATGAAAGCCACACTGAAGAAACTGATTCTAGTGGTAATATCTACTTAGCAATAAATTGGCTGTCTCCCTTTTCCAGTTTTATTCAAGTTAATCTCAGGCAATTCTTGACCTTCAGGTACGTATTCTTTAAAATTCTGTTTGCAGATAAATGTTTGCTTTCATTCCTCTTTTCCAGATGACCAACCCTCTGTGTGACCTAGAGAATGTGTTTATTTCTAAATGACACCTGCCCTCCGTTGTGGCATCTTGTTAATAAAAGTGAAGTTGCTGAGTGCTCAGGGCTCTTCTTCCCAAACTGGAGTGCAGAAGATGCTCAGGGAATGCCAGGCTCAAGGCCTCACTCTTGTGCTTGGGTGCCACCTGGACACAGGGGCAGGAGGGCACGGGCTGGGGGGTGAGGGAGTCAGGGCTGGACTGAGTCGTCACTGGTGGATTCCCAGTGCCCCTGGAGGCCCTGACTGGTCAAGAAGCAGCTTCCTGGGATTGAAACGTGACAGGGCTGGCGGCATCAGGGAGATATCGGGAGCCACCAGGATACCCTAAGGGTTCTCCTGGGATGCCATGTGCCTTGTGTTGGGTGGGCAGCGAGTGGGTCTTCACAGTAAAGCCAAGCCAAAGGATGCACGGGCTGATGGGAGCTCTGCAATGCCAGGACACACAGCGAGGCAACAGCACAAAGGTCTCAGAGGCCTTCAGTGAACAACTGGAAAAGGCCAAGACTGGGTGACCAGGCGAGGGCAGGGAGGTGGGGAGAGGTGGGCAGGGGCTGGGCTGGGCTGGGCAGTGCCCGGCAGAGAGCACCATCAGCATCAGGGAGCGGTGGCAGCATGCAGGGGAGGGCTCCCAGCAGGGCTTGGTGCTGCAGAGCCAGGGCTGGGGAAGGGAGACCAGAGCTGCAGGGGCAGGGGACACGAGGCCGCTCGGGGCCCTTGCTGGCCTGGGCAGAGCAGGAAGGGGGCCCAGGGCATTCGTCCCCTCACCGCAGCCTGCCACGACCTGCACGGCGCTCACGGAGCATCCAGGGCCAGGCTCTGCCCCGTGGTGCGCAGGGAGAGGGCAAAGCCTCTCTGAAAAAGAGGCTGAAAGTGAAAAAGGTCCCTCCGCTGCCCCGTGGTGTGACAGGGCCAGGGTGGGACAGCTGACCTTTATTTGGTGTAGTTCTTGTGTAATTTGCATTGGTGATTGCACAAAAAGACAGCTCCTTCACCAGTGATGTACATCCTTTTTCATGTTAGGACACAACTCAATGTCCTTCACTCTGCTTTATCTCACAGATGAACTGGATTAGGTCTCCTTGATTACTCTGAGGCACAATCCAGTCCTTTTGCCTTCTGCTACTCCAGCACAATATGTGTGACTTTCCCTTACTCTGCGCATTGACCTGATGGGTCATTTCACATTTTTCACTTTCATATCCCTAGTTGGAAGGGGATGATTCCCCAAAGTGGGGCAAGCTGATGGGTTCTGCCTCAGCCATTTGAAGTGTCCTGCTCTTGAGTCTTTCAGCCTGAGTTTTCCACAGATGACCTAGGATGGTAAATGGATGTTTAGGTGTCTCCTAGGAAGAAGGGAGAGTGTCTTGGGATCCCAATGGCAATTTCAAATTTAGGTCTATCCCAAGAAACCACTGAAGAAGGAATTTGCCTTGAAGGGGTTTCCTGTGCTGGGCTGGGCTGCAGTTTCAAGGAGAAAGAGCACTGCTGGCAGTGGAGGTGCCCTGGGAAACATCACCTGTCTCCACGGTATCCACCAACAGGCTCTGGTCTCCTGCAGGTCCTTTCAGACAGCTTCCATTCCAGGGAATTACTCTAAATGCACCAGAGCCGCTGGAGGCCTAATGATTTCATTGAAAGCAGGATCAGGAGAGGTGATTTCAAGGAAATATTTCAAACGTCAGTAAATTACTCTGAGGACCTTGGCACTGGTTGCATAAAGCAACTGCTCATTACCTCAAATGATTCAATCCCTTCCGTAAAATGTCACACAGTGTAGTTTCTCTCATGAAGAAATAGGCATTTTCAGGATATATGTTCATTCCAGGAGAAGAAATACTGGTGTTCACCTGTACTTGCATTGTCATCGCTTTGTCTATCATGGTGTGCTCCCTCATCTCCCAGGTACATCCACCTGTCTTGATTTAACAGTCCGTGTTGAATGTCCCCTTTCCAGCTGCCTGTCTGGACCTATGCACTTCCCATGGTTCTCCTGGCTTGCCCTCCCCTTCCTCCTGGATCACTCAGACCGCCCTCACCAACCCAGGTGCTGCTTTGAGGTTCAGGGAGTTGAAGCTTGCCCATCCATCTGCAGTCTGTCTAACTGTGTCCTTAGAAAGCTCATCATCTTTTATCATCGAATTAATATCATATGGATTAATTCTAATCCTAACACTTATAATTTCCTGTCTATCAGTATAAAAGACTTCTGGTCCAGTCATCCTTTTGGGAACATAAACCTCACAGGAGGCATACAGGATGAGGAGCTTGCTTTGCTTTTGGAAGATTGCTGCATGTTTTCCTGTTATTTGGTTTGAAATAAGGAGAAACCCTTCTGCGCCTGTGTGCATCCAGGTCTCTAAGGGAAGCAGGAGGGAGCTGGTGCAAAGGAGCTGTAACACCCAGCTGCAGACTTCTGGGCCGAAGTCTGGTGGAAGGAGAAGTGATGCAAGCGCCAAAGAGAGAGATGTCAGGGCTAGGGTGGTGAGGAGCAAGGTTCTCCATGCAGTGTCAGACCTCAAGAGTCTGCTTTTCCTCCCTGTGCAGGTCTCCAAAGGAGACACCCTGGATCAATATCAGTTAGAGAATAATGCTCCAAACTGAAATCCAGCTAAACGCATCCTTTAAGATGAGAAAATATTTTTTTCAGGTGCTTCTTGAAATCTTCCTCCTTAACTACACCATGAAAGCTCTCCAATTAGCTCTTCCTACCTACGCAGAGCTTCAAAGGAGTAACCCTAGACCAATATCTATAGGAAAATAATGTTCCAAACTGAAATGCAACAACATTCAGCCTTTAAAATGAGGAAACATTTTTATTAGATGCTCTTTGAAATCTTCCTCCTTAACTACACCATGAAAGCTCTCCAATTACCTGCACAAGTCTTGAAGACATGAAGAAAACTGTGGGAGAGATATGGCTGCTTAGGACTTTCTCTGTTTTAATGAGTTCCATGGTGTATTTTGGTGCTGTCAGTGAAACTTGCGTACTGAGAGGAGAATGGTGCAATTGCTTGAGAAAGGAAAGTCAGGAGGAAAAGTTGAAGTGACTTGGAGAATTAATGGGCCCCACTGAGGGCTGTTCCTAACAAAGCCTCCCCAGGGACTTGTTAGGGCAGATCATTGGAGGCCATGATTGCAGACAGGCAAAGCGCTGTGCTGAGAAAAGTCTTGGTTGGCTTTGGTGAAGCAGAAGGGCCAAGGCCTGACCCCAGCCCCTGCGAGGGGAGATCCTGCACCCCCACATCTGGCTCAGGGCTCTTCTTGGGGTCTGTATGATGTGGTGGGCAGTGTGATGCCACGAGAAGAACTTCATTAGGACACCTCCCCACCCCTGCACAGGGTATCAAGGAAGCAAAGAGGCTCCATTGCAATGACTCTATCTCGTCTCGTCAGAAGCTCTAGCCAAAGGGACAAAAACGTCAGGGCTGTTGGGGCCTTCCATTCCTGCCAGCACCCACCTCTTTGTCCTCTCCAGGCTTTCCTATGCTGTCCCACACTTTGCCCTATTTCCTTGAAGTCTGCAGGCACCCATCTCTGTCCACCACCTTGCTCTCCTCCCGGAATTTCCATCATTTCACTAATGTCTCATCAACCCTCACCAGCTGTTCCTTGAAACACAAATCCATGGTGTGATCAAAGATCAATCTTTCGGTGACCTCTGGCACCACAACATTACCATTTGAGGAACATTTCTTCCTCGTCACAGCCAATGCAAACCTTCCAAGTTGAACTTTGTGGCACTTTTTTCTCTCCTGCTCTTTCCTACTACCAAAGAAAGCTCCATCAGGGTGGAAACCACTCCTGAAGGAGGCATCCCAACCCATCAGGCTCCTTGCGGCCTGTCAGCCAAGCAGACAGAAGTCACCTCAGCAGCATCTCCCAAGGCCTGGGCCTGCTGCTGGCCTTGCAGCTTCTTGGCTAGACACAGCCAAGCCTTGTGCCTCCTGCTGTCCAGTCCTGGCCTCAAGCAGAAGGGACAGGACAAGCCCTGTGCGGGCCTTCTTTCTGTCTGGGTCCTCCTGGGGATGGAGGCAGAGGGGATCCCACAGGCAGCATGCCAAGCAGGGGCCTTCTGCTGGCCTAGCAGGGCCACTGGCAGATGTCAGCCCCAAAGTGCACATCCCAGGGAGAAGCCAAGGGTGACCTGCCACCTCCAGACACAAGGCACCTCACAGTCCCTTTCCGTGACACGTTCCTGCTGCTGCCCTATCAGCTGCAGAGACAGAAGTGACCTCCCAGTCACTGCCCCAGTCCCATTCCTCCTGCTGGGGCAGGAGATCCTGAGGCAGAGCTGAGCTCATCAGAGCATTGCCACCCATCTCCTCCTTGTGGCCCACAACCTGATCAGATCCACAGCCCCTCACATCCATCTCTGAATGCCATGGGACTGCAGAGAAGTCTCACAATTCCTGCCTTACCCCAAGGGGCCAAGCACCTTAAGTGAAGGGTTAGGAGAGGGTCTGAAGGTGGGGGGGTTAATGCACAGGAACAGGGGCTTTATGTGTTAGATTTTCATGAATGGGATTAGGGACTAGGTCTCATATTTCTGGGTTAGAGATTAAAAAAGATTTAGTGGGAGGGTTTGGTGTTGTGCTTGGTGTGTCAGGTGTGTGGTTAGGGTATGGACAAGCCTTGTGATTTAGGGTTTTGTTTAGTTCTTCCAAGAATCTAGGCTTTAATAGAGCATTTAAATCTTGTGTTAAGGGTAGGGATCAAGGTAAGCAAGAGAGTAAGGGTAAGGGAAAGAGGCTATGGGCTGAGTTTTGGCTTCAGTGCATACTTTGAGGTCACGCATAAGAGTAATGGATTCCTGTCAGGGTGTGGAGTAGCATTTAAATTTAGGAATTAAGTTTACTGGTTGAAGCCGGTGAAGGGCCTCATGTGACTATTTTAAGTCACAGTTACAACAGCATCAGCAAAAACCTGAACCTTCTGACCTCTACAAAATCCTTAATTTCTGCTGGCCAAGCCCCTATTCCCTCCTCCAAATCTCACATCTCTCCTGTCCTAGGTTTCTCCTGACCTTCCCATATCAGTCATCTTCTTAGGGCCATGTTGATGATGGCTTTCATGATCTCAGCGTATCCATCACACCTCTGCTGGCTACTCTATTTCTGAGAAAAGTGGCACTGAAGACATGATGGAAAAGGACACAAAAGTCCATCAGAGCACCCTGCACAATGTGCCCAGCAGCTCTGCACCTCCAGAAATGTGCTGTTCCTGCCTACAAGTTTTCTTTCCAGAATGGCTCCTATGGATCCAGGGTAACTTTTCCCAGGCCCTCACTTCCCCAGGCCACACCACTCTTGCCCGCAGGCCCCACGTGTCTCTCCAACCCTCCCCTCTTCCCCTGCAGTAGTGGCACCTCGCCGCAGCAGGTTGGTGCATCTCCAGGCTCAGGGGTGTTTCCTGAGGGCCTGCCCCGTGTGGGGAGTGGTGGGGAGGAAGAGAGCAAGGTCAGCTCCTGGGGCATGGCTGAGCACAGCCCAGCCATCCCGCACCGCGGGCAGGCCCCTTCTCCCAGGCTGAGGCACACACGCAAGGTGGACACTTCTCCATCAGCCCAGCTTCGCGCAGGGCCCTTCAGCCCTGCCCCTGTCCTGGAACTCGCCTCCTCCTCGTCCACCCACATACATACATTGCTTTCCATTTGGGGACCCAGGCAGGACTTTAAGGATCTGCTAAAGCCCTGAATTTCCATGTTTTTCATAGTCTTCACACAAGACTTCCTCCTGCCATCCCCACTGCTTAGCCCTGCCTTCCAGGTGGAACTCAGTAACGTGGTGCCCAGCAATAAATAATGGGGTCATCTTTCCAAGAGAGGGTAGAAATTTCTCAGGGGCAGGCTGCAGAGCTGATGAAGTATTGCGTCTTCATCAAGGCTTTAAATAAGGTCTCCCCAGTTATTATGCAGTCTTATGGGCCTTCACCTGCTGGCTCTTCACAGCCTCCCCTGGCATTGCAGAGCCCTCCTTAGCCCCTGGACACCTCAGATTCGCTTTTCCCCCTAAAAGACTCTTCCTCGGATGGTCACTCATTTTAAGAGGTCCTAATCACTACCCACTGAGCACATTGTCCCTGCAGATCCCCTGACATCTCCTGCCAGCTTCCTCCAGATTCCTCTCCAGGCTGGAATCTGCCATCAGCCCCACTGCAGGGGATGCAGTCCCATGCAGATGAGTCCAAGACCAGTTGTCGTCTGCTTGGGGAAGTGCCACCACAAATTGAGCTCTTGGTCCATCACTTTGTTCCTTCACAGACCGCCCTGGGACTTTCAGCCTGTGTCCTTCACTCCATGAAGAAGCCCAGAAAACAGAAGAGCAGGGAGCAACCCCTTGGCTCTATTCCTGATAGCACATTTGGAAGAGGTGTCCAGGCTTCTGAGCAGCCCCTTTTGTTACTGTGGTGCTAGCCCGGAGGCCAGCTGTGAGCCAGGGCTGCACAGTGCCTGCTGCTGCCTGCAGCCACAGGGATGTCACTGCAGAGAGAACAGTACCGTCACCAACATACATGAGATCTGAGGGCTTATCCAAATAAAAGAGCACAGGAGAACACACTGGAGGCCAGAAGACAGCAGCAGCAAAAAGGCCATGTCCTGCTGCTGGCCATGGCCATGGCTTCAGGGAAGCAGCAGGGGCCCTGAGCCCCTCCTACATGCTGGGGCTGTTCCCCCAGATGCAGAGGAGATGGGAAGAGATGGCAGCTGAGACCAATGTAGTTCTGATGGTTTTTTTTATTGTGTTTATCTACATGGCAAGCCTGCTTCTTTAGGTAATTAGATGATTGGGTCACTGTAAATGAAAAAAATAATCTGGGAGCAGGTAAACGATAACATTACTTAAACCAAAACAAATAATTTGTAGAAGATATTTATAGAGGCATATAATAACAAAATTTTTCCTCACAGTTTCTGAAATCATAAGGGAACTCACAGTCATTACTGATTCTGAAAAAGCATGTATCCAAAGAGTTTCCTTACTGCATCCTTGAGCTCCTGGTTCCTCATGTTGTAGATGAGGGGGTTCACTGCTGGAGGCACCACCGAGTACAGAACTGCCACCATAAGGTCCAAAGATGGAGAGGAGATGGAGGGGGGCTTCAGGTAGGCAAACATGGCAGTGCTGATAAACAGGGAGACCACGGCCAGGTGAGGGAGGCACGTGGAAAAGGCTTTGTGCCGGCCCTGCTCAGAGGGCATCCTCAGCACAGCCCTGAAGATCTGCACATAGGACAGCACAATGAAAACAAAACAGCCAAAGGCTAAAGAAACACTACACACAAGTGCCCAAACTTCCCTGAGGTAGGCATCTGAGCAGGAGAGCTTGAGGATCTGGGGGATCTCACAGAAGAACTGGTCCACAGCATTGCCTTGGCAGAGGGGGAGGGAAAAGGTAGTGGCCGTGTGCAGGACAGCGTTGAGAAAGCCACTGCCCCAGGCAGCTGCTGCCATCTGGGCACAAGCTCTGCTGCCCACGAGGCTCCCGTAGTGCAGGGGCTTGCAGATGGCAACGTAGCGGTCGTAGGCCATGACCGTGAGAACATAAAATTCTGACACAATCAAGAAGACAAACAGAAAGACCTGTGCAGCACACCCTTGATAGGAGATGGCCCTGGTGTCCCAGAGGGCATTGGCCATGGCTTTGGGGAGAGTGGTGGAGATGCAGCCCAGGTCGAGGAGGGCGAGGTTGAGGAGGAAGAAGTACATGGGGGTGTGGAGGCGGTGGTCGCAGGCTACGGCGGTGAGGATGAGGCCGTTGCCCAGGAGGGCAGCCAGGTAGATGCCCAGGAAGAGTGCGAAGTGCAGGAGCTGCAGCTCCCGCGTGTCTGCGAATGCCAGCAGGAGGAACTCACTCACAGAGCTGCTGTTGGGCATTTTCTTTCTTTGGACACTGCTGTCTGTTGGAGAGGAAAAGGCAGAAAAAGGTTAGTACAGACTTCTCTGAGGAAAACTTTTGCAAGTCTTAGAGCACGCCCAGCCCAAGCCTGTCTCTTTACAGGAGAACCTTTCTGCAGCTCTCCTGCTTGAGCTGCGGCTGGTGCTGGCTGAGAGTGGCACTGGGAGCAGGGGCTGCTGTGGGCTCCAGAGGAGTCCTTCCTGCTGTGCAGCAGGAGGGAAGCAGGAACACGGGGGAAACTCAAGTTCAGTCCACTGGTCAGACCAGAAGATTTGCAGTGTTGCTTCAAGGAAAGTATCCAACGACTGTGTAGAACAAGGGGCATTTATTTGCTTTATGTTCTGGTAGCTACACCTGTAATGTTTAGGAAGAACCATCTATTTGGTGTTCCCATGAGAAGAAACTACCGAAAGCTGAGAGCAGAGAAGCCCCACACCAAGTGCAGCTGGACAGAATCCTCACCTTGTCTTGCATGAGCAGGATCTCAGCTTTTCCCTCTTTGCCAGGGCTGCAGAGGCCTCACTCCAGCTGCCCACAGACAGCCATCCAGCAGCACGGACATGGCCTTAGCACAGAGGTGTCTCCTCCTTGGGGCATCTGGATAACACAAGGATGCCAGGAGAGAGCTGCATTCTGCTGGAGAGCAGCCTCCAGCCCAGAAGAACACCCCACAGACAGACATGAATATCTGCAAGCCGGCCTGTTCCAATATCCCATCTGCATCCCCTGCAGTGTCTGGAGGAGGATTGGTCACTCCAATCTTGGCTGACCATGGGTAGCTGGGTTATGACACCCCAAGGGGCTTATGCCGGACTTCCTCATCTCGCAGTGCCATCCAGCAGGACTCCCAAAGCCTACTGCATTGCCCACTGCCCTCCCAGAAACAAGACCCAGCAGGAGACCCTTCCAGGACGTGCAGCTGCATGGCCCTGCAGCCAGAGACGTACCTTGTCAAGGGCTGTGCACATTTCTCCTGCAGGCAGCTCTCAGCATCCTCCCACTGCCAACTGCCTCCAAGCCCTCTCTCCTTCTCTCCTGTCCCCGTGCCAGCTGCGGTCAGAGCCCCCAGCCCTGCTGCGCTGTGCACAGGAGCTGCTCCTGGGCACAGCTGTCTCTCTGCACCACGGCCCTCTTGCCACGAGCTCTCTCTGTCCCACGAGCCCGGCCCAGCTCAGCACCAGACGCCCAGCCCAAGGCATTGGAATCCCCCCTCGGGGGGCTTTGCTGAGGAGCCCACGAACCTCAGGCACTGAGAGACAATTGAAGACATCTCTCAACAAGTCCAAGTCAGAGGCAAGTTTCCTGCAGTGTCCCCCTGAGGGCCAGCACTGACACAGCCTCCCTTGGAGCTCGTTAGAGCAGAGCATTGGAGGCAGTGAGGACAAGGAGACAAAGGCAGTGTGAAGGTGACCCTGATGTGTAGGAAATCTGGATGTGTGTCACCAAGCACAAGGGCCAGGCCTTGACCCCCAGCCCCTGGGAAGGGACATCCTTTCCCTTCACACACTGCTCAGGGCTCTTCGTGGGGCAGGAGGAGATGGGGATGTGCATGGCCAAGTGCAGGAGAATGGTACGAGCCCTGCCTGGTTCATGGGTGGGGGCGAGGAGGCAATGAGGCCCTGGTGCTTTCACGATAAGCTGTCTCCTCCTAGGCCTCAGTGGCAGAGACAACAGCCAGAGCCATGGACACAAAGCCCTGGGTCCTGTTGGGACTTTCAGCCTTCCTACATCCCTTGCTCCTCTCCACACCAGGCTGTCCTAGGGACTCCCACACCTGTACCTCTTTCCCTGATGGCTTGTTGTGGTTTAACCCGGCTGGCAGCTAAACACCACACAGCCGTTCGCTCACCCTCCCCCCTCCCTCTCTGGGATGGGGGAGAGAAACGGGAAAGTGAAGCCTGTGAGTTGAGATAAAGACAGTTTATTAAGACAGGAAAATAATAATAACAATAATAATAATAATAGTGATAATGGTAATAGTATTAACAATAATAATGTGTAAGAAAACAAGTGATGCACAATGCAATTGCTCACCACCCGCTGACCGATGCCCAGCCTATTCCCGAGCAGCCGGCCCCCCCACCCCGGCCAGCCACCCCTATATATTGTTTAGCATGACGTCAGATGGTATGGAATACCCCTTTGGCCAGTTTGGGTCAGCTGTCCTGGGTCTGTCCCCTCCCAGCTCCTGCTGCACCCCCAGCCTGCTCGCTGGCAGGACAGAGCAAGAAGCCGAAAAGTCCTTGGCCTGGTGTAAACACTGCTCTGCAACAATTAAAACATCAGCATGTTATCAGCGCTCTTCTCATCCTAATCCAAAACATAGCACCCTACCAGCTACTATGAGCTACTTAACTCTGTCCTAACTGGAACCAGGACAGATATCCACCCCTTATTCCATACCATTTATGTCATGCTCAGGTTACACTCTGTCCAATACATTCTAATTAATCACCATTTTCATCTATGATATATAGCAATCATGGTAGTGATGACATACATTATTATATAATAGTTAACATACTACAATTCAACTCATGGGCTATTTCTCACCCAGTATCAAATCCCCTTGAGGTACACACCGGACCTCCCCATTCTTTTGCATTACCCACCAAGTGCATCCAGGTCCCTGAGCAAAAGCAATTCCACGAATGGGTTTGCCTTTTCCTGAGGCAGGAGTAGCCCAGACTGTTTTACCCAGCATGTTTCTTACGTGCACTACAGGAACTTTATCCCCTTCTACAGTGCGTAACAGGTTTGATTGGGCAGGTCCAGCTCGGTTGGCAGATCCCCTGGTATTGACTAACCAGGTGGCCTTTGCCAAATGTGTATCCCAATTTTTGAATGTCCCAGCACCCATTGCTTTCAGTGTAGTCTTCAACAGTCCATTGTATCGTTCAACTTTTCCAGAGGCTGGTGCATGATAGGGGATGTGATACACCCACTCAATACCATGTTCTTTGGCCCAAGTGTCTATAAGGTTGTTTCGGAAATGAGTCCCGTTGTCTGACTCAATTCTCTCTGGGGTGCCATGTCGCCATAGGACTTGCTTTTCAAGGCCCAGGATAGTGTTCCGGGCGGTGGCATGGGGCACAGGATATGTTTCCAGCCATCCGGTGGTTGCTTCCACCATTGTAAGTACGTGGCGCTTGCCGTTGCGGGTTTGAGGGAGTGTGATGTAATCAATCTGCCAGGCCTCTCCATATTTATATTTCAGCCATCGTCCTCCATACCAAAGAGGTTTTGACCGTTTGGCTTGCTTGATTGCAGCACATGTTTCACAGTCATGAATAACCTGTGCTATAGTGTCCATAGTCAGGTCCACCCCTCGATCACGAGCCCATCTGTAGGTTGCATCTCTACCTTGATGGCCTGAGGTGTCATGGGCCCATCGGGCTATAAATAATTCACCTTTATGTTGCCAGTCCAGGTCCACCTGAGCCACTTCAATCTTAGCAGCCTGATCCACCTGCTGGTTGTTTTGGTGTTCTTCAGTAGCCCGATTCTTGGGCACATGAGCATCTACATGGCGTACCTTTACAACCAGGTTCTCTACCCGGGCAGCAATATCTTGCCACAATGCCGCAGCCCAGATGGGCTTGCCCCTGCGCTGCCAGTTGTTCTGCTTCCATTGCTGTAACCACCCCCACAGGGCATTTGCTACCATCCATGAATCAGTATAGAGATAGAGAACTGGCCACTTTTCTCGTTCAGCAATATCTAAAGCCAGCTGAATGGCTTTTACTTCTGCAAACTGACTCGATTCACCTTCTCCCTCAGCAGCTTCTGCAACTCGTCGTGTAGGACTCCATACAGCAGCTTTCCATCTCCGATGCTTTCCCACAATACGACAGGACCCGTCAGTGAACAAGGCATATTTCTTCTCTTTTTCCGGTAGCTTGTTGTACAGTGGGGCTTCTTCAGCACGAACCACCTCCTCCTCTGATGATATCCCAAAGTATTTGCCTTCTGGCCAGTCCATAATCACCTCCAAGATTCCTGGGCGACTGGGGTTTCCTATTCGAGCCCGCTGAGTAATCAGTGCAACCCACTTGCTCCATGTAGCATCAGTTGCATGATGCGTAGAGGGGACCCTTCCTTTGAACATCCAGCCTAGTACCGGCAGTCGGGGTGCCAGGAGGAGCTGCGCTTCAGTACCGACCACTTCCGAAGCAGATCGAACTCCTTCATATGCTGCCAATATCTCCTTTTCAGTTGGAGTATAGCGGGCTTCAGATCCTCTGTATCCCCGACTCCAAAACCCCAGGGGTCGACCTCGAGTTTCCCCAGGTTCTTTCTGCCAGAGGCTCCAGGTGGGACCATTCTCTCCGGCTGCGGTGTAGAGCACATTCTTTACATCTGGTCCTGTTCGGACTGGCCCGAGGGCTACTGCATGAACTATTTCCTGCTTAATTTGTTCAAAGGCTTGTCGTTGCTCAGGGCCCCATTCAAAAGCATTCTTCTTACGGGTTACTTGGTAGAGCGGGTTTACAATCAGACTGTAATTTGGAATATGCATTCTCCAAAACCCCACGACACCTAGGAAAGTTTGTGTTTCTTTTTTGCTAGTTGGTGGAGACATAGCTGTTATCTTGTTGATCACATCCATTGGGATTTGACGACGTCCATCTTGCCATTTTATTCCTAAAAACTGGATCTCTCATGCAGGTCCTTTAACTTTATTCTGTTTTATGGCAAAACCGGCCTTCAGAAGGATTTGGACTATTTTCTTCCCTTTCTCGAAAACTTCTTCTGCAGTGTCACCCCACACAATGATGTCATCGATGTACTGCAGGTGTTCAGGAGCTTCCCCCTGCTCCAGCGCAGACTGGATCAGTCCATGGCAAATGGTAGGGCTGTGTTTCCACCCCTGGGGCAGCCGATTCCAAGTATATTGGACTCCCCTCCAAGTGAAGGCAAACTGTGGCCTGCACTGTGCTGCTAGAGGGATGGAGAAAAATGCATTAGCGATATCAATTGTGGCATACCACTTGGCTGCCTTTGATTCCAGTTCATACTGGAGTTCTAGCATGTCCGGCACTGCAGCACTCAGTGGTGGCGTGACTTCGTTCAGGCCACGATAGTCCACTGTTAGTCTCCACTCACCATTAGACTTTCGCACTGGCCATATGGGACTATTAAAAGGTGAATGAGTCTTGCTGATCACTCCTTGGCTCTCCAGTTGACGAATTAGCTTATGGATGGGACTCAGGGAGTCTCGGTTGGTGCGATATTGCCGCCGGTGCACAGTTGTGGTAGCGATCGGCACTTGCTGTTCTTCAACCCTCAGCAACCCCACAACAGAAGGGTCCTCTGAGAGACCAGGCAAGGTAGACAACTGTTTAATGTCCTCTGTCTCCAAAGCAGCTATGCCAAAAGCCCAGCGGAACCCTTTTGGGTCCTTGAAATATCCTCTTCTAAGATAGTCTATGCCAAGGATGCACGGAGCATCTGGGCCAGTCACAATACGGTGCTTTTGCCACTCATTCCCGGTTAGACTCACTTCAGCCTCCAATACAGTTAACTGCTGGGATCCCCCCGTCACACCATAAATACAGATGGGCTCTGGCCCTTTATAGCTTGATGGCATTAGAGTACATTGTGCACCGGTGTCTACCAAAGCCTTATACTTCTGTGCGTCTGACGTGCCAGGCCATCGAATCCACACAGTCCAATAAACTCGATTGTCCCTTTCCTCCCCCTGGCTGGAGGCAGGGCCCCTCTAGTCCTGGTCAGAATCTTCGTTTCTGTGTTTAAAGGACTGCCTGCTGGAAGTTGGAGCAGCAAACCTTTCAGAGAACTCCTTTTTCCTTTGCAACTCCTTGTTTTCCTTTGCAATTCACGTACCCGTGCCTCTAGGGTCGCAGTAGATTTTCCATCCCATTTTCTCATGTCCTCTCCATGGTCACGTAGGTAAAACCACAGGGTGGCGCGGTGTGTGTGCCCACCATATTGTCTTCCTTGCATAGATGAACGTTTACCCCTAATAGCTGAGACACTGGTTTGTACAGGTGGGGAGGAAAATAATCTCTCTTTAAGTTGGTGGATCTCTTCAGAAAGTTTCTCCAAGGTATTCTCTTTTAGCTGGTGGACACTAGTTCGTTCAGGTGAAGGGGAAGATAATCTTTCTTCAAGTTGGTGGATCTTTTCAGAAAGTTTCTCCAAAGCATTCTCTTTTAGCTGGTGGACACTGGTTCGTTCAGGTGAAGGGGAAGATAATCTTTCTTCAAGTTTGTGGATCTTTTCAGAAAGTTTCTCTAAAGCCTTCTCTTTTAGCTGGTGGACACTGGTTCGTTCAGGTGGAGGGGAAGATAAATTCTCTTTAAGTTGGTGGACCTCTTCAGAGAGTTTCTCCACAGCTGAGACACAGGCCTTTAGGGAAGAGGAGAGATTTCCTTCGTACTGCCGGAGTATTTTAGTCACTTCATTCACTGTGGGATTCTCCTCCGTTTTCCAGGCTAGTATTGCCAATGAGTTGGCATATGATGATGGGGCACTCTGTACAAACTTCCGCCACATGGGTGGTGTACACCGGACTGCATCTGGATCTGCGGATGTTTGTGCGTCGTCTAGGTCCTTATAAATTACTTCCCGTACGGCCAATTCCCTCAGGTACTGAATTCCCTTCTCCATGGTGGTCCATTTGCTTGGTAAACATACAAGTTCTTCCTTGAAGAGATACCTTTCCTTCACAGCTGACAGGAGACGCCTCCAGAGGCTGCGAGATTGTGCTCCATCTCCAATTGCTTTGTCAATGCATGCGTCCCTAGCAAGGGATCCCAGCCGCCTGGCTTCCTTGCCCTCCAATTCCACATAATTGGCTCCCGTGTCCCAGCACCGGAGCAGCCAGGTGACAAGCTGCTCGCCTATACAGCGACCAAAATCTTTTCGCACATCTCGTAGCTCACGCTGGTATAGAGTCCGGGTAATTACTGTTGATTTTCCGACATCCTCATCCTCATCTTCAGTCTCCTGCACCTTTGATGGCTGGTATGGAGTCCGGGTAGTTACTGTTGATTTTTCGCCATCCTCATCCTCATCTTCAGTCTCCTGCACCTTTGATGGCCCAGCCTCGTCTTCACTACGCCCAGACTTAGCAGAAGACTGTCTGCGTTTTAAACGACCTGAGCCTCTATACCATTTTTTCACCTTGTCTACAGGGGCAACTTGCACTGCTACAGCTCGTTTCTCTGACCCAGCCACAGGGTCTGCCACAGGGGTTGGAATACCCTCTGCGGGGTCAACTTGCACTGCTACAGCTCGTTTCTCTGACCCAGACACAGGGTCTGCCACAGGGCTTGGAATACCCTCTGCGGGGTCAACTTGCACTGCTACAGCTCGTTTCTCTGACCCAGACACAGGGTCTGCCACAGGGCTTGGAATACCCTCTGCGGGGTCAACTTGCACTGCTACAGCTCGTTTCTCTGACCCAGCCACAGGAGTGGGAGCAGCTGCACGAGCTGGGGCAGCTGCAGGAGCTGGGGCAGCTGCAGGAGCTGGAGCGGCTGCAGGGGCTGGAGCTGGAGTGGCTGCAGGGGCTGGAGCTGGAGCGGCTGCAGGAGCCGGAACGGCTGCAGGAGCTGAAGCTGGAGCGGCTGCAGGAGCTGGAGCGGCTGCAGGAGCTGGAGCTGGAGCGGCTGCAGGAGCTGGAGCGGCTGCAGGAGCTGGAACTGGAACGGCTGCAGGAGCTGGAGCTGGAGCGGCTGCAGGAGCTGGAGCTGGAGCGGCTGCAGGAGCTGGAGCGGCTGCAGGAGCTGGAGCGGCTGCAGGAGCTGGAGCTAGGTTGCTAATAGCATCAATTGCAGCTCGATAGGCACAAGCCAGACCCCAGCACGCTACAGTGATTTGTGTCACTTTGGAACTGCCAGAGTCATGACACCTTTTTTTCAAGCATTCTGCCAGCTTTTTAGGATTTTGCAGTTGTTCAGGGGTGAATGTCCAAAACACTGGAGGTGACCACTGCTCTAGAAACCTGCCCATATCCTCCCACACTCCCTGCCACTCGCAACTATCCCGCCTCAAGACAGATCTCCGGATGAGATTCCTAAGTAGTTGTTTAACCCTCAACAAAACCTGAAGCGCATTCAGGAGACATAACAACAAGAGCAGGCTGGTCTGAGTATCCCAAGGATATTCAACATCTCGGAGAACCACCGTAACTAGCTCGGGGGATAAGAGGGTGGTGGTGAAGGAGAAAGGGAGAGTGAACAGGTAGGGAAACATGTCTTCCCCTGTCCCCGTCACAGATGGGCTCCCTAACGAAAACAGGCAATAGGTGTAATTGCTAATAGTTTCCGAGATATGGGTTCCAAAGTATAGAGTCGACGTCAGTGCTGAGTACAAATACCAGGTTAAAGTCGTGACCAGATATTTCATCATTTCATAAGCCATTGTTACACCGCACAGTACCATAACAATCTTAAACCAGGGCCCGGAAAGGATAAACAGTGCAACAGGGAGCACATACAGAAAGTAACGCACCATAAAACTCAATTTGGAATACAGGTACAGCAGACTGGAGATTAAGGCAATCAACATCGTGACTAGCAACTATTAAGCAGGTCCAATACTTATACCAATTTTAGTTTAACACACTCTGGTCAGATTTGTCGATATCTCAACCCTTCGGGCCCCACGTTGGGCGCCAAAAAGACTGTTGTGGTTTAACCCGGCTGGCAGCTAAACACCACACAGCCGTTCGCTCACCCTCCCCCCTCCCTCTCTGGGATGGGGGAGAGAAACGGGAAAGTGAAGCCTGTGAGTTGAGATAAAGACAGTTTATTAAGACAGGAAAATAATAATAACAATAATAATAATAATAGTGATAATGGTAATAGTATTAACAATAATAATGTGTAAGAAAACAAGTGATGCACAATGCAATTGCTCACCACCCGCTGACCGATGCCCAGCCTATTCCCGAGAAGCCGGCCCCCCCACCCCAGCCAGCCACCCCTATATATTGTTTAGCATGACGTCAGATGGTATGGAATACCCCTTTGGCCAGTTTGGGTCAGCTGTCCTGGGTCTGTCCCCTCCCAGCTCCTGCTGCACCCCCAGCCTGCTCGCTGGCAGGACAGAGCAAGAAGCCGAAAAGTCCTTGGCCTGGTGTAAACACTGCTCTGCAACAATTAAAACATCAGCATGTTATCAGCGCTCTTCTCATCCTAATCCAAAACATAGCACCCTACCAGCTACTATGAGCTACTTAACTCTGTCCTAACTGGAACCAGGACATGGCTGTAGACCCGTATCCCTTTGGTGTCACACAGGATCTGAGCTGAGTCTGATACCTCAGATCTTCTTGGTGGCCATGCTCCTCGTAAGGCAGCTCTGTAGGAAGCTGGCCTGGTTCCTCGGGAGCAGCACCACTGCTCGTATGGCATCCCTCGTGGTGCCCAGGCCCTCCTCCTCCTGGGCACTGCTCACTCAGCAGGGTCCCAGTCTGCCCTGATGTGTGGGGTTGCTCTTCCTCCATTGCACAACCTCATTCTTCCTGCGACTGTCAAGAGATTTCTCTAGGCAAATTCATGCAGTTTCTCAATTTGCCCCTAGACAGATGCTCCATTCTGTCAGCTGTTAATGTCTGTATGCAGATGACTCACCGTAATTGTGCTATATTTGACAAGATAGCAGCGTCAGGAGCTGCAGGGAAGTTTGGATAATACAGGAGTAACCACCTGAACGGAACTGCAGCACAGAGTCACAGAAGGGCAGGGGATGGAAGGCTGCCAGGCTCCACTTCTCTGTGCTTCCTTCTCAGGCATGCTCTCATTTTACCTGGAGCGGTGTCCTAAATGTTGTGAGGCTGTGCAAGGCAAAGTTAGAAGGGCTAAAGCTCTACTCTAGCTCAGTCTGGCTATTAGTTTCTAAGACAATAAAAAAGTTTTTATTAATAAATAAGAAAATGAAAAGGAAGATTAAGAAGTGTCTTCAACCTTTATTGGACGTGGGATGAAGCCTAGTGAGAGTGATGAGGAAAAGGCTGAGTTACTTAATGACTTCTTTGCCTCAGTCTTTATCGGCTGGACCATTTGTTCCCCTGGTACTCAGCCCCCAGAGCTGGTAGATAAGGACACCGAGAGGGCAATGGGGGGACACTTTTGCCCACTTCTTCACTCTCCCTTTCTACTTCACCTCCTCCTTCTCCTCCAGGATAGTTACACTAGCTCTTCAAAGCTTTGAATATCCTTGGGATGGTCAAACCAGCATGTTCCTATTGTGATGTCTCCTGAATGTGTTTCAGGCTTTGTTTAACATTAACCAACTTATTAATAATGCCCTCCAGAGATCTGCCCCAAGGCAGGAGAGCTAAGAGTTGCAGGGATTGTGGGAGGATATGAGCAGGCACCTTGATCAGTGGGCACCTCCAGTGCTTTGGAACATCATTCCTGAACAAGTGCAGAATTCTAGAAAAAATGGTGAAATGCTTGAAAGAGGTTTGTCATCAGCCTGGCAATTCCAAAGAGACACAAATCACTGCAATGTGCAACTTGGCCTGTGCCTACTGAGCTGCAGTCAGTGCCACTCCAACCCTTGTGACAGGCCCCACAGCCGCTGGAACTCCTCTTAATGGCCTTGCAGCCACAGCAACTCCTACAATGGGCCGAGCAACCACTCCAAACCCCTGCAACAGGCCATGCAGCCTGAACAAGTCCTGTGATGGGCCCTGCAGCCCCAGCAACTCCTGCAACAGGCCCTGCAGCCACTCCAATGGCTGTGATGGGCTTCAGGGCTGGGTCAGAGAACCAACCTGTGCCACTATTGGTTACTCCTATATGCAAGAGAAAACAATGAATGTGAAAGTCAGGGTTTTTAAAAAGGAAAGAAACTCCTACCCAGACAAGAAAGGAGGAAGAAGACGTGGAATGTTACAGTAAAGCTGGGCCATCGTGGAAGCAGGAGGGCAAAGAGGAAGAGATCATAACAACATCAGTAACCACAGCATCTCTATTCCAGGGTGAGCTAGGAGATTTATGGAAAGATTTCAGCCACCATCTAAGTGAGCACATTGCCACCTGGCTGCTGGGAGAAAGGGGCCAATAGCCTGGAATTAGAGGGCAGGGATGCAAAGCAGCTGGGATCCCCCTCTAGGGAAGGAGTGACTGACAAACAATTGGAAAATGGGCAGAAGGAACATACTCCTGTCAGGTGTGAAGGAAAGGTAACCCCTGAAGGAAGATCTTGTATGTCAACCAGGCAAGTGGACAACAGTGGAGTTGGGTATCTGGTGCCCGATGGAATTAGTCATGCTGGAGGTGATATATAAAAACCTAGCCAACGAACAACTATCCAAAGATCCTGATGAAGTAAAGTGTACATGACCCATGTGGTGGAAGTTTGTATAGAGTGCACCATCCTCATATGCCAACTCATTGGCAGAAATGACCTGGAAAGGCCAAGAGAAACCCAGAGTGGATGAATCAGCTAGCCAACACTGGCAGTATGAAGGAAGTCTCTCTTCTTCCTTATGGGCCGGCATTTTAGCTGTGGATAAACTTTCTCAAGAGGTCCAGGAAGAACAAGAGAATGCATCTTTCTCCCTACCTGTAGAAACCAATATGTAAGCTGCCAGGAGTAAGTAAAAGAAAGTTGCTCAAAAAAGAGAAATGAGTGGGTACACACCATGTGCCAACATGTGGTTCTGCCATGGAGAGGACATGAGAAAATGGGATGGAAAATCTACCTCCATCCTAGAGGCACGGATCCATGAATTGCAAGGAAATGCAATCACAAAAAGGGGTCCTTCTGAGAAAATTGCTGCTCCAGTTTCTATCAGGCAGTCCTCCAGACAGAGTAGTCATAAAATCATAGAATGGTTTGTGTTGGAAGGGACCTCAAAGATCTTCAAGTTTCAAACCCCCTGTCATAGGCAGGGTCACCACCCACTAGATCCGGTTGCTCAGGGCCTCATCTAACCTGATGAATGAATACTATGAGCAGGACTAGAGGCACCTGGCCTCCAGCCACGGGGAGGATAGGGACAATTGGGTTTATTGGACTTTGAGAATTCCATGGCCTGGCACATGAGACCCACAGAAGATATAAGGCTCTAGTGGGTACCGGTGCACAGCATACCCTAAAAAACTGCTCCACTGTGGTACACCATGGGCTGCTGGGGACACAGCCTGCTTCACCATGGACCTCACCACGGGCCACAGGGGACTTCTGCTCCGGCTCCTGGAGCACATCTCCCCCTCCTTCTTCACTGACCTTGGTGTCTGCAAGGCTGTTTCTCACTCATCTCTCTCTCCCAGATGCTATTCCACAGCAGTTTTTCCCCTTACCTGGTTTTCCTCATCTGGTCCCTTCTACTTGGTGAAACACATCCAATTTTCCAACATATCACTGTCACTTTTCATTTCCTTTTTTTCCTTTCCACAAACATTTCCTTTGTCTCCTTGTCCTCACTGCTTCCAGTGTTCTAATAGAGCAGTGTTCTGCTCTAATGAGCTCCAAGAGAGGCAACGTCAGTGCTGGCCCTAGTCGGGCCTGGGCACCATGAGGGATGCCATACGAGCAGTGGTGCTGCTCACCACGAACCAGGCCAGCTTCCTACAGAGCTGCCTTACAAGGAGCATGGCCACCAAGAAAATCTGAGTTATCAGACCCAGCTTAGATGCTGTGAGATACCACACGGAAAAGGGTCTAGAGCCAGTAGGAAAAGAGGTACAGGTGTGGGAGTCCCTAGGACAGCCTGGTGTGGAGAGCAGCAAGGGCTGTGACAAGGCTGAGAGTCCCAACAGGACCCAGGGTTTTGTGCCCATGGCTCTGGCTGTTGTCTCTGCCACTGAGGCCTACGAGGAGACAGCTTATCGGTAAAGCACCAGGGCCTCATTGCCTCCTCGCCCCCACCCATGAACCAGGCAGGGCTCATACCATTCTCCTGCACTTGGCCATGCACATCCCCATCTCCTCCTGCCCCAGGAAAGCCCTGAGCAGTGTGTGAAGGGAAAGGATCTCCCTTCCCAGGGGCCAGGGGACAAGGCCTGGTCCTTTATTTTGGTGACACACATCCAGTTTTCCTACACATCGGTGTCACCTTCACATTGCCTTTTTCTGCTTGTCCTCAGTGCCTCCAATGCTCCGCTCTAACGAGCTCCAAGGGAGGCTGTGTCAGTGCTGGCCCTCAGGGGGACACTGCAGGAAACTTGCCTCTGACTTGGACTTGTTGAGAGGTCTTCAATTGTCTCTCAGTGCCTGAGCTTCGTGGGCTCGTCAGCAAAGCCCCCCGAGGGGGGATTCCAATGCCTTGGGCTGGGCGTCTGGTGCTGAGCTGGGCCGGGCTCGTGGGACAGAGAGAGCTCGTGGCAAGAGGGCCCTGGTGCAGAGAGAAAGCTGTGCCCAGGAGCAGCTCCTGTACACAGCGCAGCAGGGCTGGGGGCTCTGACCGCAGCTGGCACGGGGAGAGAAGAGAAGGAGAGAGGGCTTGGAGGCAGTGAGGAGCGCAGCAACAGAGGGCAGCGTGTGGCAGGACAGATCTGCAGGCTCTTGGCACCCTGAGTCTCTGGCAGCAGGGCCATGCAGGTGGGGTTGCCAGAGGGGTCTTCTACAGCTGGCACATCCAATGCCTGATAGCATCTCTCGGGATGGGTCTCTCTGTTTCTCCAGCGAGGAGTAGAAGATGCTGTAGAGAATGGCATTTACAAGAGGAAATTTCCAGAGGAAGACTGAGGCTTGGTTTATCTGAAAGGGAAAGGCTTTTTCTTGCATTCTGTGCTTTCAAATTCCTGCAGTGGAGGGGAATCTGAGTGAATCTGAGCACAGAGCTTGTGGGATGGGGTCTGTGAGCATGGACAGGGAGGAGACGTGGGGACAGAGAATCAGCCCCCAGCAGGAACACGGGCAGGCAGCAGGGACATGGACAGGCGATGAGAAGGAGCTTCTGCCAGAAATGTTGTGCGAGGGAGGGCTCAGGCACCTCCCTGCCAGCCCCTGCAGGGCAAGCGCCTTCCCTGGGACACCCCCTGCTCTCCTCTGCCACCAGCACAGCCTCTGCCCTCAAGCCCCCGCTGTCCCCAGCAGGAGCTGCCTCCTCTGCAGGCAGAGCTGCAGCCCAGGAGGGTGTGCTGAGTGTCCGTCTGTCCCTCCCTGGCCTTGCCTCCCCTGGCAGCAGCACGCTGCCATTCCTCCTGGCTTCTCCACCTGGCCGTGCTGCTGCTGCTCTTGTTCCCAGGCTGCCTGGGGATGGGGGTTTCACCTGCCCATGGAGTGAGCCCTCGGGGTGCTTGGAGGAAGGGGAGTACGGGGACAGGTGCACTTCTGAGTTTAACTGTCTTGTAGATCAAAGAAATGCCAGCAGAAGGCAGCTGATAGCAGGACTGATGGACTTAGGGTCTAAACATTCTAAAGGACTCTGGGCTGTAAGGGTACAGTCCCTTTGTCTCTGAGGATCCACAGGGTCTTACTTGGAGTGCAGGAAAGATGCCAGGACTTCTGACTTAAAAGCAGCCTTCACGTGTCTTGGGGCAGCTAGAATAAAAAATACAAAAATATATCATAGAATCATAGAATCATAGAATATCCTGAGTTGGAAGGGACTCTTAAGGATCATCAAGTCCAACTCTTGATACCGCACAGGTCTACCCAAAAGTTCAGACCATATGACTAAGTGCACAGTCCAATCTCTTCTTAAATTCAGACAGGCTCGGTGCAGTGACCACTTCCCTGGGGAGCCTGTTCCAGTGTGCAACCACCCTCTCCGTGAAGAACTCCCTCCTGATGTCGAGCCTAAATTTCCCCTGCCTCAGCTTAACCCCGTTCCCGCGGGTCCTGTCACTGGTGTTAATGGAGAAAAGGTCTCCTGCCTCTCGACACCCCCTTACGAGGAAGTTGTAGACTGTGATGAGGTCTCCCCTCAGCCTCCTCTTCTCCAGGCTGAACAGGCCCAGTGACCTCAGCCGTTCCTCGTACGTCTTCCCCTCCAGGCCTTTCACCATCTTCGTAGCCCTCCTCTGGACACTCTCCAACAGTTTCATGTCCTTTTTATACTGTGGTGCCCAGAACTGCACACAGTACTCGAGGTGAGGCCGCACCAGCGCAGAGTAGAGTGGGACAATCACCTCCCTTGACCTACTAGCGATGCCGTGCTTGATGCACCCCAGGACACGGTTGGCCCTCCTGGCCGCCAGGGCACACTGCTGGCTCATATTCAACTTGCTGTCAACCACGACCCCCAGATCCCTCTCTTCTAGGCTGCTCTCTAGCATCTCATCGCCCAGTCTGTACGTGCAGCCAGGGTTTCCCCGTCCCAGGTGCAGGACCCGGCACTTGCTCTTATTGAACTTCATGCGGTTGGTGATCGCCCAGCTCTCCAACCTATCCAGATCCCTCTGCAAGGCCTTTCCACCCTCATTCGAGTCCACAACTCCTCCAAGTTTGGTGTCATCAGCAAACTTGCTCAAAATACCTTCTATTCCTACATCCAGATCGTTTATAAAAATATTGAAAAGTACCGGCCCTAAAATGGAGCCTTGAGGGACCCCACTGGTGACCGCCCGCCAGCCTGACGCAGCCCCATTTACCATAACCCTTTGGGCCCTGCCCGTTAGCCAATTGCTCACCCATCGTATGATGTTTTTATTTAGCTGTATGGTGGACATTTTGTCCAGTAGGATCCTATGGGAAACCGTGTCAAAAGCCTTGCTGAAGTCCAAAAAAATCACATCAGCTGGTTTCCCTTGGTCCATCATACGGGTGATCTTATCATAAAAGGAAATCAGGTTAGTTAGGCAGGACCTGCCCTTCACAAACCCATGCTGGCTGGGACCAATGACTGCTTTTTCCTCCAGGTGAGCCTCAATAAGTTCGAGAACCATCTTCTCCATGATTTTACCAGGCACTGACGTGAGACTGACAGGCCTGTAATTGCTAGGGTCTTCTTTCTGACCCTTCTTGTAAATCGGCACAACATTTGCCAGCTTCCAGTCTACCGGGACCTCTCCAAATTCCCAGGATCATTGAAAAACAATTGAGAGAGGTTCCGCGATGACGTCCGCCAGCTCTTTCAGCACCCGGGGATGAATCCCATCCGGACCCATGGACTTGTAGGGATCCAGGTGGAGTAGCAAATCCCACACACGTTCAGGGTCGGTTGGGAGTTTGTCATCCCCACCGTCCCGGTCCTCCAGCTCAGGGCACCCTGGGTCCCGAAGCCCATCATCGGCATTGAAGACAGAGGCAAAGAAGGCGTTAAGCGTCTCTGCTTTGCCTATGTCATTGTCTGTGAGGAGACCTTCCCTATCAAGGAGCGGCCCTATGTATTCTTTAGTTCTCCTTTTTCCATTCACATATCTGAAAAAGCCCTTTTTATTTTCTCTCACAGACACAGCCAGCTTCAACTCTAGGTGTGCTTTGGCCACACGAATTTTCTGCCTACAAACACGAACGGCATCCCTGTATTCTTTCCATGACACCTGGCCCTCCTTCCAGTAGCGAAACACTCTCTGTTTCCGCCTAATCTCCATTAGAATGTTCCTGGTCAGCCACGCCGGCCTCCTGCCCCGCCTGCCTGACTTGCGATATTTAGGAATTGCTTGATCTTGTGCTTCTAGGAGGCATCGTTTAAAGAATGACCAGCACTGGTGGACATCGAGGCCTTCAAGAGCAGTTTCCCAGGGGACCTTGCTGACTAGTTCCCTGAGCAGCCTGAAGTCCGCTTTCCCCATATCTAGGGATGAGGTTTTGGTGGCACTTTTCTTTCTGTCACCGTAAATTTTGAACTCAACCACTTCATGGTCGCTTTGACCAAGGCGGCCACCAATCACCACATCTCCCACCAGACCCTCTCTGTTTTCTAGCAACAGGTCGAGGAGGGCACCTTTCCTAGTTGGCTCCGTTAGCACCTGCACCAAGAAGTTATCATCTAGGTGCTTCATGAACCTCCTGGACTTGCTCGTGTCAGCCGTGTGGCGCTCCCAGTTAACGTCTGGCAAGTTGAAGTCCCCCATAAGGACAAGGGGAGTTAATCTCGAGGCCTCTCTTAGTTCTGTAAAGAATAATTTATCGGCACTATCGTCCTGGCCAGGCGGTCTGTAATAGACTCCCACAACGACATCCCCTTTATTCGTTCGTCCCTTGATCCTTACCCAGAGGCTCTCAACTTTGCCATCTCTGACCTGAAGTTCCACACAGTCCAGCCCCTGCTTCACATACATCGCCACCCCACCACCTCGCCTACCCTGCCTGTCCCTCCTGAAGAGCCTGTAACCATCTATCGCGACACCCCAGTCACAGGACTCATCCCACCAGGTTTCGCTTATGCCGATGATGTCGTAGTTGCAGGACTGGGCCAGGACTTCTAGCTCATCCATTTTATTCCTCATACTGCGTGCGTTCGTGTAGAAGCACTTCAGGTGCGTCTCCTTACACTCAGCACCTTGTGGATCTGCCCGAAGGACCTCACTGGCACCCAGCCCCTCTGATTCTAGCGTACCTTCCCTTAGGTCTTCACCGGCGTGCCTGGTTTTAGCCCCTTCCCCCTTCGACTCTAGTTTAAAGCCCTATCTATCAGCCCTGCCAACTCCTGACCAAAGATCCTTACCCCTCTCCGAGAGAGGCACATCCCATCCGGTGCCATCAGGCCCTGTGTAGCATAGACCTTCCCGTGATCAAAGAACCCAAAGTTCTGCCGGTCACACCAGTCTCGAAGCCACGAGTTTATGTGAACAGCACGCCTTTCAGCTTCGATCCCCCCTATCGGAAGGACAGAGGCAAACACAACCTGCGTCCCTGATCCTCTAAGTAGTCGCCCCAAATCCCTAAAGTCTCTTTTGATCGCCTTCGGACTTCTCGTTGCTACTTCATCGCTACCAGCCTGAAAGACCAGTAGCGGGTAGTAGTCAGTGGGCCGTACCAGGCGCTTGACTTTCTTGGCGAAGTCTCTCACCCGAGCCCCAGGGAGGCAACAGACTTCTCTGCGGGTTGGGTCCGGTCGGCATATCGGTCCCTCTGTCCCTTTCAGAAGGGAGCCCCCCATAACAATAGCCCTTCTTTCTTTTTTGAAGGATGATGTGGCAATGCGGTGTGTAGGTCGCCTTGTCTTAGGCGCCCCCTCCAGCTGGGACGGGTTTTTATCTACTTTGTCATTCGGATTGTCTTGTTCTAGTCCTTCATATCGATTATTTAAGGGTAGATGAGAAGGTGAGGTGGGCAGAGAGAGGGCTCGCCTACCACCCCGAATAGGCACCTGCCTCCATTCCCCCCCTTGATCTAGGTCTCCTCCCGCTGCCTGGCAGGAGGAGGGAACCTCCGTCTTCTGCATAACAGGAGACGCCTGTGCTGTGGCAGGCTCATGAACCTGCCTCAGAGAGGGTAGAGTGCACCTCCACCAGTCAATTTCCATCTCCGATTCCCTGATGCTCCTGAGCCTGTTCACCTCCTCCCGGAGCACCGCTACCTGGCTGAGCAGTTCTTCAACCTGGGCACACCTCCCACAGGCATACCCACCACTGCTGTCGGAGACCGACAGAAGGCTGGGGCACACTCTGCAGCCCAGGACCTGGACGGCTGCGTGTTTCCCGGGTCCCTCCGTCTGAGTAGCCACCGTGGTGACCGTGGCTGGAGATGCCGCACGAGATGCGGAGGCCACGGTTTTCTGCCTGGTTGATACCATGGTCAGGTTCTACGCAAGCAGGTTACAAGCACGGAAGGGAGAGGTAGCTGCAACAGAGCGACGATGGGTCCCCGCCCTTCCTGCCCGCCCTTCCTGCCCGCGCTCACTGCCTCGCTAACTGCCGCGTCACTCCCCCGCGTCACTCCCTGTTTGCCGGCCCTGTTCGCCGCGCTCCTGGTCGCTCGCGCTCCCTAAGGGCTGCCTTTGAACGGCCGGGGGGAGGAGCTGTCGCTGACGCTGCTGGCTCCGCCTACGCCTCGTCAGCCTCCCTCACGAGGGCTGCCGGTGCCTGGCGGCTCCCTCACGTAGGCTCGATGCCCGAAAAATAGCCCTGCCTGTCCCGATCCCGCGCTCCGCTGCAGCACGCGTCTGCCCCAGAGCCGGTCGCCTCGGCAAGTGGCTCTGAAATGGCGGTGGTGCCCGATTTAAAAGGCCCGCCGCTGACGCTGTCGCTGACGCTGCTGGCTCCGCCTACGCCTCGTCAGCCTCCCTCACGAGGGCTGCCGGTGCCTGGCGGCTCCCTCACGTAGGCTCGATGCCCGAAAAATAGCCCTGCCTGTCCCGATCCCACGCTCCGCTGCAGCACGCGTCTGCCCCAGAGCCGGTCGCCTCGGCAAGGCGATATATATAAAAATATATTATTTATATATAAAAATAAAAATCCCAACAGCACTCCTGAGCAGTTGGTTTGAATGTGAGCCAAACTGGGGCAAAAGTCTTCGATATTAGGTGTAAAGTAAAGCTGAGATGACACCAAATTCCCCTCTATGTCTGCCTGTAGGACAGGACTGACTCTTCCATTGCCCACAGCAAAGTCTCCTGCTCCCAGGGACACCCTAAGGCAGGACCAAGTAGAACTCAGGAAAGGGACCTGCCATATGCCTCCCTGGATGTGGAATCATTTGGGGAGATTTAAATGAGAAATAGTGGGAGTTTTCCTCTGCTAAGTAGGATGTACATTATTAATGTCTTTCTATTCTTTGAGCAGAACCCAATGCGACTAAACAGCAGATGGCCAACAAAAGCTCCATCACCGAGTTCTTCCTGCTGGCATTCGCAGACACGCGGGAGCTGCAGCTCCTGCACTTCGCGCTCTTCCTGGGCATCTACCTGGCTGCCCTCCTGGGCAACGGCCTCATCCTCACCGCGGTAGCCTGTGACCACCGCCTCCACACCCCCATGTACTTCTTCCTCCTCAACCTCGCCCTCCTCGACCTGGGCTGCATCTCCACCACTCTCCCCAAAGCCATGGCCAATGCCCTCTGGGACACCAGGGCCATCTCCTATCAAGGGTGTGTTGCACAGGTCTTCTTTTTTGTCTTCTTCATTGGAGCAGAGTATTCCCTTCTCACGGTCACGGCCTACGACCGCTACGTTGCCATCTGCAAGCCCCTGCACTACGGGAGCCTCGTGGGCAGCAGAGCTTGTGCCCAGATGGCAGCAGCTGCCTGGGGCAGTGGCTTTCTCAATGCTGTCCTGCACACGGCCACTACATTTTCCCTGCCCCTCTGCCAAGGCAATGCTGTGGACCAGTTCTTCTGTGAAGTCCCCCAGATCCTCAAGCTCTCCTGCTCAGATGCCTACCTCAGGGAAGTTGGGGCACTTGTCTTTAGTGTTTCTTTAGCTTTTGGCTGTTTTGTTTTCATTGTTTTGTCCTATGTGCAGATCTTCAGGGCAGTGCTGAGGATGCCCTCTGAGCAGCGTCGGCACAAAGCCTTTTCAATGTGCCTCCCTCACCTGGCCGTGGTCTCCCTGTTTGTCAGCACTGTCACATTTGCCTACCTGAAGCCCCCCTCCATCTCTTCCCCATCCCTGGACCTGGTGGTGGCAGTTCTGTATTCAGTGGTGCCTCCAGCCTTGAACCCCCTCATCTACAGCATGAGGAACAAGGAGCTCAATCATGTGCTCTGGAAATTGATGACTAGATGTGTTTCGGAAGCAATAAATTTCCATTCTACCCCTGCAGATGACTAATAATGTCAATGACTACAAGAACAACTAATATTATAGATATGATTATTTTTGTGTGTGTTTGTATATTTATGAGTGTTTTCGTTACAGGATTTTCTTTAATATGGCTAAAGTTGCCCATTAAAATGGTATGATTCATCTGATTTCTTTTACAGTATGTACCTGTCGAGTATAGCTCAGAGATGCTGTATATGAGGAGCCAGGCCCTCTGTGAATTTAAGTAAAAAAAGGAGCCTGCACTGCCTTCCATGTCTGACATCCTTCCTGTGAGAGCTGCTCTGGCTCTGCAGGGGCAGTGCCACGTGCAGGGCTGCAGAGGAAAAGAGTCCCATCCCAGCAGCACGGCCAGGGAGCACCAGCGCTTGGGGCATGCCGAGCTGCTGTCTTGCCACTGCCCCCCTCTCGTGCTGAGCCCTGCTGGTGGGGTCAGGCCCGGCTGCTCCTGTAGCTTGGTGCCAGTGCTGCTGTGGGGCTGTGCTGGGACTGCAGGCAGGGACAGGCAGTGGGCACGGCAGTGGCACAGCCGGCCTGCGCTGCAGCACTTCCCTCCTAAGGGGGGATCTCCTCCAAGGTGGACTGACCACAGCTCAAGGGCTCAATCTGCTGTGAGCAGGCAGAGGAGAGCTCTGCAGCCCCAGGGCACGCAGCAGCCCCAGCCAAGGAGTCTGGCGAGTGATTTGACTGCAAGGTCCCTCCTGCCCTAGCACCTCCCAGAACTGGCACGGCCCTGGCTCCTGTGTGTCAGAGAGGCTGGGAGCCCAGGAGCTGTGCCATGGGCTGGAAGGATCACAACCAGATCTCTTCTACCTGGGCAGATTCTGGCCCCAAAAGGGGGTGTTTTGTAGGTATGGTATTACAAGGGCAGTGGTGCCTCAGAAGCTCCAAGTCCAGGAGGAAGCTAATGGCTGTTAAGTGGCCTGTGAGGTGACTTTTTTCTGAAGCAGCTGACAGGTCATCCCTTGACTCCTGGCTGGGATCAGTGCCTTTAGGCTCACATCTGCTGGTCTCCATGACAGGCCACCAGATGCATAAGCTTTGCACACAGTTTGTGAGATCCTCGCTTCCTAAGTAGCTGGTAGCGCCCGTAGAGGAAGAGGTCTTGAATAGGTGTTGTCAAGTCAAAGTGTTCAGCTTTTGCCTGAACTCATCCTTCAGGGCTGCTTTTGTGGTGGTGCAGAGCTGCTGGGCACATTGTGCAGGGTGTTCCTACAGCCTTTGTGTCCTTCTCCATGCTGGCTTGGGAGCTGCTTCTTTCTCAGGAGCAGAGTAGCCCACAGAGGTGAGACAGATACTCTGAGTTCATGAAAGCCATCAGAAAGCTGCCCCTAAGAAGATGACTGATATGGGGAAGTCAGGAGAAGGCTGGCCAGGAGAGATGTGAGATCTGGGGGAGGGAAGAAGAGCTTGGCCAGCAGAAGCTAATGATTTTGGAGCGGTAAGGATGCTCAGGTAATGTTGATCCCACCATAACGCAGACTTAAAGCAGTCATGTGAGGCCCTTACCCTATTTTAACCTGTAACATTAATACCTAAATCTAAATGCCACTCCACACCCTGACAGGAATCCACTGCTCTAATTTTTGACCACAATATCCCTTGAGCCAGAATTAGTCCATAACAACTTTCCCTTACCTTTACTCTCTTGCTCACCCTGATCCCTGCCCTTAACACTAGCATTTAAATTCTCTAATAAACTCTAGTATTCTTGCAGACCTAAAGAAAATGGTAAACCAAAGAGCTTGCACATACCCTAACCACAGACCTGACACCCCAAGCACAACACCAAACCCTCCCACTCAATAGTTGCTTAAGCTCTCACCCAGAAATGTTCGCCGTAGTCCCTTAATGCCATACATGAACAACTAACATCCAAACCCTGTCATCAGAAAGCTGATCCCAATAAGATATGGGGAGGTCAGGAGCAGCCTGGACAAGAGAGATGTGAGATTTTGGGGTGGGAAGAAGAGCTTGGCCAGCAGAAATTAATGACTTCGTACAGGTAAGAGGGTTCATGTAATGTAGATGCTGCGGTAACACCGACTTAAAACAGTCACATATGGCCCTTACCATACTTGAACCAGGAATTTCAATCCCTAAACCTAAGTGCTACTACAACACTCTGAAAGGAATTCATTTTCTCTCTTGTTCACCCTGATCCCGTCCCTTAACACTAGCATTAAAACGCTCTATTTAACCGTAGACTTCTTGGGAGACCTAAAAAACCCTAAACCATAGATCTTGTCCATACCTTAACCACAGACCTGATACCACAAGCAGAACACCAAACACTCCCACTAAAACTTTGCTTAATCTCTAACCCAGAACGTGAAAAACAGGTACCGAGGGGGCTAGAGAGAGGTCACCTCTGCCTCAGGATCTCCTGCCCCAGCAGGAGGAATGTGACTGGGGCAGTGACTGGGAGGTCACTTCTGTCTCTGCAGCTGATAGGGCAGCAGCAGGAACGTGTCACGCAAAGGGACTGTGAGGTCCCTTGTGTCTGGAGGTGGCAGGTCACCCTTGGCTTCTCCCTGGGATGGGCACTTTGGGGCTGACATCTGCCAGTGGCCCTGCGAGGCCAGCAGAAGGCCCCTGCTTGGCATGCTGCCTGTGGGATCCCCTCTGCCTCCATCCCCAGGAGGACCCAGACAGAAAGAAGGCCCGCACAGGGCTTGTCCTGTCCCTTCTGCTTGAGGCCAGGACTGGACAGCAGGAGGCACAAGGCTTGGCTGTGTCTAGCCAAGAAGCTGCAAGGCCAGCAGCAGGCCCAGGCCTTGGGAGATGCTGCTGAGGTGACTTCTGTCTGCTTGGCTGACAGGCCGCAAGGAGCCTGATGGGTTGGGATGCCTATTTCAGGAGTGGTTTCCACCCTGATGGAGCTTTCTTTGGTAGTAGGAAAGAGCAGGAGAGCTCTTTCTCTGCCACAAAGTGCACCTTGGAAGAGTGGCACTGGCCATGAGGAGGCCAGGGGATGTTCAGGGGAACAACTGGTCTTGCTGCTAGAGCCTGAGAAAAAGAAGGCATTAAGTGCCTCAGCCTTTACCTCATCTCTTGTCACCAAGTTTCCCACCACATCCATTAAAGGATGATGATTCTCCTTAATCCTCCTTTATTAAAGTATTTATGTAAAAGTGTTTTTATTGTCTTTGACAGTAACGGACGGAATGAGCTCCAGCTGGGCTTTGGCCCTTCTAATTTTGACCTGCATAGCCCCATAACATTCAGGACACAGCTCCAGATAAACTGACAGCATGTGTGAGAAGGAAGCACAGAGGAGGTAGAACCTGGCAGTCCTCCATCCCCTGCCCTTCTGTGACTCTGTGCTGCGATTCCATTCAGCTGGTTACTCCTCTATTATCCAAACTTTCCTGCGGCTCCTGATGCTGCTGTCTTGTCAGAGATAGCACAATCACACGAAGGTTGAACTGTCTGTCTGCAGACATTAACAGATGACAGAATGGAGCATCTGTCCAGGAAAACCTTGAGAAACTGCGGGATTTTGCCTACAGAAACCTCTTCACATTTACAAGGAGAAGAGCCCAGTCCTGCAGCAGAGGAAGAGGAACCCCACACATTAGGGCAGACTGGGACCCTGCTGAGTGAGCAGTGCCCAGGAGGAGGAGGGCCTGGGCACCACGAGGGATGCCATACGAGCAGTGGTGCTGCTCACCAGGAACCAGGCAAACTTCCTACAGAATCACAGAATCACAGAATCGTCTAGGTTGGAAGAGACCTCCAAGATCACCTAGTCCAACCTCTGTCCTAACACTAACAAGTCCACGACTAAACCATATAACTAAGGGCTATATCTAAACGTCTCTTAAAGACCTCCAGGGATGGTGACTCAACCACTTCCCTGGGCAGTCCATTCCAATGCCTAACAACCCTTTCAATAAAGAAGTTCTTCCTAACATCCAACCTAAAACTCCCCTGGTGCAACTTTAGCCCATTCCCCCTCGTCCTGTCACCAGGCACGTAGGAGAATAGACCAACCCCTAGCTCGCTACAGCCTCCTTTAAGGTATCTATAGAGAGCGATGAGGTCTCCCCTGAGCCTCCCCTTCTCCAGGCTGAACAATCCCAGCTCCCTCAGCCACTCCGCGTAAGACTTGTTCTCCAGACCCCTCACCAGCTTCGTTGCCCTTCTCTGGACTCTCTCGAGCACCTCCATGTCCTTCTTGTAGTAAGGGGCCCAAAACTGAACACAGTACTCGAGGTGCGGCCTCACCAGAGCCGAGTACAGGGGCACAATCACTTCCCTAGACCTGCTGGCCACACTGCTTCTTATACAAGCCAGGATGCTGTTGGCCTTCTTGGCTACCTGAGCACACTGCTGGCTCATATTCAGCTGCCTATCAACCAGTACTCCCAGGTTCTTCTCTGCCAGGCAGCTTTCCAGCCACTCATCTCCCAGCCTGTAGCGCTGCTTGGGGTTGTTATGCCCCAGGTGCAGGACCCAGCACTTGGCCTTGTTGAACTTCATGCAGTTGACCTCAGCCCATCGGTCCAGCCTATCCAGATCCTCCTGCAGAGCCTTCCTACCCTCGAGCTGATCGACACATGCACCTAACTTGGTGTCATCTGCAAACTTCCTGAGGGTGCACTCGATCCCCTCATCCAGGTCATCGATAAAGATATTAAAGAGGACTGGCCCCAGCACTGAGCCCTGGGGGACTCCACTAGTAACCGGCCTCCAACTGGATTTGGCTCCATTCACCACAACTCTCTGGGCCCGGCCATCCAGCCAGTTTTTAACCCAACAAAGCGTACGCCAGTCCAAGCCACGAGCAGCCAGTTTCTCGAGGAGAATGTTGTGGGAAACGGTGTCAAAAGCCTTACTGAAGACAATGTAGACCACATCCACAGCCTTTCCCTCATCCACCAAGCGCGTCACTTGGTCATAGAAGGAGATCAGGTTCATCAAGCAGGACCTGCCTTTCATAAACCCATGCTGACTGGGCCTGATCGCCTGGTTGCTCTGCAAGTGCCGCGTGATGACACTCAAGATAATCTGCTCCATGAGCTTCCCTGGCACTGAGGTCAAACTAACAGGCCTATAGTTCCCCGGTCTACCCTCCGCCCCTTCTTGTAGATGGGCGTCACGTTTGCTAGCCGCCAGTCGACTGGGACCTCCCCTGATAGCCAGGACTGCCAATAAATAATGGAAAGCGGCTTGGCCAGCTCCTCCGCCAGTTCTCTCAGTACCCTCGGGTGAATCCCATCCGGCCCCATCGACTTGCGTACATCCAAGTGCTGTAGCAGGTCTCAAACCATTTCCTCATGGATAGTGAGGGCCACATCCTGCTCCCCATCCCCTTCCACCAGCTCAGGGTACTGGGTATCCAGAGAACTGGTCTTGCCGCTAAAGACTGAGGCATAGAAGGCATTGAGCACCTCAGCCTTTTCCTCCTCTTTTGTAACTAAGTTTCCCCCCGCATCCAGTAAAGGATGGAGATTCTCCTTAGTTCTCCTTTTTGTGTTGATGTATTTGTAAAAACGTTTTTTGTTATCTTTAACGGCAGTAGCCAGATTGAGCTCCAGATGAGCTTTGGCCTTTCTAATATTGTCCCTGCACAGCCTCGCAACATCCTTATAGTCCTCTCGAGTAGCCCGCCCTCTTTTCCAATGTTACCATGTTACTACCATGCTACTACCTCTGGCTGTAGTGCAGGACTGATTCTTGAATTGCCCACAGATGAGTCCCTTGCTCCCAGAGACACTCTCAGGCAGAATCAATAAAAGGGACCTTCAAAATATCTGCCTGGAAATGGGCAATTCTGGGTGATTTTAAATGAGAAAATGGAAAGAGTTTTCCTCTGATATGCCTGTTGTACATTATCACTGCCTTTGTCCTCCTTGTACAGGACCTCATGACCAGAATTAGGAGATGTCCAACAGCAGCTCCATCACTGAGTTCCTCCTGCTGGCATTTGCAGACACGCGGGAGCTGCAGCTCATGCACTTCGGGCTCTTCCTGGGCATCTACCTGGCTGCCCTCCTGGGCAACGGCCTCATCCTCACCGCCGTAGCCTGCGACCACCACCTCCACATCCCCATGTACTTCTTCCTCCTCAACCTCGCCCTCCTTGACCTGGGCTGCATCTCCACCACTCTCCCCAAAGCCATGGCCAATGCCCTCTGGGACACCAGGGCCATCTCCAATCAAGGATGTGCTGCACAGGTCTTTTTCTTTGTCTTCTTGATTACAGCAGAATTTTATGTTCTCACGGTCATGTCCTATGACCGCTACGTTGCCATCTGCAAGCCCCTGCACTACGGGAGCCTCGTGGGCAGTAGAGCTTGTGCCCAGATGGCAGCAGCTGCCTGGGGCAGTGGCTTTCTCAATGCTGTCCTGCACACGGCCACTACCTTTTCCCTGCCCCTCTGCCAAGGCAATGCTGTGGACCAGTTCTTCTGTGAAGTCCCCCAGATCCTCAAGCTCTCCTGCTCAGACGCCTACCTCAGGGAAGTTGGGTTTACTGCAGTCGGCTTCTGTATAGGTATTGGTTGCTTTGTTTTCATTGTGCTGTCCTATGTGCTGATCTTCAGGGCCGTGCGGAAGATCCCCTCTGAGCAGGGCCTGCACAAAGCCTTTTCCACGTGCCTCCCTCACCTGGCCGTGCTCTCCCTGTTTGTAAGCACTGTCCTGTTTGCCTACCTGAAGCCCCCCTCCATCTCCTCCCCATCCCTGGACCTGGTGTTGTCATTTCTGTACTCGATGCTGCCTCCAGCAGTGAACCCGCTCATCTACAGCATGAGGAACCAGGAGCTCAAGCATGCACTGAAGAAACTGTTCAGTTGTCTTCCAGAAGCAATTAGCTGCTACTCTGCTGCTGCAATGGGAAAAACTCACCAAAAAAAACCACGGTGTGACACACAGCCTTGCAGTGCCAGATACCAGGTCCACCAATGCTGGCCCCAAACTGTGAGAAAAAAGTAAAAATATTACATACAGAAGGAGAGAAGATGGATCCTGATGATACAGGACTGCAGGCACCTGTGGGCAGTACAGACACTGACCTGCGGTCTCAAGGCTCCCTGGGTGGGGAATAGGAGAAAGAGGCCAGTGCCTGTCCTGTGCCACCTCCCCACCAGCCCTGCCCTCCCACAGGTGGAGTATTTCTCCCTTACTCGCGCACCAGCAGCTCTTTGCCTCCTCCTCCTCCACAGGGAGATGAGCCACAAGCCTGGCTGTGTGTAAGGGAGCAGCAGACTTGAGCAGAAAAAAAGCCAGTTTCATGGCACTGGGGCACCTGAATGGTCCAGCCCCTGTGGCTGGGTCTGTTCTCTGCAGCAAAGGGCTGTCACCAAGCCCCAGCTCTGTGGTTGCTCCTGCAGCTCTGAGGACCACTCCAAGGGCATCACAGTAACAATGCTCAGGACCTAGGACGGTCAGCCCACGCATGGATCGCAGCAGGAGGTTGGTAGGATTCCATAGTACACAGGGACACGGACACCTCGTTGCTCTGTCTTCATGAACGTCTTTATTACAAATTGCTACAAATCCCTACCTGTAAAGCAACTACATGTTGCAAGAAACTTCTACGTTACCACTAGGAAAGCAAATATGGGCTTGTGATGCTTTCCCTAAATCTGCACCAATAAATACTATTTGAGGTGCTACTGGTACGACACTCATGAATCCACTTGGTGGAGGGCACAAGGCAGGGCACCTTCCCCTTCTTTCTTTGGGGCCAGTCATGATAGCTCGTGAGTAACGTGAACATCATTGGGTAACCCTAACGACATGCCTCCAGACTGTGTTTCTGGCTTTTTCCAAGGGTAAACAACTAAGCAAAAGGGCACCAGAGGGCTGTTGGCATAACTGCCTTGAATAGAGAGAACGTCAAATAGTTGTCTACCTTGCCTGGTCTCGCACAGGACCCTTCTGTTTTGAGGTTGCTGAGAGCCGAAGCAGAGCAGGTGCTGATGGCTGCCACAACGGTGCACCGGCAGCAATAGTGCACTGACCTCCAAGTCCTCCAAGCTCAGGAGCTGTGTATTCCTGTGAGCAAAAAGTCAGGCAAAGGGGGCAAGAGACCTGCTTGGATGATCAAGGAGATCCTGGGGTGACTGAAATGGAAGAAGGAAGCATACATACTGTGGAAAAGGGGACAAGCCACTCGGGAAGAATATAGGGACGTTGTCCGAGGATGCAGGGAAGCGACAGGGAAGTCCAAGGCCCATTTGGAGTTAAATTTTGCAAGGGGTGTCAAGGACAACAAAAAGGGCTGTTTCAAACTCATCAGTTGCAGAAGGAAGACAAAGGAAAATGTGGGCCCACTGCTTAATGAGGTGGGTGCCCTGGTGACAAAGGACAAAGGGAAGGCAGAATTACTGAATGCCTCCTTTGCTTCAGCCTTCACTGCTAAGACCAGCCCTCTGGAATCTGTGACCTTAGGGACAAGGGAGGAAATCTGGAGAAACGAGGACTTTCCCTTGGTTGAAGAGGATCAGCTCAGAGATCTCTTAGGCAAACTTGACACCCACAAGTCCTTGGACCCCGATGGGATACATCCATGAGTGCTGAGGGAGCTGGCGGATGTTACTGCTGGCCCACTCTCCATCATCTTTGAAAGGTCTTGGAGAACAGGAGAGGTGCCTGAAGACTGGAAGAAAGCTCATGTCATGCTGGTCTTCAAAAAGGGCAAGAAGGAGGCCCCAGGCAACCACAGGCCGGTCTGCCTCACCTCCATCCCTGGAAAGGCGATGGAACAGCTCATCCTGGAGGTCATCTCCAGCATGTGGAGGAGAGGAAGGTGATCAGGAGCAGTCAGCATGGGTTCACCAAGGGAAACCGTGCTTCACCAACTTGATAGCCTTCTATGATGGACTGACTAGCTGAGTGGGTGAGGGAGAGTAGTGGATGTTGTGTACCTTGACTTCAGCAAGGCTTTCAGCACTGTGTCCCATAACATCCTCACAGGCCAGCTCCGGAAGTGTGGGATGGATGAGTGGTCAGTGAGGTGGATTGTGAGCTGGGTGGATGGCAGAGTTCAGAGGGTTGTGCTTAGTGGAGCAGAGTCTAGTTGGAGGCCTGTAGCCAGCAGTGCCCCCCGGGGATCTACACTGAGTCCAGTCCTGGTCAACTTATTTGTCAGTGACCTGGATGATGGAATAGAGTGAGTGCACCCTCAGCAGGTGTAAAGATGTGCTGTGTTTCGGGTCAAAGTGGTCTCCCTGCGTAGCATCACTGCCATGGCTGCCTGCCTGAAGCCTCTGTCCATCACCTCCCCATCCCTGGACCTGGCGGTTTCATTTCTGTACTCAGTGTTGCCTCCAGCAGTGAAACCCTCATCTACAGCACGAGGAACAAGGAGCTACAGGAGGCACTGAGGATGTTATTCTAATATACAGCATTTCCCCATCAATGAGGTACCTGCACATCTTCCTCACATATACCCGGGCAAAGGCAGAAACACCTTTGTTCATGTATTTCAAAATTGCCTTTCAATCTTTGCAATATTATGCCAATTAAAGTATTTTTTCTTCATCTCACTTCTATCTCACTTCTTCTAACTTTTATTTATTTATTTATTTGTTTATTTATTTATTTTAACCCAGAGACCTGATGTACAGGTGCTGATAAGCTCTTGGTAATTAAGGAAATAAAGGAACCAGCAGGTAGTCATTTTCTGTGACTCTTCTTTCTCATGATTTCTCTTCAGGTACAGAAGAGGTTGTGGGATTGAAGAGCCCAGCAGCAATGTGGAGGAAAAGCAGAGATGTGGCTGAGGGACTCAAAGTATTTTCTGTATTAGTCTGTACCAAAAAGTTCTCCTAGGCCTCTGAATTCAGTAAAAGAGATCAAGCATGAGAAGAGCACGTACTGAGAGGAAGGCCATGAAAAGCCACGAGGACAAGGGCCAGTTTCTGCCCCTGCAGGGGGAAGCAAGGCCCAGCTTGGGAAGCAGCCCTGTCGGACGTTCTTGGTGGGCAGTGAGCTGGGCAGGAGGCAGCCGTGTGCCCTGGCAGCACAGGAGGGAAGGCTGAGGGGCACCTCACCGCAGCCTGCTAGGAGCTGCAGGGACGTCAGGAAGAGCCCAGGGCCAGGCTCTGCCCCGTGGTGCACAGGGAGCCCTCCTCCTGCCACGCCGCGTGCGGTGGCTGCAGCAGAGGGGACCCCCAGCCAGCCCCTGCATGGGGCTCTGCCACCCGCCTCACCCGGCCCTCTCCAGCGCCCTCCTCGCTGCTCTCTGATGCACGCCAGCACCTCCCCGTGCGTGCCGGCCAGCACATCTGCTGAGGGCCAGTGCGGCTGCTGCAGGGGCAGGGAGCTCAGCATGGCCCTTGCAGCCCCCTGCCCTGGGCCTGCCTCTCCCCTTGCCCTCGGCCCCGGCCTTGTCTCTGCTGGCAGGAGCGCTCTTGGCATGCGCTTCCTGGCCTCCCCTCGCCTGCGCACAGCTTCTGCCCACTCAGGCTGCTGGCACAAACATGTCGTCACAAGCAGCACCACCCCTTGGGCTGCTTCTCCTGGCCTCCCGCAGCTCCTGCCTTGGCTCCTTGTCTCTGCTAGGCACCACCTCCGGCACTGAATTGCATCCCTTGGCTGTCAGCTCCCGCTCCCGTGCCCTGTGGGGTGACAGGGCCAGGGTGGGATAGGTTACATTTATTTGATACAGTTCTTGTGTAATTTGTATTGGTGATGGCACAAAAAGACAGTTCCTTCAGCAGTGATGTACATCCTTCTTCATGTTAGGACACGACTCAACATCCTTCACTCTGCTTTATCTCACAGATGAACTGGATTAGGTCTCCTTGATTATTCTGAGGCACAATGCAGTGCTTTTTGCCTTCTGACACTCCAGCGCAATATGTGTGACTTTCCCTTACTCTGCGCATTGACCTGACGGGTCATTTCACATTTTTCACTTTCAAAACCTCAGTTGGACGGGGACCATTTCCAAAGTGGGGCAAGCTGATGGGTTCTGCCTCAGCCATTTGAAGCATGCTATACTTGAATTTTGAAGCCTGAGTTTGCTAGAGATGACCCAGGAAGGTAAATGGATGTTCATGTGTCTAGTAGGAAAAGGGAAAGTATCTCAGGTTCCCAACGGCCATTTCAAATCCAGGTCAGTCCCAGGAACCCACTGAAGAAGGGGTTTGTCTTTGAAGGGGTTTCCTGTGCTGGGCTGGGCTGCAGTTACAGGGACAAAGACCACTGCTGGCAGTGGAAGTGCCCTGGGAACTCCACCTGGCTCCACCTGATTTTCCCAAAGGTCTCCGGTCTCCTGCAGGTCTTTTCTGACATCTGCCAGTTCAGGGAAGTGCCTCAAACACAACAGGGCCACAGGAGGTTTTCCCTGGTTGCTTATGGTCAGACAGCAAAGTTCTGCCTGAATACCCAGTAATTTTTTTAGTACTTAACTAATAAAGCAACTACTCATCAGCTCAAATGATTCAATCCCTTCTGTAAAATGTCTCACGTGAAGTGTAATTTCTATCATGAAGAAATGTGAATTTCCATGGTCTGTATTAATTGCAGGAGAAGAAATACTGGTGTTCACCTGTACTTGCATTGTCATCGCTTTGTCTATCACAGAATCACAGAATCACAGAATCGTCTAGGTTGGAAGACACCTCCAAGATCATCTAGTCCAACCTCTGTCCTAACCCTAACAAGTCCTCCTCTAAACCATATCACTAAGGGCTACATCTAAACATCTTTTAAAGACCTCCAGGGTTGGCGACTCAACCACCTCCCTGGACAGTCCATTTCAATGCCTAAGAACCTTTTCAGTAAAGAAGTTCTTCCTAACATCCAACATAAACCTCCCCTGGCGCAACTTTAGACCATTCCCCCTCGTCCTGTCACCAAGCATTTGGGAGAATAGACCAACCCCCACCTCTCTACAGCCTCCTTTAATGTACCTATAGAGAGCGATGAGGTCTCCCCTGAGACTCCTCTTCTCCAGGCTAAACAACCCCAGCTCCCTCAGCCGCTCCTCGTAAGACTTGTTCTCCAGATCATGGTGTGCTCCCTCATCTTCCAGGCTCAAAACCTGACTTGACAACAAAATTCACCTTTTAAAATGAGGAAAGATTTTTATTAGATGCTCTTTGAAATCTTCCTCCTTAACTACACCATGAAAGCTCTCCAATTAGCTGCACAAGTCTTGAAGACTTGCAGAAAACTGTGGGAGAGATATGGCTGCTTAGGACTTTCTCTGTTTTAATGAGTTCCATGGTGTATTTTGGTGCTGTCAGTGAAACTTGCATACTGAGAGGAGAATGATGCAACTGCTTGAGAAAGTAAAGTCAGAAGGAAAAGTTGAAGTGACTTGGAGTATTAATGGGCCCCACTGAGGGCTGTTAGTAACAAAGCCTCCCCAGGGACTTGTTAGGACACATCATTGGAGGCCATGATTCCTGACAGGCAAAGCGCTGTGCTGAGAAAAGTCTTGGTTGGCTTTGGTGAAGCAGAAGGGCCAAGGCCTGACCCCAGCCCCTGGGAGGGGAGATCCTGCACCCCCACGTCTGGCTCAGGGCTCTTCTTGGGGTCTGTATGATGTGGTGGGCAGTGTGATGCCACGAGAAGAACTTCATTAGGACACCTCCCCACCCCTGCACAGGGTATCAAGGAAGCAGTGAGGCCCCATTGCAATGACTCTGTCTCGTCTCCTCAGAAGCTCTAGGCAAAGGGACAAAAAGGTCAGGGCTGTTGGGGCCTTCCATTCCTGCCAGCACCCTCTGCCTTCTCCTCTGCAGGCTTTCCTATGCTCTCCCACACTTTGCCCTATTTCCTTGAAGTCTGCAGACACCCATCTCTTTCCACCACCTTGCTCTCATCCTGGACTTTCCATCATCTCACCCATGTCTTGTCAACCCTCATCAGCTGTTCCTTGAAACTCAAAGCCATGGTGTGATCACAGACTGTCTTTCGGTGACCTCTGGCACCACTGAACGACCCTTTGAGGGACATTTCTTCCTCCTTGCGGCCAGTGCCAACCTTCCAAGGTGCACTTTGCGACAGTTTTTTCGCTCCTGCTCTTTCCTACTACCAAGGAAAGCTCCATCAGGGTGGAAACCACTCCTAAAGCAGGCATCCCAACCCATCAGGCTCCTTGCGGCCTGTCAGGCCTTGCAGCTTCTTGGCTAGACACAGCCAAGCCTTGGGCCTCCTAAGTCCAGTCCTGGCCTCAAGCAGAAGGGACAGGACAACCCCTGTGTGGGCCTTCTTTCTGCCTGGGTCCTCCTGGGGATGGAGGCAGAGGGGATCCCACAGGCAGCATGGCAAGCAGGGGCCTTCTGCTGGCCTAGCAGGGCCACTGGCAGATGTCAGCCCCAAAGTGCCGATCCCAGGGAGAAGCCAAGGGTGACCTGCCACCTCCAGACACAAGGGACCTCACAGTCCCTTTGCATGACACGTTCCTGCTGCTGCCCTATCAGCTGCAGAGACAGAAGTGACCTCCCAGTCACTGCCCCAGTCACATTCCTCCTGCTGAGGCAGGAGATCCTGAGGCAGAGCTGAGCTCAGCAGAGCATTCCCACCCATCTCCTCCTTGTGGCCCACAAGCTGATCAGATCTATGGCCCCTCACATCGTTCTCTGAATGCCATGTGTATGCACAGCAACCTCACGGTTCCTGCCCTGCCCCAAGAGGCCAAGCACCTAAAGTTAAGGGTTAAAAAGTGTCTGAAGGTGGGGAGGTTAATACACAGGAACAAGTGCTTTCTCTGTTCCGTGTTCAGGTTTTGATTAGGGACCTGGGCTCACTTTTCTGGGTTACAATTTAATCACTTATTTCATGGGCTGGTTTGGCGTTCTGCTTAAGGTGGCAAGGTCTGTGGTTAGGGTATGACCAAGCTTTGTGGTTAAGGAATTGGTTTAGGTCTGCCAAGAAGTCTATGGTCAAATAAAGCATTTAAATCTAGTGTTAAGGGATCAAGGTAAGGAAAAGTGTAAGGGTAAGGTAAAGAATTTTGGCTTCAAGGGTTTCTTTGAGGTCAAGCATTAGAGTAGTAGATTGCTGTTATGGTGTGGAGTAGCATTTAGGTTTAGGAATTAAGTGTACTGGTTTAAGCCGGTGAAGGACCTTGTGTGACTGTTTTAAGTCACGGTTACAGCAGCATCAGCATAACCTGAACCCTCTTACCTCTACAAAATCCTTTAGTTTCTGCTGGCCAAGCCCCTATTCCCTCCTCCAAATCTCACATCTCTTCTGTCCATGCTTCTCCTGACTTCCCCATAACAGTCATCTTCTTAGGGGCATGTTAATGATGGCTTTCATGATCTCAGCTTATCCATCACACCTCTGTTGGCTACTCTGTTTCTGAGAAAAGTGGCACTGAAGACACGATGGAAAAGGACACAAAAGTCCATCAGAGCACCCTGCACAATGTGCCCAGCAGCTATGCACCTCCAGAAATGTGCTGTTCCTGGCTACAAGTTTTCTTTCCAGAATGGCTCCTATGGAGCCAGGGTAACTTTTCCCAGGCCCTCACTTCCCCAGGCCACACCACTCTTGCCCGCAGGCCCCACGTGTCTCTCCAACCCTCCCCTCTTCCCCTGCAGAAGTGGCACCTCACCGCAGCAGGTTGGTGCATCTCCAGGCTCAGAGGTGTTTCCTGAGGGCCTGCCCCGTGTGGGGAGTGGCGGGGAGGGAGAGAGCAAGGTCAGCTCCTGGGGCATGGCTGAGCACAGCCCAGCCATCCCGCACCGCGGGCAGGCCCCTTCTCCCAGGCTGAGGCACACACGCAAGGTGGACACTTCTCCATCAGCCCAGCTTCGTGCAGGGCCCTTCAGCCCTGCCCCTGTCCTGGGACTCGCCTCCTCCTCCTCCACCCACAGACATACATCGCTTTCCATTTGGGGACCCAGGCAGGACTTTAAGGATCTGCTAAAGCCCTGAATTTCCATGTTTTTCATAGTCTTCACACAAGACTTCCTCCTGCCATCCCCACTGCTTAGCCCTGCCTTCCAGGTGGAACTCAGTAACGTGGTGCCCAGCAATAAATAATGGGGTCATCTTTCCAAGAGAGGGTAGAAATTTCTCAGGGGCAGGCTGCAGAGCTGATGAAGTATTGCGTCTTCATCAAGGCTTTAAATAAGGTCTCCCCAGTTATTATGCAGTCTTATGGGCCTTCACCTGCTGGCTCTTCACAGCCTCCCCTGGCATTGCAGAGCCCTCCTTAGCCCCTGGACACCTCAGATTCGCTTTTCCCCCTAAAAGACTCTTCCTCGGATGGTCACTCATTTTAAGAGGTCCTAATCACTACCCACTGAGCACATTGTCCCTGCAGATCCCCTGACATCTCCTGCCAGCTTCCTCCAGATTCCTCTCCAGGCTGGAATCTGCCATCAGCCCCACTGCAGGGGATGCAGTCCCATGCAGATGAGTCCAAGACCAGTTGTCATCTGCTTGGGGAAGTGCCACAACAAACTGAGCTCTTGGTCCATCACTTTGCTCCTTCACAGACCGCCCTGGGACTTTCAGCCTGTGTCCTTCCCTCCATGAAGAAGCCCAGGAAACAGAAGAGCAGGGAGCAACCCCTTGGCTCTATTCCTGATAGCACATTTGGAAGAGGTGTCCAGGCTTCTGAGCAGCCCCTTTTGTTACTGTGGTGCTAGCCCGGAGGCCAGCTGTGAGCCAGGGCTGCACAGTGCCTGCTGCTGCCTGCAGCCACAGGGATGTCACTGCAGAGAGAACAGTACCGTCACCAACATACATGAGATCTGAGGGCTTATCCAAATAAAAGAGCACAGGAGAACACACTGGAGGCCAGAAGACAGCAGCAGCAAAAAGGCCATGTCCTGCTGCTGGCCATGGCCATGGCTTCAGGGAAGCAGCAGGGGCCCTGAGCCCCTCCTACATGCTGGGGCTGTTCCCCCAGATGCAGAGGAGATGGGAAGAGATGGCAGCTGAGACCAATGTAGTTCTGATGGTTTTTTTTATTGTGTTTATCTACATGGCAAGCCTGCTTCTTTAGGTAATTAGATGATTGGGTCACTGTAAATGAAAAAAATAATCTGGGAGCAGGTAAACGATAACATTACTTAAACCAAAACAAATAATTTGTAGAAGATATTTATAGAGGCATATAATAACAAAATTTTTCCTCACAGTTTCTGAAATCATAAGGGAACTCACAGTCATTACTGATTCTGAAAAAGCATGTATCCAAAGAGTTTCCTTACTGCATCCTTGAGCTCCTGGTTCCTCATGTTGTAGATGAGGGGGTTCACTGCTGGAGGCACCACCGAGTACAGAACTGCCACCATAAGGTCCAAAGATGGAGAGGAGATGGAGGGGGGCTTCAGGTAGGCAAACATGGCAGTGCTGATAAACAGGGAGACCACGGCCAGGTGAGGGAGGCACGTGGAAAAGGCTTTGTGCCGGCCCTGCTCAGAGGGCATCCTCAGCACAGCCCTGAAGATCTGCACATAGGACAGCACAATGAAAACAAAACAGCCAAAGGCTAAAGAAACACTACACACAAGTGCCCAAACTTCCCTGAGGTAGGCATCTGAGCAGGAGAGCTTGAGGATCTGGGGGATCTCACAGAAGAACTGGTCCACAGCATTGCCTTGGCAGAGGGGCAGGGAAAATGTAGTGGCCGTGTGCAGGACAGCGTTGAGAAAGCCACTGCCCCAGGCAGCTGCTGCCATCTGGGCACAAGCTCTGCTGCCCACGAGGCTCCCGTAGTGCAGGGGCTTGCAGATGGCAACGTAGCGGTCGTAGGCCATGATGGTGAGAACATAAAATTCTGACACAATCAAGAAGACAAACAGAAAGACTTGTGCAGCACACCCTTGATAGGAGATGGCCCTGGTGTCCCAGAGGGCATTGGCCATGGCTTTGGGCAGAGTGGTGGAGATGCAGCCCAGGTCGAGGAGGGCGAGGTTGAGGAGGAAGAAGTACATGGGGGTGTGGAGGCAGTGGTCGCAGGCTACGGCGGTGAGGATGAGGCCGTTGCCCAGGAGGGCAGCCAGGTAGATGCCCAGGAAGAGTGCGAAGTGCAGGAGCTGCAGCTCCCGCGTGTCTGCGAATGCCAGCAGGAGGAACTCACTCACAGAGCTGCTGTTGGGCATTTTCTTTCTTTGGACACTGCTGTCTGTTGGAGAGGAAAAGGCAGAAAAAGGTTAGTACAGACTTCTCCGAGGAAAACTTTTGCAAGTCTTAGAGCACGCCCAGCCCAAGCCTGTCTCTTTACAGGAGAACCTTTCTGCAGCTCTCCTGCTTGAGCTGCGGCTGGTGCTGGCTGAGAGTGGCACTGGGAGCAGGGGCTGCTGTGGGCTCCAGAGGAGTCCTTCCTGCTGTGCAGCAGGAGGGAAGCAGGAACACGGGGGAAACTCAAGTTCAGTCCACTGGTCAGACCAGAAGATTTGCAGTGTTGCTTCAAGGAAAGTATCCAACGACTGTGTAGAACAAGGGGCATTTATTTGCTTTATGTTCTGGTAGCTACACCTGTAATGTTTAGGAAGAACCATCTATTTGGTGTTCCCATGAGAAGAAACTACCGAAAGCTGAGAGCAGAGAAGCCCCACACCAAGTGCAGCTGGACAGAATCCTCACCTTGTCTTGCATGAGCAGGATCTCAGCTTTTCCCTCTTTGCCAGGGCTGCAGAGGCCTCACTCCAGCTGCCCACAGACAGCCATCCAGCAGCACGGACATGGCCTTAGCACAGAGGTGTCTCCTCCTTGGGGCATCTGGATAACACAAGGATGCCAGGAGAGAGCTGCATCCTGCTGGAGAGCAGCCTCCAGCCCAGAAGAACACCCCACAGACAGACATGAATATCTGCAAGCCGGCCTGTTCCAATATCCCATCTGCATCCCCTGCAGTGTCTGGAGGAGGATTGGTCACTCCAATCTTGGCTGACCATGGGTAGCTGGGTTATGACACCCCAAGGGGCTTATGCCGGACTTCCTCATCTCGCAGTGCCATCCAGCAGGACTCCCAAAGCCTACTGCATTGCCCACTGCCCTCCCAGAAACAAGACCCAGCAGGAGACCCTTCCAGGACGTGCAGCTGCATGGCCCTGCAGCCAGAGACGTACCTTGTCAAGGGCTGTGCACATTTCTCCTGCAGGCAGCTCTCAGCATCCTCCCACTGCCAACTGCCTCCAAGCCCTCTCTCCTTCTCTCCTGTCCCCGTGCCAGCTGCGGTCAGAGCCCCCAGCCCTGCTGCGCTGTGCACAGGAGCTGCTCCTGGGCACAGCTGTCTCTCTGCACCACGGCCCTCTTGCCACGAGCTCTCTCTGTCCCACGAGCCCGGCCCAGCTCAGCACCAGACGCCCAGCCCAAGGCATTGGAATCCCCCCTCGGGGGGCTTTGCTGAGGAGCCCACGAACCTCAGGCACTGAGAGACAATTGAAGACATCTCTCAACAAGTCCAAGTCAGAGGCAAGTTTCCTGCAGTGTCCCCCTGAGGGCCAGCACTGACACAGCCTCCCTTGGAGCTCGTTAGAGCAGAGCATTGGAGGCAGTGAGGACAAGGAGACAAAGGCAGTGTGAAGGTGACCCTGATGTGTAGGAAATCTGGATGTGTGTCACCAAGCACAAGGGCCAGGCCTTGACCCCCAGCCCCTGGGAAGGGAGATCCTTTCCCTTCACACACTGCTCAGGGCTCTTCGTGGGGCAGGAGGAGATGGGGATGTGCATGGGCAAGTGCAGGAGAATGGTACGAGCCCTGCCTGGTTCATGGGTGGGGGCGAGGAGGCAATGAGGCCCTGGTGTTTTCACGATAAGCTGTCTCCTCCTAGGCCTCAGTGGCAGAGACAACAGCCAGAGCCATGGACACAAAGCCCTGGGTCCTGTTGGGACTCTCAGCCTTGCCACAGCCCTTGCTCCTCTGTACACAAGCCTGTCCTAGGGACTCCCACACCTGTACCTCTTTCCCTGATGGCTGTAGACCCGTATCCCTTTGGTGTCACACAGGATCTGAGCTGAGTCTGATACCTCAGATCTTCTTGGTGGCCATGCTCCTCGTAAGGCAGCTCTGTAGGAAGCTGGCCTGGTTCCTCGGGAGCAGCACCACTGCTCGTATGGCATCCCTCGTGGTGCCCAGGCCCTCCTCCTCCTGGGCACTGCTCACTCAGCAGGGTCCCAGTCTGCCCTGATGTGTGGGGTTGCTCTTCCTCCATTGCACAACCTCATTCTTCCTGCGACTGTCAAGAGATTTCTCTAGGCAAATTCATGCAGTTTCTCAATTTGCCCCTAGACAGATGCTCCATTCTGTCAGCTGTTAATGTCTGTATGCAGATGACTCACCGTAATTGTGCTATATTTGACAAGACAGCAGCGTCAGGAGCTGCAGGGAAGTTTGGATAATACAGGAGTAACCACCTGAACGGAACTGCAGCACAGAGTCACAGAAGGGCAGGGGATGGAAGGCTGCCAGGCTCCACTTCTCTGTGCTTCCTTCTCAGGCATGCTCTCATTTTACCTGGAGCGGTGTCCTAAATGTTGTGAGGCTGTGCAAGGCAAAGTTAGAAGGGCTAAAGCTCTACTCTAGCTCAGTCTGGCTATTAGTTTCTAAGACAATAAAAAAGTTTTTATTAATAAATAAGAAAATGAAAAGGAAGATTAAGAAGTGTCTTCAACCTTTATTGGACGTGGGATGAAGCCTAGTGAGAGTGATGAGGAAAAGGCTGAGTTACTTAATGACTTCTTTGCCTCAGTCTTTATCGGCTGGACCATTTGTTCCCCTGGTACTCAGCCCCCAGAGCTGGTAGATAAGGACACCGAGAGGGCAATGGGGGGACACTTTTGCCCACTTCTTCACTCTCCCTTTCTACTTCACCTCCTCCTTCTCCTCCAGGATAGTTACACTAGCTCTTCAAAGCTTTGAATATCCTTGGGATGGTCAAACCAGCATGTTCCTATTGTGATGTCTCCTGAATGTGTTTCAGGCTTTGTTTAACATTAACCAACTTATTAATAATGCCCTCCAGAGATCTGCCCCAAGGCAGGAGAGCTAAGAGTTGCAGGGATTGTGGGAGGATATGAGCAGGCACCTTGATCAGTGGGCACCTCCAGTGCTTTGGAACATCATTCCTGAACAAGTGCAGAATTCTAGAAAAAATGGTGAAATGCTTGAAAGAGGTTTGTCATCAGCCTGGCAATTCCAAAGAGACACAAATCACTGCAATGTGCAACTTGGCCTGTGCCTACTGAGCTGCAGTCAGTGCCACTCCAACCCTTGTGACAGGCCCCACAGCCGCTGGAACTCCTCTTAATGGCCTTGCAGCCACAGCAACTCCTACAATGGGCCGAGCAACCACTCCAAACCCCTGCAACAGGCCATGCAGCCTGAACAAGTCCTGTGATGGGCCCTGCAGCCCCAGCAACTCCTGCAACAGGCCCTGCAGCCACTCCAATGGCTGTGATGGGCTTCAGGGCTGGGTCAGAGAACCAACCTGTGCCACTATTGGTTACTCCTATATGCAAGAGAAAACAATGAATGTGAAAGTCAGGGTTTTTAAAAAGGAAAGAAACTCCTACCCAGACAAGAAAGGAGGAAGAAGACGTGGAATGTTACAGTAAAGCTGGGCCATCGTGGAAGCAGGAGGGCAAAGAGGAAGAGATCATAACAACATCAGTAACCACAGCATCTCTATTCCAGGGTGAGCTAGGAGATTTATGGAAAGATTTCAGCCACCATCTAAGTGAGCACATTGCCACCTGGCTGCTGGGAGAAAGGGGCCAATAGCCTGGAATTAGAGGGCAGGGATGCAAAGCAGCTGGGATCCCCCTCTAGGGAAGGAGTGACTGACAAACAATTGGAAAATGGGCAGAAGGAACATACTCCTGTCAGGTGTGAAGGAAAGGTAACCCCTGAAGGAAGATCTTGTATGTCAACCAGGCAAGTGGACAACAGTGGAGTTGGGTATCTGGTGCCCGATGGAATTAGTCATGCTGGAGGTGATATATAAAAACCTAGCCAACGAACAACTATCCAAAGATCCTGATGAAGTAAAGTGTACATGACCCATGTGGTGGAAGTTTGTATAGAGTGCACCATCCTCATATGCCAACTCATTGGCAGAAATGACCTGGAAAGGCCAAGAGAAACCCAGAGTGGATGAATCAGCTAGCCAACACTGGCAGTATGAAGGAAGTCTCTCTTCTTCCTTATGGGCCGGCATTTTAGCTGTGGATAAACTTTCTCAAGAGGTCCAGGAAGAACAAGAGAATGCATCTTTCTCCCTACCTGTAGAAACCAATATGTAAGCTGCCAGGAGTAAGTAAAAGAAAGTTGCTCAAAAAAGAGAAATGAGTGGGTACACACCATGTGCCAACATGTGGTTCTGCCATGGAGAGGACATGAGAAAATGGGATGGAAAATCTACCTCCATCCTAGAGGCACGGATCCATGAATTGCAAGGAAATGCAATCACAAAAAGGGGTCCTTCTGAGAAAATTGCTGCTCCAGTTTCTATCAGGCAGTCCTCCAGACAGAGTAGTCATAAAATCATAGAATGGTTTGTGTTGGAAGGGACCTCAAAGATCTTCAAGTTTCAAACCCCCTGTCATAGGCAGGGTCACCACCCACTAGATCCGGTTGCTCAGGGCCTCATCTAACCTGATGAATGAATACTATGAGCAGGACTAGAGGCACCTGGCCTCCAGCCACGGGGAGGATAGGGACAATTGGGTTTATTGGACTTTGAGAATTCCATGGCCTGGCACATGAGACCCACAGAAGATATAAGGCTCTAGTGGGTACCGGTGCACAGCATACCCTAAAAAACTGCTCCACTGTGGTACACCATGGGCTGCTGGGGACACAGCCTGCTTCACCATGGACCTCACCACGGGCCACAGGGGACTTCTGCTCCGGCTCCTGGAGCACATCTCCCCCTCCTTCTTCACTGAACTTGGTGTCTGCAAGGCTGTTTCTCACTCATCTCTCTCTCCCAGATGCTATTCCACAGCAGTTTTTCCCCTTACCTGGTTTTCCTCATCTGGTCCCTTCTACTTGGTGAAACACATCCAATTTTCCAACATATCACTGTCACTTTTCATTTCCTTTTTTTCCTTTCCACAAACATTTCCTTTGTCTCCTTGTCCTCACTGCTTCCAGTGTTCTAATAGAGCAGTGTTCTGCTCTAATGAGCTCCAAGAGAGGCAACGTCAGTGCTGGCCCTAGTCGGGCCTGGGCACCATGAGGGATGCCATACGAGCAGTGGTGCTGCTCACCACGAACCAGGCCAGCTTCCTACAGAGCTGCCTTACAAGGAGCATGGCCACCAAGAAAATCTGAGTTATCAGACCCAGCTTAGATGCTGTGAGATACCACACGGAAAAGGGTCTAGAGCCAGCAGGAAAAGAGGTACAGGTGTGGGAGTCCCTAGGACAGCCTGGTGTGGAGAGCAGCAAGGGCTGTGACAAGGCTGAGAGTCCCAACAGGACCCAGGGTTTTGTGCCCATGGCTCTGGCTGTTGTCTCTGCCACTGAGGCCTACGAGGAGACAGCTTATCGGTAAAGCACCAGGGCCTCATTGCCTCCTCGCCCCCACCCATGAACCAGGCAGGGCTCATACCATTCTCCTGCACTTGGCCATGCACATCCCCATCTCCTCCTGCCCCACGAAGAGCCCTGAGCAGTGTGTGAAGGGAAAGGATCTCCCTTCCCAGGGGCCAGGGGACAAGGCCTGGTCCTTTATTTTGGTGACACACATCCAGTTTTCCTACACATCGGTGTCACCTTCACATTGCCTTTTTCTGCTTGTCCTCAGTGCCTCCAATGCTCCGCTCTAACGAGCTCCAAGGGAGGCTGTGTCAGTGCTGGCCCTCAGGGGGACACTGCAGGAAACTTGCCTCTGACTTGGACTTGTTGAGAGACATCTTCAATTGTCTCTCAGTGCCTGAGGTTCGCGGGCTCCTCAGCAAAGCCCCCCGAGGGGGGATTCCAATGCCTTGGGCTGGGCGTCTGGTGCTGAGCTGGGTCCGGGCTCGTGGGCCCAAAGGGAGCTCGTGGCAAGAGGGCCGTGGTGCAGAGAGAGAGCTGTGCCCAGGAGCAGCTCCTGTGCACAGCGCAGCAGGGCTGGGGGCTCTGACCGCAGCTGGCACGGGGACAGGAGAGAAGGAGAGAGGGCTTGGAGGCAGTTGGCAGTGGGAGGATGCTGAGAGCTGCCTGCAGGAGAAACCTGCACAGCCCTTGACAAGGTACGTCTCTGGCTGCAGGGCCATGCAGCTGCAGTTGCCAGAGGGGTCTTCTACAGCTGGCACATCCGATGCCTGACAGCATCTGTCGGGATAGTTGTGTCTCTGTTTCTCCAGCAAAGTGTAGAAGATGCTGTAGAGAATGGCATTTACAAGAGGAAATTTCCAGAGGAAGACTGAGGCTTGGTTTATCTGAAAGGGAAAGGCTTTTTCTTGGATTCTGTGCTTTCATATTCCTGCAGTGGAGGGGAATCTGAGTGAATCTGAGCACACAGCTTGTGGGATAGGTCTGTGAGCATGGACAGGGAGGAAATGTGGGGACAGAGAATAAGCCCCCAGCAGGGACACGGGCAGGCAGCAGGGACATGGGCAGGCGGTGAGAGGGAGCTGCTGCCAGAAATGCTGTGCGAGGGAGGGCTCAGGCACCTCCCTGCCAGCCCCTGCAGGGCAGGCGCCTTCCCTGGGACACCCCCTGCTCTCCTCTGCCACCAGCACAGCCTCTGCCCTCAAGCCCCCGCTGTCCCCAGCAGGAGCTGCCTCCTCTGCAGGCAGAGCTGCAGCACAGGAGGGTGTGCTGAGTGTCCGTCTGTCCCTCCCTGGCCTTGCCTCCCCTGGCAGCAGCACGCTGCCATTCCTCCTGGCTTCTCCACCTGGCCGTGCTGCTGCTGCTCTTGTTCCCAGGCTGCCTGGGGATGGGGGTTTCACCTGCCCATGGAGTGAGCCCTCGGGGTGCTTGGGGGAAGGGGAGTATGGGGACAGGGTGAGGGGTCTGGAGATGGGCACTTGGAGCCTGGATTCCTCTGCCCTCAGCAGTGTCCTGGTTCTTTTCAGATGAACAACTGAGTACAGCTTTCCTGCAGCTCTCACAGGGCAGCTGAGACCAGCACTGATGGACAGATTGCCTGTCCTCACTAAAGGACACTCTGCACTATATGGCCAGTCCCTTTTTCTCTGAGGATCCACAGTTTCTCTTCAAGTGCAGGAGAAATGCCCAGGATTTCTGTTTTAGAAAAACTCATCAGGTGTCGTGGGGTAGCAACAACACACAATATGACCCCATGAAAGGAAAATTAAAAAAAAAAATATATATATATATATATATATCTGCTCTGCAGTTGGGTGACCTGGGAGCAACACTGGGGCAAAGTTCTTTGATATCAGGCCTGAAGTGAATCTGAGATCACCCCATGTTCCTCTTTAGCTCTGCCTGTAGGGCATAACTGACTCTTCCATTGCCCACAAAGGAGTCCCCTGCTCCCAGGGATACCCTCAGGCAGCATCAGGAACAACTTATGAAAAGGACCTGCCAAATGTCTTCCTGGAAGTGGACAATTTTTTTGGCAATTTTAAATAAGAAATGGGATGAGTTTTCTTCTGCTAAGTCTGTTGTACATTATTACTGTTCTTTCTCTTTTTTGTGCAGGACCACATCCCAAAAAGAGCGGATGTCCAATAGAAGTGCCATCAGTGAGTTCCTCCTGCTGGCATTCGCAGACACGCGGGAGCTGCAGCTCCTGCACTTCGGGCTCTTCCTGGGCATCTACCTGGCTGCCCTCCTGGGCAACGGCCTCATCCTCACCGCCGTAGCCTGCGACCACCGCCTCCACACCCCCATGTACTTCTTCCTCCTCAACCTCGCCCTCCTCGACCTGGGCTGCATCTCCACCACTCTGCCCAAAGCCATGGCCAATGCCCTCTGGGACACCAGGGCCATCTCCTATCAGGGATGTGCTGCACAGGTCTTTTTCTTTCTCTTCTTTATAGCAGCAGAATATTCCGTTCTCACCATCATGGCCTACGACCGCTACGTTGCCATCTGCAAGCCCCTGCACTACGGGAGCCTCGTGGGCAGCAGAGCTTGTGCCCAGATGGCAGCAGCTGCCTGGGGCAGTGGCTTTCTCAATGCTGTCCTGCACACAGCTAATACATTTTCCCTGCCCCTCTGCCAAGGCAATGCTGTGGACCAGTTCTTCTGTGAAATCCCCCAGATCCTCAAGCTCTCCTGCTCAGATGCCTACCTCAGGGAAGTTGGGCTTACTGCAATCACCTTCTGTTTAGTTGTTGGTTGCTTTGTTTTCATTGTGCTCTCCTATGTGCAGATCTTCAGGGCAGTGTTGAGGATGCCCTCTGAGCAGGGCCGGCACAAAGCCTTTTCCACGTGCCTCCCTCACCTGGCCGTGGTCTCCCTGTTGGTCAGCACTGCCGTGTTTGCCTACCTGAAGCCCCCCTCCATGTCTTTTCCATCCCTAGATCTGGTGGTGGCAGTTCTGTACTCGGTGGTGCCTCCAGCAGTGAACCCCCTTATCTACAGCATGAGAAACAAGGAGCTCAAGGGTGCAGTGAGAAAACTGTTTCTCTACGTGCTTCTTAAGTGTCGAGAATGTCTTCAATATCTTTGATTTTGATTTAATAGTATTCTTGGCCTTTTGCCTGTTAATTAGTTTACTTACTTTGACAGTATTATCTAAACTACTTATAGAAGTACGCTTCCAGTGTACATATAGGCAATAAAGAAGCCACAAGAACTTTCTCGATCTCAACTTTCCTCTCTTCCCATCACCTCTGTAGCTGGGGAAGCAGACCCAGCTCAGGGCCAAGAACCCAGCTGCCAGAGGGAGGAGCAGCCCTGGTGGCCCTCAGGGCTGCCCTTCACTGCCCGCTGGGCTCTGCCTCTCTGCTGCCTTGATAGAATCATAGAATCATTAAGGTTGCAAAAGACCTCCACGTCCATCCCATCCAATGGCTGTCCTACTAATAATGTCATCACAAAACCATATCGCTAAAGACCATGAGGTGGGTCTGCCTCCCCGCCTGCCCAGCACAGCCCTCCCTCTGCACGACCCCTTGCTCTGCAGAGTAGCTCCTCTGGCTGTCATGTCAGAGATTCCAACTTTTGCCTGAAGTCCTCCCTCAGGGCTGCTTGCAGCTTTCTACACAGAGGTGGCCACTGCCTCCCAGATGCCATGGGGGGCATCTGAGGCCTGCACGATGGCCTGGGAAACATTACCCTGGATCCACAGAAGCCATTCCCGAACCAAAACACGTAAGCAGGAAGCTCACTGTGGTGGTGGTGCAGAGCTGCTGGGCACCTTGTGCAGGGTGCTCCTACAGACCTTTGTGCCCTTTGCCCTCCTGACTACAACGCCACTTCTGTCTCAGGAATGGAGGAGCCAACAGAGGTGAGACAGAGATCATGAACTGTGCGATCACGAGTGCCATCAGATAGCTGCCCCTTAGAAGACAACTGATATGGGGGGTTCATGAGAAGCCTGGCCAGGAGAGGTGTGAGATTTGAGGAGGGAACAGGGGCTTGACAAGAAGAAATTAACAATTTTGAAGAGGAAAGAGGGTTCATGTAATGTTCATTCTGTTGTAACACTGACTTAAACAGTCACGTAAAGCCCTTCCCCTATTTTAACTAGTAACCTTAATCCCTAAACCTAAATGCTGCTCCACACCCTGACAGGAATTCACTACTCTAATGCCTGACCTCAAAGAATCCCGTGAAGCCAAAACTCAGCCCCTTACATTTACACCTGCTTTCTTGCTCAGCCTGATCCCTTCCCTTTACACTAGCATTAAAATGCTCTATTTGATCCTAGAGAACTTCTTACCAGTGCTAAAGGAAACCCTAAAGCGCAAAGTTTGCCCATAGCCTAACCACAGACCTGACACCCCAAGCAGAACACCAAACCCTCCCACTAAACAGTTGCTTAATCTCTAACCCAAAGCCCCTGTTCCTGTGCATTAACCTCCTCACCTTAAACCCTCTCCTAAACCTTAACTCTGAGATCATGAAAGCCATCAGAAAGCTGATCCCAATGAGATGACTGATATGGGGAGGTCAGGAGAAGCATGGACAGGAGAGATGTGAGATTTGGGGGAGGGAATAGGGGCTTGGCCAGAAGAAATTAAGTAATTTGTAGAGGTAAGAGGGTTCAGGTTATGCTGATGCTGCTGTAACAGTGACTTAAAACAGTCATGTGAGGCCCTTCCCCAGGTTCAATCAGTAACCTTAATTCATAAATCGAACTGCTACCCCAAACCCTGACAGGAATCCACTCCTCTTATGCCTGACCTCAAAGTATGCACTGAAGCCAAAACTCAGCCCATAGACTCTTTCCCTTACCCTTACTCTCTTGCTTACCTTGATCCCTGCCCTTAGCACTAGCTTGTAATTGCTCTATTTAACCCTAGACTTCTAGGGTTAAACAACAAACAAAAACCTAAACAAAACCCTAAACCACAAAGCCTGCCCATCCCCTAATCACAGACATGACACCCCAAGCAGAACATCAAACCTGCCCACAAAATATTTGCTTAAACTCTAACCCAGAAAGGTGAGCCCTGGTCCCTAAACCCAAATGTAAAAAGTAACCAGACAAAGCCCTCGTTCCTGTGCATTAACCTCCTCACTTTCAGCCTCTCACCTGACCCTTAACTTTAGGTGCTTGACCCCTTGCGGCAGGACAGGAACTGTAAGGTTGCTCTGCATTCGCATGGCATTCAGAGATGAGTGTGAGGGGCCATAGACCTGGTCGGTTTGTGGGCTACAAGGAGGAGATGGGTGGGAATGCTCTGCTGAGCTCAGCTCTGCCTCAGGATCTCCTGCCCCAGCAGGAGGAATGTGACTGGGGCAGTGACTGGGAGGTCCCTTCTGTCTCTGCAGCTGATAGGGCAGCAGCAGAAACGTGTCACGGAAAGGGACTGTGAGGTCCCTTGTGTCTGGAGGTGGCAGGTCACCCTTGGCTTCTCCCTGGGATGTGCACTTTGCGGCTGACATCTGCCAGTGGCCCTGCTAGGCCAGCAGAAGGCCCCTGCTTGGCATGCTGCCTGTGGGATCCCCTCTGCCTCCATCCCCAGGAGGACCCGGACAGAAAGAAGGCCCGCACAGGGGTTGTCCTGTCCCTTCTGCTTGAGTCCAGGACTGGACAGCAGGAGGCACAAGGCTTGGCTGTGTCTAGCCAAGAAGCTGCAAGGCCAGCAGCAGGCCCAGGCCTTGGAAGATGCTGCTGAGGTGACTTCTGTGTGCTTGGCTGACAGGCCGCAAGGAGCCTGGTGGGTAGGGATGCCTGCTTCAGGAGTGGTTTCCACCCTGATGGAGCTTTCTTTGGTAGTAGGAAAGAGCAGAAGAGAAAAAACGGCCACAAAGTGCACCTTAGGAGGGTGGCACTGGCCACAGGGAGGAAGAAATGTCCCTCAAAGGGTCGTGTAGTGGTGACAGAGGTCACTGAAAGAGAGTTTATGATCAGACCCAGACTTTGTGTTCATCAGGGAACACCTGATGAGGGTTGACGAGGCATGGGTGAGATGATGGAAATGCTGGGATGAGAGCAAGGTGGTGGACAGAGATGGGTGTCTGCAGGCTTCAAGGAAATAGGGCAAAGAGTGGGACAGCATAGGAAAGCCTACAGAGGAGAAGGCAGAGGGTGCTGGCAGGAATGGAAGGCCCCAACAGCCCTGACCTTTTTGTCCCTTTGCCTAGAGCTTCTGACGAGACGAGATATAGTCATTGCAATGGGGCCTCACTGCTTCCTTGATACCCTGTGCAGGGGTGGGGAGGTGTCCTAATGAAGTTCTTCTCGTGGCATCACACTGCCCACCACATCATACAGACCCCAAGAAGAGCCCTGAGCCAGACGGGGGGGTGCAGGATCTCCCCTCCCAGTGGCTGGGGTCAGGCCTTGGCCCTTCTGCTTCACCAAAACCAACCAAGACTTTTCTCAGCACAGCGCTTCGCCTGTCTGGAATCATGGCCTCCAATGATCTGCCCTAACAAGTCCCTGGGGAGGCTTTGTTAGTAAGAGCCCTCAGTGGGGCCCATTAATACTCCAAGTCACTTCAACTTTTCCTTCTGACTTTACTTTTTCAAGCAGTTGCATCATTCTCCTCTCAGTACCCAAGTTTCACTGACTCAGCACTAAAATACACCATGGAGCTCATCAAAATGCAGAATGTCCTAAACAGCCATATCTCTCCCACAGTTTTCTTCAGGTCTTCAAGACTTGTTCAGCTAATTGGAGAGCTTTCATAGTGCAGTTAAGGAGGAAGATTTCAAAGAGCATCTAATGAAAAATTTTCCTCATTTTAAAGGCTGAATTTTGTTGTGTTTCAGTTTAGAGCATCATTTTTCCTATAGATACTAGTCTAGGGTTTCTCCTTTGAAGCCCTGCTTAGGTAGGAAGAGCAGGGTTTTTCCTATTTAAAAACAAACAACAGGAAATCATGCTGCAATTAAAAAAAAAAAAAAAAAAAGGCAAAGTTCAAGTTCCTCATTATGTTGCCTCCAGTGAAGTTTACCTTCCCATAAGGATGAATGTACATGATCTGTTTTACACTGATTAATAGGAAATTTAAAATCATAGTGTTAATTTAATCCATATCATACTAATTCAATGAGAAACAATGGGTTTCTTGCTAAGGAAACCATTAGACAGACTGCTGAGAGATGGGCGAGCTGGAACTCATTGAAGCTCAATGCAGCAACTGGGTGGGTGAGAGCAGTCTGAATGATCAAAGAGTAAGGGGAGGGCAAAGCAGGAGAACCATGGGAAGTGCATAGGTCCAGACAGGCAGCTGGAAAGGGGACATTCAGCAGGGTCTGTGTAATGAAGACGCTTTTTCTGCCTTGAAGATGAGGGAGCACACCATGATAGACAAAGGAATGACAGTGTAATTACAGGTGAACACCAGTATTTCCCCTCCTGCGATTAATATAGGTCATGGAAATTCACATTTCGTCATCATAGAAATTATACTTCATGTGAAACAATTAACGGAAGGAGTTGAATCATTTGAGCTGATGAGTGGTTGCTATATTAGTTAAGTGCTAAAAAAAGTTACAGGGTATTGGGGCAGAGCTTTGCTGTCTTACCATAAGCATAACCATGGAAGACGTCCTGACGCCCCCTTGTGTTTGAGGCACTTCCCTGGACCGGCCGATGTCAGAAAAGACCTGCAGGAGACCGGAGCCCTTAGGGAAAGTCAGGTGGAGCCAGGTGGAGTTCCCAGGGCACCTCCATTGCCAGCAGTGGTCTTTGTCCCTGTAACTGCAGCTCAGCCCAGCACAGGAAACCCCTTCAAAGACAAACCCCTTCTTCTGTGGGTTCCTGGGATAGACCTAGATTTGAAATGGCCATTGGAATCCCATGATACTCTTCCTTATTCCTATGAGACACTTGAACATCCGTTTCCCTTCCTGGGTCATCTCTAGCAAACACAGGCTGAAAAACTGAAGCATAGCACGCTTCAAATTGCTGAGGCAGAACCCATCAGCTTGTGTCATTTTGGGGAAATGGTCCCTGTCCAACTAGGGTTTTGAAATCGAAAAATGTGAAATGACCCGTCAGGTCAATGCGCAGAGTAAGGGAAAGTCACACATACTGTGCTGGAGTGTCAGAAGGCAAAAAGCACTGCATTGTGCCTCAGAATAATCAAGGAGACCTAATCCAGTTCATCCGTGAGATAAAGCAGAGTGAAGGACGTTGAGTTGTGTCCTAACATGAAGAAGGATGTACATCACTGGTGAAGGAGCTGTCTTTTTGTGCCATCACCAATGCAAATTACACAAGAACTACATCAAATAAAGGTAACGTGTCCCACCCTGGCCCTGTCACACCACGGGGCAGCGGAGGGACCTTTTTCAGTTTCAGCCTCTTTTTCAGAGAGGCTTTGCCCTCTCCCTGCGCACCACGGGGCACAGCCTGGCCCTAGATGCTCCACAACCGCCGTGAAGGTCGTGGCAGGCTGCGGTGAGGGGACGAATGCCCTGGGCCCCCTTCCTGCTCTGCCCAGGCCAGCAAGGGCCCCGAGCGGCCTCGTGTCCCCTGCCCCTGCAGCTCTGGGCTCCCTTCCCCAGCCCTGGCTCTGCAGCACCAAGCCCTGCTGGGAGCCCTCCCCTGCATGCTGCCACCGCTCCCTGACGCTGCTGCTGCCCTCTGCTGGGCACTGCCCAGCCCAGCCCAGCCCCTGCCCACCTCTCCCCACCTCCCGGACCTCTCCCCAGCCCAGCAGCCCAGGCTGGGCTGGCCCCAGGCCAGTGCCCACCGCAGGCTGCTGCAGGGCTCTGGGCACGGCCAGCACAGCCCCAGCCCCTCGCAAGGCACCGCAGCTGCTGGCACAAAGGCGGCTCTGGGCCTCCCCAGCAGCCCCCGCGCTGGGGCCAGCCACGGCTCACGAGATGGAGGGCCGTGAAGCTGCAGGAGCCCTGCTCTCCTGCCTGGGACATCCCCAGCACAGAGTGCCTGTGCCCCGCAGGGCCAGCCCCGCTCCCCAGACCAGCACAAGAGGCCTGGCCCAGGCACAGAGCAGCTCCAGATTCCTCTCCATGAAGCTCCAGATTGCCCCACTGAGCAGTGATGGGCAGCCCCAAGGGCCACCAGGGCTGTTCCTAAATGTGACAGCAGGGCTTTTGGCCCTGAGACCCTTCTCCGTTGAGAGAATGAGATGGGATCTGAGAGCTTTGAATATCTCATGGCTTCTTTATTGTCTTCATCTACACAGGAATTTTGATTCTCAAAGTAGACTAGATGACTGGGTAAAAATTAAAATTACCAGGTAGGAGGATAAGAAGAAATTTTCTTAAAATAAAATATTATAATCACACATTTTAAAAATAAGACAAAACAATTTCAGAAAACATTTTGTGAGAAATTCTCTCAGTAGTGTTAGGATGGGGAGGATATTACTGATGCTTCAGGAGTATCTATGAAAGTAATTTCCTTAGTGCATTTCTCAGTTCCTGGTTTCTCATGCTGTAGATGAGGGGGTTCACTGCTGGAGGCACCACCGAGTACAAAAATGCAAACACCAGGTTCAGGGATGGGGAAGAGATGGAGGGGGGCTTCAGGTAGGCAAACATGGCAGTGCTGACAAACAAGGAGACCACAGCCAGGTGGGGGAGGCACATTGAAAAGAGTTTGTGCCGGCCCTGCTCAGAGGGCATCCTCAGCACTGCCCTGAAAATCTGCACATAGGACAGGTCAATGTAAATAAAACAAAGAAACACTAAGGAAAGAGTAAAGACAAGTGCCCCAACTTCCCTGAGGTAGGCATCCGAGCAGGAGAGCTTGAGGATCTGGGGGATTTCACAGAAGAACTGGTCCACAGCATTGCCTTGGCAGAGGGGCAGGGAAAATGTAGTGGCCGTGTGCAGGACAGCATTGAGAAAGCCACCGCCCCAGGCAGCTGCTGCCATCTGGGCACAAGCTCTGCTGCCCACGAGGCTCCCGTAGTGCAGGGGCTTGCAGATGGCAACATAGCGGTCGTAGGACATGACCGTGAGAACATAAAATTCTGACACAATCAAGAAGACAAACAGAAAGACCTGTGCAACACACCCTTGATAGGAGATGGCCCTGGTGTCCCAGAGGACATTGGCCATGGCTTTGGGCAGAGTGGTGGAGATGGATCCCACGTCGAGGAGGGCGAGGTTGAGGAGGAAGAAGTACATGGGGGTGTGGAGGCGGTGGTCGCAGGCTGCGGCGGTGAGGATGAGGCCGTTGCCCAGGAGGGCAGCCAGGTAGATGCCCAGGAAGAGCCCGAAGTGCAGGAGCTGCAGCTCGCGCGTGTCTGCGAATGCCAGCAGGAGGAACTCGCTCACAGAGCTGCTGTTGGCCATTTCCTGCTTCTGGGCATGGGGTCCTGCCCAAGGAGCAAAAGCACAGTAAGATAGTACAGAATTACCTGAAAATAACTAATTCCATTTTGTCCTCTCAAGCAGACTTCGGTCAGGTCCCTTTCATGAGTTTTGACTGACACTGACTGAGGGTGTCCCTGGAAAAAGGGGACTTTGCTGTGGTTAAAGTAGTAATCAGTCCTCACCTATAACAATAAGGAAAGGGGAACATGTGTTAATCCCTGATTAAATTCACTCCTGATATCAAGTGATTATCCACATTGCTGTTCCAAATTCACCCAACTGCATAGCAGGGCTGTTAGAATTTCTGTTTCTTTTTTCTTTTATATTTTCTTTCCTTCTGCACTCCAAGTGAAACCTTGTCGATCCTCAGATACAAAGGGACTGTCCCTTTAGTGCAGACTGCCCTTCCGAGGGGACAGCCAGTCTGTCAAAAAAGGCTGGTCTCTTCTGCTGGCATGTCTATGAGCGGCGGGATAACTACATGTTCACCTGCAAAGAACCAGGACACTGCTGAATCAGGGCTCAAATTGCCCACCTCCAGACCCCTAACCCTGTCCCCGTACTCCCCGTCCCCCAAGCACCCCGAGGACTCACTCCATGGGCAGGTGAAACCCCCATCCCCAGGCAGCCTGGGAACAAGAGCAGCAGCAGCACGGCCAGGTGGAGAAGCCAGCAGGAATGGCAGCGTCTACCTCATACTGGAGAAACAGAGGGATCTATCGTCTAAGAGGTAATCTGCCATGAGATGTTTTGGCTTCAGAAAAACTCTTTGGAAATCCCATTTACCTGTTCTGCTGCCAGAGACTCACGGTGCCAAGGGCCTGCAGATCTGTCCTGCCACACGCTGCCCTCTGTTGCTGCGCTCCTCACTGCCTCCAAGCCCTCTCTCCTTCTCTCCTGTCCCCGTGCCAGCTGCGGTCAGAGCCCCCAGCCCTGCTGCGCTGTGCACAGGAGCTGCTCCTGGGCACAGCTGTCTCTCTGCACCAGGGCCCTCTTGCCACGAGCTCTCTCTGTCCCACGAGCCCGGCCCAGCTCAGCAGCAGACGCCCAGCCCAAGGCATTGGAATCCCCCCTCGGGGGGCTTTGGGGAGGAGCCCACGAACCTCAGGCACTGAGAGACAATTGAAGACATCTCTCAACAAGTCCAAGTCAGAGGCAAGTTTCCTGCAGTGTCCCCCTGAGGGCCAGCACTGACACAGCCTCCCTTGGAGCTCGTTAGAGCAGAGCATTGGAGGCAGGGAGGACAAGGAGACAAAGGCAGTGTGAAGGTGACCCTGATGAGTAGGAAAACTGGATGTGTGTCACCAAGCACAAGGACCAGGCCTTGACCCCCAGCCCCTGGGAAGGGAGATCTTTTCCCTTCACACACTGCTCAGGGCTCTTCGTGGGGCAGGAGGAGATGGGGATGTGCATGGGCAAGTGCAGGAGAATGGTACGAGCCCTGCCTGGTTCATGGGTGGGGGCGAGGAGGCAATGAGGCCCTGGTGCTTTACCGAGAAGCTGTCTCCTCCTCGGCCTCAGTGGCAGAGACAACAGCCAGAGCCATGGACACAAAGCCCTGGGTCCTGTTGGGACTTTCAACCTTGGTAGAACCCTTGATCCTCTCCACACCAGGCTGTCTTAGGGACTCCCACACCTGTACCTCTTTTCCTGCTGGCTCTAGACCCTTGTCCATGTGGTATCTCACAGGATCTGAGCTGAGTCTGATACCTCAGATCTTCTTGGTGGCCATGCTCCTCATAAGGCAGCTTTGTAGGAAGCTGGCCTGGTTCCTGGTGAGCAGCACCACTGCTTGTATGGCATCCCTCATGGTGCCCAGGCCCTTTTCCTCCTGGGCACTGCTCACTCAGCAGGGTCCCAGTCTGCCCTGATGTGTGCGGTTCCTCTTCCTCTGCTGCAGGACTGGGCTCTTCTCCTTGTAAAGGTCAAGAGGTTTCTGTAGGCCAATCCTGCAGTTTCTCAAGGTTCCCCTGGACAGATGCTGCATTTTGTCAGCTTTTCTTGTCTGCAGACAAACAGTTCAACCTTCCTGTGATTGTGCTATCTCTGACAAGCAGCATCAGGAGCTGCAGGGAAGTTTGGATAATACAGGAGTAACCAGCTGAATGGAATTGCAGCACAGAGTCACAGAAAGGCCGGGGACAGAAGGCTGCCAGGTTCCACCTCTTCTGTGCGTCCTTCTCATTCATGCTGTCAGTTTGTCTCGAGCTGTGTCCTGAATGTTATGGGGCTGTGCAGGTCAAAATTAGAAGGGCCAAAGCCCTGCTAGAGCTCATTCCATCTATTGCTGTCAAAGACAAAAATAACAACAACAACAAAAAAAAGATGTTTATATAAATATTTTAATAAAGGAGGATTACGGATATTCGTCATCCTTTACTGGATGTGGGAGAAACCTGGTGACAAGAGATGAGGTAAAGGCTGAGGCACTTAATCTCTTCTTTGCCTCAGGCTTTGGCAGCAAGACCAATTGTTCCCGTGGACTTTTCTTCTTCGTCATGGCCCGTGCTATTTTTCCTAAGTGAATTCTGTGGCACTTTTTTCTTTCCTGCTCTTTCCTACTACCAAAGAAAGCTCCATCAGGGTGGAAACCACTCCTGAAGTAGGCATCCCAACCCATCAGGCTCCTTGCAGCCTGTCAGCCAAGCAGACAGACGTCACCTCAGCAGCATCTCCCAAGGCCTGGGCCTGCTGCTGGCCTTGCAGCTTCTTGGCTAGACACAGCCAAGCCTTGTGCCTCCTGCTGTCCAGTCCTGGACTCAAGCAGAAGGGACAGGACAAGCCCTCTGCGGGCCTTCTTTGTGTCTGGGTCCTCCTGGGGATGGAGGCAGAGGGGATCCCACAGGCAGCATGCCAAGCAGGGGCCTTCTGCTGGCCTAGCAGGGCCACTGGCAGATGTCAGCCCCAAAGTGCACATCCCAGGGAGAAGCCAAGGGTGACGTGCCACCTCCAGACACAAGGGACCTCACAGTCCCTTTGCGTGACACGTTCCTGCTGCTGCCCTATCAGCTGCAGAGACAGAAGTGACCTCCCAGTCACTGCCCCAGTCGCATTCCCCCTGCTGGGGCAGGAGATCCTGAGGCAGAGCTGACCACTTTCTCGTCCCCACGGGAATAAGGCTCACCTTTGTGGGTCAGAGAGTAAATAAAGGTTTAATGGGAAGGTTTGGTCTTCTTCTGTGGTTAGGCTATGGGAAAGCTCTCTGGTTTAGGGTCTTTGTAGGTCTGCCAAGAACTTGTCTAGGCCTCAATATAGCATTTTAATGCTAGTGTCAAGGGAAGGGATTAGGGTGAGCAAGAGAGTAACGGGAAGGGAAAGGGGCTATGGGTGAGTTTTGCTTCAAGGGATACTTTGAGTTCAAGCATTAGAGTAGGGGATTCCTGTCAGAGTGTTGGAGTAGCATTTAGTTTTAGGGATTAAAACTACTGGTTAAAATAAGGTAAGGGCCACACATGACTGTTTTAAGTCACTGTTTCCACAGCTTCGACATTACATGAACCCTCTTATTTCAGCTGGCCATGCTCCTCTTCCCGCCCCAAAATTTCCCATCTCTCGTGTCCAGGCTACTCCTTACCTCCCCATATCTTACTGGGATCAGCTTTCTGATGACATTCCTGACCTCAGAGTATCTGTCTCACCTCTGTTGGCTACTCCATTCCTGAGAAGGAAGTGGCGGTGTAGTCAGGAGGGAAAAGGACAAAAAGGTCTTTAGGAGCATCATGAACAATGGGCCCATCAGCTCTGCACCTCCACAGAATCACACTTCCTACCTATAAATTTGTTTCCCAAATGGCTTCTATGGATCCAGGGTTACTTTTTTTCTCATGCATGTTTCAGCGTTGGATGTGCAGAGATGCAATAAGGAAAGCCAAGGCACAGATGGAACTTAGCTTATCGAGTGAAGCAAGGAATAACAGGAAGAGATTTTGTAGATACATTGCTCAGAAAAGAAAGGGCAAAGAGAGTGTTCCCCCTCCGATGGATGACAAGGGTGAACTGGTAATGACAGACATGGAGAAGGCTGAGGGACTCAGCAACATCTTCTCCTCAGTCTTCCCTGCCAGTCAGGCTTCCCAAGTCTTTCATTTCCCTGAACCCACAGATGGAGGCTGGGGGGCAAAGTCCCACCTGCTGGAAGTGAAGAGCAGGTTTGGGAACACCTGATGAAACTCAACAAGTACAAGTCTATGGGGCCTGATGACTTGCATCCCAGGGTCCTAAGGGAACTGGCTGATATAGTTGCCAAGCCTCTCTCCATCATATCTGAAGAGTCCTGGCAGTCGGGTGAAGTCCCTGGTGACTGGAAAAAGGGAAATATCACTCCCATTTCTAAAAAGGGTAGAAAGGAGGACCCAAGGAACTCCAGAACAGTGAGCCTCACCTCAGTGCCTGGCAAGATCATGGAAAAGATCCTCCTGGAATCAATGTCAGGCACATGCAAGACAAAGAGGTGATCCAAGAAAGCCAGCTTGGCTTCACCAAAGGGGTAAGTTGTACTGGACCAATCTGGTGGCTTTCTACAATGGAGTGACCACATCAGACAACAAGGGAAGACCGACCGATGTCATCTACTTGGACTTCTGTAAGACCTTTGACACGGTCCCACATGACATCCTGGTCTCCAAATTGGAGAGATACACATTTGATGGGTGGAGCATTGAGTGGATAAGGAGTGGGCTTGAAGGTCACACCCAGAGAGCGATGGTCAACGGCTCTATGTCCAAGTGGAGGCTGGTGATGAGTGGTGTCCCTCAGGGGTCTATCCTGAGACGGGTACTGTTTAATATCTTTATCAATGACAGGGACAGTGGGGTAGAGTGTACCCTCAGCTAGTGTGCAGATGACACCAAGCTGAGGGGTGTAGTTGATGCAACAGAGGAAGGGGTGCCATCCAAAGGGTCCTGGACAAGCTTGAAATTTGTGCCCATGTGAACCTAAGGAGGGTCAAGAAGTCCAAGTGCAAGGTGCTGCACGTGGGCCAGGGAAATCCCAGACATGGGGATAGGCTGGGAGAAGAACTCATTGAGAGCAGCCCTGCAGAGAAGGACTTGGGGGTTCTGCTGGATGAAATGCTCAACTTGACCCAGCAGTGAGCACATACAGTCCAGGAGGCCAAGTGCATCCTGGGCTGCATGAAGAGAGGAGTGGGCAGTAGGTGGCGGGAGGTGATTTTCCCCCTCTGCTCTCCCCTTGTGAGGCCTCACCTAGAGTACTGTGTCCAGGTTTGGGGCCACCAGCACAAGAAGGATGTGGACCTCCTACAGCAAATCTAGAGGAGGGCTCCAAAGATGATCAGAGGGCTGGAGCACCTCGCCTGTGAAGACAGGCTGAAGGAGTTAGGTTTGTTCAGCCTGGAGAAGAGAAGGCTCCAGGGACACCTCCTTGCAGCTTTTCAATCCTTAAAGGGGTCTTTTAAAAACAATGGAGAAGGACTCTTTACTACTCGGGTAGATAATGACAGGAGGATGTCGTCTAAACTAAAAGAGAGGAGATTTAGACTAGACATTAGGAGGAAAATCTTCGCTGTAAGGGTAGTGAGGTACTGGAACAGGTTCCTCAGAGAAGCTGTGGATGCCCCATCCCTGGAGGTCTTCGAGGCCAGGCTGGATGAGGCCTTGGCCAACCTGATCTAGTGGGTGGAATCTGGGGGGAGTTCAGTTAGATGATCTTTAAGGTCCCTTCCAACACAAGCCATTCTACGCTTCTATGATACTAGGATGGAAATTAACTCAATCCTAACCAAAACCAGGACACAAATAGACTAAGGGCAAGATATCTCTGTGCATATATCAAAAGAGAGGAAAAGCGGTGATAGTTATTTAGAAAGTGTCAGACCTGAGCATGACATAGGAACAATGGTATGGAGTAAGGGGTGGATATAGTCTGAGTTTTAGCTGGGATAGACTTAATTTTTCTTCCTAGGAGCTTGTGTGGTGCTGTGTTTTGGATTTACAGAATCAGCGAATCACAGAGTAGTTTGGGTAGGAAAGGACCTTAAAGATCCTAAAATTCCAACCCCTCTGCCGTGGACAGAGACACCTTCCACTAGACCAGGTTGCTGAAAGCCCCATCCAAGCTGGCCTTCAAAACTTCCAGTGAGGGGGGATCCACAACATCTCTGGGCAGCCTGTTCCAGTGCCTCACCACCCTCTGAGTAAAGAACTTCTTTCTAATATCTAATCTAAACCTACCCTCTTTCAATGTAAAACCATTTCCCCTATTCCTATCACTACACTAGTTGATGAAGAGCCCCTCCCCAGCTTTTCTACAGCCCCCTTTAGGTATTAGAAGGCCGCCATAAGGTCTCGCCAGAGCCTTCTTTTCTCTAGGCTGAACAACACCAAATCCCACAGCCTGTCTTCAGAGGAGAGGTGCTCCAGCCCCTTGATCATCCTCGTGGCCCTCCTCTGGATTCATTTGAATAGATCCGTGTCCTTCTTATGCTGGGGGCCCCACAGCTAAACACAATACCTGACGTGTGGCCTCACCAGGGCTGAGTAGAGAGGCACAATCACTTCCCTACTCCTGCTGACCACACCATTCCTGGTACAAGCCCGGATGCTGTTGGCCTGCTTGGCCACCTGAGCACCCTGCTGGCTCCTATTCAGCCGACTATCCACCAATACCCCCAAGTCCCTTTCCGATGGGCAGCATTTCATGCACCATTCCCCAGCATTGCATGGGGTTGTCGTGCTCCAAAAGTAGGATCCAGCACTTGGCCTTGTTGAACTTCATAGATTTGGCCTTGGCCCATGAGTCCAGCCTATCTAGGACCCTCTGCAGAGCCCACCTACCGTCCAGCAGACCAACACTCACTTCTAACTTGGCGTTGTCTGCAAACATACTGAGGGTGCACTTAATCCCCTTGTCCAGATCATTGATGAGAATATTCCAGGGAACAGGCCCCAGAACTGAGCCCTGGGGGTCACCACTACAGAACGGCCTCCAACTCCATTTAGCTCCATGTACCACAACTCTTTGGGCCCAGCCACCCAGATACTTTTTAATCCAAAGAAGCAGATACCCGTCCAAGCCTCGAGCAGCCAGTTTCTCTGGGAGAATGCTGTAGGAAACAGTTTCAGAATCCTTACTGAGGTCTAGATAAACCACATCCACGGCCATTACGTCATCCACTGAGTGCATCACTTTGACATAGAAGGAGTTTAGATTTCTCAAGTAGGACATGACTTTGATAAAGCCCTCCTGACTGTGCCTGATCACCTGGTTGTCTTCTAAGTGTTGCATGATGGTACTCAAGATAATCTGCTCCATGAACTTCCCCGTCACTGGTCAGACTGACAGGCCTGTAGTTCCCCAGATCCTCCTTCCAGCCATTTGGTAGGTGGGCATCATATTTCCTTGTCACCAGTTGACTGGGAACACCCCTGGTAGCCAGGACTGTTGATAAATGATGGAAAGCGGCTTGGTGAGCACTTCTGCCAGCTCCCTCAGTACCAAGAGGGGGATCCCATCTAGCTCCATAGACTCGTGAACATCCCCCATGAGTTATGGCATACGAGCAGTGGTGCTGCTCACCAGGAACCAGGCCAGCTTCCTACAGAGCTGCCTTACGAGGAGCATGGCCACCAAGAAGATCTGAGTTATCACACTCAGCTCAGATCCGCTGAGACACCACACAGGTAAGGGTCTACAGACAGCAGGCAAAGTTGTGCAGGTTGGAAGTCCTTAGGACAGCCTGTTGTGGAGAAGAGCAAGGGTTCTACCAAGGCTGAAAGTCCCAACAGGACCCAGGGCTTTGTGTCCATGGCTCTGGCTGTTGTCTCTGCCACTGAGGCCTAGGAGGAGACAGCTTATCGGTAAAGCACCAGGGCCTCATTGCCTCCTCGCCCCCACCCATGAACCAAGCAGGGCTCGTACCATTCTCCTGCACTTGCCCATGCACATCCCCATCTCCTCCTGCCCCATGAAGAGCCCTGAGCAGTGTGTGAAGGGAAAGGATCTCCCTTCCCAGGGGCTGGCGGTCAAGGCCTGGCCCTTGTGCTTGGTGAAACACATCCAGTTTGGAAAAGTGACATCAGCGTCACCTTGACACTGCCTTTGTCTCCTTGTCCTCACTGCCTCCAATGCTCTGCTCTAACGAGCTCCAAGGGAGGCTGTGTCAGTGCTGGCCCTCAGGGGGACACTGCAGGAAACTTGCCTCTGACTTGGACTTCTGGAGAGATGTCTTCAATTGTCTCTCAGTGCTTGAGGTTCGTGGGCTCCTCCCCAAAGCCCCGCGAGGGGGGATTCCAATGCCTTGGGCTGGGCGTCTGGTGCTGAGCTGGGCCGGGCTCCTGGGACAGAGAGAGCTTGTGGCAAGAGGGCCGTGGTGCAGAGAGACAGCTGTGCCCAGGAGCAGCTCCTGTGCACAGCGCAGCAGGGCTGGGGGCTCTGACCGCAGGCACCCAGGCAGAATGGGATTCCAGGCAGCCTTCAGGGTGCGGGCAGAGGAGAGCTGAGTGCAGGAGAAACCTTCACAGCCCTGCCCATGGTAAGTCTCTGGCTGCAGGACAGTACAGGGGAGGTTCCTGGAAGGGGCTCCTGGGTCCGGGACATCTCTGCCTGGCCAGGAGCTGCCAGGATGTCTCTCATGGCTTGTGCGGTGCAGAGGAGAAATTGCTGCAGGGCAGCCTTGGGCAGAGGAAGGGGAGGGCAGGGGCTGCCTGGAAAAAGAAGGCACTTTCTGCAGTCTGTGCCTGTTTTTCCTGCTCTGATTCTGGGGCAGGCTCTATGTTGAGTGGTTGGATTTGCACAGGTGACTGAGCTTCCACTGCGTTGAACTGAGACCTAAGCAGGTTAGTGACGAACCTCAGAATATCCCCTCCCTTAGAGGGGATATTCTCCCTTATCCCCTACTTAGAGACTGCACCAGGGTTTTTCTGTGCTTTTCTTTAGGACCTGCAGACAAGGAGATGTAATTTTTTGGCACAACTTCTGAATGCAGTCATCCCACACCTGAGTGCTGCAAGCAGCCAGCAGCTGCGCACCAGGGGATGGACAGAGCAGCCCTCCTGGACGTGACCTCTGGCTGAGCTTTCCGCCACAGCAACAACATTTACCACTGCAGTGGAGCAGAGGTGGCGCGTTGGGGGCTGATGGGCAGAGGTGGCTGCTAAGTACAGGACACTCAGAAAGCACAAAGCAGGGCTACAAGCAGGGAGAGACACAAAGGTAACCCTGAAAGAAAGATGATGTGAAGGCTTTAATGAGAAAAGAAAAGAGTATTCCTCAGGGAAAATTCCCCTAACAGTCTGTATTTTTTCTTCTTTGCAGTGCCCTTGCTGAAGGGCAGGAAATGCCCAACAGCAGCTCCGTGAGCGAGTTCCTCCTGCTGGCATTCGCAGACACGCGGGAGCTGCAGCTCCTGCACTTCGGGCTCTTCCTGGGCATCTACCTGGCTGCCCTCCTGGGCAACGGCCTCATCCTCACCGCCGTAGCCTGCGACCGCCGCCTCCACACCCCCATGTACTTCTTCCTCCTCAACCTCGCCCTCCTCGACCTGGGCTGCATCTCCACCACTCTGCCCAAAGCCATGGCCAATGCCCTCTGGGACACCAGGGCCATCTCCTATCAAGGATGTGCTGCACAGGTCTTTCTGTTTGTCTTCTTGATTACAGCAGAATTTTATGTTCTCACCATCATGTCCTACGACCGCTATGTTGCCATCTGCAAGCCCCTGCACTACGGGAGCCTCGTGGGCAGCAGAGCTTGTGCCCAGATGGCAGCAGCTGCCTGGGGCGGTGGCTTTCTCAATGCTGTCCTGCACACGGCCACTACATTTTCCCTGCCCCTCTGCCAAGGTAATGAGCTTGATCAATTCTTCTGTGAGCTTCCTCAAATCCTCAAGCTCTCCTGCTCAGATGCCTGCCTCAGGGAGGTTGGGCTTCTTGTAGTTAGTGTCTGTTTAGCATTTGGTTGCTTTGTTTTCATTGTGGTGTCCTATGTGCAGATCTTGAGGGCCGTGTTGAAGATTCCCTCTGAGCAGGGCCGGCACAAAGCCTTTTCCACGTGCCTCCCTCACCTGGCCGTGGTCTCCCTGTTTATCAGTACTGGCATGTTCGCCTACCTGAAGCCCCCCTCCTTCTCCTCCCCAGCCCTGGACCTGGTTGTGGCAGTTCCTGTACTCGGTGGTTCCTGCTGCCATGAATCCCCTCATCTACAGCATGAGAAACAAGGAGCTCAAGGATACATTGAGGAAACTCTTTGGATACGTGCTTCTTCATCGTTAATAATGGGCGCAAAGTCATAACAGAACACATTTTTTTCTCTTGTTTTCTGAATAAGTGTTAGAACAGCCTTACTTTACTTTTATACTATTTTCTGAACCTTGTGATTTTCATTCAGTAATGATCTACTTACTATCTTATGTGTGTATCATTCTATTTTATTTTTGAACCAAGTATCTCATATACTTCTGTAAGTGGGCTTCCCGTTTAGATAAAGACAAAAAAGAGTTGAGCAGAAATTCATTGGTCTCAGCTTCCATCCCTTCGCATCTTTTGTGGAGCTGGGGGAGCATCCCCAGCACGCAGGAGGGGCTCAGGGCCCAGAGCCCAGCTGCCACAGGGAGGAGCAGCCCCGCTGGCCCTCGCGGCTGCCCCTCACTGCCCGCTGGGCTCTGCCTCTCTGCTGCCTTCGGGTCAGGGCTGCTGCTTCCCTGGAGCCATGGCCATGGCCAGCAGCAGGACGTGGCCTTTTCACTGCTGCTCTCTTCTGGCTTCCACATTGTGCTTCTTGTATTTGGGTAAGCCCTGAGATCTCCTCTATGTTGGTGACAGTCCTGTTATCCCTACATTGGCATCTCTTTAATATCTGTGCACGCCTCTTGCAAACCTGGTTTCAGGAATACACCCAAGGAGCTGCTTCCTGAACAGACCTCTTGCTTTTCTGGGCCTCACAATGGATCAGAACCCCAGAGTGATCGGTGAAGGACCAAGGGCTGTACTGGGAGCTGCCTTCTTGCTTGCCTATGGCCCAGCAAAAAGTACTGGCTTTTCATTGGCCTGGCAGTGTGCCAGTGGTGCTGGGTCTGATGGCAAATGGCATCCTGGAGAGGAACCTGGAGCTGCTCTGTGCCTGGGCCAGGCCTCTTGTGCTGGCCTGGGGAGCGGGGCTGGCCCTGCGGGGCACAGGCACTCTGTGCTGGGGATGTCCCAGGCAGGAGAGCAGGGCTCCTGCAGCTTCACGGCCCTCCATCTCGTGAGCCGTGGCTGGCCCCAGCGCGGGGGCTGCTGGGGAGGCCCAGAGCCGCCTTTGTGCCAGCAGCTGCGGTGCCTTGCGAGGGGCTGGGGCTGTGCTGGCCGTGCCCAGAGCCCTGCAGCAGCCTGCGGTGGGCACTGGCCTGGGGCCAGCCCAGCCTGGGCTGCTGGGCTGGGGAGAGGTCCGGGAGGTGGGGAGAGGTGGGCAGGGGCTGGGCTGGGCTGGGCAGTGCCCAGCAGAGGGCAGCAGCAGCGTCAGGGAGCGGTGGCAGCATGCAGGGGAGGGCTCCCAGCAGGGCTTGGTGCTGCAGAGCCAGGGCTGGGGAAGGGAGCCCAGAGCTGCAGGGGCAGGGGACACGAGGCCGCTCGGGGCCCTTGCTGGCCTGGGCAGAGCAGGAAGGGGGCCCAGGGCATTCGTCCCCTCACCGCAGCCTGCCACGACCTGCACGGCGCTCACGGAGCATCCAGGGCCAGGCTCTGCCCCGTGGTGCTCAGGGAGAGGGCAAAGCCTCTCTGAAGAAGAGGCTGAAAGTGAAAAAGGTCCCTCCCCTGCCCCGTGGGGTGACATGGCCAGGGTGGGACAGCTTACCTTTATTTGATGTAGTTCTTGTATAACTTGCATTGGTGATGGCACAAAAAGACAGTTCCTTCACCAGTGATGTACATCCTTCTTCATGTTAGGACACAACTCAACGTCCTTCACTCTGCTTTATCTCACAGATGAACTGGATTAGGTCTCCTTGATTACTCTGAGGCACAGTGCAATGCTTTTTGCCTTCTGCTACTCCAGCACAATATGTGTGACTTTCCCTTACTCTGCGCATTGACCTGAAAGGTCCTTTCACATTTTTCACTTTCATATCCCTAGTTGGAAGGGGATGATTCCCCAGAGTGGGGCAAGCTGATGGGTTCTGGCTCAGCCATTTGAAGCGTGCTATACTTGAGTTTTTCAGCCTGAGTTTGCTAAAGATGACCCAGGAAGCTTAATGGGTTTTCATGTATCTCGTAAGAATAAGGGAGAGTATCATGGGTTTCCAATGGCCATTTCAAATCTAGGCCAATCCCAGGAACCCACTGAACTAGGGTGTTGTCTTTGAAGGGCTTTCCTGTGCTGGTCTGGTGGGCTGCAGTTAAAGGGACAAAGACCACTGCTGGCAGTGGAGGTGCCCTGGGAACTCCACCTGGCTCCACCTGATTTTCCCAAAGGGCTCCGGTCTCCTGCAGGTCTTTTCTGACATCTGCTGGTTCAGGGAAGTGCCAAAAACACAACGGGGCATCAGGAGGTTTTCCCTAGTTATGCTTATGGTCAGACAGCAAAGCTCTGCCTCAATGCCCAGTAATTTTTTTAGTACTTAACTAATAAAACAACTACTCATCAGCTCAAATGATTCAATCCCTTCCATAAAAAGTCTCACGTGAAGTGGAATTTCTATCATGAAGAAATGCTAATTTCCATGATCTATATTCAGCACTGGAGAAGAAATACTGGTGTTCACCTGTACTTGCATTGTCATTGCTTTGTCTATCATGATGTGCTCCCTCATTTTACAGGTACAAAACCTGACTTGATTACAGAGACCCTGCTGAATGTCCCCTTTCCAGCTGCCTGTCTGGACCTATGCACTTCCCATGGTTCTCCTGCTTTGCCCTCCCCTTACTCTTGGATCATTCAGACCGCTCTCACCAACCCAGTTGCTGCTTTGAGTTTCAGTGAGTTCCAGCTCGCCCATCTCTCAGCAGTCTGTCTAATGGTTTCCTTAGCAAGAAACTCATCATTTCTCATTGGATTAGTATGATGTGGATTAATATTAACACAATTATTTTAAATTTCCTATTAATCAGTGTAGAATATATCATGTACAGTCATCCTTTTGGGAAGGTAAACATAACTGGAGGCAACAAAATGAGGAACTTGAACTTTGTTTCTTTTTGGTTTGAAAATTGCAGCATTGTTTCCTATTCATTCTTTTTACATAGGAAAAACCCTGCTTTTCCTACCCTAGGCAGGGCTCCAAAGGAGAAACCCTAGACCAATATCTATAGGACAATGATGCTCCAAACTGAAATGCAAAAAAAATCAGCCTTTAAAATGAGGAAAGATTTCTATTAGATGCTCTTTGAAATCTTCCTCCTTAACTACACCATGAAAGCTCTCCAATTAGCTGCACAAGTCTTGAAGACTTGAAGAAAACTGTGGGAGAGATATGGCTGCTTAGGACTTTCTCTGTTTTAATGAGTTCCATGGTGTATTTTGGTGCTCAGTCTAAGAAGCTCAGGTACTGAGAGGAGAATGATGCAACTGCTTGAGAAAGTAAAGTCAGAAGGATAAGTTGAAGTGACTTGGAGTATTAATGGGCCCCACTGAGGGCTGTTCCTAACAAAGCCTCCCCAGGGACTTGTTAGGGCAGATAATTGGAGGCCATGATTGCAGACAGGCAAAGCGCTGTGCTGAGAAAAGTCTTGGTTGGTTTTGGTGAAGCAGAAGGGCCAAGGCCTGACCCCAGCCACTGGGAGGGGAGATCCTGCACCCCCCCGTCTGGCTCAGGGCTCTTCTTGGGGTCTGTATGATGTGGTGGGCAGTGTGATGCCACGAGAAGAACTTCATTAGGACACCTCCCCACCCCTGCACAAGGTATCAAGGAAGCAGTGAAGCCCCATTGCAATGACTGTATCTCGTCTCCTCAGAAGCTCTAGCCAAAGGGACAAAAACGTGAGGGCTGTTGGGGCCTCCCATTCCTGCCAGCACCCTCTGCCTTCTCCTCTGCAGGCTTTCCTATGCTGTGCCACACTTTGCCCTATTTCCTTGAAGTCTGCAGACAGCCATCTCTGTCCACCGCCTTGCTCTCATCCCGGCATTTCCATCATCTCACCCATGTCTCTTCAACCCTCATCAGCTGTTCTATAAAATACTAAGCGATGGTGTGATCACAGATACTCTTTCGGTGACCTCTGGCACCACAGCACGACCCTTTGCGGGACATTTCCTCCTCCTTGTGGCCAGTGCCACCCTTCCAAGCTGCATCTTGTGGCACTTTTTTCTCTCTTGCTCTTTCGTACTACCAAAGAAAGCTCCATCAGGGTGGACACCACTCCTGAAGCAGGCATCCCAACCCATCAGGCTCCTTGCGGCCTGTCAGCCAAGCAGACAGAAGTCACCTCACCAGCATCTTCCAAGGCCTGGGCCTGCTGCTGGCCTTGCAGCTTCTTGGCTAGACACAGCCAAGCCTTGTGCCTCCAGCTGTCCAGCCCTGGACTCAAGCAGAAGGGACAGGACAAGCCCTCTGCGGGCCTTCTTTGTGTCTGGGTCCTCCTGGGGATGGAGGCAGAGGGGATCCCACAGGCAGCATGCCAAGCAGGGGCCTTCTGCTGGCCTAGCAGGGCCACTGGCAGATGTCAGCCCCAAAGTGCACATCCCAGGGAGAAGCCAAGGGTGACCTGCCACCTGCAGACACAAGGGACCTCACAGTCCCTTTGCGTGACACGTTCCTGCTGCTGCCCTATCAGCTGCAGAGACAGAAGTGACCTCCCAGTCACTGCCCCAGTCACATTCCTCCTGCTGGGGCAGGAGATCCTGAGGCAGAGCTGAGCTAGGGGAGACGTAGCTGGCCTAAAGTGCCCCCTCGGTACCTGTTTTTCACGTTCTCGGTTGGAGATTAAGCAAATATTGAGTGGGAGTGCTTGGTGTTCTGCTTGTGGTGTCAGGTCTGTGGTTAAGTTATGGACAAGCTCTGTAGTTTACGGGTGTTTTAGGTCTGCCAAGATGTCTACGGTTAAATAGAAGATTTTAATGTTAGTGTTATCGAAAGACATAAGGGTTAGCAAGAGAGAAAGTGGATTCCTGTCAGAGTGTTGGAGTAGCATTTAGGTTTAGGGATTAAAATTCCTGGTTCAAGTAAGGTAAGGGCCATACGTGACTGTTTTAAGTCAGTGTTTCCACAGCATCTACATTACATGACCCCTCTTACCTCTATGAAATCATTAATATCTCCTGGCCAAGCTCTTCTTCCCACCCCAAAATCTCGCATCTCTCTTCTCCAGGCTGCTCCTGACCTCCCCATATCTTACTGGGATCAACTTTCTGATGACATTCTTGATCCCAGAGTATCTTTCTCACCTCTTTTGTCTTCTTTATTCCTGAGAAGGAGTGGTGCTGTTGCCAGGAGCAAAAAGGACAAAAAGGTCTTTAGGATCATCCTGAAAAATGGGCCCATCAGCTCTGCACCTCTACAGAATCACACTTCCTACCTTAAACTTTTGTTTCTCAAATGGCTTCTGTGGATCCAGGGTTCCTTTTCCCAGGCCCCCATGCATGCTTCAGTTTTGGATGTGCATAGATGGAATAATGAAAGCCAAGGCACAGATGGAACTGTGCTTGTCAAGGGATGAACGGAATACAGGAAGGGATTCTGTAGATACATTGCTCAGAAAAGAAAGGCGAAGGAGAGTGTTCCCCCTCTGATGGATGAGAAGGGTGAACTGGTAATGACAGACATGGAGAAGGCTGAGGGACTCAGCAACGTCTTCTCCTCAGTCTTCCCTGCCTGTCAGGCTTCCCAAGTCTTTCATTTCCCTGAACCCAGAGATGGAGGCTGGGGGGCAAAGTCCCACCTGTTGGAAGTGAAGAGCAGGTTCGAGGCCACCTGATGAAACTAAACAAGTACAAGTCTATGGGGCCTGATGACTTGCATCCCAGGGTTCTGAGGGAACTGGCTGATGTAGTTGCCAAGCCTCTCTCCATCCTATTTGAAGAGTCCTGGCAGTTGGGTGAAGTCCCTGGTGACTGGAAAAAGGGAAACATCACTCCCCTTTTGATGAAGGGTAGAAAGGAGGACCCAGGGAACTACAGAAGGCTGAGCCTCACCTCTGTGCCTGGCAAAACCATGGAAAAGATCCTCCTGGAATCAAAGTTAAGGCACATGGAAGACAAAGAGGTGATCAGAGACAGCCAGCATGGCTTCACCAAAGGGTAGGTTGTGCCGGACCAATCTGGTGGCTTTCTACAATGGAGTGACCACATCAGACGACAAGCAAAGACCGACCGATGTCGTCTACTTGGACTTCTGTAAGACCTTTGACACGGTCCCACACGACATCCTGGCCTCCAAATTAGAGAGATACACCTTTGATGGGTGGACCATTGAGTGGATAAGGAGTGGGCTTGAAGGTCACACCCAGAGAGCGATGGTCTACCGCTCTATGTCCAAGTGGAGGCTGGTGATGAGTGGTGTCCCTCAGGGGTCTATCCTGGGACCAGTACTGTTTAATATCTTTATCAGTGACACAGATAGTGGGGTAGAGTGTACCCTCAGCTAGTGTGCAGATGACACCAAGCTGAGAGGTGTAGTGGATGCAACAGAGGAAGGGATGCCATCCAAAGGGTCCTGGACAAGCTTGAAATTTGGGCCCATGTGAACCTAAGGAGGGTCAAGAAGTCCAAGTGCAAGGTGCTGCACGTGGGCCGGGGAAATCCCAGACATGGGGATAGGCTGGGAGAAGAACTCATTGAGAGCAGCCCTGCAGAGAAGGACTTGGGGGTTCTGCTGCATGAAAAGCTCAACCTGAGCCAGCAGTGAGTACTTGTAGTCCAGAAGGCCAACTTTATGCTGGGCTGCATGAAGAGAGGAGTGGGCAGCAGGTGGAGGCAGGTGACTGTCTCCCACTGCTCTGCCCTTGTGAGGCCCCACTTGGAGTCCTGCGTCCAGGTTTGGGCCCCCAGCACAAGAAGGTTGTGGGCTGTTAGAGCTCGTCTAGAGCCCCAAAGTGCCCATCCCAGGGAGAAGCCAAGGCTGACCTGCCACCTCCAGACACATGGAACCTCACAGTCCCTTTGCGTGACACGTTCCTGCTGCTGCCCTATCAGCTGCAGAGACAAAAGTGACCTCCCAGTCACTGCCCCAGTCACATTCCTCCTGCTGGGGCAGGAGATCCTGAGGCAGAGCTGAGCTCTCTAGTCTCTTTGGGACTAGGGCTCACTTTTCTGGGTTAGAAATTTAGCAAATTTGTTTTTCAGCTTAGGGTGTCAGGTCTGGGGTTAGGTTATGGGCAAGCTTTGTGGAATAGTTTTTTATTCTACATCTGCCTAGAAGTCTAGGTTTAATAGAGCATTTTAATGTTAGTGTTAAGGGCAGGGATTAGGGTGAGCACAAGAGCAAAGGCAAGGGAATGGGCTATGGGCTGAGTTTTGCTTCATGGAATACTTTGAGTTAAAGTGTTAGACTGTTGGATTCCTGTCAGGGTGTTGGAGTAGCATTTAGGTTTAGGGATTTAGGTTACTCTTTAAAATTGGGTAACAGCCTTACATCAATGTTTCAAATCAGTGTTAAAGCAGCATCAACATTACCTGAAGCCTCTTACCTCTATGAAATCATTGTAGAGGTTTGCTCATCCTTCCCCCCCCTGTCTAGGACTGGGGGAGAGAACTAGAACGAAATGAAAACTTGTGGGTTGAGATAAATAGAAAGGGTTTATTAGGACACAAAAGAAAGGATAATAACAATAACAATAACAATAACAATAACAATAATAATAACAATAACAATAACAATAACAATAATAATGTGTACAAACAAGTGATGCACAATGCAATTGCTCACCACCCGCCGACCGATGCCCAGCCTATCCCTGGGCAGCCAGCCCCCCCACCCCACCCAGCCCCCCCGTATTAATTGTTCAGCATGACGCCAGATGGTATGGAATACCCCTTTGGCCAGTTGGGGTCAGCTGTCCTGGGTCTGTCCCCTCCCAGCGCCTGCTGCACCCCTAGCCTGCCAGCTGGCAGGACAGAGCGAGAAGCTGAAAAGTCCTTGGCTTGGTGTAAACACTGCTCTGCAACAATTAAACATCAGCATGTTATCAGCGCTCTTCTCATCCTAATCCAAAACATAGCACCCTACCAGCTACTAGGAGGAAAATTAACTCTGTGTTGACTGAAACCAGGACAAATGCTACACCTAAAGGTCACAACTTGCCTGAGATTAACTTGAGTTAAACTAGAAAAGAGAGATAGACAGTTCCTTACTAAGTAAATACTACAACTAGAATCAGCTTCTTCAGTGTGGCTTTCAGCTCCTGGTTCCTCATGCTGTAGATGAGGGGGTTCACTGCTGGAGGCACCACCGAGTACAAAATGCAAACACCAAGTCCAAGGATGGGGAGGAGATGGAGGGAGGCTTTAGGTAGCCAAACATGGCAGTGCTGACAAACAGGGAGACCACGGCCAAGTGAGGGAGGCCAAGTGAGGGAGGCCAAGTGAGGGAGGCCTGGCCCTCCTCCTGGGCACTGTTCACTCAGCAGGGTCCCAGTCTGCCCTGATGTGTGGGGTTCCTCTTCCTCTGCTGCAGGACTGGGCTCTTCTCCTTGTAAAGGTCAAGAGGATTCTGTAGGCAAAATCCTGCCATTTCTCAAGGTTCCCCTGGACAAATGCTGCATTCTGTCAGCTGTTAATGTCTGCAGGCGGATGGCTCACCCTGATTATGCCGTCTCTCACAAGGTAACAGCAGCAGGAATTTGCAGGACAGTTTGGACAATACCGCAGTAACTAGTTGAATGGAATTGCAGCACAAACTCATTTAAGGGTACGGGATAGAAGGCTGCCAGATTCCACTTTTTCTCTTCTTCCTTCTCATGCATGCTGTTATTTTGTCTGGAACTGTGTCCCATGTACAAAACACTGCACCATACCAGCTAATAGGAAGAAAATTAATTCTATCCCAGCCACAATGAGGACAATATCCACCCCATATTCCACACCATCTGCATCGTGCTCAGCTCCAGTACTTCCTAATTAATCACCAGCACCTTTTCTCTTTTGATATATACACAGAGATATCATGCCCTTAGTCTGTGGGTGTCCTGGAGTTGGCTAGGATTGAGTTAATTTTCCTCCTAGTAGCTGGTATGATGCTGTGTTTCGGATTTAACATGAGAAGAATGATGATCACACACTGATGGCTTAGTTGTTGCCCAGCAGTGCATATCGCTAAACACCATGAGGTGGGTCTGCCTCCCCGCCTGCCCAGCACAGCCCTCCCTCTGCACGACCCCTTGCTCTGCAGAGCAGCTCCTCTGGTCATCATGTCAGAGATTCCAACTTTTGCCTGAAGTCATCCCTCAGGGCTGCTTGCAGCTTTCTACACAGAGGTGGCCACTGCCTCCCAGATGCCCAGGGGGCCATCTGAGATCTGCATGATGGGCTGGGAAACATTACCCTGGATCCACAGAAGCCATTCCCGAACCAAAACACGTAAGCAGGAAGCTCACTGTGGTGGCGGTGCAGAGCTGCTGGGCACCTTGTGCAGGGTGCTCCTACAGACCTTTGTGCCCTTTGCCCTCCTGACTACAACGCCACTTCTGTCTCAGGAATGGAGGTGAGACCAGAGAACAGAGGTGAGACAGAGATCATGAACTGTGAGATCACGAGTGCCATCAGATAGCTGCCCCTTAGAAGACAACTGATATGGGGGGTTCATGAGAAGCCTGGCCAGGAGAGGTGTGTGATTTCAGGAGGGAACAGGGGCTTGACAAGAAGAAATTAACAATTTTGAAGAGGAAAGAGGGTTCACGTAATGTTCATTCTGCTGTAACACTGACTTAAACAGTCACGTAAAGCCCTTCCCCTATTTTAACTAGTAACCTTAATCCCTAAACCTAAATGCTGCTCCACACCCTGACAGGAATTCACTACTCTAATGCCTGACCTCAAAGAATCCCGTGAAGCCAAAACTCAGCCCCTTACCTTTACACTTGCTCTCTTGCTCAGCCTGATCCCTTCCCTTTACACTAGCATTAAAATGCTCTTTTTAATCCTAGAGAACTTCTTACCAGTGCTAAAGGAAACCCTAAAGCGCAAAGTTTACCATAGCCTAACCAAACACCTGACACCCCAAGCAGAACACCAAACCCTCCCACTAAACAGTTGCTTAATCTCTAACCCAAAGCCCCTGTTCCTGTGCATTAACCTCCTCACCTTAAACCCTCTCCTAAACCTTAACTCTGAGATCATGAAAGCCATCAGAAAGCTGATCCCAATGAGATGACTGATATGGGGAGGTCAGGAGAAGGATGGACAGGAGAGATGTGAGATTTGGGTGAGGGAATAGGGGCTTGGCCGGAAGAAATTAAGGAATTTCTAGAGGTAAGAGGGTTCAGGTTATGCTGATGCTGCTGTAACAGTGACTTAAAACAGTCATGTGAGGCCCTTCCCCAGGTTCAATCAGTAACCTTAATTCATAAATCGAACTGCTACCCCACACCCTGACACAAATCCACTCCTCTTATGCCTAACCTCAAAGTATGCACTGAAGCCAAAACTCAGCCCATAGCCTCTTTCCCTTACCTTTACTCTCTTGCTTACCTTGATCCCTGCCCTTAACACTAGCTTGTAATTGCTCTATTTAACCCTAGATTTCTAGGGTTAAACAACAAACAAAAACCTAAACAAAACCCTAAACCACAAAGCCTGCCCATCCCCTAATCACAGACATGACACCCCAAGCAGAACATCAAACCTGCCCACAAAATATTTGCTTAAACTCTAACCCAGAAAGGTGAGCCCTGGTCCCTAATCCCAAACGTAAACACTGACCAAAGCCCTCGTTCCTGTGCATTAACCTCCGAACCTTCAGACCCTCTCCTAAAGCTTAATTTTGGGTGCTTGGCCCCTTGGGGCAGGGCAGGAACTGCGAGGTCGCTGTGCAGTCACATGGCATTCAGAGGGACCATGGATCTGATCAGCTTGTGGGCCACAAGGAGGAGATGGGTGGGAATGCTCTGATGAGCTCAGCTCTGCCTCAGGATCTCCTGCCCCAGCAGGAGGAATGTGACTGGGGCAGGGACTGGGAGGTCACTTCTGTCTCTGCAGCTGATAGGGCAGCAGCAGGAACGTGTCACGCAAAGGGACTGTGAGGTCCCTTGTGTCTGGAGGTGGCAGGTCACCCTTGGCTTCTCCCTGGGATGTGCACTTTGGGGCTGACATCTGCCAGTGGCCCTGCTAGGCCTGCAGAAGGCCCCTGCTTGGCATGCTGCCTGTGGGATCCCCTCTGCCTCCATCCCCAGGAGGACCCAGACAGAAAGAAGGCCCGCACAGGGCTTGTCCTGTCCCTTCTGCTTGAGTCCAGGACTGGACAGCAGGAGGCACAAGGCTTGGCTGTGTCTAGCCAAGAAGCTGCAAGGCCAGCAGCAGGCCCAGGCCTTGGGAGATGCTGGGGAGGTGACTTCTGTGTGCTTGGCTGACAGGCAGCAAGGAGCCTGATGGGTTGTGATGCCTGCTTCAGGAGTGGTTTCCACCGTGATGGAGCTTTCTTTGGTAGTAGGAAAGAGCAGGAGAGAAAAAAGTGCCACAGAATTCACTTAGGAAAAATAGCACGGGCCATGACGAAGAAGAAAAGTCCACAGGAACAATTGGTCTTGCTGCCAAAGCCTGAGGCAAAGAAGAGATTAAGTGCCTCAGCCTTTACCTCATCTCTTGTCACCAGGTTTCTCCCACATCCAGTAAAGGATGACGAATATCCGTAATCCTCCTTTATTAAAATATTTATATAAACATCTTTTTTTTGTTGTTGTTGTTATTTTTGTCTTTGACAGCAACAGATGGAATGAGCTCTAGCAGGGCTTTGGCCCTTCTAATTTTGACCTGCACAGCCCCATAACATTCAGGACACAGCTCGAGACAAACTGACAGCATGAATGAGAAGGACGCACAGAAGAGGTGGAACCTGGCAGCCTTCTGTCCCCGGCCTTTCTGTGACTCTGTGCTGCAATTCCATTCAGCTGGTTACTCCTGTCTTATCCAAACTTCCCTGCAGCTCCTGATGCTGCTTGTCAGAGATAGCACAATCACAGGAAGGTTGAACTGTTTGTCTGCAGACAAGAAAAGCTGACAAAATGCAGCATCTGTCCAGGGGAACCTTGAGAAACTGCAGGATTGGCCTACAGAAACATCTTGACCTTTACAAGGAGAAGAGCCCAGTGCTGCAGCAGAGGAAGAGGAACCGCACACATCAGGGCAGACTGGGACCCTGCTGAGTGAGCAGTGCCCAGGAGGAGGAGGGCCTGGGCACCACGAGGGATGCCATACGAGCAGTGGTGCTGCTCACCAGGAACCAGGCCAGCTTCCTACAGAGCTGCCTTACGAGGAGCATGGCCACCAAGAAGATCTGAGTTATCAGACTCAGCTCAGATCCTGTGAGATACCACATGGACAAGGGTCTAGAGCCAGCAGGAAAAGAGGTACAGGTGTGGGAGTCCCTAAGACAGCCTGGTGTGGAGAGGATCAAGGGTTCTACCAAGGCTGAAAGTCCCAACAGGACCCAGGGCTTTGTGTCCATGGCTCTGGCTGTTGTCTCTGCCACTGAGGCCGAGGAGGAGACAGTTTATCAGTAAAGCACCAGGGCCTCATTGCCTCCTCGCCCCCACCCATGAACCAGGCAGGGCTCGTACCATTCTCCTGCACTTGGCCATGCACATCCCCATCTCCTCCTGCCCCAGGAAGAGCCCTGAGCAGTGTGTGAAGGGAAAGGATCTCCCTTCCCAGGGGCTGGCGGTCAAGGCCTGGCCCTTGTGCTTGGTGACAGACATCCAGTTTTCCTACACATCAGGGTCACCTTCACAGTGCCTTTGTCTCCTTGTCCTCACTGCCTCCAATGCTCTGCTCTAACGAGCTCCAAGGGAGGCTGTGTCAGTGCTGGCCCTCAGGGGGACACTGCAGGAAACTTGCCTCTGACTTGGACTTGTTGAGAGATGTCTTCAATTGTCTCTCAGTGCCTGAGGTTCGTGGGCTCCTCCCCAAAGCCCCCCGAGGGGGGATTCCAATGCCTTGGGCTGGGCGTCTGGTGCTGAGCTGGGCCGGGCTCGTGGGACAGAGAGAGCTCGTGGCAAGAGGGCCCTGGTGCAGAGAGACAGCTGTGCCCAGGAGCAGCTCCTGTGCACAGCGCAGCAGGGCTGGGGGCTCTGATCGCAGCTGGCACGGGGACAGGAGAGAAGGAGAGAGGGCTTGGAGGCAGTGAGGAGCACAGCAACAGAGGGCAGCGTGTGGCAGGACAGATCTGCAGGCCCTTGGCACCATGAGTCTCTGGCAGCAGAACAGGTAAATGGGATTTCCAAAGAGTTTTTCTGAAGCCAAAACATCTCATGGCAGATTACATCTTAGACGATAGATCTCTCTGTTTCTCCAGTATGAGGTAGACGCTGCCATTCCTGCTGGCTTCTCCACCTGGCCGTGCTGCTGCTGCTCTTGTTCCCAGGCTGCCTGGGGATGGGGGTTTCACCTGCCCATGGAGTGAGTCCTCGGGGTGCTTGGGGGACGGGGAGTACGGGGACAGGGTGAGGGGTCTGGAGATGGGCAATTTGAGCCCTGATTCAGCAGTGTCCTGGTTCTTTGCAGGTGAACATGTAGTTATCCCGCCGCTCATAGACATGCCAGCAGAAGAGACCGGCCTTTTTTGACAGACTGGCTGTCCCCTCGGAAGGGCAGTCTGCACTAAAGGGACAGTCCCTTTGTATCTGAGGATCGACAAGGTTTCACTTGGAGTGCAGAAGGAAAGAAAATATAAAAGAAAAAAGAAACAGAAATTCTAACAGCCCTGCTATGCAGTTGGGTGAATTTGGAACAGCAATGTGGATAATCACTTGATATCAGGAGTGAATTTAATCAGGGATTAACACATGTTCCCCTTTCCTTATTGTTATAGGTGAGGACTGATTACTACTTTAACCACAGCAAAGTCCCCTTTTTCCAGGGACACCCTCAGTCAGTGTCAGTTAAAACTCATGAAAGGGACCTGACCGATGTCTGCTTGAGAGGACGAAACAGAATTAGTTATTATCAGGTAATTCTGTACTATCTTAATGTGCTTTTGCTCCTTGGGCAGGACCCCATGCCCAGAAGCAGGAAATGCCCAACAGCAGCTCTGTGAGCGAGTTCCTCCTGCTGGCATTCGCAGACACGCGGGAGCTGCAGCTCCTGCACTTCGGGCTCTTCCTGGGCATCTACCTGGCTGCCCTCCTGGGCAACGGCCTCATCCTCACCGCCGTAGCCTGCGACCACCACCTCCACACCCCCATGTACTTCTTCCTCCTCAACCTCGCCCTCCTCGACCTGGGCTGCATCTCCACCACTCTGCCCAAAGCCATGGCCAATTCCCTCTGGGACACCAGGGCCATCTCCTATCAAGGATGTGCTGCACAGGTCTTCTTTTTAGTCTTCTTCATTGGAGCAGAGTTTTCCCTTCTCACCATCATGGCCTACGACCGCTACGTTGCCATCTGCAAGCCCCTGCACTACGGGAGCCTCGTGGGCAGCAGAGCTTGTGCCCAGATGGCAGCAGCTGCCTGGGGCAGTGGCTTTCTCAATGCTGTCCTGCACACGGCCACTACATTTTCCCTGCCCCTCTGCCATGGCAATGCTGTGGACCAGTTCTTCTGTGAAATCCCCCAGATCCTCAAGCTCTCCTGCTCAGACACCTACCTCAGGGAAGTTGGGGCACTTGTCTTTACTCTTTCTTTAGTATTTTTTTGTTTTCTTTACATTGTGCTGTCCTATGTGCAGATTTTCAGGGCAGTGCTGAGGATCCCCTCTGAGCAGCGCAGGCACAAAGCCTTTTCCACGTGCCTCCCTCACCTGGCCGTGGTCTCTATGGCTGTTAGCACTGGCTTGTTTGCCTACCTGAAACCTCCGTCCATCACCTCCCAGTCTCTGGACCTGGTGTTGTCTTCTCTGTACTCGGTGGTGCCTCCAGCCATGAACCCCCTCATCTACAGCATGAGGAACCAGGAGCTCAAAGATGCAGTGAGGAAACTATTTCTATACATGCTTCTTCATCACCAAGATTGACTTCATTATTGTGATTATTATCATACGATTTTTGTCATTAAACTTATTTTCAAAATGTAATATTAGAAATAATCCTAACAGGACTACCTGGTTATTTGGGAAACTGAGAGAATGATTTCCTTAAGTGTATTTTTATTAATAATTCAACATTTTATATTGATAGAGAAATACTGTTATTCTTGTCCTTCTGCATAACAAGTTTCAAAATTATTTTTAACCAGTCATAGAATCATGGAATCATTGCATGGCCTGGGCTGGACAGGACCTCAAAGATCATCTAGTTCCAACCCCCCTACCATGGGCAGTGACAACTCCCAGGAGATCATGGTTGCTCAGGACTTCATTTAATTTGCTCTTGAAGACCTGCAGAGACGGGGCATCCAATACCTCTGTGGAAAACCTGTTCCAGTGCCTCACTACCCTCTGAGTGAAAAATTTCTTGCTAACATTTAATAGGAATTTCCCCTTTTAATTTAAAACCACTTCCCCTTGTCCTATCATTATCTACCTGAGTAAAGAGTCCTTCTCCATCCCTTTTATAAGGCTCTTTAAGTATTGAAAGTCTGCAACCACATCACCCCAGAGCCTTCTCCTCTGGTAGGCTGAACAGCCCCAACATTCTCAGCCTTTCTTCATAGGAGAGGTGCTCCAGACCCTTGATTATCTTTGTGGCCTCCCTCTGGACCCACTCTAACAGCCCACATCCTTCTTGTGCTGGGGGCTCCAGACCTGGACACAGTACTTCAAGTGGGGCCTCACAAGTGCAGAGCACAGGGGGACAGTCACCTGCCTCTATCTGCTGGCCACCCCTCTCTTGATGCAGCCCAGGATGCAGTTGGCCTTCTGGGCTAGAAGCACTCAGTGCTGGCTCATGTTGAGCTTTTCATGCAGCAGAACCCCCAAGTCCTTCTCTGCAGGGCTACTCTCAATGAGTTCTTCTCCCAGCCTTTCCCCATGTCTGGGATTTCCCTGGCCCACGTACAGCACCTTGCACTTGGACGTGTTGACCCTCCTTAGGTTCACATGGGCCCAAATTTCAAGCTTGTCCAGGACCCTTTGGATGGCATCCCTTCCTCTGTTGCATCAACTACTCCCCTGAGCTTGGTGTCATCTGCACACTTGCTGAGGGTGCACTCAACCCCCCTGTCCCTGTCATTGATAAAGATATTAAACAGTACTGGTCTCAGGATAGACCCTTGAGGGACACCACTCATCACCAGCCTCCACTTGGACATAGAGCCATGGACCATCGCTCCTGGGTGTGACCTTCAAGCCAACTCCTTATCCACTCAATGGTCCAAACATCTAATGCGTATCTCTCCAATTTGGAGACCAGGATGTCATGGGGGACTGTGACAACACAATTCCAACTAGATGACATCGGTCGGTTTTCCCTTGTTGTCTGATGTGGTCACTCCATTGTAGAAAGCCACCAGATTGGTCCGGCACAATTTACCCTTTGGTGAAGTCAAGCTGGCTGTGTCAGATAAACTTCTTTCTCTTGCATGTGCCTTGACATTGATTCCAGGAGGATCTTTTCCATGATCTTGCCAGGCACAGAGGTGAGGTTCAACGTTCTGAAGTTCCCTGGGTGCTCCTTTCTACCCTTCATCAAAAGGGGAATGATGTTTCCATTTTCCCAGTCACCAGGGACTTCACCCGACTGCCAGGACTCTTCAAATAGGATGGAGAGAGGCTTGGCAACTACATCAGCCAGTTCCCTCAGGACCTGGGGTGCAAGTCATCAGGCCCCATAGACTTGTACGTGTTTAGGTTCATCAGGTGTTCCCAAACCTGCTCTTCACTTCCAGCAGGTGGGACTTTGACCCCCAGCCTCCATCTGTTTGTTCAGGGAAATGAAAGACTTGGGAAGCCTGACTGGCAGGGAAGACTGAGGAGAAGACTTGCTGAGTCCCTCAGCCTTCTCCATGTCTGTCATTACCAGTTCACCCTTCTCATCCATCAGAGGGGGAACACCTTGGCCTTTCTATTCTGAGCCATGTATCTATAGAATCTCTTCCTGTTATTCTTTGCATCCCTTGACAAGCACAGTTCCATCTGTGCCTTTGCTTTCCTTATCCCATCCCTGCTCATCCGAAACAAAACCATGCGTGAGGGCCTGGAAAAAGGAGCCCTGGACCATAAAAGCCATTCTGGAAACAAAACTTGTAGGTAGGAAGCGCAGTTTTGTGGAGGTGCAGAGCTGATGGGCACATTGTGCAGGATGATCCTACAGATGTTTGAAAGGAATCCTGAAAGGACTCTGAAAGGAATCCATTATCTCTCTTGTTCACAGTTAATCCTTTCCCTTAACATTAAAATTAAAATTTTCTATGTAACTTTAGACTTCTTGGCAGACCTAAAAAAACCTAAAACACATAGCTTGTCCATACCTTAACCACAGACCTGACACCACAAGCAGAACACCAAACACTCCGACTAAAACTTTCCTTAATCTCTAACCCAGAAAGTGAAAAACAGGTACCGAGGGGGCTAGAGAGAGGTCAGCTGTGCCTCAGGATCTCCTGCCCCAGCAGGAGGAATGTGACTGGGGCAGTGACTGGGAGGTCACTTCTGTCTCTGCAGCTGATAGGGCAGCAGCAGGAACGTGTCACGCAAAGGGACTGTGAGGTCCCTTGTGTCTGGAGGTGGCAGGTCACCCTTGGCTTCTCCCTGGGATGTGCACTTTGGGGCTGACATCTGCCAGTGGCCCTGCTAGGCCTGCAGAAGGCCCCTGCTTGGCATGCTGCCTGTGGGATCCCCTCTGCCTCCATCCCCAGGAGGACCCAGACACAAAGAAGGCCCGCACAGGGGTTGTGCTGTCCCTTCTGCTTGAGGCCAGGCCTGGACAGCAGGAGGCACAAGGCTTGGCTGTGTCTAGCCAAGCGGCTGCAAGGCCAGCAGCAGGCCCAGGCCTTGGAAGATGCTGCTGAGGTGACTTCTGTGTGCTTGGCTGACAGGCCGCAAGGAGCCTGATGGGTTGGGATGCCTGCTTCAGGAGTGGTTTCCACCCTGATGGAGCTTTCTTTGGTAGTAGGAAAGAGCAGGAGAGAGAAACCGCCACAAAGTGCACCTTGGAAGGGTGTCACTGGCCACGAGGAGGAAGAAATGTCCCTCAAAGAGTAGTGCTGTGGTGCCAGAGGTCACCGAAAGATTAGACCCTAGCTTTGTGTTTCAAGGAAAGCTGAGGGTTGACGAGACATGGGTGAGATTATGGAAATGCCGGGATGAGAGCAAGGCAGTGAACAGAGATGGGTGTCTGCAGACTTCAAGGAAATAGGATAAAGTGTGGGACAGCATAGGAAAGCCTGCAGAGGAGAAGGCAGAGGGTGCTGGCAGGAATGGGAGGCCCCAATAGCCCTGACCTTTTTGTCCCTTTGGCTAGAGCTTCTGAGGAGACGAGATATAGTCATTGCAATGGGGCCTCACTGCTTCCTTGATACCCTGTGCAGGGGTGGGGAGCTGTCCTAATGAAGTTCTTCTCGTGGCATCACACTGCCCACCACATCATACAGACCCCAAGAAGAGCCCTGAGCCAGACGTGGAGGTGCAGGATCTCCCCTCCCAGGCGCTGGGGTCAGGCCTTGGCCCTTCTGCTTCACCAAAACCAACCAAGACTTTTCTCAGCACAGCGCTTTGCCTGTCTGCAATCATGGCCTCCAATTATCTGCCCTAACAAGTCCCTGGGGAGGCTTTGTTAGGAACAGCCCTCAGTGGGGCCCATTAATACTCCAAGTCACTTCAACTTTTCCTTCTGACTTTACCTTCTCAAGCGGTTACATCATTCTCCTTCATAGACTGAGCACAAAAATACACCATGGAACTCATTAAAATGCAGAACGTCCTAAGCAGCCATATCTCTCCCATAATTTTCTTCACGTCTTCAAGACTTGTAGAGCTAATTGGAGAGCTTTCATGGTGTAGTTAAGGAGGAAGATTTCAAAGAGCATCTAATAGAAATCTTTCCTCATTTTAAAGGCTGAATTTTGTTGCATTTCACTTTGGAGCATCATTTTCCTAAAGATAGTGGTCTAAGGTTACTCCTTCGAAGCCCTGCTTAGGTAGGAAGAGTAGGGTTTTTTCTATTAAAAAAAAAACAAAGAAACAAAAAAAAAACCAACACAGGAAATCATGTTGCAATTTAAAAAAAAAAAAAAAAGAACAAAAGAACAAAGTTCAAGTTCTTCATTTTGTTGCCTCCAGTGACGTTTACCTTCCCAAAAGGATGATGGTACTTGATGTATTTTACACTGATTAATAGAAAATTTAAAATCATAGTGTTAGTATTAATCCATATCTTACTAATTCAATGATAAATGATGAGTTTCTTGCTAAGGAAACCATTAGACAGACTGCTGACAGATGGGCGAGCTGGAACTCACTGAAACTCAAAGCAGCAACTGGGTTGGTGAGGGCGGTCTGAATGATCAAAGAGTAAGGGGAGGGCAAAGCAGGAGAACCATGGGAAGTGCATGGGTCCAGACAGGCAGCTGGAAAGGCGGCATTCAGCAGGGTCTTTGTAATGAAGACGGCTTTTGAGCCTGGAAGATGAGGGAGCACACCATGATAGACAAAGCGATGATAATGGAAGTACAGGTGAACACCAGTATTTCACCTCCTGTAATGAATACACATCCTGAAAATTAACATTTCATCATGATAGAAATTATCATTCACGTGAGACATTTAATGGAATGGATTGAATCATTTGAGCTGAAGAGTAGTTGCTTTATTAGTTAAGTACTAAAAAAATTACTGGGTATTGAGGCAGAGCTTTGTTGTCTGACCATAAGCATAACCAGGGAAAACCTCCTGTGGCCCCGTTGTGTTTGAGGCACTTCCCTGGACCAGCAGATGTCAGAAAAGACCTGCAGGAGACCGGAGCCCTTTGGGAAAATCAGGTGGAGCCAGGTGGAATTCCCAAGGCACCTCCACTGTCAGCAGTGGTCTTTGTCCCTGTAACTGCAGCCCAGCCCAGCACAGGAAACCCCTTCAAAGACAAACCCCTTCTTCAGTGGGTTCCTGGGACTGACCTAGATTTGAAATGGCCTTTGGAAACCTGAGATACTTTCCCTTATTCGTACTAGACACCTAAACATCCATTTACCGTCCTGGGTCATCTTTAGCAAACTCAGGATGAAAAACTCAACTATAGCATGCTTCAAATGGCTGAGCCAGAACCCATCAGCTGCCCCACTTTGGGGAATCATCCCCTTCCAACTAGGGATATGAAAGTGAAAAATGTGAAATGACCCGTCAATGCACAGAGTAAGGGAAAGTCACACATATTGTGCTGGAGTGTCAGAAGGCAAAAAGCACTGCACTGTGCCTCAGAGTAATCAAGGAGACCTAATCCAGTTCATCTGTGAGATAAAGCAGAGTGAAGGACGTTGAGTTGTGTCCTAACATGAAGAAGGATGTACATCACTGGTGAAGGAACTGTCTTTTTGTGCCATCACCAATGCAAATTACACAAGAACTACATCAAATAAAGGTAACTTGTCCCACCCTGGCCCTGTCACACCACGGGGCAGCAGAGGGACCTTTTTCAGTTTCAGCCTCTTCTTCAGAGAGGTTTTGCCCTCTCCCTGCGCACCAGGGGGCAGAGCCTGGCCCTGGGCGCTGCGTGAGCACCGTGCAGGTCGTGGCAGGCTGCGGTGAGGGGACGAATGCCCTGGGCCCCCTTCCTGCTCTGCCCAGGCCAGCAAGGGCCCCGAGCGGCCTCGTGTCCCCTGCCCCTGCAGCTCTGAGCTCCCTTCCCCAGCCCTGGCTCTGCAGCAACAAGCCCTGCTGGGAGCCCTCCCCTGCATGCTGCCACCGCTCCCTGACGCTGCTGCTGCCCTCTGACGGGCACTGCCCAGCCCAGCCCAGCCCCTGCCCACCTCTCCCCAGCCCCCGGACCTTGCCTGGTCACCCAGTCTTGGCCCTTTCCTACTGTTCACTGAAGGCCTCTGAGACCTTTGTGCTGTGGCCTCGCTGTGTGTCCTGGCATTGCAGAGCTCCCATCAGCCCGTGCATCCTTTGGCTTAGCTCTACTGTGAAGACCCACTCGCTGCCCACCCAACACAAGGCACACAACATCCCAGGAGAACCCTTAGGGTATCCTGGTGGCTCCCGATACCTCCCTGATGCCACCAGCCCTGTCACGTTTCAATCCCAGGAAGCTGCTTCTTGACCAGTCAAGGCCTCCAGGGGCACTGGGCATCCGCCAGTGACGACTCAGTCCAGCCCTGACTCCCTCACCCCCCACCCTGTGCCCTCCTGCCCCTGTGTCCAGGTGGCACCCAAGCACAAGAGTGAGGCCTTGAGCCTGGCATTCCCTGAGTGTCTTCTGCACTCCAGTTTGGGAAGAAGAGCCCTGAGCACTAAGCAACTTCATTTTACTAACAAGATGCCACAACAGAGGCCAGATGTCATTTAGGAATAAACACATTCAGAGAAAGCGTGTGGGTCACACAGAGGGTTGGTCATCTGGAAAAGAGGAATGAAAGCAAATATTTATCTGCAAACATAATTTTAAAGAATACGTACCTAAAGGTCAAAAATTAACTGGAGATAAACTAGAAAAGGGAGATAGCCAATTCATTGCTAAGTAAATATTACCACTAGAATCATTTTCTTCATTGTGTCTTTCAGGTCCTGGTTCCTCATGCTGTAGATGAGGGGGTTCACTGCTGGAGGTACTGCCAAGTACAGAAATGAAACCACCAGGCCCAGGGATGGTGAGGAGATGGAGGGGGGCTTCAGGTAGGCAAACATGGCATTGCTGACAAACAGGGAGCACTTTTTTATTTTTTTTATTTTTATTTTTATTTTTATTTTTTATTTTTATTTTTATATTTATTTTTATTTTTATTTTTTATTTTTATTTTTATTTTTATTTTTATTTTTATTTTTATTTTTATTTTTATTTTTATTTTTATTTTTATTTTTATTTATTATTGTTTTTATTATTTTTATATTTTTTATTTTTTAAATTTTTTTCTTTTTTTGTTGTTGTTTGTTTGTTTTCTTATTAGACTGACTTTACCTCAACTGATGAGTTCTTGTACTTCTTCTGTTTTCGATTCACGTGGTGGCAGTGAGCTAACGGCTCTGTGGTTTTCGCTGCCTGCCAGGTGCAACCAACAGCAGGTGAGTCCTTGCCGAGCCCTCAGTCCCTACAAGACCGTGCTGTGACCCTGATTTCAGCACATGGATCTAGTGGAGGAACACGAAAGGCAAAGATCCTCTTCGTTGTCTATTCCTTGGAAATGTTCTTGACCACAGTTTTTTAAGAAGTCGTCAGCCTTCAAGCAGTGCCCTGAGGAGATTCTTTCTGAGTACTGAAATGCTTCTCTGGAGGCCGGCTGTGCCACTGCCGTGCCCACTGCCTGTCCCTGCCTGCAGTCCCAGCACAGCCCCACAGCAGCACTGGCACCAAGCTACAGGAGCAGCCGGGCCTGACCCCACCAGCAGGGCTCAGCACCAGAGGGGGGCAGTGGCAAGAGAGCAGCTCTGCATGCCCCAAGCGCTGGTGCTCCCTGCCCGTGCTGCTGGGAAGGGACTCTTTTCCTCTGCAGCCCTGCACGTGGCACTGCCCCTGCAGAGCCAGAGCAGCTCTCAGAGGAAGGACGTCACACAAGGAAGGCAGTGCAGGCTCCTTCACTTTGTTTAAGTTCACAGAGAGATAGGCTCCTCGTTTATAGAGTCAGTATATGCATTCATCACGTACATACTGAAATGGAAGTGGAACAACGGGCTCCTTTCTTTTATTTAAATTCACAGAGGGCCTGGCTCCTCATATACAGACTCTCTGAGATTGAATGAGAAGAATCATATCATTTTAATGGGCAACTTTAGACATTGAAACAAAGAAAGTTCTGTAATGAAAACACTCATAAATAAACAAACACACAAAAATAATTATATATATAATATTAGTTGTTCTTCTAGTCATTGATATTACTAGTCATCTGCAGATGTAGAACGGAAATTTATTGCTTCTGAAACACATCTAGTCATTTATTTCCACAGCGCTTGCTTAAGCTCCTTGTTCCTCATGCTGTAGATGAGGGGGTTCAGTGCTGGAGGCACCACCGAGTACAGAACTGCCACCACCAGGTCCAGGGATGGTGAGGAGATGGAGGGGGGCTTCAGGTAGGCAACCACACCAGTGCTGACAAACAGGGAGACCACGGCCAGGTGAGGGAGGCACGTGGAAAAGGCTTTGTGCCGGCCCTGCTCAGAGGGGATCCTAAGCACAGCCCTGAAGATCTGCACATAGGACAGCACAATGAAAACAAAACAGCCAAATAATAAAGAAACACTAAACACAAGGGCCCCAACTTCCCTGAGGTAGGCATCTGAGCAGGAGAGCTTGAGGATCTGGGGGATTTCACAGAAGAACTGATCAAGCTCATTACCTTGGCAGAGGGGCAGGGAAAAGGTAGTGGCCGTGTGCAGGACAGCATTAAGAAAGCCACTGCCCCAGGCAGCTGCTGCCATCTGGGCACAAGCTCTGCTGCCCACGAGGCTCCCGTAGTGCAGGGGCTTGCAGATGGCAACGTAGCGGTCGTAGGCCATAATGGTGAGAAACCAGTACTCCGCTCCAACTAAGAAGACAGAAAAGAAGATCTGTGCAGCACACCCTTGATAGGAGATGGCCCTGGTGTCCCAGAGGGAATTGGCCATGGCTTTGGGCAGAGTGGTGGAGATGCAGCCCAGGTCGAGGAGGGCGAGGTTGAGGAGGAAGAAGTACATGGGGGTGTGGAGGCGGTGGTCGCAGGCTACGGCGATGAGGATGAGGCCGTTGCCCAGGAGGGCAGCCAGGTAGATGCCCAGGAAGAGCCCGAAGTGCAGGAGCTGCAGCTCCCGCGTGTCTGCGAATGCCAGCAGGAGGAACTCACTCACAGAGCTGCTATTGGGCATTTCCTGCCTCCGGGCATGGTGTCCTGCCCAAGGAACAGAAATACACTAATAATACGGCAGAGTGACCTGAGAAAACCATTCCCATTTCACAGTTAAGTCCCTCATAGCACTTGCCCAATTGCACACAGGTAGTTGGCAGATCCCTTTCCTGCATTGGATTCAGCTGCTCTGTGCGGGCATCTCTTTGACTGCAGGACAATTGCACTAAGGAGGTTCTCCTGAGAAGAGTTTGAACACTGCTGAGAGCAGAAGCCAGGCTCCAAGTGCCCATCTCCAAACCCCTCACCCTGTGCCCGTACTCCCCTTCCCCCAAGCACCCCGAGGGCTCACTCCATGGGCAGGTGAAACCCCCATCCCCAGGCAGCCTGGGAACAAGAGCAGCAGCAGCACGGCCAGGTGGAGAAGCCAGGAGGAATGGCAGCGTGCTGCTGCCAGGGGAGGCAAGGCCAGGGAGGGACAGACGGACACTCAGCACACCCTCCTGTGCTGCAGCTCTGCCTGCAGAGGAGGCAGCTCCTGCTGGGGACAGTGGGGGCTTGAGGGCAGAGGCTGTGCTGGTGGCAGAGGAGAGCAGGGGGTGTCCCAGGGAAGGCGCCTGCCCTGCAGGGGCTGGCAGGGAGGTGCCTGAGCCCTCCCTCGCACAGCATTTCTGGCAGCAGCTCCCTCTCACCGCCTGCCCATGTCCCTGCTGCCTGCCCGTGTTCCTGCTGGGAGCCGCTTCTGTGTCCCCACGTCTCCTCCCTGTCCATGCTCACAGACTTATCCCACAAGCTGTGTGCTCAGATTCACTCAGATTCCCCTCCACTGCAGGAATCTGAAAGCACAGAATCCAAAAAAAAAAGCCTTTCCCAAAAGATAAACCAAGCCTCAGTCTTCTTCTGGAAATTTCCTCATATAAATGACATTCTCTACAGCATCTTATACACTTTGCTGGAGAAACAGAGAGACAAGAATCCCGACAGATGCTATCAGGAATCGGATGTGCCAGCTGCAAAAGACCCCTCTGGCAACCCCACCTGCATGGCCCTGCTGCCAGAGACTCACGGTGCCAAGAGCCTGCAGATCTGTCCTGCCACACGCTGCCCTCTGTTGCTGCGCTCCTCACTGCCTCCAAGCCCTCTCTCCTTCTCTCCTCTCCCCGTGCCAGCTGCGGTCAGAGCCCCCAGCCCTGCTGCGCTGTGCACAGGAGCTGCTCCTGGGCACAGCTGTCTCTCTGCACCAGGGTCCTCTTGCCACGAGCTCTCTCTGTCCCACGAGCCCGGCCCAGCTCAGCACCACACGCCCAGCCCGAGGCATTGGAATCCCCCCTGGGGGGGTTCTGGTGAAGCGCCCACGAACCTCAGGCACTGAGAGACAACTGAAGACATCTCTCAACAAGTCCAAGTCAGAGGCAAGTTTCCTGCAGTGTCCCCCTGAGGGCCAGCACTGACACAGCCTCCCTTGGAGCTCGTTAGAGCAGAGCATTGGAGGCAGTGAGGACAATTGGACAAAGGCAGTGTGAAGGTGACCCTGATGTGTAGACAGTGTATTTGTTTCAACTAGCACAAGGGCCCAGACAATAGTGAATGATTTCAAATTTGAGAAGAGAGAAAAGGAAGTTAAAATAGTAATAATAACAATAATAATAATAACATTAATAAGAATAATATGTACAAAGCAAGTGATGCACCATGCAATTCCTGAGAAGCCCCTCACCAATGCTCAGCCTGTCCCTGAACATTGGTCCCCCTGACCCTGGCCAGCCTGCAGCAGGATCTCTTGTGCACGTCCCTTCACCTTCATTTCTTTTAGTGCAAAATCAGCTTTCAGAGGAATTTGGAGTATTTTCTTCCCTTTCTCAAACACTTCCTCTGCTCTGTCACCCCACACAACGATGCCATCGATGTACTGCAGGTGTTCAGGAGCTTCCTCCTCTTCCAGGGCACTCTGGATCAGTCCATGGCAAATGGTAGGGCTGAGTTTCCTGCCCTGGGGCAGTCGATGCCAGGTTGAAAGCAAGCTGTGGCCTTCACACTGCTGGCAAACGCATGGAGAAAAATGCATTAGCGATATCAGTTGTGGCAAAACGCTTGGGTGCCTTTGATCCCAGTGTGCATGGAAGCTCTACCGTGTCCGGCATGGCAGCACTCAGCACTGCATGACTTCCTTCAGGCCACGACAATCCTCTGTCAGCGGACTCGGTTGGTGCTCTACTGACTGAGGTGCACGGCTGTGGCAGTGATTGGCACCAGCTGTCCTTCAGCCCTCATCAACCCCACAACAGAAGGGTCCTGTGAGAGACCAAGGCAAGGCAGACAACAGCATCATGTCCTCCGTCTCCAAGGCAGCTGTGCCAAAAGCCCACCCATACCCTTTTGGGTCCCTGAAATATCTGTCCTCTCCTGAAGCAGTCTCTTCCAAGGATGCACAGAGTCGGGGGCCAGTCCCAGTGGGGTGCTTTTGCCACTCCTTCCCACTTAGACTCACTTCAGCCTCCAGTACAGGTCAGTGTTGGCATCCCCCTGTCACTCCAGACATACAAATGGGTTCACCCCTCCACAGCCTGATGGCACTAGGGTACGCTGTGCAGTGGTGTCCACTGGAGCCTGAGACTTCTGGGGGCCTGATGTGCAAGGCCATCGAATCCACACAGTCCAATACAGCCGATCGTCCCCTTCCTCCCCCTGGCTGGAGGCAGGGCCCCTCTAGTCCTGCTCATAGTATTCCTTACTGTGTCTGCAGGACTGCCCGCTGGAAAGTGGAGCAGCAGTTCTCTAAGAACCCCTTTTAGGGGTTGTTTTTCCTTGCCACTCACGTACCCGTGCCTCTAGGGTTGAGGCAGATTTTCCATCCCACTTTCTCATGTCCTCTCCATGGTCACACATATGAAACCTTAGGGTGACACACAGTGTGTACCAACCATCTTTCCTTTCCTGCCCCCTGAGTCCAGGGAGGGGCCCCGTTTCTCCCAGCACCAGAGCAGCACAGGGATAGGGATCGCGTGATTACTGATGCTCTTAGGACCTCTTCCTCTTGCTCCTCCTACTCACATGATGTCCCAGCTTTTCTGAAGCCTGCCTCATCTTCTTTCTCCTCCTTTCTTGTCTGGGTAGGAGTTCCTTTCCTTTCTTAAAAAAAAATAAATAAATGAAAATAAATAAAGAAAAACTGACTTCCATATCCACTGTTTTTTCTTCCATATAGGAGCAACTGATACAGACAAAAGATTGGTTTTCTGGCGCAGACACAGGGCCCATAAAAGGAGCTGGAGTTGCTGCAGGGCATTTTGCAGATGCTGTAGTGGCTGCAGGGTCTGTCAGAGGGGTTGGAGTGGCTGCAGGGCTTGTCACAGAGGTTGGAGTGGCATTGATCATTGATTGTGGCTCTGTAAGCACAGGCCGAGACCAAACACACTGCAGTGGTATGTGTCTCTTTGGAAATGCCAGGGTGATAACACAACTTTTTCAAGCATTTCGCAGTTTTTTAGGATTCTGTACTTTCTCAGGGATGAAGTTCCAAAGCTTTGGAGGTGCCCCCTGCTCTAGGTGCCTGCCCAGATCGTCCCACAGTCCCTGCCACTCCTCACTCTCCTGCCTCTGGACAGATCTCTGGATGGCATGCATTAAGTAGTTGCTTAAACATAAACAAAAGCTGAAAAATATGCAGGAGACATAACAATAGGAACATGCTGGTTTGACCATCCCAAGGATATTCAGAGCTTTGAAGAGCTACTGTAATTAGGCTGGAGGAGAAGGGGGAGGTGAAGGAGAAAGGGAGAGTGAACCAGCGGGGAAAAGTGTCCTCCCCTTGTCTCCCCCATGGCTTGGTTTCCTGAGGAGAAAAGGTCAAGAGTGTAATTCTTAATAGTTTCTGAGTCATATCATAAGCCAGTGTTACACGATACAACAAAAGAATAAACTTGAAGCAGCCATCAGAAAAGATAAACAGCATGACAGGGGAGACATACAGGAAGTCATGTGCTATACAACACAGTTTTGAAATTGAGCACAACAGACCTGAGATTAAAAAAAAAAAATAAAAAAAGAAAGAAAATCAAGTTTTTGATCAGCAACCATTAAAATCAACTCATGCTTATAAAGGTTTACTTTGAACATGCTGTGGTGAGATCTGTCATTGGCTCAAACTTTATGCTCCATGTCGGGCACCAAAAAGAGCGTGTTTTAACCCAGCAGGCAGCTCAGCACCACACAGCCATTCCCTCACACACACACCATGCTACACCCCCAGCGAATGCAGGACAGAATGAGGAGGGGGAAAAAAATAAAATAAACTAAAAAAAAAAAAGTCATGGGTTGAGATAAAGACAGTTTAATAGGACAGAAAGGGAAGACAAATAATACGGACAATGATGATGATGATTGTGATGGTGATTGCCTGTCCCGCAGCAGTGGTACCCCCTACCCTGGCCAGCCACCCCATATTGATTGTTCAGCATGACGGCTGCGGTATGGAACATCCCTTTGGCCACTTGGGGTCAGCCGTCCTGCTTCTGTCCCCCCCAGCTCCTCAGGCACCCCGAGCCCTCCACTGCTGGGCAACAACTAAGCCATCAGTGTGTGATAATCATTATTCTCATGCTAAATGCAAAACACAGCATCATACCAGCTACTAGGAGGAAAATTAACTCCATCCTAGCCAACTCCAGGACACCCACAGACTAAGGGCATGATATCTCTGTGTGTATATCAAAAGAGAAATGTGCTGGTGATTAATTAGAAAGTACTGGAGCTGAGCACGATGCAGATGGTGTGGAATATGGGGTGGATATTGTCCTCGTTGGGGCTGGGATAGACTTTATTTTCTTCCTATTAGCTGGTATGGTGCAGTGTTTGTTTATAGGACACAGCTCCAGACAAAATAACAGCATGCATGAGAAGGAAGAAGAGAAAAAGTGGAATTTGGCAGCCTTCTATCCCGTACCCTTAAATGATTCTGTGCTGTAATTCCATTCAACTGGTTGCTGCCGTATTGTCCAAACTGTCCTGCAAATTCCTGCTGCTGTTACCTTGTGAGGGACGGCATAATCAGGGTGAGCCATCTGCCTGCAGACATTAACAGCTGACAGAAAGAAGCATCTGTCCAGGGGAACCTAGAGAAACTGCAGGATTTGGCCTAAATGAACCACTTGATCTTTACAAGAAGAAGAGCCCAGTCCTGCACCGGAGGAAGAGGAACCCCCCACATCAGGGCAGACTGGGACCCTGCTGAGTGAGCAGTGCCCAGGAGGAGGAGGGCCTGGGCACCACGAGGGATGCCATACGAGCAGTGGTGCTGCTCCCCAGGAACCAGGCCAGCTTCCTACAGAGCTGCCTTACGAGGAGCATGGCCACCAAGAAGATCTGAGGTATCAGACTCAGCTCAGATCCGGTGTGACACCACACGGACAAGGGCTGAGAGCCAGCAGGAAAAGATGTGCAGGTCTGCGAGTCCCTAGGACAGTCTGGTGTAGACAGGACAGAGGGCTGTGACAAGGCTGAGAGGCCCAACAGGACCCAGGGCTTTGTGTCCATGGCTCTGGCTGTTGTCTGTGCCACTGAGGCCTAGGAGGAGACAGCTTATCGTGAAAACACCAGGGCCTCATTGCCTCCTCGCCCCCACCCATGAACCAGGCAGGGCTCGTACCATTCTCCTGCACTTGCCCATGCACATCCCCATCTCCTCCTGCCCCACGAAGAGCCCTGAGCAGTGTGTGAAGGGAAAGGATCTCCCTTCCCAGGGGCTGGGAGTCAAGGCCTGGCCCTTCTGCTTGGTGAAACACATCCAGTTTTCCTACATATCAGTGCCACCTTCACATTGCCTTTATCTCCTTTTCCTCCCTGCCTCCAATTCTCTGCTCTAACGAGCTCCAAGGGAGGCTGTGTCAGGGCTGGCCCTCAGGGGGACACTGCAGGAAACTTGCCTCTGACTTGGACTTGTTGAGAGATGTCTTCCATTGTCTCTCAGTGCCTGAGGTTTGTGGGCTCCTCAGCAAAGCCCCCCGAGGGGGGATTCCAAGGCCTGGGGCTGGGCGTGTGCTGCTGAGCTGGGCCGGGCTCGTGGGACAGAGAGAGCTCGTGGCAAGAGGGCCCTGGTGCAGAGAGACAGCTCTGCCCAGGAGCAGCTCCTGTGCACAGCGCAGCAGGGCTGGGGGCTCTGACCGCAGCTGGCACGGGGACAGGAGAGAAGGAGAGAGGGCTTGGAGGCAGTGAGGAGCCAACAACAGAGGGCAGCATGTGGCAGGACAGATCTGCAGGCTCTTGGCACCGTGAGTCTCTGGCAGCAGGGCCATGCAGGTGGGGTTGCCAGAGGGGTCTTCTACAGCTGGCAAATCCGATGCCTGACAGCATCTGTCGGGATAGTTGTATCTCTGTTTTTCCAGAAAAGTGTAGAAGATGCTGTAGAGAATGTCATTTATAAGGGGGCATTTCAAGAGGAAGACTGAGCATCAGTTTATCTGAGCTTTTTTTGAATTCTGTACTTTCAGATTCCTGCAGTGGAAGGCAATCTGAGTGAATCTGAGTACACAGCTTGTGGGATGGGTCTGTGAGCATGGACAGGGAAGAGATGTGGGGACACAGAAGCGGCTCCCAGCAGGAACACGGGCAGGCAGCAGGGACATGGGCAGGCGGTGAGAGGGAGCTGCTGCCAGAAATGCTGTGCGAGGGAGGGCTCAGGCACCTCCCTGCCAGCCCGCCAGCCCCTGCAGGGCAGACGCCTTCCCTGGGACACCCCCTGCTCTCCTCTGCCACCAGCACAGCCTGTGCCCTCAAGCCCCCGCTGTCCCCAGCAGGAGCTGCCTCCTCTGCAGGCAGAGCTGCAGCACAGGAGGGTGTGCTGAGTGTCCGTCTGTCCCTCCCTGGCCTTGCCTCCCCTGGCAGCAGCACGCTGCCATTCCTCCTGGCTTCTCCACCTGGCCGTGCTGCTGCTGCTCTTGTTCCCAGGCTGCCTGGGGATGGGGGTTTCATATGCCCATGGAGTGAGCCCTCAGGGTGCCTGGGGGAAGGGGAGTACGGGGACAGGGTGAGGGGTCTGGAGATGGGCACTGGGAGCCTGGTTTCCTCTGCTCTGAGCAGCGTCCATGTTTTTTTTGAGATGTTCTTCTGAGTGCAGCTGTCTTGTAGATCAAAGAAATGCCCACAGAGGGCAGCTGATAGCAGGACTGATGGACTTCGGGCCTTAACTCGGACTTAGAAGCAGCCTTCAGGTGTCTTGGGGCAGCTAGAATAAAAAATACAAAATAAAAATAAAAAATCCCAACAGCACTCCTCAACAGTTGGTTTGAATGTGAGCCAAACTGCGGCAAAAGTCTTTGGTATTAGGAGTAAAGTAAAGCTGAGATAAAACCAAATTCCTCTTTATGTCTGGCTGTAGGACAGGACTGACTCTTCCATTGCCCACAACAAAGTCTCCTGCTCCCAGGGACACCCTAAGGCAGGACCAAGTAGAACTCAGGAAAGGGACCTGCCATATGCCTGCCTGGATGTGGAGAATCATTTGGGGAGGTTTAAATGAGAAATGGTAGGAGTTTTCCTCTGCTAAGTCGGTTGTACATTATGAATGTCTTTCTATTCTTTGAGCAGAACCCAATGCCTCTAAACAGCAGATGTCCAACAGAAGTTCCATCACCGAGTTCCTCCTGCTGGCATTCGCAGACACGCGCGAGCTGCAGCTCCTGCACTTCGGGCTCTTCCTGGGCATCTACCTGGCTGCCCTCCTGGGCAACGGCCTCATCCTCACCGCCGTAGCCTGTGACCACCGCCTCCACACCCCCATGTACTTCTTCCTCCTCAACCTTGCCCTCCTCGACCTGGGATCCATCTCCACCACTCTCCCCAAAGCCATGGCCAATGCCCTCTGGGACACCAGGGCCATCTCCTATCAAGGATGTGCTGCAGAGGTCTTTCTGTTTGTCTTCTTGATTTTGTCAGAATTTTATGTTCTCACCATCATGTCCTATGACCGCTATATTGCCATCTGCAAGCCCCTGCACTACGGGAGCCTCGTGGGCAGCAGAGCTTGTGCCCAGATGGCAGCAGCTGCCTGGGGCAGTGGCTTTCTCAATGCTGTCCTGCACACGGCCACTACATTTTCCCTCCCCCTCTGCCAAGGCAATGCTGTGGACCAGTTCTTCTGTGAGATCCCCCAGATCCTCAAGCTCTCCTGCTCAGATGCCTACCTCAGGGAAGTTGGGCTTACTGCTGTCAGCTTCTGTATAGGTGTTGGTTGTTTTGTTTTCATTGTGGTGTCCTATGTGCAGATCTTCAGGGCAGTGCTGAGGATCCCCTCTGAGCAGGGCCGGCACAAAGCCTTTTCCACGTGCCTCCCTCACCTGGCCGTGGTCTCTATGACTGTTAGCACTGGCTTGTTTGCCTACCTGAAGCCCCCTTCCATCTCCTCCCCATCCCTGGACCTGGTGGTGTCATTTCTGTACTCAGTGGTGCCTCCGGCAGTGAACCCCCTCATCTGCAGCATGAGGAACAAGGAGCTCAAAGATGCAGTGAGGAAAATATTTCTATACATGCTTCTTCATCATCAAGAATGACTTCATTATTGTGATTATTATCATATCATTTTTGTCATTATACTTATTTTCAAAATATAATATTAGAAATAATCCTAACAGGACTACCTGTTTATTTGGGAAAATGAGAGAATGATTTCGTTAAGTCTATTTTTATTAATATTTTTACAATATTTTATATTGATAGAAATAATGTTATTCTTATCTTTCTACATAACAAGTTATAAAATTATTTTCATCCGGTCATAGAATCATGGAATCACAGAATGGCCTGGGCTGGAAAGGACCTCAAAGATCATCTAGTTCCAATCCCCCTACCATGGGCAGTGACACCTCCCAAGAGATCGTGGTTGCTCAAGACTTCATCTACCTTGCTCTTGAAGACCTGCAGGGATGGGGCATCCAATACCTCTGTGGAAAACCTGTTCCAGTGCCTCACTATCCTCTGAGTGAAAACTTTCTTTCTAACCTCTAATAGGAATCTCCCCTTTTAATTTAAAACCACTTCCCCTTGTCCTATCACTGTCTACCTGAGTGAAGAGTCCTTCTGCATCCACTTTATAAGACCACTCTAAGTATTGAAAATCTGCAATGACATCACCCCGGAGCCTTCTCACCTGGTAGGCTGAACAGCCCCAGCTCTCTCAGCCTTTCTTCATAGGAGAGGTGCTCCAGCCCCTTGATCATCTTCGTGGCCCTCCTTTGGATCCACTCTAACAGCCAACATCCTTCTTGTGCTGGGGTACCCAGACCTGGATGCAGGACTCCAAGTGGGGCCTCACAAGGGCAGAGCAGAGGGGGACAATCACCTGCCTCCACCTGCTGGCCACTCCTCTCTTGATGCAGCCCAGGATGCACTTGGCCTTCTGGGCTGTATGTGCTCACTGCTGGCTCATGTTGAGCATTTCATGCAGCAGAACCCCCAAGTCCTTCTCTGCAGGGCTGCTCTCAATGAGTTCTTCTCCCAGCCTATCCCCATGTCTGGGATTTCCCTGGCCCAGGTGCAGCACCTTGCACTTGGACTTCCTAAACGTCATAAGGATCACATGGGCCCAGTGCTCAAGCCTGTCCAGGACCCCTTGGATGCCATCCCTTCCTTCTATAGTATCACTAGTATATCACTATAGTATCTATAGTATCCACCACTCAGCTTGGTGGCATCTGCACTCAATGTCGCTGTCTATGTCATTGATGAAGACATTAAACAGTACTGGTCCCAGGACAGACCCCTGAGGTAAAGCACTTGTCACGACCCTCCACTTGGATATAGATCCATTGATTGCCACTCTGTGGTTTTGACCTTTAGCCACTGAATGGTGCACCCATCAAATGCGTCTCTCTCCAATTTGGAGACCAGGATGTCATGTGGGACCGTGTCAAAGGTCTTACAGAAGTATCAGTAGATGACATCGGTCGGTCTTCCCTTGCCGTCTGATGTGGTCACTCCATTGTAGAAAGCCACCAATTCGATATGGCACGATTTACTTTTTGGTGAAGCCATGCTGGGTGTCTCGGATCACTTCTTTGTCTTGCATGTGCCTGACACTGATTCCAGGAGGATCTTTTCCATGGTTTGCCAGACACAGAGGTGAGGTTCACCATTCTGTAGCTCCCTGGGTCCTCCTTTCTACCGTTCATCAAAAGGGGAGTGATGTTTCCCTTTTTTCCAGTCACCAGGGACTTCACCCGACTGCCAGGACTCTTCAGATATGATGGAGAGAGGCTTGGCAACTACATCAGCCAGTTCCCTCAGGACCTGGGGTGCATGTCATAAGGCCCCATAGACTTGTACGTGTTTAGTTTCACAAGGTGTTCCCAAACCTGCTCTTCACTTACACTGGGTGGGACTTTGACCCCCAGTCTCCATCTCTGGGTTCAGGGAAATGAAAGACCCTGGAAGCCTGAGTGGCAGTGAAAACTGAGGCAAAGACGTTGCTGAGTCCCTCAGCCTTCTCCATGTCTGTCATTACCAGTTCACCCTTCTCATCCACCAGAGGGGGAACACTCTCCTTGGCCTTTCTTTTCTGAGCCATGTATCTGTAGAATCGCTTCCTGTTATTCTTTGCTTCACTTGATAAGCTCAGTTCCATCCGTGCCTTGGATTTTCTTATCCCATCCCTGCACATCCAAAACAAATCCATGCATAAGGGCCTGGGAAAAAGGAACCCTGGACCATCGAAGCCATTCTGGAAACAAAACTTGTAGGTAGGAAGCGCAGTTTTGTGGAGGTGCAGAGCCGATGGGCACGTTGTGGAGGATGTTCCTAAAGACTTTGTGTCCTTTTCCATCCTGACTACAATGCCTCTTCTGTCTCAAGACTAGAGTAGCCAACAGAGGTGAGACAGATACTCGGGGATCAAGAATGTCATCAGAAAGCTGATCCCAATAAGATATGGGGAGGTCAGGAGCAGCCTGGACGAGAGAGATGTGAGATTTCGGGGTGGGAAGAAGAGCTTGGCCAGCAGAAATTAATGATTTCGCAGAGGTAAGAGGGGTCATATAATGTTGATGCTGCGGTAACACTGGCTTAAAACAGTCACGTATGGCCCTTATCTTACTTGAACGAGGAATTTTAATCCCTAAACCTAAATGCTACTCCAACACTCCGACAGGAATCAGTTTTCTCTCTTGCTAATCCTAATGCCTTCCCTTAACACTAGCATTAAAATGTTCTATTTAAACCTAGACTTTTTGGGAGACCTAAACAAAAACCTAAAGCATAGAGCTTGTCCATACTTTAAACACAGATCTGACACCACAAGCAGATCAGCAAACACTCCCACTAAAACTTTGCTTAATGTCTACCCCAGAAAGAAAAAACAGGTACCGAGAGGTCTAGAGAGAGCTCAGATCTACCTCAGGATCTCCTGCCCCAGCAGGAAGAATGTGGCTGTAGCAGTGACAGGGAGGTCACTTCTGTCTCTGCAGCTGATAGGGCAGCAGCAGGAACGTGTCACGCAAAGGGACTGTGAGGTCCCTTGTGTCTGGAGGTGGCAGGTCACCCTTGGCTTCTCCCTGGGATCTGCACTTTGGGGCTGCCATCTGCCAGTGGCCCTGCTAGGCCAGCAGAAGGCCCCTGCTTGGCATGCCGACTGTGGGATCCCCTCTGCCTCCATCCCCAGGAGGACCCAGACAGAAAGAAGGCCCGCACAGGGCTTGTCCTGTCCCTTCTGCTTGAGGCCAGGACTGCACAGCAGGAGGCACAAGACTTGGCTGTGTCTAGCCAAGAAGCTGCAAGGCCAGCAGCAGGCCCAGGCCTTGGGAGATGCTGGTGAGGTGACTTCTGTCTGCTTGGCTGACAGGCCGCAAGGAGCCTGATGGGTTGAGATGCCTACTTCAGGAGTTGTTTCCACCCTGATGGAGCTTTCTTTGGTAGTAGGAAAGAGCAGGAGAGAAAAAAACTGCCACAGAATCACTTAGGAAGGGTGGCACTGGCAAGGAGGAGGAAGAAATGTCTAGGGGAACAACTGGTCTTGCTGCTAGAGCCTGAGGCAAAGAAGACATTAAGTGCCTCAGCCTTTACCTCATCTCTTGTCACCAGGTTTACCCCCACATCCATTAAAGGATGATGAGTCTTCTTAATCGTCCTTTATTAAAGTGTTTATATAAACGGTTTTTATTGTCTTTGACAGTAATAGACAGATTGAGCTCTACCAGCGCTTTGGCCCTTCTAACTTTGACCTGCACAGCCCCATAACATTCAGGACACAGCTCCAGACAAACTGACAGCATGCATGAGAAGGAAGCACAGAGGAGGTGGAATCTGGCAGCCTTCCATCCCCTGCCCTTCTGTGACTCTGTGCTGCGATTCCATTCAGCTGGTTACTCCTGTGTTATCCAAACCTTCCTGCAGCTCCTCATGCCGCTGTCTTGTCAGAGAAAGCACAATCACACGAAGGTTGAACTGTCTGCCTGCAGATGTTAACAGCTGACAGAATGCAGCATCCATGTGGGAGAACCTTGAGAAACTGCAGGATGTTGCCTACAGAAACATCGTGGCATTTACAAGGAGAAGAGCCCAGTCCTGCACCAGAAGAACAATAACCCCACACATCAGGGCAGACTGGGACCCTGCTGAGTGAGCACTGCCCAGGAGGAGGAGGGCCTGGGCACCACGAGGGATGCCATACGAGCAGTGGTGCTGCTCCCCAGGAACCAGGCCAGCTTCCTACAGAGCTGCCTTACGAGGAGCATGGCCACCAAGAAAATCTGAGTTATCAGACTCAGCTCAGATCCTGTGAGATACCACACGGACAAGGGTGTACAGCCAGCAAGAAAACAGGTACAGGTCTGGAAGTCCCTAGGACAGCCTAGTGTGGAGAGCAGCAAGGGCTGTGACAAGGCTGAAAGTCCCAACAGGACCCAGGGCTTTGTGTCCATGGCTCTGGCTGTTGTCTCTGCCACTGAGGCCTAGGAGGAGACAGCTTATCGGTAAAACACCAGGGCCTCATTGCCTCCTCGCCCCCACCCATGAACCAGGCAGGGCTCGTAGCCTTCTTCTGCACTTGCCCATGCACATCCCCATCTCCTCCTGCCCCACGAAGAGCCCTGAGCAGTGTGTGAAGGGAAATCATCTCCCTTCCCAGAGGCCAAGGGTTAAGGCCTGGCCCTTGGTCTTTGTGACACACATCCAGTTTTCCTACACATCAGGGTCACCTTCACATTGCCTTTGTCTGCTTGTCCTCACTGCCTCCAATGCTCTGCTCTAACGAGCTCCAAGGGAGGCTGTGTCAGTGCTGGCCCTCAGGGGGACACTGCAGGAAACTTGCCTCTGACTTGGACTTGTTGAGAGATGTCTTCCATTGTCTCTCAGTGCCTGAGGTTCGTGGGCTCCTCACCAAAGCCCCCCGAGGGGGGATTCCAATGCCTTGGGCTGGGCGTGTGGTGCTGAGCTGGGCCGGGCTCGTGGGACAGAGAGAGCTCGTGGCAAGGGGGCCCTGGTGCAGAGAGACAGCTCTGCCCAGGAGCAGCTCCTGTGCACAGCGCAGCAGGGCTGGGGGCTCTGACCGCAGGTGGCACGGGGACAGGAGAGAAGGAGAGAGGGCTTGGAGGCAGTTGGCAGTGGGAGGATGCTGAGAGCTGCCTGCAGGAGAAATCTGCACAGCCCTTGACAAGGTACGTCTCTGGCTGCAGGGCCATGCAGCTGCACGTCCTGGAAGGGTCTCCTGCTGGGTCTTGTTCCTGGGAGGGCAGTGGGCAATGCAGTAGGCTTTGGGAGTCCTGCTGGATGGCACTGCGAGGTGAGGACGTCTGGCAGAAGCCCCTTGGAGTGTCATAACCCAGCTGCCCCTGGTCAGCCAAGATTGGAGTGGCCAATCCTCCTCCAGATACTGCAGGGGATGCAGATGGGATATTGGAACAGCCCGGACTGCAGATATTCATGTCTGTCTGTGGGGTGTTCTTCTGGTCTGCAGGCTGCTCTCCAGCACGATGCAGCTCTCTCGTGGCATCCTTGTGTTATCCAGGTGCCCCAAGGAGGAGACACCTCCGTGCTAAGACCATGTCCGTGCTGCTGGATGGCTGTCTGTGGGCAGCTGGAGTGAGGCCTCTGCAGCCCTGGCAAAGAGGGAAAAGCTGAGATCCTGCTCATGCAAGACCAGGTGAGGATCCTGCCCATATGCACTTGGTCTGGGGCTTCTCTGCTCTCAGCTGTCGGTAGTTTCTTCTCAGGGGAAAACCGAATAGATGGTTCTTCCTAAACATTACAGGCGTAGCTACCAGAAAATGAAACAAATAAATGTCCCTTGTTCTACACAATCATTGGATACTTTCCTTGAAGCAACACTGCAAATCTTCTGGTCGGACCAGTGGACTGAACTTGAGTTTCCCCCATGTTCCTGCCTTCCTCCTGCTGCACAGCAGGAAGGACTCCTCTGGAGCCCACAGCAGCTCCGGCTCCCAGGGCCACTCTCAGCCAGCACCAGCTGCAGCTGAAGCAAGAGAGCTGCAGAAAGGTTCTCCTGCATAGAGAGAGGCTTGGGCTGGGGGTGCTCTAAGGCTTGCAGTAGGTTTTCCTCAGAGAAGCCTCTTCTAACACTGTTCTGCCTTCTCTCTTCAACAGAGAACTGTCTCTAAAGACAGCAAATGGCCAACAGCAGCTCTGTGAGCGAGTTCCTCCTGCTGGCATTGGCAGACACGCGCGAGCTGCAGCTCCTGCACTTCGGGCTCTTCCTGGGCATCTACCTGGCTGCCCTCCTGGGCAACGGCCTCATCCTCACCGCCGTAGCCTGCGACCACCGCCTCCACACCCCCATGTACTTCTTCCTCCTCAACCTCGCCCTCCTCGACCTGGGCTGCATCTCCACCACTCTCCCCAAAGCCATGGCCAATGCCCTCTGGGACACCAGGGCCATCTCCTATCAAGGGTGTGCTGCCCAGGTCTTTTTCTTTGCCTTTTTGATTGGAGCAGAATTTTATGTTCTCACCGTCATGTCCTACGACCGCTACGTTGCCATCTGCAAGCCCCTGCACTACGGGAGCCTCGTGGGCAGCAGAGCTTGTGCCCAGATGGCAGCAGCTGCCTGGGGCAGTGGCTTTCTCACTGCTGTCCTGCACACGACCACTACCTTTTCCCTGCCCCTCTGCCAAGGCAATGCTGTGGACCAGTTCTTCTGTGAAATCCCCCAGATCCTCAAGCTCTCCTGCTCAGGTTCAGACTACCTAAAGGAAGTTGTACTTCTGGTTGTTAGTGCATGTTTAGCATTTGGCTGTTTTGTTTTCATTGTGCTGTCCTATGTGCAGATCCTCAGAGCCGTGCTGAGGATGCCCTCTGAGCAGGGCCAACACAAAGCCTTTTCCACGTGCCTCCCTCACCTGGCTGTGGTCTCCCTCTTTCTCAGCACTGCCCTGTTTGCCTACCTGAAGCCCCCCTCTATCTCGTCCCCATCCTTGGACCTGGTGGTGGCAGTTTTATATGTAGTAGTACCTCCAGCAGTGAACCCCCTCATCTACAGCATGAGGAACCAGGAGCTGAAAGCCACACTGAAGAAACTGATTCTAGTTGTATTATTTACTTACTAAGGAACTGTCTATCTCTCCTTTCTAGTTTAACTCAAGTTAATCTCAGGCAAGTTGTGACCCTTAGGTGTAGCATTTGTCCTGGTTTCAGTTAGGACAGAGTTAATTTTCCTCCTAGTAGCTGGTAGGGTGCTGTGTTTTGGATTAGGATGAGAAGAGCGCTGATAACATGCTGATGTTTTAATTGATGCAGAGCAGTGCTTACACCAAGCCAAGGACTTTTCAGCTTCTCGCTCTGTCCTGCCAGCAGGTAGGCTCGGGGTGCAGCAGGTGCTGGGAGGGGACAGACCCAGGACAGCTGACCCAAACTGGCCAAAGGGGTATTCCATATCATCTGGCGTCATGCTGAACAATTTATATGGGGGTACTGGCCACGATAGGGTGGCCGGCTGCTTGGGGATAGGCTGGGCATCGGTCAGCGGGTGGTGAGCAATTGCATTGTGCATCACTTGTTTGTACACATTATTATTATTACTATTATTATTATTATTAATATGCATAGTCGGCACAAAGCCTTTTCCACGTGCCTCCCTCACCTGGCCGTGGTCTCCCTCTTTGTCAGCACTGCCATGTTTGCCTACCTGAAGCCCCCCTCCATCTCTTCCCCAACCCCGGACTTGGTGGTGGCAGTTCTGTACTCGGTGGTGCCTCCAGCACTGAACCCCCTCATCTACAGCATGAGGAACCAGGACCTCAAGGAGGCCATGAAGAACCTCTTTGGATACATGCTTTTTTTGGACCATTAATGTTCACTTGAGTTCCAGGTTTATTTCAGAAACAGGAAAATATTTTTTATTATTTGTCTTTATGAATATTTTCTCCAAGTTGTGGTTTTCATTTAAATAAAGTTATTCTTAACATTCTGCCTGTTATTTTTTCTAACTTACTTTGACCCAATAGTCTCATGTAAAACTGGGCTTCACATGTAGATAAATACAGTAAAGAAGCCAGGAGAAATTCATTGTTATCAGCTGCCGTCTCTTCCCATCTCCTGTGCAGCTGGGGGAGCAACCCCAGCACGCAGGAGGGGCTCAGGGCCCAGAGCCCAGCTGCCACAGGGAGGAGCAGCCCCGCTGGCCCTCGCGGCTGCCCCTCACTGCCCGATGGGCTCTGCCTCTCTGCTGCCTTCGGGTCGGGGCTGCTGCTTCCCTGGAGCCATGGCCATGGCCAGCAGCAGGACGTGGCCTTTTCACTGCTGCTCTCATTTGCTTTCCCGTGTGTTCCTCCTGTGCTCTTGTATCTGTGTTAGTCTTGAGGTCTCATGTACCTTGGTGGCAGTCCTGTTGTCTCTGCAGTGACATCCCTGTCCCTGCAGGCAGCAGCAGGCACTGTGCAGCCCTGGGTCACAGCTGGCCTCCCTTCTAGCACCACAGTAACAAAAGGGGCTGCTCAGGGCAAACCCAGAAGCCTGGGCACCTCTTCCAAATGTGCTATCAGGAATAGAGCCAAGGGGTTGCTCCCTGCTCTTCTGTTTTCTGGGCTTCTTCATGGAGGGAAGGACACAGGCTGAAAGTTCCAGGGTGGTCTGTGAAGGAACAAAGTGATGGACCAAGAGCTCAATTTGTGGTGGCACTTCCCCAAGCATACAACTGGTCTTGGACTTATCAGCACGGGACTGTGCCTCCCGCGGTGGGTCTGATGGCCGATGCAAGCCTGGAGAGGAATCTGGAGCTGCCAGGAGATGTCAGGGGATCTCCAGGGACAAGGAGCTCAGTGGGTTGTGAATAGAAAACTTCATAAAATGAGTGACCATCCAAAGAAAAGTCTGGTAAAGGAAAAGTCAAATCTGAGGGGACCATGTGCTGAGGGGGATGCACAAACCTCCTCCAGTGAGATGCCACTACTGCAGGGGAAGAGGGGAAGGTTGGAGAGCCACGTGGGACCTGCGGGCAAGAGTAGTGCGTGCAAAGCATTTGGGGATATTTGCAGGGGCAGCGTGAGCCTGGGAGACAGCAGTGAATGAAGCCCGCAGAGTGTGAGCCTGTCCCATGTGGACTGACCAGAGCTCAAGTGCTCAATCTGGTGTGAGCAGGCAGAGGAGAGCTCTGCAGCCCCAGGGCATGCAGCAGCCCCAGCAAAGGAGTCTGGCGAGCGATTCCTTGCAGCCCTGGGGCAACAGCAGTGACCCCATGAGCTGGGTCTGCCTCCCAGCCTGCCCAGCACGGCCCTGCAGAGTGCCCCTGTGCCCCGGGCACCACAGCCCCCTCGCTCTGCAGAACAGAACCGCCAGCTGGGGCTGGGGCTGGAGCTGGGGCTGGGGCTGGGAGGGCGCTTCCCCTGAGTGTCTTCTAGGCCAGCTTCAGGCACATGGCTTCTGGATGTGAGCGTGTTCTTTGCTGTGTGCAAGAAGCTGAGAGACCGCCAACAGGCACGGGGATGGAACATTGCCTGCAAGGTCCCTCCTGCCCTAGCACCTCCCAGGACCGGCACGGCACTGGCTCCTGTGCGTCAGAGAGGCTGGGAGCCCAGCAGCAGTGCCACGGGCTTGAAGGGTCACAACCAGATCACTTCTACCCGGGCAGATTCTGAGCCAAAAAGGGGGTGTTTTGTAGGTGTGGTATTATGAGGTAAGTGCTGCCTCAGAAATTCCTAATCTTTTCCTAAGTCAATGTCTCTAAAGCGGATTGTGAGTTGAGCTCTTTGTGAAGCAGCTGACAGGTCCCCCCTTGACTCCTGGGTGGGATCTGTGCCTTTAGGCTCACATCTGCTGGTCTCCATGATAGGCCAGCAGATGCATCTGCTCTGCACACAGTTTGTGAGATCCTCTCTTCCTAAGTAGCTGGTAGGCCCCATAGAGGAAGAGGTCTTGAATAGGTATTGACATGTTAGAGGTATTCACTTTTGCCTGAACTCATCCTTCAGGGCTGCTTTTGTGGTGGTGCAGAGCTGCTGGGCACATTGTGCAGGGTGCTCCTACAGCCTTTGTGTCCTTCTCCGTGCTGGCTTGGGAGCTGCTTCTTTCCGAGGAGCACAGTAGCCAACCGAGGTGAGACAGATACTCTGAGTTCATGAAAGCCATCAGAAAAGCTGCCCCAAAGAAGATGACTGATATGGGGAAGTCAGGACAAGGCTGACCAGGAGAGATGTAAGATCTGGGGGAGGGAAGAAGAACTTGGCCAGCAGAATCTAAAGATTTTGGAGAGGTAAGGATGCTCAGGTAATGTTGATCCCACCATAAAGCTGACTTAAAGCAGTCATGTGAGGCCCTTACCTTATTTTAACCTGTAACATTAATACCTAAATCTAAATGCCACTCCACACCCTGACAGGAATCCACTGCTCTAAGTTTTGACCACAATATTCCTTGAGCCAAAATTAGTCCATAACACCTTTCCCTTATCTTTACTCTCCTGCGCACCCTGATCCATGCCTTTAACAAAAGTATTAAAATGCTCTAATAAACTCTAGTATTCTTGCAGACCTAAACAAAACGCTAAACAAATGAGCTTGCACATACCCTAACCACAGATCTGACACCCCAATCCCAACACCAAACCCTCCCACTAATCATTTGCTTAAGATCTCACCCAGAAAGGTTCGCAGTAGTCCCTAATGCCGTACATGAACAACTAACATCCAAACCCTGTCCTCCTGTGCATTAACCTCCCCACCTTCAATCCCTCTCCTAACATTTAACTATAGGTTCTTTTTCCCTTGGGGCAAGACAGGAACCATGAGGATGTCGTGCAGTCACATGGCATTCAGAGATGGATGTGAGGGGCCATGGATCTGATCAGCTTGTGGGCCACAAGGAGATGGGTGGGAATGCTCTGCTGAGCTCAGCTCTACCTCAGGATCTCCTGCCCCAGCAGGAGGAATGTGACTGGGGCAGTGACTGGGAGGTCACTTCTGTCTCTGCAGCTGATAGGGCAGCAGCAGGAACGTGTCACGCAAAGGGACTGTGAGGTCCCTTGTGTCTGGAGGTGGCAGGTCAGCCTTGGCTTCTCCCTGGGATGTGCACTTTGGGGTGATATCTGCCAGTGGCCCTGCTAGGCCAGCAGAAGGCCCCTGCTTGGCATGCTGCCTGTGGGATCCCCTCTGCCTCCATCCCCAGGAGGACCCAGACACAAAGAAGGCCCGCAGAGGGGTTGTCCTGTCCCTTCTGCTTGAGTCCAGGACTGGACAGCAGGAGGCACAAGGCTTGGCTGTGTCTAGCCAAGAAGCTGCAAGGCCAGCAGCAGGACCAGGCCTTGGAAGATGCTGCTGAGGTGACTTCTGTCTGCTTGGCTGACAGGCCGCAAGGAGCCTGATGGGTTGGGATGCCTACTTCAGGAGTGGTTTCCACTGTGATGGAGCTTTCTTTGGTAGTAGGAAAGAGCAGGAGAAAAAAAACTGTCACAAAGTGTACCTTGGAAGGGTGGCACTGGCAATAAGGAAGAAGCAATGTCCCTCAAAGGGTCGTGCTGTGCTGACAGAGGTCACCTAAAGAGAGCCTATGATCAGACCCACGCTTTTTGTTCATCAAGGAACAGCTGATGAGGTTTGACGAGACATGGGTGAGATGATGGAAATGCTGGGATGAGAGCAAGGTGGTGAACAGGGATTGGTGTCTGCAGACTTCAAGGAAATAGGGGAAAGTGTGGGACAGCATAGGAAAGCCTGCAGAGGAGAAGGCAGAGGATGCTGGCAAGAAGGGCCCCAACAGCCCTGACGTTTTTGTCCCTTTGCCTAGAGCTTCAGAGGAGACGAGATATAGTCATTGCAATGGGGCCTCACTGCTTCCTTGATACCCTGTGCAGGGGTGGGGAGGTGTCATAATGAAGTTCTTCTCGTGGCATCACACTGCCCACCACATCATACAGACCCCAAGAAGAGCCCTGAGCCAGACGGGGGGGTGCAGGATCTCCCCTCCTAGTGGCTGGGGTCAGGCCTTGGCCCTTCTGCTTCACCAAAACCAACCAAGACTTTTCTCAGCACAGCGCTTTGCCTGTCTGCAATCATGGCCTCCAATGATCTGCCCTAACAAGTCCCTGGGGAGGCTTTGTTAGGAACAGCCCTCAGTGGGGCCCATTAATACTCCAAGTCACTTCAACTTTTCCTTCTGACTTTACCTTCTCAAGCAGTTGCATCATTCTCCTCTCAGTACCTGAGTTTCATAGACTGAGCACCAAAATACACCATGGAACTCATTAAAATGCAGAACGTCCTAAGCAGCCATATCTCTCCCACAGTTTTCTTCAAGTCTTCAAGACTTGCAGCTAATTGGAGAGCTTTCATGGTGTAGTAAAGGAGACGGATTTCAAAGAGCATCTAACAAAAATCTTTCCTCATTTTAAAGGCTGAATTTTGTTGCATTTCAGTTTGGAGCATCATTTTCCCATAGATATTGGTCTAGGGATACTCCTTTGAAGCCCTGCTTAGGTAGGAAGAGCAGGGTTTTTCCTATTTAAAAACAAACAACAGGAAATCATGCTGCAATTAAAAAAAAAAAAATATGTTCCTCATTTTTTTTGCCTCCAGTGATGTTTACCTTCCCAAAAGGATGACTGTACATGATGTATTTTACACTGATTAATAGGAAATTTTAAATAGTAGTGTTAATATTAACCCATATCATACTAATTCAATGATAAATGATGAGTCTCTTGCTAAGGAAACCATTAGACAGACTGCTGAGAGATGAGCAAGCTGGAACTGACTGAAACTCAAAGCAGCAACTGGGTTGGTGAGAGCGGTCTGAATGATCCAAGAGTAAGGGGAGGGCAAAGCAGGAGACCTATGGGAAGTGCATAGGTCCAGACAGGCAGCTGGAAAGGGGACATTCAGCAGGGTCTGTATAATCAAGATGGGTTTTGTGCCTGGAAGATGAGGGAGCACACCACGACAGAGAAAGCAATGACAATGCAAGTACAGGTGAACACCAGTATTTCTTCTCCTGTGCTGAATATACATCCTGAAAATTCTCATTTCTTCATGACAGAAATTATACTTCACGTGAGACATTTAATGGAAGGAGTTGAATCATTTGAGCTGATGAGTAGTTGCTTTATTAGTTTAGTATTAAAAAATTACTGGGCTTTGAGGCAGAACTTTGCTGTGTGAAAATAAGTATAACCAGGGAAAACCTCCTATGGCCCCGTTGTGTTTGAGGCACTTCGCTGGACTGGCAGATGTCAGAAAAGACCTGCAGGAGACCGGAGCCCCTTGGGAAAATCAGGTGGAGCCAGGTGGAGTTCCCAGGGCACCTCCACTGCCAGCAGTGGTCTTTGTCCCTGTAACTGCAGCCCAGACCAGCACAGGAAACCCCTTCAAAGACAACACCCTAGTTCAGTGGGTTTCTGGGATTGACCTAGATTTCAAATGGCCATTGGAAACCCATGATACTTTCCCTTATTCCTACTAGACACATGAACATCCATTTACCTTCCTGGGTCAACTTTAGCAAACTCAGGCTGAAAAACTCAAATATAGCACGCTTCAAATGGCTGAGCCAGAACCCATCAGCTTGCCCCACTTTGGAAATGGTCCCTGTCCAACTATGTTTTTTAAAGTGAAAAATGTGAAAGGACCCGTCAGGTCAATGCGCAGAGTAAGGGAAAGTCACACATATTGTGCTGGAGTAGCAGAAGGCAAAAAGCACTGCACTGTGCCTCAGAGTAATCAAGGAGACCTAATCCAATTCATCCGTGAGATAAAGCAGAGTGAAGGACGTTGAGTTGTGTCCTAACATGAAGAAGGATGTACATCACTGCTGAAGGAGCTGTCTTTTTGTGCCATCACTAATGCAAATACACAAAACTATATCAAATAAAGGTAAGCTGTCCCTGTCACCCCACAGGGCAGGGGAGAGGGAGCTGACAGCCAAGGGACGCATTTGGGTGTGGAAGGTGGGGCCCTGCAGAGACAAGGAGCCAAGGCAGGAGCTGGGGGAGGCCAGGAGAAGCAGCCCAAGGGGTGGTGCTGCTTGTGAGGACACGTTTGTGCCAGCAGCCTGAGTGGGCAGCAGCTGTGCGCAGGCGAGGGGAGGCCAGGAAGCACATGCCAAGAGCGCTCCTACCAGCAGAGACAAGGCCGCGGCCGAGGGCAAGGGGAGGGGCAGGCGCAGGGCAGGGGGCTGCAAGGGCCATGCTGAGCTCCCTGCCCCTGCAGCAGCCGCACTGGCCCTCAGCAGATGTGCTGGCCGGCACGCACGGGGAGGTGCTGGCGTGCATCAGAGAGCAGCAAGGGGGGCGCTGGAGAGGGCTGGGGCGAGGCGGGTGGCAGAGCCCCATGCAGGGGCTGGCTGGGGGTCCCCTCTGCTGCAACCACCACACGCGGCGTGGCAGGAGGAGGGCATGCAGGGCTTGTGGACACGGGGCAGAGCCTGGCCCTGGACGCTCCATGAGCGACGTACGGGTCCTGGCAGACTGCGGTGAGGGGACGAATGCCCTGGGTCCCCTTCCTGCTCTGCCTAGGCCAGCAAGGGCCCCAAGCGGCCTCGTGTCCCCTGCCCCTGCAGCTCTGGGCTCCCTTCCCCAGCCCTGGCTCTGCAGCACCAAGCCCTGCTGGGAGCCCTCCCCTGCATGCTGCCACCGCTCCCTGACGCTGCTGGTGCCCTCTGCCGGGCACTGCCCTGCCCAGCCCAGCCCCTGCCCACCTCTCCCCACCTCCCGGACCTCTCCCCAGCCCAGCAGCCCAGGCTGGGCTGGCCCCAGGCCAGTGCCCACTGCAGGCTGCTGCAGGGCTCTGGGCACAGCCAGCACAACCCCAGCCCCTCGCAAGGCACCGCAGCTGCTGGCACAAAGGCGGCTCTGGGCCTCCCCAGCAGCCCCGGGCACAAGAGGCCTGGCCCAGGCACAGAGCAGCTCCAGGTTCCTCTCCAGGATGCCATTTGCCATCAGACCCAGCACCACTGGGACAGTCCCAGGCCAGTCAAGGCCAGTTACTGTTTGCTGGGCCATAGGCAAGCAAGAAGGCAGCTCCCAGTCCAGCCCTTGGTCCTTCACCGATCACTCTGGGGTTCTGATCCATTGTGAGGCCCAGAAAAGCAAGAGGTCTGTTCAGGAAGCAGCTCCTTGGGTGTATTCCTGAAACCAGGTTTGCAAGAGGCGTGCAGAGAGATTGAAGAGATGGCAATGTAGAGGTAACAGGACTGTCACCAACATACATGAGATCTCAGGGCTTATCCAAATACAAGAAGCACAATGTGGAAGCAAAAGAGAGCAGCAGTGAAAAGGCCACGTCCTGCTGCTGGCCATGGCCATGGCTCCAGGGAAGCAGCAGCCCCGACCCGAAGGCAGCAGAGAGGCAGAGCCCAGCGGGCAGTGAGGGGCAGCCGCGAGGGCTTTGCGCCCATTATTAATGATGAACAAGCATGTATCCAAAGACTTTCCTCAATGCATCCCTGAGCTCCTTGTTTTTCATGCTGTAGATGAGGGGATTCATGGCAGCAGGAACCACAGAGTACAGAACTGCCACAACCAGATCCAGGGATGGGGAGGAGATGGAGGGGGGCTTCAGGTAGGCAAACATGCCAGTACTGACAAACAAGGAGACGATGGCCAGGTGAGGGAGGCACGTGGAAAAGGTTTTGTGCCGGCCCTGCTCAGAGGGTATCCTCAGGACTGCCCTGAAGATCTGCACATAGGACAGCACAATGAAAACAAAACAAACAAATACTAAAGAAACACTAAACACAAGTGCCCCAACTTCCCTGAGGTAGGCATCTGAACAGGAGAGCTTGAGGATCTGGGGGATTTCACAGAAGAACTGGTCCACAGCATTGCCTTGGCAGAGGGGCAGGGAAAAGGTAGTGGTCGTGTGCAGGACAGCAGTGAGAAAGCCACTGCCCCAGGCAGCTGCTGCCATCTGGGCACAAGCTCTGCTGCCCACGAGGCTCCCGTAGTGCAGGGGCTTGCAGATGGCAACGTAGCGGTCGTAGGACATGATGGTGAGAAGGGAATACTCTGCTGATATAAAGAAGGAAAACAAAAAGATCTGTGCAACACACCCTTGATAGGAGATGGCCCTGGTGTCCCAGAGGGCATTGGCCATGGCTTTGGGCAGAGTGGTGGAGATGCAGCCCAGGTCGAGGAGGGCGAGGTTGAGGAGGAAGAAGTACATGGGGGTGTGGAGGCGGCGGTCGCAGGCTACGGCGGTGAGGATGAGGCCGTTGCCCAGGAGGGCAGCCAGGTAGATGCCCAGGAAGAGCCCGAAGTGCAGGAGCTGCAGCTCCCGCGTGTCTGCGAATGCCAGCAGGAGGAACTCGCTCACACAGCTGATGTTGGGCATTTGCTAACATTAAACACAGCTGTCTGTTGAAGAGAAAGAATGCATAACAAAGTTAGAAGAGGCTTCAATGAGGAAAACCTATTCCATGTCTTAGAACACCCCCCAGACGATCCTCTCTCTTGGCAGAAGAACCTGTATGAATCTCATTGCTTCCATACCGATCTCTCAGTGCAATGCTGTGGGATTCTCAGTCTCCTGTACAATCCTGAGAACACATTGCCATCAAACTTGCCTCCCTTGCAATGCAGGAATCAGAAAGCACAGAATCCAAAAAAAAGCCTTCTCCTTCAGATAAACCAAGCCTCAGTCTTCTTCTCGAAATGACCGCTTCTAAATGCCGTTCTCTACAACGTATTCTACTTCTTGCTGGAGAAACAGAGACCCATCCGGACAGATGCTGTCAGCCATCGGATGTGCCAGCTGTAGAAGACCCCTCTGGCAACCCCACCTGCATGGCCCTGCAGCCAGAGACTCATGGTGCCAAGAGCCTGCAGATCTGTCCTGTCACACGCTGCCCTCTGTTCCTGCGCTCCTCACTGCCTCCAAGCCCTCTCTCCTTCTCTCCTGTCCCCGTGCCACCTGCGGTCAGAGCCCCCAGCCCTGCTGCGCTGTGCACAGGAGCTGCTCCTGGGCACAGCTGTCTCTCTGCACCAGGGCCCTCTTGCCATGAGCTCCCCTTGGGCCCAGGAGCCCGGCCCAGCTCAGCACCACACGCCCAGCCCAAGGCATTGGAATCCCCCCTCGGGGGGCTTTGGGGAGGAGCCCACAAACCTCAGGCACTAAGAGACAACTGAAGACATCTCTATACAAGTCCATGTCAGAGGCAAGTTTCCTGCAGTGTCCCCCTGAGGGCCAGCCCTGACACAGCCTCCCTTGGAGCTCGTTAGAGCAGAGCATTGGAGGCAGTGAAGACAAGGAGACAAAGGTAATGTGAAGGTGACCCTGATGTGTAGACAAAGTGTATTTGTTTCAACTAGCACAAGGGCCCAGACAATAACGAATGATTTAAAATTTGAAAAGACAGAAAAGGAAGTTAAAATAGTAACAATAACAATAATAACAATAACAGTAATAATATTAATATGTACAAAGCAAGTGATGCACCATGCAATCACTGAGAAGCCCCTCACCGATGCTCAGCCTGTCCCTGAGCATTGGTCCCCCTGACCCTGGGCAGCCTGCAGCAGGATCTCTTGTGCACGTCCCTTCACCTTCATTTCTTTTAGTGCAAAATCAGCTTTCAGAGGAATTTGGAGTATTTTCTTCCCTTTCTCAAACACTTCCTCTGCTCTGTCACCCCACACAACGATGCCATCGATGTACTGCAGGTGTTCAGGAGCTTCCTCCTCTTCCAGAGCACTCTGGATCAGCCCATGGCAAATGGTAGGGCTGAGTTTCCTGCCCTGGGGCAGTCGATGCCAGGTTGAAAGCAAGCTGTGGCCTTCACACTGCTGGCAAACGCATGGAGAAAAATGCATTAGGGATATCAGTTGTGGCAAAACGCTTGGGTGCCTTTGATCCCAGTGTGCATGGAAGCTCTACCGTGTCCGGCATGGCAGCACTCAGCACTGCATGACTTCCTTCAGGCCACGACAATCCTCTGTCAGCAGACTCGGTTGGTGCTCCTCTGACTCCGGTGCACGGCTGCGGCAGTGATTGGCACCAGCTGTCCTTCAGCCCTCATCAACCCCACAACAGAAGGGTCCTGTGAGAGACCAAGGCAAGGCAGACAACAGCATCATGTCCTCCGTCTCCAAGGCAGCTGTGCCAAAAGCCCACCCATACCCTTTTGGGTCCCTGAAATATCTCTCCTCTCCTGAAGCAGTCTCTTCCAAGGATGCACAGAGTCCGGGGCCAGTCCCAGTGGGGTGCTTTTGCCACTCCTTCCCACTTAGACTCACTTCAGCCTCCAGTACAGGTCAGTGTTGGCATCCCCCTGTCACTCCAGACATACAAATGGGTTCACCCCTCCACAGCTTGATGGCACTAGGGTACGCTGTGCAGTGGTGTCCACTGGAGCCTGAGACTTCTGGGGGCCTGATGTGCAAGGCCATCGAATCCACACAGTCCAATACAGCCGATGGTCCCCTTCCTCCCCCTGGCTGGAGGCAGGGCCCCTCTCGTCCTGCTCATAGTATTCCTTACTGTGTCTGTAGGACTGCCCGCTGGAAAGTGGAGCAGCAGTTCTCTAAGAACCCCTTTTAGGGATTGTTGTTCCTTGCCACTCACGTACCCGTGCCTCTAGCGTTGAGGCAGATTTTCCATCCCACTTTCTCATGTCCTCTCCATGGTCACACAGGTGAAACCACAGGGTGACACACAATGTGTACCAACCATCTCTCCTTTCCTGCCCCCTGAGTCCAGGGAGGGGCCCCGTTTCTCCCAGCACCAGAGCAGCACAGGGATAGGGATCGCGTGATTACTGATGCTCTTAGGACCTCTTCCTCTTGGTCCTCCTACTCACATGATGGCCCAGCTTTTCTGAAGCCTGCCTCATCTTCTTTCTCATCCTTTCTTGTCTGGGTAGGAGTTCCTTTCCTTTCTTAAAAAAAAATAAACAAATGAAAATAAATAAAGAAAAACTGACTTCCATATCCACTGTTTTTTCTTCCATATAGGAGCAACTGATACAGACAAAAGATTGGTTTTCTGGCGCAGACACAGGGCCCATAAAAGGAGCTGGAGTTGCTGCAGGGCATTTTGCAGATGCTGTAGTGGCTGCAGGGTCTGTCAGAGGGGTTGGAGTGGCTGCAGGGCTTGTCACAGAGGTTGGAGTGGCATTGATCATTGATTGTGGCTCTGTAAGCACAGGCCGAGACCAAACACACTGCAGTGGTATGTGTCTCTTTGGAAATGCCAGGGTGATAACACCACTTTTCAAAGCATTTCACAGGTTTCAGGATTCTACACTTGCTCAGGGATGAAGTTCCAAAGCTTTGGAGGTGCCCCCTGCTCTAGGTGCCTGCCCAGATCCTCCCACAGTCCCTGCCACTCCTCACTCTCCTGCCTCTGGACAGATCTCTGGATGGCATGCATTAAGTAGTTGCTTAAACATAAACAAAAGCTGAAAAATATGCAGGAGACATAACAATAGGAACATGCTGGTTTGACCATCCCAAGGATATTCAGAGCTTTGAAGAGCTAGTGTAATTAGGCTGGAGGAGAAGGGGGAGGTGCAGGAGAAAGGGAGAGTGAACCAGCGGGGAAAAGTGTCCTCCCCTTGTCTCCCCCCAGTGGCTTGGTTTCCTGAGGAGAAAAGGTCAAGAGTGTAGTTCTTAATAGTTTCTGAGTCATATCATAAGCCAGTGTTACACGATACAACAAAAGAATAAACTTGAAGCAGCCATCAGAAAAGATAAACAGCATGACAGGGGAGACATACAGGAAGTCATGTGCTATACAACACAGTTCTGAAATTGAGCACAACAGACCTGAGATTAAAAAAAAAAATAAAAAAAGAAAGAAAATCAAGTTTGTGGTCAGCAACCATTAAAATCAACTCATGCTTATAAAGGTTTACTTTTAACATGCTGTGGTGAGATCTGTCATTGGCTCAAACTTTATGCTCCATGTCGGGCACCAAAAAGAGCGTGTTTTAACCCAGCAGGCAGCTCAGCACCACACAGCCATTCCCTCACACACACACCATGCTACACCCCCAGCGAATGCAGGACAGAATGAGGAGGGGGAAAAAAATAAAATAAACTAAAAAAAAAAAAGTCATGGGTTGAGATAAAGACAGTTTAATAGGACAGAAAGGGAAGACAAATAATACGGACAATGATGATGATGATTGTGATGGTGATTGCCTGTCCCGCAGCAGTGGTACCCCCTACCCTGGCCAGCCACCCCATATTGATTGTTCAGCATGACGGCTGCGGTATGGAACATCCCTTTGGCCACTTGGGGTCAGCCGTCCTGCTTCTGTCCCCCCCAGCTCCTCAGGCACCCCGAGCCCTCCACTGCTGGGCAACAACTAAGCCATCAGTGTGTGATAATCATTATTCTCATGCTAAATGCAAAACACAGCATCATACCAGCTACTAGGAGGAAAATTAACTCCATCCTAGCCAACTCCAGGACACCCACAGACTAAGGGCATGATATCTCTGTGTGTATATCAAAAGAGAAATGTGCTGGTGATTAATTAGAAAGTACTGGAGCTGAGCACGATGCAGATGGTGTGGAATATGGGGTGGATATTGTCCTCGTTGTGGCTGGGATAGACTTAATTTTCTTCCTATTAGCTGGTATGGTGCAGTGTTTGTTTATAGGACACAGTTCCAGACAAAATAACAGCATGCATGAGAAGGAAGAAGAGAAAAAGTGGAATTTGGCAGCCTTCTATCCCGTACCCTTATATGAGTTTGTGCTGCAATTCCATTCAACTGGTTACTGCTGTATTGTCCAAACTGTCCTGCAAATTCCTGCTGCTGTTACCTTGTGAGAGACAGCATAATCATGGTGAGCCATCCGCCTGCAGACATTAACAGCTGACAGAATGCAGCATTGGTCCAGGGGAGCCTTGAGAAACTGCAGGAGTTTGAATAAAGGAACTTGTTGACATTTACAAGGTGAAGAGCCCAGTCCTGCACCAGAGGAAGAGGAACCCCACACATCAGGGCAGACTGGGACCCTGCTGAGTGAGCAGTGCCCAGGAGGAGGAGGGCCTGGGCACCACGAGGGATGCCATACGAACAATGGTGCTGCTCACCAGGAACCAGGCCAGCTTCCTACAGAGCTGCCTTACGAGGAGCATGGCCACCAAGAAGATCTGAGTTATCAGACTCAGCTCAGATCCAGTGTGACACCACACAGATAAGGGTCTACAGCCAGCAGGGAAAGATGTGCAGGTCTGGGAGTCCTTAGGACAGCCTGGTGTGGAGAGGACAGAGGCCTCTGAATAGGCTGAGAGTCCCAACAGGACCCAGGGCTTTGTGTCCATGGCTCTGGCTGTTGTCTCTGCCACTGAGGCCTAGGAGGAGACAGCTTATCGTGAAAGCACCAGGGCCTCATTGCCTCCTCGCCCCCAGCCATGAACCAGGCAGGGCTCGTACCATTCTCCTGCACTTGGCCATGCACATCCCCATCTCCTCCTGCCCCAGGAAGAGCTCTGAGCAAGGTGTGACATGAACAGATCTCCCTTCCTGTGTTCCAGGGGACAAGGCCTGGCCCTTGTACTTGTTGAAACACATCCATTTTTCCTACACATCAGGGTCACCTTCACATTGCCTTTGTCTCCTTGTCCTCCCTGCCTCCAATGCTCTGCTCTAACAAGCTCCAAGGGAGGCTGTGTCAGTGCTGGCCCTCAGGGGGACACTGCAGGAAACTTGCCTCTGACTTGGATGTCTTGAGAGATGTCTTCGATTGTCTCTCAGTGCCTGAGGTTCGTGGGCTCCTCCCCGAAGCCCCCCGAGGGGGGATTCCAATGCCTTGGGCTGGGCGTCTGGTGCTGAGCTGGGCCGGGCTCGTGGGACAGAGAGAGCTCGTGGCAAGAGGGCCCTGGTACAGAGAGACAGCTCTGCCCATGAGCAGCTCCTGTGCACAGCGCAGCAGGGCTGGGGGCTCTGACCGCAGCTGGCATGGGGACAGGAGAGAAGGAGAGAGGGCTTGGAGGCAGTTGGCAGTGGGAGGATGCTGAGAGCTGCCTGCAGGAGAAATCTGCACAGCCCCTGACAAGGTACGTCTCTGGCTGCAGGGCCACGCAGCTGCACGTCCTGGAAGGGTCTCCTGCTGGGTCTTGTTTGTGGGAGGGCAGTGGGCAATGCAGTAGGCCTTGGGAGTCCTGATGGGTTGCATTGCAAGGTGAGGAAGTCTGGCAGAAGCCCCTAGGAGTGCCCTAAGCCAGGTGCCCCTGGTCAGCCCAGAACACCCTGCCCTGGCTGGCCAGGCTGGGCTCTCTGCCAGCTGCCCCAGAGCTCCTGCAGCCATGGAAAGAAGAGAAGCTCCCAAGCTCCATCTGGCTTGCTGTGGCCCTTCTTCCTCAGCAGAATTCTCCTGTTTCTTCTCAGGGAAACACCTCAATGCGATGATAGTGTAACTCAGAGAGGGGTGCCACAAGGCAGCTGAGAACAGGACTGGTGGAGAGAGGGGCTCTTCTCGGTCTTCACTAATGGACACTCCCATAAAAACTCAGCAGGAGTGTCCTGGAAATGTGAGGGCATTCAACCACCCAATACCTATCCTAAGCATTACGGGGGCTACTGGAACAAAATGAAGCAAACAAAATCCCTACAGCTCAGCTCTGCGTTCAGATGACTTGTTTGCAACAACCGACAAGTCAAATGGAGTTGAGTTTCCCCCATGTTCCTGCTTCCCTCTTGCTGCACAGCAGGAAGGACTCCTCTGGAGCCCACAGCAGCCCCTGCTCCCAGTGCCACTCTGAGCCAGCACCAGCCGCAGCTCAAGCAGGAGAGCTGCAGAAAGGTTCTCCTGCAAAGAGAGAGCCTCTTGCTAGGGGTGCTCTAAGACTGCAACAGGTTTTCCTCAGAGAAGTCTGTTCTAACATTTTTCTGCTTTATCCTCTTCAACAGACCACTGCGTCCAGACTCAGGAAATGGCCAACAGCAGCTCTGTGAGCGAGTTCCTCCTGCTGGCATTCGCAGACACGCGGGAGCTGCAGCTCCTGCACTTCGCGCTCTTCCTGGGCATCTACCTGGCTGCCCTCCTGGGCAACGGCCTCATCCTCACCGCCGTAGCCTGTGACCACCGCCTTCATACCCCCATGTACTTCTTCCTCCTCAACCTCGCCCTCCTTGACCTGGGCTGCATCTCCACCACTCTGCCCAAAGCCATGGCCAATGCCCTCTGGGACACCAGGGCCATCTCCTATCAAGGATGTGCTGTTCAGGTCTTTTTCTTTCTCTTCTTTATAGCAGCAGAATATTCTGTTCTTACTCTCATGTCCTACGACTGCTACGCTGCCATCTGCAAGCCCCTGCACTACGGGAGCCTCGTGGGCAGCAGAGCTTGTGCCCAGATGGCAGCAGCTGCCTGGGGCAGTGGCTTTCTCAATGCTGTCCTGCACACAGCTAATACATTTTCCCTGCCCCTCTGCCAAGGAAATGAGCTTGATCTGTTCTTCTGCGAGCTTCCTCAAATCCTCAAGCTCTCCTGCTCAGTGTCATTCCTCAGGGAGGTTGGGCTTATTGTATTTAGTGTGTGTTTAGCATTTGGTTGCTTTGTTTTCATTGTGCTGTCCTATGTGCAGATTTTCAGGGCAGTGCTGAGGATCCCCTCTGAGCAGGGCCGGCACAAAGCCTTTTCCACGTGCCTCCCTCACCTGCCCGTGGTCTCCCTATTTATCAGTACTGGCATGTTTGCCTACCTGAAGCCCCCCTCCATCTCCTCCCCAGCCCTGGACCTGGTTGTGGCAGTTCTGTACTCTGTGGTTCCTGCTGCCATGAATCCCCTCATCTACAGCATGAGAAACAAGGAGCTCAAGGATGCATTGAGGAAACTCTTTGGATACATTTATTCATCATTAAGAATCGGGGCAAAGTCCTAACAGGACACTATTTTTTCTTTTTTCTTAATATGTTGGAAGAGTCTTACTTCACTTTTATACTATTTTCTGAACCTTGTGATTTTCATTCAGAAATGATCTACTTACTATCCTATGTGTTTATCATTCTATTTTAGTTTTGAACCAAGTATCTCATGTACGTATGGAAGTGGGCTTCCCGTTTAGATAAAGACAAAAAAGAGTTGAGCAGAAATTCATTGGTCTCAGCTTCGATCCCTTCCCATCTTTTCTGGAGCTGGGGGAGCAGCCCCAGCATGCAGGAGGGGCTCAGGGCCCAGAGCCCAGCTGCCACAGGGAGGAGCAGCCCCGCTGGCCCTCGCGGCTGCCCCTCACTGCCTGCTGGGCTCTGCCTCTCTGCTGCCTTTGGATCGGGGCTGCTGCTTCCCTGGAGCCGTGGTCATGGCCAGCAGCAGGACGTGGCCTTTTCACTGCTGCTCTCTTCTGGCTTCCACATTGTGCTTCTTGTATTTGGATAAGCCCTGAGATCTCATGTATGTTGGTGACAGTCCTCTTATCTCTACATTGGCATCTCTTCAATATCTCTGTACGCCTCTTGCAAAGCTGGTTTCAGGAATCCACCCCAGGAGCTGCTTCCTGAACAGACCTCTTGCTTTTCTGGGCCTCACAATGGATCAGAACCCCAGAGTGATCAGTGAAGGACCAAGGGCTGGACTGGGAGCTGCCTTCTTTCTTGCCTATGGCCCAGCAAACAACAACTGGCCCTTGAATTATCTGCTTGGGACTGTCCCAGTGGTGCTGGGGATGATGGGAAATGGCATCTTGGAGAGGAATCTGGATGTGCCAAGAGATGTCAGTTGATCTCCAGGGACAGTGTGCAAGCATGGGTTGGCAGTGAGTTCCTCATCTAATGACTGATGATACAAGTTAGAGCATTTCGTTACAACCAAAAGCTAAACATGAGGAGCCGATGGTTTAAGGAGGGCTCTGCCATGCCCGCAGGGGTTGTGAGGAGCCAGCAGGCAAAGTTACCCAAGAGTCAACCGTGGTTCAGGACAGCTTCTTTGAAAGCTCATGAGCTGGATCTAGTACAGCACTTGCCTGCCCGTTCAGCTCTTAGAGACCCCCCAGGGCCCTGCAAAGCACTGCCCTCTGCTACTGAGACACCAGGGCAGATGGAAAGGGGCTCAGCAGCAGAGAGCCCCACTGACTTGGGTCTGCTGCCCACCCTGAGCAGCACGGACATTGGGGAATCCCCTGGGGGTCCCAGGGCAACACAGACCCCTGGCTCTGAAGACAAGCTCGGGGCTCTGTGGGGAGCACAGGGAGGGAAGCACCAATGGCTGGCCAGGCCAGCATGGACACACTGCCCTGGGCAAGGCTCTCCGGGAGCAGGGATGGCCCTGGGGAAGAGCAGGGCAGCATTTCTGGGCCTGCACAGATGGGTAAAGGAGAAAGGGAAAGCTCTTTGTGCAGACACCTGAATGGGGCGGGCTGCTCTGTGCGTGGGCCAGGCCTCTTGTGCTGGGCTGGGGAGCGGGGCTGGCCCTGCGGGGCACAGGCACTCTGTGCTGGGGATGTCCCAGGCAGGAGAGCAGGGCTCCTGCAGCTTCACGGCCCTCCATCTCCTGAGCCGTGGCTGGCCCCAGCGCGGGGGCTGCTGGGGAGGCCCAGAGCCGCCTTTGTGCCAGCAGCTGCGGTGCCTTGCGAGGGGCTGGGGCTGTGCTGGCCGTGCCCAGAGCCCTGCAGCAGGCTGCGGTGGGCACTGGCCTGGGGCCAGCCCAGCCTGGGCTGCTGGGCTGGGAGAGGTCCGGGAGGTGGGGAGAGGTGGGCAGGGGATGGGCTGGGCTGGGCAGGGCAGTGCCCGGCAGAGGGCACCAGCAGCGTCAGGGAGCGGTGGCAGCATGCAGGGGAGGGCTCCCAGCAGGGCTTGGTGCTGCAGAGCCAGGGCTGGGGAAGGGAGCCCAGAGCTGCAGGGGCAGGGGACACGAGGCCGCTCGGGGCCCTTGCTGGCCTGGGCAGAGCAGGAAGGGGGCCCAGGGCATCCGTCCCCTCACCGCAGCCTGCCACGACCTCCAAGGTGTTCACGGAGTGTCCAGGGCCAGGCTCTGCCCCATGGTGCGCAGGGAGAGGGCAAAGCCTCTCTGAAGAAGAGACTGAAACCGGAAAAGGCCTCTCCACTAACCCATGGTGTGACAGGGCCAGGGTGGGACAAGTTACCTTTATTTGATGTAGTTCTTGTGTAATTTGCATTGGTGATGGCACAAAAAGACAGCTCCTTCACCAGTGATGTACATCCTTCTTCATGTTAGGACACAACTCAACATCCTTCACTCTGCTTTATCTCACAGATGAACTGGATTAGGTCTTCCTGGTTACTCTGAGGCACAGTGCAGTGCTTTTTGCCTTCTGACACTCCAGCACAATATGTGTGACTTTCCCTTACTTTGTGCATTGACCTGACGGGTCATTTCACATTTTTCACTTTCATATCCCTAGTTGGAAGGGGATGATTCCCCAAAGTGGGGCAAGCTGATGGGTTCCTTCTCAGGCATTTGAAGTGTCCTGCTCTTGAGTCTTTCAGCCTGAGTTTTCCGCATGTAAGGAATGGTCCAGCAATTCGTGCCAGTAAGGGATTTGAAGGGTTAACATTGAGGCCTGAGTTTAGGTGATAAGAGAAGAAAGGGATTTCTTCAGAGAAAAACTGCTGACTCTGCACGGACGTTCAGTAACTTCTGACAACTGGCCAAGAGACCACTAGATAAGGAGGAAGAATATGAGCCTCCCCGTCCGAGCAGCCCCCAAGAGACTAACAGAAACTGATAAGCAGGCACACCTGGGAGGACTTTGGATTCGGGAAACCAATTATAATAACCCTGCTTCTTCTAGAAGTAGTAATGAATATGTATTAGCCTAGGAGCATAAAAAACAGCCGCCTTACGTAACAGGTGTGCGTCCTGGTGGAGCAGAGACTCCCGGTGCACCCAGCGCTGTTTGCTTGCCTCTATTCCTTTAATAAATTGTAAACTTTGATTGTTATCCTATTTGGGACTCAGTCATTTATAACACAGGTGACCTAGGACGGTAAATGAACGTTTAGGTGTCTCCTAGGAAGGAGGGAGAGTGTCTTGGGATCCCAATGGCCATTTCAAATTTAGGTCTATCCCAAGAAATGGCTGAAGAAGGAATTTGCCTTGAAGGGGTTTCCTGTGCTGGGCTGGGCTGCAGTTTCAAGGAGAAAGAGCACTGCTGGCAGTGGAGGTGCCTGGGAAACATCACCCGTCCCCACCTTATCCACCAATGGACTCTGGTCTCCTGCAGGTCCGTTCAGACAGCTTCCATTCCAGGGAATTACTCTAAATGCACCAGAGCCTCTGGAGGCCTAATGATTTCATTGAAAGCATAACCAGGAAATGGGATTTCAAGGAAATATTTCAAATGTGAGTAAACTACTCTGAAGACCTTGGCACTGGTTGCTTATGGTCAGACAGCAAAGCTCTGCCTCAGTACCCAGTATTTTCTTCAGTACCTAAGTCATAAAGCAACTACTCATTACCTCAACTGATTCAATCCCTTCCGTAAAATGTCACACAGTGTAGTTTCTCTCATGAAGAAATAGGCATTTTCAGGATGTATATTCATCACATAAAAAGAAATACTGGTGTTCACCTGTACTTGCATTGTCATCGCTTTGTCTATCATGGTGTGTTCCCTCATCTCCCAGGTACATCCACCTGTCTTGATTAAGCAGTCCATGTTGAATGTCTCTTTTCCATCTGCCTCTCTGGACTTATGCACTTCCCATTCTTCTGGTTTGCCCTCCCCTTAGTCTTTGATCATGCAGACCGCTCTCACCGATCCAGTTGCTGCTTTGGGCTTCAGGTAGAAGCAGCCCAGCTTGCCCATCTATCAACAGTATATAATTTTTTTCCTTAGCAAGAACCTCATCATTTATCATTGAATTCATATGGTATGGATGAATACTAAGACTATTGTTTATAGTTTCCTGCCTATCAGTATAAAATACTTCTTGTACAGTCATTTTAAAAAATATTTATTTATTTATTTACTGAAAATTTCTACATTTTTTTCATGTTCTTTGTTTGGAAATAGGAAAAACCCCTCTGTACCTGTGTGCAGCTAAGTGTCTTAGGAAAGCAGGCAGCAGCTAGTGCAAAAGGGCTGTAACATCCAGCTGCAGCCTTGAGTGAAGTCTGGTGTAAGGAAATGAGAAGCAAGTGCCACATTGCCAAAGAGAGAAATGTCAGGGCTGGGATGGTGAGGAGCAAGGTTCTCCATGCAGTGTCAGAGCTCAAGAGTCTGCTTTTCCTCCCTATGCAGGTCTCCAAAGGAGACACCCTGGATCAATATCAGTTGGAGAATAATGCTCCAAAACGAAATTCAACTAAAGGCATCCTTAAAAAAGAGAAAAGATTTTTTTCAGGTGCTTCTTGAAATCTTCCTCCTTAACTACACCATGAAAGCTCTCCCATTAGCTGCACAAGTCTTGAAGAAAATTATGGGAGAGGTATGTCTGCTTAGGACATTATGCATTTTAATGATTTCCATGGTGTATTTTGGTGCTCAGTCTATGAAGCTCAGGTACTGAGAGGAGAATGATGTAACCGCTTGAGAAGGTAAAGTCAGAAGGAAAAGTTGAAGTGACTTGGAGTATTAATGGGCCCCACTGAGGGCTGTTCCTAACAAAGCCTCCCCAGGGACTTGTTAGGGCAGATCATTGGAGGCCATGATTGCAGACAGGCAAAGCGCTGTGCTGAGAAAAGTCTTGGTTGGTTTTGGTGAAGCAGAAGGGCCAAGGCCTGACCCCAGCCACTGGGAGGGGAGATCCTGCACCCCCACATCTGGCTCAGGGTTCTTCTTGGGGTCTGTATGATGTGGTGGGCAGTGTGATGCCACGAGAAGAACTTCATTGTTCTTCTTGCACACCCTGCACAGGGTATCAAGGAAGCAAAGAGGCTCAATTGCAATGACTCTGTCTCGTCTCGTCAGAAGCTCTAGCCAAAGGGACAAAAACGTCAGGGCTGTTGGGGCCTTCCATTCCTGCCAGCACCCTCTGCCTTTTCCTCTGCAGGCTTTCCTGTGCTGTTCCACATTTTATCCTATTTCCTTGAAGTCTGCAGACACCCATCTCTGTTCACCACCTTGATCTCATCCCGGCATTTCCATCATTTCACCCATGTTTCATCAACCCTCACCAGCTGTTCCTTGAAACACAAAGCTAGGGTCTGATCATAGATACTCACCAGCATCTTCCAAGCCAGGGGCCTGCTGCTGGCCTTGCAGCTTCTTGGCTAGACACAGCCAAGCCTTGGGCCTCCTGCTGTCCAGTGCTGGACTCAAGCAGAAGGGACAGGACAACCCCTGTGCGGGTCTTCTTTCTGTCTGGGTCCTCCTGGGGATGGAGGCAGAGGGGATCCCACAGTCAGCATGCCAAGCAGGGGCCTTCTGCTGGCCTAGCAGGGCCACTGGCAGGTGTCAGCCCCAAAGTGCAGATCCCAGGGGGAAGCCAAGGGTGACCTGCCACCTCCAGACACAAGGCACCTCACAGTCCCTTTGCGTGACACGTTCCTGCTGCTGCCCTATCAGCTGCAGAGACAGAAGTGACCTCCCAGTCACTGCCCCAGTCCCATTCCTCCTGCTGGGACAGGAGATCCTGAGGCAGAGCTGAGCGCAGCAGAGCATTGCCACCCATTTCCTCCTTGTGGCCCACAAGCTGATCAGATCCATGGCCCCTCACACTCATCTCTGAATGCCATGGGACTGCACAGCAACCTCGAGGTTCCTGCCTTGCCCCAAGGGGCCAAGCACCTAAAGTTAAGGGTTAAAAAGTGTCTGAAGGTGGGGGGGTTAATGCACAGGAACAAGTGCTTTCTCTGTTTGGTGTTCAGGTTTTGATTAGGGACCTGGACTCACTTTTCTGGGTTACAATTTAATCAGTTATTTCATGGGCAGGTTTGGTGTTCTGCTTACGGTGTCAAGGTCTGTGGTTAGGGTGTGACCATGCTTTGTGGTTTAGGATTTTGTTTAGGTCTGCCAAGAAGTCTAGGGTCAAATAAAGCATTTAAATCTAGTGTTAAGGGGAGGGATCAAGGTAAGGAAAAGTGTAAGTGTAAGGTAAAGAATTTTGGCTTCAAGAGTTTCTTTGAGGTCAAGCATTAGGGTAGTAGATTGCTGTCATTGTGTGGAGTAATATTTAGCTTTAGGAATTAAGTTTAAATTTATTAAGTTCTGTTTCCAGATTGACTTCTATGGTCCAGGGTTCCTTTTTCCAGGCCCTCACGCATGGTTTTGTTAAGGATGTGCAGGGATGGGATAAGGAAAGCCAAGGCACGGATGGAACTGAGCTTGGGACGGGATGCAAAGAATAACAGGAAGAGATTCTACAGATACATGGCTCAGAATAGAAAGGCCAAGGTGTTCCCCCTCTGATGGATGAGAAGGGTGAACTGGTAATGACAGCCATGGAGAAGGCTGAGGGACTCAACAACATCTTCTCCTCAGTCTTCACTGCCAGTCAGGCTTCCCAAGTCTTTCATTTCCCTGAACCCAGAGATGGAGGCTGGGGGTCAAAGTCCCAAATGCTGGAAGTGAAGAGCAGGCTTGAGACCACCTGATGAAACTCAACACATACATGCCTATGGGGCCTGACGATTTGCACCCCAGGGTCCTGAGGGAACTGGCTGATGTAGTTGCCAAGCCACTCTCCATCATATTTGAAGAGTCCTGGATGTCGGGTGAAGTCCCTAGTGACTGGGAAAAGGGAAACGTCACTCCCCTTTTGATTAAGGGTAGAAAGGAGGACCCAGGGATCTACAGAATGGTGAGCCTCACCTCTGTGCCTGGCAAGATCATGGAAAAGATCCTCCTGGAATCAATGTCAAGTCACATGCAAGAGAAAGAGGTGATCAGAGACAGCCAGCATGGCTTCACTAAAGGGTAAATCATGTTGGCCCAATCTGGTGGCTTTCTACAATGGAGTGACCACATCAGACAGCAAGGGAAGACCGACCGATGTCATCTACTTGGAATTGTGTTGTCACAGTCAGCCATGATATCCTGGTCTCCAAATTGGAGAGATACGCGTTTGATGGGTGCACCATTGAGTGGATAGGGAGTTGGCTTGAAGGTCACACCTAGAGAGCGATGGTCAGTGGCTCTATGTCCAAGTGGAGGCTGGTGATGAGTGGCATCCCTCAGGGGTCTATCCTGGGACCAGTACTGTTTAATAACTTTATCAATGACAGGGACAGTGGGGTAGAGCGCACCCTCAGCAAGTGTGCAGATGACACCAAGCTGAGTGGTGTAGTTTATTGCAACAGAGGAAGGGATGCCATCCAAAGGGTCCTGGACAGATTTGAGAAGTGGGCCCATGTGAACCTAAGGAGGGTCAACAAGTCCAAGTGCGAGGTGCTGCACGTGGGCCGGGGAAATCCCAGACATGGGGATAGGCTGGGAGAAGAACTCATTGAGAGCAGCCCTGCAGAGAAGGACTTGGGGGTTCTGCTGCCTGAAATGCTCCACATGAGCCAGCAGTGCGTGGTTGTAGCCCAGAAGGCCAACTACATCCTGGGCTGCATCAAGAGAGGAGTGGGCAGCAGGTGGAGGCTGGTGACTGTCCCCCTCTGCTCTGCACTTGTGAGGCCCCACTTGGAGTCCTGCGTCCAGGTCTGGAGCCCCCAGCACAAGAAGGATCTGGGCTGTTAGAGTGGGTCCAAAGGGAGGCCACAAAGATGATCAAGGGGCTGGAGCACCTCTCCTATGAAGAAAGGCTGAGAGAGCTGGGGCTGTTCAGCCTGGAGAAGAGAAGGCTCTGGGGTGATGTCATTGCAGATTTTCAATACTTAAAGTGGTCTTATAAAGTGGATGGAGAAGGACTCTTTACTCAGGTAGATAATGATAGGACAAGGGGAAATGGTTTTAAATTAAAAGAAAGGGGAAATTCCTATTAGAGGTTACCAGGAAAGCTTTCACTCAGGATAGTGAGGCACTGGAACAGGTTTTCCACAGAGGTATTGGATGCCCCATCCCTGCAGGTCTTCAAGAGCAAGGTAGATGAAGTCCTGAGCAACTATGTTCTACTGGGAGGTGTCACTGCCCGTTTTATGGGGGTTGGAACTAGATGATCTTTGAGGTCCTTTCCAGCCCAGGCCATTCTGTGATTCCGCGATTCTATGACTGGTTAAAAATATTTTTAAAACTTGTTACGCAGAAGGATAAGAATAACATTATTTCTATCAATATAAAATGTTGTTAAAATATTAATAAAAATATACTTAAGGAAATCATTCTCTCAGTTTCCCAAATAACCAGGTAGTCCTGTTAGGATTATTTCTAATATTACATTTTGATAATAAGTATAATGACAAAAATGATATGATAATAATCTCAATAATGAAGTCATTCTTGATGATGAAGAAGCATGTATAGAAATAGTTTCCTCACTGCATCTTTGAGCTCCTGGTTCCTCATGCTGTAGATGAGGGGGTTCAGTGCTGCAGGCACCACCGAGTACAGAACTGCCACCACCAGGTCCCTGGGTGGGGAAGAGATTGAGGGGGGCTTCAGGTAAGCAAACAGGACAGTGCTGACAAACAGGGAGACCACGGCCAGGTGAGGGAGGCATGTGGAAAAGGCTTTGTGCCGGCCCTGAGAAGAGGGCATACTCAGCACTGCCCTGAAGATCTGCACATAGGACAGCACAACAAAAAAAAAACAACCGACACCTAAATCAAAGGTGACTGCAGTAAGCCCAACTTCCCTGAGGTAGGCATCTGAGCAGGAGAGCTTGAGGATCTGGGGGATTTCACAGAAGAACTGGTCCACAGCATTGCCTTGGCAGAGGGGCAGGGAAAAGGTAGTGGCCGTGTGCAGGACAGCATTGAGAAAGCCACTGCCCCAGGCAGCTGCTGCCATCTGGGCACAAGCTCTGCTGCCCATGAGGCTCCCGTAGTGCAGGGGCTTGCAGATGGCAACGTAGCGGTCGTAGGACATGACAGTAAGAGTATAATATTCTGCTGATATGAAGAAGAGAAAGAAAAAGACCTGTGCAGCACACCCTTGATAGGAGATGGCCCTGGTGTTCCGGAGGGCATTGGCCATGGCTTTGGGGAGAGTGGTGGAGATGCAGCCCAGGTCGAGGAGGGCGAGGTTGAGGAGGAAGAAGTACATGGGGGTGTGGAGGCGGTGGTCGCAGGCGACGGCGGTGGGGATGAGGCCGTTGCCCAGGAGGGCAGACAGGTAGATGCCCAGGAAGAGCCTGAAGTGCAGGAGCTGCAGCTCCCGCGTGTCTGCGAATGCCAGCAGGAGGAAATCACTGATGGAGCTGCTGTTGGACATCTGCTAATTCTGGTCATCAGGTCCTGTACAAGGAGGACAAAGGCAGTGATAATGTACCACAGGCATATCAGAGGAAAACTCTTTCCATTTTCTCATTTAAAATCACCAAAAATTGCCCATTTCCAGGCACATATTTTGAAGGTCTCTTTCATTGATTCTGCCTGAGAGTGTTTCTGGGAGCAGGGGACTCATCTGTGGGCAATGCAAGAATCAGTCCTGCACTACAGCCAGAGGTAGTAGCATGGTAGGAACATGGTAGGAACATGGGGTAGTCTCAGATTCACTTTACTGCTGATATCAAAGAGGTTTCCCCAGTTTTGCTCCCAGTTCACCCAACTGCAGAGCAGGGTGCGGAGATTTAGTTAATTATTTGTTTTCTATTTTTGGTTCTAGCTGCCCCACCACACCTGAGGAGTGATTCTAAGGCATAAATCCTGGGCGTTCTGCTGCACTCCAAGTAAAACCTTGTGGATCCTCAGAGGCAAAGAGACTGTCCCTTTAGTGCAGAGCGTCCCACAGAGACGACAGCCAGTCTGTCCATCAGTGCTGGTCTCAGCTGTGCCGACATCTCTTTGAGCTACAGGACAATTGCACTAAGGAGGTTCTCCTGAGAGGAACCTGGGTACTGCTGAGAGCAGAAGAAGCCAGGCTCCAAGTGCCCATCTCCAAACCCCTCACCCTGTCCCCGTACTCCCCTTCCCCCAAGCACCCCAAGGGCTCACTCCATGGGCAGGTGAAACCCCCATCCCCAGGCAGCCTGGGAACAAGAGCAGCAGCAGCACGGCCAGGTGGAGAAGCCAGGAGGAATGGCAGCGTGCTGCTGCCAGGGGAGGCAAGGCCAGGGAGGGACAGACGGACACTCAGCACACCCTCCTGTGCTGCAGCTCTGCCTGCAGAGGAGGCAGCTCCTGCTGGGGACAGCGGGGGCTTGAGGGCAGAGGCTGTGCTGGTGGCAGAGGAGAGCAGGGGGTGTCCCAGGGAAGGCGCCTGCCCTGCAGGGGATGGCAGGGAGGTGCCTGAGCCCTCACATAACATTTCTGGCAGCAGCTCCCTCTCACCACCTGCCCATGTCCCTGCTGCCTGCCCGTGTCCCTGCTGCCTGCCCGTGTCCCTGCTGGGAGCCGCTTCTGTGTCCCCATGTCTCCTCCCTGTCCATGCTCACAGAGCCATCCCACAAGATGTGTACTCGGATTCACTCAGATTCCCCTCCACTGCATGAATCTGAAAGCACAGAGTCCAAAAAATCTCTTCCCTTCAGATAAACCAAGCCTCTGTCTTCCCTTCGAAATTTCCTCTAATAAATGCCACTCTACAGCTTCTTCTACACTTTGCTGGAGAAAGAGAGAGACCCATCCCGACAGATGCTATCAGGCATCGGATGTGCCAGCTGTAGAAGACCCCTCTGGCAACCCCACCTGCATGTCCCTGCAGCCAGAGACGTACCTTCTCAAGGGCTGTGCAGATTTCTCCTGCAGGCAGCTCTCAGCATCCTCCCACTGCCAACTGCCTCCAAGCCCTCTCTCCTTCTCTCCTGTCCCCGTGCCAGCTGCGGTCAGAGCCCCCAGCCCTGCTGCGCTGTGCACAGGAGCTGCTCCTGGGCACAGCTGTCTCTCTGCACCAGGGCCCTCTTGCCACGAGCTCTCTCTGTCCCACGAGCCCGGCCCAGCTCAGCACCAGACGCCCAGCCCAAGGCATTGGAATCCCCCCTCGGGGGGCTCTGCTGAGGAGCCCACGAACCTCAGGCACTGAGAGACAATTGAAGACATCTCTCAACAAGTCCAAGTCAGAGGCAAGTTTCCTGCAGTGTCCCCCTGAGGGCCAGCACTGACACAGCCTCCCTTGGAGCTCGTTAGAACAGAGCATTGGAGGCAGTGAGGGCAAGGAGTCAAAGGCACTGTGAAGGCGGCACTGATGTGTAGGAAAACTGGATGTGTTTCACCAAGCACAAGGGCCAGGCCTTGACCCCCAGCCCCTGGGAAGGGAGATCCTTTCCCTTCACACACTGCTCAGGGCTCTTCGTGGGGCAGGAGGAGATGGGGATGTGCATGGGCAAGTGCAGGAGAATGGTACGAGCCCTGCCTGGTTCATGGGTGGGGGCGAGGAGGCAATGAGGCCCTGGTGCTTTACCGATAAGCTGTCTCCTCCTAGGCCTCAGTGGCAGAGACAACAGCCAGAGCCATGGAGAAAAATCCCTGGGTCCTGTTGGGACTCTCAGCCTTGCCTATTTCCTTGGTCCTCTGATGACCAGTGTATCCTACCATCTCCCAGACCTGTACATCTTTCTCTGCTGGCTGTAGATCCTTGTCCATGAGCTGTCATACAGGGTCTTAGCTGAGTAGCTCATATGAGACCACTCGTGGTACCCGGGCCCTCCTCCTCCTGGACACTGCTCACTCAGCAGGGTCCCAGACTGCCCTGATGTGTGGGGTTCCTCTTCCTCTGGTGCAGGACTGGGCTCTCCTTCTTTTAAATGTCAAGATGTTTTTGTAGGCAAAATCCTGCAGTTTCTCAAGTTTCCCTGGACAGATGCTCCCTTCTGTCAGCTGTTAACATCTGCAGGAAGACAGTTCAACCTTTGTGTGATTGTGCTATCTCTGACAAGCAGCATCAGGAGCTGCAGGAATGTTTGGATAAAACAGCACAGAGTTTGTTTGGATGAACAGCACAGAGTCATAGAAGGGTAGGGGATGGAAGGCTGCCAGGTTCCACCTCCTCTGTGCTTCCTTCTCAAGCATGCTGTCAGTTTGTCTGCAGCTGTGTCCTGAATCTTATGGGGCTGTGCAGGTCAAAATTAGAAGTGCCAAAGCCCTGCTAGAGCTCAATCCGTATATCACTGTCAAAGAAAATAAGCAACTCTTTATAGAGATAATTTTTAAAAAAGGGGGTTAAGGAGAATCGTCATCCGTTATTGGATGGGGGAGGAAACCTGGTGACAAGAGATGAGGTAAAGGCTGAGGCACTTAATGCTGCCTTTGCCTCAGGCTCTAGGAGCTAGACCAGTTGTTCCCCTGGATATTTCTACCTCCTCATGGCCATTGCCACCCTTCCAAGGTGCACTTTGTGGCAGTTTTTCTTTCCTGCTCTTTCACACTACCAAAGAAAGCTCCATCAGGGTGGAAACCACTCCTGAAGCAGGCATCCCAACCCATCAGGCTCCTTGCGGCCTGTCAGCCAAGCAGACAGAAGTCACCTCACCAGCATCTCCTAAGGCCTGGTCCTGCTGCTGGCCTTGCAGCTTCTTGGCTAGACACAGCCAAGCCTTGGGCCTCCTGCTGTCCAGTCCTGGCCTCAAGCAGAAGGGACAGGACAACCCCTCTGCGGGCCTTCTTTCTGTCTGCGTCCTCCTGGGGATGGAGGCAGAGGGGATCCCACAGGCAACATGCCAAGCAGGGGCCTTCTGCTGGCCTAGCAGGGCCACTGGCAGATGTCAGCCCCAAAGTGCCGATCCCAGGGAGAAGCCAAGGCTGACCTGCCACCTCCAGACACAAGGGACCTCACAGTCCCTTTGCGTGACACGTTCCTGCTGCTGCCCTATCAGCTGCAGAGACAGAAGTGACCTCCCAGTCACTGCCCCAGTCACATTCCTCCTGCTGGGGCAGGAGATCCTGAGGCAGAGCTGACCTCTCTCTAGCCCCCTCGGTACCTATTTTTCACATTTTGTGTTAGAGATTTAGGAAAGTTTTAGTGGGAGTGTTTGGTATTCTGCTTGTGGTGTCAGGTGTCCAGTTAAGGTATGGAGAAGCTCTGTGGTTTAGGGTTTTTTAGGTCTCCCAAGAAGTCCAGGGTTAAATAGAGCATTTTAATGCTAGTGTAAAGGAAAGGGATGAAGAGCGAAAATGGATTCCTTTCAGAGTGTTGTGGTAGCATTTAGGTTTAGAGATTAAAATTCCTGGTTCAAGTAAGGTAAGGGCCATACATGACTGTTTTAAGTCAGTGTTAAAGCAGCATCTACATTACATGAACCCTCTTACCTCTATGAAATCATAATTTCCTGCTGTCCAAGCTCTTCTTCCCACCCTGAAATCTCACATCTCTCTTGTTCAGGCTGCTCCTGACCTCCCCATATCTTATTGGGATCAGCTTTCTGATGACATTCTTGATCCTAGAGTATCTGTCTCGCCTCTGTTGGCTACTCTAGTCTTGAGAAGGAAGTGGCATTGTTGTCAGGAGGGAAAGGGCACAAAGGTCTCTAGGATCATCCTGCTCAACATGCCCATCAGCTCTGCACCTCCACAAAACTGCGTTTCCTACCTACAATTTTTGTTTTCAGAATGGCTTCTCTGGTCCAGGGTTCCTTTTTCCATTCCCTCATGCATGGTTTTTTTCGGATGTACAGGGATGGGATAAGGAAAGCCAAGGCACGGATGGAACTGAGCTTCAGAGGGAATGCAAAGAATAACAGGAGGAGATTCTACAGATACATTGCTCAGAAAAGAAAGGGCAAGGAGAGTGTACCCCCTCTGATGGATGAGAAGGGTGAACTGGTAATGACAGCCATGGAGAAGGCTGAGAGACTCAATAATGTCTTTGCCTCAACAGCGTCTTTGCCTCAGTCTTCACTGCCAGTCAGGCTTCCCAAGTCTTTCATTTCCCTGAACCCAGAGATGGAGGCTGGGGGGGGGGGGCAAAGTCCCACCTTCTGTAAATGAAGAGCAGGTTCGAAACCACCTGATGAAACTTAACGAGTACAAGTCTATGGGGCATGATAACTTGCACCCCAGGTCCTGAAGGAACTGGCCGATGTAGTTGCCAAGCCTCTCTCCATCATATTTGAAGAGTTCTGGCAGTCAGGTGAAGTCCCTGGTGACTGGGAAAAGGGAAACATCACTCCCCTTTTGATTAAGGGTAGAAAGAAAGACCCAAGGAACTACAGAACGGTGAACCTCACCTCTGTGTCTGGCAAGACCATGGAAAAGATCCTCCCGGAATCAATGTCAGGCACATGCAGGAGAAAGATGTGATCCGAGACAGCCAGCATGGCTTCACCAAAGGGTAGGCTGTGCCGGACCAATCTGGTGGCTTTCTACAATGGAGTGACCACATCAGACGACAAGGGAAGACTGACCAATGTCATCTACTTCGACTTCAGATGATCAAGATGATCTTTAACGTCCCTTCCAGCATGGGCCATTCTGTGATTCGATGGTCTCACAAACTATATCTCAAGCATGACTCCCATCCCCTCAGCCTTCCTGTGGTCTCTCACCTGACCAGAACAGAAGGTGCCTCGCCATCATCTTCAGTGCCATGTGCATGCCTCTGCCCTTTACGGTCCCTGTCTGTGCCACATTCCTGCTGCTGGTCCGTCAGCTCCAGAGACAGAAGTGACCTCCCAGCCTCCTTCCCAGCCACGTGCTTCCTGCAGGCCTAGCAGATCCTGAGGCACAACTGATCCCATCACAGCATTCCCAGCCAGCTCCTCCTTGTGGCCTCTAGTCTGATCACATACCTGTCACCTCACATGCCTCTTCCAATGCCATGCCAGTGCTGCAGGACCTCACAACCCCTGCCCTGCCACAAGGGGACAAACAGCTGAAGTTAGAGGTAGGAGTGGGGTTGAATCTGAGATGTGCTGTGTGCATGGTGGAGGGCTTTGGGGGTTAGGTGTTCAGGACAAAGATTAGGGATTAGAGGTCACCTTCCGGGGTTAAGGGAATGGCAAGGGCTTTAAGGGAGGGATTGGTGTCCTGCTCAAGGATCCTGCTCAAGGTTTAGGATAAGGGCAAGCTTTGAGTCTTATAGTTTAGTTCTTGGTTGAGGGCTAGGGTTAAGTCTGGGATTAAGCTGGTTAGACGTAATCATCCTTCTGCTTGCTCTTCTAGTAGAAAATGGGTTTAATATCTGCCTTTTCCAAGTCTCGGGGAACGTCTTTGATCAATCTGTCCTTTCCAAGGTCTTTGAGATGTGTCTTATGACGATGTCTGCAGCTCCACCAACACCTCTCTCACCCTTCCGAAACCACCTCTAAGCAACCTGAGGACTGACCAGGAGGATGATGAAGGTTTGGGAAAGGCCTTGATTAAGATCTCTGAGGAGGGCTGTTCTGCACTTCGCACAGTGATGATGGTGTCGTAGGAAACAGTGACACTCGTGAGGACAGAAGAGCAGGTGGATAAGGCCTTGGGCCTGGCAACACAGGATGCACACACTTGAAAACTGCATGGGAGGGAAGAGGAAGATTGGATCCAAAATGTAGATTATGAAAGCAAAAACTTTGAGTACCACCATGGCACTGCAAGAAAGCTCCAGCAATGGGGCAAAACCACAGAAGGTGTCCACAACACTGGGGCCAAAGCACTGTAGCTGGGAGGAGGAGAAATAATTACTGTACATGAGAGAAATTCCCCTGGTTCAGGTACAGCTGCCTTTTGGAGTCAGACCTTCCACTTCACAAGCCTTGCAGAGAACAGGGATGGCGTACAGCCCAGGGCTGACTGTAGGACATGGCCCCCAGCAGGAAGCACTCCGGTCATGCAGAAGGTGCAGCTGACAGTGCTCCCACCTCTGTGAGCAAAGGGGGTGCTGTCCCCAGCCAGGAAGCTGGCCAGCATCTGGTGCAGGGTGGTGGAGCTCTACAAGGTCTGTGAGTTGGACAAATCCCCAAGGAAGAAGGCCACAGGCATCTGCAGGTGCTTGCTTGTAGCCACCAGCACAATGATGAGGGGGTTCCACATCCCAGTCACCGTGCTGGTCATGAGAAAGAGGAAGGAGAGATTTGTGTATGGGTAGGAGACCTGCCACATTTACAGTAGTTGAAACTCAACCAATGCTATCTTATTGTCCCGTTCCACTTATGGAAACCCTTTTAGAGCATTCTGGTCCCCCCTCTCTTGTTAGGACACCAAGGAGCAAGATGTTTCTTTCCCAGTTCCTAAAAGAACTGGTGAAGGGTGTTCAGAGGGATAAAATGATCCCTGGCTGCCATGGCTGCAGTGTCCTGCCCTGAAGTGGGAAGGGAATAGGTGTTAAGGGAGGGAATCATTTCTTCTCGTTTGACAACCACACTCTAATAGTACAAATCACATTTCTAAAACCAGTCTCTCCCCTGTTCAGAGAGGAGCAGTCGGAGATGCCTTCAGTCTGCTTCAAACACCACAGCCCAGCAGAGACCCTGCTGCCTTCGGGAGCTGTCAGCCCTGAGGCCTTGGGGACACCTCGAGGGAGCCCAATGGCACAGAGCAAGCGATGCCATGGTCGGGTGCTGTGCTGCTGAGCTGGGCCGGGCTCCTGGGCCCAAGGCGAGCTCGTGGCAAGAGGGCCCTGGTGCAGAGAGACAGCTGTGCCCAGGAGCAGCTCCTCTGCACAGCGCAGCAGGGCTGGGGGCTCTGACCGCAGGTGGCACGGGGAGAGGAGAGAAGGAGGGAGGGCTTGGAGGCAGTGAGGAGCGGAGCAACAGAGGGCAGCATGTGGCAGGACAGATCTGCAGGCTCTTGGCACCGTGAGGCTCTGGCAGCAGAACATGTAAATGGGATTTCCAAAGAGTTTTTCTGAAGCCAACACAGCTCATGGTGGATTACATCTTAGAGGATAGATCTCTCTGTTTCTCCAATATGAGGTAGACGCTGCCATTCCTCCTGGCTTCTCCTACTGGCCGTGCTGCTGCTGGTCTTGTTCCCAGGCTGCCTGGGGATGGGGGTTTCACATGCCCATGGTGTGAGCCCTCGGGGTGCTTAGGGGAAGGGGAGTACCGGGACAGTGTGAGGGGTCTGGAGATGGGCACGTTGAGCCCTGATTCAGCAGTGTCCTGGTTCTTTTCAGGTGAACATGTAGTTATCCTGCAGCTCATAGACATGCCAGCAGAAGACACCATCCTTTTTTGACAGACTGGCTGTCCCCTCGGAAGGTCAGTCTGCACTAAAGGGACAGTCCCTTCTATCTGAGGATCGACAACATTTCACTTAGAGTGCAGAAGGAATGAAAATATAAAAAGAAACAGAAATTCTCACAGCCCTGCTATGCAGTTGGGTGAATTTGGAAGAGCAATATGGATAATCACATGATATCAGGAGTGAATTTAATCAGGGATTACCACATGTTCCCCTTTCCTTATTATTACAGGTGAGGACTGATTACTACATTGACCACAGCAAAGTCCCCTTATTCCAGGGACACCCTCAGTCAGTGTCAGTTAAAACTCATGAAAGGGACCTGACCGATGTCTGCTTGAGAGGACAAAACAGAATTAGTTATTATCAGGTAATTCTGTACTATCTTACTGCGCTTTTGCTCCTTGGACAGGACCCCATGCCCAGAGCCAGCTAATGGCCAACAGCAGCTCTGTGAGCGAGTTCCTCCTGCTGGCATTCGCAGACACGCGCGAGCTGCAGCTCCTGCACTTCGGGCTCTTCCTGGGCATCTACCTGGCTGCCCTCCTGGGCAACGGCCTCATCCTCACCGCCGTAGCCTGCGACCACCGCCTCCACACCCCCATGTACTTCTTCCTCCTCAACCTTGCCCTCCTCGACCTGGGCTGCATCTCCACCACTCTCCCCAAAGCCATGGCCAATGCCCTCTGGGACACCAGGGCCATCTCCTATCAAGGGTGTGCTGCACAGGTCTTCTTTGCTGTCTTCTTCATTGGAGCAGAGTATTCCCTTCTCACCATCATGGCCTACGACTGCTACGCTGCCATCTGCAAGCCCCTGCACTACGGGAGCCTCGTGGGCAGCAGAGCTTGTGCCCAGATGGCAGCAGCTGCCTGGGGCAGTGGCTTTCTCAATGCTGTCCTGCACACGGCCACTACATTTTCCCTGCCCCTCTGCCAAGGCAATGCTGTGGACCAGTTCTTCTGTGAAATCCCCCAGATCCTCAAGCTCTCCTGCTCAGATGCCTACCTCAGGGAAGTTGGGGCACTTGTGTTTAGTGTTTGTTTAGTCTTTGGCTGTTTTGTCTTCATTGTGGTGTCCTATGTGCAGATCTTCAGGGCAGTGTTGAGGATCCCCTCTGAGCAGGGCCGGCACAAAACCTTTTCCACGTGCCTCCCTCACCTGGCCGTGGTCTTCCTGTTTATCAGCACTATCATGTTTGCACACCTGAAGCCCCCCTCCATTTCTTCCCCATCCCTGGACCTGGTGGTGGCAGTTTTATATGTGGTGGTACCTCCAGCAGTGAACCCCCTCATCTACAGCATGAGGAAACAGGACCTGAAAGCCATACTGAAGAAAATGATTCTAGTGGAAATATTTACTTAACAATGATTTGGCTGTCTCACTTTTCTAGGTTTATTCAAGTTAATCTGAGACAATTTTTGACCTTTATGTGTAGTATTGTTTGCAATTCTGTTTTCAGTTAAATGTTTGCTTTCATTCCTCTTTTCCAGATGACCAACCCTCTCTTTGACCAATAGGTATTCTCTAAACGTGTTTATGCCTAAATGACACCTGGCCTCCATTGTGGCAGTGGAGGTGCCCGGGAAACATTACCTGTCCCCACCTTATCCACCAACGGGCTCTGGTCTCCTGCAGGTCCTTTCACACAGCTTCCATTCCAGGGAATTACTCTAAATGTACCAGAGCCTCTGGAGGCCTAATGATTTCATTGAAAGCAGAACCAGGAAATGGGATTTCAAGGAAATATTTCAAATGTCAGTAAACTACTCTGAAGACCTTGGCACTGGTTGCTTATGGTCAGACAGCAAAGCTCTGCCTCAGTACCCAGTATTTTCTTCAGGACTTAAGTCATAAAGCAACTACTCCTTAACTCAAATGATTCAATCCCTTCCGTAAAATGTCACACAGTGTAGTTTCTCTCATGAAGAAATAGGCATTTTCAGGATGTATATTCATCACATAAAAAGAAATACTGGTGTTCACCTGTACTTGCATTGTCTTCGCTTTGTCTATCATGGTGTGCTCCCTCATCTTCCAGGTACATCCACCTGTCTTGATTAAACAGTCCATGTTGAATGTCCCCTTTCCAGCTGCCTGTCTGGACCTATGCACTTCCCATGGTTCTCCTGACTTGCCCTCCCCTTCCTCCTGGATCACTCAGACCGCCCTCACCAACCCAGGTGCTGCTTTGAGTTTCAGGGAGTTGAAGCTTGCCCATCTATCTGCAGTCTGTCTAACTGTGTCCTTAGAAAGCTCATCATCATTTATCATTGAATTAATATCATATGGATTAATTCTAATCTTAACACTTATAATTTCTGGTCTATCAGTATAAAAGACTTCTTGTACAGTCATCCTTTTGGGAACATAAACCTCACAGGAGGCACACAGGATGAGGAGCTTGCTTTGCTTTTGGAAGATTGCTGCATGTTTTCCTGTTGTTTGGTTTGAAATAAGGAGAAACCCTTCTGCGCCTGTGTGCATCCAGGTCTCTAAGGCAAGCAGGAGGGAGCTGGTGCAAAGGAGCTGTAACATCCAGCTGCAGACTTCTGTGCCAAAGTCTGGTGCAAGGAAAAGTGATGCAAGCGCCAAAGAGAGAGATGTCAGGGCTGGGGTGGTGAGGAGCAAGGTTCTCCATGCAGTGTCAGACCTCAAGAGTCTGCTTTTCCTCCCTATGCAGGTCTCCAAAGGAGACACCCTGGATCAATATCAGTTAGAGAATAATGCTCCAAACTGAAATTCAACTAAACGCATCCTTTAAGATGAGAAAAGATTTTTTTCAGGTGCTTCTTGGTATCTTCCTCCTTAACTACACCATGAAAGCTCTCCAATTACCTGCACAAGTCCTGAACACTTGAAGAAAATTGCAGGAGAGATATGTCTGGTTAGGACGTTCTGCATTTTAATGAGTTCCATGGTGTATTTTGGTGCTGAGTCTATGGATCTCAGGTACTGAGAGGAGAATGATGCAACTGCTTGAGAAAGTAAAGTCAGAAGGAAAAGTTGAAGTGACTTGGAGTATTAATGGGCCCCACTGAGGGCTGTTACTAACAAAGCCTCCCCAGGGACTTGTTAGGGCAGATAATTGGAGGCCATGATTGCAGACAGGCAAAGCGCTGTGCTGAGAAAAGTCTTGGTTGGTTTTGGTGAAGCAGAAGGGCCAAGGCCTGACCCCAGCCCCTGCGAGGGGAGATCCTGCACCCCCCCGTCTGGCTCAGGGCTCTTCTTGGGGTCTGTATGATGTGGTGGGCAGTGTGATGCCACGAGAAGAACTTCATTAGGACACCTCCCCACCCCTGCACAGGGTATCAAGGAAGCAAAGAGGCTCAATTGCAATGACTCTGTCTCGTCTCGTCAGAAGCTCTAGCCAAAGGGACAAAAACGTCAGGGCTGTTGGGGCCTTCCATTCCTGCCAGCACCCTCTGCCTTCTCCTCTGCAGGCTTTCCTCTGCTGTCCCACACTTTGCCCTATTTCCTTGAAGTCTGCAGACACCCATCTCTGTCCACCACCTTGCTCTCATCCCAGCATTTCCATCATTTCACCAATGTCTCATCAACCCTCACCAGCTGTTCCTTGAAACACAAAGCTAGGGTCTGATCTTAGATACTCACCAGCATCTTCCAAGCCCTGGGCCTGCTGCTGGCCTTGCAGCTTCTTGGCTAGACACAGCCAAGCCTTGTGCCTCCTGCTGTCCAGTGCTGGACTCAAGCAGAAGGGACAGGACAACCCCTGTGTGGGCCTTCTTTCTGTCTGGGTCCTCCTGGGGATGGAGGCAGAGGGGATCCCACAGGCAGCATGCCAAGCAGGGGCCTTCTGCTGGCCTAGCAGGGCCACTGGCAGATGTCAGCCCCAAAGTGCACATCCCAGGGAGAAGCCAAGGCTGACCTGCCACCTCCAGACACAAGGGACCTCACAGTCCCTTTGCGTGACACGTTCCTGCTGCTGCCCTATCAGCTGCAGAGACAGAAGTGACCTCCCAGTCACTGCCCCAGTCACATTCCTCCTGCTGGGGCAGGAGATCCTGAGGCAGAGCTGAGCTCAGCAGAGCATTGCCACCCATCTCCTCCTTGTGGCCCACAACCTGATCAGATCCATGGCCCCTCACATCCATCTCTGAATGCCATGTGGCTGCGGAGAAGTCTCACAGTTCCTGCCTTGCCCCAAGGGGCCAAGCACCTTAAGTTAAGGGTTAGGAGAGGGGCTGAAGGTGAGGAGGTTAATGCACAGGGACAGGGGCTTTATGTGTTAGATTTTCTTGAATGGAATTAGGGACTAGGTCTCATATTTCTGGGTTAGAGATTAAACAATGCACAGGAGTTCAGGGTTTGGATGTTAGTTGTTCATGTATGGCATTAGGTACTACGGCGAAGATTTCTGGGTGTGAGCTTAAGCAAATATTGAGTGGGAGGGTTTGGTGTTGGGCTTTGGGTTTCAGGTCTGTGGTTAGGGTATGTGCAAGCTCTTTGGTTTAGCATTTTGTTTAGGTCTGCAAGAAGGCTTGGGTTAAATAGAGCGTTTTAATGCTTGTGTTAAAGGCAGGGATCAGGGTGAGCAAGAGAGTAAAGGTAAGGCAAAGGTGTTATGGACTAATTTTGGCTTCAAGGGATATTGTGGTCAAAAATTAGAGCAGTGGATTCCTGTCAGGGTGTGGAGTGGCATTTAGATTTAGGTATTAATGTTACAGGTTAAAATAGGGCAAGGGCCTCACATGACTGCTTTAAGTCAGCTTTACTGCAGGATCAACATTACCTGAGCATTCTTACCTCTCCAAAATCATTAGCTTCTGCTGGCCAAGCTCCTCTTCCCTCCCCCAGATCTCACATCTCTCCTGGGCAGGCTTCTCCTGACTTCCCCATATCAGTCATCTTCTAAGGGGCAGCTTTCTGATGGCTTTCATGAACTCAGAGTATCTGTCTCACCTCTGTTGGCTACTCTGCTCCTGAGAAAGAAGCAGCTCCTAAGCCAGCATGGAGAAGCACACAAAGGCTGTAGGAGTACCCTGCACAATGTGCCCAGCAGCTCTGCACCACCCTGAAATTGTGCTTCCTGCCTCCACCTTTTGGATCTAGAATGGCTCATATGGATTCAGGTTAACTTCTCCCAGGTCGTCATGCATGCTTCAGTTTGCCCCTGGCATCTTGGAGGCAGTGGCCACTTCTTTGTAGAGACCTGAAAGCAGTCCTGAAGGATGACTTTAGGCAAAAGCCAACACCTCTGACATGACGACCCCTGTCCAAGACCTCTTCCTCTATGGGGCCTACCCAATACTTAGGAAGAGAGGATCTCACAAACTGTGTGCAAAGCAGATGCATCTGCTGGCCTATCATGGAGCCTGGCAGATGTGAGCCTAAAGGCACTGATCCCAGCCAGGACTCAAGGGATGACCTGTCGGCTGTTTCAGAAAGAGCTCAACTCACAATCCGCTTTAGAGACATTGACTTAGGAACAGATTAGGAATTTCTGAGGCAACACTTACCTCATAATACCACACCTACAAAACACCCCCTTTTTGGCCCAGAATCTGCCCAGGTAAAAGTGATCTGGTTGTGACCTGTCAAGCCCGTGGCACTGCTGCTGGACTCCCAGACCTTCTGATGCATGGGAGCCAGTTCCGTGCCGGTCCTGGGAGGTGCTAGGGCAGGAGGGACCTTGCAGGCAATGTTCTATCCCCATGCCTGTTGGCGGTCTCTCAGCTTCTTGCACACAGCAAAGAACACGCTCACATCCAGAAGCCATGTGCCTGAAGCTGGCCTAGAAGACACTCAGGGGAAGCACCCTCCCAGCCCCAGCCCCAGCCCCAGCTGGCGGTGTTGCTCTGCAGAGCGAGGGGGCTGTGGTGCCCGGGGCACGGGGGCACTCTGCAGGGCCGTGCTGGGCAGGCTGGGAGGCAGACCCAGCTCATGGGGTCACTGCCGTTGCCCCAGAGCTGCAAGGAATCTCTCGCCAGACTCCTTGGCTGGGGCTGCTGCGTGCCCTGGGGCTGCAGAGCTCTCCTCTGCCTGCTCACAGCAGATTGAGCACTTGAGCTCTGGTCAGTCCACATGGGACAGGCTCACGCTCTGCGGGCTTCATTCACTGCTGTCTCCCAGGCTCACGCTGCCCCTGCAAATATCCCCAAATGCTTTGCACACACTACTCTTGCCCGCAGGTCCCACGTGGCTCTCCAACCTTCCCCTCTTCCCCTGCAGTAGTGGCATCTCACTGGAGGAGCTCTGTGCATCCCCCTTATCACATGGTCCCCTCAGATTTGACTTTTCCCTTTACCAGACTTTTCTTTGGATGGTCACTCATTTTATGAAGTTTTCTATTCACAAACCCACTGAGCTCCTTGTCCCTGGAGATCCCCTGACATCTCCTGGCAGCTCCAGATTCCTCTCCAGGCTGGCATTGGCCATCAGCCCCACTGCAGGGGGCACGGTCCCATGCCAGTGAGTCCAAGACCAGTTGTCATCTCCTTAGGCAAGTGCCGCCATAATGGGAGCTCTTAGTCCTGCCCTGGGTCCCTCAGGGACCACCCTGGGACTTTCAGCCTGTGTCCTTCACTCCATGAAGAAGCCCAGAAAACAGAAGAGCAGGGAGCAACGCCTTGGCTCTATTCCTGATAGCACAGTTGGAAGAGGTGCTCAGGCTTCTGGGTTTGCCCCGAGCAGCCCCTTTTGATATTGTGGTGCTAGCAGGGAGGCCAGCTGTGACCCAGGGCTGCACAGCGCCTGCTGCTGCCTGCAGCCACAGGGATCTCACTGCAGAGACAGCAGGACTAGCACCAACATACATGAGATCTCAGGGCTTATCCAAATACAAGAAGCACAATGTGGAAGCAAAAGAGAGCAGCAGTGGAAAGACCACGTCCTGCTGCTGGCCATGGCCATGGCTCCAGGGAAGCAGCAGCCCCGACCCGAAGGCAGCAGAGAGGCAGAGCCCAGCGGGCAGTGAGGGGCAGCCGCGAGGGCCAGCGGGGCTGCTCCTCCCTGTGGCAGCTGGGCTCTGGGCCCTGAGCCCCTCCTGCGTGCTGGGGCTGCTCCCCCAGCTGCACAGGAGATGGGAAGTGACGGCAGCTGATAACAATGAATTTCTCCTGGCTTTACTGTATTTATCTACATGTGAAGCCCAGTTTTACATGAGACTAGTGGGTCAAAGTAAGTTAGAAAAAATAACAGGCAGAATGTTAAGAATAACATTATTTAAGCAAAAAAAAAAAAACTTGGAGAAAATATTAATAAAGAAAAATAATAAAAATATTTTCCTGTTTCTGAAATAAACCTGGAACTCAAGTGCACATTAATGGTTCAAAACAAGCATGTATCCAAAGAGTTTCTTCACTGCCTCCTTGAGGTCATGGTTCCTCATGCTGTAGATGAGGGGGTTCAGTGCTGGAGGCACTACTGAGTACAGAACTGCCACCACCAGGTCCAGGGATGGAAAAGACATGGAGGGGGGCTTCAGGTAGGCAAACATGGCAGTGCTGACAAACAGGGAGACCACGGCCGGGTGAGGGAGGCACGTGGAAAAGGCTATGTGCTGGCCCTGAGAAGAGGGCATCCTCAGCACTGCCCTGAAGATCTGCACATAGGACACCACAATGAAAAGAAAATAACAAAAACCTAAAAAAACACTAAAAACAAGTACTCCAACTTCCTTGACATAGGCATCTGAACAGGAGAGCTTCAGGATCTTGGGAATTTCACAGAAGAACTGGTCCACAACATTGCCTTGGCAGAGGGGCAGGGAAAATGTAGTGGCCGTGTGCAGCACTGCATGCAGAAAGCCACAGCCCCAGGCAGCTGCTGCCATCTGGGCACAAGCTCTGCTCCCCGCGAGGCTCCCGTAGTGCAGGGGCTTGCAGATGGCAGCGTAGCAGTCGTAGGCCATGATGGTGAGAAGGGAATACTCTGCTCCAACCAAGAAGACAGAAAAGAAGAGCTGGGCAGCACACCCTTGATAGGAGATGGCCCTGGTGTCCCAGAGGGCATTGGCCATGGCTTTGGGGAGAGTGGTGGAGATGCAGCCCAGGTCGAGGAGGGCGAGGTTGAGGAGGAAGAAGTACATGGGGGTGTGGAGGCGGTGGTCGCAGGCTACGGCGGTGAGGATGAGGCCGTTGCCCAGGAGGGCAGCCAGGTAGATGCCCAGGAAGAGCCCGAAGTGCAGGAGCTGCAGCTCCCGCGTGTCTGCGAATGCCAGCAGGAGGAACTCGCTCACAGAGCTGCTGTTGGGCATTTTCTGACTTTGGACACAGCTGTCTGTTGGAGAAGATAAGGCAGAAAACAGTTAGAACAGAATTCTCTGAGGAAAACCTGTTGCAGCTGTTTGAGGACTCTCATCGCAAGCCTGTCTCTTTGTAGGAGAACCTTTCTGCAGCTCTCCTGCTTGAGCTGCGGCTGGTGCTGTCTGATAGTGGCACTGGGAGCAGGGGCTGCTGTGGGTTCCAGAGGAGTTCTTCCTGCTGTGCAGCAGGAGGGAATCAGGAACACGGGGGAAACTCAAGTTCAGTCCAATTATGAGATCCATAAACTTTGCAGTGTTTTTGCAAAAAACTCATCCAACCACAGTGTAGAGAAAGGCAAATATTCTTATGCTTAGGACAGTGATCACACTCTTGTGTTTCAAAAGAAGTGGCTACAGCTTAAAGCAGAGAAGCCCCAGTCCACGTGTAGATGGACAGAATCCTCACCTTGTCTTGAATGAGCAGGATCTCACCTTTTCCCTCCTATCCAGGGCTGCAGAGGCCTCACTCCAGCTGCCCACTGAACGCCATCCAGCAGCACGGACATGGCCTTAGCATGGAGGTGTCTCCTCCTTGGGGCACCTGGATAACACAAGGATGCCACGAGAGAGCTGCATCCTGCTGGAGAGCAGCCTGCAGACCAGAAGAACACCCCACAGACAGCCATGAATATCCGCAAGCTGCGGTATCCAAATATCCCATCTGCATCCCCTGTAGTGCCTGAAAGAGGCTGGGCCACCCCGCTCTTGGCTGACTGGAGGCACCTGGCTTAGAGCACTCCGAGGGGCTTCTGCCAGACGTCCTCACCTCGCAGTGTCATCCAGCAGGACTCCCAAAGCCTACTGCATTGCCCACTGCCGTCCCAGCAACAAGACCCAGCAGGAGACCCTTCCAGGACGTGCAGCTGCATGGCCCTGCAGCCAGAGACGTACCTTGTCAGGGGCTGTGCAGATTTCTCCTGCAGGCAGCTCTCAGCATTCTCCCACTGCCAACTGCCTCCAAGCCCTCTCTCCTTCTCTCCTGTCCCCGTGCCAGCTGCGGTCAGAGCCCCCAGCCCTTCTGCGCTGTGCACAGGAGCTGCTCCTGGGCAGAGCTGTCTCTCTGCACCACGGCCCTCTTGCCACGAGCTCTCTCTGTCCCAGGAGCCCGGCCCAGCTCAGCACCAGACGCCCAGACCAAGGCATTGGAATCCCCCCTCGGGGGGCTTTGCTGAGGAGCCCACGAACCTCAGGCACTGAGAGACAATGGAAGACATCTCTCAACAAGTCCAAGTCAGAGGCAAGTTTCCTGCAGTGTCCCCCTGAGGGCCAGCACTGACACAGCCTCCCTTGGAGCTCGTTAGAGCAGAGAATTGGAGGCAGTGAGGACAAGCAGACAAAACCACTGTGAAGGTGACCCTGATGTGTAGGAAAACTGGATGTGTTTCACCAAGCTCAAAGGTCAGGCCTTGACCGCCAGCCCCTGGGAAGGGAGATCCTTTCCCTTCACACACTGCTCAGGGCAGTGGAGATGGGGATATGCATGGCCAAGTGCAGGAGAATGGTACGAGCCCTGCCTGGTTCATGGGTGGGGGTGAGGAGGCAATGAGGCCCTGGTGCTTTACCGATAAGCTGTCTCCTTGTAGGCCTCAGTGGCAGAGACAACAGCCAGAGCCATGGAGAAAAATCCCTGGGTCCTGTTGGGACTTACAGCCTTGATAGAACCCTTGATCCTCTCCACACCAGACTGTCCTAGGGACTCCCAGACCTGTACCTCTTTTCCTGCTGGCTCTAGACCCTTGTCCGTGTGGTGTCACACCGGATCTGAGCTGAGTCTGATAACTCAGATATCCTTGGTGGCCATGCTCCTCGTAAGGCAGCTCTGTACGAAGCTGGCCTGGTTCCTGGGGAGCAGCACCACTGCTCGTATGGCATCCCTCGTGGTGCCCAGGCCCTCCTCCTCCTGGGCACTGCTCACTCAGCAGGGTCCCAGTCTGCCCTGATGTGTGGGGTTCCTCTTCCTCCGGTGCAGGACTGGGCTCTGCTTCTTGTAACTGTCAAGAGGTTTCTGTAGGCAAAATCCTGCAGTTTCTCAAATTTCCCCTGGACAGATGTTCCATTCTGTCAGCTGTTAATTTCTGCAGGTGGATGGCTCACCCTGGTTACGCTGTCTATTACAAGATAACTGCATCAACAATTGCAGGACAATTTGGACAATACAGGATTTAGTGGAATAAAACTGCAGCATACTATCACGGAATTATAAGGGATTGAATTCCACTGGATTCTACCTTTTCTCTGCTTCCTTCTCATACGTGTTGTCATTTTGCTTGGAACCGCATTCTAAATGTTGTGAGGCTGTGCAGGGAAAAAATTTGAAGGTCGAAAGACCAACTGGAGCCCAATCTATCTATTAAGGATAATTTATATATATATTTTTTTAATTCATAATATTAAAAAAAAAAAAAAAAGGAGTAATGAGTCTTCATCCTCTACTGGTTGTGGGGGGAAACATAGGTAAAGTTTATGAGGAAAATGCTGAGGTTTTTATTGCTTCCTTTGCCTCAGTCTCCAGCAGCAAGAGCAGTGGTTCCCCTGGTACTCAGACTCCTGAACTGGTAGATAGGGACAGCGAGTGGCATGAAGCCCTCATAATCCATGAGGAAAAGTTTTGAGACCTGCTACTCCACTTAGATGTACGCAAGTCTATGGGGCCAGGTGGGATCCACGTGTTGGTACTGAGGGAGCTGGCAGAAGTGCTCACCAGGCCACTTTCCATCATTTATCAGCAGACCTGGCTATCAGGCAAGGTCCCAGGTGACTGGCGACTAGCCAATGTGACGGCCATCTACAAGAAGGGGCAGAAGGAGGATCTGGGGAACTACAGGCCTGTCAGTCTGACCTCGATGCTGGTGAAGCTCATGGAGCAGATTATCTTGAGTAGCATCACGTAACACTTCCAGGACCACCGGGTGACCAGGCCCAGTCAGCATGAGTTTACCAAAGCCAGGTCCTGCTTGGCAAATCTGATCTCCTTCTAAGTCAAGGTGATGTGCTCAGTGGAGAAGAGAAAGGTTGTGGATGTGGTCTACCTAGACCTCAGTAAGGATTTTGAAACTGTTTCCCCCAGCATTCCTGGGAAAACTGGCTGCTCAAGGCCAGGAGGGATGTATGCTTTCTTGGGTTAAAAATTGGCTGTATCTTCTTTTTCAATAATTTCATCAGTGATCTGGATGAAGGGATCGAGTGCACCCTCAGTAAGTTTGCAGATGACACCAAGTTAAATGCAAGTGTAGATCGACTCAAGGGTAGGAGGGCTCTGCAGAGGGATCTGGATAGGCTGCACCCATGGGCTGAGGTCAACTGTATGAAGTTCAACAAGGCCAAGTGTCGGGTCCTGTACTTGGGGCACAACAGCCCAGTATAATGCTGGGGGAAGGGCGTCTGGACCCAGGCGTCTGGGCCCAGGGGAAAAGGATCTGGGGATATTGGTGGATAGTCAGCTGAATATGAGCCAGCAGGGTGCACAGGTGGCCAAGCAGGCCAACAGCATCCGGGCTTGTACCAGGAATACTGTGGTCAGCAGGAATAGGGAAGTGATTGTCCCTCTGTACTCGACCCTGGTGAGGCCACACCTTGAGTACTGCATTCAGCTCTGGGACCCCCAGCACAAGAAGGACATGGATCTATTAGAATGAGTGCAAAGGAGGGCCATGAGGATGATCATAGAATCATAGAATCATAGAATATCCCGAGTTGGAAGGGACCCATAAGGATCATCAAGTCCAACTCCTGGCACCGCACAGGTCTGCCCAAAAGTTTAGACCATGTGACTAAGTGCACAGTCCAATCTCTTCTTAAATTCAGACAGGCTTGGTGCAGTGACTCCTTCCCTGGGGAGCCTGTTCCAGTGGGCAACCACCCTCTCGGTGAAGAACCTCTTCCTGATGTCCAGCCTAAACCTCCCCTGCCTCAGCTTCACACCATTCCCACAGGTCCTGTCACTGGTGATAACGGAGAATAGGTCACCTGCCTCTCCACTCTCCCTCGCGAGGAAGTTGTAGACTGCGATGAGGTCCCCCCTCAGCCTCCTCTTCTCCAGGCTGAACAGGTCCAGCGACCTCAGGAGCTCCTCATATGTCTTCCCCTCTAAGCCCTTCACCATCTTTGTTGCCCTCCTCTGGACACTCTCCAACAGTTTAATGTCCTTTTTATACTGTGGTGCCCAGAACTGCACACAGTACTCGAGGTGAGGCCGCACCAGCACAGAGTAGAGCGGGACAATCACTGCCCTCGACTGAATAGCAATGCCATGCTTAAGGCACCCCAGGATACAGTTGGCCCTCCTGGCTGCCAGGGCACACTGCTGGCTTATGTTCAACTTGCTGTCAGCCAAAACCCCCAGATCCCTCTCTGCAGGGCTGCTCTCCAGCGTCTTGTTGCCCAGTCTGTACACATAGCCAGGGATGCCCCTTCCCAGGTGCAGGACCCAGCACTTGCTCTTGTTAAACTTCATGTGGTTGGTGGTCGCCCAGCTCTCCAATCTGTCCAGATCTCTCTGCAAGGCCTTTCCACCCTCATCCGAGTCCACAACTCCTCCAAGTTTGGTGTCATCGGCAAATTTGCTCAAAACACCTTCTAGTCCTGCATCCAAATCATTTATAAACACATTCAAGAGGACTGTCCCTAAAATGTTTGCTTTCGTTCCTCTTTTCCAAATGACCAACCCTCTGTGTGACCCAGACGCTTGCTCTAAATGTGTTTATTCCTAAATGACACCTGGGCTCCTTTGTGGCATCTCGGTACTAAAAGTGAAGTTGCTCAGTACTCAGGGCTCCTCTTCCCAAACTGGAGTGCAGAAGACGCTCAGGGAATGCCAGGCTCAAGGCCTCACTCTTGTGCTTGGGTGCCACCGGGACACAGGGGATGGAGGGCACGGGGTGGGGGGTGAAGGAGTCAGGGCTGGACTGAGTCGTCACTGGCGGATTCCCAGTGCCCCTGGAAGCCCTGACTGGTCAAGAAGCAGCTTCCTGGGATTGAAACGTGACAGGGCTGGCGGCATCAGGGAGGTATCGGGAGCCACCAGGATACCCTAAGGGTTCTCCTGGGATGCCGTGTGCCTTGTGTTGGGTGGGCAGCGAGTGGGTCTTCACAGTAAAGCGAAGCCAAAGGATGCACGGGCTGATGGGAGCTCTGCAATGCCAGGACACACAGCAAGGCCACAGCACAAAGGTCTCAGAGGCCTTCAGTGAACAAGCGGAAAGGGCCAAGACTGGGTGACCAAGGAAGGGCAGGGGGGTGGGGAGAGGTGGGCAGGGTCTGGGCTGGGCTGGGCAGTGCCCGGCAGAGGGCACCAGCAGCGTCAGGGAGCGGTGGCAGCATGCAGGGGAGGGCTCCCAGCAGGGCTTGGTGCTGCAGAGCCAGGGCTGGGGAAGGGAGCCCCGAGCTGCAGGGGCAGGGGACACGAGGCCGCTCGGGGCCCTTGCTGGCCTGGGCAGAGCAGGAAGGGGGCCCAGGGCATTCGTCCCCTCACCGCAGCCTGCCACGACCTGCACGGCGCTCAGTCAGCGTCCAGGGCCAGGCTCTGCCCCGTGGTGTACAGGGAGAGGGCAAAGCCTCTCTGAAGAAGAGGCTGAAACTGAGAAAGGTCCCTCCACTGTCCCGTGGTGTGACAGGGCCAGGGTGGGACAGCTTACCTTTATTTGATGTAGTTCTTGTATAATTTGCATTGGTGATGGCACAAAAAGACAGGTCCTTCACCAGTGATGTACATCCTTCTTCATGTTAGGACACAACTCAACGTCCTTCACTCTGCTTTATCTCACAGATGAACTGGATTAGGTCTCCTTGATTACTCTGAGGCACAGTGCAGTGCTTTTTGCCTTCTGACACTCCAGCACAATATGTGTGACTTTCCCTTACTCTGCGCATTGACCTGACGGGTCATTTCACATTTTTCACTTTCATATCCCTAGTTGGACGGGGACCATTTCCAAAGTGGGGCAAGCTGATGGGTTCTGCCTCAGCCATTTGAAGCGTGCTGTATTTGAGTTTCTCAGCCTGAGTTTTCCACAGATGACCCAGGAAGGTAAATGCATGTTCAAGTGTCTCGTAGGAATAAGGGGTATCATGGGTAAGTAAGAATGAGAATATCATGGGTTTCCAATGGCCATTTCAAATCTAGGTCAGTCCCAGGAACCCACTGAACTAGGGTGTTGTCTTTGAAGGGGTTTCCTGTGCTGGGCTGGGCTGCAGTTCAGGGACAAAGACCACTGCTGGCAGTGGAGGTGCCCTGGGAACTCCACCTGGCTCCACCTGATTTTCCCAAAGGGCTCCGGTCTCCTGCAGGTCTTTTCTGACATCTGCCGGTCCAGGGAAGTGCCTTAAACACAACGGGGCCACAGGAGGTTTTCCCTGGTTATACTTATGGTGAGACAGGAAAGCTCTGCCTCAATACCCAGTAATTTTTTTAGTACTTAACTAATAAAGCAACTACTCTTCAGCTCAAATGATTCAACCCCTTCAGTTAAATGTCTCACGAAGAAGATCATGAAGAAATGTGAATTTTCAGGATGTATATTCATCGGAGGAGAAGAAATCCTGGTGTTCACCTGTACTTGCTTTGTCATCCCTTTGTCTATCATGGTGTGCTTCCTCATCTTCCAGGCACAAAACCCATCTTGATTACACAGACCCTGCTGAATGTCCCCTTTCCAGCTGCCTGTCTGGACCTATGCACTTCCCATGGTTCTCCTGCTTTGCCCTCCCCTTACTCTTGGATCATTCAGACCGCTCTCACCAACCCAGTTGCTGCTTTGAGTTTTAGTGAGTTCCAGCTCGCCCATCTCTCAGCAGTCTGTCTAATGGTTTCCTTAGCAAGAAACTCATCATTTATCATTGAATTAGTATGATACGGATTAATATTAACACTATGATTTTAAATTTCCTATTAATCACTGTAAAATACATCTTGAAAAGTCATCCTTTCTGGAACGTAAACTTCACTGGAGGCTAAAAAATAAGGAACTTGAACTTTTTTTTTTTTTTTTTAAATTGCAGCATGATTTCCTGTTGTTTCTTTTTAAATAGGAAAAACCTTGCACTTCCTACCTAAGCAGGGCTTCAAAGAGTAACTGTAGACCAATATCTGTAGGAAAATGATGCTCCAAACTGAAATGCAACAAAATTCAGCCTTTAAAATGAGGAAAGATTTCTATTAGATGCTCTTTGAAATCTTCCTCCTTAACTACACCATGAAAGCTCTCCAATTAGCTGCACAAGTCTTGAAGACGTGAAGAAAACTGTGGGAGAGATATGTCTGCTTAGGACTTTCTCTGTTTTAATGAGTTCTGTGGTGTACTTTGGTGCTCTTCTTGGGGTCTGTATGATGTGGTGGGCAGTGTGATGCCACGAGAAGAACTTCATTAGGACACCTCCCCACCCCTGCACAGGGTATCAAGGAAGCAGTGAGGCCCCATTGCAATGACTCTATCTCGTCTCCTCAGAAGCTCTACCCAAAGGGACAAAAACATCAGGGCTGTTGGGGCATTCCATTCCTGCATGCACCCTCTGCCTTCTCCTCTGTAGGCTTTCCTCTGCTGTCCCACACTTTGCCCTATTTCCTTGATGTCTGCAGACACCCATCTCTGTCCACTGCCTTGCTCTCATCCAGGACTTTCCATCACTTCCCCCATGTCTCATCAACCCTCATCAGCTGTTCCTTGATGAACAAAAAGCGTGGGTTTGATCATAGACACTCTTTGGGTGACCTCTTTCACCACAGCACGACCCTTTGAGGGACATTTCTTCCTCTTCATGGCCAGTGCCACACTTCCAAGGTGCACTTTGTGGCAGTTTTTTCTCTCCTGCTCTTTCCAACTACCAAAGAAAGCTCCATCAGGGTGGAAACCACTCCTGAAGCAGGCATCCCAACCCATCAGGCTCCTTGCGGCCTGTCAGCCAAGCAGACAGAAGTCACCTCACTAGCATCTCCCAAGGCCTGGGCCTGCTGCTGGCCTTGCAGCTTCTTGGCTAGACACAGCCAAGCCTTGTGCCTCCTGCTGTCCAGTCCTGGACTCAAGCAGAAGGGACAGGACAACCCCTGTGCGGGCCTTCTTTCTGTCTGGGTCCTCCTGGGGATGGAGGCAGAGGGGATCCCACAGGCAACATGCCAAGCAGGGGCCTTCTGCTGGCCTAGCAGGGCCACTGGCAGATGGCAGCCCCAAAGTGCCCATCCCAGGGAGAAGCCAAGGCTGACCTGCCACCTCCAGACACAAGGGACCTCACAGTCCCTTTGCATGACTTGTTCCTGCTGCTGCCCTATCAGCTGCAGAGACAGAAGTGACCTCCCAGTCACTGCCCCAGTCCCATTCCTCCTGCTGGGGCAGGAGATCTTGAGGCAGAGCTGACCACTTTCTTGTCCCCACGGGAATAGGGCTCACCTTTGTGGGTCAGAGAGTAAACAAAGGTTTAATGGGAAGGTTTGGTCTTCTTCTGTGGTTAGGGTATGGGAAAGCTCTGTGGTTTAGGGTCTTTTTAGGTCTGCCAAGAACTTGTCTAGGCCTCAATATAGCATTTTAATGCTAGTGTCAAGGGAAGGGATTAGGGTGAGCAAGAGAGTAACGGGAAGGGAAAGGGGCTATGGGTGAGTTTTACTTCAAGGGATACTTTGAGTTCAAGCATTAGAGTAGGGGATTCCTGTCAGAGTCTTGGAGTAGCATTTAGTTTTAGGGAATAAAACTACTGGTTAAAATGAGGTAAGGGCCACACATGACTGTTTTAAGTTACTCTTTCCACAGCTTCGACATTACATGAACCCTCTTATTTCAGCTGGCCATGCTCCTCTTCCCACCCCAAAATTTCCCATCTCTCTTGTCCAGGCTACTCCTTACCTCCCCATATCTTACTGGGATCAGCTTTCTGATGACATTCCTGACCTCAGAGTATCTGTCTCACCTCTGTTGGCTACTCCATTCCTGAGAAGGAAGTGGCGTTGCTGTCAGGAGGGAAAAGGACACAAAGGTCTTTAGGAACATCCTGCACAATGTGCCCATCAGCTCTGCACCTCCACAGAATCACACTTCCTACCTATAAATTTGTTTCCCAAATGGCTTCTATGGATCCAGGGTTACTTTTTTCTCATGCATGTTTCAGTTTTGGATGTGCAGGGATGGAATAAGGAAAGCCAAGGCACAGATGGAACTGAACTTATCGAGTGAAGCAAGGAATAACAGGAAGAGATTTTGTAGATACATTGCTCAGAAAAGAAAGGGCAAGGAGAGTGTACCCCCTCTGATGGATGAGAAGGGTGAACTGGTAATGACAGACATGGAGAAGGCTGAGGAACCCAACAATGTCTTCTCCTCAGTCTTCAGTGCCAGTCAGGCTTCCCAAGTCTTTCATTTCCCTGAACCCACAGATGGAAGCTGGGGTCAAAGTCCCACCTGCTGTAAGTGAAGAGCAGGTTTGGGAACACCTGATGAAACTCAACAAGTACAAGTCTATGGGGCCTGATGACTTGCACCTCAGGGTCCTAAGGGAACTGGCTGATATAGTTGCCAAGCCTCTCTCCATCATATCTGAAGAGTCCTGGCAGTCGGGTGAAGTCCCTGGTGACTGGAAAAAGGGAAACATCACTCCCATTTCTAAAAAGCGTAGAAAGGAGGACCCAGGGAACTCCATAACCGTGAACCTCACCTCAGTGCCTGGCAAGATCATGGAAAAGATCCTCCTGGAATCAATGTCAGACACATGCAAGAGAAAGAGGTGATCCAAGAGAGCCAGCTTGGCTTCACCAAAGGGTAAGTTGTGCCGGACCAATCTGGTGGCTTTCTACAATGGAGTGACCACATCAGACGACAGGGGAAGCTGACTGATATCATCTACTCAACTTCAGATGATCAAGATGATCTTTAACGTCCCTTCCAGCATGGGCCGTTCTGTGATTCGATGGTCTCACAAACTATACCACAAGCATGACTCCCATCCCATCAGCCTTCCTGTGGTCTCTCACCTGACCAGAACAGAAGGTGCCTTGCCATCATCTTCAGTGCCATGTGCATGCCTCTGCCCTTTACGGTCCCTGTCTGTGCCACATTCCTGCTGCTGGTCCGTCAGCTCCAGAGACAGAAGTGACCTCCCAGCCTCCTTCCCTGCCACGTGCCTCCTGCAGGCCTAGCAGATCCTGAGGCACACCTGATCCCATCACAGCATTCCCAGCCAGCTGTTCCTCGTGGCCTCTGCTCTGATCACATACCTGTCACCTCACATGCCTCTTCCAATGCCATGTGACTGCTGCAGGACCTCACAGCCCCTGCCCTGCCCCAAGGGGACAAAGAGCTGAAGTTAGGGGTAGGAGTGGGGTTGAATCTGAGATGTGCTGTGTGCATGGTGGAGGGCTTTGGGGATTAGGTGTTCAGGACAAAGATTAGGGATTAAAGGCCACCCTCCGGGGTTAAGGGAATGGCAAGGGCTTTAAGGGAGGGATTGGTGTCCTGCTCAAGGATCCTGCTCAAGGTTTAGGATAAGGGCAAGCTTTGAGTCTTATAGTTTAGTTCTGGGTTGAGGGCTAGGGTTAAGGCTGGGATTAAGCTGGCTAGACATAATCATCCTTCTGCTTGCTCTTCTAGTAGAAAATGGGTTTAATATCTGCCTTTTCCAAGTCTCGGGGAACGTCTTTGATCAATCTGTCCTTTCCAAGGTCTTTGAGATAGGTCTTATGACGATGTCTGCAGCTCCACCAACACCTCTCTCACCCTTCCAAAACCACCTCTAAGCAACATGAGGACTGACCAGGAGGATGATGAAGGTTTGGGAAAGGGCTTGGTTAAAATCTCTGAGGAGGGCTGTTCTGCGCTTCGCACAGTGATGATGGTGTCGTAGGAAACAGTGACACTCGTGAGGACAGAAGAGCAGGTGGATAAGGCCTTGGGCCTGGCAACACAGGGTGCACACACATGAAAACTGCATGGGAGGGAAGAGGAAGATTGGATCCAAAATGTAGATTATGAAAGCAAAAACTTTGAGTACCACCATGGCACTGCAAGAAAGCTCCAGTAATGGGGCAAAACCACAGAAGGTGTCCACAACACTGGGGCCAAAGCACTGTAGCTGGGAGGAGGAGAAATAATTACTGTACATGAGAGAAATTCCCCTGGTTCAGGTACAGCTGCCTTCTGGAGTCAGACCTTCCACTTCACAAGCCTTGCAGAGAACAGGGATGGCGTACAGCCCAGGACTGACCGTAGGACATGGCCCCCAGCAGGAAGCACTCCGGTCATGCAGAAGGTGCAGCTGACAGTGCTCCCACCTCTGTGAGCAAAGGGGGTGCTGTCCCCAGCCAGGAAGCTGGCCAGCATCTGGTGCAGGGTGGTGGAGCTCTACAAGGTCTGTGAGTTGGACAAATCCCCAAGGAAGAAGGCCAGGGGCATCTGCAGGTGCTTGCTTGTAGCCACCAGCACAATGATGAGGGGGTTCCACGTCCCAGTCACCATGCTGGTCATGAGAAAGAGGAAGAAGAGATTTGTGTATGGGTAGGAGACCTGCACATTCACAGTAGTTGAAACTCAACCAATGCTATCTTATTGTCCCGTTCCACTTATGGAAACCCTTTTAGAGCATTCTGGTCCCCCCTCTCCTGTTAGGACACCAATGAGCAAGATGTTTCTTTCTCAGTTCCTAAAAGAACCGGTGAAGGGTGTTCAGAGGGATAAAATGATCCCTGGCTGTCATGGCTGCAGTGTCCTGCCCTGAAGTGGGAAGGGAATAGGTGTTAAGGGAGGGAATCATTTCTTCTCATGTTTGACAACCACACTCTAATAGCACAAATCACATTTCTAAAACCAGCCTCTCCCATGTTCGGAGAGGAGCAGTCGGTGATGCCTTCAGTCTGCTTCAGACACCACAGCCCAGCAGAGACCCTGCTGCCTTCGGGAGCTGTCAGCCCTGAGGCCTTGGGGACACCTCAAGGGAGCCCAATGGCACAGAGCAAGCGATGCCATGGTCGGGTGCTCTGCTGCTGAGCTGGCCTGGGCTCCTGGGCCCAAGGGGAGCTCGTGGCAAGCGGGCAGTGCTGCAGAGAGACAGCTCTGCCCAGGAGCAGCTCCTCTGCACAGCGCAGCAGGCCTGGGGGCTCTGACCGCAGCTGGCACGGGGACAGGAGAGAAGGAGAGAAGGCTTGGAGGCAGTGAGGAGCACAGCAACAGAGGAAAGGACCTTAAAGATTCTAAAATTCCAACCCCTCTGCCGTGGGCAGAGACACCTTCCACTAGACCAGCTTGCTGAAAGCCCCATCCAACCTGGCCTTCAAAACTTCCAGGGAGGGGGGATCCACAACATCTCTGGGCAGCCTGTTCCAGTGCCTCACCACCCTCTGAGTAAAGAACTTCTTTCGAATATCTAATCTAAACCTACCCTCTTTCAATGTAAACCATTTCCCCTAGTCCTGTCACTAAGCTAGTTGATGAAGAGTCCCTCCCCAGCTTTCCTACAGCCCCCTTTAGGTATTAGAAGGCCGCCATAAGGTCTCCCCAGAGCCTTCTTTTCTCGAGGCTGAACAACACCAAATCCCACAGCCTGTCTTCAGAGGAGAGGTGCTCCAGCCCCTTGATCATCCTCGTGGCCCTCCTCTGGATTCATTCGAATAGATCCGGGTGCTTCTTATGCCAGGGGCCCCACAGCTAAACACAATACCTGACGTGTAGCCTCACCAGGGCTGAGTAGAGAGGCACAATCACTTCCCTACTCCTGCTGACCACAGCATTCCTGGTACAAGCCCGGATGCTGTTGGTCTGCTTGGCCACCTGAGCACCCTGCTGGCTCCTATTCAGCCGACTCTCCACCAATACCCCCAAGTCCCTTTCCCATGGGCAGCATTCCATGCGCCATTCCTCAGCATTGCATGGGGTTGTCGTGCCCCAAGTGCAGGACCCAGCACTTGGCCTTGTTGAACTTCATAGATTTGGCCTTGGCCCATGAGTCCAGCCTATCTAGGACCCTCTGCAGAGCCCACCTACCGTCAAGCAGACCAACACTCGCTTCTAACTTGGTGTTGTCTGCAAACTTACTGAGGGTGCACTTAATCCCCTTGTCCAGATCATTGATGAAAATATTCAAGGGAACTGGCCCCAGAACTGAGCCCTGGGGGTCACCACTACAGAACGGCCTCCAACTCCATTTAGGTCCATGTACCACAACTCTTTGGGCCCAGCCACCCAGACAGCTTTTAATCCAAGGAAGCAGATACCCGTCCAAGCCTCGAGCAGCCAGTTTCTCTGGGAGAACGTTGTAGGAAACAGTTTCAGAATCCTTACTGAGGTCTAGATAAACCACATCGATGGCCATTACGTCATCCACTGAGTGCATCACTTTGTCATAGAAGGAGTTTAGACTTGTCAAGTAGGACCTGACTTTGATAAAGCCCTCCTGACTGCGCCTGATCACCTGGTTGTCTTCTAAGTGTTGCATGATGGTACTCAAGATAATGTGCTCCATGAACTCCCCCCTCACTGGTCAGACTGACAGGCCTGTAGTTCCCCAGATCCTCCTTCCAGCCATTTGGGAGGTGGGCATCATATTTCCTTGTCACCAGTTGACTGGGAACACCCCTGATAGCCAGGACTGCTGAGAAATGATGGAAAGCGGCTTGGTGAGCACTTCTGCCAGCTCCCTCAGTACCAAGAGGGGAATCCCATCTAGCTCCATAGACTCGTGAACATCCCCCATGAGGGATGCCATACGAGCAGTGGTGCTGCTCCCCAGGAACCAGGCCAGCTTCCTACAGAGCTGCCTTACGGGGAGCATGGCCACCAAGAAGATCTGAATTATCAGACTCAGCTCAGATCCGCTGAGACACCACACATGTAAGGGTCTACAGCCAGCAGGGAAAGATGTGCAGGTGTGGGAGTCCCTAGGACAGTCTGGTGTGGAGAGGAGCAAGGGCTGTGGCAAGGCTGAGAGTCCCAACAGGACCCAGGTCTTTGTGTCCATGGCTCTGGCTGTTGTCTGTGCCACTGAGACCTACGTGGAGACAGCTTATCTCCCAGGGGCTAGGGGTCAAGGCCTGACCGTTGTGCTTGGTGAAACACATCCATTTTTCCTACACATCAGAGCCACCTTCACAGCGCCTTTGTCTCCTTGTCCTCACTGCCTCCAATGCTCTGCTCTAATGAGCTCCAAGGGAGGCTGTGTCAGTGCTGGCCCTCAGGGGGACACTGCAGGAAACTTGCCTCTGACTTGGACTTGTTGAGAGATGGCTTCAATTGTCTCTCAGTGCCTGAGGTTTGTGGGCTCCTCCCCAAAGCCCCCCGAGGGGGGATTCCAATGCCTTGGGCTGGGCGTGTGGTGCTGAGCTGGGCCGGGCTCGTGGGACAGAGAGAGCTCGTGGCAAGAGGGCCCTGGTGCAGAGAGACAGCTGTGCCCAGGAGCAGCTCGTGTGCCCAGCGCAGCAGGGCTGGGGGCTCTGACCGCAGCTGGCACGGGGACAGGAGAGAAGGAGAGAGGGCTTGGAGGCAGTTGGCAGTGGGAGGATGCTGAGAGCTGCCTGCAGGAGAAATCTGCACAGCCCTTGACAAGGTACGTCTCTGGCTTGCAGGGCCATGCAGCTGCACGTCCTGGAAGGGTCTCCTGCTGGGTCTTGTTGCTGGGTGGGCAGTGGGCAGTGCAGTAGGCTTTGGGAGTCCTGCTGGGTTACACTGCGAGGTGAGGACGTCTGGCAGAAGCCCCTCGGAGTGCCCTAAGCCAGGTGCCCCCAGTCAGCCAAGAGCGGGGTGGCCCAGCCTCCATAAGGCACTGCAGGTGATGCAAATGGGATATTGGGATACCACAGCTTGCGGATATTCATGTCTGTCTGTGGGGTGTTCTTCTGGTCTGCAGGCTGCTCTCCAGCAGGATGTAGCTCTCTCGTGGCATCCTTGCGTCATCCAGGTGCCCCAAGGAGGAGACACCTCCATGCTAAGGCCATGTCCGTGCTGCTGGATGGCTGCCTGTGGGCAGCTGGAGTGAGGCCTCTGCAGCCCTGGATAGGAGGGAAAAGCTGAGATCCTGCTCATGCAAGACCAGGTGAGGATTCTATGCCAATGCACTTGGACTGAAGCTTTTCTGCTTTAAGCTGTTGCCACTTATTTGGAAACACAAAAGTGTGATCACTGTCCTAAGCATAAGGATATTTACCTTGCTCTACACTGTGGTTGGATGAGTTCTTTGCAACAACACTGCAAAGTTTATGGATTTCATAAGTGGACAACTTGAGTTTCCCCCTTGTTCCTGCTTCCCTCCTGCTTCACAGAAGGAAAGACTCCTCTGCAGCACACAGCAGCCCCTACTCCCAGTGCCACTCTCAGAGAGCATCAGCCGGGATTCAAGTGATAGAGCTGCAGAAAGGTTCTCCTACAAAGAGAGAAGCTTTGTAGGGATGAGAGGGATTGTAGGGATGAAGGGATGAGAGTGCTCAAACAGTTACAATAGGTTTTCCTCAGAGAAGTCTGCTCTAACCTTTTTCTGCCTTCTCTTCTCCAACAGACAGCTGTGTCCAAAGTCAGGAAATGGCCAACAGCAGCTCTGTGAGCGAGTTCCTCCTGCTGGCATTCGCAGACACGCGCGAGCTGCAGCTCCTGCACTTCGGGCTCTTCCTGGGCATCTACCTGGCTGCCCTCCTGGGCAACGGCCTCATCCTCACCGCCGTAGCCTGCGACCACCGCCTCCACACCCCCATGTACTTCTTCCTCCTCAACCTCGCCCTCCTCGACCTGGGCTGCATCTCCACCACTCTGCCCAAAGCCATGGCCAATGCCCTCTGGGACACCAGGGCCATCTCCTATCAGGGGTGTGCTGCACAGGTCTTTTTCTTTCTCTTCTTTATATCAGCAGAATATTTTACTCTTACTGTCATGTCCTATGACCGCTACGTTGCCATCTGCAAGCCCCTGCACTATGGGAGCCTCCTGAGCAGCAGAGCTTGTGCCCAGATGGCAGCAGCTGCCTGGGGCAGTGGCTTTCTTGATGCTCTTCTGCAGACTACCATTACATTTTCCCTGCCCCTCTGCCAAGGCAATGCTGTGGACCAGTTCTTCTGTGAAATCCCCCAGATCCTCAAGCTCTCCTGCTCAGGTTCAGACTACCTAAAGGAAGTTAGAATTCTGGTGGTTAGTGCATGTTTAGCATTTGGCTGTTTTGTTTTCATTGTGTTGTCCTATGTGCAGATCCTCAGAGCCGTGCTGAGGATGCCCTCTGAGCAGGGCCGGCACAAAGCCTTTTCCACTTGCGTCCCTCACCTGGCCGTGGTCTTCCTGTTTATCAGCACTGCCATATTTGCCTACCTGAAGCCCCCCTCCATCTCCTCCCCACCCTTGGACCTGGTGGTGGCAGTTCTGTACTCGGTGGTGCCTCCAGCAGTGAACCCCCTCATCTACAGCATGAGAAACCAGGAGCTGAAAGCCACACTGAAGAAACTGATTCTAGTTGTAGTATTTACTTAGTAAGGAACTGTCTGTCTCTCTTTTCTAGTTTAACTCAAGTTAATCTCAGGCAGGTTGTGACCGTTAGGTGTAGCATTTGTCCTGTTTTCAGTTAAGACAGAGTTAATTTTCCTCCTAGTAGCTGGTAGGCTGCTATGTTTTGGATTAGGATGAGAAGAGCGCTGATAACATGCTGATGTTTTAATTGTTGCAGAGCAGTGCTTACACCAGGCCAAGGACTTTTCGGCTTCTCGCTCTGTCCTGCCAGTGAGCAGGCTGGGGGTGCAGCAGGCGCTGGGAGGGGACAGACCCAGGACAGCTGACCCCAACTGGCCAAAGGGGTATTCCATACCATCTGGCGTCATGCTGAACAATATATAGGGGTGGCTGGCCGGGGTGAGGGGCCGGCTGCTCGGGGATAGGCTGGGCATCGGTCAGCGGGTGGTGAGCAATTGCATTGTGCATCACTTGTTTTGTACACATTATTATTAGTAATATTATTATTATTATTATTATTATTGTTGTTGTTGTTGTTATTATTTTCCTGTCTTAATAAACTGTCTTTATCTCAACTCACAGGCTTCACTTTCCCGTTTCTCTCCCCCACCCTAGAGAGGGAGGGGGGAGGGTGAGCGATCGGCTGTGTGGTGTTTAGCTGCCGGCCGGGTTAAACCACAACAAGCGTAATTTGGTGGAGTTGCAGAGCTGATGGGCATGTTGAGCAGGATGATCCTAGTGACCTTTGTGCCCTTTTCCCTCCTGACAGCAACGCCACTTCCTTCTCAAGAGTCGCCAACAGAGGTGAGACAGATACTCTGGGATCATGAATGTCATCAGAAAGCTGATCCCAATAAGATATGGGGAGGTCAGGAGCAGCCTGAACAAGAGAGATGTGAGATTTTGGGGTAGGAAGCAGAGCTTGGCTAGCAGAAACTTATGATTTCGTACAGGTAAGAGGGTTCATGTAATGTAGATGCTGCGGTAACACTGACTTAAAACAGTCATGTATGGCCCTTACCTTACTTGAACCAATAATTTTAATCCCTAAACCTAAATGCTACTCCAACACTCTGACAGGAATCCACTTTCTCTCTTGCTAACCCTAATGCCTTCCCTTAACACCAGCATTAAAATCTTCTATATACCGTAGACTTCTTGGCAGACCTAAACAAAAACCTAAAACACAGAGCTTCTCCATACCTTAACAGCAGACCTGACACCACAAGCAGAACACCAAAGACTGCCACTAAAACTCTGCTTAATCTCTAAACCAGAAAGTGAAAAACAGGTACCGAGGGGGCTCTGGAGGTCAGCTACGTTTCCCCTAGGTGAGCTCTGCCTCAGGATCTCCTGCCCCAGCAGGAGGAATGGGACTGGGGCAGTGACTGGGAGGTCACTTCTGTCTCTGCAGGCGATAGGGCAGCAGCAGGAACGTGTCACGCAAAGGGACTGTGAGGTCCCTTGTGTCTGGAGGTGGCAGGTCAGCCTTGGCTTCTCCCTGGGATCGGCACTTTGGGGCTGACATCTGCCAGTGGCCCTGCGAGGCCAGCAGAAGGCCCCTGCTTGGCATGCTGCCTGTGGGATCCCCTCTGCCTCCATCCCCAGGACGACCCAGACAGAAAGAAGGCCCGCACAGGGGTTGTCCTGTCCCATTTGCCTGAGTCCAGGACTGGACAGCAGGAGGCCCAAGGCTTGGCTGTGTCTAGCCAAGAAGCTGCAAGGCCAGCAGCAGGCCCAGGCCTTGGAAGATGCTGCTGAGGTGACTTCTGTCTGCTTGGCTGACAGGCCGCAAGGAGCCTGATGGGTTGGGATGCCTACTTCAGGAGTGGTTTCCACCCTGATGGAGCTTTCTTTGGTAGTAGGAAAGAGCAGGAGAGAAAAAAGTGCCACAAAGTGTCCGTTTGAAGGCTTTAAATGGCCTTTAATTTAGGAGGAGGAAGAAATATTCCTCAAATGGTGAGGTTTTGGTGCCATAGGTCACTGAAAGGGTGTCTGTGATCACACGATGGTTTTATCTTTCAAGGAACAGCTGGTGAGTGTTGATGAGACACTGGTGGAATAATGGAAATGCCGAGATGAGAGCAAGGTGGTGAACAGAGATGGGTGTCTGCAGACTTCAAGGAAATAGGGCAAGGTGTGGAACAGCATAGGAAAGGCTGCAGAGGAGAAGGCAGAGGGTGCTGGCAAGAATGGAAGGCCCCAACAGCCCTGAAGTTTTTGTCCCTTTGGCTAGAGCTTCTGAGGAGACGAGATATAGTCATTGCAATGGGGCCTCACTGCTTCCTTGATACCCTGTGCAGGGGTGGGGAGGTGTCCTAATGAAGTTCTTCTCGTGGCATCACACTGCCCACCACATCATACAGACCCCAAGAAGAGCCCTGAGCCAGACGGGGGGGTGCAGGATCTCCCCTCGCAGGGGCTGGGGTCAGGCCTTGGCCCTTCTGCTTCACCAAAACCAACCAAGACTTTTCTCAGCACAGCGCTTTGCCTGTCTGGCAAATCATGGCCTCCAATGATCTGCCCTAACAAGTCCCTGGGGAGGCTTTGTTAGGAACAGCCCTCAGTGGGGCCCATTAATACTCCAAGTCACTTCAACTTTTCCTTCTGACTTTACTTTCTCAAGCAGTTGCATCATTCTCTTCTCAGTACCTGAGCTTCATAGACTAGGCACCAAAATACAGCATGGAACTCATTAAAATGCAGAATGTCCTAAGCAGACATATCTCTCCCATAATTTTCTTCAAATCTTCAAGACTTGTAGAGCTAATTGGAGAGGTTTCATGGTGCAGTTAAGGAGGAAGATTTCAAAGAGCATCTAATAGAAATCTTTCCTCATTTTAAAGGCTGAATTTTGTTGCATTTCAGTTTAGAGCATCATTTTACTATAGATACTGGTCTAGGGTTTCTCCTTTGGATCCCTGCCTAGTGTAGGAAAAGCAGGGTTTTTCCTATGTAAAAACAAAGAATAGGAAACCATGCTGCAATTTTCAAACAAAAAAAAAAATACAAAGTTCAAGTTCCTCATTTTGTTGCCTCCAGTGATGTTTACCTTCCCAAAAGGATGACTGTACATGATCTGTTTTACACGAAGTAATAGGAAATTTAAAATAGTAGTTTTAATATTAATCCATATCATACTAATTCAATGATAAATGATGGGTTTCTTGCTAAGGAAACCATTAGACAGAGTGCTGAGAGATGGGCGAGCTGGAACTCACTGAAACTCAAAGCAGCAACTGGGTTGGTGAGAGCGGTCTGAATGATCCAAGAGTAAGGGGAGGGCAAAGCAGGAGAACCATGGGAAGTGCATAGGTCCAGACAGGCAGCTGGAAAGGGGACATTCAGCAGGGTCTGTGTAACCAGGATGTGTTTTGAGCCTGGAAGATGAGGGAGCACACCATGATAAAGAAAGCGATGACAATGCAAGTAAAGGAGATAATCAGTATTTCTTCTCCTCCGATGAATATAGATCATGGAAATTCACATTTCTTCATGATAGAAATTACATTTCACGTCTTTTCATGACATTTCATGACTTTTTACGGAAGGGATTGAATCATTTGAGCTGATGAGTAGGTGCTTGATTAGTACTAAAGAACTAAAAAATACAATAAAAGTACTAAAAAAAATAATGAGTATTCAGGCAGAGCTTTGCTGTCTGACCATAAGCAACCATTGCCAAGGTCTTCAGATTAGTTTACTCACATTTGAAATATTTCCTTGAAATCCCATTTCCTGGTTATGCTTTCAATGAAATCATTCGGTCTCCAGCGGCTCTGGTGCATTTAGAGTAATTCCCTGGAATGGAAGCTGTCTGAAAGGACCTGCAGGAGACCAGAGCCCGTTGGTGGATAAGGTGGGGACAGGTGATGTTTCCCGGGCACCTCCACTGCCAGCAGTGCTCTTTCTCCTTGAAACTACAGCCCAGCCCAGCACAGGAAACCCCTTCAAGGCAAATTCCTTCTTCAGCGGTTTCTTGGGATTAGACCTAAATTTCAAATGGCCATTGGGATCCCAAGACACTCTCCCTCCTTCCTAGTAGGCACCTAAACATCCATTTACCATCCTAGGTCATCTGTGGAAAACTCAGGCTGAAAGACTCAAGAGCAGGACACTTCAAATGGCTGAGGCAGAACCCATTAGCTTGCCCCACTTTGGGGAATCATCCCCTTCCAACTAGGGATATGAAAGAGAAAAATGTGAAATGACCCGTCAGGTCAATGCGCAGAGTAAGGGAAAGTCACACATATTGTGCTGGAGTGTCAGAAGGCAAAAAGCATTGCATTGTGCCTCAGAGTAATCAAGGAGACCTAATCCAGTTCATCTGTGAGATAAAGCAGAGTGAAGGACGTTGAGTTGTGTCCTAACATGAAGAAGGATGTACGTCACTGGTGAAGGACCTGTCTTTTTGTGCCATCACCAATGCAAATTACACAAGAACTACATCAAATAAAGGTAACCTGTCCCACCCTGGCCCTGTCACCCCACGGGGCAGCAGAGGGACCTTTTTCAGTTTCAGCCTCTTCTTCAGAGAGGCTTTGCCCTCTCCCTGCGCACCACGGGGCAGAGCCTGGCCCTGGATGCTCCGTGAGCGCCGTGCAGGTCGTGGCAGGCTGCGGTGAGGGAACGAATGCCCTGGGCCCCCTTCCTGCTCTGCCCAGGCCAGCAAGGGCCCCGAGCGGCCTCGTGTCCCCTGCCCCTGCAGCTCGGGGCTCCTTTCCCCAGCCCTGGCTCTGCAGCACCAAGCCCTGCTGGGAGCCCTCCCCTGCATGCTGCCACCGCTCCCTGACGCTGCTGGTGCCCTCTGCCGGGCACTGCCCAGCCCAGCCCAGCCCCTGCCCACCTCTCCCCACCTCCCGGACCTCTCCCCAGCCCAGCAGCCCAGGCTGGGCTGGCCCCAGGCCAGTGCCCACCGCAGCCTGCTGCAGGGCTCTGGGCACGGCCAGCACAGCCCCAGCCCCTCGCAAGGCACCGCAGCTGCTGGCACAAAGGCGGCTCTGGGCCTCCCCAGCAGCCCCCGCGCTGGGGCCAGCCACGGCTCAGGAGATGGAGGGCCGTGAAGCTGCAGGAGCCCTGCTCTCCTGCCTGGGACATCCCCAGCACAGAGTGCCTGTGCCCCGCAGGGCCAGCCCCGCTCCCCAGGCCAGCACAAGAGGCCTGGCCCACGCACAGAGCAGCTCCAGGTTCCTCTCCAGGATGCCATTTGCCATCAGACCCAGCACCACTGGGACAGTCCCTATCCAGTCAAGGCCAGTTACTGTTTGCTGGGCCATAGGCAAGCAAGAAGGCAGCTCCCAGTGCAGCCCTTGGTCCTTCACTGATCACTCTGGGGTTCTGATCCATTGTGAGGCCCAGAAAAGCAAGAGGCCTGTTCAGGAAGCAGCTCCTTGGGTGTATTCCTGAAACCAGGTTTGCAAGAGGCGTGCAGAGACATTGAAGAGATGCCAATGTAGGGATAAGAGGACTGTCACCAACATACATGAGATCTCAGGGCTTATCCAAATACAAGAAGCACAATGTGGAAGCCAGAAGAGAGCAGCGGTGAAAAGGCCACGTCCTGCTGCTGGCCATGGCCATGGCTCCAGGGAAGCAGCAGCCCCAACCCAAAGGCAGCAGAGAGGCAGAGCCCAGCGGGCAGTGAGGGGCAGCCGCGAGGGCCAGCGGGGCTGCTCCTCCCTGTGGCAGCTGGGCTCTGGGCCCTGAGCCCCTCCTGCGTGCTGGGGCTGCTCCCCCAGCTGCACAGGAGATGGGAAGAGACGGCAGCTGATAACAATGAATTTCTCCTGTTTTCTTTACTGTATTTATCTACACGTGATGCCCAGTTTTATAAGTACATGAGACTATTCGGTTAAAGTAAGTTAGAAAATATAACGGGCAGAATGATAAGAATAACATTATTTAAACGAAAACCACAAGTTGGAGAAAATATTCATAAAGACAAATAATAAAAAATATTTTCCTGTTTCTGAAATAAACCTCGAAATCAAGTGAACATTAATGGTTCACAAAAGCATATGTGCAAAGAGTTTCTTCACTGCCTCCTTGAGGTCCTGGTTCCTCATGCTGCAGAGGAGGGGGTTCAGTGCTGGAGGCACCACCGAGTACAGAAATGACACGAGCAGGTCCATGGATTGGGAAGAGATGAATGGGGGGCTTCAGGCAGGCAAACAGGATGGTGCTGACAAAGAGGGAGACCACGGCCAGGTGAGGGAGGCACGTGGAAAAGGCTTTGTGCCGGCCCTGCTCAGAGGGCATCCTCAGCACAGCCCTGAAGATCTGCACATAGGAAAAAACAATGAAAACAAAACAGCCAAATGCTAAACATGCACTAACAACCAGAAGTACAACTTCCTTTAGGTAGTCTGAACCTGAGCAGGAGAGCTTGAGGATCTGGGGGATTTCACAGAAGAACTGGTCCACAGCATTGCCTTGGCAGAGGGGCAGGGAAAATGTAGTGGCCGTGTGCAGGACAGCACTGAGAAAGCCACTGCCCCAGGCAGCTGCTGCCATCTGGGCACAAGCTCTGCTGCCCACGAGGCTCCCGTAGTGCAGGGGCTTGCAGATGGCAACGTAGCGGTCGTAGGACATGATGGTGAGAACATAAAATTCTGCTCCAATCAAAAAGGCAAAGAAAAAGACCTGGGCAGCACACCCTTGATAGGAGATGGCCCTGGTGTCCCAGAGGGCATTGGCCATGGCTTTGGGCAGAGTGGTGGAGATGCAGCCCAGGTCGAGGAGGGCGAGGTTGAGGAGGAAGAAGTACATGGGGGTGTGGAGGCGGTGGTCGCAGGCTACGGCGGTGAGGATGAGGCCGTTGCCCAGGAGGGCAGCCAGGTAGATGCCCAGGAAGAGCCCGAAGTGCAGGAGCTGCAGCTCCCGTGTGTCTGCGAATGCCAGCAGGAGGAACTCGCTCACAGAGCTGCTGTTGGGCATTTCCTGCTTTTGGGCATGGGGTCCTGCCAAAGGAACAGAAATACAGTAATAACGTATCAAAGTTATCTGAGAAAAACCATTTCAATTTCTTAATTAAGCCCCTCGATGCACTTGCCCAGTTGCACACAGACAGTTGGCAGAGACCTTTCCTACATTGGATTCAGTTGCTCTGTGCTGGCATCTCTTTGACTGCAGGACAATTGCACTAAGGACGTTGTCCTGAGAAGAGCTTGAACGCTGCTGAGGGCAGAGGAATCCAGGCTCCAAGGGCCCATCTCCAGACCCCTCACCCTATCCCCGTACTCCCCTTCCCCCAAGCACCCCGAGGGCTCACTCCATGGGCATGTGAAACCCCCATCCCCAGGCAGCCTGGGAACAAGAGCAGCAGCAGCACGGCCAGGTGGAGAAGCCAGGAGGAATGGCAGCGTGCTGCTGCCAGGGGAGGCAAGGCCAGGGAGGGACAGACGGACACTCAGCACACCCTCCTGTGCTGCAGCTCTGCCTGCAGAGGAGGCAGCTCCTGCTGGGGACAGCGGGGGCTTGAGGGCAGAGGCTGTGCTGGTGGCAGAGGAGAGCAGGGGGTGTCCCAGGGAAGGCGCCTGCCCTGCAGGGGATGACAGGGCGGTGCCTGAGCCCTCCCTCGCACAGCATTTCTGGCAGCAGCTCCCTCTCACCGCCTGCCCATGTCCCTGCTGCCTGCCTGTGCTTCTGCTGGGAGCTCCTTCTATGTCCCCACATCTCCCCCCTGTCCATGCTCACAGACTTTCTAATTAATCTCCACGACCTTTTCTCTTTTGATATACACACAGAGATATCATGCCCTTGGTCTGTGGGTGTCCTGGTGTTGGCTAGGATGGAGTTAATTTTCCTCCTAGTAGCTGGTATGATGTTGTGTTTTGCATTTAGCATGAGAAGAATGATGATCACACAATGATGGCTTGGTTGTTGCCCAGCAGTGGAGGGCTGGGGGTGCCTGAGGAGCTGGGGGGGACAGAAGCAGGACAGCTGACCCCAAGTGGCCAAAGGGATGTTCCATACCGCAGCTGTCATGCTGAACAATCAATATGGGGTGGCTGGCCAGGGTAGGGGGTACCACTGCTGCGGGACAGGCAATCACCGTCATGATCATCGTCATCATTGTTCGTATTATTTGTCTTCCCTTTATGGCCTATTAAGCTGTCTTTATCTCAACCCATGATTATTCTTATTTATTTTTTTCCCCCTCCTCATTCTCTCCTGCATCCGCTGGGGGTGTAGCAGGGTGTGTGTGTGAGGGAATGGCTGTGTGGTGCTGAGCTGCCTGCCGGGTTAAACCACGCTCTTTTTGGTGCCCAACATGGAGCACAAAGTTTGAGCCAATGACAGATCTCACCACAGCATGTTAAATAAATAATAATAATAATAATAAAATAATAGGAAGCTATTACAACCATTAGATAATTTTAATATTTGCTGATAAAAAAGTTTATTTCAGAACTGTGCTGTATAGCACATGACTTCCTGTATGTCTCCCCTGTCATGCTGTTTATCTTTTCTGATGGCTCCTTCAAGTTTATTCTTTTGCTGTATCGTGTAACACTGGCTTGTGATATGATAAAATTCCTGGTCATGAAACTAATCTGGTACTTGTACTCAGCATTGCCATTACCTCCACACCTTGGGAGCCATCTCTCAGAAACTATTAAGAATTACACTCTTGACCTTTTCTCCTCAGGAAACCAAGCCATGGGGGAGACAAGGGGAGGACACTTTTCCCCACTGGTTCCCTCTCCCTTTCTCCTTCACCTCCCCCTTTTCCCGCAGGCCAATTACAGTAGCTCTTCAAAGTTTTGAATATCCTTGGGATCGTCAAACCAGCATGTTCCTATTGTTATGTCTCCTGGATGTGTTTCAGCTTTTGTTTAATGTCATAGAACTACTTAAGCATGCCATCCAGAGATGTGTCCAGAGGCAGGAGAGTGAGGAGTGGCAGGGAGTGTGGGAGGATCTGGGCAGGCACCTAGAGCAGGGGGCACCTCCAGTGCTTTGGAACTTCACCTCTGAGCAAGTGCAGAGTCCTAAAAAACTGTGAAATGCTTGAAAAAGTGGTGTTATCACCCTGGCATTTCCAAAGAGACACATACCTCTGCAGTGTGCTGGGTCTCGGCCTCTGCTTACAGAGCCACAATCAATGCCACTCCAACCTCTGTGACAAGCCCTGCAGCCACTCCAACCCCTCTGACAGACCCTGCAGCCACTACAGCATCTGCAAAATGCCCTGCAGCAACTCCAGCTCCTTTTGTGGGCCCTGTGTCTGGGCTAGAAAACCAATCTTTTGTCTGTATCAGTTGCTCCTATATGGAAGATAAAACAGTGGATATGAAAGTCAGTTTTTTTGTTTGTTTGTTTGTTTGTTTTTCTTTTTAAGAAAGGAAAGAAACTCCCACCCAGACAAGAAAGGAGGAGAAAGAAGATGAGGCAGGCTTCAGAAAAGCTGGGCCATCATGTGAGTAGGAGGACGAAGAGGAAGAGGTCCTAAGAGCATCAGTAATCACGCGATCCCTATCCCTATGCTGCTCTGGTGCTGGGAGAAGCGGGGCCCATCCCTGGACTCAGAGGGCAGGAAAGGAGAGATGGTGGGTACACACGATGTGTCACCCTGTGGTTTTACCTGTGTGACCATGGAGAGGACATGAGAAAGTGGGATGGAAAATCTGTCTCAACCCTAGAGGCACGGGTATGTGAGTGGCAAGGAAAAACAATCCCTAAAAGGGGTTCTTAGAGAACTGCTGCTCCACTTTCCAGCGGGCAGTCCTGCAGACACAGTAAGGAATACTATGGGCAGGACTAGAGGGGCCCTGCCTCCAGCCAGGGGGAGGAAGGGGACCATCGGCTGTATTGGACTGTGTGGATTCGATGGCCTTGCACATCAGGCCCCCAGAAGTCTCAGGCTCCAGTGGACACCACTGCACAGTGTACCCTAGTGCCATCAAGCTGTGGAGGGGTGAACCCATTTGTGTGTCTGGAGTGACAGGGGGATGCCAACACTGACCTGTACTGGAGGCTGAAGTGAGTCTAAGTGGGAAGGAGTGGCAAAAGCACCCCACTGGGACTGGCCCCGGACTCTGTGCATCCTTGGAAGAGACTGCTTCAGGAGAGCAGAGACATTTCAAGGACCCAAAAGGGTATGGGTGGGCTTTTGGCACAGCTGCCTTGGAGACGGAGGACATGATGCTGTTGTCTGCCTTGCCTTGGTCTCTCACAGGACCCTTCTGTTGTGGGGTTGATGAGGGCTGAAGGACAGCTGGTGCCAATCACTGCCACAGCCGTGCACCTCAGTCAGTAGAGCACCAACCGAGTCCGCGGACAGAGGATTGTCGTGGCCTGAAGGAAGTCATGCAGTGCTGAGTGCTGCCATGCCGGACACGGTAGAGCTTCCCTGCAAACTGGGATCAAAGGCACCCAAGTGTTTTGCCACAACTGATATCGCTAATGCATTTTTCTCCATGTATTTGCCAGCAGTGTGAAGGCCACAGCTTGCTTTCAACCTGGCATCGACTGCCCCAGGGCAGGAAACTCAGCCCTACCATTTGCCATGGACTGATCCAGAGTGCCCTGGAAGAGGAGGAAGCTCCTGAACACCTGCAGTACATGGATGGCATCATCGTGTGGGGTGACACAGCAGAGGAAGTGTTTGAGAAAGGGAAGAAAATACTCCAAATTCCTCTGAAAGCTGATTTTGCACTAAAAGAAATGAAGATCAAGGGATGTGCACAAGAGATCCTGCTGCAGGCTGGCCAGGGTCAGGGAGACCAATGCCCAGGGACAGGTTGAGCATCCATGAGGGGCTTCTCAGCAATTGCATGGTGCATCACTTGCTTTGTACATATTATTATTATTGCTATTGTTATTATTAATATTGTTGTTATTGCTATTTTAACTTTCTTTTCTGTCTTTTCAAATTTTAAATCATTCACTATTGTCTGGGCCCTTGTGCTTAGTGAAACAAATACACTTTGTCTACACATCAGGGTCACCTTCACGTTGCCTTTGTCTCCCTGTCCTCGCTGCCTCCAATGTTCTGCTCTAACGAGCTCCAAGGGAGGCTGTGTCAGTGCTGGCCCTCAGGGGGACACTGCAGGAAACTTGCCTCTGACTTGGACTTCTGGAGAGATGTCTTCAATTGTCTCTCAGTGCCTGAGGTTCGTGGGCTCCTCACCAAAGCCCCCCGAGGGGGGATTCCAATGCCTTGGGCTGGGCGTGTGGTGCTGAGCTGGGCCGGGCTCGTGGGACAGAGAGAGCTCGTGGCAAGAGGGCCCTGGTGCAGAGAGACAGCTGTGCCCAGGAGCAGCTCCTGTGCACAGCGCAGCAGGGCTGGGGGCTCTGACGGCAGCTGGCACGGGGACAGGAGAGAAGGAGAGAGGGCTTGGAGGCAGTTGGCAGTGGGAGGATGCTGAGAGCTGCCTGCAGGAGAAATCTGCACAGCCCTTGAGAAGGTACGTCACTGGCTGCAGGGCCATGCAGGTGGGGTTGCCAGAGGGGTCTTCTACAGCTGGCACATCCGATGGCTGATAGCATCTGTCGGGATTCTTGTCTCTCTGTTTCTCCAGCAAAGTGTAGAAGATGCTGTAGAGAATGGCATTTATAAGAGGAAATTTCCAGAGGTAGACTGAGGCTTGGTTTATCTTTTGGGAAAGGCTTTTTTTTTTGGATTCTGTGCTTTCAGATTCCTGTTCTTGAGGGGAATCTGAGTGAATCTGAGCACACAGCTTGTGGGATAAGTCTGTGAGCATGGACAGGGAGGAGATGTGGGGACACAGAACCATCTCCCAGCAAGGACATGGACAGGCAGCAGGGACATGGGCAGGCGGTGAGAGGGAGCTGCTGCCAGAAATGCTGTGCGAGGGAGGGCTCAGGCACCTCCCTGCCAGCCCCTGCAGGGCAGGCGCCTTCCCTGGGACACCCCCTGCTCTCCTCTGCCACCAGCACAGCCTCTGCCCTCAAGCCCCCGCTGTCCCCAGCAGGAGCTGCCTCCTCTGCAGGCAGAGCTGCAGCACAGGAGGGTGTGCTGAGTGTCCGTCTGTCCCTCCCTGGCCTTGCCTCCCCTGGCAGCAGCACGCTGCCATTCCTCCTGGCTTCTCCACCTGGCCGTGCTGCTGCTGCTCTTGTTCCCAGGCTGCCTGGGGATGGGGGTTTCACGTGCCCATGGAGTGAGCCCTCGGGGTGCTTGGGGGAAGGGGAGTACGGGGACAGGGTGAGGGGTCTGGAGATGGGCACTTGGAACCTGGCTTCTTTTGCTCTCAGCAGTGTTCAAGCTCTTCACAGGAGAACCTCCTTAGTGCAATTGTCCTGCAGTCAAAGAGATGCCCGCACAGAGCAGCTGAATCCAATGCAGGAAAGGGCTCTGCCAACTGTCTGTGTGCAATTGGGCAAGTGCTTTGAGGGGCTTAATTAAGAAACGGGAATGGTTTTCTCAGGTCACTCTGCCGTATTATTAGTGTATTTCTGTTCCTCGGGCAGGACGCCATGCCCGGAGGCAGGAAATGCCCAACAGCAGCTCTGTGAGCGAGTTCCTCCTGCTGGCATTCGCAGACACGCGGGAGCTGCAGCTCCTGCACTTCGGGCTCTTCCTGGGCATCTACCTGGCTGCCCTCCTGGGCAACGGCCTCATCCTCACCGCCGTAGCCTGTGACCACCGCCTCCACACCCCCATGGACTTCTTCCTCCTCAACCTCGCCCTCCTCGACCTGGGCTGCATCTCCACCACTCTCCCCAAAGCCATGGCCAATGCCCTCTGGGACACCAGGGCCATCTCCTATCAAGGGTGTGCCGCACAGGTCTTCTTTTCTGTCTTCTTAGTTGGAGCGGAGTACTGGTTTCTCACCATCATGGCCTACGACCGCTACGTTGCCATCTGCAAGCCCCTGCACTACGGGAGCCTCGTGGGTAGCAGAGCTTGTGCCCAGATGGCAGCAGCTGCCTGGGGCAGTGGCTTTCTCAATGCTGTCCTGCACACGACCACTACATTTTCCCTGCCCCTCTGCCAAGGCAATGCTGTGGACCAGTTCTTCTGTGAAATCCCCCAGATCCTCAAGCTCTCCTGCTCAGATGCCTACCTCAGGGAACATGGGGCACTTGTGTGTAGTGTTTCTTTAGCTTTTGGCTGTTTTGTTTTCATTGTTTTTTCCTATGTGCAGATCTTCAGGGCCGTGCTGAGTATCCCCTCTGAGCAGGGCCGGCACAAAGCCTTTTCCACGTGCCTCCCTCACCTGGCCGTGGTCTCCCTGTTTCTCAGCACTGTCATGTTTGCCTACCTGAAGCCCCCCTCCATCTCTTCCCCATCCCTGGACCTGGTGGTGGCAGTTCTGTACTCGGTGGTGCCTCCAGCACTGAACCCCCTCATCTACAGCATGAGGAACCAGGAACTCAAGCATGTGCTCTGGATATTGATGACTAGATGTTTTTCGGAAGCAATAAATTTCCATTCTACCTCTGCAGATGACTAATAATGTCAAGGACTACAAGAACAAGTAATATTATAGATATGATTTTTTTTTGTATGTTTGTATATTGATGAGTGTTTTCGTTACAGGACTAATACGGCTAAAGTTGCCCATTAAAATGATATGATTCATCTCATTTCTTTTACGCTATGTACCTGTCAAGTATAGCTCAGAGATTCTGTATATGAGGAGCCAGGCCCTCTGTGAATTTAAATAAAAGAAAGGAGCCCGTTGTTCCACTTCCATTTCAGTATGTACGTGATGAATGCATATACTGAGACTCTATAAATGAGGAGCCTATCTCTCTGTGAACTTAAACAAAGTGAAGGAGCCTGCACTGCCTTCCTTGTGTGACGTCCTTCCTCTGAGAGCTGCTCTGGCTCTGCAGGGGCAGTGCCATGTGCAGGGCTGCAGAGGAAAAGAGTCCCATCCCAGCAGCACGGCCAGGGAGCACCAGCGCTTGGGGCATGCAGAGCTGCTCTCTTGCCACTGCCCCCCTCTGGTGCTGAGCCCTGCTGGTGGGGTCAGGCCCGGCTGCTCCTGTAGCTTGGTGCCAGTGCTGCTGTGGGGCTGTGCTGGGACTGCAGGCAGGGACAGGCAGTGGGCACGGCAGTGGCACAGCCGGCCTGCGCTGCAGCACTTCCCTCCTAAGGGGGGAGCTCCTCCAAGGTGGGCTGACCACAGCTCAAGGGCTCAATCTGCTGTGAGCAGGCAGAGGAGAGCTCTGCAGCCCCAGGGCACGCAGCAGCCCCAGCCAAGGAGTCTGGCGAGTGATTTCACTGCAAGGTCCCTCCTGCCCTAGCACCTCCCAGAACTGGCACGGCACTGGCTCCTGTGTGTCAGAGAGGCTGGGAGCCCAGGAGCTGTGCCATGGGCTGGAAGGATCACAACCAGATCACTTCTACCTGGGCAGATTCAGGCCCAAAGAGCGGGCGTGTTCAAGGTGTGGTATTAGGAGCTCAGTGGTGCCTCAGAAATTCCTAATCTGTTCCTAAGTCAATGTCTCTAAAGCAGATTGTGAGTTGAGCTCTTTCTGAAGCAGCTGAAAGGTCACCCTTGACTCCTGGCTGGGATCTGTGCCTTTAGGCCCACATCTGCTGGTCTCCATGATAGGCCAGCAGATGCATCTGCTCTGCACACAGTTTGTGAGATCCTCTCTTCCTAAGTAGCTGGTAGGCCCCATAGAGGATGAGGTCTTGAACATGGGTTGTCATGTCAAAGTTTTGAGCTTTTGTCTGAACTCATCTTTCAGGGCTGCTTTTGTGGTGGTGCAGAGCTGCTGGGCACATTGTGCAGGGTGCTCCTACAGCCTTTGTGTGCTTCTCCACGCTGGCTTGAAAGCTGATTCTTTCTCAGGAGCAGAGTAGCCAACAGAGGTGAGACAGATACTCTGAGTTCATGAAGGCCATCAGAAAGCTGCCCCTGAGAAGATGACTGATAAGGGGAAGTCAGGAGAAGGCTGGCCAGGAGAGATGTGAGATTTGGGGGAGGGAAGAGGAGCTTGGCCAGTAGAAGCTAATGATTTTGGAGAGGTAAAAATGCTTAGGTAATGTTGATCCTGCAGTAAAGCTGACTTAGAGCAGTCATGTGAGGCCCTTGCCCTATTTTAACCTGTAACATTAATACCTAAATCTAAATGCCACTCCACACCCTGACAGGAATCCACTGCTCTAAGTTTTGACCACAATATCCCTTGAAGCCAAAATAAGTCCATAACACCTTTGCCTTACCTTTACACACTTGCTCACCCTGATCCCTGCCTTTAACACAAGCATTAACATGCTCTATTTAACCCAAGTCTTCTTGCAGACCTAAACAAAACGCTAAACCAAAGAGCTTGCCCATACCCTACCTACAGACCTGACACCCCAAGCGCAACACCAAACCCTCCCATTCAATATTTGATTAAGCTCTCACCCAGAAAGGTTCGCCACAGTCCTAATGCCATACATGAACAACTAACATCCAAACCCTGTCCTCCTGTGCATTAACCTCCTCACCTTCAAACCCTCTCCTAACCCTTAACGTTAGGTTCCTCTTCCCTTGGAGTAGGGCAGGAACACTGAGGTTGCTCTGCAGTCCCATGACATTCAGAGATGAGTGTGAGGGGCCATGGATCTGATCAGCTTGTGGGCCACAAGGAGGAGATGGGTGGGAATGCTCTGCTGAGCTCAGCTCTGCCTCAGGATCTCCTGCCCCAGCAGGAGGAATGGGACTGGGGCAGTGACTGGGAGGTCACTTCTGTCTCTGCAGCTGATAGGGCAGCAGCAGGAACGTGTCACGCAAAGGGACTGTGAGGTCCCTTGTGTCTGGAGGTGGCAGGTCACCCTTGGCTTCTCCCTGGGATGTGCACTTTGGGGCTGACACCTGCCAGTGGCCCTGCTAGGCCAGCAGAAGGCCCCTGCTTGGCATGCTGCCTGTGGGATCCCCTCTGCCTCCATGCCCAGGAGGACCCAGACACAAAGAAGGCCCGCAGAGGGCTTGTCCTGTCCCTTCTGCTTGAGTCCAGGACTGGACAGCAGGAGGCACAAGGCTTGGCTGTGTCTAGCCAAGAAGCTGCAAGGCCAGCAGCAGGCCCAGGCCTTGGAAGATGCTGCTGAGGTGACTTCTGTCTGCTTGGCTGACAGGCCACAAGGAGCCTGGTGGGTTGGGATGCATCCCTCAGGAGTAGTTTCCACCCTGATGGAGCTTTCTTTGGTAGTAGGAAAGAGCAGGAGAGAAAAAACTGCCACAAAGTGCACCTTGGAATGTTCGCACTAGGGACGGGGAGGAAAAAATATCCCTCAAAGGGCAGTGCTGTAGTGACAGAGGTCACCCAAAGAGTATCTGTGATCACACCTGTCCTGGTTCCAGTTAGGACAGAGTTAATTTTCCCTCAGAGTAGCTGGTAGGGTGCTATGTTTTGGATTAGGATGAGAAGAGCGCTGATAACATGCTGATGTTTTAATTGTTGCAGAGCAGTGTTTACACCAGGCCAAGGACTTTTCGGCTTCTCGCTCTGTCCTGCCAGCGAGCAGGCTGGGGGTGCAGCAGGAGCTGGGAGGGGACAGACCCAGGACAGCTGACCCCAACTGGCCAAAGGGGTATTCCATACCATCTGGCGTCATGCTAAAAAATATATAGGGGTGGCTGGCCGGGGTGGGGGGCCGGCTGCTCGGGGATAGGCTGGGCATCGGTCAGCGGGTGGTGAGCAATTGCATTGTGCATCACTTGTTTTCTTACACATTATTATTATTAATACTATTATCATTATCACTATTATTATTATTATTGTTATTATTATATTCCTGTCTTAATAACTGTCTTTATCTCAACTCACCAGCTTCACTTTCCCGTTTCTCTCCCCCATCCCAGAGAGGGAGGGGGGAGGGTGAGCGAACGGCTGTGTGGTGTTTAGCTGCCAGCCGGGTTAAACCACAACAACAACAGAGCTGCAGATGCCACTGCTGAACACTCCTGTTCTCAGCTGCCCTGTGTCACCCTCTGTGAGCTGCAGGACTGTCCTGCTCAGGTGTTTCCCTGAGAAGAAACTGGAGACAGCTGAGAGCAGAGAAGCCCCAGACCAAGTGCAGCTGGACAGAATCCTCACCTTGTCTCTTGGTGCCTGAGCAGGATCTCAGCTTTTCCCTCTTCACCAGGGCTGCAGAGGCCTCACTCCAGCTGCCCACAGACAGCCATCCAGCAGCATGGGCATGGCCTTAGCATGGAGGTGTCTCCTCCTTAGGGCACCTGGATAACACAAGGATGCCACGAGAGATCTGCATCCTGTTGGATAGCAGCCTGCAGACCAGGAGGATGCCCCACAGACAGAGCTAGATATCCACAAGCTGGGGTGTCCCAATATCCAGTCTGCATCCCCTGCAGTTTCTGGAGGAGGCTTGGCCACCCCACTCTTGGCTGACGAGGGGCAGCTGGGTTATGACACTCCAAGGGGCTTCTGCCAGACTTCCTCACCTCGCAGTGCCATCCAGCAGGATTCCCAAAGCCTACTGCATTGCCCACTGCCCTCCCAGAAACAAGACCCAGCAGGAGACCCTTCCAGGACGTGCAGCTGCATGGCCCTGCAGCCAGAGACGTACCTTGTCAAGGGCTGTGCAGATTTCTCCTGCAGGCAGCTCTCAGCATCCTCCCACTGCCAACTGCCTCCAAGCCCTCTCTCCTTCTCTCCTGTCCCCGTGCCAGCTGCGGTCAGAGCCCCCAGCCCTGCTGCGCTGTGCACAGGAGCTGCTCCTGGGCACAGCTGTCTCTCTGCACCACGGCCCTCTTGCCACGAGCTCTCTCTGTCCCACGAGCCCGGCCCAGCTCAGCACCACACGCCCAGCCCAAGGCATTGGAATCCCCCCTCGGGGGACTCTGCTGAGGAGCCCACGAACCTCAGGCACTGAGAGACAATTGAAGACATCTCTCAACAAGTCCAAGTCAGAGGCAAGTTTCCTGCAGAGTCCTCCTGAGGGCCAGCACTGACACAGCCTCCCTTGGAGCTCGTTAGAACAGAGCATTGGAGGCAGTGAGGGCAGGGAGACAAAGGCAATGTGAAGGTGACCCTGATGTGTAGGAAAACTGGATGTCTTTCACGAATGAAAAGGAGCAGGCCTTGACCCCCAGCCCCTGGGAAGGGAGATCCTTTCCCTTCACACAGCCAGAGCCATGGACACAAAGACCTGGGTCCTGTTGGGACCTGGCCCAGGTGCAGCACCTTGCACTTGGACTTGTTGACCCTCCTTAGGTTAACATGGACCCAAATTTCAAGCTTGTCCAGGACCCTTTGGATGGCATCCCTTCCTCTGTTGCATCAACTACTCCCCTCAGCTTGGTGTCATCTGCACACTTGCTGAGGGTGCAATCGACCCCACTGTCCCTGTCATTGATAAAGATATTAAACAGTACCGGTCCCAAGATAGACCCCTGAGGGACACCACTCATCAGTAGCCTCCACTTGGACATAGAGCCGTTGACCATCGCTCTCTGGGTGTGACCTTCAAGCCAACTCCTTATCCACTCAATGGTGCGCCCATCAAATGCGTATCCCTCCAATGTGGAGACCAGGATGTCATGTGGGACCATGTCAAAGGTCTTACAGAAGTCCAAGTAGATGACATCGGTCGGTCTTCCCTTGTTGTCTGATGTGGTCACTCCATTGTAGAAACCACCAGATTGGTCTGGCACAATTTATCTTTGGTGAAGCCATGCTGACTGTCTCGGATCACCTCTTTCTCTTGCATGTGCCTGATATTGATTCCAGGACGATCTTTCCATGGTCTTGCCAGGCACAGAGGTGAGGCTTACCAAGTTCCTTGGATCCTCCTTTCTACCCTTTTTACAAATGGGAGTGATATTTTCCTTTTTCCAGTCACTAGGAACTTCACCCAACTGCCAGGACATTTCAAATATGATGTGGAGAGGTTTGGCGACTATATCAGCCAGTTCCCTCAGGACCTGGGGTCCAAGTCATCAAGCCCCATAGACGTGTACTTGCTGAGTTTCATCAGGTGTTCCCAAACCTGCATTCCAATGCCTAACAACCCTTTCAGTAAAGTTCTTCCTAATATCCAACCTTAACCTCCCCTGGCGCAACTTTAGCCCATTCCCCCTCATCCTGTCACCAGGCACGTGGGAGAATAGACCTTGCTACAGCCTCCTTTAAGGTACCTATAGAGAACGACAAGGTCGCCCCTGAGCCTCCTCTTTTTCAGGCTGAACAATCCCAGCTCCCTCAGCTGCTCCTCGTAAGACTTGTTCTCCAGACCGGTCACTAGATTCATCACCCTTCTCTGGACTCTCTTGAGCACCTCCATGTCCTTCTTGTAGGGAGGGGCCCAAAACTGAACACAGTACTCGAGGTGTGGCCTCACCAGAGCTGAGTGCAGGGGGACAATCACTTCCCTAGACCTGCTGGCCACGCTGTTTCTTATACAAGCCAGGATGCTGTTGGCCTTCTTGGCCATGTGAGCACACCGCTGGCTCATATTCAGCCAACTGTCAACCAGTATTCCCAGGTCCCTCTTCTGCCAGACAGCTTTCCAACCACTCATCTCCCAGCCTGTAGCGCTGCTTGGGGTTGTTGCGCCCCAGGTGCAGGACCCGGCACTTGGCCTTGCTGAACTTCATACAGTTGACCTCAGCCCATCGGTCCAGCCTATCCAGATCCTCCTGCAGAGCCTTCCTTCCCTCGAGCAGATCGACACACGCACCTAACTTGGTGTCATCTGCAAACTTACTGAGGGTGCACTCAATATCCTCATCCACCTCATCGATAAAGATATTAAAGAGGACTGGCCCCAGTACGGAGTCCTGGGGGACTCCACTAGTGACCAGCCTCCAACTGGATTTGACTCCATTCACCACAACTCTTTGGGCCCAGCCATCCAGCCAGTTTTTAACTCAACGAAGCTTACGCCAGTCCAAGCCACGAGCAGCCAGTTTCTTGAGGAGAATGTTGTTGGAAACGATGTCAAAAGCCTTACTGAAGTGAAGGTAGACCACATCTACAGCCTTTCCCTCATCCACTAAGCGTGTCACTTTCTTTATCCCATCCCTGTACATCCAAAACTGAAGCATGCGTGAGGGGCTGGGAAAAGGACCCTGCATCCATAGAAGCCATTTGGGAAACAAAAGTTTTAGGTAGGAAGTGTGATTGTGTGGAGGTGCAGAGCTGATGGGCACATTGTGGAGGATGATCCTAAAGACCTTTGTGTCCTTTTCTCTCTTGGCCATAATGCCACTTCCTTCTCATGAGCAGAGTAGACAAAAGAGGTAAGACAGATACTCTGAGACAATGAATGTCATCAGAAAGCTGATCCCAATAAGATATGGGGAGGTGAGGAGCAGCCTGGACAAGAGAGATGTGAGATTTTGGGGTGGGAAGAAGAGCTTGGCCAGCTGAAATTAATGATTTCGTAGAGCTAAGAGGGTTCATGTAATGTAGATGCTGCGGTAACACTGACTTAAAACAGTCATGTATGGCCCTTACCTTAATTGAACCAATAATTTTAATCCCTAAACCTAAATGCTACTCCAACACTCTGACAGGAATTCATTTCTCTAATGCTTGAACTCAAAGTATCACTTAAAGGAAAACTCAGGCCATACCTCTTTCCCTTACCTTTACTCTCTTGTTCACCATGATCACTTCCCTTAATACTAGTATTAAAATGCTCTCTTTAACCCTAGACTTTGTGGCAGACCTGAAAAAACAACAAAAACAACAACAACAAAAACATAAACAACACAGCTTACCTAACCACAGACCTGACACCCACAGAAGAACAACAAACCTTCCCAGTAAAGTTTCTTCACTCTCTTACCCAGAAAGGTGAGCCCTAGTTGCTTGGGAACCCTGCCAGTATAACTTTGCTTAAACTCTAACCCAGAACTTGAAAACCAAGTCCCCAGGGAACTAGAGAGAGGTCAGCTCTGCCTCAGGATCTCCTGCCCCAGCAGGAGGAATGTGACTGGGGCAGTGACTGGAAGGTCACTTCTGTCTCTGCAGCTGATAGGGCAGCAGCAGGAACGTGTCACGCAAAGGGACTGTGAGGTCCCTTGTGTCTGGAGGTGGCAGGTCAGCCTTGGCTTCTCCCTGGGATCGGCACTTTGGGGCTGCCACCTGCCAGTGGCCCTGCTAGGCCAGCAGAAGGCCCCTGCTTGGCATGCTGCCTTGCTCACCACCCGCTGACCGATGCCCAGCCTATCCCCAAGCAGCCGGCCCCCCCACCCCGGCTAGCCACCCCTATATATTGTTTAGCATGACGCCAGATGGTATGGAATACCCCTTTGGCCAGTTTGGGTCAGCTGTCCTGGGTCTGTCCCCTCCCAGCTCCTGCTGCACCCCCAGCCTGCTCGCTGGCAGGACAGAGCAAGAAGCCGAAAAGTCCTTGGCCTGGTGTAAACACTGCTCTGCAACAATTAAAACATCAGCATGTTATCAGCGCTCTTCTCATCCTAATCCAAAACATAGCACCCTACCAGCTACTATGAGCTACTTAACTATGTCCTAACTGGAACCAGGACAGATATCCACCCCTTATTCCATACCATTTATGTCATGCTCAGGTTACGCTCTGTCCAATACATTCTAATTAATCACCGTTTTCATCTATGATATATAGCAATCATGGTAGTGATGACATACAGTATTATATAATAATTAACATACTACAATTCAACTCATGGGCTATTCTCACCCAGTATCAAATCCCCTTGAGGTACACACCGGACCTCCCCATTATTCACCAAGTGCATCCAGGTCCCTGAGCAAAAGCAATTCCACGAATGGGTTTGCCTTTTCCTGAGGCAGGAGTAGCCCAGACTGTTTTACCCAGCATGTTTCTTACGTGCACTACAGGAACTTTATCCCCTTCTACAGTGCGTAACAGGTTTGATTGGGCAGGGCCAGCTCGGTTGGCAGATCCCCTGGTATTGACTAACCAGGTGGCCTTTGCCAAATGTGTATCCCAATTTTTGAATGTCCCAGCACCCATTGCTTTCGGTGTAGTCTTCAACAGTCCATTGTATCGTTCAACTTTTCCAGAGGCTGGTGCATGATAGGGGATGTGATACACCCACTCAATACCATGTTCTTTGGCCCAAGTGTCTATAAGGTTGTTTCGGAAATGAGTCCCGTTGTCTGACTCAATTCTCTCTGGGGTGCCATGTTGCCATAAGACTTGCTTTTCAAGGCCCAGGAGAGTGTTCCGGGCGGTGGCATGGGGCACAGGATATGTTTCCAGCCATCCGGTGGTTGCTTCCACCATTGTAAGTACGTGGCGCTTGCCGTTGCGGGTTTGAGGGAGTGTGATGTAATCAATCTGCCAGGCCTCTCCATATTTATATTTCAGCCATCGTCCTCCATACCAAAGAGGTTTTGACCGTTTGGCTTGCTTGATTGCAGCACGTTTCACGATCATGAATAACCTGTGCTATAGTGTCCATGGTCAGGTCCACCCCTCGATCACGAGCCCATCTGTAGGTTGCATCTCTACCTTGATGGCCTGAGGTGTCATGGGCCCATCGGGCTATAAATAATTCACCTTTATGTTGCCAGTCCAGGTCCACCTGAGCCACTTCAATCTTAGCAGCCTGATCCACCTGCTGGTTGTTTTGATGTTCTTCAGTAGCCCGATTCTTGGGCACATGAGCATCTACATGGCGTACCTTTACAACCAGGTTCTCTACCCGGGCAGCAATATCTTGCCACAATGCCGCAGCCCAGATGGGCTTGCCCCTGCGCTGCCAGTTGTTCTGCTTCCATTGCTGTAACCACCCCCACAGGGCATTTGCTACCATCCATGAATCAGTATAGAGATAGAGAACTGGCCACTTTTCTCGTTCAGCAATATCTAAAGCCAGCTGAATGGCTTTTACTTCTGTAAACTGACTCGATTCACCTTCTCCCTCAGCAGCTTCTGCAACTCGTCGTGTAGGACTCCATACAGCAGCTTTCCATCTCCGATGCTTTCCCACAATACGACAGGACCCGTCAGTAAACAAGGCATATTTCTTCTCATTTTCCGGTAGCTTGTTGTACAGTGGGGCTTCTTCAGCACGAACCACCTCCTCCTCTGATGATATCCCAAAGTATTTGCCTTCTGGCCAGTCCATAATCACTTCCAAGATTCCTGGGCGACTGGGGTTTCCTATTCGAGCCCGCTGAGTAATCAGTGCAACCCACTTGCTCCATGTAGCATCAGTTGCATGATGTGTAGAGGGGACCCTTCCTTTGAACATCCAGCCTAGTACCAGCAGTCGGGGTGCCAGGAGTAGCTGTGCTTCAGTACCGACCACTTCCGAAGCAGATCGAACTCCTTCATATGCTGCCAATATCTCGTTTTCGGCTGGAGTATAGCGGGCCTCAGATCCTCTGTATCCCCGACTCCAAAACCCCAGGGGTCGACCTCGAGTTTCCCCAGGTTCTTTCTGCCAGAGGCTCCAGGTGGGACCATTCTCCCCGGCTGCGGTGTAGAGCACATTCTTTACATCTGGTCCTGTTCGGACTGGCCCGAGAGCTACTGCATGAACTATTTCCTGCTTAATTTGTTCAAAGGCTTGTCGTTGCTCAGGGCCCCATTCAAAAGCATTCTTCTTATGGGTTACTTGGTAGAGCGGGTTTACAATCACTGTAATTTGGAATATGCATTCTCCAAAACCCCACGACACCTAGGAAAGTTTGTGTTTCCTTTTTGCTAGTTGGTGGAGACATAGCTGTTATTTTGTTGATCACATCCATTGGGATTTGACGACCTCCATCTTGCCATTTTATTCCTAAAAACTGGATCTCTCGTGCAGGTCCTTTAACTTTATTCTGTTTTATGGCAAAACCGGCCTTCAGAAGGATTTGGACTATTTTCTTCCCTTTCTCGAAAACTTCTTCTGCAGTGTCACCCCACACAATGATGTCATCGATGTACTGCAAGTGTTCAGGAGCTTCCCCCTGCTCCAGCGCAGACTGGATCAGTCCATGGCAAATGGTAGGGCTATGTTTCCACCCCTGGGGCAGCCGATTCCAAGCATTTTGGACTCCCCTCTAAGTGAAAGCAAACTGTGGCCTGCACTGTGCTGCTAGAGGGATGGAGAAAAATGCATTAGCGATATCAATTGTGGCACACCACTTGGCTGCCTTTGATTCCAGTTCATACTGGAGTTCTAGCATGTCCGGCACTGCAGCACTCAGTGGTGGCGTGACTTCGTTCAGGCCACGATAGTCCACTGTTAGTCTCCACTCACCATTAGACTTTCGCACTGGCCATATGGGACTATTAAAAGGTGAATGAGTCTTGCTGATCACTCCTTGGCTCTCCAGTTGACGAATTAGCTTATGGATGGGACTCAGGGAGTCCCGGTTGGTGCGATATTGCCGCCGGTGCACAGTTGTGGTAGCGATCGGCACTTGCTGTTCTTCAACCCTCAGCAACCCCACAACAAAAGGGTCCTCTGAGAGACCGGGCAAGGTAGACAACTGGTTAATGTCCTCTGTCTCCAAGGCAGCTATGCCAAAAGCCCAGCGGAACCCTTTTGGGTCCTTGAAATATCCTCTTCTAAGACAGTCTATGCCAAGGATGCACGGAGCATCCGGGCCAGTCACAATACGGTGCTTTTGCCACTCATTCCCGGTTAGACTCACTTCAGCCTCCAATACAGTTAACTGCTGGGATCCCCCCGTCACACCATAAATGCAGATGGGCTCTGGTCCTTTATAGCTTGATGGCATTAGAGTACATTGTGTACCGGTGTCTACTAAAGCCTTATACTTCTGTGCGTCTGACGTGCCAGGCCATCGAATCCACACAGTCCAATAAACTCGATTGTCCCTTTCCTCCCCCTGGCTGGAGGCAGGGCCCCTCTAGTCCTGGTCAGAATCTTCGTTTCTGTGTTTAAAGGACTGCCTGCTGGAAGTTGGAGCAGCAAACTTTTCAGAGAACCCCTTTTTCCCAATTGTTTTCCTTTGCAATTCACGTACCCATGCCGCTAGGGTCGCAGTAGATTTTCCATCCCATTTTCTCATGTCCTCTCCATGGTCACGTAGGTAAAACCACAGGGTGGCGCGGTGTGTGTGCCCACCATATTGTCTTCCTTGCATAGATGAACGTTTACCCCTAATAGCTGAGACAGCGGTTTGTACAGGTGGGGAGGAAAATAATCTCTCTTCAAGTTGGTGGATCTTTTCAGAAAGTTTCTCCAAAATATTCTTTTAGCTGGTGGACACTGGTTCGTTCAGGTGGAGGGGAAAATAATCTTTCTTCAAGTTGGTGGACCTCTTCAGAGAGTTTCTCCACAGGCCTGTAGGGAAGAGGAGAGATTTCCTTCGTACTGCCGGAGTATTTTAGTCACTTCATTCACTGGGGGATTCTCCTCCTCTTTCCAGGTTAGTATTGCCAATGAGCTGGCATATGATGATGGTGCACTCCGTACAAACTTCCGCCACATGGGTCATGTACACCGGACTGCATCTGGATCTGCGGATGTTTGTGCGTCGTCTAGGTCCTTATAAATTACTTCCCGTACGGCTAATTCCCTCAGGTACTGAATTCCCTTCTCCGTGGTGGTCCATTTGCCTGGTAGACATACAAGTTCTTCCTTGAAGGGATACCTTTCCTTCACAGCTGACAGGAGACGCCTCCAGAGGCTGCGAGATCGTGCTCCATCTCCAATTGCTTTGTCAATGCATGCGTCCCTAGCAAGGGATCCCAGCCACCTGGCTTCCTTGCCCTCTAATTCCACATAGTTGGCTCCCGTGTCCCAGCACCGGAGCAGCCAGGTGACAAGCTGCTCACCTATACAGCGACCAAAATCTTTTCGCACATCTCATAGCTCACGCTGGTATAGAGTCCTGGTAGTTGCTGTTGATTTTTCGACATCCCCATCCTCATCTTCAGTCTCCTGCACCTTTGATGGCCCAGCCTCGTCTTCACTATGCCCAGACTTAGCAGAAGACTGTCTGCGTTCTAAACGACCTGAGCCTCTATACCATTTTTTCACCTTGTCTACAGGGGCAACTTGCACTGCTACAGCTCGTTTCTCTGACCCAGCCACAGGGTCTGCCACAGGGGTTGGAATACCCTCTGCGGGGGCAACTTGCACTGCTACAGCTCGTTTCTCTGACCCAGACACAGGGTCTGCCACAGGGGTTGGAATACCCTCTGCGGGGGCAACTTGCACTGCTACAGCTCGTTTCTCTGACCCAGCCACAGGGTCTGCCACAGGGGTTGGAATACCCTCTGCGGGGTCAACTTGCACTGCTACAGCTCGTTTCTCTGACCCAGACACAGGGTCTGCCACAGGGGTTGGAATACCCTCTGCGGGGTCAACTTGCACTGCTACAGCTCGTTTCTCTGACCCAGCCACAGGAGTGGGAGCAGCTGCAGGAGCTGTAGCTGCTGCAGGGGCTGGAGCTGGAGCAGCTGCAGGAGCTGGAGCGGCTGCAGGAGCTGGAGCTGGAGCGGCTGCAGGAGCTGGAGCTAGGTTGCTAGTAGCATCAATTGCAGCTCGATAGGCACAAGCCAGACCCCAGCACGCTACAGTGATTTGTGTCACTTTGGAACTGCCAGAGTCATGACACCGTTTTTTCAAGCATTCTGCCAGCTTTTTAGGATTTTGCAGTTGTTCAGGGGTGAACGTCCAAAACACTGGAGGTGCCCACTGCTCTAGAAACCTGCCCATATCCTCCCACACTCCCTGCCACTCGCAACTATCCCGCCTCAAGACAGATCTCCGGATGAGATTCCTAAGTAGTTGTTTAACCCTCAACAAAACCTGAAGCGCATTCAGGAGACATAACAACAAGAACATGCTGGTCTGAGTATCCCAAGGATATTCAACATCTCGGAGAACCACCGTAACTAGCCTGGGGGATAAGAGGATGGTGAAGGAGAAAGGGAGAGTGAACAGGGAGGGAAACATGTCTTCCCCTGTCCCCTTCACAGATTGGCTCCCTAACGAAAACAGGCAATAGGTGTAATTGCTAATAGTTTCCGAGATATGGGTTCCAAAGTATAGAGTCGACGTCAGTGCTGAGTACAAATACCAGGTTAGAGTCGTGACCAGGTATTTCATCATTTCATAAGCCATTGTTACACCGCACAGTACCATAACAATCTTAAACCAGGGCTCGGAAAGGATAAACAGCGTTACAGGGAGCAAATACAGAAAGTAACGCGCCATAAAACTCAATTTGGAAAACAGGCACAGCAGACTGGAGATTAAGGCAATCAACATCGTGACTAGCAACTATTAAGCAGGTCCAATACTTATACCAATTTTAGTTTAACACACTCTGGTCAAATTTGTCGATATCTCAACCCTTCGAGCCCCACGTTGGGCGCCAAAAAGGACTGTTGTGGTTTAACCCGGCTGGCAGCTAAACACCACACAGCCGTTCGCTCGCCCTCCCCCCTCCCTCTCTGGGATCAGGGACAGAAACGGGAAAGTGAAGCCGGTGAGTTGAGATAAAGACAGTTTATTAAGACAGGAAAATAATAATAACAATAATAATAATAGTGATAATGATAATAGTATTAATAATAATAATGTGTAAAAAAAAAAGTGATGCACAATGCAATTGCTCACCACCCGCTGACCGATGCCCAGCCTATCCCCGAGCAGCCGGCCCCCCACCCCGGCCTGCCACCCCTATATATATTGTTCAGCATGACGCCAGAGGGTATGGAATACCCCTTTGGCCAGTTTGGGTCAGCTGTCCTGGGTCTGTCCCCTCCCAGCTCCTGCTGCACCCCTAGCCTACTCGCTGGCAGGACAGAGCGAGAAGCCGAAAAGTCCTTGGCCTGGTGTAAACACTGCTCTGCAACAATTAAAACATCAGCATGTTATCAGCGCTCTTCTCATCCTAATCCAAAACATAGCACCCTACCAGCTACTAGGAGGAAAATTAACTCTGTCTTAACTGGAACCAGGACAGCATCTAATAAGTATCTCTCCAATTTGGAGACCAGGATGTCATGTGGGATCGTGTCAAAGGTCTTAGAGAAGTCCAAGTAGATGACATCGGTCGGTCTTCCCTTGTCGTCTGATGTGGTCGCTCCATTGTAGAAAGCTACCAGATTGGTCCAGCACAACTTACCCTTTGGTGAAGCCATGCTGGCTGTCTTGGATCACCTCTTTCTCTTTCATGTGCCTGACATTGATTCCAGGAGGATCTTTTCCATGGTCTTGCCAGGCACAGAGGCGAGGCTCACTGTTCTGTAGTTCCTTCGGTCCTCCTTTCTACCCTTTTTAGAAATGGGAGTGATGTTTTCATTTTCCAGTCACCAGGGACTTCACCCGACTGCCAGGACTCTTCAAATATGATGGAGAGAGGCTTGGCAACTACATCAACCAGTTCCCTCTGGACCTGGGGTGCATGTCATCAGGCCCCATAGACTTGTACTTGTTTAGTTTCATCAGGTGTTCCCAAACCTGCTCTTCACTCACAGTGGGTGGGATTTTGCCCCCCAGCCTCCATCTGTGGGTTCAGGGAAATGAGAGATTTGGGAAGCCTGACTGGCAGTGAAGAGTGAGGCAAAGACGTTGCTGAGTCCCTCAGCCTTCTCCATGGATGTCATTACCAGTTCAGCCTTCTCATCCATCAGAGGGGGTACACTATCCCTGGCCTTTCTTTTCTGAGCCATGTATCTATAGAATCTCTTTCTGTTACTCTTTGCTTCACTTGATAAGCTCAATTCCACCTGTGCCTTGGCTTTCACAGAATCACAGAATCACAGAATCATCTAGGTTGGAAGAGACCTCCAATATCACCTAGTCCAACCTCTGACCTAACACTAACAAGTCCTCCACTAAACCATATCACTAAGCTCAACATCTAAATCTCTCTTAAAGACCTCCAGGGATGGTGACTCAACCACTTCCCTGGGCAGTCCACTCCAATGCCTAACAACCCTTTCAGTAAAGAAGTTCCTCCTAACATCCAACCTAAACCTCCCCTGGTGCAACTTTAGCCCATTCCCCCTCGTCCTGTCACCAGGCACATGGGAGAATAGACCAACCCCCACCTCTCTACAGCCTCCTTTAAGGTACCTATAGAGAGCGATGAGGTCGTCCCTGAGCCTCCTCTTCTCCAGGCTGAACAAGCCCAGCTCCCTCAGCTGCTCCTCATAAGACTTGTTCTCCAGACCCCTCACCAGCTTCTTTGCCCTTCTCTGGACTCTCTCGAGCACCTCCATGTCCTTCTTGTAGTGAGGGGCCCAAAATTGAACACAGTACTCAAGGTGCGGCCTCACCAGAGCCAAGTACAGGGGACAATCACCTCCCTAGACCTGCTGGCCACGCTGCTTCTTATACAAGCCAGGATGCTGTTGGCCTTCTTGGCCACCTGAGCACACCGCTGGCTCATATTCCGCCGACTATCAACCAGTACTCCCAGGTCCTTCTCTGCCAGGCAGCTTTCCAGCCACTCATCTCCCAGCCTGTAGCTCTGCTTGGGGTTGTTGTGCCCCAGGTGTAGGACCCAGCACTTGGCCCTGTTGAACTTCATACAGTTGACCTCAGCCCATCGCTCCAGCCTATCCAGACCCTCCTGCAGAGCCTTCCTACCCTCGAGCAGATCGACACACGCACCTAACTTGGTGTCATCTGCAAACTTACTGAGGGTGCACTCAATCTCCTCATCCACCTCATCGATAAAGATATTACAGTGGACTGGCCCCAGTACTGAGAACTGGGGGACTCCACTGGTGACCGGCCTCCAACTGGATTTGACTCCATTCACCACAACTCTTTGGGCCCGGCTATCCAGCCAGTTTTTAACCCAACGAAGCTTACGCCAGTCCAAGCCACGAGCAGCCAGTTTCTTGAGGAGAATGTTGTTGGAAACGATGTCAAAAGCCTTACTGAATTCAAGGTAGACCACATCCACAGCCTTTCCCTCATCCACTAAGCATGTCATTTGCCTTATCCCATCCCTGCACATCCAAAACAGAAGCATGCGTGAGGGGCTGGGAAAAGGACCCTGCATCCATAGAAGCCATTTGGGAAACAAAAGTTTTAGGTAGGAAGTGTGATTGTGTGGAGGTGCAGAGATGATGGGCACATTGTACATTATGCTCCTAAAGACCTTTGTGTCCTTTTCCCTCCTGACTACAATACCACTTCCTTCTCAGGAATGGAGTAGCCAACAAAGGTGAGACAGATGCTCTGAGATCAGGAACGTCATCAGAAAGCTGATCCCAGTAAGATATGGGGAGGTCAGGAGCAGCCTGGACAAGAGAGATGCGAGATTTTGGGGTGGGAAGAAGAGCTTGGCCAGCTGAAATTAATGATTTCGTAGAGCTAAGAGGGTTCATGTAATGTAGATGCTGCGGTAACACTGACTTAAAACAGTCATGTATGGCCCTTACCTTAATTGAACCAATAATTTTAATCCCTAAACCTAAATGCTACTCCAACACTCTGACAGGAATCCATTTCTCTAATGCTTGAACTCAAAGTATCACTTAAAGGAAAACTCAGGCCATACCCCTTTCCCTTACCTTTACTCTCTTGCTCACACTGATCCCTTCCCTTAATACCAGTATTAAAATGCTCTGATTAACCCTACACTTCCTGGCAGACCTGAAAAACAACAACAACAACAAAAAAAAAACATAAATAACAGAACTTACTTAAAAACAGACCTGATACCCACAGAAGAACACCAAAACTTCCCAGTAAAGTTTTGTTCACTCTCTAACCCAGAAAGGTGAGCCCTAGTTGCTTGGGAACCCTGCCAGTATAACTTTGCTGAAACTCTAACCCAGAAATTGAAAACCAAGTCCCCAGGGGACTAGAGAGAGGTCAGCTCTGCCTCAGGATCTCCTGCCCCAGCAGGACGAATGTGACTGGGGCAGTGACTGGGAGGTCACTTCTGTCTCTGCAGCTGATAGGGCAGCAGCAGGAACGTGTCACGCAAAGGGACTGTGAGGTGCCTTGTGTCTGGAGGTGGCAGGTCACCCTTGGCTTCTCCCTGGGATCGGCACTTTGGGGCTGACATCTGCCAGTGGCCCTGCTAGGCCAGCAGAAGGCCCCTGCTTGGCATGCTGCCTGTGGGATCCCCTCTGCCTCCATCCCCAGGACGACCCAGACAGAAAGAAGGCCCGCAGAGGGCTTGTCCTGTCCCTTCTGCTTGAAGCCAGGACTGGACAGCAGGAGGCCCAAGGCTTGGCTGTGTCTTGCCAAGAAGCTGCAAGACCAGCAGCAGGCCCAGGCCTTGGCAGATGCTGGTGAGTATCTATGATGAGACTCTAGCTTTGTGTTTCAAGGAACAGCTGGTGAGGGTTGATGAGACACTGGTGAAATGATGGAAATGCCGGGATGACAGCAAGGTGGTGAACAGAGATGGGTGTCTGCAGACTTCAAGGAAATAGGATAAAATGTGGAACAGCATAGGAAAGCCTGCAGAGGACAAGGCAGAGGGTGCTGACGGAATGGAAGGCCCCAACAGACCTGATGTTTTTGTCCCTTTGGCTAGAGCTTCTGAGGAGACGAGATAGAGTCATTGCAATGGGGCCTCACTGCTTCCTTGATACCCTGTGCAGGGGTGGGGAGGTGTCCTAATGAAGTTCTTCTCGTGGCATCACACTGCCCACCACATCATACAGACCCCAAGAAGAGCCCTGAGCCAGACGTGGGGGTGCAGGATCTCCCCTCCCAGTGGCTGGGGTCAGGCCTTGGCCCTTCTGCTTCACCAAAACCAACCAAGACTTTTCTCATCACAGCGCTTTGCCTCTCTGCAATCATGGCCTCCAATGATCTGCCCTAACAAGTCCCTGGGGAGGCTTTGTTAGTAACAGCCCTCAGTGGGGCCCATTAATACTCCAAGTCACTTCAACTTTTCCTTCTGACTTTACTTTCTCAAGCGGTTACATCATTCACCTCTCAGTACCTGAGCTTCATAGACTGAGCACCAAAATACACCATGGAACTCATTAAAATGCGGAACTTCCTTAAGCAGCCATATCTCTCCCATAATTTTCTTCAAGTCTTCAAGACTTGTTCAGCTAATTGGAGAGCTTTCATGGTGTAGTTAAGGAGGAAGATTTCAAGAAGCACCTGAAAAAAAAAATCTTTTCTCATCTTAAAGGATGCGTTGAGTTGAATTTCGGTTTGGAGCATTATTCTCTAATTGATATTGATCCAGGGTGTATCCTTTGGAGACCTGCATAGGAAGGAAAAGCAGACTCTTGAGCTCTGACACTGCATGGAGAACCTTGCTCCTCACCACCCCAGCCCTGACATTTCTCTCTTTGGCGCTTGCATCACTTTTCCTTCCACCAGACTTCGGCCGAGAAGTCTGCAGCTGGGTGTTACAGCTCTTTTGCACCAGCTCCCTCCTGCTTGCCTTAGAGACCTGGATGCACACAGGCGCAGAAGGGTTTCTCCTTATTTCAAACCAAACAACAGGAAAACATGCAGCAATCTTCCAAAAGCAAAGCAAGCTCCTCATCCTGTATGCCTCCTGTGAGGTTTATGTTCCCAAAAGGATGACTGGACCAGAAGACTTTTATACTGATAGACGGGAAATTATAAGTGTTAAGATTAGAATTAATCCATATGATATTAATTCAATGATAAATGATGAAGAGCTTTCTAAGGACACAATTAGACAGACTGCAGATTGATGGGCAAGCTTCAACTCCCTGAAGCTCAAAGCAGCACCTGGGTTGGTGAGGGCGGTCTGAGCGATCCAGGAGGAAGGAGAGGGTAAGCCAGGAGAACCATGGGAAGTGCATAGGTCCAGACAGGCAGCTGGAAAGGGGACATTCAACTTGGACTGTTAAATCAAGATGGGTGGATGTACCTGGGAGATGAGGGAGCACACCATGATAGACAAAGCGATGACAATGCAAGTACAGGTGAACACCAGTATTTCTTTTCCTGTGATGAAAATACATCCTGAAAATGCCTATTTCTTCATGAGAGAAACTACGCTGTGCGACATTTTACGGAAGGGATTGAATCATTTGAGGTAATGAGTAGTTGCTTTATGACTTAAGTCCTGAAGAAAATACTGGGTACTGAGGCAGAGCTTTGCTGTCTGACCATAAGCAACCAGTGCCAAGGTCTTCAGAGTAGTTTACTCACATTTGAAATATTTCCTTGAAATCCCATTTCCTGGTTCTGCTTTCAATGAAATCATTAGGCCTCCAGAGGCTCTGGTGCATTTAGAGTAATTCCCTGGAATGGAAGCTGTCTGAAAGGACCTGCAGGAGACCAGAGCCCGTTGGTGGATAAGGTGGAGACAGATGATGTTTCCCGGGCACCTCCACTGCCAGCAGTGCTCTTTCTCCTTGAAACTGCAGCCCAGCCCAGCCCAGCACAGGAAACCCCTTCAAGGCAAATTCCTTCGTCAGCCGTTTCTTGAGATAGACCTAAATTTGAAATGGCCATTGGGATCCCAAGACACTCTCCCTTCTTCCTAGGAGACACCTAAATATCCATTTACAATCGTGGGTCATGTGTGGAAAACTCAGGCTGAAAGACTCAAGAGCAGGACACTTCAAAGGGCTGAGGCAGAACCCATCAGCTTGCCCCACTTTGGGGAATCATCCCCTTCCAACTAGGGATATGAAAGTGAAAAGTGTGAAATGACCCGTCAGGTCAATGCGCAGAGTAAGGGAAAGGCATGGGCATTGTGCTGGAGTGTCAGAAGGCAAAAACCACTGCACTGTGCCTCAGAGTAACCAAGGAGACCTAATCCAGTTCATCTGTGAGATAAAGCAGAGTGAAGGACGTTGAGTTGTGCCCTAACATGAAGAAGGATGTACATCACTGCTGAAGGAACTCTCTTTTTTGTGCCATCACAAATACAAATTACACAAAAAATACATCAAATAAAGGTAAGCTGTCCCACCCTGTCCCTGTCACACCACGGGGCAGTGGAGGGAACTTTTTCACTTTCAGCCTCTTTTTCAGAGAGGCTTTGCCCTCTCCCTGCGCACCACGGGGAAGAGCCTGGCCCTGGACACTGCGTGAGCGCCGTGCAGGTCGTGGCAGGCTGCGGTGAGGGGACGAATGCCCTGGGCCCCCTTCCTGCTCTGCCCAGGCCAGCAAGGGCCCCGAGCGGCCTCGTGTCCCCTGCCCCTGCAGCTCGGGGCTCCCTTCCCCAGCCCTGGCTCTGCAGCACCAAGCCCTGCTGGGAGCCCTCCCCTGCATGCTGCCACCGCTCCCTGACGCTGCTGGTGCCCTCTGCCGGGAACTGCCCAGCCCAGTCCAGCCCCTGCCCACCTCTCCCCACCCCCCGGACCTTGCCTGGTCACCCAGTCTTGGCCCTTTCCTACTGTTCACTGAAGGCCTCTGAGACTTTTGTGCTGTGGCCTCGCTGTGTGCCCTGGCATTGCAGAGCTCCCATCAGCCCGGGCATCCTTTGGCTTAGCTTTACTGTGAGGACCCACTCACTGCCCACCCAACACCAGGCACACGGCATCCCAGGAGAACCCGTAGGATATCCTGGTGGTTCCCGATACCTCCCTGATGCCGCCAGCCCTGTCACGTTTCAATCCCAGGAATACGCTTCTTGACCAGTCAGGGCCTCCAGGGGCACTGGGAATCCGCCAGTGACGACTCAGTCCAGCCCTGACTCCCTCACCCAGCACCCCGTGCCCTCATGCCCCTGTGTCCAGGTGGCACCCAAGCACAAGAGTGAGGCCTTGAGCCTGGCATTCCCTGAGCGTCTTCTGCACTCCAGTTTGGGAAGAAGAGCCATGAGCACTGAGCAACTTCACTTTTAGTACTGAGATGCCACAATGGAGGCCAGGTGTCATTTAGGAATAAACATGTTTACAGAAAACCTCTCGGTCAAACAGAGGGTTGCTCATTTGGAAAAGAGGAATGAAAGCAAACATTTAACTGCAGACAGAATTACAAACAATACTACACATAAAGGTCAAAAAATGTCTCAGATTAATTTGAATAAAACTAGAAAACTGAGATAGCCAAATCATTGCTAAGTAAATGTTACCACTAGAATCATTTCCTTCAGCGTAGCTTTCAGGTCCTGTTCCTCATGCTGTAGATGAGGGGGTTCACTGCTGGAGGTACTACCACATAAAAGACTGCCACCACCAGGTCCAGGGATGGGGAAGAGATGGAGGGGGGCTTTAGGTGTGCAAACATGATAGTGCTGACAAACAGGGAGACCACGGCCAGGTGAGGGAGGCACGTGGAAAAGGCTTTGTGCCGGCCCTGCTCAGAGGGCATCCTCAGCACAGCCCTGAGGATCTGCACATAGGACAACACTATGAAGACAAAACAACCAAAGACTAAAGAAACACTAAACACAAGTGCCCCAACTTCCCTGAGGCAGGTGTCTGAGCAGGAGAGCTTGAGGATCTGGGGGATTTCACAGAAGAACTGGTCCACAGCATTGCCTTGGCAGAGGGGCAGCAAAAATGTAGTGGCTGTGTGCAGGACAGCATTGAGAAAGCCACTGCCCCAGGCAGCTGCTGCCATCTGGGCACAAGCTCTGCTGCCCACGAGGCTCCCGTAGTGCAGGGGCTTGCAGATGGCAACGTAGCGGTCGTAGGCCATGATGGTGAGAAGGAAGTACTCTGCTCCAACTAAGAAAACAAAAAAGAAGACCTGTGCAGCACATCCTTGATAGGAGATGGCCCTGGTGTCCCAGAGGGCATTGACCATGGCTTTGGGGAGAGTGGTGGAGATGCAGCCCAGGTCGAGGAGGGCGAGGTTGAGGAGGAAGAAGTACATGGGGGTGTGGAGGCGGTGGTCGCAGGCTACGGCGGTGAGGATGAGGCCGTTGCCCAGGAGGGCAGCCAGGTAGATGCCCAGGAAGAGCGCGAAGTGCAGGAGCTGCAGCTCCCGTGTGTCTGCGAATGCCAGCAGGAGGAACTCGGTGATGGAGCTGCTGTTGGCCATTTCCTGACTTTGGACACTGCTGTCTGTTGGAGAGGAAAAGGCAGAAAATAGTTAGAGCAGACTTCTCTGAGGAAAACCTGTTGCATTCTTACAGCACCCCTAGCAACAGCCTCTCTCTTTGCAGGAGAACCTTTCTGCATCTCCCCTGCTTGAGCTGTAGCTCGTGCTGGCTCAGAGTGGCGCTGGGGGCAGGGGCTCCTGTGGGATCAAAGAGGAGTCCTTCCTGCTGCGCAACAGGAGGGAAGCAGGAACATGGGGGAAACTCAACTCCTTTCAACTTATCAGTTGTTGCAAACAAGTCATCTGAACGCAGAGCTGAGCTGTAGGGATTTTGTTTGCTTTATTTTATCCCAGTAGCCCCTGTAATGCTTAGGATAGGTATTGGATGGTTGAATGCCCTCGCATTTCCTGGACACTCCTGCTGATATTTTATGGGAGTGTCCATTAGTGAAGACTGAGAAGAGCACTTCTGTCCACCAGTCCTGTTCTCAGCTGCCTTGTGTCACCCCTCTCTGAGCTGCACTGTCATCCCATTCAGGTGTTTCCCTGAGAAGAAACAGGAGAATGCTGCTGAGGAAGAAGGGCCACAGCAAGCCAGACGGAGCTTGGGAGCTTCTCTTTTTTCCATGGCTGCAGGAGCTCCAGGGCAGCTGGCAGACAGCCCGGCATGGCCAAGCAGGGCACGGTGTTCTGGGCTGACCGGGGACACCTGGCTTAGGGCACTCCGAGGCACTTCTGCCAGACTTCCTCACCTCACAGTGCAATCCAGCAGGACTCCCAAAGCCTACTGCATTGCCCACTGCCCTCCCAGAAACAAGACCCAGCAGGAGACCCTTCCAGGACGTGCAGCTGCATGGCCCTGCAGCCAGAGACGTACCTTGTCAAGGGCTGTGCAGATTTCTCCTGCAGGCACCTCCCAGCATCCTCCCAGTGCCAACTGCCTCCAAGCCCTCTCTCCTTCTCTCCTGTCCCCGTGCCAGCTGCGGTCAGAGCCCCCAGCCCTGCTGCGCTGTGCACAGGAGCTGCTCCTGGGCAGAGCTGTCTCTCTGCACCAGGGCCCTCTTGCCACGAGCTCTCTCTGTCCCACGAGCCCGGCCCAGCTCAGCACCACACGCCCAGCCCAAGGCATTGGAATCCCCCCTCGGGGGACTCTGCTGAGGAGCCCACGAACCTCAGGCACTGAGAGACAATTGAAGACATCTCTCAACAAGTCCAAGTCAGAGGCAAGTTTCCTGCAGAGTCCCCCTGAGGGCCAGCACTGACACAGCCTCCCTTGGAGCTCGTTAGAGCAGAGCGTTGGAGGCAGGGAGGACAAGGAGACAAAGGCAGTGTGAAGGTGACACTGATGTGTAGGAAAACTGGATGTGTGTCATCAAGCACAAGGGCCAGGCCTTGACCCCCAGCCCCTGGGAAGGGAGATCCTTTCCCTTCACGCACTGCTCAGAGCTCTTCGCGGGGCAGGACGAGATGGGGATGTGCATGGTGAAGTGCAGGAGAATGGTACGAGCCCTGCCTGGTTAATCAGTGGGGATGAGGAGGTCCTGGTTCTTTAGCAATACGCTGTCTCTTCATAGGCCTCATGACAGAGACAAAAGCCATAGCCTTGGACACAAAGATCTCGGTTTGTTGGGACTTTCAGCCTTGCCTATTTCCTTGCTCCTCTGATTACCAGAGTATCGTAGCGTCTCCCAGACATGCACCTCTTTCGCTGCTGGCTGTAGACCCTTGTCCATGTGCTGTCATATGGTGTCTTAGCTGAGTAGCTCGTGTGAGACCACTCGTGGTGCCCAGGCCCTCCTTCTCCTGGGCACTGCTCACTCAGCAGGGTCCCAGTCTGCCCTGATGTGTGGGGTTCCTCTTCCTCTGCTGCAGGACTGGGCTCTTCTCCTTGTAAAGGTCAAGAGGTTTCTGTAGGCAAAATCCTGCAGTTTCTCAAGGTTCCCCCACTCTGATGCTCCATTCTGTCAGGTGTTCATGTCTGCAGGCAGACAGTTCCACCTTTCTGTGTTTGTGCTATATTTGACAAGACAGCAGCATCAGGAGCTGCAGGGAAGTTTGGATAATACAGGAGTAACCAGCTGAATGGAATTGCAGCACAGAGTCACAGAAGGGCAGGGGATGGAAGGCTGCCAGGTTCCACCTCTTCTGTGCTGTGCACCTCTTCTGTGCTGTGCTCTTCTTTTGTCTGGAGCTGTGTCCTAAAAGTTATGGAGCTGTGCAGGGAAGTATACAGATGGGTTAAAGCCCAGGTGGATGTCAATCCATCTATTACTGTCAAAGACAATAAAAAATCTTTATAGAAACACTCTAATAATGGAGGATTCAGGAGCTTCATCATCTTTTATTGTCTGTGGGAGGAAACCTGGTGACAAGAGATGAGGTGAAGGCTGAGGCACTTAATGCTTTCTTTGCCTCAGGCTCTAGCAGCAAGACCAGTTGTTCCCCTGGACATTTCTTCCTCCTCATGGCCAGTGCCAACCTTCCAAGGTGCACTTTGTGGCAGTTTTTTCTCTCCTGCTCATCTCCACAACAAAACAAAGCTCCATCAGGGTGGAAACTACTCCTGAAGCAGGCATCCCAACCCATCAGGCTCCTTGTGGCCTGTCAGCCAAGCAGACAGAAGTCACCTCACCAGCATCTCCCAAGGCCTGGGCCTGCTGCTGGCCTTGCAGCTTCTTGGCTAGACACAGCCAAGCCTTGGGCCTCCTGCTGTCCAGTCCTGGCCTCAAGCAGAAGGGACAGGACAAGCCCTGTGCGGGCCTTCTTTCTGTCTGGGTCGTCCTGGGGATGGAGGCAGAGGGGATCCCACAGGCAGCATGCCAAGCAGGGGCCTTCTGCTGGCCTAGCAGGGCCACTGGCAGATGTCAGCCCCAAAGTGCAGACCCCAGGGAGAAGCCAAGGGTGACCTGCCACCTCCAGACACAAGGGACCTCACAGTCCCTTTGCGTGACACGTTCCTGCTGCTGCCCTATCAGCTGCAGAGACAGAAGTGACCTCCCAGTCACTGCCCCAGTCACATTCCTCCTGCTGGGGCAGGAGATCCTGAGGCAGAGCTGACCTCTCTCTAGCCCCCTCGGTACCTGTTTTTCACTTTCTGGGTTAGAGATTAAGCAAAGTTTTATTGGGAGTGTTTGGTGTCCTGCTTGTGGTGTCAGGTCTGTGGTTAAGGTATGGGCAAGATCTGTGGTTTAGGGTTTTTTTAGGCCTGCCAAGGAGTCTAGGGTTAAATAGACCGTTTTAATGTTAGTGTTAAGGGAAGGCATTAGGGTTAGCAAGAGAGAAAATGGATTCCGTTCAGAGTGTTGTAGTAGCATTTATGTTTAGGGATTAAAATTCCTGGTTCAAGTAAGGTAAGGGCCATACACGACTGTTTTAAGTCAGTGTTACCGCAGCATCAACATTACATGAACCCTCATACCTCTATGAAATCATTAATTTCTGCTGGCCAAGCTCTTCTTCCCACCCCAAAATCTCACATCTCTCTTGTCCAGGCTGCTCCTGACCTCCCCATATCTTACTGGGATCAGCTTTCGGGTGACATTCCTGATCTCAGAGTATCTGTCTCACCTCTTTTGTCTACTTTATTCCTAAGAAGGAGTGGTGTTGTTGCCAGGAGCAAAAAAGACACAAAGGTCTTTAGGATCATCCTGAACAATGGGCCCATCAGCTCTGCACCTCCACAGAATCACACTTCCTACCTAAAACTTTTGTTTCCCAAATGGCTTCTGTGGATCCAGGGTTCCTTTTCCCAGGCCCTCATGCATGCTTCAGTTTTGGATGTGCATAGATGGAATAATGAAAGTCAAGGCACAGATGGAACTGAGCTTATCAAGTGAAGCAAAGAATAACAGGAAGAGATTCTACAGATACATTGCTCAGAAAAGAAAGGCCAAGGAGAGTGTTCCCCTTCTGATGGATGAGAAGGGTGAACTGGTAATGACAGACATGGAGAAGGCTGAGGGACCCAGCAACGTCTTCTCCTCAGTCTTCACTGACAGTCAGGCTTCCCAAGTCTTTCATTTCCCTGAACCCAGAGATGGAGGCTGGGGGTCAAAGTGCCACCTGCTGTAAGTGAAGAGCAGGTTCGGGACCACCTGATGAAACTCAACAAGTACAAGACTATGGGGCATGATGACTTGCATCCCAGGGTCCTGAGGGAACTGGCTGATGTAGTTGCCAAACCTCTCTCCATCATATTTGAAGAGTCCTGGCAGTCGGGTAAAGTCCCTGGTGACTGGAAAAATGGAAACATCACTCCCCTTTTGATTAAGGGTATAAAGGAGGACCCAGGGAACTACAGAATGGTGAGCCTCACCTCTGTGCCTGGCAAGACCATGGAAAAGGTCCTCCTGGAATCAATGTTAAGGCACATGGAAGACAAGGAGGTGATCCAAGACAGCCAGCATGGCTTCACCAAAGGGTAGGTTGTGCCGGACCAGTCTGGTGGCTTTCTACAATGGAGTGACCACATCAGACGACAAGGGAAGACCGACCGATGTCGTCTACTTGGACTTCTGTAAGACCTCTGACATGGTCTCACATGACATCCTGGTCTCCAAATTAGAGAGATACACCTTTGATGGGTGGACCATTGAGTGGATAAGGAGTTGGCTTGAAGGTCACACCCAGAGAGCGATGGTCAATGGCTCTATGTCCAAATGGAGGCTGGTGATGAGTGGTGTCCCTCAGGGGTCTATCCTGAGACCGGTACTGTTTAATATCTTTATCAGTGACACAGACAGTGGGGTAGAGTGTACCCTCAGCAAGTGTGCAGATGACACCAAGCCGAGAGGTGTAGTTGATGCAACAGAGGAAGGGATGCCATCCAAAGGGTCCTGGACAAGCTTGAAATTTGGGCCCATGTTAACTTAAGGAGGGTCAACAGGTCCAAGTGCAAGGTGCTGCACGTGGGCCGGGGAAATCCCAGACATGGGGATAGGCTGGGAGAAGAACTCATTGAGAGCAGCCCTGCAGAGAAGGACTTGGGGGTTCTGCTGCATGAAATGCTCAACAAGAGCCAGCAGTCAGCGCTTCTAGCCCAGAAGGCCAACTGCATCCTGGGCTGCATCAAGAGAGAAGTGGGCAGCAGGTGGAGGCTGGTGATTGTCCCCCTCTGCTCTGCCCTTGTGAGGCCTCACCTGGAGTACTGTGTCCAGGTTTGGGGCCACAAGCACAAGAAAGATGTAAACGTCTCACAGCAAAATTTAGAGAAGGGCTACAAAGACGATCGGAGGGCTGGAGCACCTCGCCTGTGAAGACAGGCTGAAGGAGTTAGGTTTGTTCAGCCTGGAGAAGAGAAGGCTCCAGGGAGACCTCCTTGCAGCTTTTCAATCCTTAAAGGGGTCTTTTAAAAACAATGGAGAAGGACTCTTTATTCGGGTAGGTAATGACAGGAGGATGTGGGAATTGTCTTAAACTAAAAGAGGGGAGATCTACACTACACATCAGGAGGAAAATCTTCGCTGTAAGGGTAGTGAGGTACTGGAACAGGTTGCCCAGAGAAGTTGTGGATGCCCCATCCCTGGAGGTGTTCAAGGCCAGGCTGGATGAGGCCTTGGCCAACCTGATCTAGTGGGTGGAATCTGGGGGGAGTTCAGTCAGATGATCTTTAAGGTCCCTTCCAACCCAAGCCATTCTACGATTCTATGATACTAGGATGAAAATTAACTCAATCCTAACCAAAACCAGGACACAAATAGACTAAGGGCAAGATATCTCTGTGTGTATATCAAAAGAGAGGAGAAGTGGTGATAGTTATTTAGAAAGTGTCAGACCTGAGTATGACATAGGAACAAAGGTATGGAGTAAGGGGTGGATATAGTCCGAGTTTTAGCTGGGATAGACTGAATTTTTCTTCCTAGGAGCTGCTGTGGTGCTGTGCCTTGGATTTACAGAATCAGCGAATCACAGAGTAGTTTGGGTAGGAAAGGACCTTAAAGATCCTAAAATTCCAACCCCTCTGCCGTGGGCAGAGACACCTTCCACTAGACCAGGTTGCTGAAAGCCCCATCCAAGCTGGCCTTCAAAACTTCCAGGGAGGGGGGATCCACAACATCTCTGGGCAGCCTGTTCCAGTGCCTCACCACCCTCTGAGTAAAGAACTTCTTTCTAATATCTAATCTAAACCTACCCTCTTTCAATTGAAAACCATTTCCCCTAGTCCTATCACTACGCTAGTTGATGAAGAGTCCCTCCCCAGCTTTCCTACAGCCCCCTTTAGGTATTAGAAGGCCGCCATAAGGTCTCACCAGAGCCTTCTTTTCTCGAGGCTGAACAACACCAAATCCCACAGCCTGTCTTCAGAGGAGAGGTGCTCTAGCCCCTTGATATCCTCGTGGCCCTCCTCTGGATTCATTCAAATAGATCCGTGTCCTTATGCTGGGGGCCCCACAGCTAAACACAATACCTGACGTGTGGCGTCACCAGGGCTGAGTGGAGAGGCACAATCACTTCCCTACTCCTGCTGACCACAGAATTCCTGGTACAAGCCCGGATGCTGTTGGCCTGCTTGGCCACCTGAGCACCCTGCTGGCTCCTATTCAGCCGACTATCCACCAAGTCCCTTTCCAATGGGCAGCATTCCACCCGCCATTCCCCAGCATTGCATGGGGTTGTCGTGCCCCAAGTGCAGGACCCAGCACTTGGCCTTGTTGAACTTCATAGATTTGGCCTTGGCCCATGAGTCCAGCCTATCTAGGACCCTCTGCAGAGCCCACCTCCGTCCAGCAGACCAACACTCTCTTCTAAGTTGGCGTTGTCTGCAAACATACTGAGGGTGCACTTAATCCCCTTGTCCAGATCATTGATGAGAATATTCCAGGGAACAGGCCCCAGAACTGAGCCCTGGGGGTCACCACTACAGAACGGCCTCCAACTCCATTTAGCTCCATGTCCCACAACTCTTTGGGCCCAGCCACCCAGACACTTTTTAATCCAAGGAAGCAGATACCCGTCCAAGCCTCGAGCAGCCAGTTTCTCTGGGAGAACCCTGTAGGAAACAGTTTCAGAATCCTTACTGAGGTCTAGATAAACCACATCCACGGCCACTATGTCATCCACTGAGTGCATCACTTTGTCATAGAAGGAGTTTAGATTTGTCAAGTAGGACCTGACTTTGATAAAGCCCTCCTGACTGCTCCTGATTACCTGGTTGTCTTCTAAGTGTTGCATGATGGTACTCAAGATAATCTGCTCCATGAACTTCCCCGTCACTGGTCAGACTGACAGGCCTGTAGTTCCCCAGATCCTCCTTCCAGCCATTTGGTAGGTGGGCATAATATTTCCTAGTCACCAGTTGGCTGGGAACACCCCTGATAGCCAGGACTGCTGATTGTGGTGTATGAAGCATGTTTGTTCATTATTTCCCATGGCTATATTAAGAAGGAACAAAGGGAGTTGCCAGGTGGCTGTAAGGACCTTGAGGCTCCCTGCCTGTTGCTGTCTCGGACGGAGAGTTGAGAGAACTTTGTGTAAATACTATAACTGCAAAATTGATAACCCACTGTCCTATCTGAAGACAAAACAGCATGACCGGTTAAGGAGGGGAAAACACCACATACCAAGCGGAGAAAGACTACGGCCTTCATCCGTGCGACCACCAGAGGGACCGGAGACGACCGCCTAGCAACAGTCGACGCAGCCGCAGTAGCAGGAAGGGGGGCTACGTAACCCCGGAAGAACTCGATGATAAAAGGGGACTGTGAAGCGGGGGGGGAGTGCGCACCGTTTGAGGTGAACGGACTCCCCGGCCGCCCAGTGCTGTTTTGCTTGCTGATCGCTTACTCAATAAACTAATTCTTTCTGGCTAAAAGAATAACTTATAACACTGATAAATGATGGAAAGTGGCTTGGTGAGCACTTCTGCCAGATCCCTCAGTACCAAGAGGGGGATCCCATCTAGCTCCATAGACTTGTGAACATCCCCCATGAGGGATGCCATACGAGCAGTGGTGCTGCTCCCCAGGAACCAGGCAAGCTCCCTACAGAGCTGCCATACGAGGAGCATGGCCACCAAGAAGATCTGATTTACCAGACTCAGCTCAGATCCTGTGAGATACCACACAGATGAGGGTCTACAGCCAGCAGGCAAAGATCTGTAGGTCTGGGAGTCGCTAGCACCGTCTCGTGTGGAGAGGAGCAAGGGTTCTACCAAGGCGGAGAACCCCATCAGGACCCAGGTCTTTGTGTCCATGGCTCTGGCTGTTGTCTCTGCCCCTGAGGCCTAGGAGGAGACAGCTTATCGGTAAAGCACCAGGGCCTCATTGCCTCCTCGCCCCCACCCATGAACCAGGCAGGGCTCGTACCATTCCCTGCACTTGGCCATGCACATCCACATCTCCTCCTGCCCCACGAAGAGCCCTGAGCAGTGTGTGAAGGGAAAGGATCTCCCTTCGCAGGGGCTGGGGGACAAGGCCTGACCCTTGTGCTTGGTGACACACATCCAGTTATCCTACACATCAGGGTCACCTTCACATTGCCTTTGTTTCCTTGTCCTCACTGCCTCCAATGCTCTGCTCTAACGAGCTCCAAGGGAGGCTGTGTCAGTGCTGGCCCTCAGGGGGACACTGCAGGAAACTTGCCTCTGGCTTGGACTTGTTGAGAGATGTCTTCAATTGTCTCTCAGTGCCTGAGGCTCGTGGGCTCCTCAGCAGAGCCCCCCGAGGGGGGATTCCAATGCCTTGGGCTGGGCGTCTGGTGCTGAGCTGGGCCGGGCTCGTGGGACAGAGAGAGCTCGTGGCAAGAGGGCCCTGGTGCAGAGAGACAGCTCTGCTCAGGAACAGCTCCTGTGCACAGCGCAGCAGGGCTGGGGGCTCTGACCACAGGTGGCACAGGGAGAGGAGAGAAGGAGAGAGGGCTTGGAGGCAGTGAGGAGCGCAGCAACCGAGGGCAGCGTGTGGCAGGACAGATCTGCAGGCTCTTGGCACCGTGAGTCTCTGGCTGCAGGGCCATGCAGGTGGGGTTGCCAGAGGGGTCTTCTACAGCTGGCACATCCGATTCCTGATAGCATCTGTTGGGACGGGTCTCTCTCTTTCTGCAGCGAGGAGTATAAGATGCTTTAGAGAATGGCATTTATGGTTGGATTTTTCAAGAGAAAGACCAAGGCAGGGGCTACCAGAAAGGCAAGCCTTTTTCTGTAGGCTGTGCTTTCAGATTCCTGCAGTGGAAGGGAGGCAGGTTACAGGGTAACGAGTGGTCAGGATTGTACTGGAGACTGAGACTCTTAGAGCATTGCGGTGAGGGACCAGTATGTCATCAATGAACTTCATAAAGTCCCTTCCCACACCTCAGCCCACACACTGCACCAACGTCATCATTGTCGTCTCAGGTTTTATCCTAGCTGATCTTTCGGAGCTACAAACTCTCTGAAGCCCAATGCCCTGCCTTTGGGAGGTCTCTGCAGGCTTGAGGTGAGCACAGATCGTTTGCAATGAGCAGGAGCTGCCTCCTCTGCAGGCAGAGCTGCAGCACAGGAGGGTGTGCTGAGTGTCCGTCTGTCCCTCCCTGGCCTTGCCTCCCCTAGCAGCAGCACGCTGCCATTCCTCCTGGCTTCTCCACCTGGCCGTGCTGCTGCTGCTCTTGTTCCCAGGCTGCCTGGGGATGGGGGTTTCATGTGCCCATGGAGTGAGCCCTCGGGGTGCTTGGGGGAAGGGGAGTATGGGGACAGGGTGAGGGGTCTGGAGATGGGCACTTGGAGCCTGGCTTCCCCTGCTCTCAGCAGTGTTCAAGCTCTTCTGAGGAGAACCTCCTTAGTGGAATTGTCCTGCAGTCAAAGAGATGCCAGCACAGAGCAGCTGAATCCATTGCAGGAAAGGGATCTCCCAGTTGTTTGCGTGTAATTGGGCAAGTGCTTTGAGGGGATCAATTTAGAAATGGAAATAGTTTTCTCAGATCACTTTGCTATATTATTACTGTATTTCTGTTCCTTTGGCAGGACCCCATGCCCAGAAGCAGGAAATGTCCAACAGCAGCTCTGTGAGCGAGTTCCTCCTGCTGGCATTCGCAGACACGCGCGAGCTGCAGCTCCTGCACTTTGGGCTCTTCCTGGGCATCTACCTGGCTGCCCTCCTGGGCAACGGCCTCATCCTCACCGCCATAGCCTGCGACCACCGCCTCCACACCCCCATGGACTTCTTCCTCCTCAACCTCGCCCTCCTCGACCTGGGATCCATCTCCACCACTCTCCCCAAAGCCATGGCCAATGCCCTCTGGGACACCAGGGCCATCTCCTATCAAGGATGTGCTGCACAGGTCTTTTTCTTTGCCTTCTTGCTTGGAGCAGAGTATTCCCTTCTCACTGTCATGTCCTACGACCGCTACATTGCCACCTGCAAGCCCCTGCACTACGGGAGCCTCGTGGGCAGCAGAGCTTGTGCCCAGATGGCAGCAGCTGCCTGGGCCAGTGGCTTTCTCAATGCTGTCCTGCACACGGCCACTACATTTTCCCTGCCCCTCTGCCAAGGCAATGCCATGGACCAGTTCTTCTGTGAAATCCCCCAGATCCTCAAGCTCTCCTGCTCAGATGCCTACCTCAGGGAAGTTGAGGCACTTGTGTTTAATGTTTCTTTAGTCTTTGGATGTTTTGTTTTCATTGTTTTTTCCTATATTCAGATATTCAGGGCAGTGCTGAAGATGCCCTCTGAGCAGGGCCAGCACAAAGCCTTTTCCACATGCCTCCCTCACCTGGCCGTGGTCTCCCTGTTTGTCAGCACTGCCGTGGTTGCCTACCTGAAACCCCCCTCCATCTCTTCCCCATCCCTGGACCTGCTGGTGGCAGTTCTGTACTCGGTGGTGCCTCCAGCAGTGAACCCCCTCATCTACAGCATGAAGAGCAAGGAGCTCAAGCATGCTCTGTGGAAATTGATGACTGGATGTGTTTTGAAAGCAATAAATTTTCATTCTACCTCTGCAGATGACTAATAATGTCAATGACTGCAAGAACAACTAATATTATATATATGATTATTTTTGTGTTTGTGTATTCATGAGTGTTTCCATTACAGGACTTTGTTTTATTACGGCTAAAGTTGTCCCCTAATATTACATGATTCATCTCATTTCTTTTACAGTATGTACCTGTCGAGTATAGCTCAGAGACTCTGTACACGAGGAGCCCGTCTCTCTGTGAACATAAACAAAGTGAAGGAGCCTGCACTGCCTACCTTGTGTGACGTCCTTCCTCTGAGAGCTGCTCTGGCTCTGCAGGGGCAGTGCCATGTGCAGGGCTGCAGAGGAAAAGAGTCCCATCCCAGCAGCACGGGCAGGGAGCACCAGCGCTTGGGGCATGCCGAGCTGCTCTCTTGCCACTGCCACCCTCTGGTGCTGAGCCCTGCTGGTGGGGTCAGGCCCGGCTGCTCCTGTAGCTTGGTGCCAGTGCTGCTGTGGGGCTGTGCTGGGACTGCAGGCAGGGACAGGCAGTGGGCACGGCAGTGGCACAGCCGGCCTGCGCTGCAGCACTTCCCTCCTAAGGGGGGATCTCCTCCAAGGTGGGCTGAGCACAGCTCAAGGGCTCAGTCTGCTGTGAGCAGGCAGAGGAGAGCTCTGCAGCCCCAGGGCACGCAGCAGCCCCAGCCAAGGAGTCTGGCAAGTGATTTCACTGCAAGGTCCCTCATGCCCTAGCACCTCCCAGAACTGGCACGGCACTGGCTCCTGTGTGTCAGAGAGGCTGGGAGCCCAGGAGGTGTGCCATGGGCTGGAAGGATCACAACCAGATCACTTCTACCTGGGCAGATTCTGGGCCAAAAAGGGGGTGTTTTGTAGGTGTGGTATTATGAGCTCAGTAGTGCCTCCGAAGCTCCAAGTCCAGTAGGAAGCTAATGGCTGTTAAGTGGCCTGTGAGGTGACTTCTTTCTGAAGCAGCTGACAGGTCATCCTTGGACTCCTGGCTGGGATCTGTGCCTTTAGGCTCACATCTGCTGGTCTCCATGATAGGACACCAGATGCATCTGCTCTGCACACAGTTTGTGAGATCCTCTCTTCCTAAGTATTGGGTAAGCCCCATAGAGGAAGGGGTCTTGGATTGGGGTTGTCATGTCAAAGTTTTGAGCTTTTGCCTGAACTCATCCTTCAGGGCTGCTTTTGTGGTGGTGCAGAGCTGCTGGGCACATTGTGCAGGGTGCTCCTACAGCCTTTGTGTCCTTCTCCACGCTGGCTTAGGAGCTGCTTCTTTCCCAGAAAAAGAGTAGCCAACAGAGGTGAGACAGATACTCTGAGTTCATGAAAGCCATCAGAAAGCTGCCCCTGAGAAGATGACTGATAAGGGGAAGTCAGGAGAAGCCTGGCCAGGAGAGATGTGAGATCTGGGGGAGGGAAGAGGAGCTTGGCCAGCCGAAGCTAATGATTTTGGAGAGGTAAGAATGCTCAGGTAATGTCGATCCCACCACAACGCAGACTTAAAGCAGTCATATGAGGCCCTTGTCTAACCTGTAACATTACTACCTAAATCTAAATGCCACTCCACACCCTGACAGGAATCCACTGCTCTAATTTTTGACCACAATATCCCTTCAAGCAAAGACTAGTCCATCACATCTTTTCCATTACCTTTACTCTATTGCTCACCCTGATCCCTGACCTTAACACTAGTATTTAAATGCTCTCATAAACTCTAATATTCTTGAAGACATAAAGAAAATGCTAAACCAAAGAGCTTGCCTATACCCTAACCACAGACCTGACACCCCAAGCACAACACCAAACCCTCCCACTCAATAGTTGCTTAAGCTTTCACCCAGAAACGTTCACCGCAGTCCCTAATGCCATACACGAAGAACTAACATCCAAACCCTAGTTCCTTTGCATTAACCTCCTCAACTTCAAGCCCTCTCCTAGCCCTTAACTTTAGGTTATTGTTCCCTTGAAGCAAGGCAGGAAACATGAGGTTGCCGTGCAGTCCCATGGCATTCAGAGATGGATGTGAGGGGCCATGGATCCAATCAGCTTTTGGGCCACAAGGAGGAGATGGGTGGGAATGCTCTGCTGAGCTCAGCTCTGCCTCAGGATCTCCTGCCCCAGCAGGACGAATGGGACTGGGGCAGTGACGGGGAGGTCACTTCTGTCTCTGCAGCTGATAGGGCAGCAGCAGGAACGTGTCACGCAAAGGGACTGTGAGGTCCCTTGTGTCTGGAGGTGGCAGGTCAGCCCTGGCTTCTCCCTGGGATGTGCACTTTGGGGCTGACATCTGCCAGTGGCCCTGCTAGGCCAGCAGAAGGCCCCTGCTTGGCATGCTGCCTGTGGGATCCCCTCTGCCTCCATCCCCAGGAGGACCCAGACAGAAAGAAGGCCCGCAGAGGGCTTGTCCTGTCCCTTCTGCTTGAGTCCAGGACTGGACAGCAGGAGGCACAAGGCTTGGCTGTGTCTAGCCAAGAAGCTGCAAGGCCAGCAGCAGGCCCAGGCCTTGGGAGATGCTGGTGAGTATCTATGATCAGACCCTAGCTTTGTGTTTCAAGGAACAGCTGGTGAGGGTTGACAAGACTTTGGTGAAATGATGGAAAGTTCTGCATGAGAGCAAGGTGGTGGACAGAGATGGGTGTCTGCAGACTTCAAGGAAATAGGGAGAAGTGTGGAACAGCATAGGAAAGCCTGCAGAGGAGAAGACAGAGAGTGCTGGCAAGAATGGAAGGCCCCAACAGCCCTGATGTTTTTGTCCCTTTGGCTAGAGCTTCTGAGGAGACGAGATAGAGTCATTGCAATGGGGCCTCACTGCTTCCTTGATACCCTGTGCAGGGGTGGGGAGGTGTCCTAATGAAGTTCTTCTCGTGGCATCACACTGCCCACCACATCATACAGACCCCAAGAAGAGCCCTGAGCCAGACGGGGGTGTGCAGGATCTCCCCTCCCAGTGGCTGGGGTCAGGCCTTGGCCCTTCTGCTTCACCAAAACCAACCAAGACTTTTCTCAGCACAGCGCTTTGCCTGGCTGGAATCATGGCCTCCAATGATCTGCCCTAACAAGTCCCTGGGGAGGCTTTGTTAGGAACAGCCCTCAGTGGGGCCCATTAATACTCCAAGTCACTTCAACTTTTCCCTTTGACTTTACCTTCTCAAGCAGTTGCATCATTCTCCTCTCAGTACCCAGGTTTCATTGACTCAGCACTAAAATACACCGTGGAACTCATTAAAACACATAATGTCCTAAGGAGCCATATCTCTCCCATAGTTTTCTTCAAGTCCTCAAGACTTGTAGAGCTAATTGGAGAGCTTTCATGGTGTAGTTAAGGAGGAAGATTTCAAAGAGCATCTAATAGAAATCTTTCCTCATTTTAAAGGCTGAACTATGTTGCATTTCAGTTTGGAGCATCATTTTCCTATAGATATTGGTCAAGGGATACAGCCCTGCTTAGGCTGGAAGAGCAAGGTTTTTCCTATTTAAAAGCAAGCAGCAGGAAATCGTGCTGCAATTTTCAAAAAAAAAAAAAAAGTTCAAGTTCCTCATTGTTTTGCCTCCAGTGAAGTTTACCTTCCAAAAGGATGACTGTACATGATCTGTTTTGCACTGATTAATAGGAAATTTAGAATAATTGTGTTAATATTAATCCATATCATAGTAATTCAATGATAAATGATGAGTTTCTTGCTAAGGAAACCATTAGACAGACTGCTGAGAGATGGGCGAGCTGGAACTGACTGAAACTCAAAGCAGCAACTGGGTTGGTGAGAGCGGTCTGAATGATCAAAGAGTAAGGGGAGGGCAAAGCAGGAGAACCATGGGAAGTGCATAGGTCCAGACAGGCAGCTGGAAAGGGGACATTCAGCATGTTCTGTGTAATGAAGACGGGTTTTTTGCCTTGAAGATGAGGGAGCACACCATGATAGACAAAACGATGACAAGGCAAGTACAGGTGAACTTCAGAATTTCTTCTCCTGCGTTGATTATAGATCATGGAAATTCACATTTCTTCATGACAGAAATTACACTTCACGTAAGACTCTCAACAGAAGGGATTGAATCATTTGAGCTGATGGGTATCACAGTATCACACAGTATCACAGATTTCTAGGTTGGAAGAGACCTCAAGATCATCGAGTCCAACCTCCGACCTAACAGTAAGTACTCCACTAAACCATATCACTAAGCTCTACATCTAAACGTCTTTTAAAGACCTCCAGGGATGGTGACTCCACCACCTCCCTGGGCAGCCCGTTCCAATGCTTAATAACCCTTTCGGTAAAGAAGTACTTCCTAACATCCAACCTAAAACTCCCCTGTCGCAGCTTTCGCCCATTCCCCCTTGTCCTGTCACCAGGCACGTGGGAGAACAGACCAACCCCCACCTCTTTACAGCCTCCTTTAAGGAGTGATAAGGTCGCCCCTGAGCCTCCTCTTCTCCAGGCTGAACAAGCCCAGCTCCTTCAGCCGCTCCTCGTAAGTCTTGTTCTTCAGACCCCTCACCAGCTTCGTCGCCCTTCTCTGGACTCGCTCGAGCACGTCCATGTCCTTCCTGTAGCGAGGGGCCCAAAACTGAACACAGTACTCGAGGTGCGGCCGCACCAGAGCCGAGTACAGGGGCACAATCACTTCCCTAGACCTGCTGGCCACACTGCTTCTTATACAGGCCAGGATGCTGTTGGCCTTCTTGGCCACCTGGGCACACTGCTGGCTCATATTCAGCCGACTATCAACCAATACTCCCAGGTCCTTCTCTGCCAGGCAGCTTTCCAGCCACTCATCTCCCAGCCTGTAGCTCTGCTTGGGGTTGTTGCGCCCCAGGTGCAGGACCTGGCACTTGGCCTTGTTGAACTTCATACAGTTGACCTCAGCCCATCGCTCCAGCCTATCCAGATCCTCCTGCAGAGCCTTCCTGCCCTCGAGCAGATCGACACACGCACTTAGCTTGGTGTCATCTGCAAACTGACTGAGGGTGCACTGGACGCCCTCATCCAGGTCATCGATAAAGATATTAAAGAGGACCGGCCCCAGTACCGAGCCCTGGGGGACACCACTAGTGACCGGCCTCCAACCAGATTTCACTCCATTCACCACAACTCTCTGGGCCCGGCTATCCAGCCAGTTTCTAACCCAGCGAAGCGTACGCCAGTCCAAGCCCCGAGCAGCCAGTTTCTTGAGGAGAATGTTGTGGGAAACGGTGTCAAAAGCCTTACTGAGGTCAAGGTAAACCACATCCACAGCCTTTCCCTCATCCACCAAGCGCGTCACTTGGTCATAGAAGGAGATCAGGTTCGTCAAGCAGGACCTGCCTTTCATAAACCCATGCTGACTGGGCCTGATCGCCTGCTTGCCCTGCAAGTGCCGCGTCATGACCCTCAAGATAATCTGCTCCATGAGCTTCCCTGGCACTGAGGTCAAACTGACAGGCCTATAGTTCCCCAGGTCTGCCCTGCGGCCCTTCTTATAGATGGGCGTCACATTGGCTAGCCGCCAGTCAACTGGGACCTCCCCCGATAGCCAGGACTGCCGATAAATGATGGAAAGCGGCTCGGCCAGCTCCTCCGCCAGTTCTTTCAGTACCCTCGGGTGCATCCCATCCGGCCCCATCGACTTGTGCACATCCAAGCTCCGTAGCAGGTCGCCAACCATTTCCTCATGGATAGCGAAGGCCACGTCCTGCTCCCCATCCCCTTCCACCAGCTCAAGGCACTGGGTATCCAGAGAACAACTGGTATTGCCGCTAAAGACTGAGGCAAAGGCGGCATTAAGCACCTCAGCCTTTTCCTCATCCTTAGTAACTAGGTTTCCCCTCGCATCCAGTAAAGGATGGAGATTCTCCTTAGTCCTCCGTTTCGCGTTGATATATTTGTAAAAGGATTTTTTGTTGTCTTTAACGGCTGTAGCCAGGTTGATCTCCAGATGAGCTTTGGCCTTTCTAATTTTCTCCCTGCACAGCCTCGCTACATCCTTGTAGTCCTCCTCTGTGGCCCGCCCTTTTTTCCAAAGATTATAAACCCTCTTTTTTCTGCTAAGCACAAGCCGCAACTCTCTGTTGAGCCAGGCCGGTCTTCTTCCACGCCAGATCGTCTTTGGGCACGTGGGGACGGACCGCTCCTGTGCCATCACGATTTCCTTCTTCAGGAGCGTCCAGCCTTCCTGGACTCCTCTGCCCTTCAGAACCGCCTCCCAAGGGACTCGGCCAACCAGCGTCCTGAGCAGCTCAAAGTCAGCCCTCCGGAAGTCCAATACAGCAGTTTTACTGGTCCCCTTCCTGGCCTCGCCAAGAATAGAGAACTCTACCATTTCGTGGTCACTCTACCCAAGACAGTTTCCGACCACCACATCTCCCACCAGTCCTTCTCTGTTTGTGAAGAGAAGGTCTAGCGGGGCACCACCCCTGGTAGGTTCACTGACCAGCTGCGTCAGGAAGCTATCTCCCACGCTCTCCAGAAACCTCCTAGACTGTTTTCTCTGTGCCGTGTTGTGTTTCCAGGATATGTCCGGGAAGTTGAAGTCCCCCACGAGGACAAGCGCCGACGATTTTGCAACTTCTGTCAGTTGCCTATAAAACTCCTCATCCGTCTCCTCATCCTGGTTCGGCGGTCTATAACAGACCCCGACCAGGATGCTAGCCTTGCCGGCCTTCCCGCGGATCCTAACCCACAGGGATTCAACCTTATCATTCCCAGCCTGGAGTTCCACAACATCAACATCAAAAGATTCTCTAATGTAGAGAGCCACGCCACCACCCCCTCTGGGCTGCCTGTCCCTCCTGAAGAGCAGATAGCCAGGCATTGCAGCACTCCAGTCGTGGGAGCGGTCCCACCACGTCTCCGTGATGGCAACCAAGTCGTAGCCTGCCTGCTGCACGATGGCTTCCAGCTCCTCCTGTTTGTTACCCATGCTGCGTGCATTAGTGTAGATGCACTTCAGCTGGGCCATCGCCTTCTTCCCCGGCCTAGCCATTGTTTCCCCCGGCACAGCTCCAACAAGCCTTGTTTGAGCCCCGTCCCCCTTCTTACCTAGTTTAAAGCGCTCTCTATGAGTCCCGCCAGCTCCTGGCCTAGGATCCGTTTTCCCCTTGGAGATAGGGACCCGTCTGGGGCCATCAGGCCGGGTGCCGAGTAAAGCTCCCCATGGTGAAAAAACCCAAAATTTCTGTGCTTGCACCAGCATCTGAGCCACCTATTAACCACGCGAGCTTTCCGTGTCCTCTCCATGCCTCTCCCTTCCCCCGTAGGGATGGATGAAAACACCACCTGCACTCCCGCTCCCTCCACCAATCGTCCCAGCCCCCTATAGTCCTGTTTGATAGCCTTGAGGCTTCTCTTTTCAACATCGTCACTGCCAGCCTGGACTATCAAAAGCGGGTAATAGTCAGAGGGGCGAACCAGGTTTGGAAGCTTCCTGGTAATGTCTCTGACCCTGGCCCCAGGGAGGCAGCAGACTTCCCTATGTGTGGGGTCAGGCCAACAAATAGGGCCCTCCGTTCCCCTGAGGAGGGAGTCGCCCACAACAATCACCCTTCTTTCTTTCTTGGTGGAGGCAGTCCTGAGGCGTGGAGTCAACTTCCTCACCTCAGGCATCCTCCTGGGTAGGCTTCCTACCTCATCCTCACCCACCGGTCTCTCCAGCTCCAGGGCCTCAAACATATTGTTCAAGGGCACCTGGGAAGGCGGCACCGGAAGGGGAGGGCATCTCCTGCGAGGTCGAGCAGGGACCTGTCTCCATTCCTCCTCAACTCGCAGGTCCCCTCCCTCTGCCAAATGGCGACAGGGCAGGGGGTCCACCCCACTTTGGAGCGTCTCACCCTGGTCCCTCTCCCTCCGGTCCTGCAGGGAGTCGCTCCACCAGTCTATCTCCCGCTCGCACTCCCTGATATCCCTCAACCTCTGCACCTCCTCCTTGAGCTCCGCCACCATGCGGACCAGGTCGTCCACCTGCTCGCACCTCACGCAAGCAGTCTCTCTGCCTCCCGCCAATGGCAGCAAGAGGCTCAGACACTCCCCGCATCCGGAGACCTGAACTGCCGCATGTTTGGGCGGGCAGTTGGTCTGGGTGTGTACTGACTTCCTAGAGAAAGCACCGTGCCTGGTGGAGACCATTGCAGCCCAGCTGACGGGAGAGTGCCGTTAGAGGAGTTGTCCCTATGGGCAGGTGTGAGCGCTCCGCCCTGCCTGCCCGCCCTGCCCGCGCTAACTGCCTCGCTAACTGCCGCGTCACTCCCCCCGTGTCACTCCCTGTTCGCCGCGCTCCTGGTCGCTCGCGCTCCCTAAGGGCTGCCTTTGAACGGCCAAGGGGAGGAGCTGTCGCTGACGCTGCTGGCTCCGCCTATGCCTCGTCAGCCTCCCTCACGAGGGCTGCCGGTGCCTGGCGGCTCCCTCACGTAGGCTCGATGCCCGAAAAATAGCCCTGCCTGTCCCGATCCCGCGCTCCGTTGCAGCACGCGTCTGCCCCGGAGCCGGTCGCCTCGGCAAGTGAGTGGTGCTGAGCTGGGCCGGGCTCGTGGACAGAGAGAGCTCGTGGCAAGAGGGCCGTGGTGCAGAGAGACAGCTGTGCCCAGGAGCAGCTCCTGTGCACAGCGCAGCAGGGCTGGGGGCTCTGACCGCAGCTGGCACGGGGACAGGAGAGAAGGAGAGAGGGCTTGGAGGCATTTGGCAGTGGGAGGATGCTGAGAGCTGTGTGCAGGAGAAATCTGCACAGCCCTTGACAAGGTACGTCTCTGGCTGCAGGGCCATGCAGCTGCCCGTCCTGGAAGGGTCTCCTGCTGGGTCTTGTTTCTGGGAGGGCAGTGGGCAATGCAGTAGGCTTTGGGAGTCCTGCTGGATGGCACTGCGAGGTGAGGAAGTCTGACAGAAGCCCCTCGGAGTGCCCTAAACCAGGTGCCCCCGGTCAGCCCAGAACACCCTGCCCTGGCTGGCCAGGCCGGGCTCTCTGCCAGCTGCCCCGGAGCTCCTGCAGCCATGGAAAGAAGAGAAGCTCCCAAGCTCCGTCTGGTTTGCTGTGGCCCTTCTCCCTCAGCAGCATTCTCCTGTTTCTTCTCAGGGAAACACCTGAATGGGATGAGAGTGCAGCTCAGAGAGGGGTGACACAAGGCACCTGAGAACAGGACTGGTGGACAGAAGTGCTCTTCTCGGTCTGCACTAATGGACACTCCCATAAAATATCAGCAGGAGTGTCCAGGAAATGTGAGGGCATTCAACCATCCAATACCTATCCTAAGCATTACAGGGCCTACTGGGAGAAAATACAGCAAACAAAATCCCTACAGCTCAGCTCTGCGTTCAGATGACTTGTTTGCAAGAACTGACAAGTCGAAAGGACTTGAGTTACCCCCATGTTCCTGTTTCCCTCTTGATGCACTGCAGGAAGGACTCCTCTGGAGCCCACAGAAGCCCCTGCTCCCAGGGCCACTCTCAGACGGCACCAGCCGCAGCTCAAGCAGGAGAGCTGAAGAAAGGTTCTCCTGCAAAGAGACAGGCTTGGGCTGGAGGGTGCTCTAAGGCTTGTAATAAGTCTCCCTCAGAGAAGTGTATATTAACTTTGTTCTCCCTTATCCTTTTCAACAGACAACTGCATTCAAAGTCAGCAAATGCAAAACAGTAGCTCTGTGAGAGAATTCCTCCTGCTGGCATTCGCAGACATGCGCGAGCTGCAGCTCCTGCACTTCTGGCTCTTCCTGGGCATCTACCTGGCTGCCAGAACGCTTTTCTTATTTTTTTTTTCTGTATAAGTGTTAGAACAACCTTACTTTATTTTTGTACAATTTTCTGAGCCTTGTGATTTTCATTCAGTAATGATCTACTTAGTATCCTATCTGTTTATCATTCTATTTTATTTTTGAACCAAGTATCTCATGTACTTATGGAAGTGGGCTTCCCGTTTAGATAAAGACAAAAAAGAGTTGAGCAGAAATTCATTGGTCCCAGCTTCCATCCCTTCCCATCTTTTCTGGAGCTGGGGGAGCAGCCCCAGCACGCAGGAGGGGCTCAGGGCCCAGAGCCCAGCTGCCACAGGGAGGAGCAGCCCCGCTGGGACTCACGGCTGCCCCTCACTGCCCGCTGGGCTCTGCCTCTCTGCTGCCTTCGGGTCGGGGCTGCTGCTTCCCTGGAGCCATGGCCATGGCCAGCAGCAGGACGTGGCCTTTTCACTGCTGCTCCCTTCTGGCTTCCAAATTGTTCTCTTATGCTCTTGTATTTGACTAAACGTTTAGATTTCATGTGCCTTGTTGATAGGTTTGTTGTCTGTACGGTGGCATGTCTTTCTTTGCACAGCTCTTCCAAAGCTGGTGTTAGGAATATACCCAAGGAGCTGCTTCCTGAACAGACCTCTTGCTTTTCTGGGCCTCACAATGGATCAGAACCCCAGAGTGATCAGTGAAGGACCAAGGGCTGCACTGGGAGCTGCCTTCTTGCTTGCCTATGGCCCAGCAAACAGTAACTGGCCTTGACTGGATAGGGAGTGTCCCAGTGGTGCTGGGTCTGATGGCAAATGGCATCCTGGAGAGGAATCTGGAGGTGCTCTGTGCGTGGGCCAGGCCTCTTGTGCTGGCCTGGGGAGCGGGGCTGGCCCTGCGGGGCACAGGCACTCTGTGCTGGGGATGTCCCAGGCAGGAGAGCAGGGCTCCTGCAGCTTCACGGCCCTCCATCTCCTGAGCCGTGGCTGGCCCCAGCGCGGGGGCTGCTGGGGAGGCCCAGAGCCGCCTTTGTGCCAGCAGCTGCGGTGCCTTGCGAGGGGCTGGGGCTGTGCTGGCCGTGCCCAGAGCCCTGCAGCAGGCTGCGGTGGGCACTGGCCTGGGGCCAGCCCAGCCTGGGCTGCTGGGCTGGGGAGAGGTCCGGGAGGTGGGGAGAGGTGGGCAGGGGCTGGGCTGGGCTGGGCAGTGCCCGTCAGAGGGCAGCAGCAGCGTCAGGGAGCGGTGGCAGCATGCAGGGGAGGGTTCCCAGCAGGGCTTGGTGCTGCAGAGCCAGGGCTGGGGAAGGGAGCCCAGAGCTGCAGGGGCAGGGGACATGAGGCCGCTCGGGGCCCTTGCTGGCCTGGGCAGAGCACGAAGGGGGCCCAGGGCATTCGTCCCCTCACCGCAGACTGCCACGACCTGCACGGCGCTCACGCAGCGTCCAGGGCCAGGCTGTGCCCTGTGGTGCTCAGGGAGAGGGCAAAGCCTCTCTGAAAAAGAGGCTGAAAGTGAAAAAGGTCCCTCCCCTGCCCCGTGGTGTGACATGGCCAGGGTGGGACACGTTACTTTTATTTGATGTAGTTCCTGTGTAATTTGCATTGGTGATGGCACAAAAACACAGCTCCGTCACCAGTGATGTACATCCTTCTTCATGATAGGACACAACTCAATGTCCTTCACTCTGCTTTATCTCACAGATGAACTGGATTAGGTCTCCTTGATTACTCTGAGGCACAGTGCAGTGCTTTTTGCCTTCTGACACTCCAGCACAATATGTGTGACTTTCCCTTACTCTGCGCATTGACCTGACAGGTCATTTCACATTTTTCACTTTCATATCCCTAGTTGGACGGGGACCATTTCCAAAGTGGGACAAGCTGATGGGTTCTGGCTCAGCCATTTGAAGCGTGCTATACTTGAGTTTTGCAGCCTGAGTTTGCTAAAGATGACGCAGGAAGGGAAATGGATGTTCAAGTGTCTCGTAGGAATAAGGGAGAGTATCATGGGTTTCCAAGGGCCATTTCAAATCTAGATCAGTCCCAGAAACCCACAGAAGAAGGGGATTGTCTTTGAAGGGGTTTCCTGTGCTGGGCTGGGCTGCAGTTAAAGGGACAAAGACCACTGCTGGCAGTGGAGGTGCCCTGGGAACTCCACCTGGCTCCACCTGATTTTCCCAAAGGGCTCTGGTCTCCTGAAGGTCTTTTCTGACACCTGGTGGTCCAGGGAAGTGCCTCAAACACAACGGGACCACAGGAGGTTTCCCCTGGTTATGCTTATGGTCACACAGCAAAGCTCTGCCTCAATGCCCAGTAATTTTTTTAGTACTTAACTAATAAAGCATCTACTCATCAGATCAAATGATTCAATCCCTTCCATTCAATGTCTCACGTGAATGATAATTTCTATCATGAAGAAATGTTAATTGTCAGGATGAATATTCATCGCAGGAGAAGGAATACTGGTGTTCACCTGTACTTGCATTGTCATCGCTTTGTCTATCATGGTTTGTTCCCTCATCTTCCAGGCACAAAACCTGACTTGATTACACAGACCCTGCTGAATGTCCCCTTTCCAGCTGCCTGTCTGGACCTATGCACTTCCCATGGTTCTCCTGCTTTGCCCTCCCCTTACTCTTTGATCATTCAGACCGCTCTCACCAACCCAGTTGCTGCTTTGAGTTTCAGTCAGTTCCAGCTCGCCCATCTCTCAGCAGTCGGTCTAACGGTTTCCTTAGCAAGAAACTCATCATTTCTCATTGTATTAGTATGATATGGATTAATATTAACACTACTATTTAAAATTTCCTATTAATCAGTGTAAACTACATCTTGTACAGTCATCCTTTTGGGAAGGTACACATCACTGGAGGAAAAAAAATGAGGAACATAATTTTTTTTTTATTTTAATTGCAGCATGATTTCCTGCTGTTTGTTTTTAAATAGGAATAACCCTGCTCTTCCTATATAAGCAGGGCTTCAAAGAAACAACCCTAGACCAATATCTATGGGAAAATGATGCTCTAAACTGAAATGCAACAAAATTCAGCCTTTAAAATGAGGAAAGATTTCTATTAGATGCTCTTTGAAATACTCCTCCTTAACTACACCATGAAAGCTCTCCAATTAGCTGAACAACTCTTGAAGACTTGAAGAAAACTTTGGGAGAGATATGGCTGCTTAGGACTTTCTGCATTTTAATGAGTTCCATGGTGTATTTTAGTGCTGACTCTACTAAGCTTGGGTACTGAGAGGAGAATGATGCAACTGCTTGAGAAAGTAAAGTCAGAAGGAAAAGTTGAAGTGACTTGGAGTATTAATGGGCCCCACTGAGGGCTGTTCCTAACAAAGCCTCCCCAGGGACTTGTTAGGGCACATAATTGGAGGCCATGATTGCAGACAGGCAAAGCGCTGTGCTGAGAAAAGTCTTGGTTGGTTTGGGTGAAGCAGAAGGGCCAAGGCCTGACCCCAGCCACTGGGAGGGGAGATCCTGCACACCCCCGTCTGGCTCAGGGCTCTTCTTGGGGTCTGTATGATGTGGTGGGCAGTGTGATGCCACGAGAAGAACTTCATTAGGACACCTCCCCACCCCTGCACAGGGTATCAAGGAAGCAGTGAGGCCCCATTGCAATGACTCTATCTCGTCTCCTCAGAAGCTCTAGCCAAAGGGACAAAAACATCAGGTCTGTTGGGGCCTTCCATTCCGTCAGCACCCTCTGCCTTCTCCTCTGCAGGCTTTCCTATGCTGTCCCACTCTTTGCCCTATTTCCTTGAAGTCTGCAGACACCCATCTCTGTCCACCACCTTGCTCTCATCCAGGACTTTCCATCATCTCATCCATGTCTCGTCAAACTTAATCAGCTGTTCCTTGAAACACAAAGTCATAGTGTGATCACAGACACTATTTGGGTGACCTCTGTCACTACAGCACTGCCCTTTGAGGGACATTTCTTCCTTCTCATGTCCCATGCCAACCTTCCAAGGTGCACTTTGTGTCAGATTTTGTCTCCTGCTCTTTCGTACTACCAAAGAAAGCTCCATCAGGGTGGAAACCACTCCTGAAGCAGGCATCCCAACCCATCAGGCTCCTTGCGGCCTGTCAGCCAAGCAGACAGAAGTCACCTCAGCAGCATCTCCCAAGGCCTGGGCCTGCTGCTGGCCTTGCAGCTTCTTGGCTAGACACAGCCAAGCCTTGTGCCTCCTGCTGTCCAGTCCTGGCCTCAAGCAGAAGGGACAGGACAACCCCTCTGCGGGCCTTCTTTCTGTCTGGGTCCTCCTGGGGATGGAGGCAGAGGGGATCCCACAGTCGGCATGCCAAGCAGGGGCCTTCTGCTGGCCTAGCAGGGCCACTGGCAGATGTCAGCCCCAAAGTGCAGATCCCAGGGAGAAGCCAAGGCTGACCTGCCACCTCCAGACACAAGGGACCTCACAGTCCCTTTGCGTGACACGTTCCTGCTGCTGCCCTATCAGCTGCAGAGACAGAAGTGACCTCCCAGTCACTGCCCCAGTCCCATTCGTCCTGCTGGGGCAGGAGATCCTGAGGCAGAGCTGACCTCTCTAGTTTCTTTGGGACTAGGGCTCACTTTTCTGGGTTAGAAATTTAGCAAATGTGTTGGTCTGCTTGTGGTGTCAGGTCTGTTGTTAGGTTATGGGCAAGCTTTGTGGAATAGTTTTTTGTTCTACGTCTGCCTAGAAGTCTATGTTTAATAGAGGATTTTAATGTTAGTGTTAAGGGCAGGGATTAGGGTGAGCACAAGAGCAAAGGCAAGTCTCAGTCCTTAGCGGCAAAACCAGTTGTTCTCTGGATACCCAGTGCCCTGAGCTGGTGGAAGGGGATGGGGAGCAGGATGTGGCCCTCACTATCCGTGAGGAAATGTTTGGCGACCTGCTACAACACCTGGATGTACGCAAGTCGATGGGGCCAGATGGGATGCACCCGAGGGTACTGAAAGAACTGGCGGAGGAGCTGGCCAAGCCGCTTTCCATCATTTATCGGCAGTCCTGGCTATCAGGGGAGGTCCCAGTCGACTGGCGGCTAGCAAATGTGACACCCATCTACAAAAATGGCCGCAGGGTAGACCGGGGGAACTATGGGCCTGTTAGTTTGACTTCAGTGCCAGGGAAGCTCATGGAGCAGATTATCTTGAGGGTCATCACGTGGCATTTACAGGGCAACCAGGCGATCAGGCCCAGTCAGCACGGGTTTATGAAAGGCAGGTCCTTCTTGACAAACCTGATCTCCTTCTATGACAAAGTGACACGCTTAGTGGATGAGGGAAAGACTGTGGATGTGGTCTACCTTGACTTCAGTAAGGCTTTTGACACTGTTTCCCACCACATTCTCCTCAAGAAACTGGCTGCTCGTGGCTTGGACTGGCGTACGCTTCGTTGGGTTAAAAACTGGCTGGATGGCCGGGCCCAAAGAGTTGTGGTGAATGGAGTGAAATATAGTTGGAGGCCGGTCATTAGTGGAGTCTCCCAGGGCTCCGTACTGGGGCCAGTCCGCTTCAATATCTTTATCCATGTTCTGGATGAGGCGATCGAGTGCACCCTCAGTAAGTTTGCAAATGACACCAAGTTGGGTGCCTGTGTCGATCTGCTCGAGGGAAGGAAGGCTCTGCAGGAGGATCTGGATAGGCTGGAGCGATGGGCTGAGGCCAACTGTATGAAGTTCAACAAGGCCAAGTGCCGGGTCCTGCACCTGGGGCGCAACAACCCCAAGCAGCGCTACAGGCTGGGAGATGAGTGGTTGGAAAGCTGCCTGGCAGAGAAGGACCTGGGAGTATTGGTTGATAGTCAGCTGAATATGAGCCAGCAGTGTGCTCAGGTGGCCAAGAAGGCCAACAGCATCCTGGCCTGTATAAGAAGCAGGGTGGCCAGCAGGTCTAGGGAAGTGATTGTTCCCCTGTACTCGGCTCTGGTGAGGCCGCACCTCGAGTACTGTGTTCAGTTTTGGGCCCCTCGCTACAAGAAGGACATGGACGTGCTCGAGAGAGTCCAGAGAAGGGCGACGAAGCTGGTGAGGGGTCTAGAGAACAAGTCTTACGCAGAGTGGCAGAGGGAGTTGGGCTTGTTCAGCCTGGAGAAGAGGAGGCTCAGGGGCAACCTTATCGCTCTCTCTAGGTACCTTAAAGGAGGCTGTAGAGAGGTGGGGGTTAGTCTATTCTCCCACGTGCCTGGTGACAGGACAAGGGGGAATGGGCTAAAGTTGCACCAGGGAAGGTTTACGTTGGATACTAGGAGGAACTTCTTTACTGAAAGGGTTATTATGCATTGGAATGGGCTGCCCAGAGAAGTGGTTGAGTCACCATCCCTGGAGGTCTTTAAGAGACGATTAGATGTCGAACTTAGTGAGTTGGATTAGTGGAGGACTTGTTAGCGTTAGGTCAGAGGTTGAACAGGGAGATCTTGGAGGTCTCTTCCAACCTAGATGATTCTCTGCTTCTGTGATTCTGTGAAAGCCAAGGCACAGATGGAACTGAGCTTATCAAGTGAAGCAAAGAATAACAGGAAGAGATTCTGTAGATACATTGCTCAGAAAAGAAAGGCCAAGGAGAGTGTACCCCCTCTGATGGATGAGAAGGGTGAACTGGTAATGACAGCCATGGAGAAGGCTGAGGGACTCAGCAACGTCTTCTCCTCAGTCTTCCCTGCCAGTCAGGCTTCCCAAGTCTTTCATTTCCCTGAACCCAGAGATGGAGGCTGGGGGTCAAAGTCCCACCTGCTGTAAGTGAAGAGCAGGTTCGAGACCACCTGATGAAACTAAACAAGTACAAGTCTATGGGGCCTTATGACATGCACCCCAGGTCCTGAGGGAACTGGCTGATGTAGTTGCCAAACCTCTCTCCATCATATCTGAAGAGTTCTGGCAGTCGGGTGAAGTCCCTGGTGACCTGTAAAAGGAAAACATCAGTCCCATTTCTAAAAAGGGTAGAAAGGAGGACCCAGGGAACTCCAGAACAGTGAACCTCACCTCTGTGCCTGGCAAGATCATGGAAAAGATCCTCCTGGAATCAATGTCAGGCACATGCAAGAGAAAGAGGTGATCCAAGACAACCAGCATGGCTTCACCAAAGGGTAAGTTGTGCCGGACCAATCTGGTGGCTTTCTACAATGGAGTGACCACATCAGACGACAAGGGAAGACCGACCGATGTCATCTACTTGGACTTCTGTAAGACCTTTGACACGGTCCCACATGACATCCCAGTCTCAAAATTGGAGAGATATGCATTTGATGGGTGGACCATTGAGTGGATAAGGAGTTGGCTTGAGGGTCATACCCAGACAGCGCTGGTCTACGGCTCTATGTCCAAGTGGAGGCTGGTGATGGGTGGTGTCCCTCAGGGGTCTATCCTGGGACCGGTACTGTTTAATATCTTTATCAATGACAGGGACAGTGGGGTCGAGTGCACCCTCAGCAAGTGTGCAGATGACACCAAGCTGAGCGGTGTAGTTGATGCAACAGAGGAAGGGATGCCATCCAAAGGGTCCTGGACAAGCTTGAAATTTGGGCCCATGTGAACCTAAGGAGGTTCAACAAGTCCAAGTGCAAGGTGCTGCACGTGGGCCGGGGAAATCCCAAACATGGGGAAAGGCTGGGAGAAGAACTCATTGAGAGCAGCCCTGCAGAGAAGGACTTGGGGGTTCTGTTGCATGAAAAGCTCAACATGAGCCAGGAATTTGTGCTTGTAGCCCAGGAGGCCAAGTGCATCCTGGGCTGCATCAAGAGTGGCGTGGCCAGCAGGAGGAGGCAGGTGACTGTCCCCCTCTGCTCTGCCCTTGTGAGGCCCCACTTGGAGTCCTGCATCCAGGTCTGGGGCCCCCGGAACAAGAAGGGTGTGGGCTGTTAGAGTGGGTCCAGAGGAGGGCCACAAAGATGATCAAGGAGCACCTCTCCTATTTAAGAAAGGCTGAGAGAGATACAGATATTCAGCCTACCAGAAGAGAAGGCTCTGGGGTGACGTCATTGCAGATTTGCAATAGTTAAAGTGGTCTTATAAAGTGGATGGAGAAGGACTCTTTACTCAGGTAAATAACGATAGTACAAGGGGAAGAGGTTTTAAACTAAAAGAAGGGAGATTCAGATTAGAGGTTAGCTGGAAATTTTTCACTCAGAGAATAGTGAGGCACTGGAACAGGTTTTCCACAGAGGTATTGGATGCCCCATCCCTGCAGGTCTTCAAGAGCAAGTTAGATGAAGTCCTGAGCAACCATGATCTCCTGGGAGGTGTCACTGCCCATGGTAGGGGGGTTGGAACTAGATGATATTTGAGGTCCTTTCCAGCCCAGGCCATTCGATGACTCCATGATTCTATGATTGGTAAAAATATTTTTAAAACTTGTTATGCAGGAGGACAAGAATAACATTATTTCTATCAATATAAAATGTTGTTAAAATATTAATAAAAATACACTTAAGGAAATCATTCTCTCATTTTCCCAAAAAACCAGGTAGTCCTGTTAGGATTATTTCTAATATTACATTTTGATAATAAGTATAATGACAAAAATGATATGATAATAATCACAATACTGAAGGTATTATTGATGATGAAGAAGCATGTATAGAAATATTTTCCTCACTACATCTTTGAGCTCCTGGTTCCTCATGCTGTAGATGAGCGGGTTCAGTGCTGGAGGCACCACTGTGAACATAACTGCCACCACCAGATCCCTTGATGGGGAATAGATGGAGGGGGGGCTTGAGGTAGGCAAACATGGCAGTGCTAACAGTTATAGAGACCATGGCCAGGTGGGGGAGGAATGTGGAAAAGGCTTTGTGCCGGCCCTGAGAAGAGGGCATCCTCAGCACAGCCCTGAAGATCTGCACATAGGACAACGCAGTGAAAACAAATCAAACCAATAATAAAGAAACACTAAACACAAGGACTCAAGATTCCCTGAGGTAGGCATCTGAGCAAGAGAGCTTGAGGATCTGGGGGATTTCACAGAAGAACTGGTCCACAGCATTGCCTTGGCAGAGGGGCAGGGAAAATGTAGTGGCCGTGTGCAGGACAGCATGGAGAAAGCCACTGCCCCAGGCAGCTGCTGCCATCTGGGCACAAGCTCTGCTGCCCAGGAGGAGGAGGGCCTGGGCACCACGAGGGATGCCATACGAGAGTGGTGCTGCTCCCCAGGAACCAGGCCAGCTTCCTACAGAGCTGCCTTATGAGAAGCATGGCACCAAGAAGATCTGAGTTATCAGACTCAGTTCACATCAGGTAAGACACAACATAGATAAGGATCTAGGGCCAACAGGGGAAGATGTGCAGGTCTGGGAGTCCCTAGGACAGTCTGGTGTGGATAGGATCAAGGGTTCTACCAAGGCTGAGAGTCCCAGCAGGACCCAGGGCTTTGTGTCCATGGCTCTGGCTGTTGTCTCTGCCACTGAGGCCTAGGAGGAGACAGCTTATCGGTAAAGCACCAGGGCCTCATTGCCTCCTCGCCCCCACACATGAACCAGGCAGGGCTCGTACCATTCTCCTGCACTCGGCCATGCACATCCCCATCTCCTCCTGCCCCACGAAGAGCCCTGAGCAGTGTGTGAAGGGAAAGGGTCTCCCTTCCCAGGGGCTGGTGGTCAACACCTGACCCTTTTCTTTGGTGAAACACATCCAGTTTTCCTACACATCAGTGTCACCTTCACATTGCCTTTGTCTGCTTGTCCTCCCTGCCTCCAATGTTCTGCTCTAACAAGCTCCAAGGGAGACTGTGTCAGTGCTGGCCCTCAGGGGGACACTGCAGGAAACTTGCCTCTGACTTGGACTTGTTGAGAGATGTCTTCAATTGTCTCTCAGTGCCTGAGGTTCGTGGGCTCCTCAGCAGAGCCCCCCGAGGGGGGATTCCAATGCCTTGGGCTGGGCGTCTGGTGCTGAGCTGGGCCGGGCTCGTGGGACAGAGAGAGCTCGTGGCAAGAGGGCCGTGGTGCAGAGAGACAGCTGTGCCCAGGAGCAGCTCCTGTGCACAGCGCAGCAGGGCTGGGGGCTCTGACCGCAGGTGGCACGGGGACAGGAGAGAAGGAGAGAGGGCTTGGAGGCAGTTGGCAGTGGGAGGATGCTGAGAGATGCCTGCAGGAGAAATCTGCACAGCCCTTGACAAGGTACGTCTCTGGCTGCAGGGCCATGCAGCTGCCCGTCCTGGAAGGGTCTCCTGCTGGGTCTTGTTTCTGGGAGGGCAGTGGGCAATGCAGTAGGCCTTGGGAGTCCTGATGGGTTGCATTGCGAGGTGAGGAAGTCTGGCAGAAGCCCCTCTGAGTGGCCTAAGCCAGGTGCCCCCGGTCAGCCCAGAACACCCTGCCCTGCCTGGCCAGGCCGGGCTCTCTGCCAGCTGCCCCAGTGCTCCTGCAGCCATGGAGGTGCCCCTTGGCAGGGCCCTGTTGATGGCAGAGTGCTGCAGGGACGCGCTGAGCACAGCCGCATGGGATGGGGTCTGTGAGCACGGGCAGGGGGAAAGAAGAGGTGGGCGCATAGCAGCAGCTTGCGGCAGCTCTCAGAGGGGTGACACAGGGCAGCTGCGAACAGGCTGGTGGGCAGAGCTCCTCTGCTCAGTCTTCCGAGTTTCCCCCATGTTCCTGCTTCCCTCCTGCTGCACAGCAGGAAGGACTCCTCTGGAGCCCACAGCAGCCCCTGCTCCCAGGGCCACCCTCAGCCAGCACGAGCCGCAGCTCAAGCAGGAGAGATGCAGAAAGGTTCTCCTGCAAAGAGAGAGGCTCTTGCTAGGGGTGCTGTAAGATTGCAACAGGTTTTCCTCTGAGAAGTCTGTTCTAACTTTTTTCTGCCTTATCCTCTCCAACAGAGAGCAGTGTCCAAAGTCAGAAAATGCCCAACAGCAGCTCTGTGAGCGAGTTCCTCCTGCTGACATTCGCAGACACGCGCGAGCTGCAGCTCCTGCACTTCGGGCTCTTCCTGGGCATCTACCTGGCTGCCCTCCTGGGCAACGGCCTCATCCTCACCACCGTAGCCTGCGACCACCGCCTCCACACCCCCATGGACTTCTTCCTCCTCAACCTCGCCCTCCTCGACCTGGGCTGCATCTCCACCACTCTCCCCAAAGCCATGGCCAATGCCCTCTGGGACACCAGGGCCATCTCCTATCAAGGGTGTGCTGCACAGGTCTTTTGTTTGTCTTCTTGTTGGGAGCAGAATTTTATGTTCTCATCATCATGGCCTACGACCGCTACGTTGCCATCTGCAAGCCCCTGCACTACGGGAGCGTCGTGGGCAGCAGAGCTTGTGCCCAGATGGCAGCAGCTGCCTGGGGCAGTGGCTTTCTCAATGCTGTCCTGCACACGGCCACTACATTTTCCCTGCCCCTCTGCCAAGGCAATGCTGTGGACCAGTTCTTCTGTGAAATCCCCCAGATCCTCAAGCTCTCCTGCTCAGATGCCTACCTCAGGGAAGTTGGGGCACTTGTGTGTAGTGTTTCTTTATTTTTCGGTTGTTTCGTTTTCATAGCGGTGACCTATGTGCAGATCTTCAGGGTGGTGCTGAGGATGCCCTCTGAGCAGGGCCGGCACAAAGCCTTTTCCACGTGCCTCCCTCACCTGGCCGTGCTCTCCCTGTCTATCAGCACTGCCATGTTTGCCTACCTGAAGCCCTCCTCCATCTCTTCCCCATCCCTGGACCCGCTGGTGGCAGTTCTGTACTCAGTGGTGCCTCCAGCAGTGAACCCCCTCATCTACAGCATGAGGAACCAGGAGCTGAAGCATGCCCTAGTGAAACTGATGACTAGGTGTGTGTAATGATCAGTGCGTTGCCCCTCTCATGTTGCATGTAACACATTATGTCAATTATTACAGAAACAATAAATCTTCTGTAATTTTTTTTTGGTTGTTGTTGTTAATTAGTGTTACAGGATTTTCTTAGTTATAGTTTGGCTCATGTTGCCCAATAAAACGTCGTTATTTTTCCCTTTTCTATTTCTGTCTGTATGTGTCTTGTCGAGTATAGCTCAGAGATTCTGTATATCAGGAGCCAGGCCCTCTGTGAATTGAAATAAAAGAAAGGAGCCTGCACTGCCTTCCTTGTGTGACGTCCTTCCTCTGAGAGCTGCTCTGGCTCTGCAGGGGCAGTGCCATGTGCAGGGCTGCAGAGGAAAAGAGTCCCATCCCAGCAGCACGGGCAGGGAGCACCAGCGCTTGGGGCATGCCGAGCTGCTCTCTTGCCACTGCCCCCCTCTCGTGCTGAGCCCTGCTGGTGGGGTCAGGCCCGGCTGCTCCTGTAGCTTGGTGCCAGTGCTGCTGTGGGGCTGTGCTGGGACTGCAGGCAGGGACAGGCAGTGGGCACGGCAGTGGCACAGCCGGCCTCCAGAGAAACATTTCAGTACTCAGAAAGAATCTCCTCAGGGCACTGCTTGAAGGCTGATGTCTTCTTAATAAAATGTGGTCAAGAACATTTCCAAGGAATAGACAACAAAGAGGATATTTGTCTTTTGTGTTTCTCCATTAGCTCAGTGTGCTGAAAACAGGGTCACAGCACGGTCTTGTAGGGACTGAAGGCTCGGAAAGGACTCATCTGCTGTTGGTTGCACCTGGCAGGCAGGGAAAAACCACAGAGCCGTTAGCTCACTGCCACCATGTGAATCGAAAACAGAAGAAGTACAAGAACTCATAAGTTGAGGTAAAGTCAGTCTCATAAGAAAACAAACAAAAAACAACAAAAAAGAATAAAATTTTAAAAAATAAAAAATAAAAATATAAAAATAATAAAAACAATAAATAAAGATAAAGATAAAGATAAAGATTAAAAATAAAAATAAAAATAAATAAAAATAAATAAAAATAAAAATAAAAATAAATAAAAATAAATAAAAATAAAAATAAAAATAAAAATAAAAATAAAAATAAAAATAAAAATAAAAATAAAGTGCTCCCTGTTTGTCACCACTGCCATGTTTTCCTACCTGAAGCCCCCCTCCATCTCTTCCCCGTCCCTGGACCTGGTGGTTTCATTTCTGTACTTGGCAGTACCTCCAGCAGTGAACCCTCTTATCTACAGCAGGAGGAACCAGGACATGAAAGCCACACTGAAGAAAATGATTCTAGTGGTAATATTTACTTAGCAATGAATTGGCTATCTCCCTTTTCTAGTTTTATTCAAGTTAATCTCAGGCAATTTGTGACCTTTAGGTACGTATTCTTTAAAATTCTGTTTGCAGATAAATATTTGCTTTCATTCCTCTTTTCCAGATGACCAACCCTCTGTGTGACCCAGAGGCTTTCTCTGAATGTGTTTATTCCTAAATGACATCTGGCCTCCATTGTGGCATCTTGTTAATAAAAGTGAAGTTGCTCAGTGCTCAGGGCTCTTCTTCCCAAACTGGAGTGCAGAAGGCGCCCAGGGAGTGCCAGGCTCAAGGCTTCACTCTTGTGCTTGGGTGCCACCTGGACACAGGGGCAGGAGGGCACAGGGTGCTGGGTGAGGGAGTCAGGGCTGGACTGAGTCATCACTGGTGGATGCCCAGTTCCCCTGGAGGCCCTGACTGGTCAAGAAGCATCTTCCTGGGATTGAAACGTGACAGGGCTGGTGGCATCAGGGAGGTATCGGGAGCCACCAGGATACCCTAAGGGTTCTCCTGGGATGCCGTGTGCCTTGTGTTGGGTGGGCAGCGAGTGGATCTTCAGAGTAAAGCTAAGGCAAAGGCTGCACGGGCTGATGGGAGCTCTGCAATGCCAGGACACACAGCGAGGCCACAGCACAAAGGTCTCAGAGGCCTTCAGTGAACCGTAGGAAAGGGCCAAAAGTGGGTGAACGGGCAAGGGCCGGGGAGTGGGGAGAGGTGGGCAGGGGCTGGGCTGGGCTGGGCAGTGCCCGGCAGAGGGCAGCAGCAGCGTCAGGGAGCGGTGGCAGCATGCAGGGGAGGGCTCCCAGCAGGGCTTGGTGCTGCAGAGCCAGGGCTGGGGAAGGGAGCCCCGAGCTGCAGGGGCAGGGGACACGAGGCCGCTCGGGGCCCTTGCTGGCCTGGGCAGAGCAGGAAGGGGGCCCAGGGCATTCGTCCCCTCACCGCAGCCTGCCACGACCTGCACGGCGGTTGTGGAGCATCCAGGGCCAGGCTCTGCCCCGTGGTGTTCAAGGAGAGGGCAAAGCCTCTCTGAAAAAGAGGCTGAAACTTGAAAAGGTCCCTCCGCTGCCCTGTGGTGTGACAGGGCCAGGGTGGGACAGGTTACCTTTATTTGATGTAGTTCTTGTGTAATTTGCATTGGGGATGGCACAAAAAGACAGCTCCTTCACCAGTGATGTACATCCTTCTTCATGTTAGGACACCACTCAACGTCCTTCACTCTGCTTTATCTCACAGATGAACTGGATTAGGTCTCCTTGATTACTCTGAGGCACAGTGCAGTGCTTTTTGCCTTCTGACACTCCAGCACAATATGTGTGACTTTCCCTTACTCTGTGCATTGACCTGACGGGTCATGTCACATTTTTCACTTTCAAAACCCTAGTTGGACGGGGACCATTTCGAAAGTGGGGCAAGCTGATGGGTCCTGCCTCAGCCATTTGAAGCATGCTATACTTGAGTTTTTCATCTTGATTTTGTAAAGATGACCCAGGAAGGTAAATGCATGTTCAAGTGTCTCGTAGGAATAAGGGAAAGTATCTCAGGTTTCCAAAGGCCATTTCAAATCTAGGTCAATCCCAGGAACCCACTGGAGAAGGGATTTGTCTTTGAAGGGGTTTCCTGTGCTGGGCTGGGCTGCAGTTACAGGGACAAAGACCACTGCTGGCAGTGGAGGTGCCCTGGGAACTCCACATGGCTCCACCTGATTTTCCCAAAGGACTCCGGTCTCCTGCAGGTCTTTTCTGACATCTGCCGGTCCAGGGAAGTGCCTTAAACACAACGGGGCCACAGGAGGTTTTCCCTGGTTGCTTATGGTCAGACAGCAAAGTCCTGCCTGAATACCCAGTAATTTTTTTAGTACTTAACTAATAAAGCAACTACTCATCAGCTCAAATGATTCAATCCCTTCCTTTAAATGTCTCACGTGAAGTGTAATTTCTATCATGAAGAAATGTGAATTTCCATTTTCTATATTAATCGCAGGAGAAGAAATACTGGTGTTCACCTGTACTTGCATTGTCATTGCTTTGTCTATCATGGTGTGCTCCCTCATCTTCCAGGCTCAAAACCCATCTTGATTACACAGAACATGCTGAATATCCCCTTTCCAGCTGCCTGTCTTGCCCCATGCGCTTCCCATGGTTCTCCTGGTTTGCCCTCCCCTTACTCTTTGATCATTCAGACCGCTCTCACCAACCCAGTTGCTGCTTTGAGTCTCAATGAGTTCCAGCTCGCCCATCTCTCAGCAGTCTGTCTAATGGTTTCCTTAGCAAGAAACTCATCGTTTCTCATTGAATTACCATGATATGGATTAATATTAACACTATGATTTTAAATTTCCTATTAAACAGTGTAAAATATATCATGTACAGTCATTCTTATGGGAAGGATAACATCATTAGAGGCGACAAAATGAGGAACTTGAACTTTTTTTTTTTTTTTCTTTAAATTGCAGCATGGTTTTCTGTTGTTTGTTTTTAAATAGGAAAAACCCTCCTCTTCCTACCTCAGCAGGGCTTCAAAGGAGTAACCCTAGACCAGTATCTATAGGAAAATGATGCTCCAAACTGAAATGCAACAAAATTCCGCCTTTAAAATGAGGAAAGATTTCTTTTAGATGCCCTTTGAAATCTTCCTCCTTAACTACACCATGAAAGCTCTCCAATTACCTGCACAAGTCTCGAAGATGTGAAGAAAATTATGGGAGAGATATGTCTGCAAAGGACATTCAGCATTTTAATGAGTTCCATGGTGTATTTTGGTGCTCGGTCTATGAAGCTCAGGTACTGAGAGGAGAATGATGCAACTGCTTGAGAAAGTAAAGTCAGAAGGAAAAGTTGAAGTGACTTGGAGTATTAATGGACCCCACTGAGGGCTGTTCCTAACAAAGCCTCCCCAGGGACTTGTTAGGGCACATAATTGGAGGCCATGATTGCAGACAGGCAAAGCACTGTGCTGAGAAAAGTCTTGGTTGGTTTTGGTGAAGCAGAAGGGCCAAGGCCTGAGCCCAGCCACTGGCAGGGGAGATCCTGCACCCCCACGTCTGGCTCAGGGCTCCTCTTGGGGTCTGTATGATGTGGTGGGCAGTGTGATGCCACGAGAAGAACTTCATTAGGACACCTCCCCACCCCCGCACAGGGTATCAAGGAAGCAGTGAGGCCCCATTGCAATGACTCTATCTCATCTCCTCAGAAGCTCTAGCCAAAGGGACAAAAACGTCAGGGCTGTTGGGGCCTTCCATTCCTGCCAGCACCCTCTGCCTTCTCCTCTGCAGGCTTTCCTATGCTGTCCCACTCTTTGCCCTATTTCCTTGAAGTCTGCAAACACCCATCTCTGTCCACCACCTTGCTCTCATCCAGGACTTTCCATCATCTCACCCATGTCTCGTCAACTCTCATCAGCTGTTCCTTGAAACACAATGCCTGGGTCTGATCATAGACTCTCTTTAGGTGACCTCTGTCACCACTGCAAGACCCTTTGAGGGACATTTCTTCCTCTTCATGGCCAGTGCCAACCTTCCAAGGTGCACTTTGTGGCAGTTTTTTCTCTCCTGCTCTTTCCTACCACCAAGAAAAGCTCCATCAGGGTGGAAACCACTCCTGAAGCAGGCATCCCAACCCATCAGGCTCCTTGCGGCCTGTCAGCCAAGCAGACAGAAGTCATCTCAGCAGCATCTTCCAAGGCCTGGGCCTGCTGCTGGCCTTGCAGCTTCTTGGCTAGACACAGCCAAGCCTTGTGCCTCCTGCTGTCCAGTCCTGGACTCAAGCAGAAGGGACAGCACAACCCCTGTGCGGGCCTTCTTTCTGTCTGGGTCCTCCTGGGGATGGAGGCAGAGGGGATCCCACAGGTAGCATGCCAAGCAGGGGCCTTCTGCTGGCCTAGCAGGGCCACTGGCAGATGTCAGCCCCAAAGTGCACATCCCAGGGAGAAGCCAAGGCTGACCTGCCACCTCCAGACACAAGGCACCTCACAGTCCCTTTGCGTGACACGTTCCTGCTGCTGCCCTATCAGCTGCAGAGACAGAAGTGACCTCCCAGTCACTGCCCCAGTCCCATTCCTCCTGCTGGGGCAGGAGATCCTGAGGCACAGCTGAGCTCAGCAGAGCATTCCCACCCATCTCCTCCTTGTGGCCCACAAGCTGATCAGATCCATGGCCTCTCACACTCATCTCTGAATGCCATGTGTATGCAGAGAAGTCTCACAATTTCTGCCCTGACGCAAGGGGCCAAGCACCTTAAATTAAGTTTTAGGAGAGGGGCTGAAGCTGAGGAGGTTAATGTACAGGAGGACAGGGTTTGGATGTCAGTTGCTCATGTATGGCATTAGGGACTATGGCGAACCTTTCTGGGTGAGAGCTTAAGCAAATATTTAGTGACAGGGTTTGGTGTTCTGCTTGGGGTGTCAGGTCTGTGATTAGGGGATGGGCAGGTGGTTTAGGGTTTTGGTTATTTCTTTTGTTTGTTTGTTTGTTGTTTAACCCTTGAAGTCTAGGGTTAAATAGAGCAACTTCAAGCGAGGTTTAATGGGAGGGATCAAGGAAAGCAATAGAGTAAGGGTAAGGGTAAGAGGCTACGGGCTGAGTTTTGGCTTCAGTGCATACTTTGAGGTCAGGCATAAGAGTAGTGGATTCCTGTCAGGGTGTGGAGTAGCATTTAAATTTAGGAATTAAGTTTACTGGTTGAAGCCGGTGAAGGGCCTCATGTGACTGTTTTAAGTCTCAGTTAGAGCAGCATCAGCATAACCTGAACCTTCTGACCTCTACAAAATCCTTAATTTCTGCTGGCCAAGCCCCTATTCCCTCCCCAAATCTCACATCTCTCCTGTCCGTGCTTCTCCTGACCTCTCCATATCAGTCATCTTCTTAGGGGCACGTTAATGATGGCTTTCATGAGCTCAGCGTATCCATCACACCTCTGCTGGCTCCTCTATTTCTGAGAAAAGTGGCACTGAAGACACGATGGAAAAGGACACAAAAGTCCATCAGAGCACCCTGCACAATGTGCCCAGCAGCTCTGCACCTCCAGAAATGTGCTGTTCCTGCCTACAAGTTTTCTTTCCAGAATGGCTCCTATGGAGCCAGGGTAACTTTTCCCAGGCCCTCACTTCCCCAGGCCACACCACTCTTCCCACAGGCCCCATGTGTCTCTCCAACCCTCCCCTCTTCCCCTGCAGTAATGGCACCTCGCCGCAGCAGGTTGGTGCATCTCCAGGCTCAGGGGTGTTTCCTGAGGGCCTGCCCCGTGTGGGGAGTGGCGGGGAGGAGGAGAGCAAGGTCAGCTCCTGGGGCATGGCTGAGCACAGCCCAGCCATCCCGCACCGCGGGCAGGCCCCTTCTCCCAGGCTGAGGCACACACGCAAGGTGGACACTTCTCCATCAGCCCAGCTTCGCGCAGGGCCCTTCAGCCCTGCCCCTGTGCTGGGACTCGCCTCCTCCTCCTCCACCCACAGACATACATTGCTTTCCATTTGGGGACTCAGGCAGCACTTTAAGGATCTGCTAAAGCCCTGAATTTCCATGTTTTTCATAGTCTTCACACAAGTCTTCCTCCTGCCATCCCCACTGCCTAGCCCTGCTTTCCAGGTGGAACTCAGTAATGTGGTGCTCAGCAATAAATAAAGGGGTCATCTTTCCAAGAGAGGGGGGCAATTTCTCAGGGGGCAGGCAATTTCTCGGGGGCAGGCTGTTGAGATGAAGAAGTATTGCGTCTTCTTCAGGGCTTTAAATAAGGTCTCCTCAATTACTCTGCAGTCTTATGGGCCTTCACCTGCTGGCTCTTCACGGCCTCCCCTGGTGTTGCAGAGCCCTCCTTAGCCCCTGGACACCTCAGATTCGCTTTTCCCCTTAAAAGACTCTTCCTTGGATGGTCACTCATTTTAAGAGGTCCTAATCACTACCCACTGAGCACATTGTCCCTGCAGATCCCCTGACATCTCCTGCCAGCTCCAGATTCCTCTCCAGGCTGGCATCGGCCATCAGCATCACTGCAGGGGTCACAGTCCCATGCAGATGAGTCCAAGACCAGTTGTCATCTGCTTGGGTAAGTGCCACCACAAATTGAGCTCTTGGTCTGTCACTTTGTTCCTTCACAGACCACCCTGGGACTTTCAGCCTGTGTCCTTCGCTCCATGAAGAAGCCCAGAAAACAGAAGAGCAGGGAGCAACCCCTTGGCTCTATTCCTGATAGCACATTTGGAAGAGGTGCCCAGGCTTCTGGGTTTGCCCTGAGCAGCCCCTTTTGTTACTGTGGTGCTAGAAGGGAGGCCAGCTGTGACCCAGGGCTGCACAGTGCCTGCTGCTGCCTGCAGCCACAGGGATGTAGCTGCAGAGACAGCAGGACTGTCACCAAGGGGCATGAGACCTCAAGACTAACACAGATACAAGAGTACAGGAGGAACACACTGGAAGACAAAAGAGAGCAGCAGTGAAAAGGCCACGTCCTGCTGCTGGCCATGGCCATGGCTCCAGTGAAGCAGCAGGGGCCCTGAGCCACTCCTGCGTGCTGGGGCTACTCTCCCAGCTCCAAAGGAGATGGGAAGAGACAGCAGCTGAGTGCAATGAACTTCTGATGACTTCCTTATTGGGTATATCTATACAGGAAACTGGCATCTCTGGGAAAATGGTTAACAAGTAGGAAAATAAAAAATATATTATTTAAATCAGAAACAATATTTTCAGAATACAATAATACAGACAAATATTTAAAAAAAATGTCTTACTTTTTTTGAGGAAACATAGGAATTTTGATTTTATGCATATTATTATATGTAAATATATTGAAGAATTGTGTATTCTAGAACTTTCTTCACTGAAATCCTTAGTTCCCTGTTCCTGATGCTGTAGATGAGGGGGTTCACTGCTGGAGGCACCACCGAGTACAGAAATGACAACACCAGGTCCATGGATGGGGAAGAAATGGAGTGGGGCTTCAGGTAGGCAAACAGGACAGTGCAGAGAAAGAGGGAGACCATGGCCAGGTGAGGGAGGCACGTGGAAAAGGCTTTGTGCCGGCCCTGCTCAGAGTGCATCCTCAGCACAGCCCTGAAGATCTGCACATAGGACAGCACAATGAAAACAAAGCAACCAATGCCTAAACCGAAGGTGATTGCAGTAAGCCCAACTTCCCTGAGGTAGGCACCTGAGCAGGAGAGCTTGAGGATGTGGGGGATTTCACAGAAGAACTGGTCCACAGCATTGCCTTGGCAGAGGGGCAGGGAAAATGTAGTGGCCGTGTGCAGGACAGCATTGAGAAAGCCACTGCCCCAGGCAGCTGCTGCCATCTGGGCACAAGCTCTGCTGCCCACGAGGCTCCCGTAGTGCAGGGGCTTGCAGATTGCAACGTAGCGGTCGTAGGCCATGATGGTGAGAAGGGAATACTCTGCTCCAAGCAAGAATACTAAAAAGAGGACTTGGACAGCACACCCTTGATAGGAGATGGCCCTGGTGTCCCAGAGGGCATTGGCCATGGCTTTGGGGAGGGTGGTGGAGATGCAGCCCAGGTCGAGGAGGGCGAGGTTGAGGAGGAAGAAGTACATGGGGGTGTGGAGGCGGTGGTCGCAGGCTACGGCGGTGAGGATGAGGCCGTTGCCCAGGAGGGCAGCCAGGTAGATGCCCAGGAAGAGCCCGAAGTGCAGGAGCTGCAGCTCGCGCGTGTCTGCGAATGCCAGCAGGAGGAACTCGCTCACAGAGCTGCTGTTGGACATCTGCTTTTTTTGGGATGTGGTCCTGCACAAAGGGAAAGAATAGTAATAATGTACAACAGACTTACCAGAGGAAAATTTAATTTTCTCATTAAAAAACATCAAAAAGATTGTCCAATTGCAGGCAGTTATTTTGAAGTTCCCTTTAATGACTTCCAACTGCTTCTTAGTTTCTCTGCAAGAAGAGTACTCTTCTGTGGGCAATGGAAGAATCAGTCGTGCACTACAGCTCAAGGTAACAACATGGTAGGGACATGGTGTAGTCTCAGATTCACTTCACTCCTGATATAGAAGAGGTTTCCCCAGTTTTGCTCCTAGTTCATCGAAGAGCAGACGTGTGGAGATTTATTTATTTATTTGTTTGTTTGATTTGTACTCTTTGTTCAGCTGCCCCACCACACCTGAAGAGTGTTTCTAAGGCATAAATCCTGGGCGTTCTGCTGCACTCAAAGTGAAACCCTGTAAGTCCTCACAGTCACAGATACTGCCTTGTTAGAGCAGAGTGCCCTTCAGAGAGGAGAGGCAGTCAGTCCATCAGTCCTGGTCTCAGCTGCCCTGTGTTGGCAGGTCTTTGAGCTCCAGGATAGTTCTCCTCCTATGTTCCTAGAGTTGTAGAATCATAGAATATCCTGACTTGGAAGGGTTCCACAAGGATCATCAAATCCCACCCCTGAATCTGTACAAGAACACCCAAAAATCAGTCCATACACCTCAGGGGGTTGCCCAAATGTTTCTTGAATTCTGACAGCCTCAGCACTGTGAACACTTCCCTGGGGTAGCTGTTCCAGTGCCTACAGAACCTGGACACTGCTGAGAGCAGAAGAAGCCAGGCTCCAAGTGCCCATCTCCAGACCCCTCACCCTGTCCCCGTACTCCCCTTCCCCCAAGCACCCCGAGGGCTCACTCCATGGGCACGTGGAACCCCCATCCCCAGGCAGCCTGGGAACAAGAGCAGCAGCAGCACGGCCAGGTGGAGAAGCCAGGAGGAATGGCAGCGTGCTGCTGCCAGGGGAGGCAAGGCCAGGGAGGGACAGACGGACACTCAGCACACCCTCCTGTGCTGCAGCTCTGCCTGCAGAGGAGGCAGCTCCTGCTCACTGCAAATGATCTGTGCTCACCTCAAGCCTGCAGACACCTTCCAAAGGCAGGGGGTATCAGGGCTTTTGTAGCTCCTAAAGATCAGCAAGGATAAAGCCTGAGAGGACCACAATGATGATGTTGGTGCAGTCTGTGGGCTGATGTGCGGGAAGGGACTTTATGAAGTTCATTGATGGCATATTGGTCCCTCACTGCCATGTTCCAGGAGTCTCAGTCTCCTGCAAAATCCTCACAACTCATTACCATGACACCTGCCTCCCCTCCACTGCAGGAATCTGAAAGCACAGCCAACAGAAAAAGTCTTGCCTTTCTGGTATCCCCTGCCTTGGTCTTTCTCTTGAAAAATGCAATCATAAATGCCATTCTCTACAGCATCTTCTACTCATTTCTGGAGAAACAGAGAGACAACTATCCCGACAGATGCTATCAGGCATCGGATGTGCCAGCTGTAGAAGACCCCTCTGGCAACCCCACCTGCATGGGTCTGCTGCCAGAGACTCACGGTGCCAAGAGCCTGCAGATCTGTCCTGCCACACGCTGCCCTCTGTTGTTGGCTCCTCACTGCCTCCAAGCCCTCTCTCCTTCTCTCCTCTCCCCGTGCCACCTGCGGTCAGAGCCCCCAGCCCTGCTGCGCTGTGCACAGGAGCTGCTCCTGGGCAGAGCTGTCTCTCTGTACCACGGCCCTCTTGCCAGGAGCTCCCCTTGGGCCCAGGAGCCCGGCCCAGCTCAGCAGCATAGCACCCGACCATGGCATCGCTTGCTCTGTGCCATTGGGCTCCCTCGAGGTGTCCCCAAGGCCTCAGGGCTGACAGCTCCCGAAGGCAGCAGGGTCTCTGCTGGGCTGTGGTGTCTGAAGCAGGCTGACATCATCGCCGACTGCTCCTCTTTGTAGATGTCAGAGACTGATTTTTACAAGTGTGATTTGTGCTGTTGGACTGTGGTTGTCAAACACATTGTGCTTTAACCCGTCAGCCACCTTAGCACCACACAGATGTTAGTTGACACCCACCCCCAAAAGATAATGGGTTGAAATAAAGGTAGTTTAAATGGACAGAAATTGAATAGATAGTAATAACTTTAACAATACTACTAATAAATAATAATAATTTTTATTTTTATTATTATTATATGTATAAAGCAAGTGATGCACAATGCAATTGCTCATCAACCACTGACCGATGCCCAACCTTTCCCCAAGCAGGGGTCCCCATGAACCTGACCAGCCTGCATTAGGATCTCCTGTGCAGGTCCCTTGACCTTACTTTGGTTTAGGGCAATACAAGCTTTCAGAAGGATTAGGACTATTTTCTTCCCTTTCTCAAATACTTCTTGAGCTGTGTTGCCCCATGTGATGACGACATCAATGTACTGGAGGTGTTCAGGAGCTTCCCCCTCTTCCAGGGCAGTCTGGATCAGCCCATGGCAAATGGTAGGGCTGTGTTTCTACCCCTGGCGCAGTCCATTCCAGGTGGACAGGAAACCCCTCCAACTGAAAGCAAAGTGTGACCTTCACACTGCTGCCAAAGGGATGGAGAAAAATGCATTAACAATATTAATTGTGGCAGAGCGCTTGGCTGCCTTTAACTCCAGTTCGTACTGAATGAAGTTCTAGCATGCCCAGCACAGCAGCACTCAGCGGTGGTGTGACTTCATTCAGGCACAGAAGCCCACCGTTCTCTTCCACTCACCATTAGAATTTTGCACTGTCCATATGGGACTCCTAAAGGGTGAGCAAGTGTTGCTGATCACTCCTTGGCTCTGCAGTCAATGAACCAGCTCATGCATGGGAAGCAGGGAGTCTCTGTGAGTGCAGTACTGCCTCAGGTGCGCTGTTGTGGTAGCGATTGGCACCTGCTGCTCATTGGCCATCAGCACCTGCACAGCAGAAGGGTCCTGTGAGAGAGTGGGCAAGGTAGACAACTGTTTGATGTCCTCCTTCTCCAGGGGAGTCATGCCCAAAGTCCATCCAGTAAACGTTTGGATCTTTGAAGTACCCTCTCGTGATTTAGTCTATGTCAAGGTTGCACAGAGCCTCCAGGCCAGTCCCAATGGGTTGCTTTTGCCACTCCTTCCCAGTTAGTCTCACTTCAGCCTCCAGTACAGTTAACTCTTGGGTTTGATGTGCCAGGCCAATACTCCTCAGAGTCCAATGCACCCGATTGTCCCCTTCCTCCCCCTGGATGGAGGCAGGATCCCTCTCGTCCTGCTCATAGTATTCATTACTCTGTTTGGAGGACTGCCTGCTAGAAGCTGGAGCAGCAATTTTCTCAGAAGAACCACTTTCTGTGAATGTTTTTCCTTGTGCTTCATGTATCCATGCCTCTAGGGTGGAGGTAGGGTAGATTTTTACATCCCGTTTTCTCATGGCCTTTCCATGGTCACACAGTTAAAACCACAGGGTTGCACGTAGTATGCACCCACTATATCAACTTTCTTGAGCAGAGGGATGCTTACACCTGATAGCTGAGCTATTGGTTCATGCAGGTGGTGAGGAAGATGTATCCTCTTGTAGTTCTTGCACCTCATGAGAAAGTTTCTCTCAAGACAAGATGCAGGCCCATAGGGAAGAAGAGAGACTTTCGTTGTAATGCCACAGTTGGCTAGTTGGCTAGCTGATTCATCCATGTGGGTTCCTCTTGGTCTTTCCAGGTCATTACTGCCAATGAGCTGGCATATGCTGATGGTGCGCTCTGTACAAACTTCTGCCACATGGGTCGTGTGCACTTGACTTCATCTGGAACTTTGGATAGCTGTTCATTTTCTAGGTTTCTACAAATCGCATTCAGCATGGTTAATTCCCTTAGGTACTGGATGCCCCTCTCCATGTTGGTCCACTTTCCTGGTTGACATGCAAGATTTTCCTTCAAGGGATACCTTTCCTTGACGCTTGACAGGATTAAGTTTCTTGTGTCCTTTTGCAATGGCTTTGTCATTCACCCCTTCCTTAGGGGGGGGCACCCGTATGCTTGGCTTCCCTGCCCTCTAATTCCAGGCTACTGGCCCTGTTCTCCCAGCACTGGAGCAGCCAGGTGACAATGTGCTCACAAAGATGATGGCTGAAATCTTTTCCCTTATCTCATAGCTTACCCTGGGAAAAGGATCACTTGGTTTCTGATGTTTAGATGATCTCTTCTTTGTCCTCCTGCTTCCCTGGTGGCCTTTCTTTGGAGAAACCTGCCTTATCTTCTTCTTCCTCCTTTCTTGTCTGGGTAGGAGTTTCTTCACTTTCTAAAGAAAAAACTGACTTCCACACCCATTCTTTTCTCTTGTATAAAGAGGCAACCGATACTGGCACAGGCTGGTTCTCTGGCCCAGCCACGGGGCCCATTTCAGGGGCTGGAGTGGCTGCAGGGCCCATCACAGGAGTTGTTCTGGCTGCAAGGCCTTTCAGAGGAGTTGGAGCAGCTTCTGGGCCTGCCACAGGGGCTGGCGTGAGCCTGCAGGAAAAGTCACAGGGATTGGGGAGGTGTTGACTGTGGCTTGTTAAGCATGGGGCAAGGCCCAGCACACTGCAGTGATTTGTGTCTCTTTACAATTGCCAGGGTGATGACACACAGTTTTCACATATTTTTTAGCATTCTGCACTTCCTCAGAGGTGAAGTTCCAAAGCACTGGATGTGCCCACTGCTCTAGGTGCGTGCCCAGATCCTCCCACACTCCCTGCCACTCCTCACTCTCCTGCCTCTGGACAGATATCTGGATGACATGCTTAAGTGGTTGTCTGACATTAAACAAAAGCTGAAACACATGCAGGAGATGTAACAATAGGAACATGCTGGTTTGACCATCCCAAGGATATTCAAAGCTTTGAAGAGCTAGTGTAAGTAGCCTGGAGGAAAAGGGGAGGTGAAGGAGAAAGGGAGAGTGAACCAGTGGGGAAAAGTGTCCTCCCCTTGTCTCCCCCATGGCTTGGTTTCCTGAGGAGAAAAGGTCAAGAGTGTAATTCTTAATAGTTTCTGAGAGATGGCTCCCAAGGTACGGAGGTAATGGCAATGCTGAGTACAAGTACCAGATTAGTTTCATGACCAGGAATTTTATCATATCATAAGCCAGTGTTACACGATACAACAAAAGAATAAACTTGAAGGAGCCATCATAAAAGATAAACAGCATGACAGGGGAGACATACAGGAAGTCATGTGCTATACAGCACAGTTCTGAAATTGAGCACAACAGACCTGAGATTTAAAAAAAAATAAAAATAAAAGATCAACTTTGTGATCAGCAACCATTAAAATCAACTCATGCTTATAAAGGCTTTCTTTTAACATGCTGTGGTGATATCTGTCATTGGCTCAAACTTTGTGCTCCATGTTGGACACCAAAAAGAGCGTGGTTTAACCCGGCAGGCAGCTCAGCACCACACAGCCATTCCCTCACACACACACCCTGCTACACCCCCAGCGGATGCAGGAGAGAATGAGGAGGGGGAAAAACTAAATAATAATAATCATGGATTGAGATAAAGACAGTTTAATAGGACAGAAAGGGAAGACAAGTAATACGAACAATGATGACAATGACCGTGATGGTGATTGCCTGTCCCGCAGCAGTGGTACCCCCTACCCTAGCCAGCCACCCCATATTGATTGTTCAGCATGACGGCTGCGGTATGGAACATCCCTTTGGCCACTTGGGGTCAGCTGTCCTGCTTCTGTCCCCCCCAGCTCCTCAGGCACCCCCAGCCCTCCACTGCTGGGCAACAACTAAGCCATCAGTGTGTGACAATCATTCTTCTCATGCTAAATGCAAAACACAGCATCATACCAGCTACTAGGAGGAAAATTAACTTGATTCTAGCCAACACGAGGACACCCACAGACCAAGGGCTGAGATGATATCTCTGTGTGTATATCAAAAGAGAAAAGGTGGTGGTGATTAATTAGAAAGTACTGGAGCTGAGCACGATGCAGATGGTGTGGAATATGGGGTGGATATTGTCCTCGTTGGGGCTGGGATAGACTCAATTTTCTTCCTATTAACTGGTATGGTGCAGTGTTTGTATATAGGCCACAGCTCTAGATGAAATAACAGCATGCATGAGAAGGAAGAAGAGAAGAAGTGGAATCTCGCATCTTTCCATCCCGTACCCTTCTGTGATTCTGTGCTGTAATTCCATTAAACCAATTACTCCTTTATTGTCCAAACTGTCCTGCAAACTCCTACTGCTGTTACCTCGTGACAGACAGCATAATCAGGGTGAGCCATCTGCCTGTAGACATTAACACCTGACAGAATGGAGCATTTGTCCAGGCAAAACTTGAGAAACTGCAGGATTTGGCCTACAGAAACCTCTTGACAGTTACAGGGAGAAGAGCCCAGTCCTGCACCAGAGGAAGAGGAACCCCACACATCAGGGCAGACTGGGACCCTGCTGAGTGAGCAGTGCCCAGTTGGAGGACGGCCTGGGCACCATGAGGGATGCCATACGAGCAGTGATGCTGCTCCCCAGGAACCAGGCCAGCTTCCTACAGAGCTGCCTTACGAGGAGCATGGTCACCAAGAAGATCTGAGGTATCAGACTCAGCTCAGATCCGGTGTGACACCGCACAGATAAGGGTCTAGAGCCAGCAGGAAAAGAGGTGCAGGTCTGGGAGTCCCTAGGACAGTCTGGTGTAGAGAGCAGCAAGGGCCGTAACAAGGCAGCAAGTCCCAACAGGACCCAGGTCTTTGTGTCCATGGCTCTGGCTGCTGTCTCTGCCACTGAGGCCTAGGAGGAGACAGCTTATCGGTAAAGCACCAGGGCCTCATTGCCTCCTCACCCCCACCCATGAACCAGGCAGGGCTCGTACCATTCCCTGCACTTGGCCATGCACATCCCCATCTCCTCCTGCCCCACGAAGAGCCCTGAGCAGTGTGTGAAGGGAAAGGATCTCCCTTCCTTGGTGCCAGGGGTCAAGGCCTGGTCCTTGTGCTTGGTGAAACACATCCAGTTTGGAAAAGTGACATCAGGGTCACCTTCACACTGCCTTTGTCTCCTTGTCCTCACTGCCTCCAATGCTCTGCTCTAACGAGCTCCAAGGGAGGCTGTGTCAGTGCTGGCCCTCAGGGGGACACTGCAGGAAACTTGCCTCTGACTTGGACTTCTTGAGAGATGTCTTCAATTGTCTCTCAGTGCCTGAGGTTCGTGGGCTCCTCAGCAGAGTCCCCCGAGGGGGGATTCCAATGCCTTGGGCTGGGCGTGTGGTGCTGAGCTGGGCCGGGGTCGTGGGACAGAGAGAGCTCGTGGCAAGAGGGCCGTGGTGCAGAGAGACAGCTCTGCCCAGGAGCAGCTCCTGTGCACAGCGCAGCAGGGCTGGGGGCTCTGACCGCAGGTGGCACGGGGAGAGGAGAGAAGGAGAGAGGGCTTGGAGGCAGTGAGGAGCGCAGCAACAGAGGGCAGCGTGTGGCAGGACAGATCTGCAGGCTCTTGGCACCGTGAGTCTCTGGCAGCAGACCCATGCAGGTGGGGTTGCCAGAGGGGTCTTCTACAGCTGGAACATCCGATGGCTGATAGCAGCTGTCAGGGTTGGTCTCTCTGTTTCTCCAGCGAGGAGTAGAAGATGCTGTAGAGAATGGCATTTAGAAGGGGGCGTTTCAAGAATACTGAGGCTTGGTTTATCTGAAGGGAGAAGCTTTTTTGGATTCTGTACTTTCAGATTCCTGCAGTGGAGGGGAATCTGAGTGAATCTGAGCACACATCTTGTGGGATGGGTCTGTGAGCATGGACAGGGGGGAGATGTGGGGACATAGAAGGAGCTCCCAGCAGAAGCACAGGCAGGCAGCAGGGACAGGGGCAGGCGGTGAGAGGGAGTTGCTGCCAGAAATGCTGTGCGAGGGAGGGCTCAGGCACCGCCCTGTCATCCCCTGCAGGGCAGGCGCCTTCCCTGGGACACCCCCTGCTCTCCTCTGCCACCAGCACAGCCTCTGCCCTCAAGCCCCCGCTGTCCCCAGCAGGAGCTGCCTCCTCTGCAGGCAGAGCTGCAGCACAGGAGGGTGTGTTGAGTGTCCGTCTGTCCCTCCCTGGCCTTGCCTCCCCTGGCAGCAGCACGCTGCCATTCCTCCTGGCTTCTCCACCTGGCCGTGCTGCTGCTGCTCTTGTTCCCAGGCTGCCTGGGGATGGGGGTTTCACCTGCCCATGGAGTGAGCCCTCGGGGTGCTTGGGGGAAGGGGAGTACGGGGACAGGGTGAGGGGTCTGGAGATGGGCACTTGGAGCCTGGATTCCTCTGCCCTCAGCAGCGTTCAAGCTCTTCTCAGGACAACCTCCTTAGTGCAATTGTCCTGCAGTCAGAGATGCCAGCACAGAGCAGCTGAATCCGATGTGGGAAAGGGCTCTGCCAACTGTCTGTCTGCAACTGGGCAAGTGCTTTGAGGGGCTTAATTAAGAAATTGAAATGGTTTTTCTCAGATAACTCTGATATATTATTACTGTATTTCTGTTCCTTTGGCAGGACCCCATGCCCAGAAGCAGGAAATGCCCAACAGCAGCTCTGTGAGCGAGTTCCTCCTGCTGGCATTCGCAGACACGTGGGAGCTGCAGCTCCTGCACTTCGGGCTCTTCCTGGGCATCTACCTGGCTGCCCTCCTGGGCAACGGCCTCATCCTCACCGCCGTAGCCTGCGACCACCGCCTCCACACCCCCATGTACTTCTTCCTCCTCAACCTCGCCCTCCTTGACCTGGGCTGCATCTCCACCACTCTCCCCAAAGCCATGGCCAATGCCCTCTGGGACACCAGGGCCATCTCCTATCAAGGGTGTGTTGCACAGGTCTTCTTTTTTGTCTTCTTCATTGGAGCAGAGTATTCCCTTCTCACCATCATGGCCTACGACCGCTACGTTGCCATCTGCAAGCCCCTGCACTACGGGAGCCTCGTGGGCAGCAGAGCTTGTGCCCAGATGGCAGCAGCTGCCTGGGGCAGTGGCTTTCTCCATGCTGTCCTGCACACGGCCACTACATTTTCCCTGCCCCTCTGCCAAGGCAATGCTGTGGACCAGTTCTTCTGTGAAATCCCCCACATCCTCAAGCTCTCCTGCTCAGATGCCTACCTCAGGGAATTTGGGGCACTTGTGTGTAGTGTTTCTTTAGCTTCTGGCTGTTTTGTTTTCATTGTTTTGTCCTATATTCAGATCTTCAGGGCCGTGCTGAGGATGCCCTCTGAGCAGCGCCGGCACAAAGCCTTTTCCACGTGCCTCCCTCACCTGGCTGTGCTCTCCCTGTTTGTCAGCACTGCCATGTTTGCCTACCTGAAGCCCCCCTCCATCTCTTCCCCATCCCTGGACCCGCTGGTGGCAGTTCTGTACTCCGTGGTGCCTCCAGCAGTGAACCCCCTCATCTACAGCATGAGGAACCGGGAGCTCAAGCATGCGTTGTGGAAATTAGTGACTAGATGTGTTTCAGAAGCAATAAATTTCCATTCTACCTCTGCAGATGACTAATAATGTCAATGACTACAAGAACAACTAATATTATAGATATGATTATTTTTGTGTGTGTTTGTATATTTATGGGTGTTTTCGTTGCAGAACTTTCTTTGTTTTAATACATCTAAAGTTGCCCATTAAAATGATATGATTCATCTCATTTCTTTTACAGTATGTACCTGTCGAGTATAGCTCAGAGATGCTGTATATGAGGAGCCAGGCCCTCTGTGAATTGAAATAAAAGAAAGGAGCCTGCACTGCCTTCCTTGTGTGACGTCCTTCCTGTGAGAGCTGCTCTGGCTCTGCAGGGGCAGTGCCATGTGCAGGGCTGCAGAGGAAAAGAGTCCCATCCCAGCAGCACGGGCAGGGAGCACCAGCGCTTGGGGCATGCCGAGCTGCTCTCTTGCCACTGCCCCCCTCTCGTGCTGAGCCCTGCTGGTGGGGTCAGGCCCGGCTGCTCCTGTAGCTTGGTGCCAGTGCTGCTGTGGGGCTGTGCTGGGACTGCAGGCAGGGACAGGCAGTGGGCACGGCAGTGGCACAGCCGGCCTGCGCTGCAGCACTTCCCTCCTAAGGGGGGATCTCCTCCAAGGTGGACTGAGCACAGCTCAAGGGCTCAGTCTGCTGTGAGCAGGCAGAGGAGAGCTCTGCAGCCCCAGGGCACGCAGCAGCCCCAGCCAAGGAGTCTGGCGAGTGATTTCACTGCAAGGTCCCTCCTGCCCTAGCACCTCCCAGAACTGGCACGGCCCTGGCTCCTGTGTGTCAGAGAGGCTGGGAGCCCAGGAGGTGTGCCATGGGCTGGAAGGATCACAACCAGATCACTTCTACCTGGGCAGATTCTGGGCCAAAGAGGGGGTGTTTTGTAGGTGTGGTATTATGATCTCAGTAGTGCCTCAGAAGCTCCAAGTCCAGGAGGAAGCTAATGGCTGTTACGTGGCCGGTGAGGTGACTTTTTTCTGAAGCAGCTGACAGGTCATCCTTGGACTCCTGGCTGGGATCTGTGCCTTTAGGCTCACATCTGCTGGTCTCCATGACAGGCCACCAGATGCATAAGCTTTGCACACAGTTTGTGAGATCCTCTCTTCCTAAGTAGCTGGTAGGCCCCATAGGGGAAGAGGTCTTGGATTGGGGTTGTCATGTTAGAGGTATTCGCTTTTGCCTGAACTCATCCTTCAGGGCTGCTTTTGTGGAGGTGCAGAGCTGCTGGGCACATTGTGCAGGGTGCTCCTACAGCCTTTGTGTCCTTCTCCGTGCTGGCTTAGGAGCTGCTTCTTTCTCAGGAGAAGAGTAGCCAACCAAGGTGAGACAGATACTCTGAGTTCATGAAAGCCACCAGAAAGCTGCCCCTTGATAGATGACTGATATGGGGAAGTCAGGAAAAGCCTTTCCAGGAGAGATGTGAGATCTGGGGGAGGGTAGAAGAGCTTGGCCAGCAGAAGCTAATGATTTTGGAGAGGTAAGAATGCTCAGGTAATATTGATCCCACCATAACGCAGACTTAAAGCAGTCATGTGAGGCCCTTGCCCTATTTTAACCTGTAACATTAATAGCTAAATCTAATTGCCACTCCACACCCTGACAGGAATCCACTGCTCCAATTTTTGACCACAATATCCCTTGAGCCAAAATAAGTCCATAACATCTTTCTCTTACCTTTACTCTCTTGCTCACCCTGATCCCTGCCTTTAACACAAGCATTAAAACGCTCTATTTAATCCAAGTCTTCTAGCAGACCTAAACAAAACACTAAACCAAAGAGCTTGCACATACTCCAACCACAGACCTGACACCCCAAGCCCAACACCAAACCCTCTCACTCAATATTTCCTTAAGCTCTCACTCGGAAAGGTTCGCCATACTCCCTAATGTCATACGTGAATAACTAATATCCACACCCTCGTTCCTGTGCATTAACCTCCTCAACTTCAAGCCCTCTCCTAGCCCTTAACTTTAGGTCCTTGTTCCCTTGGAGCAAGGCAGGAACCATGAGGTTGCCGTGCAGTCCCATGGCATTCAGAGATGGATGTGAGGGGCCATGGATCTGATCAGCTTGTGGGCCACAAGGAGGAGATGGGTGGGAATGCTCTGATGAGCTCAGCTCAGCCTCAGGATCTCCTGCCCCAGCAGGAGGAATGTGACTGGGGCAGTGACTGGGAGGTCACTTCTGTCTCTGCAGCTGATAGGGCAGCAGCAGGAACGTGTCACGCAAAGGGACTGTGAGGTCCCTTGTGTCTGCAGGTGGCAGGTCACCCTTGGCTTCTCCCTGGAATGTGCACTTTGGGGCTGACATCTGCCAGTGGCCCTGCTAGGCCAGCAGAAGGCCCCTGCTTGGCATGCTGCCTGTGGGATCCCCTCTGCCTCCATCCCCAGGAGGACCCAGACACAAAGAAGGCCCCCAAAGGGGTTGTCCTGTCCCTTCTGCTTGAGGCCAGGACTGGACAGCAGGAGGCACAAGGCTTGGCTGTGTCTAGCCAAGAAGCTGCAAGGCCAGCAGCAGGCCCAGGCCTTGGGAGATGCTGGTGAGGTGACTTCTGTCTGCTTGGCTGACAGGCCGCAAGGAGCCAGATGGGTTGGGATGCCTGTTTCAGGAGTGGTTTCCACCCTGATGGAGCTTTCTTTGGTGGTAGGAAAGAGCAAGAGAGAAAAAACTGTCACAAAGTGCACCTTGGAAGTGTGGCACTGGCCATGAAGAGGAAGAAATGTCCCTCAAAGGGTCTTGCTGTGGTGACAGAGGTCACCGAAAGAGTGTCTATGATCAGACCCACGCTTTTTGTTCATCAAGGAACAGCTGATGAGTGTAGACGAGACATGGGTGAGATGATGGAAAGTCCTGGATGAGAGCAAGGTGGTGAACAGAGATGGGTGTCTGCAGGCTTCAAGGAAATATGGCAAAGTGTGGGACAATATAGGAAAGCCTGCAGAGGAGAAGGCAGAGGGTTCTGTCAGGAATGGAAGGCCCCAACAGCCCTGACGTTTTTGTCCCTTTGCCTAGAGCTTGTGAGGAGACGAGATAGAGTCATTGCAATGGGGCCTCACTGCTTCCTTGATACCCTGTGCAGGGGTGGGGAGGTGTCCTAATGAAGTTCTTCTCGTGGCATCACACTGCCCACCACATCATACAGACCCCAAGAAGAGCCCTGAGCCAGACGGGGGGGGGGGGGTGCAGGATCTCCCCTCCCAGTGGCTGGGGTCAGGCCTTGGCCCTTCTGCTTCACCAAAACCAACCAAGACTTTTCTCAGCACAGCGCTTTGCCTGGCTGGAATCATGGCCTCCAATTATGTGCCCTAACAAGTCCCTGGGGAGGCTTTGTTAGGAACAGCCCTCAGTGGGGCCCATTAATACTCCAAGTCACTTCAACTTTTCCTTCTGACTTTACCTTCTCAAGCAGTTACATCATTCTCCTCTCAGTACCTGAGCTTCATAGACTGAGCACCAAAATACACCATGGAACCCATATAAAACAGAGAACTCATTAAAATGTCCTAAGTAGCCATATCTCTCTCATAGTTTTCTTCACGTCTTCAAGACTTGTGCAGCTAATTGGAGAACTTTCATGGTGTTGTTAAGGAGGAAGATTTCAAAGAGCATCTAATAGAAGTCTTTCCTCATTCTAAAGGCGGAATTTTGTTGCATTTCAGTTTGGAGCATCATTTACCTATAGATATTGGTCTAGGGTTACTCCTTTGAAGCCCTGCTTAGGTAGGAAGAGCAGGGGTTTTCCTATTTAAAAACAAACAACAGGAAATTATGCTGCAATTAAAAAAAAAATAAAAAAACAAAACAAAGTCCAAGTTCCTCATTTTGTTGCCTCCAGTGATGTTTACCTTCCCAAAAGGATGACTGTACATGATATATTTTACACTGATTAATAGGAAATTTAAAATTGTAGTCTTAATATTAATCCATATCATACTGATTCAATGATTAATGTTGAGTTTCTTGCTAAGGAAACCATTAGACAGACTTCTGAGAGATGGGTGAGCTGGAACTGACTGAAACTCAAAGCAGCAACTGGGTTGGTGAGAGCGGTCCGAATGATCCAAGAGTAAGGGGAGGGCAAAGCAGGAGACCCATGGGAAGTGCATAGGTGCAGACAGGCAGCTGGAAAGGGGACATTCAGCAGGGTCTGTGTAATCAAGTCAGGTTTTGTACCTGTAAAATGTGGGAGTACACCATGATAGACAAAGCGATGACAATGCAAGTACAGGTGAACACCAGGATTTCTTCTGCAGTGCTGAATATAGATCATGGAAATTAGCATTTCTTCATGATAGAAATTTCACTTCACTTGAGACTTTTTACGGAAGGGATTAAATCATTTGAGGTAATGAGTTGTCGCATTATTAGTTAAGTACTAAAAAAATTACTGGGTATTGAGGCAGAGCTTTGCTGTCTGACGATAAGCATAACCAGGGAAAACCTCCTGATGCCCCGTTGTGTTTGAGGCACTTCCCTGGACCAGCAGATGTCAGAAAAGACCTACAGGAGACCGGAGCCCCTTGGGAAAATCAGGTGGAGCCAGGTGGAGTTCCCAGGGTACCTCTGCTGCCAGCAGTGGTCTTTGTCCCTGTAACTGCAGCCCAGACCATCACAGGAAACCCCTTCAAAGACAACACCCTAGTTCAGTGGGTTCCTGGGACTGGCCTAGATTTGAAATGCCCATTGGAAACTCATGATACTCTCCCTTATTCCTACGAGATACTTGAACACCCATTAAGCTTCCTGGGTCATCTTTAGCAAACTCAGGCTGAAAAACTCAAGTATAGCACGCTTCAAATGGCTGAGCCAGAACCCATCAGCTTGCCCCACTTTGGGGAATCATCCCCTTCCAACTAGGGATATGAAAGTGAAAAATGTGAAATGCCATGTCAGGTCAATGCGCAGAGTAAGGGAAAGTCACACATATTGTGCTGGAGTGTCAGAAGGCAAAAAGCACTGCACTGTGCCTCAGAGTAATCAAGGAGACCTAATCCAGTTCATCTGTGAGATAAAGCAGAGTGAAGGACGCTGAGTTGTGGCCTAACATGAAGAAGGATGTACATCACTGGTGAAGGAGCTGTCTTTTTGTGCCATCACCAATGCAAATTACACAAGAACTACATCCAATAAAGGTAACCTGTCCCACCCTGGCCCTGTCACACCACGGGGCAGCGGAGGGACCTTTTTCAGTTTCAGCCTCTTTTTCAGAGAGGCTTTGCCCTCTCCCTGCGCACCACGGGGCAGAGCCTGGTCGTGGACACTCCGTGACTGCCGTGCAGGTCATGGCAGGCTGCGGTGAGGGAACAAATGCCCTGGGCCCCCTTCCTGCTCTGCCCAGGCCAGCAAGGGCCCCGAGCGGCCTCGTGTCCCCTGCCCCTGCAGCTCGGGGCTCCCTTCCCCAGCCCTGGCTCTGCAGCACCAAGCCCTGCTGGGAGCCCTCCCCTGCATGCTGCCACCGCTCCCTGACGCTGCTGGTGCCCTCTGCCGGGCACTGCCCAGCCCAGCCCAGCCCCTGCCCACCTCTCCCCACCTCCCGGACCTCTCCCCAGCCCAGCAGCCCAGGCTGGGCTGGCCCCAGGCCAGTGCCCACCGCAGGCTGCTGCAGGGCTCTGGGCACGGCCAGCACAGCCCCAGCCCCTCGCAAGGCACCACAGCTGCTGGCACAAAGGCGGCTCTGGGTCTCCCCAGCAGCCCCCGTGCTGGGGCCAGCCACGGCTCAGGAGATGGAGGGCCGTGAAGCTGCAGGAGCCCTGCTCTCCTGCCTGGGACATCCCCAGCAGAGTGCCTGTGCCCCGCAGGGCCAGCCCCGCTCCCCAGGCCAGCACAAGAGGCCTGGCCCACGCACAGAGCAGCTCCAGATTCCTCTCCAGGATGCCATTGGCCATCAGACCCAGCACCACTGGGACAGTCCCAAGCAGATAATTCAAGGGCCAGTTGTTGTTTGCTGGGCCATAGGCAAGCAAGAAGGCAGCTCCCAGTGCAGCCCTTGGTCCTTCACTGATCACGCTGGGGTTCTGATCCAATGTGAGGCCCAGAAAAGCAAGAGGTCTGTTCAGGAAGCAGCTCCTTGGGTGTATTCTTGAAACCAGGTTTGCAAGAGGCGTGCAGAGATATTGAAGAGATGCCAATGTAGAGATAAGAGGACTGTCACCAACATACATGAGATCTCAGGGCTTATCCAAATACTAGAAGCACAATGTGGAAGCAAAGGGAGCAGCAGTGAAAAGGCCACGTCCTGCTGCTGGCCATGGCCATGGCTCCAGGGAAGCAGCAGCCCCGACCCGAAGGCAGCAGAGGGGCAGAGCCCAGCGGGCAGTGAGGGGCAGCCCCCCGTGTGGCAGCTGCGCTCTGGGCCCTGAGCCCCTCCTGCGTACTGGGGCTGCTCCCCCAGCTCCAGAAAAGATGGGAAGGGATGGATGCTGAGACCAGTTAATTTCTTCTCGATTCTTTTTTGTCTTTATCTAAACTGGAAGCCCACTTCCATAAGTACATGAGATAGTTGGTTCAAAAATAAAATAGAATGATAAAAACATAGGATTTTAAATAGATCATAGGATATTAAATAGATCATTTCTGAATGAAAATCGCAAGATTCATAAAATAGTATAAAAGTAAAGTAAGACTGTCCTAACACTTATTCAGTAAAGAAAAAAAAAAAAAAAAGAAAGAAAAATAAAGTGTCCTGTTAAGACCTTGTGCCCATTATTATTGATGAAGAAGCATGTATCCAAAGAGTTTCCTCAATGCGTCCTTGAGCTCCTTGTTTCTCATGCTGTAGATGAGGGGATTCATGGCAGCAGGAACCACCGAGTACAGAACTGCCACAACCAGGTCCAGGGATGGGGAGGAGATGGAGGGGAGCTTCAGGTAGGCAAATATGCCAGTACTGACAAACAGGGAGACCACGGCCAGGTGAGGGAGGCACGTGGAAAAGGCTTTGTGCCGGCCCTGCTCAGAGGGCATCCTTAGCACTGCCCTGAAGATCTGCACATAGGACAGCACAATGAAAACAAAACAGCCAAATACTAAACAGACACTAACTACAATAAGCCCAACCTCCCTGAGGAATGACTCTGAGCAGGAGAGCTTGAGGATTTCAGGAAGCTCACAGAAGAACTGGTCCACAGCATTGCCTTGGCAGAGGGGCAGGGAAAATGTAGTTGCCGTGTGCAGGACAGCATTGAGAAAGCCACTGCCCCAGGCAGCTGCTGCCATCTGGGCACAAGCTCTGCTGCCCACGAGGCTCCCGTAGTGCAGGGGCTTGCAGATGGCAATGTAGCGGTCGTAGGACATGACAGTAAGAGTAAAATATTCTGCTGATATAAAGAAGAGAAAGAAAAAGACCTGTGCAGCACACCCTTGATAGGAGATGGCCCTGGTGTCCCAGAGGGCATTGGCCATGGCTTTGGGCAGAGTGGTGGAGATGCAGCCCAGGTCGAGGAGGGCGAGGTTGAGGAGGAAGAAGTCCATGGGGGTGTGGAGGCGGTGGTCGCAGGCTACGGCGGTGAGGATGAGGCCGTTGCCCAGGAGGGCAGCCAGGTAGATGCCCAGGAAGAGCCCGAAGTGCAGGAGCTGCAGCTCGCGCGTGTCTGCGAATGCCAGCAGGAGGAACTCGGTGATGGAGCTTCTGTTGGACATCTTCTGTTTAGAGGCATTGGGTTCTGCTCAAAGAATAGAAAGACATTAATAATGTACAACCGACTTAGCAGAGGAAAACTCCCACCATTTCTCATTTAAACCTCCCCAAATGATTCCACATCCAGGCAGGCATATGGCAGGTCCCTTTCCTGAGTTCTACTTGGTCCTGCCTTAGGGTGTCCCTGGGAGCAGGAGACTTTGTTGTGGGCAATGGAAGAGTCAGTCCTGTGCTACAGCCAGACATAAAGAGGAATTTGGTGTTATCTCAGCTTTACTTTACTCCTAATACCAAATACATTTGCCCCAGTTTGGCTCACATTCAAACCAACTGCTCAGGAGTGCTGTTGGGATTTTTTTGTTGTTGTTGTATTTTTTATTCTAGCTGCCCCAAGACACCTGAAGGCTGCTTTTAAGTCAGAAGTCCAGGCATCTCTCCTGCACTCCAAGTAAGACCCTCTGGATACTCAGAGACAAAGGCACTGTACAACCCAGAGTCCTTTAGAGTGTTAAGACCCTAAGTCCATCAGTCCTGCTATCAGCTGCCCTCTGCGGGCATTTCTTTGATCTACAAGAGAGTTGCACTCAGAAGTGCAACTCAAAAAAACCTGGACGCTGTTGAGAGCAGAGGAATCCAGGCTCCAAGTGCCCATCTCCAGACCCCTCACCCTGTCCCTGTACTTCCCTTCCCCCAAACACCCCGAGGGCTCACTCCATGGGCAGGTGAAACCCCCATCCCCAGGCAGCCTGGGAACAAGAGCAGCAGCAGCACGGCCAGGTGGAGAAGCCAGCAGGAATGGCAGCGTGCTGCTGCCAGGGGAGGCAAGGCCAGGGAGGGACAGACGGACACTCAACACACCCTCCTGTGCTGCAGCTCTGCCTGCAGAGGAGGCAGCTCCTGTTCATTGCAAACGATCTGTGCTCACCTCAAGCCCGCAGACACCTCCCAAAGGCAGGGCACTGGGCATCGGAGTGTTTGCAGCTCCCTAAGATCACCTAGGAAAAAGCCTGAGAGGACCACAATGATGATGTCGTTGCAGTTCGTGGGCTGAGGTGTGGGAAGGGACTTTATGAAGTTCATTGACGCCATATTGGTCCCTCACAGCCATGCTCCAGGAGTCTCAGCCTCCTGTACAATCCTGACAGTCCATTACCATGAAACCTGCCTCCCCTCCACTGCAGAATTCTTCAAGCACAGGCTACAGACAAAATCTTGCCTTTCAGGTATCAACTGCCTTGGTCTTTCTCTTGAAACATCCAACCATAAATGCCATTCTCTAAAGCATCTTCTACTCCTCGCTGGAGAAACAGAGAGACAGCTATCCAGAGAGACGCTATCAGCCATCGGATGTGCCAGCTGTAGAAGACCCCTCTGGCAACCCCACCTGCATGGCCCTGCTGCCAGAGACTCACGGTGCCAAGAGCCTGCAGATCTGTCCTGCCACACGCTGCCCTCTGTTGCTGCGCTCCTCACTGCCTCCAAGCCCTCTCTCCTTCTCTCCTCTCCCCGTGCCACCTGCGGTCAGAGCCCCCAGCCCTGCTGCGCTGGGCACACGAGCTGCTCCTGGGCACAGCTGTCTCTCTGCACCAGGGCCCTCTTGCCACGAGCTCTCTCTGTCCCACGAGCCCGGCCCAGCTCAGCACCAGACGCCCAGACCAAGGCATTGGAATCCCCCCTCAGGGGGCTTTGCTGAGGAGCCCACGAACCTCAGGCACTGAGAGACAATTGAAGACATCTCTCAAGAAGTCCAAGTCAGAGGCAAGTTTCCTGCAGTGTCCCCCTGAGGGCCAGCACTGACACAGCCTCCCTTGGAGCTCGTTAGAGCAGAGCATTGGAGGCAGTGAGGACAAGGAGACAAAGGCAATGTGAAAGTGACCCTAATGTGTAGGAAAACTGGTTGTGTTTCACCAAAGCACAAGGGTCAAGTCTTGAATCTTGGCCCTCTGGAAGGGAAATCCTTTCCCTTCACACCTTGCTTAGGGCTCTTCGTGGGGCAGGAGGAGATGAGGATGTGCATGGGCAAGTGCAGGAGAATGGTACGAGCCCTGCCTGGTTCATGGGTGGGGGCGAGGAGGCAATGAGGCCCTGGTGCTTTATCGATATGCTGTCTCCTCCTAGGCCTCAGTGGCAGAGACAACAGCCAGAGCCATGGACACAAAGCCCTGGGTCCTGTTGGGACTCTCAGCCTTGTCACAGCCCTTGCTCCTCTGTACACAAGCCTGTCCTAGGGACTCCCAGACCTGCACCTCTTTCCTTGATGGCTGTAGACCCTTATCCCTTTGGTGTCACACAAGATCTGAGCTGAGTCTGATAACTCAGATCTTCTTGGTGGCCATGCTCCTCGTAAGGCAGCTCTGTAGGAAGCTGGCCTGGTTCCTGGGGAGCAGCACCACTGCTCGTATGGCATCCCCCGTGGTGCCCAGACCCTCCTCCTCCTGGGCACTGCTCACTCAGCAGGGTCCCAGTCTGCCCTGATGTGTGGGGTTCCTCTTCCTCCATTGCACAACCTCATTCTTCCTGTGACTGTCAAGAGGTTTCTGTAGGCAAATTCATGCAGTTTCTCAATTTGCCCCTAGACAGATGCTCCATTCTGACAGCTGTTAATGTCTGTATGCAGATGACTCACCGTAATTGTGCTATATTTGACAAGACAGCAGCATCAGGAGCTGCAGGGAAGTTTGGATAATACAGGAGTAACCACCTGAATGGAATTGCAGCACAGAGTCACAGAAGGGCAGGGGATGGAAGGCTGCCAGGCTCCACTTCTTCTGTGCTTCCTTCTCATGCATGCTCTCATTTTGCCTGGAGCGGTGTCCTAAATGTTGTGAGGCTGTGCAAGGCAGTTAGAAGGGCTAAAGCTCTGCTCTAGCTCAGTCTGGCTATTAGTTTCTAAGACAATAAATATTTTTTATTAATAAATAAGAAATTGAAAAGGAAGATTAAGAAGTGTCTTCAACCTTTATTGGATGTGGGAGGAAACCTAGTGAGAAGTGATGAGGAAAAGGCTGAGTTACTTAACGACTTCTTTGCCTCAGTCTTTATCAGCTGGACCATTTGTTCCCCTGGTACTCAGCCCCCAGAGCTGGTAGATAAGGACACCGAGAGGGCAATGGGGGGACACTTTTGCCCACTTCTTCACTCTCCCTTTCTACTTCACCTCCTCCTTCTCCTCCAGGATACTTACACTAGCTCTTCAAAGCTTTGAATATCCTTGGGATGGTCAAACCAGCATGTTCCTATTGTGATGTCTCCTGAATGTGTTTCAGGCTTTGTTTAACATTAACCAACTTATTAATAATGCCCTCCAGAGATCTGCCCCAAGGCAGGAGAGCTAAGAGTGGCAGGGATTGTGGGAGGATACGAGCAGGCACCTTGATCAGTGGGCACCTCCAGTGCTTTGGAACTTCACTCCTGAACAAGTGCAGAATTCTGGAAAAAATGGTGAAGTGCTTGAAAAAGGGTTGTCATCAGCCTGGCAATTCCAAAGAGACACAAATCACTGCAATGTGCAACTTGGCCTGTGCTTACTGAGCTGCAGTCAGCGCCACTCCAACCCTTGTGACAGGCCCCACAGCCGCTGCAACTCCTCTTAATGGCCTTGCAGCCACAGCAACTCCTACAATGGGCCGTGCAACCACTCCAAACCCCTGCAACAGGCCATGCAGCCTGAACAAGTCCTGTGATGGGCCCTGCAGCCCCAGCAACTCCTGCAACAGGCCCTGCAGCCACTCCAACGGCTGTGATGGGCTTCAGGGCTGGGCCAGAGAACCAACCTGTGTCACTATTGATTGCTCATCAATATTGATACAAGGAAGATCTTGTATGTCAACCAGGCAAGTGGACGACAATGGAGTTGGGTATCTGGTGCCCGATGGAATTAGTCATGCTGGAGGTGATATATAAAAACCTAGCCAATGAACAACTATCCAAAGATCCCGATGAAGTAAAGTGTACATGACCCATGTGGTGGAAGTTTGTATAGAGTGCACCATCCTCATATGCCAACTCATTGACAGAAATGACCTGGAAAGGCCAAGAGAAACCCAGAGTGGATGAATCAGCTAGCCAACACTGGCAGTATGAAGGAAGTCTCTCTCTTCTTCCTCATGGGCCTGCATTTTAGCTGTGGATAAACTTTCTCAAGAGGTCCAGGAAGAACAAGAGAATGCATCTTTCTCCCTACCTGTAGAAACCAATATGTAAGCTGCCAGGTGTAAGTAAAAGAAAGTTGCTCAAGAAAGAGAAATGAGTGGGTACACACCATGTGCCAACATGTGGTTCTGCCATGGAGAGGACATGAGAAAATGGGATGGAAAATCTACCTCCACCCTAGAGGCACGGATCCGTGAATTGCAAGGAAATGCAATCACAAAAAGGGGTTCTTCTGAGAAAATTGCTGCTCCAGTTTCTATCAGGCAGTCCGCCAGACAGAGTAGTCATAAAATCATAGAATGGTTTGTGTTGGAAGGGACCTCAAAGATCTTCAAGTTTCAAACCCCCTGTCATAGGCAGGGTCACCACCCACTAGATCCGGTTGCTCAGGGCCTCATCTAACCTGATGAATGAATACTATGAGCAGGACTAGAGGCACCTGGCCTCCAGCCACAGGGAGGATAGGGACAATCGGGTTTATTGGACTTTGAGGATTCCATGGCCTGGCACATAAGACCCACAGAAGATATAAGGCTCTAGTGGACACCGGTGCACAGCATACCCTAAAAACCTGCTCCACTGTGGTACACCATGGGCTGCCGGGGACAGCCTGCTTCACCAAGGACCTCACCACGGGCTGCAGGGGACTTCTGCTCTGGCTCCTGGAGCACCTCTCCCCCTCCTTCTTCACTGACCTTGGTGTCTGCAAGGCTGTTTCTCACTCCTCTCTCTCTCCCAGATGCTATTCCCCAGCACTTTTTCCCCTTTTTTAAATATGCTCTCACAGAGGCGCAAACAACATCACTTATTGGCTCAGGTCTGGCCAGTGTCGGGGCCCTTATCTGACATGGGGCAGCTTCTGGATTCTTCTCGTAGAAGCCACCCCTATGGCTCCCCCGCTACCAAAACCTTGCCACGTAAACCCACTACAGGCCCAGAACAATGACAATCCTTTCAACAAATTCAATGGAAGATAGTTCCTGCCGTAGCTCTGGGGCCAGTCGGAGCAGGACAGGATGTAAAACTTGTGCTCTACACGGCACCTCAAGAGAATCGCCCTGCCTGGAGCCTCTAGCAGAAAGTACCAGGGGAGATGTGAGGTTGACCCCTAGGGTTGTGGAGTCAGGGACAGTGAGGATGCAAGGCCCACTATACTTTGCCTGAAAAGTGATGTTGGCAGCATATGAAGGGGTTGGGGCTGCTATGGAATTGGTTCATACTGAAGCACAGCTCCTCTTGGCACCACAGCTCCTCTTGGCACCCTGACGGCTGGCACTGGGTTGGAAGTTCCAAGGGAGGGTCCCTTCTACATATCATGCACCTTATGTTCCACGGAGTGAGCGGGTTGCACTGATTACACAGCAGGCTCCCACAGGAAACCCCAGTCTTGGAGTCTTGGAAGTGATCATGGACTGTCCAGAGGGCAGGGACTTGGAAATGTCACCAGAGGAGGAGGTGACTAATGTTGAAGAGACCTCTCTGTCTGATAAACTCCCAGAAGATGAGAAGGACAATATCCTGCTCACTGATGGCTCTGCTCAAATAGTGGAAAAGCCATCCCTCTAAAATGTCTGTTGAGTTCAGTCAGTCCATGAATTTGGGCTCCATCTGTCATCACAGTCCTTCACAGCAACAGATGTGGTGTGTGGTGTCACATTGTTGTATGCTGAGGCCAGCTCTGGTTCCATCACTGCTGCGCTTCTCGGGTGCTGTCACCACTGCCCCTTACCTGGTTTTCTTTATCTGGGCCCTTCTGCTTGGTGAAACACATCCAGTTTTCCTACATATCACTGTCACACTCACATTTCCTTTGTCTCCTTGTCCTCACTGCCTCCAGTGTTCTGCTCCAACGAGCTCCAAAAAAGGCTACGTCAGTGCTGGCCAAGGAGGAGGAGGGCCTGAGCACCACGAGGGATGCCATACGAGCAGTGGTGCTGCTCCCCAGGAACCAGGCCAGCTTCCTACAGAGCTGCCTTACGAGGAGCATGGCCACCAAGAAGATCTGAGTTATCAGACTCAGCTCAGATCCCGTGTGACACCATATGGTCAAGGGTGCTCTCGAATGCTCTGCTCTAATGAGCTCCAAGGGAGGCTGTGTCAGTGCTGGCCCTCAGGGGGACACTGCAGGAAACTTGCCTCTGACTTGGACTTGTTGAGAGATGTCTTCAATTGTCTCTCAGTGCCTGAGGTTCGTGGGCTCCTCACCAAAGCCCCCCGAGGGGTGATTCCAATGCCTTGGGCTGGGCGTCTGGTGCTGAGCTGGGCCGGGCTCCTGGGACAGAGAGAGCTCGTGGCAAGAGGGCCCTGGTGCAGAGAGACAGCTGTGCCCAGGAGCAGCTCCACTGCACAGCGCAGCAGGGCTGGGGGCTCTGACCGCAGGCACCCAGGCAGAAAGGGTTTCCAGGCAGCCTGCAGGGTGCGGGCAGAGGAGAGCTCAGTGCAGGAGAAACCTTCACAGCCCTGCACACGGTAAGTCTCTGGCTGTAGGACAGTGCAGGGGAGGTTCCTGGAAGGGGCTCCTGGGTCCGGGACGTCTCTGCCTGGCCAGGAGCTGCCAGGATGTCTCTCATGACTTGTGCGGTGTGGAGGAGAAGGTGCTGCAGGGCAGCCTTGGGCAGAGGAAGGGTAGGGCAGGGGCTGCCTGCGAAGAGAAGGCACTTTCTGCAGTCTCTGCCTGCATTTTCCTTCTCTAATACTTGGGCAGGCTCTGTGTTAACAGAGTTGTAGGGATTCCACAGATGATGGAACTTCCTATTGCATTGAACCTAGACAATTAATCCTATCCCCAAATTCCTACCATACGACAAGGAGCGCATTCCCAACGCTTCTTGCACTCCAGAGCTCTTTTCCCTCTGCTGGCTGTGCCGGGCAGATGGCACAGGGGTGTGAGGACAGGCTCTACCTCACCGACACCGCAGCCTCGGCACCGCGTTGGGTGCGCCCTGCCTGCCCATGCCTGCTTCTCTCCCTTGCCCAGCGTGGCAGCTGCTGGTGCCTGATTCTGACAGGGAGTGCTGTGCACGGAGGGTGAGGCAGGAGGAGATGCTCCCTGCTCTCTCCGGCCAGACACGCACGATCCACCTGCTGCTTTTTTCTCCTGGGTATTGAACAGGGAAGACGCACACGGAGTCACACAGCCAAACACCCCTCACTCAACCGAGGGAGCCCCTTCCCAGGAACCTTCCCTCTCGGGAAGAGAGCAGAGCAGGCTCATTGGGAGCTGCTGGGCAGAGGCAGCTGCAGTGTACAGGATACTCAGCAAGCACAGAGCAGGGCTCCACACAGGGAGAGAGACAGAGGTCCTCTTGGAAACAGGGAATGTAAGGCTTCGTTTGGGAATTAGCTGAATCTTGCTCACAGACTTTACTCATAACACTCTCTCTCTCTCTCTTTTTTTTTTCTTTTTTCTCATTTGTCTGTGTCCGTGACCAAAAGCCAGTAAATGCCCAACAGCAGCTCTGTGAGCGAGTTCCTCCTGCTGGCATTCGCAGACACGCGCGAGCTGCAGCTCCTGCACTTCGGGCTCTTCCTGGGCATCTACCTGGCTGCCCTCCTGGGCAACGGCCTCATCCTCACCACCGTAGCCTGCGACCACCGCCTCCACACCCCCATGGACTTCTTCCTCCTCAACCTCGCCCTCCTCGACCTGGGCTGCATCTCCACCACTCTCCCCAAAGCCATGGCCAATGCCCTCTGGGACACCAGGGCCATCTCCTATCAGGGATGTGCTGCACAGGTCTTTTTCTTTCTCTTCTTCATATCAGCAGAATATTCAGTTCTCACGGTCATGTCCTACGACCGCTACGTTGCCATCTGCAAGCCCCTGCACTACGGGAGCCTCGTGGGCAGCAGAGCTTGTGCCCAGATGGCAGCAGCTGCCTGGGGCAGTGGCTTTCTCAATGCTGTCCTGCACACGGCCACTACATTTTCCCTGCCCCTCTGCCAAGGCAATGCTGTGGACCAGTTCTTCTGTGAAGTGCCCCAGATCCTCAAGCTCTCCTGCTCAGACACCTTCCTCAGGGAAGTTGGGGCACTTGTGTTTAGTGTTTCTTTAGTCTTTGGTTGCTTTGTTTTCATTGTGCTGTCCTATGTGCAGATTTTCAGGGCCGTCCTGAAGATCCCCTCTGAGCAGGGCCGGCACAAAGCCTTTTCCATGTGCCTCCCTCACCTGGCTGTGGTCTCCCTCTTTCGTAGCACTGCCAGGATTGCCTACCTGAAACCCACCTCCAACTCCTCCCCACCCCTGGACCTGTTGGTGGCAGTTCTGTACTCAGTGGTGCCTCCAACAGTGAACCTCATCATCTACAGCATGAGGAACCAGGACATGAAAGCCACACTGAAGAAAGAGTTTCTGTTGGCAATATTTACTTAGCTTTTTTATTTATGTATTTATTTTATTTAGATAGCTTAATTGGCTATCTCATTTTTCTAGTTTTATTCAAGTTCATTTCAGGCAATTTTTGAGCTTTATATATAGTAATGTTTGTAATTTGTATAGTATTGTTTTTATATTTAATATATTATATAGTATTGTTTTTATATAATTTTTATAGTATTGTTTGTAATTTTGTTTGCAGTTAAATATTTGCTTTCATTCCTCTTTTCCAGATGACCAACCCTCTGTTTGACCGAGATTTTCTCTGTAAACATGTTTATTCCTAAATGACATCTGGCCTCCATTGTTGCATCTTGTTAGTAAAATGAAGTTGCTCAGTGCTCACGGCTCCTCTTCCCAAACTGGAGTGCAGAAGACGCTCAGGGAATGCCAGGCTCAAGGCCTCACTCTTATGCTTGGGTGCCACCTGGACACAGGGGCAGGAGGGCACAGGGTGGGGGGTGGGGGAGTCAGGGCTGGACTGAGTCGTCACTGGCGGATTCCCAGTGCCCCTGGAGGCCCTGACTGGTCAAGAAGCAGCTTCCTGGGATTGAAACGTGACAGGGCTGGCGGCATCAGGGAGGTATGGGGAGCCACCAGGATATGCTAAGGGTTCTCCTGGGGTGCCGTGTGCCTTGTGTTGGGTGGGCAGCGAGTGGGTCTTCACAGTAAAGCTAAGCCAAAGGATGCCCGGGCTGATGGGAGCTCTGCAATGCCAGGACACACAGCGAGGCCACAGCACAAAGGTCTCAGAGGCTTTCAGTGAACAGTAGGAAAGGGCCAAAAGTGGGTGACCAGGCAAAGGCAGGGGGGTGGGGAGAGGTGGGCAGGGTCTGGGCTGGGCTGGGCAGTGCCCGTCAGAGGGCAGCAGCAGCGTCAGGGAGCGGTGGCAGCATGCAGGGGAGGGCTCCCAGCAGGGCTTGGTGCTGCAGAGCCAGGGCTGGGGAAGGGAGCCCAGAGCTGCAGGGGCAGGGGACACGAGGCCGCTCGGGGCCCTTGCTGGCCTGGGCAGAGCAGGAAGGGGGCCCAGGGCATTCGTCCCCTCACTGCAGCCTGCCACGACCTGCACGGCGCTCACAGAGTGTCCAGGGCCAGGCTCTGCCCTGTGATGCGCATGGAGAGGGCAAAGCCTCTCTGAAAAAGAGGCTGAAACCGAAAAAGGTCCCTCCGCTGCCCCGTGGTGTGACAGGGCTAGGGTGGGACAGGTTACCTTTATAGGATGTAGTTCTTGTGTAATTTGCATTGGTGATGGCACAAAAAGACAGTTCCTTCACCAGTCATGTACATCCTTCTTCATGTTAGGACACAACTCAACGTCCTTCACTCTGCTTGATGTCATGGATGAACTGGATTAGGTCTCCTTGATTACTCTGAGGCACAGTGCAGTGCTTTTTGCCTTCTGCTACTCCAGCACAATACCTATGACTTCCCTTTCTCTGCGCATTGGCCTGACAGGTCACTTCACATTTTTCACTTTCATATCCCTAGTTGGAAGGGGATGATTTCCCAAAGTGGGGCAAGCTGATGGGTTCTGGCTCAGCCATTTGAAGCATGCTATACTTGAGTTTCTCAGCCTGGATTTGCTAAAGATGACCGAGGATGGTAAATGGATGTTCAAGTGTCTCGTAGGAATAAGGGGTATCACGGTTTAAGTAGGAATAAGAATATCATGGGTTTCCAATGGCCATTTCAAATCTAGATCAGTCCCAGGAACCCACTGAAGAAGGGGTTTTTCTTTGAAGGGGTTTCCCGTGCTGGGCTGGGCTGCAGTTACAGGGACAAAGACCACTGCTGGCAGTGGAGGTGCCCTGGGAACTCCACCTGGCTCAACCTGATTTTCCCAAAGGGCTCCGGTCTCCTGCAGGTCTTTTCTGACATCTGCCGGTCCAGGGAAGTGCCTCAAACACAACGGGGCCACAGGAGGATTTCCCTGGTTATCCTTATGGTCAGATAGCAAAGCTCTGCCTCAATACCCAGTAATTTTTTTAGTACTTAACTAATAAAAAAACTACTCATCAGCTCAAATGATTCAACCCCTTCCATTAAATGTCTCAGGAAGAAGATCATGATGAAATGTGAATTTTCAGGATGTATATACATTGCGGGAGAAGAAATCCTGGTGTTCACCTGTACTTGCATTGTCATCCCTTTGTCTATAATGGTGTGCTCCCTCATCTTCCAGGCACAAAACCTGACTTGATTACACAGACCCTGCTGAATGTCCCCTTTCCAGCTGCCTGTCTGGACCTATGCACTTCCCATGGTTCTCCTGCTTTGCCCTCCCCTTACTCTTGGATCATTCAGACCGCTCTCACCAACCCCGTTGCTGCTTTGAGTTTCAGTGAGTTCCAGCTCACCCATCTCTCAGCAGTCGGTCTAATGGTTTCCTTAGCAAGAAACTCATCATTTATCATTGAATTACTATGATATGCATTAATATTAACACTACTATTTAAAATTTCCTATTAATCAGTGTAAAATACATCTTGAAACGTCATCCCTTTGGGAAGGTAAACTTCACTGGAGGCCAAAAAAAAAGGAACTTGAACTTTTTTTTTTTTTTTTAAATTGCAGCATGATTTCCTGTTGCCTCTTTTTAAATAGGAAAAGCCCTGCTCTTCCTACCTAAGCAGGGCTTCAAAGGAGTAACTGTAGACCAATATCTATAGGTAAATGATGCTCCAAACTGAAATGCAACAAAATTCAGCCTTCAAAATGAGGAAAGATTTTTATTAGATGCTCTTTGAAATCTTCCTCGTTAACTACACCATGAGAGCTCTCCAATTAGCTCTACAAGTTTTGAAGACATGAAGAAAACCGTGGGAGAGATATGGCTGCTTAGGCCTTTCTCTCTTTTAATGAGTTCAGTGGTGTATTTTGGTGCTGAGTCAGTGAAACATGGGTACTGAGAGGAGAATGATGCAACTGCTTGAGAAAGTAAAGTCAGAAGGAAAAGTTGAAGTGACTTGGAGTATTAATGGGCCCCACTGAGGGCTGTTCCTAACAAAGCCTCCCCAGGGACTTCTTAGGGCAGATCATTGGAGGCCATGATTGCAGAGAGGCAAAGCGCTGTGCTGAGAAAAGTCTTGGTTGGTTTTGGTGAATCAGAAAGGCCAAGGCCTGACCCCAGCCACTGGCAGGGGAGATCCTGCACCCCCACGTCTGGCTCAGGGCTCTTCTTGGGGTCTGTATGATGTGGTGGGCAGTGTGATGCCACGAGAAGAACTTCATTAGGACACCTCCCCACCCCTGAACAGGGTTGCAAGGAAGCAAAGAGGCTCCGTTGCAATGACTCTATCTCGTCTCCTCAGAAGCTCTAGCCAAAAGGACAAACGTCAGGGCTGTTGGGGCCTTCCATTCCTGACAGCACCCTCTGCCTTCTCCTCTGCAGCCTTTCCTATTCTGTCCCACACTTTCCCCTATTTCCTTGAAGTCTGCAGACACCCATCTCTGTCCACCACCTTGCTCTCATCCAGGACTTTCCATCATCTCACCCATGTCTCGTCAACACTCATCAGCTGTTCCTTGAAACACAAAGCCATGGTGTGATCATAAACTCTCTTTCAGTGACCTCTGTCACCACGGCAAAACCCTTTGAGGGACATTTCTTCCTCTTCATGGCCAGTGCCACCCTTCCAAGGTGCACTTTGTGGCAGTTTTTTCTCTCCTGCTCTTTCCTACTTCCAAAAAAGCTCCATCCGGGTGGAAACCACTCCTGAAGCAGGCATCTCACAAACTGCGTGTAGAGCAGATGCATCTGGTGGCCTATCATGGAGACCAGCAGATGTGAGCCTAAAGGCAGAGATCCCAGCCAGGAGCCAAGGGATGACCTGTCAGCTGCTTCAGAAAGAAGTCACCTCACCGGTCACTTAACAGCCATAAGCTTCCTCCTGGACTTGGAGCTTCTGAGGCACCACTGAGCTCATAATACCACACCTACAAAACACCCCCTTTTTGGCCCAGAATCTGCCCAGGTAGAAGAGATCTGGTTGTGATCCTTCCAGCCCATGGCACACCTCCTGGGCTCCCAGCCTCTCTGACACACAGGAGCCAGTGCCGTGCCAGTTCTGGGAGGTGCTAGGGCAGGAGGGACCTTGCAGTGAAATCACTCGCCAGACTCCTTGGCTGGGGCTGCTGCGTGCCCTGGGGCTGCAGAGCTCTCCTCTGCCTGCTCACAGCAGATTGAGCCCTTGAGCTGTGGTCAGCCCACCTTGGAGGAGCTCCCCCCTTAGGAGGGAAGTGCTGCAGCGCAGGCCGGCTGTGCCACTGCCGTGCCCACTGCCTGTCCCTGCCTGCAGTCCCAGCACAGCCCCACAGCAGCACTGGCACCAAGCTACAGGAGCAGCCGGGCCTGACCCCACCAGCAGGGCTCAGCACCAGAGGGGGGCAGTGGCAAGAGAGCAGCTCGGCATGCCCCAAGCGCTGGTGCTCCCTGGCCGTGCTGCTGGGATGGGACTCTTTTCCTCTGCAGCCCTGCACATGGCACTGCCCCTGCAGAGCCAGAGCAGCTCTCAGAGGAAGGACGTCACACAAGGAAGGCAGTGCAGGCTCCTTTCTTTTGTTTATGTTCACAGAGGGCCTGGCTCCTCATATACAGAATCTCTGAGCTATACTCGAAAGGTACACACTGTAGAAGAAATGAGATGAATCGTATCAATTTAATGGGCAACTTTAGCCGCATTAAAACAAAGTCCTGTAATGAAAACATTCATAAATACAGAAACAAAAAAATAATTATATATATAATATTAGTTAATAATATTCTTGTAGTCATTGATATTATTAGTCATCTGCAGACGTAGAATGGAAATGTATTGCTTCCGAAAAACATCTAGTCATCAATTTCCAGAGCACATCCTTGAGCTCCTTGTTCCTCATGCTGTAGATGAGGGGGTTCAGTGCTGGAGGCACCACTGAGTACAGAACTGCCACCAGCGGGTCCAGGGATGGGGAAGAGATGGAGCGGAGCTTTAGGTAGGCAAACATGACGGTGCTGACAAACAGGGAGACCACGGCCAGGTGAGGGAGGCACGTGGAAAAGGCTTTGTGCCGGCCCTGCTCAGAGGGCATCCTCAGCACTGCCCTGAAGATCAGCACATAGGACAGCACAATGAAAACAAAGCAGCCAAAAAATAAAGAAACACTACACACAAGTGCCCCAACTTCCCTGAGGTAGGCGTCTGAGCAGGAGAGCTTGAGGATGTGGGGGATTTCACAGAAGAACTGGTCCACAGCATTGCCTTGGCAGAGGGGCAGGGAAAATGTAGTGGCCGTGTGCAGGACAGCATTGAGAAAGCCACTGCCCCAGGCAGCTGCTGCCATCTGGGCACAAGCTCTGCTGCCCACGAGGCTCCCGTAGTGCAGGGGCTTGCAGATGGCAACGTAGCGGTCGTAGGACATGATGGTGAGAAGGGAATATTCAGCTGACATCAAAAATACAAACAGAAAGACCTGTGCAGCACACCCTTGATAGGAGATGGCCCTGGTGTCCCAGAGGGCATTGGCCATGGCTTTGGGGAGAGTGGTGGAGATGCAGCCCAGGTCGAGGAGGGCGAGGTTGAGGAGGAAGAAGTACATGGGGGTGTGGAGGCGGTGGTCGCAGGCTACGGCGGTGAGGATGAGGCCGTTGCCCAGGAGGGCAGCCAGGTAGATGCCCAGGAAGAGCCCGAAGTGCAGGAGCTGCAGCTCCCGCGTGTCTGCGAATGCCAGCAGGAGGAACTCGCTCACACAGCTGCTGTTGGCCATTTGCTTACTCTGGACACTGTTGTCTGTTGAAAAGGAGAAGGCAGAAAAATGTTAGAACAGACTTCTCTGAGGAAAACCTGTTGCAGTTCTTACAGCAGTCTCATCCAACCCTCTCTCTTTGCAGGAGAACCTTTCTGCAGCTCTCCTGCTTGAGCTGCGGCTGGTGCTGTCTGAGAATGGCACTGGGAGCAGGGGCTGCTGTGGGCTCCAGAGGAGTCCTTCCTGCTGTGCAGCAGGCTGGTAGCAGGAACATAGGGGAAACTCAAGTTCAATCCACTTATGAGATCTATAAACTTTGCAGTGTTGTTCCAAAGAACTCATGCAACCAATGTACAGCAAGGCAAATATTCCTATGCTTAGGACAGTGATCACACTCTTGTGTTTCCCAATAAGTGGAGACTGCTTAAAGCAGAGAAGCCCCAGTCCCAGTTCATCTGGACAGAATTCTCACCTTGTCTCTTGGTGCCTGAGCAGGATCTCAGCTCTTCCCTCCTAGACAGGGCTGCAGAGGCCTCACTCCAGCTGCCCACAGACAGCCATCCAGCAGCACGGACATGACCTTAGCACGGAGGTGTCTCCTCCTCGGGGATCCTGGATAACACAAGGATGGCATGAGAGAGCTGCATCCTGCTGGAGAGCAGCCTCCAGCCCAGAAGAACACCCCACAGACAGATATGAATATCCGCAAGCTGGGGCGTCCCAATATACTGTCTGCATCCCCTGCAGTGTCTGAAGTAGGCTTGGCCACCCACTCTTGGCTGACCAGGGGCAGCTGGATTATGACACTCCAAGGGGCTTCTGCCGGACTTCCTCACCTCGCAGTGCCATCCAGCACGACTCCCAAAGCCTACTGCATTGCCCACTGCCCTCCCAGGAACAAGACCCAGCAGGAGACCCTTCCAGGACGTGCAGCTGCATGGCCCTGCAGCCAGAGATTTCCCTTGTCAAGGGCTGTGCAGATTTCTCCTGCAGGCAGCTCTCAGCATCCTCCCACTGCCAACTGCCTCCAAGCCCTCTCTCCTTCTCTCCTCTCCCCGTGCCAGCTGCCGTCAGAGCCCCCAGCCCTGCTGCGCTGTGCACAGGAGCTGCTACTGGGCACAGCTGTCTCTCTGCACCAGGGCCCTCTTGCCACGAGCTCTCTCTGTCCCACGAGCCCGGCCCAGCTCAGCACCAGACGCCCAGCCCAAGGCATTGGAATACCCCCTCGGGGGGCTTTGCTGAGGAGCCTACGAACCTCAGGCACTGAGAGACAATTCAAGACATCTCTCAACAAGTCCAAGTCAGAGGCAAGTTTCCTGCAGTGTCCCCCTGAGGGCCAGCCCTGACACAGCCTCCCTTGGAGCTCGTTAGAGCAGAGCATTGGAGGCAGTGACGACAAGGAGACAAAGGCAGTGTGAAGGTGGCACTGGTGTGTAGGAAAACTGGTTGTGTTTCACCAAAGCACAAGGGTCAAGTCTTGAATCTTGGCCCTCTGGAAGGGAGATCCTTTCCCTTCACACCTTGCTTAGGGCTCTTCGTGGGGCAGGAGGAGATGGGGATGTGCATGGCCAAGTGCAGGAGAATGGTACGAGCCCTGCCTGGTTCATGGGTGGGGGCGAGGAGGCAATGAGGCCCTGGTTCTTTACCGATAAGCTGTCTCCTCGTAGGCCTCAGTGACAGAGACAACAGCCAGAGCCATGGACACAAAGCCCTGGGTCCTGTTGGGACTTTCAGCCTTGTCACAGCCCTTACTGCTCTCCACAACAGGCTAACCTAGGCACTCTCAAAGCTGCACATCTTTCCTGAAGGATGTAGACATTTTTCCCTGTGGTGTCACACCAGATCTGAGCTGAGTCTGATAACTCAGATCTTCTTGGTGGCCATGCTCCTCGTAAGGCAGCTCTGTAGGAAGCTGTCCTGGTTCCTGGTGAGCAGCACCACTGCTCGTATGGCATCCCTCGTGGTGCCCAGGCCCTCCTCCTCCTGGGCACTGCTCACTCAGCACGGTCCCAGTCTGCCCTCATGTGTGGGGTTGCTCTTCCTCCATTGCACAACCTCGTTCTTCCTGCGACTGTCAAGAGATTTCTCTAGGCAAATTCATGCAGTTTCTCAATTTGCCCCTAGACAGATGCTCCATTCTGTCAGCTGTTAATGTCTGTATGCAGATGACTCACCGTAATTGTGCTATATTTGACAAGACAGCAGCATCAGGAGCTGCAGCGAAGTTTGGATAATACAGGAGTAACCACCTGAATGGAACTGCAGCACAGAGTCACAGAAGGGCAGGGGATGGAAGGCTGCCAGTCTCCACTTCTCTGTGCTTCCTTCTCAGACATGCTCTCATTTTGCCTGGAGCGGTGTCCTAAATGTTGTGAGGCTGTGCAAGGCAAAGTTAGAAGGGCTAAAGCTCTACTCTAGCTCAGTCTGGCTATTAGTTTCTAAGACAATAAAAAAGTTTTTATTAATAAATAAGAAAATGAAAAGGAAGATTAAGAAGTGTCTTCAACCTTTATTGGACATGGGATGAAGCCTAGTGAGAGTGATGAGGAAAAGGCTGAGTTACTTAATGACTTCTTTGCCTCTGTCTTTATCAGCTGGACCATTTGTTCCCCTGGTACTCAGCCCCCAGAGCTGGTAGATAAGGACACCGAGAGGGCAATGGGGGGACACTTTTGCCCACTTCTTCACTCTCCCTTTCTACTTCACCTCCTCCTTCTCCTCCAGGATACTTACACTAGCTCTTCAAAGCTTTGAATATCCTTGGGATGGTCAAACCAGCATGTTCCTATTGTGATGTCTCCTGAATGTGTTTCAGGCTTTGTTTAACATTAACCAGCTTATTAATAATGCCCTCCAGAGATCTGCCCCAAGGCAGGAGAGCTAAGAGTTGCAGGGATTGTGGGAGGATATGAGCAGGCACCTTGGTCAGTGGGCACCTCCAGTGCTTTGGAACATCATTCCTGAACAAGTGCAGAATTCTAGAAAAAATGGCGAAATGCTTGAAAGAGGTTTGTCATCAGCCTGGCAATTCCAAAGAGACACAAATCACCGCAATGTGCAACTTGGCCTGTGCTTACTGAGCTGCAGTCAGTGCCACTCCAACCCTTGTGAGAGGCCCCACAGCCGCTGCAACTCCTCTTAATGGCCTTGCAGCCACAGCAACTCCTACAATGGGCCGTGCAACCACTCCAAACCCCTGCAACAGGCCATGCAGCCTGAACAAGTCCTGTGATGGGCCCTGCAGCCCCAGCAACTCCTGCAACAGGCCCTGCAGCCACTCCAACGGCTGTGATGGGCTTCAGGGCTGGGCCAGAGAACCAACCTGTGCCACTATTGATTGCTCCTATATGCAAGAGAAAACAATGAATGTGAAAGTCAGGGTTTTTAAAAAGGAAAGAAACTCCTACCCAGACAAGAAAGGAGGAAGAAGACGTGGAATGTTACAGTAAAGTTGGGCCATCGTGGAAGCAGAAGGGCAAAGAGAAAGAGATCATAACAACATCAGTAACCACAGCATCTCTATTCCAGGGTGAGCTAGGAGATTTGTGGAAAGATTTCAGCCATCATCTAAGTGAGCACATTGCCACCTGGCTGCTGGGAGAAAGGGGCCAATAGCCTGGAATTAGAGGGCAGGGATGCAAAGCAGCTGGGATCCCCCTCTAGGGAAGGGGTGACTGACAAACAATTGGAAAATGGGCAGAAGGAACATACTCCTATCAGGTGTGAAGGAAAGGTAACCCCTGAAGGAAGATCTTGTATGTCAACCAGGCAAGTGGACGACAATGGAGTTGGGTATCTGGTGCCCGATGGAATTAGTCATGCTGGAGGTGATATATAAAAACGTAGCAAAGGAACAACTATCCAAAGATCCTGATGAAGTAAAGTGTACATGACCCATGTGGTGGAAGTTTGTATAGAGTGCACCATCCTCATATGCCAACTCATTGGCAGAAATGACTTGGAAAGGCCAAGAGAAACCCAGAGTGGATGAATCAGCTAGCCAACTCTGGCAGTATGAAGAAAGTCTCTCTTCTTCCTCATGGGCCTGTATTTGAGCTGTGGATAAACTTTCTCAAGAGGTCCAGGAAGAACAAGAGAATGCATCTTTCTCCCTACCTGTAGAAACCAATATGTAAGCTGCCAGGTGTAAGTAAAAGAAAGTTGCTCAAGAAAGAGAAATGAGTGGGTACACACCATGTGCCAACATGTGGTTCTGCCATGGAGAGGACATGAGAAAATGGGATGGAAAATCTACCTCCACCCTAGAGGCACGGATCCATGAATTGCAAGGAAATGCAATCACAAAAAGGGGTCCTTCTGAGAAAATTGCTGCTCCAGTTTCTATCAGGCAGTCCTCCAGACAGAGTAGTCATAAAATCATAGAATGGTTTGTGTTGGAAGGGACCTCAAAGATCTTCAAGTTTCAAACCCCCTGTCATAGGCAGGGTCACCACCCACTAGATCCGGTTGCTCAGGGCCTCATCTAACCTGATGAATGAATACTATGAGCAGGACTAGAGGTACCTGGCCTCCAGCCACAGGGAGGGTAGGGACAATCGGGCTTATTGGACTTTGAGGATTCCATGGCCTGGCACATGAGACCCACAGAAGATATAAGGCTCTAGTGGGTACCGGTGCACAGCATACCCTAAAAACCTGCTCCACTGTGGTACACCATGGGCTGCTGGGGACACAGCCTGCTTCACCATGGACCTCACCACGGGCCACAGGGGACTTCTGCTCCGGCTCCTGGAGCACCTCTCCCCCTCCTTCTTCACTGACCTTGGTGTCTGCAAGGCTGTTTCTCACTCATCTCTCTCTCCCAGATGCTATTCCACAGCAGTTTTTCCCCTTACCTGGTTTTCCTCATCTGGTCCCTTCTACTTGGTGAAACACATCCAATTTTCCAACATATCACTGTCACTTTTCATTTCCTTTTTTTCCTTTCCACAAACATTTCCTTTGTCTCCTTGTCCTCACTGCTTCCAGTGTTCTAATAGAGCAGTGTTCTGCTCTAATGAGCTCCAAGAGAGGCAATGTCAGTGCTGGCCCTAGTCGGGCCTGGGCACCACGAGGGATGCCATACGAGCAGTGGTGCTGCTCACCACGAACCAGGCCAGCTTCCTACAGAGCTGCCTTACAAGGAGCATGGCCACCAAGAAAATCTGAGTTATCAGACCCAGCTTAGATCCTGTGAGATACCACACGGAAAAGGGTCTAGAGCCAGTAGGAAAAGAGGTACAGGTGTGGGAGTCCCTAGGACAGCCTGGTGTGGAGAGGAGCAAGGGCTGTGACAAGGCTGAGAGTCCCAACAGGACCCAGGGTTTTGTGCCCATGGCTCTGGCTGTTGTCTCTGCCACTGAGGCCTAGGAGGAGACAGCTTATCGTGAAAGCACCAGGGCCTCATTGCCTCCTCGCCCCCACCCATGAACCAGGCAGGGCTCGTACCATTCTCCTACACTTGGCCATGCACATCCCCATCTCCTCCTGCCCCACGAAGAGCCCTGAGCAGTGTCTGAAGGGGAAGGATCTCCCTTCCCAGGGGCCAGGGGACAAGGCCTGGTCCTTTTTTTTGTTGAAACACATCCAGTTTTCCTACACATCGGTGTCACCTTCACATTGCCTTTTTCTGCTTGTCCTCAGTGCCTCCAATGCTCTGCTCTAACGAGCTCCAAGGGAGGCTGTGTCAGTGCTGGCCCTCAGGGGGACACTGCAGGAAACTTGCCTCTGACTTGGACTTGTTGAGAGATGTCTTCAATTGTCTCTCAGTGCCTGAGGTTCGTGGGCTCCTCAGCAGAGCCCCCCGAGGGGGGATTCCAATGCCTTGGGCTGGGCGTCTGGTGCTGAGCTGGGCCGGGCTCGTGGGACAGAGAGAGCTCGTGGCAAGAGGGCCGTGGTGCAGAGAGACAGCTCTGCCCAGGAGCAGCTCCACTGCACAGCGCAGCAGGGCTGGGGGCTCTGACCGCAGCTGGCACGGGGACAGGAGAGAAGGAGAGAGGGCTTGGAGGCAGTTGGCAGTGGGAGGATGCTGAGAGCTGCCTGCAGGAGAAATCTGCACAGCCCTTGACAAGGTACGTCTCTGGCAGCAGGGCCATGCAGGTGGGGTTGCCAGAGGGGTCTTCTACAGCTGGCACATCCGATGCCTGACAGCACCTCTCTGGATAGTTGTGTCTCTGTTTCTCCAGCAAAGTGTAGAAGATGGTGTAGAGAATGGCATTTACAAGAGGAAATTTCAAGAGGAAGACTGAGGCTTGGTTTATCTGAAAGGGAAAGACTCCTGTTCTGGAAGGGAATCTGAGTGAATCTGAGCGCACAGCTTGTGGGATGGGGTCTGTGAGCATGGACAGGGAGGAGACGTGGGGACACAGAATCGGCTCCCAGCAGGGACACGGGCAGGCAGCAGGGACATGGGCAGGCGGTGAGAGGGAGCTGCTGCCAGAAATGCTGTGCGAGGGAGGGCTCAGGCACCTCCCTGCCATCCCCTGCAGGGCAGGCGCCTTCCCTGGGACACCCCCTGCTCTCCTCTGCCACCAGCACAGCCTCTGCCCTCAAGCCCCCGCTGTCCCCAGCAGGAGCTGCCTCCTCTGCAGGCAGAGCTGCAGCACAGGAGGGTGTGCTGAGTGTCCGTCTGTCCCTCCCTGGCCTTGCCTCCCCTGGCAGCAGCACGCTGCCATTCCTCCTGGCTTCTCCACCTGGCCGTGCTGCTGCTGCTCTTGTTCCCAGGCTGCTGGGGATGGGGGTTTCACCTGCCCATGGAGTGAGCCCTTGGGGTGCCTGGGGGAAGGGGAGTACGGGGACAGGGTGAGGGGTCTGGAGATGGGCACTTGGAGCCTGGATTCCTCTGCTCTCAGCAGTGTCCTGGTTCTTTTCAGATGAACAACTGAGTACAGCTTTCCTGCAGCTCTCACAGGGCAGCTGAGACCAGCACTGATGGACAGATTGCCTGTCCTCACTAAAGGACACTCTGCACTATAGGGCCAGTCCCTTTTTCTCTGAGGATCCACAAAGTTTCTCTTCAAGTGCAGGAGAAATGCCCAGGATTTCTGTTTTAGAAAAACTCATCAGGTGTTGTGGGGTAGCAACAAGACACAATATGACCCCATGAAAGGAAAATGAAAAAAAAAATCCATATATATATATCTGCTCTGCAGTTGGGTGACCTGGGAGCAACACTGGGGCAAAGTTCTTTGATATCAGGCCTGAAGTGAATCTGAGATAACCCCATGTTCCTCTTTACCTCTGCCTATAGGGCATAACTGACTCTTCCATTGCCCACAGAGGAGTCCCCTGCTCCCAGGGATACCCTCAGGCAGCATCAGGAAGAACTTATGAAAAGGACCTGCCAAATGTCTTCCTGGAAGTGGACAATGTTTTTGGCAATATTAAATGAGAAATGGGATGAGTTTTCTTCTGGTAAGTCTGTTGTACATTATTACTGTTCTTTCTCTTCCTTGTGCAGGACCACATCCCAAAACAAGCAGATGTCCAATAGAAGTGCCATCAGTGAGTTCCTCCTGCTGGCATTCGCAGACACGCGGGAGCTGCAGCTCCTGCACTTCGCGCTCTTCCTGGGCATCTACCTGGCTGCCCTGCTGGGCAACGGCCTCATCCTCACCGCCGTAGCCTGCGACCACCGCCTCCACACCCCCATGGACTTCTTCCTCCTCAACCTCGCCCTCCTTGACCTGGGCTGCATCTCCACCACTCTCCCCAAAGCCATGGCCAATGCCCTCTGGGACACCAGGGCCATCTCCTATCAAGGGTGTGCTGCACAGGTCTTTCTGTTTGTCTTCTTGATTTTGTCAGAATTTTATGTTCTCACGGTCATGGCCTACGACCGCTACGCTGCCATCTGCAAGCCCCTGCACTACGGGAGCCTCGTGGGCAGCAGAGCTTGTGCCCAGATGGCAGCAGCTGCCTGGGGCAGTGGCTTTCTCCATGCTGTCCTGCACACGGCCACTACATTTTCCCTGCCCCTCTGCCAAGGCAATGCTGTGGACCAGTTCTTCTGTGAAATCCCCCAGATCCTCAAGCTCTCCTGCTCAGATGCCTACCTCAGGGAAATTGGGCTTACTGTAATCACCTTCTGTTTAGGAATTGGTTGTTTTTTTTGATTGTGGTGTCCTATGTGCAGATCTTCAGGGCAGTGCTGAGGATGCCCTCTGAGCAGGGCCGGCACAAAGCCTTTTCCACGTGCCTCCCTCACCTGGCTGTGGTCTCCCTGTTGGTTAGCACTGCCATGGTTGCCTACCTGAAGCCCCCCTCCATTTCTCCAGGTCCCATCCCTGGACCTGGTCGTGTCATTTCTGTACTCGGTGGTGCCTCCAGCACTGAACCCCCTCATTTACAGCATGAGAAACTAGGAGCTCAAGGGTGCAGTGAGGAAACTGTTTCTCTACGTGCTTCTTAAGTATCAAGAATGTCTTCAATATCTTTGATTTTGATTTAATAGTATTCTTGGCCTTTTGACTGTTAATTAGTTTACTTACTTTGACAGTATTATCTAAACTACTTATAGAAGTAGGCTTCCAGTGTACCTATAGGCAATAAAGAAGCCACAAGAACTTTCTTGATCTCAACTTTCCTCTCTTCCTATCACCTCTGTAGCTGTGGGAGCAGTCCCAGCTCAGGGCCAAAACCCAGCTGGCACAGGGAGGAGCAGCCCTGGTGTCCCTCAGAGCTGCCCTTCACTGCCCGCTGGGCTCTGCCTCTCTGCTGCCTTGATAGGATCGTAGAATCATTAATGTTGAAAAAGACCTCCACGTCCATCCCATCCAATGGCTGTCCTACTAATAATGTCATCACAAAACCATATCGCTAAAGACCATGAGGTGGGTCTGCCTCCCCGCCTGCCCAGCACAGCCCTCCCTCTGCACGACCCCTTGCTCTGCAGAGCAGCTCCTCTGGCTGTCATGTCAGAGAGTCCAACTTTTGCCTGAAGTCATCCCTCAGGGCTGCTTGCAGCTTTCTACGCAGAGGTGGCCACTGCCTCCCAGATGCCATGGGGGGCATCTGAGGCCTGCACGATGGCCTGGGAAACATTACCCTGGATCCACAGAAGCCATTCCCGAACCAAAACACGTAAGCAGGAAGCTCACTGTGGCGGTGGTGCAGAGCTGCTGGGCACCTTGTGCAGGGTGCTCCTACAGACCTTTGTGCCCTTTGCCCTCCTGACTACAACGCCACTTCTGTCTCAGGAATGGAAGAGCCAACAGAGGTGAGACAGAGATCATGAACTGTGAGATCACGAGTGCCATCAGATAGCTGCCCCTTAGAAGACAACTGATATGGGGAGGTCAGCAGAAGCCTGGCCAGGAGAGGTGTGAGATTTGAGGAGGGAACAGGGGCTTGACAAGAAGAAATTAACAATTTTGAAGAGGAAAGAGGGTTCATGTAATGTTCATTCTGCCGTAACACTGACTTAAACAGTCACGTAAAGCCGTGCCCCTATTTTAACTAGTAACCTTAATCCCTAAACCTAAATGCTGCTCCACACCCTGACAGGAATTCACTACTCTAATGCTGCAATTTTCCAGAAATCAAAGCTCAAGTTCCTCATTTTGTTGCCTCCAGTGATGTTTATCTTCCAATAAGGATGACTGTACATGATGTATTTTACACTGATTAATAGGAAATTTAAAATCATAGTGTTAATATTAATCCATATCATACTAAGTCAATGAGAAACAATGGGTTTCTTGCTAAGGAAACCGTTAGACAGACTGCTGAGACATGGGCGAGCTGGAACTCACTGACACTCAAAGCAGCAACTGGGTTGGTGAGAGCGGTCTGAATGATCAAAGAGTAAGGGGAGGGCAAAGCAGGAGAACCATGGGAAGTGCATGGGACCAGACAGGCACCTGGAAAGGGGACATTCAGCAGGGTCTGTGTAATGAAGACGCTTTTTCTGCCTTGAAGATGAGGGAGCACACCATGATAGACAAAGTGATGACAACGCAAGTACAGGTGAACACCAGTATTTCCTCTCCTGCGATTAATATAGGTCATGGAAATTCACATTTCTTCATCATAGAAATTATACTTCATGTGAAACAATTAACGGAAGGAGTTGAATCATTTGAGCTGATGAGTGGTTGCTGTATTAGTTAAGTGCTAAAAAAAGTTACAGGGTATTGGGGCAGAGCTTTGCTGTCTGACCATAAGCATAACCATGGAAAACGTCCTGACGCCCCCTTGTGTTTGAGGCACTTCCCTGGACCAGCAGATGTCAGAAAAGACCTGCAGGAGACCGGAGCCCTTTGGGAAAGTCAGGTGGAGCCAGGTGGAGTTCCCAGGGCACCTCCACTGCCAGCAATGGTCTTTGTCCTGTAACTGCAGCCCAGCCCAGCACAGAAAACCCCTTCAAAGACAAACCCCTTCTTCAGTGGGTTCCTGGGATAGACCTAGATTTGAAATGGCCATTGGAATCCCATGATACTCTTCCTTATTCCTATGAGACACTTGAACATCCGTTTCCCTTCCTGGGTCATCTCTAGCAAACTCAGGCTGAAAAACTCAAGTATACCGTGCTTCAAATTGCTGAGGCAGAACCCATCAGCTTGCCCCACTTTGGGGAATCATCCCCTTCCAACTAGGCATATGAAAGCGAAAAAAGTGAAATGACCTGTCAGGTCTATGTGCAGAGTAAGGGAAAGGCATAGGCATTGTGCTGGAGTGTCAGAAGGCAAAAAAGCACTGCACTGTGCCTCAGAGTAATCAAGGAGACCTAATCCAGTTCATCTGTGAGATAAAGCAGAGTGAAGGATGTTGAGTTGTGTCCTAACATGAAGAAGGATGTACATCACTGGTGAAGGAGCTGTCTTTTTGTGCCATCACCAATGCAAATTACACAAGAACTACATCAAATAAAGGTAACGTGTCCCACCCTGGCCCTGTCACACCACGGGGCAGCGGAGGGACCTTTTTCGGTTTCAGCCTCTTCTTCAGAGAGGCTTTGCCCTCTCCCTGCGCACCATGGGGCAGAGCCTGGCCCTGGATGCTCCGTGAGCACCGTGCAGGTCGTGGCAGGCTGCGGTGAGGGGACGAATGCCCTGGGCCCCCTTCCTGCTCTGCCCAGGCCAGCAAGGGCCCCGAGCGGCCTCGTGTCCCCTGCCCCTGCAGCTCGGGGCTCCCTTCCCCAGCCCTGGCTCTGCAGCACCAAGCCCTGCTGGGAGCCCTCCCCTGCATGCTGCCACCGCTCCCTGACGCTGCTGGTGCCCTCTGCCGGGCACTGCCCAGCCCAGCCCAGCCCCTGCCCACCTCTCCCCACCTCCCGGACCTCTCCCCAGCCCAGCAGCCCAGGCTGGGCTGGCCCCAGGCCAGTGCCCACCGCAGGCTGCTGCAGGGCTCTGGGCACGGCCAGCACAGCCCCAGCCCCTCGCAAGGCACCGCAGCTGCTGGCACAAAGGCGGCTCTGGGCCTCCCCAGCAGCCCCCACGCTGGGGCCAGCCACGGCTCAGGAGATGGAGGGCCGGGAAGCTGCAGGAGCCCTGCTCTCCTGCCTGGGACATCCCCAGCACAGAGTGCCTGTGCCCCGCAGGGCCAGCCCCGCTCCCCAGGCCAGCACAAGAGGCCTGGCCCAGGCACAGAGCAGCCTGCCCCATTCAGGTGTCTGCACAAAGAGCTTTCCCTTTCTCCTTTACGCATCTGTGCAGGCCCAGAAATGCTGCCCTGCTCTTCCCCAGGGCCATCCCTGCTCCCAGAGAGCCTTGCCCAGGGCAGTGTGTCCGTGCTGGCCTGGCCGCCCGTTGGTGCTTCCCTCCCCGTGCTCCCCACAGAGCCCCGAGCTGGCGGTGCTGCTCTGCAGAGCCAGGGGTCTGTGTTGCCCTGGGACCCCCAGGGGATTCCCCTATGCCCGTGCTGCTCAGGGTGGGCAGCAGACCCAAGTCAGTGGGGCTCTCTGCTGCTGAGCCCCTTTCCATCTGCCCTGGTGTCTCAGTAGCAGAGGGCAGTGCTTTGCAGGGCCCTGGGGGGTCTCTAAGAGCTGAACGGGCAGGCAAGTGCTGTACTAGATCCAGCTCATGAGCTTTCAAAGAAGCTGTCCTGAGCCACGGTTGACTCTTGGGTAACTTTGCCTGCTGGCTCCTCACAACCCCTGCGGGCATGGCAGAGCCCTCCTTAACCCATCGGCTCCTCATGTTCAGCTTTTCCTTGTAACGAAATGCTCTAACTTGTATCATCAGTCATTAGATGAGGAACTCACTGCCAACCCATGCTTGCACACTGTCCCTGGAGATCAACTGACATCTCTTGGCACATCCAGATTCCTCTCCAAGATGTCATTTGCCATCAGCCCCAGCACAAGTGGGACAGTCCCAAGCAAATAATTCAAGGGCCAGTTGTTGTTTGCTGGGCCATAGGCAAGCAAGAAGGCAGCTCGCAGTCCAGCCCTTGGTCCTTCACCGATCACTCTGGGGTTCTGATCCATTGTGAGGCCCAGAAAAGCAAGAGGTCTGTTCAGGAAGCAGCTCCTTGGGTGTATTCCTGAAACCAGGTTTGCAAGAGGCGTGCAGAGACATTGAAGAGATGCCAGTGTAGAGATAAGAGGACTGTCACCAACATACATGAGATCTCAGGGCTTATCCAAATACAAGAAGCACAATGTGGAAGCCAGAAGAGAGCAGCAGTGGAAAGGCCACGTCCTGCTGCTGGCCATGGCCATGGCTCCAGGGAAGCAGCAGCCCCGACCCGAAGGCAGCAGAGAGGCAGAGCCCAGCGGGCAGTGAGGGGCAGCCGCGAGGGCCAGCGGGGCTGCTCCTCCCTGTGGCAGCTGGGCTCTGGGCCCTGAGCCCCTCCTGCGTGCTGGGGCTGCTCCCCCACCTCCAGAAAAGATGGGAAGGGATGGAAGGTGAGACCAATGAATTTCTGCTCGACTCTTTTTTGTCTTTATCTAAACGGGAATCCCACTTCCACAAGTACATGAGATACTTGGTTCAAAACTAAAATACAATGATAAACACACAGGATACTAAATAGATCATTACTGAATGAAAATCACAAGGTTCAGAAAACAGTAAAGTAAGTAAGTAAGTAAGTAAAGTAAGGCTGTTCTAACACTTATTCAGAAAAGAAAAAAAAAATAAATAAAGTGTCCTGTTAGGACTTTGCGCCCATTATTAATGATGAAGAAATGTATCCAAAGAGTTTCCTCAATGCGTCCTCGAGCTCCTTGTTTCTCATGCTGTAGATGAGGGGGTTCATGGCAGCAGGAACCACCGAGTACAGAACTGCCACAACCAGGTCCAGGGATGTGGAGGACGTGGTGGGGGGCTTCAGGTAGGCAAACATGCCAGTACTGATAAATAGGGAGACCACGGCCAGGTGAGGGAGGCATGTGGAAAAGGCTTTGTGCCGGCCCTGCTCAGAGGGGATCTTCAGCACGGCCCTGAAAATCTGCATATAGGACAGCACAATAAAAACAAAACAACCAAATGCTAAACAGACACTAGCTACATTAAGCCCAACCTCCCTGAGGAATGACTCGGAACAGGAGAGCTTGAGGATTTGAGGGATTTCACAGAAGAACTGATCAAGCTCATTACCTTGGCAGAGGGGCAGGGAAAATGTAGTGGCCGTGTGCAGGACAGCATGGAGAAAGCCACTGCCCCAGGCAGCTGCTGCCATCTGGGCACAAGCTCTGCTGCCCACGAGGCTCCTGTAGTGCAGGGGCTTGCAGATGGCCACGTAGCGGTCATAGGACATGACCGCGAGAACATAAAATTCTGACGCAATCAAGAAGACAAATAGAAAGACCTGGGCAGCACATCCCTGATAGGAGATGGCCCTGGTGTCCCAGAGGGCATTGGCCATGGCTTTGGGCAGAGTGGTGGAGATGCAGCCCAGGTCGAGGAGGGCGAGGTTGAGGAGGAAGAAGTACATGGGGGTGTGGAGGCGGTGGTCGCAGGCTACGGCGGTGAGGATGAGGCCGTTGCCCAGGAGGGCAGCCAGGTAGATGCCCAGGAAGAGCGCGAAGTGCAGGAGCTGCAGCTCCCGTGTGTCTGCGAATGCCAGCAGGAGGAACTCACTGATGCAGCTTCTGTTGGGCATCTGCTTTTCTGGGAGGTGGTCCTGCAAAAAAAGAGCATGAGGGCAATAAAGAGCAAGAAATTTATCAGAAGAAAACTAATTCCTGTTCTCCTTTAAAATCACCAGATAAATTGTCCACTTTCTGGCTGACATTTGGCAGATTCCTTTCATGCATCCTGATTCATTCTGCCTGGGAGTGTCTGTCAGAACTGGGGGCTCTGCTATGGATAATGCAGGAGTCAGTCCTCTCCTACAGCAAGAGGTGAAGAGGAACATGAGGGAATGTCAGATTCACTTCCCTTCTGATATCAAATGAGTTTTTTTCCCCAGTTTTGCTCCTAGTTCACCAAACTGCAGAGCAGAGCTCTGGTGGCTTATTAATTAATTAATTAATTTGTTTATTTATTTATTAATATGAACATATAAAATATAAATATAAATATAAAATATAAATATAAATATGAACATATAAATATATGTTCTAGCTGCCCCACCACTCCTCAGAACATATTCTAAGCCAGAAATCCTGGTATTTCTGCTGGAACTGAAGAAGTGAATCCTTGTGGATCATCATCAGAGAAATCAGGATCATCATCACTTTAGTGCAGATTGTCCTTCAAGGAGGACAGCCAGTCTGTCCATCAAGTCTGGTCCCAGCCGTCCTGTGAGAACTGCAGGAAAATTCTACTCACATCTTTGGCTGAAAAGAACAAGGCCACTTCTGAGAGCAGAGGAATCCAGGCTCCAAGTGCCCATCTCCAGACCCCTCACCCTGTCCCCGTACTCCCCTTCCCCCAGGCACCCCGAGGGCTCACTCCATGGGCACGTGAAACCCCCATCCCCAGGCAGCCTGGGAACAAGAGCAGCAGCAGCACGGCCAGGTGGAGAAGCCAGCAGGAATGGCAGCGTGCTGCTGCCAGGGGAGGCAAGGCCAGGGAGGGACAGACGGACACTCAGCACACCCTCCTGTGCTGCAGCTCTGCCTGCAGAGGCGGCAGCTCCTGCTCATTGCAAACGATCTGTGCTCACCTCAAGCCCGCAGACACCTCCCAAAGACATGGCACTGGGCATCGGAGGGTTTGTAGCTCCCAAAGATCAGCTAGGATAAAGCCTGAGAGGACCACAATGACGGTGTTGATGCAGTCTGTGGGCTGAGGTGTGGGAAGGGACTTTATGAAGTTCACTGATGACATATTGGTCCCTCACTGCAATGCTCCACAGGTCTTAATCTCCAATACAATCCTGATATCTCATTACCATGAAACCTGCCTCCCCTCCACTGCAGGATTCTTCAAGCACAGGCTACAGACAAAGTCTTGCCTCTCAGGTATCAACTGCCTTGGTCTTTCTCTTCAAAAATGCAATCATAAATGCCATTCTCTACAGCATTTTCTACTCCTCGCTGGAGAAACAGAGACCCATCCCGACAGCTGCTATCAGCCATCGGATGTGCCAGCTGTAGAAGACCCCTCTGGCAACCCCACCTGCATGGCCCTGCTGCCAGAGCCTCACGGTGCCAAGAGCCTGCAGATCTGTCCTGCCACACGCTGCCCTCTGTTGCTGTGCTCCTCACTGCCTCCAAGCCCTCTCTCCTTCTCTCCTGTCCCCGTGCCAGCTGCGGTCAGAGCCCCCAGCCCTGCTGCGCTGTGCACAGGAGCTGCTCCTGGGCAGAGCTGTCTCTCTGCAGCTCTGCCCGCTTGCTACGAGCTCCCCATTGGGCCCAGGAGCCCAGCCCAGCTCAGCAGCATAGCACCCGACCATGGCATTGCTTGCTCTGTGTCATTGGGCTCCCTCGAGGTGTCCCCAAGGCCTCAGGGCTGACAGCTCCCGAAGGCAGCAGGGTCTCTGCTGGGCTGTGGTGTCTGAAGCAGACCGAAGTCATCACCGACTGCTCCTCTCTGAACAGGGGAGAGGCTGGTTTTAGAAGTGTGATTTGTGCTATTAAGGCTATTTGCTTCCCTTTCTCAAATAATTCTTGAGCTGTGTTGCCCCATGTGATGATGACATCAATGTACTGGAGGTGTTCAGGAGCTTCCCTGTGTTCCAGGGCAGTCTGGATCAGCCCATTGTAAATGGTAGGGCTGTGTTTCTACCCCTGGTGCAGTCGATTCCATGTGGACAGGAAACCCCTCCAACTGAAAGCAAAGTGCGGCCTTCACACTGCTGCCAAAGGGATGCAGAAAAATGCATTAGCAGTATTAATTGTGGCATAGCGCTTGGCTGCCTTTGACTGCAGTTCGTACTGAATGAAGTTCTAGCATGCCCAGCACAGCAGCACTCAGCGGTGGTGTGACTTCAGTCAGGCACAGAAGTCCACCGTTCTCTTCCACTCACCATTAGAATTTTGCACTGTCCATATGGGACTCCTAAAGGGTGAGCAAGTGTTGCTGATCACTCCTTGGCTCTGCAGTCAATGAACCAGCTCATGCATGGGAATCAGGGAGTCTCTGTGAGTGCAGTACTGCCTCAGGTGCGCTGTTGTGGTAGCGATTGGCACCTGCTGCCCATTGGCCATCAGCACCTGCACAGCAGAAGGGTCCTGTGAGAGACTGGGCAAGGTAGACAGCAGTCTAAAGGTAGACCTTTGGATCTTTGAAGTACCCTCTCCTGAAGTAGTCTATGCCAAGGAAGCAGGGAGCTCCTGGGCCAGTCTCAATGCAGAGCATTTACCACTCTTTCCCATTAGACTCACTTCAGCCTCCAATAGAGTTAACTGTTGGGATCCCCCTGTAATTCCAGAAATACTGGAACAGCAATTTTCTCAGAAGAACCCCTTTTTGCCAATGTTTTTCCTTGCCCTTCACGTATCCTTGCCTCTAGGGTCGAGGTCTATTTTTCCATCCCATTTTCTCATGGCCTTTCCATGGTCACACAGTCAAAACCACAGGATGGAAACTGGTCTGCACCCAGTAGATCACCTTTCTCAAGCAGAGGGATGCTTACTTCTGATAGCTGAGCTATTGGTTCGTGCAGGTGCAGAGGAAAATGTATTCTCTTGTAGTTCTTGGACCTCTTGAGAAAGTTTCTCTCTAGACGAGACACAGGCTTATAGGGAAGAAGAGAGACTTCCTTCACACTGCCAGAGTTGGCTACCCAGTTCATCCACTGCGGGTTCCTCTTGGTCTTTCCAAGTCATTAATGCCAATGAGTTGGCATATGCTGATGGTGTGCTCTGTACAAACTTCTGCCACATGGGTCGTGTGCACTTGACTTCATCTGGAACCTTGGATAGCTGTTCATTTTCTAGGTTTCTACAAATGGCATTCAGCATGGCTAATTCTCTCAGGTACTGGATACCCCTCTCCATGTTGGTCCACTTTCCTGGTTGACATACAAGATCTTCCTTCAAGGGATACTTTTCCTTGACACCTGACAGGATTTAGTTTCTTGTGCCCTTTTGCAATGGCTTTGTCATTCACCCCTTCCTTAGGGGGGGATCTCAGCTGCTTGGCTTCCCTGCCCTCTAATTCCAGGCTATTGGCACTGTTCTCCCAGCACTGGAGCAGCCAGGTGACAATGTGCTCACCAAGATGATGGCTAAAATCTTTTCCCTTATCTCGTAGCTTACCCTGGGAAAGGGATCACTTGGTTTCTGATGTTTAGATGATCTCTTCTTTTTTGTCATCCTGCTTCCCTGGTGGCCTTTCTTTGGTGAAACCTGCCTTATCTTCTTCTTCCTCCTTTCTTGTCTGGGTAGGAGTTTCTTCACTTTCTAAAGAAACACTGACTTCCACACCCATCGTTTTTTCTTTCATAAAGAGGTAACCGATACTGGCAGAGGTTGGTTCTCTGGCCCAGCCATGGGGCCCTCCGCAGGGGCTGGAGTGGCTGCAGGGCCCATCACAGGAGTTGTTCTGGCTGCAGGGCCTTTCAGAGGAGTTGGAGTGGCTGCAGTGCATATCGCAGGTTTTGGAGTGGCTCTAGGGCCTGTCACAGGGGTCGGTTTAAATTTACGCCCATCTCAGGAACTGGAGCGCCTGCAGGGCCTGCTGCAGGGTTTGGAGTGGTTGCTGGGCCCTCCACAAAGGTTGGAGTGGCTGCTGGGCCTGCCACAGGGGCTGGCGTGTGCCTGCAGGAAAAGTCACAGGGGTTGGGGAGGTGTTGACTGTGGCTTGTTAAGCATGGGGCAAGGCCCAGCACACTGCAGTGATTTGTGTCTCTTTGCAGTTGCCAGGGTGATGACACACAGTTTTCACAGTTTTTAGGATTCTGCACTTGCTCAGAGGTGAAGTTCCAAAGCACTGGAGGTGCCCCCTGCTCTAGGTGCCTGCCCGGATCCTCCCACACTCCCTGCCACTCCTCACTCTCCTGCCTCTGGACAGATCTCTGGATGGCATGCTTAAGTGGTTGTTTGACATTAAACAAAAGCTGAAACACTTTCAGGAGACATAACAAAAGGAACGCACTGGTTTGACCATCCCAAGGATATTCAAAGCTTTGAAGAGCTAGTGTAACTAGCCTGGAGGAGAAGGGGGAGGTGAAGGAGAAAGGGAGAGTGAAGCAGTGGGGAAAAGTGTCCTCCCCTTGTCTCCCCCATGGCTTGGTTTCCTGAGGAGAAAAGGTCAAGAGTGTAATTCTTAATAGTTTCTGAGAGATGGCTCCCAAGGTACGGAGGTAATGGCAATGCTGAGTACAAGTACCAGATTAGTTTCATGACCAGGAATTTTATCATATCATAAGCCAGTGTTACACGATACAACAAAAGAATAAACTTGAAGGAGCCATCAGAAAAGATAAACAGCATGACAGGGGAGACATACAGGAAGTCATGTGCTATACAACAAAGTTCTGAAAGCGAGCACAACAGACTGGAGATTAAAAAAAAAAAAAAAAAAGAAAAGAAAGAAAATCAACTTTGTGATCAGCAACTATTAAAATCAACTAATGGCTATTAAGGCTTTCTTTTAACATACTGTGGTGAGATCTGTCATTTGCTCAAACTTTGTGCTCCATGTTGGGCACCAAAAAGAGCGTGGTTTAACCCGGCAGGCAGCTCAGCACCACACAGCCATTCCCTCACACACACACCCTGCTACACCCCCAGCGGATGCAGGAGACAATGAGGAGGGGAAAAAAGTAAAATAAATTAAAAAAAAAAATTATGGGTTGAGATAAAGACAGTTTAATAGGACAGAAAGGGAAGACAAATAATACGAAGAATGATGACGATGATCGTGATGGTGATTGCCTGTCCCGCAGCAGTGGTACCCCCTACCCTGGCCAGCCACCCCATATTGATTGTTCAGCATGACGGCTGCGGTATGGAACATCCCTTTGGCCACTTGGGGTCAGCTGTCCTGCTCCTGTCCCCCCTCAGCTCCTCAGGCACCCCCAGCCCTCCACTGCTGGGCAACAACTAAGCCATCAGTGTGTGATAATCATTCTTCTCATGCTAATTGCAAAACACAACATCATACCAGCTACTAGGAGGAAAATTAACTTGATTCTAGCCAACACCAGGACACCCACAGACTAAGGGCATGATATCTCTGTGTGTATATCAAAAGAGAAAAGGTGGTGGAGATTAATTAGAAAGTCTGTGAGCATGGACAGGGGGGAGATGTGGGGACATAGAAGGAGCTCCCAGCAGAAGCACAGGCAGGCAGCAGGGACATGGGCAGGCGGTGAGAGGGAGCTGCTGCCAGAAATGCTGTGCGAGGGAGGGCTCAGGCACCGCCCTGCCATCCCCTGCAGGGCAGGCGCCTTCCCTGGGACACCCCCTGCTCTCCTCTGCCACCAGCACAGCCTCTGCCCTCAAGCCCCCGCTGTCCCCAGCAGGAGCTGCCTCCTCTGCAGGCAGAGCTGCAGCCCAGGAGGGTGTGCTGAGTGTCCGTCTGTCCCTCCCTGGCCTTGCCTCCCCTGGCAGCAGCACGCTGCCATTCCTCCTGGCTTCTCCACCTGGCCGTGCTGCTGCTGCTCTTGTTCCCAGGCTGCCTGGGGATGGGGGTTTCACGTGCCCATGGAGTGAGCCCTCGGGGTGCCTGGGGGAAGGGGAGTACGGGGACAGGGTGAGGGGTCTGGAGATGGGCACTTGGAGCCTGGATTCCTCTGCCCTCAGCAGCGTTCAAGCTCTTCTCAGGACAACGTCCTTAGTGCAATTGTACTGCAGTCAAAGAGATGCCAGCACAAAGCAACTGAATCCAATGTAGGAAAGGGCTCTGCCAACTGTCTGTGTGCAACTGGGCAAGTGCATTGAGGGGCTTAATTAAGAAATTGAAATGGTTTTTCTCAGATAACTCTGATACATTATTACTGTATTTCTGTTCCTTTGGCAGGACCCCATGCCCAAAAGCAGGAAATGCCCAACATCAGCTCTGTGAGTGAGTTCCTCCTGCTGGCATTCGCAGACACGCGGGAGCTGCAGCTCCTGCACTTCGCGCTCTTCCTGGGCATCTACCTGGCTGCCCTCCTGGGCAACGGCCTCATCCTCACTGCCGTAGCCTGCGACCACCGCCTCCACACCCCCATGGACTTCTTCCTCCTCAACCTCGCCCTCCTCGACCTGGGCTGCATCTCCACCACTCTCCCCAAAGCCATGGCCAATTCCCTCTGGGACACCAGGGCCATCTCCTATCAGGGATGTGCTGCCCAGGTCTTTCTATTTGTCTTCTTGATTGCGTCAGAATTTTATGTTCTCGCGGTCATGTCCTATGACCGCTACATTGCCATCTGCAAGCCCCTGCACTACGGGAGCCTCGTGGGCAGCAGAGCTTGTGCCCAGATGGCAGCAGCTGCCTGGGGCAGTGGCTTTCTCAATGCTGTCCTGCACACGGCCACTGCATTTTCCCTGCCCCTCTGCCAAGGCAATGCTGTGGCCCAGTTCTTCTGTGAAATCCCCCAGATCCTCAAGCTCTCCTGCTCAGGTTCAGTCTACCTAAAGGAAGTTAGACTTCTGGTGGTTAGTGCATGTTTAGCATTTGGCTGTTTTGTTTTCATTGTGCTGTCCTATGTGCAGATCTTCAGGGCGGTGCTAAGGATGCCCTCTGAGCAGGGCCGGCACAAAGCCTTTTCCACGTGCCTCCCTCACCTGGCCGTGGTCTCCCTGTTTGTCAGCACTGCCATGTTTGGCTACCTGAAACCCCCCTCCATCTCCTCCCCATCCTTGGACCTGGTGGTGTCATTTCTGTACTCGGTGGTGCCTCCAGCACCGAACCCCCTCACCTACAGCATGAGGAACCAGGACCTCAAGGAGGCAGTGAAGAAACTCTTTGCACATATGCTTTTGTGAACCATTAATGTTCACTTGATTTCCAGGTTTATTTCAGAAACAGGAAAATATTTTTTATTATTTGTCTTTATGAATATTTTCTCCAAGTTGTGGTTTTCGTTTAAATAATGTTATTCTTATCATTCTGCCCGTTATATTTTCTAACTTACTTTAACCGAAGAGTCTGATGTACTTATAAAACTGGGCTTCACGTGTAGATAAATACAGTAAAGAAAACAGGAGAAATTCATTGTTATCAGCTGCCGTCTCTTCCCATCTCCTGTGCAGCTGGGGGAGCAGCCCCAGCACGCAGGAGGGGCTCAGGGCCCAGAGCCCAGCTGCCACAGGGAGGAGCAGCCCCGCTGGCCCTCGCGGCTGCCCCTCACTGCCCGCTGGGCTCTGCCTCTCTGCTGCCTTCGGGTCGGGGCTGCTGCTTCCCTGGAGCCATGGCCATGGCCAGCAGCAGGACGTGGCCTTTCCACTGCTGCTCTCTTCTGGCTTCCACATTGTGCTTCTTGTATTTGGATAAGCCCTGAGATCTCATGTATGTTGGTGACAGTCCTCTTATCTCTACACTGGCATCTCTTCAATGTCTCTGCACGCCTCTTGCAAACCTGGTTTCAGGAATACACCCAAGGAGCTGCTTCCTGAACAGACCTCTTGCTTTTCTGGGCCTCACAATGGATCAGAACCCCAGAGTGATCAGTGAAGGACCAAGGGCTGCACTGGGAGCTGCCTTCTTTGCTGTCCATGGCTCAGAAAACAGTAACTGGCCTTGACTGGCCTGGTACTGTCCCAGTGGTACTGGGTCTGATGGCCAATGGCATCCTGGAGAGGAATCTGGAGGTGCTCTGTGCCTGGGCCAGGCCTCTTGTGCTGGCCTGGGGAGCGGGGCTGGCCCTGCGGGGCACAGGCACTCTGTGCTGGGGATGTCCCAGGCAGGAGAGCAGGGCTCCTGCAGCTTCCCGGCCCTCCATCTCCTGAGCCGTGGCTGGCCCCAGCGCGGGGGCTGCTGGGGAGGCCCAGAGCCGCCTTTGTGCCAGCAGCTGCGGTGCCTTGCGAGGGGCTGGGGCTGTGCTGGCCGTGCCCAGAGCCCTGCAGCAGCCTGCGGTGGGCACTGGCCTGGGGCCAGCCCAGCCTGGGCTGCTGGGCTGGGGAGAGGTCCGGGAGGTGGGGAGAGGTGGGCAGGGTCTGGGCTGGGCTGGGCAGTGCCCGGCAGAGGGCACCAGCAGCGTCAGGGAGCGGTGGCAGCATGCAGGGGAGGGCTCCCAGCAGGGCTTGGTGCTGCAGAGCCAGGGCTGGGGAAGGGAGCCCCGAGCTGCAGGGGCAGGGGACACGAGGCCGCTCGGGGCCCTTGCTGGCCTGGGCAGAGCAGGAAGGGGGCCCAGGGCATTCGTCCCCTCACCGCAGCCTGCCACGACCTGCACGGCGCTCACGGAGCGTCCAGGGCCAGGCTCTGCCCCGTGGAGCGCAGGGAGAGGGCAAAGCCTCTCTGAAAAAGAGGCTTAAAGTGAAAAAGGTCCCTCCGCTGCCCCGTGGTGTGACAGGGCCAGGGTGGGACAGCTTACCTTTATTTGATGTAGTTCTTGTATAATTTGCATTGGTGATGGCACAAAAAGACAGTTCCTTCACCAGTGATGTACATCCTTCTTCATGTTAGGACACCACTCAGCGTCCTTCACTTTCCTTTATCTCACAGATGAACTGGATTAGGTCTCCTTGATTACTCTGAGGCACAGTGCAGTGCTTTTTGCCTTCTGCTACTCCAGCACAACATGTATGACTTTCCCTTACTCTGCGCATTGACCTGACGGGTCATTTCACATTTTTCTCTTTCAAAACCTGAGTTGGACGGGGACTATTTCGAAAGTGGGACAAGCTGATGGGTTCTGCCTCAGCCATTTGAAGCGTGCTATACTTGATTTTTTCAGTCAGAATTTGCTAAAGATGACCCAGGAAGGTAAACGGATGTTCAAGTGTCTCGTAAGGAATAAGGGAGAGTATCTTGGGTTTCCAATGGCCATTTCAGATTTAGGTCAGTCCCAGGAACCCACTGAACTAGGGTGTTGTCTTTGAAGGTGTTTCCTGTGCTGGGCTTGTTAGTAATAGAAGATGAAATAATACAATATTGCTTAATATGTTACATTTGCGATGTACTGTTCCGGGGCTGCGCTTGGAAGATACAAAATATATGTGCAAGGGTAGCATGAGAGAATGCACCGATTCATGATGAGGAGTAGGGAGGATTAAAAGAATGCTCAATTTGCAAGACATCTAAGTAATTGGGGCTTCTTGGACACTGGGAACTGGATCAAACCAACCTTGAGGTTTGGACTGAGACCGAGGGCTCAGAGAGCATGCGTGAGAAGGAAAGGTTAAAAAGTTCAGCTCTGATGAAGACATCTTACTTCATCCCGACGACCACCCAGACGACCATCAGAGAGAACTAAGCAAGCGCAGAAGGACTGATAAGATAATTAGCATATGAAGCGAGCTAGATATAGCTGCTTAGGACTTTCTCTCTTTTAGTGAGTTCCATGGTGTATTTCGGTGCTGAGTCTATGAAGCTCAGGTACTGAGAGAATGATGTAACCGCTTGAGAAGGTAAAGTCAAAGGGAAAAGTTGAAGTGACTTGGAGTATTAATGGGCCCCACTGAGGGCTCTTACTAACAAAGCCTCCCCTGGGACTTGTTAGGGCAGATAATTGGAGGCCATGATTGCAGACAGCCAGAGCGCTGTGCTGAGAAAAGTCTTGGTTGGTTTTGGTGAAGCAGAAGGGCCAAGGCCTGACCCCAGCCACTGGGAGGGGAGATCCTGCACCCCCCCCGTCTGGCTCAGGGCTCTTCTTGGGGTCTGTATGATGTGGTGGGCAGTGTGATGCCACGAGAAGAACTTCATTAAGACACCTCCCCACCCCTGCCCAGGGTATCAAGGAAGCAGTGAGGCCCCATTGCAATGACTGTATCTCGTCTCCTCAGAAGCTCTAGTCAAAAGGACAAAAAGGTCAGGGGTGTTGGGGCCTTCCATTCTTGCCAGCACCCTCTGCCTTCTCCTCTGCAGGCTTTCCTATGCTGTTCCACACTTTGCCCTATTTCCTTGAAGTCTGCAGACGCCCATCTCTGTCCACCACCTTGCTCTCATCCCTGCATTTCCATCATTCCACCAGTGTCTCATCAACACTCACCAGCTGTTCCTTGAAACATAAAACCATCTTGTGATCAGAGACACTCTTTCAGTGACCTATGGCACCACAACCTTACCATTTGAGGAATATTTCTTCCTCCTCGTAGCCAATTAAAGCCTTCCAAAGTGCACTTAGTGGCAGTTTTTCCTCTTCTGCTCTTTCCTACTACCAAAGAAAGCTCCATCAGGGTGGAAACCACTCCTAAAGCAGGCATCCCAACCCATCAGGCTCCTTGTGGCCTGTCAGCCAAACAGACAGAAGTCACCTCACCAGCAATCTCCCAAGGCCCGGGCCTGCTGCTGGCCTTGCAGCTTCTTGGCTAGACACAGCCAAGCCTTGTGCCTCCTGCTGTCCAGTCCTGGACTCAAGCAGAAGGGACAGGACAACCCCTGTGCGGGCCTTCTTTGTGTCTGGGTCCTCCTGGGGATGGAGGCAGAGGGGATCCCACAGGCAGCATGCCAAGCAGGGGCCTTCTGCTGGCCTAGCAGGGCCACTGGCAGATGTCAGCCCCAAAGTGCACATCCCAGGGAGAAGCCAAGGCTGACCTGCCACCTCCAGACACAAGGGACCTCACAGTCCCTTTGCGTGACACGTTCCTGCTGCTGCCCTATCAGCTGCAGAGACAGAAGCGACCTCCCAGTCACTGCCCCAGTCACATTCCTCCTGAGGCAGAGCTCACCTGGGGGAGTCGTAGCTGACCTACAGAGCCTCCTCGGTACCTGTATTTCACTTTCTGGGTTAGAGATTAAGCAAAGTTTTAGTGGGAGTGTTTGGTGTTCTGCTTGCGGTGTCACGTCTGTGGTTAAGGCATGGACTAGCTCTGTGGTTTAGGGGTGTTTTAGGCCTGCCAAGAAGTCTAGGTTTAAAGAGACCATTTTAATTTTAGTGTTAAGGGAAGACATTAGGGTTAGCAAGCAAGAAAATGGATTCCTGTCAGAGTGTTGTAGTAACATTTGGGTTTAGGGATTAAAATTCCTGGTTCAAGTAAGGTAAGGACTGTATATAGCTGTTTTAAGTCAGTGTTATCGCAACATCTACATTACATGAACCCTCTTACCTCTACGAAATCATAAGTTTCTGCTGGCCAAGCTCTTCTTCCCACCCCAAAATCTCACATCTCTCTTGTCCAGGCTGCTCCTGACCTCCACATATCTTATTGGGATCAGCTTTCTGATGACATTCTTGATCCCAGAGTATCTGTCTCACTTCTGTTGGCGACTCTACTCTTGAGAAGGAAGTGACGTTGCTGTCAGGAGGGAAACGGGCTCAAAGGTCTTTAGGAGCATCCTCCAAAATGTGCCCATCAGCTCTGCACCTCCACCAAATTATGCTTGTTATGGTTTAACCCGGCCGACAGCTAAACACCACACAGCCGTTCGCTCACCCTCCCCCCTCCCTCTCTGGGATGGGGGAGAGAAACGGGAAAGTGAAGCCGGTGAGTTGAGATAAAGACAGTATATTAAGACAGGAAAATAATAATAATAATAATAGCATTAATAATAATAATGTGTACAAAACAAGTGATGCACAAAGCAATTGGTCACCACCCGTTGACCAATGCCCAGCCTATCCCTGAGCAGCCGGACCCCACCCCGGCTAGCCACCCCTATATATTGTTTAGCATGACGTCAGATGGTATGGAATACCCCTTTGGCCAGTTTGGGTCAGCTGTCCTGGGTCTGTCCCCTCCCAGCTCCTGCCGCACCCCTAGCCTGCCTGCTGGCAGGACAGAGCGAGAAGCTGAGAAGTCCTTGGCTTGGTGTAAGCACTGCTCTGCAACAATTAAAACATCAGCATGTTATCAGCGCTCTTCTCATCCTAATCCAAAACAGAGCACCCTACCAGCTACTAGGAGGAAAATTAACTCTGTCCTAACTGGAACCAGGACAGATATCCACCCCTTATTCCATACCATTTTATGTCATGCTCAGGTTACACTCTTTCCAATACCTTGTAATTAATCACCATTTTCATCTATGATATATAGCAATCATGGTAGTGATGACATACAGTATTATATAATAATTAACATACTACAATTCAACTCATGGGCTATTCTCACCCAGTATCAAATCCCCTTGAGGTACACACCGGACCTCCCCATTCTTTTGCAGTACCCACCAAGTGCATCCAGGTCCCTGAGCAAAAGCAATTCCACGAATGGGTTTCCCTTTTCCTGAGGCAGGAGTACCCAGCATGTTTCTTACGTGCAATACAGGAACTTTATCCCCTTCTACAGTGCGTAACAGGTTTGATCGGGCAGGTCCAGCTCGGTTGGCAGCTCCCCTAGTATTGACTAACCAGGTGGCCTTTGCCAAATGTGTATCCCAATTTTTGAATGTCCCAGCACCCATTGCTTTCAGTGTAGTCTTCAACAGATCATTGTATCATTCAACTTTTCCAGAGGCTGGTGCATGATAGGGGATGTGATACACCCACTCAATACCATGTTCTTTGGCCCAAGTGTCTATAAGGTTGTTTCGGAAATGAGTCCCGTTGTCTGACTCAATTCTCTCTGGGGTGCCATGTTGCCATAGGACTTGCTTTTCAAGGCCCAGGATAGTGTTCCGGGTGGTGGCATGGGGCACAGGATATGTTTCCAGCCATCCGGTGGTTGCTTCCACCATTGTAAGTACGTGGTGCTTGCTGTTGCGGGTTTGAGGGAGTGTGATGTAATCAATCTGCCAGGCCTCTCCATATTTATATTTCTGCCATCGTCCTCCATACCAAAGATGCTTGGACCGTTTGGCTTGCTTGATTGCAGGACATGTTTCACAATCATGAATAACCTGTGCTATAGTGTCCATGGTCAGGTCCACCCCTCGATCACGAGCCCATCTGTATGTTGCATCTCTACCTTGATGGCCTGAGGTGTCATGGGCCCATCGGGCTATAAATAATTCACCTTTATGTTGCCAGTCCAGGTCCACCTGAGCCACTGCAATCTTAGCAGCCTGATCCACCTGCTGTTTGTTTTGATGTTCTTCAGTAGCCCGATTCTTGGGCACATGACCATCTACATGGCGTACCTTTACAACCAGGTTCTCTACCCGGGCAGCAATATCTTGCCACAATGCCGCAGCCCAGATGGGCTTGCCCCTGCGCTGCCAGTTGTTCTGCTTCCATTGCTATAACCACCCCCACAGGGCATTTGCTACCATCCATGAATCAGTATAGAGATAGAGAACTGGCCACTTTTCTCGTTCAGCAATATCTAAAGCCAGCTGAATGGCTTTTACTTCTGCAAACTGACTCGATTCACCTTCTCCCTCAGCAGCTTCTGCAACTCGTCGTGTAGGACTCCATACAGCAGCTTTCCATCTCCGATGCTTTCCCACAATACGACAGGACCCGTCGGTGAACAAGGCATATTTCTTCTCATTTTCCGGTAGCTTGTTGTACAGTGGGGCTTCTTCAGCACGAACCACCTCCTCCTCTGATGATATCCCAAAGTTTTTGCCTTCTGGCCAGTCCATAATCACTTCCAAGATTCCTGGGCGACTGGGGTTTCCTATTCGAGCCCGCTGAGTAATCAGTGCAACCCACTTGCTCCATGTAGCATCAGTTGCATGATGTGTAGAGGGGACCCTTCCTTTGAACATCCAGCCTAGTACCGGCAGTCGGGGTGCCAGGAGGAGCTGCGCTTCAGTACCGACCACTTCCGAAGCAGATCGAACTCCTTCATATGCTGCCAATATCTCCTTTTCAGTTGGAGTATAGCGGGCCTCAGATTCTCTGTATCCCCGACTCCAAAACCCCAGGGGTCGACCTCGAGTTTCCCCAGGTTCTTTCTGCCAGAGGCTCCAGGTGGGACCATTCTCCCCGGCTGCGGTGTAGAGCACATTCTTTACATCTGGTCCTGTTTGGACTGGCCCGAGGGCTACTGCATGAACTATTTCCTGCTTAATTTGTTCAAAGGCTTGTCGTTGCTCAGGGCCCCATTCAAAAGCATTCTTCTTACGGGTTACTTGGTAGAGAGGATTTACAATCAGACTGTAATTTGGAATGTGCATTCTCCAAAACCCCACGACACCTAGGAAAGTTTGTGTTTCTTTTTTGCTAGTTGGTGGAGACATAGCTGTTATCTTGTTGATCACATCCATTGGGATTTGATGACGTCCATCTTGCCATTTTATTCCTAAAAACTGGATCTCTCGTGCAGGTCCTTTAACTTTATTCTGTTTTATGGCAAAACCGGCCTTCAGAAGGATTTGGACTATTTTCTTCCCTTTCTCGAAAACTTCTTCTGCAGTGTCACCCCACACAATGATGTCATCGATGTACTGCAGGTGTTCAGGAGCTTCCCCCTGCTCCAGCGCAGACTGGATCAGTCCATGGCAAATGGTAGGGCTGTGTTTCCACCCCTGGGGCAGCCGATTCCAAGTATATTGGACTCCCCTCCAAGTGAAAGCAAACTGTGGCCTGCACTGTGCTGCTAGAGGGATGGAGAAAAATGCATTAGCGATATCATTTGTGGCATACCACTTGGCTGCCTTTGATTCCAGTTCATACTGGAGTTCTAGCATGTCCGGCACTGCAGCACTCAGTGGTGGCGTGACTTCGTTCAGGCCACGATAGTCCACTGTTAGTCTCCACTCACCATTAGACTTTCGCACTGGCCATATGGGACTATTAAAAGGTGAATGAGTCTTGCTGATCACTCCTTGGCTCTCCAGTTGACGAAGTAGCTTATGGATGGGACTCAGGGAGTCTCGGCTGGTGCGATATTGCCGCCGGTGCACAGTTGTGGTAGCGATCGGCACTTGCTGTTCTTCAACCCTCAGCAACCCCACAACACAAGGGTCCTCTGAGAGACCAGGCAAGGTAGACAACTGTTTAATGTCCTCTGTCTCCAAAGCAGCTATGCCAAAAGCCCAGCGGAACCCTTTTGGGTCCTTGAAATATCCTCTTCTAAGATAGTCTATGCCAAGGATGCACGGAGCATCTGGGCCAGTCACAATACGGTGCTTTTGCCACTCATTACCGGTTAGGCTCACTTCAGCCTCCAATACAGTTAACTGCTGGGATCCCCCCGTCACACCATAAATACAGATGGGCTCTGGCCCTTTATAGCTTGATGGCATTAGAGTACATTGTGCACCGGTGTCTACCAAAGCCTTATACTTCTGTGCATCTGATGTGCCAGGCCATCAAATCCACACAGTCCAATAAACTCGATTGTCCCTTTCCTCCCCCTGGCTGGAGGCAGGGCCCTTCTAGTCCTGGTCAGAATCTTCGTTTCTGTGTTTAAAGGACTGCCTGCTGGAAGTTGGAGCAGCAAACTTTTCAGAGAACCCCTTTTTCCCAATTGTTTTCTTTTGCAATTCACGTACCCGTGCCTCTAGGGTCGCAGTAGATTTTCCATCCCATTTTCTCATGGCCTCTCCATGGTCACGTAGGTAAAACCACAGGGTGGCGCGGTGTGTGTGCCCACCATATTGTCTTCCTTGCACAGATGAACGTTTACCCCTAATAGCTGAGACACTGGTTTGTACAGGTGGGGAGGAAAATAATCTCTCTTCAAGTTGGTGGATCTTTTCAGAAAGTTTCTCCAAAGTATTCTCTTTTAGCTGGTGGACACTTGTTCGTTCAGGTGGAGGGGAAGGTAAATTTTCTTTAAGTTGGTGGACCTCTTCAGAGAGTTTCTCCACAGCCGAGACACAGGCCTGTAGGGAATAGGAGAGATTTCCTTCGTACTGCCGGAGTATTTTAGTCACTTCATTCACTGTGGGATTCTCCTCTGTTTTCCAGGCTAGTATTGCCAATGAGCTGGCATATGATGATGGTGCACTCTGTACAAACTTCCGCCACATGGGTAGTGTACACCGGACTGCATCTGGATCTGCGGATGTTTGTGCGTCGTCTAGGTCCTTATAAATTACTTCCCGTACGGCCAATTCCCTCAGGTACTGAATTCCCTCCTCCATGGTGGTCCATTTGCTTGGTAAACATACAAGTTCTTCCTTGAACGGATACCTTTCCTGCACAGCTGACAGGAGACGCCTCCAGAGGCTGCGAGATCGTGCTCCATCTCCAATTGCTTTGTCAATGCATGCGTCCCTAGCAAGGGATCCCAGCCGCCTGGCTTCCTTGCCCTCAATTCCACACAATTGGCTCCGGTGTCCCAGCACCGGAGCAGCCAGGTGACAAGCTGCTCACCTATACAGCGACCAAAATCTTTTCGCACATCTCGTAGCTCACGCTGGTATAGAGTCCTGGTAGTTACTGTTGATTTTTCGACATCCTCATCCTCATCTTCAGTCTCCTGCACCTTTGATGGCCCAGCCTCGTCTTCACTATGCCCAGACTTCGCAGAAGACTGTCTGCGTTGTAAACGACCTGAGCCTCTATACCATTTTTTCACCTTGTCTACAGGGGCAACTTGCACTGCTACAGCTCGTTTCTCTGACCCAGCCACAGGGTCTGCCACAGGGCTTGGAATACCCTCTGCGGGGTCAACTTGCACTGCTACAGCTCGTTTCTCTGACCCAGCCACAGGAGTGGGAGCAGCTGCAGGAGCTAGAGCGGCTGCAGGAGCTGGAGCTAGGTTGATAGTAGCATCAATTGCAGCTCGATAGGAACAAGCCAGACCCCAGCACACTACAGTGATTTGTGTCACTTTGGAACGGCCAGAGTCATGACACCTTTTTTTCAAGCATTCTGCCAGCTTTTTAGGATTTTGCAGTTGTTCAGGGGTGAATGTCCAAAACACTGGAGGTGACCACTGCTCTAGAAACCTACCCATATCCTCCCACACTCCCTGCCACTCGCAACTATCCCACCTCAAGACAGATCTCCGGATGAGATTCCTAAGTAGTTGTTTAACCCTCAACAAAACCTGAAGCGCATTCAGGAGACATAACAACAAGAGCAGGCTGGTCTGAGTATCCCAAGGATATTCAACATCTCGGAGAACCACCGTAACTAGCTCGGGGGATAAGAGGGTGGTGAAGGAGAAAGGGAGAGTGAACAGGGAGGGAAACATGTCTTCCCCTGTCCCCTTCACAGATTGGCTCCCTAACGAAAACAGGCAATAGGTGTAATTGCTAATAGTTTCCGAGATATGGTTTCCAAAGTATAGAGTCGACGTCACTGCTGAGTACAAATACCAGGTTAGAGTCGTGACCAGATATTTCATCATTTCATAAGCCATTGTTACACCGCACAGTACCGTAACAATCTTAAACCAGGGCCCAGAAAGGATAAACAGTGCAACAGGGAGCACATACAGAAAGTAACGCGCTATAAAACTCAATTTGGAAAACAGGCACAGCAGACTGGAGAGTAAGGCAATCACCACCGTGACTAGCAACTATCAAGCAGGTCCAATACTTATACCAATTTTAGTTTAATACACTCAGGTCAAATCTGTCTATATCTCAACCCTTCGAGCCCCACGTTGGGCGCCAAAAGGGCTGTTGTGGTTTAACCCGGCTGGCAGCTAAACACCACACAGCCGTTCGCTCACCCTCCCCCCTCCCTCTCTGGGATGGGGGAGAGAAACGGGGAAGTGAAGCCTGTGAGTTGAGATAAAGACAGTTTATTAAGACAGGAAAATAATAATAACAATAATGATAATAGTGATAATGATAATAGTATTACTAATAATAATGTGTAAGAAACAAGTGATGCACAATGCAATTGCTCACCACCCGCTGACCAATGCCCAGCCTATCCCCGAGCAGCCGGCCCCCCACCCCGGCCAGCCACCCCTATATATTGTTTAGCATGACGTCAGATGGTATGGAATACCCCTTTGGCCAGTTTGGGTCAGCTGTCCTGGGTCTGTCCCCTCCCAGCTCCTGCCGCACCCCCAGCCTGCTCGCTGGCAGGACAGAGCGAGAAGCCGAAAAGTCCTTGGCTTGGTGTAAACACTGCTCTGCAAAAATTAAAACATCAGCATGTTACCAGCGCTCTTCTCATCCTAATCCAAAACATAGCACCCTACCAGCTACTAGGAGGGAAAATTAACTCTGTCCTAACTGGAACCAAGACAGTGGGACAGAGAGAGCTCATGGCAAGAGGGCCCTGGTGCAGAGATACAGCTGTGCCCAGGAGCAGCTCCTCTGCACAGCGCAGCAGGGCTGGGGGCTCTGACCGCAGGTGGCACGGGGACAGGAGAGAAGGAGAGAGGGCTTGGAGGCAGTGAGGAGCGCAGCAACAGAGGGCAGCGTGTGGCAGGACAGATCTGCAGGCTCTTGGCACCGTGAGTCTCTGGCTGCAGGGCCATGCAGGTGGGGTTGCCAGAGGGGTCTTCTACAGCTGGCACATCCGATGCCTAATAGCATCTGTCGGGATGGGTCTCTCTGTTTCTCCAGCTAGGAGTAGAAGATGCTGTAGAGAATGGCATTTATGGTTGCAATTTTCAAGAGAAAGACCAAGGCAGGGACTATCAGAAAGGCAAGACTTTTTCTGCACTCGGTGCCTTAAGAATCCTGCAGTGGAGGGGAGGCAGGTTTCATGGTAATGGTTTGTCAGGATTGGGCAGGAGATTGAGACTCCTAGAGCATTGCAGAGAGGGACCAATATGGCATCAATGAACTTCATAAAGTCCCTTCCTGCACCTCAGCCCACAGACTGCACCAACATCATCATTGTGGTCCTTTCAGGCTTTATCCTAGCTGATCTTAGGGAGCTGCGAACCCTCCGATGCCCAGTGCCCTGCCTTTGGAAGGTGCCTGCAGGCTTGAGGTGAGCACAGATCGTTTGCAATGAACAGGAGCTGCCTCCTCTGCAGGCAGAGCTGCAGCACAGGAGGGTGTGCTGAGTGTCCGTCTGTCCCTCCCTGGCCTTGCCTCCCCTGGCAGCAGCACGCTGCCATTCCTCCTGGCTTCTCCACCTGGCCGTGCTGCTGCTGCTCTTGTTCCCAGGCTGCCTGGGGATGGGGGTTTCACGTGCCCATGGAGTGAGCCCTCGGGGTGCTTGGGGGAAGGGGAGTACGGGGACAGGGTGAGGGGTCTGGAGATGGGCACTTGGAGCCTGGATTCCTCTGCTCTCAGCAGTGTTCAAGCTCTTCTCAGGACAACCTCCTTAGTGCAATTGTCCTGCAGTCGAAGAGATGCCAGCGCAGCTGAGACCAGCACTGATGGACAGACTGGCTGTCGTCTTTGTGGGACGCTCTGCACTAAAGGGACAGTCTCTTTGCCTCTGAGGGTCCAAAAGGTTTTGCTTGGAGTGCAGCAGAACGCCAAGGATTTGTGCCTTAGAATCACTCCTCAGGTGTGGTGGGGCAGGTAAAAAACAAAAATAGAAAACAAGTAATTATATAACTAAATCTTCACACCTCTGCTCTGCAGTTAGGTGAACTGGGAGCAAAACCGGAGAAATCTCTTTGATATCAGCAGTAAAGTGAATCTGAGACTACCCCATATTCCTACCATGTTACTACCATGTTACTACCATGCTACTACCTCTGGCTGTAGTGCAGGACTGTCTCTTCCACTGCCCACAGAAAAGTCTCCTGCTCCCAGAGACACTCTCAGGCAGAATCAATGAAAGAGACCTTCAAAATATCTGCCTAGAAATGGGCAATTTTTGGTGATTTTAAATGAGAAAATGGAAAGAGTTTTCCTCTGATATGCCTGTGGTACATTATCACTGCCTTTCTCCTCCTTGTACAGGACCTCATGACCAGAATTAGCAGATGTCCAACAGCAGCTCCATCACTGAGTTCCTCCTGCTGGCATTCGCAGACACGCGGGAGCTGCAGCTCCTGCACTTCGGGCTCTTCCTGGGCATCTACCTGGCTGCCCTCCTGGGCAACGGCCTCATCCTCACCGCCGTAGCCTGCGACCACCGCCTCCACACCCCCATGGACTTCTTCCTCCTCAACCTCGCCCTCCTCGACCTGGGCTGCATCTCCACCACTCTGCCCAAAGCCATGGCCAATGCCCTCTGGGACACCAGGGCCATCTCCTATCAGGGATGTGCTGCACAGGTCTTTCTATTTGTCTTCTTGATTACAGCAGAATTTTATGTTCTCACGGTCATGTCCTACGACGGCTACGTTGCCATCTGCAAGCCCCTGCACTACGGGAGCCTCGTGGGCAGCAGAGCTTGTGCCCAGATGGCAGCAGCTGCCTGGGGCAGTGGCTTTCTCCATGCTGTCCTGCACACGGCCACTACATTTTCCCTGCCCCTCTGCCAAGGCAATGCTGTGGACCAGTTCTTCTGTGAAATCCCCCAGATCCTCAAGCTCTCCTGCTCAGATGCCTACCTCAGGGAAGTTGGGCTTACTGCAATCGACTTCTGTGTAGGTATTGGTCGCTTTGTTTTCATTGTGCTGTCCTATGTGCAGATCTTCAGGGCCGTGCAGAAGATCCCCTCTGAGCAGGGCCTGCACAAAGCCTTTTCCACGTGCCTCCCCCACATGGCCGTGGTCTCCCTGTTTGTAAGCACTATCGTGTTTGCCTACCTGAAGCCCCCCTCCATCTCCTCCCCATCCAGGGACATGGTGTTGTCATTTCTGTACTCGGTGGTGCCTCCAGCAGTGAACCCGCTCATCTACAGCATGAGGAACCAGGAGCTCAAGCATGCACTGAAGAAACTGTTTCAGTTGTCTTCCAGAAGCAATTAGCTGCTGCTCTGCTGCTGCAATGGGAAAAACTCACGAAAAAAACATGGTGTGAGACACAGCCTTGCAGTGCCAGGTACCAGGTCCATCAATCCTGGCCCCAGACTGTGAGAAACAAAGTAAAAATGTTACGTACAGAAGGAGAGAAGGTGGATCCTGATGATACAGGACTGCAGGCACCTGTGGGCAGTACGGACACTGACCTGCAGTCTCAAGGCTCTCTGGGTGGGGAATAGCAGAAAGAGGCCAGTGCCTGTCCTGTGCCACCTCCCCGCCAGCCGTGCCCTCCCACAGGTGGAGTATTTCTCCCTTACTCGCGCACCAGCAGCTCTTTGCCTCCTCCTCCTCCTCCACAGGGAGATGAGCCACAAGCCTGGCTGTGTGTGAGGCTGTGTGCAGACCTGAGCAGAAAAAAAGCCAGTTTCATGGCATTGGGGCACCTGAAGGGTCCAGCCCCTGTGGCTGGGTCTGTTCTCTGCAGCAGAGGGCTGTCACCAAGCCCCAGCTCTGTGGTTGCTCCTGCAGCTCTGAGGACCACTCCAAGGGCATCACAATAACGATGCTCAGGACCTAGGGGGGTCAGCCCGCCCATGGATCGCAGCAGGAGGTTGGTAGGATTCCATAGTACACAAGGACACGGACACCTCGTTGCTCTGTCTTCATGAACGTCTTTATTACAAATTGCTACAAATCCCTACCTGTAAAGCAACTACATGTTGCAAGAAACTTCTACGTTACCACTAGGAAAGCAAATATGGGCTTGTGATGCTTTCCCTAAATCTGCACCAATAAATACTATTTGAGGTGCTACTGGTACGACACTCATGAATCCACTTGGTGGAGGGCACAAGGCAGGGCACCTTCCCCTTCTTTCTTTGGGGCCAGTCATGATAGCTCGTGAGTAACGTGAACATCATTGGGTAACCCTAACGACATACCTCCAGACTGTGTTTCTGGCTTTTTCCAAGGGTAAACAACTAAGCAAAAGGGTACCAGAGGGCTGTTGGCATAACTGCCTTGAATAGAGAGAACGTCAAATAGTTGTCTACCTTGCCTGGTCTCGCACAGGACCCTTCTGTTGTGGGGTTGCTGAGAGCCGAAGCAGAGCAGGTGCCGACGGCTGCCACAACGGTGCACCGGCAGCAATAGCGCACTGACCTCCAAGTCCTCCAAGCTCAGGAGCTGTGTGATCCTGTGAGCAAAAAGTCAGGCAAAGGGGGCAGGAGACCTGCTTGGAAGATCAAGGAGATCCTGGAGTGACTGAAATGAAAGAAGGAAGCATACATACTGTGGAAAAGGGGACAAGCCACTTGGGAAGAATATAGGGACCTTGTCCGAGGATGCAGGGAAGCGACAGGGAAGTCCAAGGCCCATTTGGAGTTAAATCTTGCAAGGGGTGTCAAGGACAACAAAAAGGGCTGTTTCAAACACATCAGTCGCAGAAGGAAGAGGAAGGAAAATGTGGGCCCACTGCTTAATGAGGTGGGTGCCCTGGTGACAAAGGACAAGGGGAAGGCAGAATTACTGAATGCCTCCTTTGCTTCAGCCTTCACTGCTAAGACCAGCCCTCTGGAATCTCTGACCTTAGGGACAAGGGAGGAACTCTGGAGAAACGAGGACTTTCCCTTGGTTGAAGAGGATCAGCTCAGAGATCTCTTAGGCAAACTTGACACCCACAAGTCCATGGACCCCGATGGGATACATCCATGAGTGCTGAGGGAGCTGGCGGATGTTACTGCTGGCCCACTCTCCCTCATCTTTGAAAGGTCATGGAGAACAGGAGAGGTGCCTGAAGACTGGAAGAAAGCTCATGTCATGCTGGTCTTCAAAAAGGGCAAGAAGGAGGCCCCAGGCAACTACAGGCCGGTCTGCCTCACCTCCATCCGTGGAAAGGCGATGGAACAGCTCATCCTGGAGGTCATCTCCAGCATGTGGAGGAGAAGAAGGTGATCGGGAGCAGTCAGCATGGGTTCACCAAGGGAAACCGTGCTTCACCAACTCGATAGCCTTCTATGATGGAATGACTAGCTGAGTGGGTGAGGGAGAACAGTGGATGTTGTGTACCTTGACTTCAGCAAGGCTTTCAGCACTGTCTCCCATAACATCCTCAGAGGCCAGCTCAGGAAGTGTGGGATGGATGAGTGGTCAGCGAGGTGGATTGTGAGCTGGCTGGATGGCAGAGTTCAGAGGGTTGTGCTTAGTGGAGCAGAGTCTAGTTGGAGGCCTGTAGCCAGCAGTGCCCCCCGGGGATCTACACTGAGTCCAGTCCTGGTCAACTTATTTGTCAGTGACCTGGATGATGGAATAGAGTGAGTGCACCCTCAGCAGGTGTAAAGATGTGCTGTGTTTCGGGTCAAAGTGGTCTCCCTGCGTAGCATCACCGCCATGGCTGCCTGCCTGAAGCCTCCGTCCATCACCTCCCCATCCCTGGACATGGTGCTTTCATTTCTGTACTCAGTGTTGCCTCCAGCAGTGAAACCCTCATCTACAGCACGAGGAACAAGGAGCTAAAGGAGGCACTGAGGATGTTATTCTAATATACAGCATTTCCCCACCAATGAGGTACCTGCACATCTTCCTCACATATTCCCGGGCAAGGCAGAAACACCTTTGTTCATGTATTTCAAAATTGCCTTTCAATCTTTGCAATATTATTCCAATTAAAGTATTTTTTCTTCATCTCACTTCTATCTCACTTCTTCTAACTTTTATTTATTTATTTATTTATTTATTTTAACCCAGAGACCCCATGTACAGGTGCTGATAAGCTCTTGGTAATTAAGGAAATAAAGGAACCAGCAGGTAGTCATTTTCTGTGACTCTTCCTTCTCATGATTTCTCTTCAGGTACAGCAGAGGTTGTGGGATTGAAGAGCCCAGCAGCAATGTGGAGGAAAAGCAGAGATGTGGCTGAGGGACTCAAAGTATTTTCTGCGGTAGTCTGTACCAAAAAGTTCTCCTAAGCCTCTGAATTCAGTAAAAGAGATCAAGCATGAGAAGAGCAGGTACTGAGAGGAAGGCCATGAAAAGCCACCAGGACAAGGGCCAGTTTCCGCCCCTGCAGGGGACTGAGCCTGGGCAAGGCCCAGCTTGGGAAGCAGCCCTGTCGCACGTTCTTGGTGGGCAGTGAGCTGGGCAGGAGGCAGCCGTGTGCCCTGGCAGCACAGGAGGGAAGGCTGAGGGGCACCTCACCGCAGCCTGCCAGGAGCTGTAGGGATGTCAGGAAGAGCCCAGGGCCAGGCTCTGCCCCGTGGTGCACAGGGAGCCCTCCTCCTGCCACGCCGCGTGCAGTGGCTGCAGCAGAGGGGACCCCCAGCCAGCCCCTGCATGGGGCTCTGCCACCCGCCTCGCCCCAGCCCTCTCCAGCGCCCTCCTTGCCGCTCTCTGATGCACGCCAGCACCTCCCCGTGCGTGCCGGCCAGCACGTCTGCTGAGGGCCAGTGCGGCTGCTGCACGGGCAGGGAGCTCAGCATGGCCCTTGCAGCCCCCTGCCCTGGGCCTGCCCCTCCCCTTGCCCTCGGCCCCGGCCTGGTCTCTGCTGGCAGGAGCGCTCTTGGCATGCGCTTCCTGGCCTCCCCTCGCCTGCGCACAGCTGCTGCCCTCTCAGGCTGCTGGCACAAACGTGTCCTCACAAGCAGCACCACCCCTTGGGCTGCTTCTCCTGGCCTCCCGCAGCTCCTGCCTTGGCTCCTTGTCTCTGCTGGGCCCCACCTTCCACACCCAAATGCGTCCCTTGGCTGTCAGCTCCCTCTCCCGTGCCCTGTGGGGTGACAGAGCCAGAGTGGGGCTTGTTACCTTTATTTGATATAGTTTTGTGTATTTGCATTGGTGATGGCACAAAAAGACAGCTCCTTCACCAGTCATGTACATCCTTCTTCATTTTAGGACACAACTCAACGTCCTTCACTCTGCTTTATCTCACGGATGAACTGGATTAGGTCTCCTTGATTATTCTGAGGCACAATGCAATGCTTTTTGCCTTCTGCTACTGCAGCACAATATGTGTGACTTTCCCTTACTCTGTGCATTGACCTGACGGGTCATTTCACATTTTTCACTTTGAAAACCTAAGTTGGACGGGGACTATTTCCAAAGTGGGGCAAGCTGATGGGTTCCTTCTCAGCCATTTGAAGCGTGCTATACTTGAGTTTTTCATCCTGAGTTTGCTAGAGATGACCCAGGAAGGTAAATGCATGTTCAAGTGTCTAGTAGGAATAAGGGAAAGTATCATGGGTTTCCAATGACCATTTCAAATCTAGGTCAGTCCCAGGAACCCAATGAACTAGGGTGTTGTCTTTGAAGGGGTTTCCTGTGCTGGGCTGGGCTGCAGTTACAGGGACAAAGACCACTGCTGGCAGTGGAGGTGCCCTGGGAACTCCACCTGGCTCCACCTGATTTTCCCAAAGGGCTCCGGTCTCCTGCAGGTCTTTTCTGACATCTGCTGGTGCAGGGAAGTGCCACAAACACAACGGGGCCACAGGAGGTTTTCCCTGGTTATGCTTATGGTCACACAGCAAAGCTCTGCCTCAATACCCAGTAATTTTTTTAGTACTTAACTAAAAAAGCAACTACTCATCAGCTCAAATGACTCAATCCCTTCCGTTAAATGTCTCACATGAAGTGTAATTTATATCATGAAGAAATGTGATTTTCTGTTTTCTATATTCATCGCAGGAGAAGAAATACTGGTGTTCACCTGTACTTGCTTGGTCATCGCTTTGTCTATCATGGTGTGCTCCCTCATCTTCCAGGAAGAAAACCTGACTTGATTACACAGAACATGCTGAATGTCCCCTTTCCAGCTGCCTGTCTGGACCTATGCACTTCCCATGGTTCTCCTGCTTTGCCCTCCCCTTACTCTTGGATCATTCTGACCGCTCTCACCAACCCAGTTGCTGCTTTTTCTTTTTTTTTAATGCAGAATGGTTTCCTGTTGTTTGTTTTTAAATTGGAAAAACCCTACTCTTCCTACCTCAGCAGGGCTTCAAAGGAGTAACCCTAGACCAATATCTATAGGAAAATGATGCTCCAAACTGAAATGCAACAAAATTCAGCCTTTAAAATGAGGAAAGATTTCTATTAGATGCTCTTTGAAATCTTCCTCCTTAACTACACCATGAAAGCTTTCCAATTAGCTCTACAAGTCTTGAAGACTTGAAGAAAATCATGGGAGAGATATGGCTGTTTACGACATTCTGCATTTTAATGATCTCAATGGTGTATTTTGGTGCTCGGTCTATGAAGCTCAGGTACTGAGAGGAGAATGACGCAACTGCTTGAGAAAGTAAAGTCAGGAGGAAAAGTTGAAGTGACTTGGAGTATTAATGGGCCCCACTGAGGGCTGTTACTAACAAAGCCTCCCCAGGGACTTGTTAGAGCAGATAACTGGAGGCCATAATTGCAGACAGGCAAAGCGCTGTGCTGAGAAAAGTCTTGGTTGGTTTTGGTGAAGCAGAAGGGCCAAGGCCTGACCCCAGCCACTGGGAGGGGAGATCCTGCACCCCCCCGTCTGGCTCAGGGCTCTTCTTGGAGTCTGTATGATGTGGTGGGCAGTGTGATGCCACGACAAGAACTTCATCATGACACCTTCCCACCCCTGCACAGGGTATCAAGGAGGCAAAGAGGCCCCATTGCAATGACTATATCTCGTCTCCTCAGAAGCTCTAGCCAAAGGGACAAAAAGGTCAGGGCTGTTGGGGCCTTCCATTCTTACCAGCACCCTCTGCCTTCTCCTCTGCAGGCTTTCCTATGCTGTTCCACACTTTGCCTTATTTCCTTGAAGGCTGCAGACACTCATCTCTGTCCACCACCTTGCTCTGATCCCAACATTTCCATCATTTCACCAGTCTCTCATCAGCCCTCACCAGCTGTTCCTTGAAACACAAAGCTAGAGTCTGATCATAGGTACTCACCAGCATCTCCCAAGGCCTGGGCCTGCTGCTGGCCTTGCAGCTTCTTGGCTAGACACAGCCAAGCCTTGTGCCTCCTGCTGTCCAGTCCTGGCCTCAAGCAGAAGGGACAGGACAAGCCCTCTGCGGGCCTTCTTTCTGTCTGGGTCCTCCTGGGGATGGAGGCAGAGGGGATCCCACAGTCAGCATGCCAAGCAGGGGCCTTCTGCTGGCCTAGCAGGGCCACTGGCAGATGTCGGCCCCAAAGTGCCGATCCCAGGGAGAAGCCAAGGCTGACCTGCCACCTCCAGACACAAGGCACCTCACAGTCCCTTTGCGTGACACGTTCCTGCTGCTGCCCTATCAGCTGCAGAGACAGAAGTGACCTCCCAGTCACTGCCCCAGTCCCATTCCTCCTGCTGGGGCAGGAGATCCTGAGGCAGAGCTGAGCTCAGCAGAGCATTCCCACCCATCTCCTCCTTGTGGCCCACAAGCTGATCAGATCCATGGCCCCTCACACTCATCTCTGAATGCCATGGGACTGCACGGCAACCTCACGGTTCCTGCCCTGCTACAGGAGAGGGCACGGAGGTGAGGGGAGGAGACCCAGGGAGGAGAGGGATTGGAGGTGAGGATGTTAATGTACAGGAGGACAGGGTTTGGATGTTAGTTGTTCATGTATGGCGTTAGGGACTGCGGTGAACATTTCTGGGTGAGAGCTTAAGCAACTATTGAGTGGGAGGGTTTGGTGTTGTGCTTGGGGTGTCAGGTCTGTGGTTAGGGTATGTGCAAGCTCCTTGGTTTAGCATTTTGTTTAGGTCTGCAAGGATACTAGATTTTATTAGAGCATTTAAATGCTAGTGTTAAGGGCAGGGATCAGGGTGAGCAAGAGAGTAAAGGTAATGGAAATGGTGTTATAACTAATTTTGGTTTCAAGGGATATTGTGGTCAAAACTTAGAGCAGTGGATTCCTGTCAGGGTGTGGAGTGGCATTTCGATTTAGGTATTAATGTTACAGGTTAAAACAGGGCCTCACATGACTGCTTTAAGTCTGCATTATTGTGGGATCGAGATTACCTGAGCATTTTTACCTCTCCAAAATCATTAGCTACTGCTGGCCAAGCTCCTCTTCCCTCCCCCAAATCTCACATCTCTCCTGGCCAGGCTTCTCCTGACTTCCCCATATCAGTCATCTTCTAAGGGGCAGCTTTCTGATGGCTTTCATGAACTCTGAGTGTCTGTCTCACCTCGGTTGGCTACTCTGCTCCTGAGAAAGAAGCAGCTCCCAAGCCAGCACGGAGAAGGACACAAAGGCTGTAGGAGCACCCTGCACAATGTGCCCAGCAGCTCTGCACCACCACAAAAGCAGCCCTAAAAGATGAGTTCAGGCAAAAGCAGATACCTCTGACATGACAACCCCAATCCAAGACCTCTTCCCCTATGGGGCCTACCAGCTACTTAGGAAGAGAGGATCTCACAAACTGTGTGCAGAGCAGATGCATCTGGTGTCCTATCATGGAGACCAGCAGATGTGAGCCTAAAGGCACAGATCCCAGCCAGGAGTCAAGGGATGACCTGTCAGCTGCTTCTGAAAAAAGTCACCTCACAGGCCACGTAACAGCCATTAGCTTCCTACTGGACTTGGAGCTTCTGAGGCACCACTGAGATCATAATACCACACCTACAAAACACCCCCTTTTTGGCCCAGAATCTGCCCAGGTAGAAGTGATCCGGTTGTGACCCTTCCAGCCCATGGCACAGCTCCTGGGCTCCCAGCCTCTCTGACACACAGGAGCCAGTGCCGTGCCAGTTCTGGGAGGTGCTAGGGCAGGAGGGACCTTGCAGTCAAATCACTCGCCAGACTCCTTGGCTGGGGCTGCTGCGTGCCCTGGGGCTGCAGAGCTCTCCACTGCCTGCTCACAGCAGATTGAGCCCTTGAGCTGTGGTGAGTCCACCTTGGAGGAGATCCCCCCTTAGGAGGGAAGTGCTGCAGCGCAGGCTGGCTGTGCCACTGCCGTGCCCACTGCCTGTCCCTGCCTGCAGTCCCAGCACAGCCCCACAGCAGCACTGGCACCAAGCTACAGGAGCAGCCGGGCCTGACCCCACCAGCAGGGCTCAGCACCAGAGGGGGGCAGTGGCAAGAGAGCAGCTCGGCATGCCCCAAGCGCTGGTGCTCCCTGGCCGTGCTGCTGGGATGGGACTCTTTTCCTCTGCAGCCCTGCACATGGCACTGCCCCTGCAGAGCCAGAGCAGCTCTCACAGGAAGGACGTCACACAAGGAAGGCAGTGCAGGCTCCTTTCTTTTATTGCAATTCACAGAGGGCCTGGCTCCTCATATACAGAATCTCTGAGCTATACCCGACAGGTACATACTGTAAAAGAAATGAGATGAATCATATCATTTTAGGGGGCAACTTTAGCCATATTAAAACAAAGTCCTGTAATCAAAACACTCATAAATACACAAACACACAAGAAAAAATCATATATATAATATTAGTTGTTCTTCCAGTCATTGACATTATTAGTCATCTGCAGATGTAGAATGAAAATTTATTGCTTTCAAAACACATCTACTCATCAATTTCCACAGCGCATGCTTGAGCTCCTTGCTCCTCATGCTGTAGATGAGGGGGTTCACTGCTGGAGGCACCACCGAGTACAGAACTGCCACCAAAAGTTCCAGGGATGGGGAAGAGATGGAGGGGGGCTTCAGGTAGGCAACCATGGCAGTGCTGACAAACAGGGAGACCACGGCCAGGTGAGGGAGGCACGTGGAAAAGGCTTTGTGCCTGCCCTGCTCAGAGGGGATCTTCAGCACAGCCCTGAGGATCTGAATATAGGAAAAAACAATGAAAACAAAACAGCCAAAAGCTGAAGAAACACTACACACAAGTGCTCCAACTTCCCTGAGGTAGGCATCTGAGCAGGAGAGCTTGAGGATCTGGGGGATTTCACAGAAGAACTGGTCCACAGCATTGCCTTGGCAGAGGGGCAGGGAAAATGTAGTGGCCGTGTGCAGGACAGCATTGAGAAAGCCACTGCCCCAGGCAGCTGCTGCCATCTGGGCACAAGCTCTGCTGCCCACGAGGCTCCCGTAGTGCAGGGGCTTGCAGATAGCAGCGTAGCGGTCGTAGGACATGATAATAAGAGTATAATATTCTGCTGATATGAAGAAGACAAAGAAAAAGACCTGTGCAGCACACCCTTGATAGGAGATGGCCCTGGTGTCCCAGAGGGCATTGGCCATGGCTTTGGGGAGAGTGGTGGAGATGCAGCCCAGGTCGAGGAGGGCGAGGTTGAGGAGGAAGAAGTACATGGGGGTATGGAGGCGGTGGTCACAGGCTACGGCGGTGAGGATGAGGCCGTTGCCCAGGAGGGCAGCCAGGTAGATGCCCAGGAAGAGCGCGAAGTGCAGGAGCTGCAGCTCGCGCGTGTCTGCGAATGCCAGCAGGAGGAACTCGCTCACAGAGCTGCTGTTGGGCATTTCCTGCTTCTGGGCATGGGGTCCTGCCAAAGGAACAGAAATACAGTAATAATATAGCGAAGCGATCTGAGAAAACGATTTACATTTCTAAATTGTTCCCCTCAAAGCACTTGCCCAATTACACGCAAACAATTGGGAGATCCATTTCCTGCAATAGATTCAGCTACTTTGTGCTGGCATGTCTTCGACTGCAGGACAATTGCACTAAGTAGGTTCTCCTCAGAAGAGCTTGAACACTGCTGAGGGCAGAGGAATCCAGGCTCCAAGGGCCCATCTCCAGACCCCTCACCCTGTCCCCGTACTCCCCTTCCCCCAGGCACCCCGAGGGCTCACTCCATGGGCAGGTGAAACCCCCATCCCCAGGCAGCCTGGGAACAAGAGCAGCAGCAGCACGGCCAGGTGGAGAAGCCAGGAGGAATGGCAGCGTGCTGCTGCCAGGGGAGGCAAGGCCAGGGAGGGACAGACGGACACTCAGCACACCCTCCTGTGCTGCAGCTCTGCCTGCAGAGGAGGCAGCTCCTGCTGGGGACAGCGGGGGCTTGAGGGCAGAGGCTGTGCTGGTGGCAGAGGAGAGCAGGGGGTGTCCCAGGGAAGGCGCCTGCCCTGCAGGGGCTGCCAGGGCGGTGCCTGAGCCCTCCCTCGCACAGCATTTGTGGCAGCAGCTCCCTCTCACTACCTGCCTATGTCCCTGCTGCCTACAGCTATCCCTGGCAGCAGCTCTTTCTCTGTCCCCATGTCTCCTCCCTGTCCATTCTCACAGACCCCATCCCACAAGATGTGTGCTCAGATTCACTCAGGTTCCCCTCCACTGCATGAATCTGAAAGCACAGAATCCAAAAAAGCCTTTCCCTTCTGATAAACCAAGCCTCAGTCTTCCTCTGGAAATTTCCTCTAATAAATGCCATTCTCTACAGCATCTTCTACACTTTGCTGGAGAAACAGAGACACAACTATCCAGAGAGGTGCTGTCAGGCATTGGATGTGCCAGCTGTAGAAGACCCCTCTGGCAACCCCACCTGCATGGCCCTGCAGCCAGAGACGTACCTTGTCAAGGGCTGTGCAGATTTCTCCTGCAGGCAGCTCTCAGCATCCTCCCACTGCCAACTGTCTCCAAGCCCTCTCTCCTTCTCTTCTCTCCCCATGCCACCTGCGGTCAGAGCCCCCAGCCCTGCTGCGCTGTGCACAGGAGCTGCTCCTGGGCACAGCTGTCTCTCTGCACCAGGGCCCTCTTGCCACGAGCTCTCTCTGTCCCACGAGCCCGGCCCAGCTCAGCACCAGGCGCCCAGCCCAAGGCATTGGAATCCCCCCTCGGGGGGCTTTGGGGAGGAGCCCACGAACCTCAGGCACTGAGAGACAATTGAAGACATCTCTCAACAAGTCCAAGTCAGAGGCAAGTTTCCTGCAGTGTCCCCCTGAGGGCCAGCACTGACACAGCCTCCCTTGGAGCTCGTTAGAGCAGAGCATTGGAGGCAGTGAGGACAAGGAGACAAAGGCAGTGTGAAGGTGACCCTGATGTGTAGGAACACTGGATGTGTGTCACCAAGCACAAGGGCCAGGCCTTGACCCCCAGCCCCTGGGAAGGGAGATCCTTTCCCTTCACACACTGCTCAGGGCTCTTCCTGGGCCAGGAGGAGATGGGGATGTGCATGGCCAAGTGCAGGAGAATGGTACAAGCCCTGCCTGGTTCATGGGTGGGGGCGAGGAGGCAATGAGGCCCTGGTGCTTTACCGATAAGCTGTCTCCTCCTAGGCCTCAGTGGCAGAGACAACAGCCAGAGCCATGGACACAAAGCCCTGGGTCCTGTTGGGACTCTCAGCCTTGTCACAGCCCTTGATCCTCTCCACACCAGGCTGTCCTAAGGACTCCCACACCTGTACCTCTTTTCCTGCTGGCTCTAGACCCTTGTCCGTGTGGTATCTCACAAGATCTGAGCTGAGTCTGATAACTCAGATCTTATTGATGGCCATGCTCCTCGTAAGGCAGCTCTGTAGGAAGCTGGCCTGGTTCCTGGGGAGCAGCACCACTGCTCGTATGGCATCCGTCGTGGTGCCCAGGCCCTCCTCCTCCTGGGCACTGCTCTCTCAGCAGGGTCCCAGTCTGCCCTGATGTGTGGGGTTCCTCTTCCTCCGGTGCAGGACTGGGCTCTTCTCCTTGTAAATGCCAAGATGTTCCTTTAGGCAAAATCCTGCAGTTTCTCAAGGTTCCCCTGGACAGATGCTGCATTCTGTCAGCTGTTAATGTCTGCAGGCAGATGGCTCACCCTGATTATGCCATCTCTCACAAGGTAACAGGAGCAGGAATTTGCAGGACAGTTTTGACAATACCGCAGTAACTATTTGAATGGAATTGCATCACAAACTCATTTAAGGGTACGGGATAGAAGGCTGGCAGATTCCACTTTTTCTCTTCTTCCTTCTCATGCATGCGGTTATTTTGTCTGGAAGTGCGTCTTACATACAAACACTGCACCATGCCAGCTAATAGGAAGAAAATTAATTCTATCCCAGCCAAAATGAGGACAATATCCATCCCATATTCCACACCATCTGCATCGTGCTCAGCTCCAGTACTTTCTAATTAATCACCACCACCTTTTCTCTTTTGATATACACACAGAGATATCATGCCCTTCGTCTGTGGGTGTCCTGGAGTTGGCTAGGATTGAGTTAATTTTCCTCCTAGTAGCTGGTATGATGCTGTGTTTTGCATTTAGCATGAGAAGAATGATTATCACACACTGATGGCTTAGCTGTTGCCCAGCAGTGGAGGGCTGGGGGTGCCTGAGAAGCTGGGGGGGACAGAAGCAGGACAGCTGACCCCAAGTGGCCAAAGGGATGTTCCATACCGCAGCCGTCATGCTGAACAATCAATATGGGGTGGCTGGCCAGGGTAGGGGGTACCACTGCTGCGGGATAGGCAATCACCATCACGATCATCATCATCATTGTTTGTATTATTTGTCTTCCCTTAAACTGTCTTTATCTCAACCCATGCTTTTTTATTATTATTATTTTGTTATTTTTTTCCCCTCCTCATTCTCTCCTGCATCCGCTGGGGGCGTAGCAGGGTGTGTGTGTGAGGGAATGGCTGTGTGGTGCTGAGCTGCCTGCCTGGTTAAACCACGCTCTTTTTGGTGCCCAACATGGAGCACAAAGTTTGAGCCAATCACAGATCTCACCACAGCATGTTAAAAGAAAGCCGTTATAAGCATGAGTTGATTTTAATGGTTGCTGATCACAAAGTCGATTTTTTTATTTTTATTACTTTTTAAATCTCAGGTCTGTTGTGCTCAATTTCAGAACTTTGTTGTATTGCACATGACTTCCTGTATGTCTCCCCTGTCATGCTGTTTATCTTTTCTGATGGCTCCTTCAAGTTTATTCTTTTGTTGTATCGTGTAACACTAGCTTGTGATATGATAAAATTCCTGGTCATGAAACTAATCTGGTACTTGTACTCAGCATTGCCATTACCTCCATACCTTGGGAGCCATCTCTCAGAAACTATTAAGAATTACACTCTTGACCTTTTCTCCTCAGGAAACCAAGCCATGGGGGAGACAAGGGGAGGACACTTTTCCCCACTGGTTCACTCTCCCTTTCTCCTTCACCTCCCCCTTCTCCTCCAGGCTAGTTACATAAGCTCTTCAAAGCTTTTAATATCCTTGGGATGGTCAAACCAACGTGTTCCTATTGTTACATATCCTGCATGTGTTTCAGCTTTTGTTTCTGTTTAAGCAACTACTTAATGCATGCCATCCAGAGATGTGTCCAGAGGCAGGAGAATGAGGAGTGGCAGGGAGTGTGGGAGGATCCGGGCAGGCACCTAGAGCAGGGGGCACCTCCAGTGCTTTGGAACTTCACCTCTGAGCAACAGCAGAGTCCTAAAAAACTGTGAAAACTGTGTGTCATCACCCTGGCAACTGCAAAGAGACACAAATCACTGCAGCGTGCTGGGCCTTGCCCTATGCTTAACAAGCCACAGTCAACACCTCCCCAACCCCTGTGACTTTTCCTGCAGGCACACGCCAGCCCCTCTGACAGACCCAGCAGCCACTCCAACCCTTGTGAAGGGCCCAGCAGCCACTCCAAACCCTGCAGCAGGCCCTGCAGGCGCTCCAGCTCCTGAGATGTGCCCAAAGTTAAACCGACCCCTGTGACAGGCCCTAGAGCCACTCCCAAACCTGCGATAGGCCCTGCAGCCACTCCAACTCCTCTGAAAGGCCCTGCAGCCAGAACAACTCCTGTGATGGGCCCTGCAGCCACTCCAGCCCCTGAAATGGGCCCTGTGGCTGGGCCAGAGAACCAGCCTGTGCCTGTATCGGTTGCCTATTTCTGCAAGAGAAAACAGTGGGTGTGGAAGTCAGTTTTTCTTTAGAAAGGAAAGAAACTCCTATCCAGACAAGAAATAAGGAAGAAGATAAGGCAGGTTTCTCCGAAGAAGGACCACCATGGAAGCAGGATGACAAAGAAGAAGAGATCATCTAAACATCAGAAACCACGTGATCCTTTTCCCAGGGTAAGCTATGAGATAAGGGAAAAGATTTCAGCCATCATCTTGGTGAGCACATTGTCACCTGGCTGCCCTAGTGCTGGGAGAACAGGGCCAATAGCCTGGAATTAGAGGGCAGGGAAGCCAAGCAGCTGGGATCCCCCTCTAGAGAAGGAGTGATTGACAAAGCCGTTGCAAAAGGGCACAAGGAATTTAATCCTGTCAGGCGTCAAGGGAAGGTCTCCCTTCAAGAAAGATCTTGTATGTCAACCAGGAAAGTGGACCAACATGGAGAGGGGTATCTGGTACCTGAGGGAATTAGCCATGCTGAAGGTGATTGATAGTGACCTAGACAACAAACAGCTGTCCAAAGTTCCAGATGAAGTCAAGTGCCCATGACCCATGTGGCAGAAGTTTGTACAGAGCACACCATCACCGTATGCCAGCTCATTGGCAGTTATGACCTGGAAAGACCAAGAGGAACCCACATGGGTGAATCGGCTAGCCAACTACAGCATTACAAAGGAAGTCTCTCTTCTTCCCTATAGGCCTGCATCTCATCTTGAGAGAAACTTTCTCATGAGGTGCAAGAACTACAAGAGAATACATCTTCCTCCCCACCTGCACGAACCAATAGCTCAGCTATCAGGTGTAAGCATCCCTCTGCTCAAGAAAGTTGATATAGTGCGTGCATACTACGTGCCACCCTGTGGTTTTAACTGTGTGACCCCGGAAAGGCCATGAGAAAACGGGATGCAAAAATCTCCCCTACCTCCACCCTAGAGGCAGGGATCCATGAAGCACAAGGAAAAACATTCACAAAAAGTGGTTCTTCTGAGAAAATTACTGCTTCAGTTTCTAGCAGGCAGTCCTCCAAACAGAGTAATGAATACTATGAGCAGGACTAGAGGGGCCCAGCCTCCATCCAGGGGGAGGAAGGGGACAATCGGGTGTATTGGACTCTGAGGAGTATTGGCCTGGCACATCAAACCCAAGAGATAACTGTACTGGAGGCTGAAGTGAGCCTAACTGGGAAGGAGTGGCAAAAGTTACCCATTGGGACTGGTCTGGAGGCTCTGTGCAACCTTGACATAGACTACTTCAGGAGGGGGTACTTCAAAGATCCACAAGGGTATTGGTGGGCTTTTGGCATAGCTGCCTTGGAGAAGGAGGACATCAAACAGTTGTCTACCTTGCCCACTCTCTCACAGGACCCTTCTGCTGTGCAGGTGCTGATGGCCAATGAGCAGCAGGTGCCAATCGCTACCACAACAGCGCACCTGAGGCAGTACTGCACTCACAGAGACTCCCTGATTTCCATGCATGAGCTGGTTCATTGACTGCAGAGCCAAGGAGTGATCAGCAACACTTGCTCACCCTTTAGTAGCCCCATACGGACAGTGCAAAATTGTAATGGTGAGTGGAAGACAACGGTGGACTTCTGTGGCCTGAATGAAGTTACACCACCGCTGAGTGCTGCTGTGCTGGGCATGCTAGAACTTCATTCAGTACGAACTGCAGTCAAAGGCAGCCAAGCGCTCTGCCACAATTAATACTGCTAATGCATTTTTCTCCATCCCTTTGGCAGCAGTGTGAAGGCCGCACTTTTCTTTCAGTTGGAGGGGCGTCCTGTCCACCTGGAATGGCCTGCGCCAGGGGTAGAAACACAGCCCTACCATTTGCCATGGGCTGATCCAGACTGCCCTGGAAGAGGGGGAAGCTCCTGAACACCTCCAGTACATTGATGTCACCCTCACATGGGGCAACACAGCTCCAGAAGTATTTGAGAAAGGGAAGAAAATAGTCCTAATCCTTCTGAAAGCTTGTATTGCCCTAAACCAAAGTAAGGTCAAGGGACCTGCAGAGGAGAGCATAATGCAGGCTGGTCAGGTTCAGGGGGACCCCTGCTTGGGGAAAGGTTGGGCATCGGTCAGTGGGTGATGAGCAATTGCATTGTGCATCACTTGCTTTATACATGTAATTTAAACTATTTTTATTTTAACCCATTATCTTTTGAGGGTGGATGTCAACTAACATCTGTGTGGTGCTTAGGTGCCTGACGGGTTAAAGCACAACGTGTTTGACAACCACAGCCCAACAGCAAAAATCACAATTGTAAAAATCAGTCTCTGACATCTACAAAGTGGAGCAGTTGGCGATGATGTCAGTCTGCTTCAGACACCACAGCCCAGCAGAGACCCTGCTGCCTTCGGGAGCTGTCAGCCCTGAGGCCTTGGGGACACCTCGAGGGAGCCCAATGGCACAGAGCAAGCGATGCCATGGTCGGGTGCTGTGCTGCTGAGCTGGGCCGGGCTCGTGGGACAGAGAGAGCTCGTGGCAAGAGGGCCCTGGTGCAGAGAGACAGCTGTGCCCAGGAGCAGCTCCTGTGCACAGCGCAGCAGGGCTGGGGGCTCTGACCGCAGGTGGCACGGGGAGAGGAGAGAAGGAGAGGGGGCTTGGAGGCAGTGAGGAGCGCAGCAACAGAGGGCAGCGTGTGGCAGGACAGATCTGCAGGCTCTTGGCACCGTGAGTCTCTGGCAGCAGGGCCATGCAGGTGGGGTTGCCAGAGGGGTCTTCTACAGCTGGCACATCCGATGGCTGACAGCATCTGTCGGGATGGGTCTGTCTCTTTCTCCAGCGATGAGTAGAAGATGCTGTAGAGAATGGCATTTATGATTGCATTTTTCAAGAGAAAGACCAAGGCAGGGGATACCAGAAAGGCAAGACTTTTTCTGCACTCGGTGCCTGAAGAATCCTGCAGAGGAGGGGAGGCAGGTTTCATGGTAATGGATTGTCAGGATTGTACAGTAGACGGAGACTCCTAGAGCATTGCAGTGAGGGACCAATATGTCAAAAATGAACTTCATAAAATCCCTTCCCGCACCTCAGCCCACAGACTGCTCCAACATCATCATTGTGGTCCTCTCAGGCTTTATCCTAGCTGATCTTTAGGAGCTGCAAACCCTCCGATGCCCAGTGCCCTGCCTTTGGGAGGTACCTGCAGGCTTGAGGTGAGCACAGATCGTTTGCAATGAGCAGGAGCTGCCTCCTCTGCAGGCAGAGCTGCAGCACAGGAGGGTGTGCTGAGTGTCCGTCTGTCCCTCCCTGGCCTTGCCTCCCCTGGCAGCAGCACGCTGCCATTCCTCCTGGCTTCTCCACCTGGCCGTGCTGCTGCTGCTCTTGTTCCCAGGCTGCCTGGGGATGGGGGTTTCACGTGCCCATGGAGTGAGCCCTCGGGGTGCTTGGGGGAAGGGGAGTACGGGGACAGGGTGAGGGGTCTGGAGATGGGCAGTTGGAGCCTGGATTCCTCTGTGCTCAGCAGTCTTCAAGCTCTTCTCAGGAGAACCTCCTTAATGCAATTGCCCTGCAAAGAGATGCCAGCACAGAGCAGCTGAATCCAATGCAGGAAAAAGATCTGCCAACTGTCTGCGTGCAATTGGGCAAGAGCTTTGAGGGGCTTAATTGAGAAATGGGAAGGATTTTCTCAGATAACTCTCGTATGTTATTGCTGTATTTCTGTTCCTTTGGCAGGACCCCATGTCCAAAAGCAGGAAATGCCCAACATCAGCTCTGTGAGCGAGTTCCTCCTGCTGGCATTCGCAGACACGCGCGAGCTGCAGCTCCTGCACTTTGGGCTCTTCCTGGGCATCTACCTGGCTGCCCTCCTGGGCAACGGCCTCATCCTCACCGCCATAGCCTGCGACCACCGCCTCCACACCCCCATGTACTTCTTCCTCCTCAACCTCGCCCTCCTTGACCTGGGCTGCATCTCCACCACTCTCCCCAAAGCCATGGCCAATGCCCTCTGGGACACCAGGGCCATCTCCTATCAAGGGTGTGCTGCACAGGTCTTCTTTTTTGTTTTCTTACTTGGAGCAGAGTACTTCCTTCTCACTGTCATGTCCTATGACCGCTACGTTGCCATCTGCAAGCCCCTGCACTACGGGAGCCTCCTGGGCAGCAGAGCTTGTGCCCAGATGGCAGCAGCTGCCTGGGGCAGTGGCTTTCTCAATGCTGTCCTGCACACGGCCACTACCTTTTCCCTGCCCCTCTGCCAAGGCAATGCTGTGGACCAGTTCTTCTGTGAAATCCCCCAGATCCTCAAGCTCTCCTGCTCAGATGCCTACCTCAGGGAAGTTGGGGCACTTGTGTTTAGTGTTTCTTTAGTCTTTGGTTGTTTTGCTTTTATTGTGGTGTCCTATGTGCAGATCTTCAGGGCTGTGCTGAGGATGCCCTGTGAGCAGGGCCGGCACAAAGCCTTTTCCACGTGCCTCCCTCACCTGGCCGTGGTCTCCCTGTTTGTCAGCACTGCCATGTTTGCCTACCTGAAGCCCCCCTCCATCTCCTCACCATCCTTGGACCTGCTGCTGGCAGTTTTATATGTAGTAGTACCTCCTGCAGTGAACCCCCTCATCTACAGCATGAGGAACCAGGACCTGAAAGACACACTGAAGAAAATGATTCCAGTGGTAATATTTCCTTAGCAATAAATTGGCTATCTCACTTGTCTACTTTTATTCAAGTTAATCTGAGACAATTTTTGACCTTTATGTGTAGTATTGTTTGCAATTCTGTTTTCAGTTCAATGTTTGCTTTCATTCATCTTTTCCAGATGACCAACCCTCTGTTTGACTGAGAGGTTTTATGTAAACATGTTTATTCCTAAATGACACCTGGCCTCTGTTGTGGCATCTTGTTAATAAAAGTGAAGTTGCTCAGTTCTCTGGGCTTTTCTTCCCAAACTGGAGAGCAGAAGACGCTCAGGGAATGCCAGGCTCAAGGCCTCGCTCTTGTGCTTGGGTGCCACCTGGACACAGGGGCAGGAGGGCACAGGGTGGGGGGTGAGGGAGTCAGGGCTGGACTGAGTCGTCACTGGTGGATGCCCAGTGCCCCTGGAGGCCCTGACTGGTCAAGAAGCAGCTTCCTGGGATTGAAACGTGATAGGGCTGGCGGCATCAGGGAGGTATCGGGAGCCACCAGGATATCCTAAGGGTTCTCCTGGGATGCCGTGTGCCTTGTGTTGGGTGGGCAGCGCGTGGGTCTTCACAGTAAAGCGAAGCCAAAGGATGCACGGGCTGATGGGAGCTCTGCAATGCCAGGACACACAGCGAGGCCACAGCACAAAGGTCTCAGAGGCCTTCAGTGAACAAGCGGAAAGGGCCAAGACTGGGTGGCCAGGCAAGGTCCGGGAGGTGGGGAGAGGTGGGCAGGGGCTGGGCTGGGCTGGGCAGTGCCCGGCAGAGGGCACCAGCAGCATCAGGGAGCGGTGGCAGCATGCAGGGGAGGGCTCCCAGCAGGGCTTGGTGCTGCAGAGCCAGGGCTGGGGAAGGGAGCCCCGAGCTGCAGGGGCAGGGGACACGAGGCCGCTCGGGGCCCTTGCTGGCCTGGGCAGAGCAGGAAGGGGGCCCAGGGCATTCGTCCCCTCACCGCAGCCAGCCACGACCTGCACGGTGCTCACGGGGCATCCAGGGCCAGGCTCTGCCCCGTGGTGTGCAGGGAGAGGGCAAAGCCTCTCTGAAAAAGAGGCTGAAACTGAGAAAGGTCCCTCCGCTGCCCCGTGGTGTGACAGGGCCAGGGTGGGGCAGCTGACCTTTATTTGATGTAGTTCTTGTGTAATTTGCATTGGTGAAAAATGGTAAATGGATGTTTAGGTGTCTCCTAGGAAGAAGGGAGAGTGTCTTGGGATCCCAATGGCCATTTCAAATTTAGGTCTGTCCCAAGAAACGACTGAAGAAGGAATTTGCCTTGATAGGTTTCCTGTGCTGCACTGGGCTGCAGTTACAGGGACAAAGACCACTGCTGGCAGTGGAGGTGCCCGGGAAACATCACCTGTCTCCACCTTATCCACCAACGGGCTCTGGTCTCCTGCAGGTCCTTTCAGACAGCTTCCATTCCAGGGAATTACTCTAAATGCACCAGAGCCTCTGGAGGCCTAATGATTTCATTGAAAGCAGAACCAGGAAATGGGATTTCAAGGAAATATTTCAAATGTGAGTAAACTACTCTGAAGACCTTGGCACTGGTTGATTATGGTCAGACAGCAAAGCTCTGCCTCAGTACCCAGTATTTTCTTCAGTACCTAAGCCATAAAGCAACTACTCATTACCTCAAATGATTCAATCCCTTCCATAAAATGTCGCACAGTGTAGTTTCTCTCATGAAGAAATAGGCATTTTCAGGACGTATATTCGTCACAGAAAAAGAAATACTGGTGTTCCCCTGTACTTGCATTGTCATCGCTTTGTCTATCATGGTGTGCTCCCTCATCTCCCAGGTACATCCACCTGTCTTGATTAAACAGTCCATGTTGAATGTCCCCTTTCCAGCTGCCTGTCTGGACCTATGCACTTCCCATGGTTCTCCTGGCTTGCCCTCCGCTTCCTCCTGGATCACTCAGACCGCCCTCACCAACCCAGGTGCTGCTTTGAGCTTCAGGGAGTTGAAGCTTGCCCATCTATCTGCAGTCTGTCTAACTGTGTCCTTAGAAAGCTCATCATCATTTATCATTGAATTAATATCATATGGATTAATTCTAATCTTAACACTTATAATTTCCGGTCTGTCAGTATAAAAGACTTCTGGTACAGTTACCCTTTTGGGAACATAAACCTCACAGGAGGCACACAGGATGAGGAGCTTGCTTTGCTTTTGGAAGATTGCTGCATGTTTTCCTGTTGTTTGGTTTGAAATAAGGAGAAACCCTTCTGCGCCTGTGTGCATCCAGGTCTCTAAGGCAAGCAGGAGGGTGCTGGTGCAAAGGAGCTGTAACATCCAGCTGCAGACTTCTGTGCCAAAGTCTGGTGGAAGGAGAAGTGATGCAAGCACCAAAGAGAGAAATGTCAGGGCTGGGGTGGTGAGGAGCAAGGTTCTCCATGCAGTGTCAGACCTCAAGAGTCTGCTTTTCCTCCCAATACAGGTCTCCAAAGGAGACACCCTGGATCACTATCAGTTAGAGAATAATGCTCCAAACTGAAATCCAGCTAAAGGCATCCTTTAAGATGAGAAAAGATTTTTTTTCAGGTGCTTCTTGAAATCTTCCTCCTTAACTACACCATGAAAGCTCCCCAATTAGCTCCACAAGTCTTGAAGACTTGAAGAAAATTCTGGGAGAGATATGTCTGCTTAGGACGTTCTGCATTTTAATGAGTTCCGTGGTGTATTTTGGTGCTCAGTCTATGAAGCTCAGGTACTGAGAGGAGAATGATGTAACCGCTTGAGAAAGTAAAGTCAGGAGGAAAAGTTGAAGTGACTTGGAGTATTAATGGGCCCCACTGAGGGCTGTTCCTAACAAAGCCTCCCCAGGGACTTGTTAGGGCAGATAATTGGAGGCCATGATTGCAGACAGGCAAAGCGCTGTGCTGAGAAAAGTCTTGGTTGGTTTTGGTGAAGCAGAAGGGCCAAGGCCTGACCCCAGCCCCTGGGAGGGGAGATCCTGCACCCCCCCGTCTGGCTCAGGGCTCTTCTCGGGGTCTGTATGATGTGGTGGGCAGTGTGATGCCACGAGAAGAACTTCATTAGGACACCTCCCCACCCCTGCACAGGGTATCAAGGAAGCAGTGAGGCTCCATTGCAATGACTATATCTTGTCTCCTCAGAAGCTCTAGCCAAAGGGACAAAAAAGTCAGGGCTGTTGGGGCCTTCCATTCTTGCCAGCACCCTCTGCCTTCTCCTCTGCAGGCTTTCCTATGTTGTTCCACTCCTTGCCCTATTTCCTTGAAGTCTGCAGACACCCATCTCTTTCCACCGCCTTGCTCTCATCCCAGCATTTCCATCATTTCACCAGTGTCTCATCAATCCTCACCAGCTGTTCCTTGAAACATAAAGCTAGAGTCTGATATTTGAGTGACCTGTGTCACCACAGCACTACTCTTTGAGGTACATTTCTTCCTCCTCCTTGCCAGTACCAACCTTCCAAGGGGCACTTTGTGGCAGTTTTTTCTCTCCTGCTCTTTCCTACTACCAAAGAAAGCTCCATCAGGGTGGCAACCACTCCTGAAGGAGGCATCCCAACCCATCAGGCTCCTTGCGGCCTGTCAGCCAAGCAGACAGAAGTCACCTCAGCAGCATCTCCCAAGGCCTGGGCCTGCTGCTGGCCTTGCAGCTTCTTGGCTAGACACAGCCAAGCCTTGTGCCTCCTGCTGTCCAGTCCTAGCCTCAAGCAGAAGGGACAGGACAAGCCCTATGCGGGCCTTCTTTCTGTCTGGGTCCTCCTGGGCATGGAGGCAGAGGGGATCCCACAGGCAGCATGCCAAGCAGGGGCCTTCTGCTGGCCTAGCAGGGCCACTGGCAGATGTCAGCCCCAAAGTGCCGATCCCAGGGAGAAGCCAAGGCTGACCTGCCACCTCCAGACACAAGGCACCTCACAGTCCCTTTGCGTGACACGTTCCTGCTGCTGCCCTATCAGCTGCAGAGACAGAAGTGACCTCCCAGTCACTGCCCCAGTCCCATTCCTCCTGCTGGGGCAGGAGATCCTGAGGCAGAGCTGAGCTCAGCAGAGCATTCCCACCCATCTCCTCCTTGTGGCCCACAAGCTGATCAGATCCATGGCCCCTCACATCCATCTCTGAATGCCATGTGACTGCAGAGATGTCTCACAATTCCTGCCCTGCCATAAGGGGCCAAGCAAGTTAAATTAAGTTTTAGGAGAGGGGCTGAAGGTGATGATTTTAATGTACAGGAGGACAGGGTTTGGATGTTAGTTGTTCATGTATGGCATTAGGGACTACGGAGAACCTGTCTGGGTGAGAGCTTAAGCAAATATTTAGTGGGAGGGTTTGGTGTTGTGCTTGGGGTGTCAGGTCTGTGGTTAGGGGATGGGCAGGTTTTGTGGTTTTTGGGTTTTGTTTATTTTTTTGTTTGTTTGTTGTTTAACCCTAGACTTCTAGGTTTAAATAGAGCAATTACAAGCTAGTGCTAAGGGCAGGGATCAAGGTAAGCAAGAGAGTAAAGGTAAGGGAAAGAGGCTATGGGCTGAGTTTTGGCTTCAGTGCATACTTTGAGCTCAGGCATAAGAGTAGTGGATCCCTGTCAGGGTGTGGAGTTGCATTTAAATTTAGGAATTAAGTTTACTTTTTGAAGCCGGTGAAGGGCCTCGTGACTGTTTTCAGTCACAGTTACAGCAGCATCAGCATAACCTGAACCTTCTGACCTCTACAAAATCCTTAATTTCTGCTGGCCAAGACCCTATTCCCTCCTCCAAATCTCACATCTCTCCTGTCCTGGGTTTCTCCTGACCTCCCCATATCAGTCATCTTCTTAGGGGCGTGTTGATGATGGCTTTCGTGATCTCAGCTTATCCATCACACCTCTGTTGGCTACTCTATTTCTGAGAAAAGTGGCACTGAAGACACGATGGAAAAGGACACAAAAGTCCATCAGAGCACCCTGCACAATGTGCCCAGCAGCTCTGCACCTCCAGAAATGTGCTGTTCCTGCCTACAAGTTTTCTTTCCAGAATGGCTCCTATGGATCCAGGGTAACTTTTCCCAGGCCCTCACTTCCCCAGGCCACACCACTCTTCCCACAGGCCCCACGTGTCTCTCCAACCCTCCCCTCTTCCCCTGCAGTAGTGGCACCTCACCGCAGCAGGCTGGTGCATCTCCAGGCTCAGGGGTGTTTCCTGAGGGCCTGCCCCGTGTGGGGAGTGGCGGGGAGGAAGAGAGCAAGGTCAGCTCCTGGGGCATGGCTGAGCACAGCCCAGCCATCCCGCACCGCGGGCAGGCCCCTTCTCCCAGGCTGAGGCACACACGCAAGGTGGACACTTCTCCATCAGCCCAGCTTCGCGCAGGGCCCTTCAGCCCTGCCCCTGTCCTGGGACTCGCCTCCTCCTCCTCCACCCACAGACATACGTTGCTTTCCATTTGGGGACCCAGGCGGGACTTTAAGGATCTGCTAAAGCCCTGAATTTCCATGTTTTTCATAGTCTTCACACAAGTCTTCCTCCTGCCATCCCCACTGCCTAGCCCTGCCTTCCAGGTGGAACTCAGTAACGTGGTGCTCAGCACAGGGGGAACACACTGGAAGGCAAAAGAGAGCAGGAGTTGAAAGGCCACGTCCTGCTGCTGGCCATGGCCATGGCTCCAGTGAAGCAGCAGGGGCCCTGAGCCCCTCCTGCGTGCTGGGGCTGCTCCCCCAGCTCCAAAGGAGATGGGAAGAGATGGCAGCTGAGTGCAATGAACTTCTGATGACTTCCTTATTGGGTATATCTATACAGGAAACTGGTATCTCTGGGAAAATGATTAACAAATAGGAAAATAAAAAATATATTATTTAAATCAGAAACAATATTTTCAGAATATAATAATACAGACAAATATTAACAAAAATTGTCTTACTTTTTTGAGGAAACATAGGAATTTTGATTTTATGCATATTATTATATGTAAATATATTGAAGAATTGTGTATTCTAGAACTGTCTTCACTGAATTCCTTAGTTCCCTATTCCTGATGCTGTAGATGAGGGGGTTCACTGCTGGAGGCACCACTGAGTACAGAAATGACAACACCAGGTCCATGGATGGGGAAGAGATGGAGGGGGGCTTCAGGTAGGCAAATAGGACAGTGCTGACAAACAGGGAGACCACGGCCATGTGAGGGAGGCACGTGGAAAAGGCTTTGTGCCGGCCCTGCTCAGAGGGCATCCTCAGCACTGCCCTGAAGATCTGCACATAGGAGAGCACAATGAAAACAAAACAGCCAATACCTAAACCGAAGGTGATTGCATTAAGCCCAACTTCCCTGAGGTAGGCATCTGAGCAGGAGAGCTTGAGGATCTGGGGGATTTCACAGAAGAACTGGTCCACAGCATTGCCTTGGCAGAGGGGGACAGAAAATGTATTAGCTGTGTGCAGGACAGCATTGAGAAAGCCACTGCCCCAGGCAGCTGCTGCCATCTGGGCACAAGCTCTGCTGCCCACGAGGCTCCCGTAGTGCAGGGGCTTGCAGATGGCAAGGTAGCGGTCGTAGGACATGATGGTGAGAAAAGAATACTCTGCTCCAAGCAAGAATACTAAAAAGAGGACTTGGACAGCACATCCTTGATAGAAGATGGCCCTGGTGTCCCAGAGGGCATTGGCCATGGCTTTGGGCAGAGTGGTGGAGATGCAGCCCAGGTCGAGGAGGGCGAGGTTGAGGAGGAAGAAGTACATGGGGGTGTGGAGGCGGTGGTCGCAGGCTACGGCGGTGAGGATGAGGCCGTTGCCCAGGAGGGCAGCCAGGTAGATGCCCAGGAAGAGCCCGAAGTGCAGGAGCTGCAGCTCCCGCGTGTCTGCGAATGCCAGCAGGAGGAACTCGCTCACAGAGCTGCTGTTGGACATCTGCTTTTTTGGGGATGTGGTCCTGCACAAAGAGAAAGAATAGTAATAATGTACAACAGACTTACCAGAGGAAAATTTAATTTTCTCATTAAAAAACATCAAGAGGATTGTCCAATTGCAGGCAGTTATTTTGAAGTTCCCTTTAATGACTTCCAACTGCTTCTTAGTTTCTCTGCAAGAAGAGTACTCTTCTGTGGGCAATGGAAGAATCAGTCGTGCACTACAGCTCAAGGTAACAACATGGTAGGAACATGGTGTAGTCTCAGATTCACTTCACTCCTGATATAGAAGAGATTTCCCCAGTTTTGCTCCTAGTTCATCACAGAGCAGAAATGTGGAGATTTATTTATGTATTTGTTTCTTTGTTTGTTTGATTTGTACTCTTTGTTCAGCTGCCCCACCACACCTGAGGAGTGTTTCTAAGGCATAAACCCTGGGCGTTCTGCTGCACTCCAAGTGAAGCCCTGTAGGTCCTCAGAGTCACAGATACTGCCTTGTTAGAGCAGAGTGCCCTTCAGAGAGGAGAGGCAGTCAGTCCATCAGTCCTGGTCTCATCTGCCCTGTGTTGGCAGGTCTTTGAGCTCCAGGACAATTCTCCTCCTATGTTCCTAGAGTTGTAGAATCCTCTAGAAGCTGTAGAATATCCTGACTTGGAAGGGTTCCACAAGGATCATCAGATCCCACCCCTGAATCTGTACATGAACACCCAAAAATCAGTCCATATGCCTGAGGGGGTTGCCCAAATATTTGTTGAATTCTGACAGCCTCAGCGCTGTGAACACTTCCCTGGGGTAGCTGTTCCAGTGCCTACAGAAGCTGGCTGCTGCTGAGTTTTTCTAAAAGAGAAATCGTGGGCATTTCTCCTGCACTTGAAGGGAAACTTTGTGGATCCTCAGAAAAAAGGGACGGGTCCTGTAGTGCAGTGTCCTTTAGTGATGACAGGCAATCTGTCCATCAGTGCTGGTCTCAGCTGCCCTGTGAGAGCTGCAGGAAAGCTGTACTCAGTTGTTCATCTGAAAAGAACCAGGACACTGCTGAGAGCAGAGGAATCCAGGCTCCAAGTGCCCATCTCCAGACCCCTCACCCTGTCCCCGTACTCCCCTTCCCCCAAGCACCCCGAGGGCTCACTCCATGGGCATGTGAAACCCCCATCCCCAGGCAGCCTGGGAACAAGAGCAGCAGCAGCACGGCCAGGTGGAGAAGCCAGGAGGAATGGCAGCGTGCTGCTGCCAGGGGAGGCAAGGCCAGGGAGGGACAGACGGACACTCAGCACACCCTCCTGTGCTGCAGCTCTGCCTGCAGAGGAGGCAGCTCCTGCTCACTGCAAACGATCTGTGCTCACCTCAAGCCTGCAGACACCTTCCAAAGGCAGGGGGTATCAGGGCTTTTGTAGCTCATAAAGATCAGCTAGGATAAAGCCTGAGAGGACCACAATGATGATGTTGGTGCAGTCTGTGGGCTGATGTGTGGGAAGGGACTTTATGAAGTTCATTGATGACATATTGGTCCCTCACTGCCATGTTCCGGGAGTCTCAGTCTCCTGCAAAATCCTGACAACTCATTACCATGAAACCTGCCTCCCTTCCACTGCAGGAATCTGAAAGCACATCCAACAGAAAAAGTCTTGCCTTTCTGGTAGCCCCTGCCTTGGTCTTTCTCTTGAAAAATGCAATCATAAATGCCATTCTCTAAAGCATTTTCTACTAATTTCTGGAGAAACAGAGAGACAACTATCCCGACAGATGCTGTCAGGCATCGGATGTGCCAGCTGTAGAAGACCCCTCTGGCAACCCCACCTGCATGGCCCTGCTGCCAGAGACTCACGGTGCCAAGGGCCTGCAGATCTGTCCTGCCACACGCTGCCCTCTGTTGCTGCGCTCCTCACTGCCTCCAAGCCCTCTCTCCTTCTCTCCTGTCCCCGTGCCAGCTGCGGTCAGAGCCCCCAGCCCTGCTGCGCTGTGCACAGGAGCTGCTCCTGGGCACAGCTGTCTCTCTGCAGCTCTGCCCGCTTGCTACGAGCTCCCCATTGGGCCCAGGAGCCCAGCCCAGCTCAGCAGCATAGCACCCGACCATGGCATCGCTTGCTCTGTGCCATTGGGCTCCCTCGAGGTGTCCCCAAGGCCTCAGGGCTGACAGCTCCCGAAGGCAGCAGGATCTCTGCTGGGCTGTGGTGTCTAAAGCAGGCTGACATCATCGCCGACTGCTCCTCTTTGTAGAAGTCAGAGACTGATTTTTACAAGTGTGATTTGTGCTGTTGGACTGTGGTTGTCAAACACATTGTGCTTTAACCCGTCAGCCACCTTAGCACCACACAGATGTTAGTTGACACCCACACCCAAAAGATAATGGGCTGAAATAAAGGTAGTTTAAATGGACAGAAATTGAAGAGATAGTAATAACTTTAAAAATACTACTAATAAATAATAATAATTTCTATTTTTATTATTATTATATGTATAAAGCAAGTGATGCACAATGCAATTGGTCATCACCCACTGACCGATGCCCAACCTTTCCCCAAGCAGGAGTCCCCCTGAACCTGACCAGCCTGCATTAGGATCTCCTGTGCAGGTCCCTTGACCTTACTTTGGTTTAGGGCAATACAAGCTTTCAGAAGGATTAGGACTATTTTCTTCCCTTTCTCAAATACTTCTGGAGCTGTGTTGCCCCATGTGAGGGTGACATCAATGTACTGGAGGTGTTCAGGAGTTTCCCCCTCTTCCAGGGCAGTCTGGATCAGCCAATGGCAAATGGTAGGGCTGTGTTTCTACCCCTGGCGCAGGCCATTCCAGGTGGACAGGACGCCCCTCCAACTGAAAGCAAAGTGCGGCCTTCACACTGCTGCCAAAGGGATGGAGAAAAATGCATTAGCAGTATTAATTGTGGCATAGCGCTTGGCTGCCTTTGACTGCAGTTCGTACTGAATGAAGTTCTAGCATGCCCAGCACAGCAGCACTCAGCGGTGGTGTGACTTCATTCAGGCCACAGAAGCCCACCGTTCTCTTCCACTCACCATTAGAATTTTGCACTGTCCATATGGGACTCCTAAAGGGTGAGCAAGTGTTGCTGATCACCCGTTGGCTCTGCAGTCAATGAACCAGCTCATGCATGGGAATCAGGGAGTCTCTGTGAGTGCAATACTGCCTCAGGTGCACTGTTGTGGTAGCGATTGGCACCTGCTGCCCATTGGCCATCAGCACCTGCACAGCAGAAAGGTCCTGTGAGAGAGTGGGCAAGGTAGACAACTGTTTGATGTCCTCCATCTCCAAGGGAGTCATGCCCAAAGTCCATCTAGTAAACGTTTGGATCTTTGAAGTACACTCTCTTGATTTAGTCAGTGCCAAGGTTGCACAGAGCCTCCAGGCCAGTCCCAATGGGTTGCTTTTGCCACTCCTTCCCAGCTAGGCTCACTTCAGCCTCCAGTACAGTTAACTCTTGGGTTTGACGTGCCAGGCCAATACTCCTCAGAGTCCAATACACCCGATTGTCCCCTTCCTCCCCCTGGATGGAGGCTGGGCCCCTCTAGTCCTGCTCATAGTATTCATTACTCTGTTTGGAGGACTGTCTGCTAGAAACTGGAGCAGTAATTTTCTCAGAAGAACCACTTTTTTGCGAATGCTTTTCCTTGCACTTCATGTATCCCTGCCTCTAGGGTGGAGGTAGGGCAGATTTTTGCATCCTGTTTTCTTATGGCCTTTCCGTGGTCACACAGTTAAAACCACAGGGTGGCACATAGTATGCACGCACTATATCAACTTTCTTGAGCAGAGGGATGCTTACACCTGATAGCCGAGCTATTGGTTCGTGCAGGTGGGGAGGAACATGTATCCTCTTGTAGTTCTATCATCTCGGGAGAATGTTTCTCTCTAGACGAGATGCAGGCCCATAGGGAAGAAGAGAGACTTTCATTGTAATGCTGTAGTTGGCTACATCCAACTACATCCGATTCATCCATGTGGGTTCCTCTTGGTCTTTCCAGGTCATTACTGCCAATGAGCTGGCATATGGTGATGGTGTGCTCTGTACAAAATTCTGCCACATGGGTCATGGGCACTCGACTTCATCTGGAACTTTGGACAGCTGTTTGTTGTCTAGGTCACTATCAATCAGCTTCAGCATGGCTAATTCCCTCAGGTACTGGATACCCCTCTGCATGGTGGTCCACTTTCCTGGTTGACATACAAGATCTTTCTTGAAGGGAGAACTTTCCTTGACGCCTGACAGGATTAAATTCCTTGTGCCCTTTTCCAATGGCTTTGTCAATCACTCCTTCTCTAGAGGGGGATCCCAGCTGCTTGGCTTCCCTGCCCTCTAATTCCAGGCTATTGGCCCTGTTCTCCCAGCACGGGGGCAGCCAGGTGACAATGTGTTCACCAAGATGATGGCTGAAATCTTTTCCCTTATCTCATAGCTTACCCTGGGAAAGGGATCACGTGGTTTCTGATGTTTAGGTGATTTCTTCTTCTTTGTCCTCCTGCTTCCATGGTGGACCTTCTTTGGTGAAACCTGCCTTATCTTCTTCTTCCTCCTTTCTTGTCTGGGTAGGAGTTTCTTCACTTTCTAAAGAAAAACTGACTTCCGCACCCATTGTTTTCTCTTTAATAAAGAGGCAACCAATAGTGGCACAGGCTGGTTCTCTGGCCCAGCCATGGGGCCCATTTCAGGGGCTGGAGTGGCTGCAGGGCCCATCACAGGAGTTGTTCTGGCTGCAGGGCCTTTCAGAGGAGTTGGAGTGGCTGCAGTGCATATCGCAGTTTTTGGAGTGGCTCTAGGGCCTGTCACAGGGGTTGGTTTAAATTTAGGCCCATCTCAGGGGGTGTGGTGCTTGAAGGAGACTGAAGTCATCACCGACTGCCCTTCCCTGAACACAGGAGAGACGAATTTTACAAGTGCGATTTGTGCTATTAGAGTGTGGTTGTCAAACATGTTGTCCTTTAACCTGGCAAGTAGCTCAGCACCACACAGCAGTTAGCTCACACCAACCCCCCAAATGCTTATGTGTTGAGATAAGGGCAGTTTAATGGACCGAAAGGGAAGAGAAATAATAATAATAGTAGCTTTTATGATGATGATGATGATGATGATGATGATGATATTTATTATTTTTATTATTGTTATGTACAAAGCAAGCTGTGCACAGTGCAATTGCTCATTACTTACTGATGTCCAGCCTGTCCCCAACTGGTAGAACATTGTGGTAACCACCTGCACCTGCTCTTCTTTGACCTTCAACGACTCCACAAACAGAAGGCTCCTCCCAGAGACTGGGCAAGGTAGACAACTCTTCAATATCCTCTGTCTCCAAGGCAGCTGTCCCAAAACCCCACCTGTAACCTTTTGGATCTTTGAAGTACCCCCTCGTGGGGAAGTCTATGTCAAGGTTTCATAGATCAACATTCTTCTTCCTCCTTTCTTTTCTGGGTAGTAGTTCTTTTCCATTCTAAGGAGCCTGATTTTCACACCCATTGTTTTCTCCTGCATATAGAGGCAACGGATACTGGCACAGGTTGGCGCTGTGGCCTAGCAAGACCAGACCTGGGGGGTCTGGTCTAGTCCCCAGACTAGACCTGGGGCCTGTCCCAGGGGCTGGAGTGGCTGCAGGACATGTCAGAGGTGTTGGAGTAGCTGCAGGGCCTGTCACTGGGGTTGGACTGGCAGAGTGGAGAGGCATCAGTGAAATCCTGGCAATACCAGAGTGAGAGCCAGGTGGGGAAGAGAAGTGGCTGTCTGCAGCCTTCAGAGAGGTGTGGGACAGCACAGGAAAGCCTGCAGAGGAGAAGGCAGAGGGCTCTGACAAGAATGGAAGGCCGCAGCAGCACTGACATCTTTGTCTCCGCAGCCATGGCTTATGAGGAGACGTGTTATACTCATGGCACTGGGACCATGTATTTTCCTTTCAACCATGTGCAGACACTGGGAGGTGTCATACCATTGTCCTTCACATGATATTATGGGCATAGTCCCCTACCCCACAGACCCAGACCCCAGGAAGAGCCCTGAGTGAGACATGGGGTTGCAGGATCAGTACTCAAGTGGCTGGCGTCAGGCCTTGGCCCTTCTGCTTCACCAAAACAAACCGAGACTTTTCTCAGCACAGCGCTTTGCCTGTCTGTAATCACGGCCTCCAGTTAGCTGCCCTAACAATTCCCTGGGGAGGCTTTGTTAGTAACAGACTAGAATAGCCAACAGAGTGTATAGTGTACTCTAATACTACAGGATTGAGTAACCAACAGAGGTGAGACAGGTACTCTGGTGTAATGAAAGCCATCAGAAAGCTGATCCCAGTTAGATGACTGCTATGGGGAGGTCAGGAGTATCCTGGCAAGGATATATGTGAGATTTGGGGGAGGGAAGAGGAAGGGAAGAGTAGCTCGGAAGCTTCCTTTCTAGAGGTTAGAGGGTTCATGTAATGTTGATGCTTCTGTAACACTGACTTCAAACCGTCTTCTCTGTCCCTTACACTATTTTCAAGAGTAACAATAATCCCTCAACATAAACATTAGTCCACCACCCTGATAGGAATCCACTACTCTAATGCAGAAGTCAAAGTATCACTTCTAGGAAAACTCAGCCCATAGCCCCTTTCCCTTACCTTTCCTTTCTTGCTCACCCTAATCACTGCCCTTAACACTAACATTGAAATGCTCTATTTAAACCCAGACTTTCTGACAAACCTACACAAAACCCTTAACCATAGTGCATGCCCATACCCTAACCAGAGACCTGACTCCACAAGCAGAAATCCAAAAACACCCACTAAAATTTTGCTTAATCTCTAACCCAGAAAGTGAAAAACACGTACCGAGGGGGCTCTGTAGGTCAGCTACGTCTCCCATAGGTCAGCTCTGCCTCAGGATCTCCTGCCCCAGCAGGAGGAATGGGACTGGGGCAGTGACTGGGAGGTCACTTCTGTCTCTGCAGCTGATAGGGCAGCAGCAGGAACGTGTCACGCAAAAGGACTGTGAGGTCCCTTATGTCTGGAGGTGGCAGGTCAGCCTTGGCTTCTCCCTTGGATGTGCACTTTGGGGCTGACATCTGCCAGTGGCCCTGCTAGGCCAGCAGAAGGCCCCTGCTTGGCATGCTGCCTGTGGGATCCCCTCTGCCTCCATCCCCAGGAGGACCCAGACACAAAGAAGGCCCGCACAGGGGTTGTCCTGTCCCTTCTGCTTGAGGCCAGGACTGGACAGCAGGAGGCACAAGGCTTGGCTGTGTCTAGCCAAGAAGCTGCAAGGCCAGCAGCAGGCCCAGGCCTTGGAAGATGCTGCTGAGGTGACTTCTGTCTGCTTGGCTGACAGGCCGCAAGGAGCCTGATGGGTTGGGATGCCTGCTTCAGGAGTGGTTTCCACCCTGATGGAGCTTTCTTTGGTAGTAGGAAAGAGCAGGAGAGAAAAATCTGGCACAAAGTACACCTTGGAAGGGTGGCACTGGCCGCAAGGAGGAAAAAAATATCCCTCAAATGGTAGTACTGTGGTGCGAGAGGTCACCCAAAGAGTATCTATTATCAGACTCTAGCTTTGTGTTTCAAGGAAGAGCTGATGAGGGTTGACGAGACATGGGTGAGATGATGGAAAGTCCTGGATGAGAGCAAGGTGTTGAACAGAGATGGGTGTTTGCAGACTTCAAGGAAATAGGGCAAAGTGTGGGACAGCGTAGGAAAGTCTGGAGAGGACAAAGAGGTGGGTGCTGGCAAGAATGGAAGGCCCCAACAGCTCTGAGGTTTTTGTCCCCTTGGCTAGAGCTTCTGAGGAGATGAGATACATTGCAGTGCAGCCTCTTTGCTTCCTTGCAACCCTGTGCAGAGGCGGGGAGGTGTCATACCAGTGTTCTTTTCGTGGCATCACACTGCCCACCACATCATACGGACCCCAAGAAGAGCCCTGAGCCAGACGTGGGGGTGCAGGATCTCCCCTCCAGTAGCTGGTATGAGGTCTTTGCTCTTCTGCTTCATCAAAATATTTCTCAGCACAGCGCTTTGCCTGTCTGGAATCATGGCGTCCAATTATCTGCTCTAACAAGTCCCTGGGGAGGCTTTGTTAGTAACAACCATCAGTGGGGCCCATTAATACTCCAAGTCACTTCAACTTTTCCTTCTGACTTTACTTTCCCAATCGATTGCATCATTCTCCTCTCAGTACCTGAGCTTCATAAATTCAGCACCAAAATATACCGTGGAACTCATTAAAATGAAGAAACTCCTAACACTTCTTACATAGTATTGTTCAAGACTTCAAGACTTGCACAGCTAATTGGAGAGCTTTCATGGTGTAGTTTAGGTTTGAAGATTTCAAAGAACACCTAATATTTTTTTTTTCTCATCTTAAAGGATGCTTTTAGTTTAATTTCGGTTTGGAACATTTCAGTTCACTGATTTATATTGATCCAGGGCGTATCCTTTGGGGAATTGCATAGATAGGAAAAGCAGACTCTTGAGATCTGACACTGCATGGACAACCACCCCAGCCCTGACATTTCTCCCGTTGTCTACTTGGTGCTTACGTCACTTTTCCTTCCACCAGACTTTGGCACAGAAGTCTGCAGCTGGATGTTAGAGCTCCTTTGCACCAGCTCCCACCTGCTTTCCTTAGAGACCTGGCTGCACTCAGGTGCAGAAGGGTTTTTCCTATTTCCAGCCAAAGAACGTGAAAACATGCTGCAATTATCCAAAAAACAAAGCAAGCTCATCATGTATGCCTCCTGTGAAGTTTACCTTCACAAAAGAACGACTGTAGTAGTATTTTATAGTGATAGATAGGAAATTAAAAATGATAGTGTTATTATTAATCCATATCATATGAATTCAATGAGAAATGATGAGGATCTTGGTAAGGAAACAATTAGACAGACTGCTGAGAGATGGGGAAGCTGAGCTGCTTCTATCTCAAAGCACAAAGCAGCAACTGGGTCAGTGAGAGCAGTCTGAATGATCAAAGAGTAAGGGGAGGGCAAACCAGGAGAATTATAGGAAGTGCGTAGATCCAGACAGGCAGCTGGAAAGCAGACATTCAACATGGACTGTTAAATCAAGACATGTGGATGTACCTGGAAGATGAGGGAGCACACCATGGTAGACTAATTGATGACAAAGCAAGTGCAGGTGAACTTCAGAATTTCTTCTCCTGCGATGAATATACATCCTAAAAATTCACGTCTTCGTGGCAGAAACTACACTGTGTGACATTTCATGGAAGGGATTAAATTATTTGAAGTGATGAGTAGTAGCTCTATTAGTTAATTACTAAAAAAATTAATGGGTATTGAGGCAGAGTTTTGCTGTCTGACCATAAGCAACCAGGGAAAACCACCAGAGACCCCTTTGTATTTGAGGTACTTCCATGGACTGTCAGCTTTCAGAAAGGACCTGCAGGAGACCAGAGACCCTTGAGGGATTCAGGTGGAGATAGACGGAGTTCCCAGGGCACCTCCACTGCCAGCAGTGGTCTTTGTCCCCGTAACTGCAGCCCAGTCCAGCACAGGAAACCTCTTCAAAGACAAACCCCTTCTACAGTGCACTCCTGGGATTAACTTAGATTTGAAATGGCCATTGGAAACCCATGATACTCTCCCTTAGTTCTACTAGACACTTGAACATCCATTTACTTTCCTGGGTCATCTTCCTCGGTCTTCTAGCAAAGTCAAGCTGAAAGACTCTTTCAGCTTTTTTCAGCTTTTCTTTTCAGCTCTTTTACTGGGGCCGGTCCTCTTTAATATCTTTATCGATGATCTGGATGAGGGCGTCCAGTGCACCCTCAGGAAGTTTGCAGATGACACCAAGCTAAGTGCGTGTGTCGATCTGCTCGAGGGAAGGAAGGCTCTCCAGGAGGATCTGGATAGGCTGGAGCGATGGGCTGAGGTCAACTGTATGAAGTTCAACAAGGCCAAGTGCCGGGTCCTGCACCTGGGGCGCAACAACCCCAAGCAGAGCTACAGGCTGGGAGATGAGTGGCTGGAAAGCTGCCTGGCCGAGAAGGACCTGGGAGTATTGGTTGATAGTCGGCTGAATATGAGCCAGCAGTGTGCCCAGGTGGCCAAGAAGGCCAACAGCATCCTGGCCTGTATAAGAAGCAGTGTGGCCAGCAGGTCTAGGGAAGTGATTGTGCCCCTGTACTCGGCTCTGGTGAGGCCGCACCTTGAGTACTGTGTTCAGTTTTGGGCCCCTCGCTACAGGAAGGACATGGACATGCTCAAGCGAGTCCAGAGAAGGGCGACCAAGCTGGTGAGGGGTCTGAAGAACAAGTCTTACGAGGAGCGGCTGAGGGAGCTGGGGTTGTTTAGCCTGGAGAAGAGGAGGCTCAGGGGCGACCTTATGGCTCTCTACAGGTACCTTAAAGGAGGCTGTAAAGAGGTGGGGGTTGGTCTGTTCTCCTACGTGCCTGGTGACAGGATGAGGGGGAATGGGCGAAAGTTGCGCCAGGGGAGTTTTAGGTTGGATGTTAGGAAGTACTTCTTTACCGAAAGGGTTATTAAGCATTGGAACGGGCTGCCCAGGGAGGTGGAGGAGTCACCATCCCTGGAGGTCTTTAAAAGACGTTTAGATGTAGAGCTTAGCGATATGGTTTAGTGGAGTACTTAGTGTTAGGTCGGAGGTTGGACTCGATGATCTTGAGGTCTCTTCCAACCTAGAAATCTGTGATACTGTGGTACTGTGATACTCAAGTACAGCACGCTTCAAATGGCTGAGCCAGAACCTATCAGCTTGCCCCCCTTTGGAAATGGTCCCCATCCAACTAGGGTTTTGAAAGTGAAAAATGTGAAATGACCCGTCAGGTCAATGTGCAGAGGAAGGGAAAGTCACACATATTGTACTGGAGTGTCAGAAGGCAAAAAGCATTGCATTGTGCCTCAGAATAATCAAGGAGACCTAATCCAGTTCATCTGTGAGATAAAGCAGAGTGAAGGACATTGAGTTGTGTCCTAACATGAAGAAGGATGTACATCACTGGTGAAGGAAGCGTCTTTTCGCGCCATCACCAATGCAAATTACACAAGAACTACATCAAATAAAGGTAACGTTTCCAACCCTGGCCCTGTCACACCATGGGGCAGCGGAGGGACCTTTTTCAGTTTCAGCCTCTTTTTCAGAGAGGCTTTGCCCTCTTCCTGTGCACCACGGCGCAGAGCCTGGCCCTGGACGCTGCGTGAGCGCCATGCAGGTCGTGGCAGGCTGCGGTGAGGGGACGAATGCCCTGGGCCCCCTTCCTGCTCTGCCCAGGCCAGCAAGGGCCCCGAGCGGCCTCATGTCCCCTGCCCCTGCAGCTCTGGGCTCCCTTCCCCAGCCCTGGCTCTGCAGCACCAAGCCCTGCTGGGAGCCCTCCCCTGCATGCTGCCACCGCTCCCTGACGCTGCTGGTGCCCTCTGCCGGGCACTGCCCAGCCCAGCCCAGCCCCTGCCCACCTCTCCCCACCCCCCTGCCCTTGCCTGGTCACCCAGTCTAGGTCCTTTCCTACTGTTCCCTGAAGGCCTCTGAGACCTTTGTGCTGTGGCCTCGCTGTGTGTCCTGGCATTGCAGAGCTCCCATCAGCCCGTGCATCCTTTGGCTTAGCTCTACTGTGAAGACCCACTCGCTGCCCACCCAACACAAGGCACACGGCATCCCAGGAGAACCCTTAGGGTATCCTGGTGGTTCCCGATACCTCCCTGATGCCGCCAGCCCTGTCACATTTCAATCCCAGGAAGCCGCTTCTTGACTGGTCAGGGCCTCCAGGGGCACTGGGAATCCACCAGTGACGACTCAGTCCAGCCCTTATTCCCTCACCCCCCACCCCGTGCCCTCATGCCCCTGTGTCCAGGTGGCACCCAAGCACAAGAGTGAGGCCTTGAGCCTGGCATTCCCTGAGCGCCTTCTGCACTCCGCTTTGGGAAGAAGAGCCCTGAGCACTGAGGAACTTCACTTTTAGTACCAAGATGCCACAACAGAGGACAGGTGTCATTTAGAAATAAACACATTCTCTAGGTCACACAGAGGGTTCGTCATCTGGAAAAGAGAAATGAAAACAAATATTTATCTGCAAACAGAATTTTAAAGAATACGTACCTAAAGGTCAAGAATTGCCTGAGATTAACTTGAATAAAACTAGAAAAGGGAGACAGCCAATTTATTGCTAAGTAAATATTACCACTAGAATCAGTTTCTTCACTGTGGCTTTCAGGTCCTGGTTCCTCATGCTGTAGATGAGGGGGTTCACTGCTGGAGGTACTACCACATATAAAACTGCCACCACCAGGTCCAGGGATGGGGAAGAGATGGAGGGGGGCTTCAGGTAGGCAAACATGGCAGTGCTGAGAAAGAGGGAGACCACAGCCAGGTGAGGGAGGCACATGGAAAAGGCTTTGTGCCGGCCCTGCTCAGAGGGCATCCTCAGCACGGCTGTGAGGATCTGCACATAGGACACAACAATGAAAACAAAACAGCCAAATGCTAAAGAAAAACTAAATACAAGTGCCCCAAATTCCCTGAGGTAGGTGTCTGAGCAGGAGAGCTTGAGGATCTGGGAAATTTCACAGAAGAACTGGTCCACAGCATTGCCTTGGCAGAGGGGCAGGGAAAAGGTAGTGGCCGTGTGCAGGACAGCATTGAGAAAGCCACTGCCCCAGGCAGCTGCTGCCATCTGGGCACAAGCTCTGCTGCCCACGAGGCTCCCGTAGTGCAGGGGCTTGCAGATGGCAACGTAGCGGTCGTAGGACATGACAGTAAGAGTATAATATTCTGCTGATATGAAGAAGAGAAAGAAAAAGACCTGAGCAGCACATCCTTGGTAGGAGATGGCCCTGGTGTCCCAGAGGGCATTGGCCTTGGCTTTGGACAGAGTGGTGGAGATGCAGCCCAGGTCGAGGAGGGCGAGGTTGAGGAGGAAGAAGTACATGGGGGTGTGGAGGTGGTGGTCACAGGCTACGGCGGTGAGGATGAGGCCGTTGCCCAGGACGGCAGCCAGGTAGATGCCCAGGAAGAGCCCGAAGTGCAGGAGCTGCAGCTCGCGCATGTCTGCGAATGCCAGCAGGAGGAACTCGCTCACAGAGCTGCTGTTGGGCAGTTGCTGGTTCTGGGCATGGGGTCCTGCCAAAGGAACTGCAATACAGCAATAACATACCACAGTGATCTGAGAAAACCATTCCCATTTCTCAGTTAACTCCCTCAAAGCACTTGCCCAATTGCACGCAGACAGTTGGCAGATCCCTTTCCTGCATTGGTTTCAGCTGCACTCTGCTGGCATTTCTTTGACTGCTGGACAATTCCGCTACGGAGGTTCTCCTGAGAAGACCTTGAAGACTGTTGAGGGCAGAAGAAGCCAGGCTCCAAGTGCCCATCTCCAGACCCCTCACCCTGTCCCTGTACTGCCCTTCCCCCAAGCACCCCGAGGGCTCACTCCAAGGGCAGGTGAGACCCGCATCCCCAGGCAGCCTGGGAACAAGAGCAGCAGCAGCACGGCCAGGTGGAGAAGCCAGGAGGAATGGCAGCGTGCTGCTGCCAGGGGAGGCAAGGCCAGGGAGGGACAGACGGACACTCAGCACACCCTCCTGTGCTGCAGCTCTGCCTGCAGAGGAGGCAGCTCCTGCTGGGGACAGCGGGGGCTTGAGGGCAGAGGCTGTGCTGGTGGCAGAGGAGAGCAGGGGGTGTCCCAGGGAAGGCGCCTGCCCTGCAGGGGTTGGCTGGGAGGTGCCTGAGCCCTCCCTCGCACAGCATTTCTGGCAGCAGCTCCCTCTCACCGCCTGCTCATGTCCCTGCTGCCTGCCCGTGTCCCTGCTGCGAGCCACTTCTGTGTCCCCACGTCTCCTCCCTGTCTACACTCACAGAATCCATCCCACAAGCTGTGTACTCAGATTCACTCAGATTCCCCTCCACTGCAGGAATCTGAAAGCAGAGAATCCAAAAAAGCCTTTCCCTTCAGATAAACCAAGCCTCTGTCTTCCCTTCGAAATTTCCTCTTATAAATGCCATTCTCTACAGCTTCTTCTACACTTTGCTGGAGAAACAGAGAGACAACTATCCCGACAGATGGCATCAGGAATCAGATGTGCCAGCTGTAGAAGACCCTTCTGGCAACTGTAGCCGCATGGCCCTGCTGCCAGAGACTTACCTTGTCAAGGGCTGTGCAGATTCCTCCTGCAGGCAGCTCTCAGCATCCTCCCACTGCCAACTGCCTCCAAGCCCTCTCTCCTTCTCTCCTCTCCCCGTGCCACCTGCGGTCAGAGCCCCCAGCCCTGGTGTGCTGTGCAGAGGAGCTGCTCCTGGGCAGAGCTGTCTCTCTGCACCAGGGCCCTCTTGCCACGCGCTCTCTCTGTCCCAGGAGCCCGGCCCAGCTCAGCACCAGACGCCCAGCCCAAGGCATTGGAATCACCCCTCGGGGGGCTTTGGTGACGAGCCCATGAACCTCAGGCACTGAGAGACAATTGAAGACATCTCTCAAGACGTCCAAGTCAGAGGCAAGTTTCCTGCAGTGTCACCCTGAGGGCCAGCACTGACACAGCCTCCCTTGGAGCTCGTTAGAGCAGAACATTGGAGGCAGGGAGGACAGGGAGCCAAAGGCACTGTGAAGGTGACCCTGATGTCACTTTTCCAAACTGGATGTGTTTCACCAAGCACAAGGGCCAGGCCTTGACCCCCAGCCACTGGGAAGGGAGATCCTTTCCCTTCACACACTGCTCAGGGCTCTTCGTGGGGCAGGAGGAGATGGGGATGTGCATGGGCAAGTGCAGGAGAATGGTACGAGCCCTGCCTGGTTCACGGGTGGGGCGAGGAGACAATGTGGCCCTGGTGCTTTACCGAGAAGCTGTCTCCTCGTAGGCCTCAGTGGCAGAGACAACAGCCAGAGCCATGGACACAAAGACCTGGGTCCTGTTGGGACTTTCAGCCTTCCTACATCCCTTGCTCCTCTCCACACCAGGCTGTCCTAGGGACTCCCACACCTGTACGTCTTTCTCTGCTGGCTCTAGTCCCTTGTCCGTGTGGTGTCTCACCAGATCTGAGCTGAGTCTGATACCTCAGATCTTCTTGGTGGCCATGCTCCTCGTAAGGCAGCCCTGGTGGAACTTGGCCTGGTTCCTGCTGAGCAGCACCACTGATCGTATGGCATCCCTCGTGGTGCCCTGCTTCTCCTGGGCCAGCACTGACATAGCCTTTGTTGGAGCTCGTTGGAGCAGAACACTGGAGGCAGTGAGGACAAGGAGACAAAGGAAATGTGAATGTGACAGTGATGTGTAGGGAAACCGGATGTGTTTCACCAAGCAGAAGGGCCCAGAGAAGGAAAACCAGGTAAGGGGCAGTGGTGACAGCACCCGAGAAGCGCAGCAGTGATGGAACCAGAGCTGGCCTCAGCATACAACAATGCAACACCACACACCGCCTCTTTTGTTGTGAAGGACTGTGATGACAGATGGAGCCCAAATTCATGGACTGACTGAACTCAACAGACATTTTAGAGGGATGGTTTTTCCACTATTTGAGCAGAGCCATCAGTGAGCAGGATATTGTCCTTCTCATCTTCTGGGAGGGTGAGACAGAGAGGCCTCTTCAACATTAGTCACCTCCTCTTCTGGCGACATTTCCAAGTCCCTGTCCTCTGGACAGTCCATGATCACTTCCAAGACTCCAAGACTGGGGTTTCCTGTCGGAGCCTGCTGTGTAATCAGTGCAACCCGCTCACTCCGTGGAGCATAAGGTGCATGATGTGTAGAAGGGGCCCTCCCTTGGAACTTCCAACCCAGCGCCAGCCGTCAGGGTGCCAAGAGGAGCTGTGCTTCAGTATGAACCAATTCCAAAGCAGACCCAACCCCTTCATATGTTGCCAACATCACTTTTCAGGCAAAGTATAGTGGGCCTTGCATCCTCACTGTCCCTGACTCCACAACCCTAGGGGTCAACCTCGCATCTCCCCTGGTACTTTGTGCCAGAGGCTCCAGGCAGGGCGATTCTCCTGAGGTGCCGTGTAGAGCACAAGTTTTACATCCTGTCCTGCTCCGACTGGCCCCAGAGCTACGGCAGGAACTAACTTCCTTTGAATTTGTTCAAAGGATTGTCATTGTTCTGGGCCTGTAGTGGGTTTACGTGGCAAGGTTTTGGTAGCGGGGGAGCCATAGGGGTGGCTTCTGCGAGAAGAATCCAGAAGCTGCCCCATGTCAGATAAGGGCCCCGACACTGGCCAGACCTGAGCCAATAAGTGATGTTGTTTGCGCCTCTGTGAGAGCATATTTAAAAAAGGGGCAAAACTGCTGTGGAATAGCATCTGGGAGAGAGAGAGGAGTGAGAAACAGCCTTGCAGACACCAAGGCCAGTGAAGAAGGAGGGGGAGAGGTGCTCCAGGAGCCGGAGCAGAAGTTCCCTGTGGCCTGTGGTGAGGTCCATGATGAAGCAGGCCGACAGCCTATGGTGTACCACAGTGGAGCAGGTATGCTGTGCACCGGTGCCCACTAGAGCCTTATATCTTCTGTTGGTCTCATGTGCCAGGCCATGGAATCCTCAAAGTCCAATAAGCCCAATTGTCCCTACCCTCCCTGTGGCTGGAGGCCAGGTGCCTCTAGTCCTGCTCATAGTATTCATTCATCAGGTTAGATGAGGCCCTGAGCAACCGGATCCAGTGGGTGGTGACCCTGCCTATGACAGGGGGTTTGAAATTAGAAGATCTTTGAGGTCCCTTCCAACACAAACCATTCTATGATTTTATGACTACTCTGTCTGGAGGACTGCCTGATAGAAACTGGAGCAGCAATTTTCTCAGAAGAACCCCTTTTTGTGATTGCATTTCCTTGCAATTCATGGATCCGTGCCTCTAGGATGGAGGTAGATTTTCCATCCCATTTTCTCATGTCCTCCCCATGGCAGAACCACATGTTGGCACATGGTGTGTACCCACTCATTTCTCTTTCTTGAGCAACGTTCTTTTACGTACACCTGGCAGCTTACATATTGGTTTCTACAGGTAGGGAGAAAGATGCATTCTCTTGTTCTTCCTGGACCTCTTGAGAAAGTTTATCCACAGCTAAAATGCAGGCCCATGAGGAAGAAGAGAGACTTCCTTCATACTGCCAGTGTTGGCTAGCTGATTCATCCACTCTGGGTTTCTCTTGGCCTTTCCAGGTCATTTCTGCCAATGAGATGGCATATGATGATCCATGGTGCATGGATGCACATGGTGCACCACTCTATACAAACTTCCACCACATAGATCATGTACACTTTACTTCATCAGGATCTTTGGATAATTGTTCATTGGCTAGGTTTTTATATATCACCTCCAGCATGACTAATTCCATCGGGCACCAGATACCCAACTCCACTGTCGTCCACTTGCCTGGTTGACATACAAGATCTTCCTTCAGGGGATACCTTTCCTTCACACCTGACAGGAGTATGTTCCTTCTGCCCATTTTCCAATTGTTTGTCAGTCACCCCTTCCCTAGAGGGGGATCCCAGCTGCTTTGCATCCCTGCCCTCTAATTCCAGGCTATTGGCCCCTTTCTCCCAGCAGCCAGGTGGCAATGTGCTCACTTAGATGGTGGCTGAAATCTTTCCACAAATCTCCTAGCTCACCCTGGAATAGAGATGCTGTGGTTACTGATGTTGTTATGATCTCTTCCTCTTTGCCCTCCTGCTTCCACGATGGCCCAACTTTACCGTAACATTCCACGTCTTCTTCCTCCTTTCTTGTCTGGGTAGGAGTTTCTTTCCTTTTTAAAAACCCTGACTTTCACATACATTGTTTTCTCTTGCATATAGGAGTAACCAATAGTGACACAGGTTGGTTCTCTGGCCCAGCCCTGAAGCCCATCACAGCCGTTGGAGTGGCTGCCGGGCCTATTGCAGGAGTTGCTGGGGCTGCAGGGCCCATCACAGGACTTGTTCAGGCTGCATGGCCTGTTGCAGGGGTTTGGAGTGGTTGCACGGCCCATTGTAGGAGTTGCTGTGGCTGCAAGGCCATTAAGAGGAGTTGCAGCGGCTGTGGGGCCTGTCACAAGGGTTGGAGTGGCGCTGACTGCAGCTCAGTAAGCACAGGCCAAGTTGCACATTGCAGTGATTTGTGTCTCTTTGGAATTGCCAGGCTGATGACAAACCTCTTTCAAGCATTTCACCATTTTTTCTAGAATTCTGCACTTGTTCAGGAGTGAAGTTCCAAAGCACTGGAGGTGCCCACTGATCAAGGTGCCTGCTCGTATCCTCCCACAATCCCTGCAACCCTTAACTCTCCTGCCATGGGGCAGATCTCTGGAGGGCATTATTAATAAGTTGGTTAATGTTAAACAAATCCTGAAACACATTCAGGAGGCATCACAATAGGAACATGCTGGTTTGACCATCCCAAGGATATTCAAAGCTTTGAAGAGCTAGTGTAATTATCCTGGAGGAGAAGGAGGAGGTGAAGTAGAACGGGAGAGTGAAGAAGTGGGCAAAAGTGTCCCCCCATTGCCCTCTCGGTGTCCTTATCTACCAGCTCTGGGGGCTGAGTACCAGGGGAACAAATGGTCCAGCTGGTAAAGACTGAGGCAAAGAAGTCATTAAGTAACTCAGCCTTTTCCTCATCACTTCTCAGTAGGCTTCCTCCCACATCCAATAAAGGTCGAAGACACTTCTTAATCTTCCTTTTAAATTTTTTATTTATTAATAAAAACTTTTTTACTGTCTTAGAAACTAATAGCCAGACTGAGCTAGAGTAGAGCTTTAGCCCTTCTAACTTTGCCTTGCACAGCCTCACAACATTTAGGACACCGCTCCAGGCAAAATGAGAGCATGTCTGAGAAGGAAGCACAGAAGAGGTGGAACCTGGCAGCCTTCTGTCCCCTGCCCTTCTGTGACTCTGTGCTGCAGTTCCATTCAGGTGGTTACTCCTGTATTATCCAAACTTCCCTGCAGCTCCTGATGCCGCTGTCTTGTCAAATATAGCACAATGACGGTGAGTCATCTGCACACAGACATTAACAGCTGACAGAATGGAGCATCTGCCTAGGGGCAAATTGAGAAACTGCATGAATTTGCCTAGAGAAACCTCTTGAGAGTCGCAGGAAGAATGAGGTTGTGCAATGGAGGAAGAGGAACCCCACACATCAGGGCAGACTGGGACCCTGCTGAGTGAGCAGTGCCCAGGAGGAGGAGGGCCTGGGCACCATGAGGGATGCCATACGAGCAGTGGTGCTGCTCCCCAGGAACCAGGCCAGCTTCCTACACAGCTGCCTTACGAGGAGCATGGCCACCAAGACAGACTGTTGTGGAGAGCAGCAAGGGCTGTGACAAGGCTGAGAGTCCCAACAGGACCCAGGGCTTTGTGTCCATGGCTCTGGCTGTTGTCTCTGCCACTGAGGCCTACGAGGAGACAGCTTCTCGGTAAAGCACCAGGGCCTCATTGCCTCCTCGCCCCCACCCATGAACCAGGCAGGGCTCGTACCATTCTCCTGCACTTGGCCATGCACATCCCCATCTCCTCCTGCCCCAGGAAGAGCCCTGAGCAAGCTGTGACATGAACAGATCTCCCTTCCAGGGTGCCAGGGATCAAGGCCTGACCCTTGTGCTTGGTGACACACATCCAGTTTCCTACACATATGGTTCACCTTCACATTGCCTTTGTCTGCTTGTCCTCACTGCCTCCAATGCTGTGCTCTAACGAGCTCCAAGGGAGGCTGTGTCAGTGCTGGCCCTCAGGGGGACACTGCAGGAAACTTGCCTCTGACTTGGACGTCTTGAGAGATGTCTTCAATTGTCTCTCAGTGCCTGAGCTTCGTGGGCTCTTCACCAAAGCCCCCCGAGGGGGGATTCCAATGCCTTGGGCTGGGCGTCTGGTGCTGAGCTGGGTCCGGGCTCGTGGGCCCAAGGGGAGCTCGTGGCAAGAGGGCCCTGGTGCAGAGAGACAGCTCTGCCCAGGAGCAGCTCCTGTGCACAGTGCAGCAGGGCTGGGGGCTCTGACCGCAGGTGGCACGGGCAGAGGAGAGAAGGAGAGAGGGCTTGGAGGCAGTTGGCAGTGGGAGGATGCTGAGAGCTGCCTGCAGGAGAAATCTGCACAGCCCTTGACAAGGTACGTCTCTGGCTGCAGGGCCATGCAGCTGCACGTCCTGGAAGGGTCTCCTGCTGGGTCTTGTTTCTGGGAGGGCAGTGGGCAGTGCAGTAGGCTTTGGGAGTCCTGCTGGATGGCACTGCGAGGTGAGGAAGTCTGGCAGAAGCCCCTTGGAGTGCCCTAAGCCAGGTGCCCCTGGTCAGACAACAGCGGGGTGGCCCAGCCTCCTTCAGGCACTGCAGGGGATGCAGATGGGATACTGGGATACCTCAGCTTGCGGATATTCATGTCTGTCTGTGGGGTGTTCTTCTGGTCTGGAGGCTGGTCTCCAGCAGGATGCAGCTCTCTCGTGGCATCCTTGTGTTATCCAGGTGCCCCAAGGAGAAGACACCTCCATGCTTAGGCCATGTCTGTGGTGCTGGACGGCTGTCAGCTGGCAGCTGGAAGGAGGCGTTTGCACCCCTGGTTAAGAGGGAGGAGCTGAGATCCTGCTGAGACCCCCAGAAATAAGGTGAGAATTCTGTCCAGATGCACTGGGACTGGGGCTTCTCTGCTTTAAGCAGTCTCCACTTACTGGGAAACACAAGAGTGTGATTGTTGTCCTGAGCATAAGAATATTTGCCTTGCTCTACACTGCGGTTGGATGTGTTCTCTGCAACAACACTGCAAAGTTTATGGATTTCATAAGTGGACTGAACTCGAGTTTCCCCCGTGTTCCTGCTTCCAGCCAGCTTCACAGCAGGAAGGACTCCTCTGGAGCCCACAGCAGTCCCTGCTCCCAGTGCCACTCTCAGAGAGCATCAGCTGGGACTCAAGTCATGGAGCTGCAGAAAGGTTCTCCTGCAAAGAGAGAGGCTTGGGATGAGAGTGCTCTAACACCTGCAACAGCTTTTCCTCAGAGAAGTCTGTTCTAAGCTTTTTCTGCCTTCTCCTTTTCAACAGACAGCTGTGCCCAATGTCAGAAAATGGCCAACAGCAGCTCTGTGAGCGAGTTCCTCCTGCTGGCATTCGCAGACACGCGGGAGCTGCAGCTCCTGCACTTCGGGCTCTTCCTGGGCATCTACCTGGCTGCCCTCCTGGGCAACGGCCTCATCCTCACCGCCGTAGCCTGCGACCACCGCCTCCACACCCCCATGTACTTCTTCCTCCTCAACCTCGCCCTCCTCGACTTGGGCTGCATCTCCACCACTCTCCCCAAAGCCATGGCCAATGCCCTCTGGGACACCAGGGCCATCTCCTATCAAGGATGTGCTGCACAGGTCTTTCTATTTGTCTTCTTGATTACAGCAGAATTTTATGTTCTCACCATCATGTCCTATGACCGCTACGTTGCCATCTGCAAGCCCCTGCACTACGGGAGCCTCGTGGGCAGCAGAGCTTGTGCCCAGATGGCAGCAGCTGCCTGGGGCAGTGGCTTTCTCAATGCTGTCCTGCACACGGCCACTACCTTTTCCCTGCCCCTCTGCCAAGGCAATTCTGTGGAACAGTTCTTCTGTGAAGTCCCCCAGATCCTCAAGCTCTCCTGCTCAGACTCAGACTACTTTAGGGAAGTTAGGTTCATTGCATTTAGCTTCTGTTTAGGTGTTGTTTGCTTTGTCTTCATAGTGGTGTCCTATGTGCAGATCTTCAGGGCCGTGCTGAGGATGCCCTCTGAGCAGGGCCGGCACAAAGCCTTTTCCACGTGCCTCCCCCACCTGGCCATGGTCTCCCTGTCTATCAGCACTGCCACATTTGCCCACCTGAAGCCCCCCTCCCTCTACTCCGCACACCTGGACCTGGTGGTGTCAGTTCTGTACTCAGTGGTACCTCCAGCAGTGAACCCCCTCATCTACAGCATAAGGAACCAGGAGCTCAAGCACGCACTGAAGAAGCTATTTCAGTTGTCTTCCAGAAGCAGTTAGCTGCATCTGTGCTGTTGCAATGGGAATAAGTCACAAAAAAATAATCACAGAATCATAGAATATCCCGAGTTGGAAGGGACCCATAAGGATCATCAAGTCCAGCTCCTGGCACCACACAGGTCTACTCAAAAATTCAGACCATGGGACTAAGTGCACAGTCGAAATGCTTCTTAAACTCTGAGAGGCTTGGTGCAGTAACTAGTTCCCTGGGGAGCCTGATCCAGTGGGCGACCATCCTCTCGGTGAAGAACCTCTTCCTGATGTGTAGCCTAAACCTCCCCTGACTCAGCTTGACACGATTCCCATGGGTCTTATCACTGGTGACTAAAGAGAATAGATTGGCGCCTGCTCCTCCACACCCCCCCGTGAGGAAGCTGTAGACTGCAATGAGGTCTCCCCTCAGCCTCCTCTTCTCCAGGCTGACAAGGCCAAGTGACCTCAGCCGCTCCTCATACGTCTTCCCCTCTAGGCCCTTCACCATCTTTGGAGCCCAGTATCTTACTGACTTGAAGAAAGAGGCTTTAATCTCTCTTGGTTTGTTTCCTAACGAAGGAGCACGAAAGAGATGCGTGTCCTTGTCTCTGAAGAGGAGGTGAATGAACAGGTACGGCAAGGGACACAATAATCAGTTGCGCCAGACTATGGTTGTATCTGAGCTTGGAGACTGCAACCCTCTTCAGACTTCCAGATCTAGAGGAACACTTTGGCTGCAGCCTAAAAGCCACATGTACATAAGCTCCCCCAGTCCAGCCAATCTTCTTCCCATAACCTGCCAGGAAACAGCAATGTAGGCATGTAACTAAATTAAAGCCCAAACCTTCAGCCCAGCCCTTGACCTGAATAGTGAGTGAGGATCCGGATCCTGGCATTTATACGTGAGATTTTATACGCAGCCAAAGTAAATACTGTAGTCACAGGTCATGGGGCTGGATTTTGAAAAGCCCTACAGAAAGAAGAGATCTCAGAAAAGCAAATTTAAATAACATTAATGTCAAGAAAAGTAATTCTGATTGCTATATTCTTTATCTGCCATGACTAGACAGAAGAAAATCTATGATAGCCATTTTCCCTTCAAGGTCATTTTCTTTTGCCTTTTATTTCTTCTATTTATTTATAAATTGATTGATTGATTGATTGATTTTAACAGGCTCTGTACTAATTTTCCTCACAGAATGACTAAGAGAAATGTGACCCTTGTGCACCATTTGTAGTTAATTCATTAGGTCAACTCTAACCACTAAGCCCCTTCTCAGGCTATTTCTATTAGTGATAAGGAGCGATTGACCTTCAAAGACTGAAGCCAGGTAGATGAGCCTATTCCACAAGGTCTCTTGGCTCCACCCTTGTTAAGTGAAATCTGCCAGGTGTGGATCATTTGACCTTTGCTCTATAGGAAGCATGAGGAGTGGTGGGGAATTGTCTCCCCAGGGGAGTTGGAGGCTTGTGTTATTTAGGGTGTGTTTCCAGTGTGGTGCAATGGACTCAGTGTTCCCCATAGGCTGCTTTTCCTTCATGTTTTCTACCATCTCTGTGAAATAGTTTTAGTGACTCTAGGAGCTAGCTACGTTGGTGGTGCCTTCTCAGTGTAGTAAAACCCTGGTGGTACGACTTCACTGTGAAGTAGTTGGGAAGTGACTCAAGCTCAGAAGCTGGCAGGTAAGTGTTCCTGGGTTCTACAGTTGTTTGATGTTGAGGAGTTTGAGTACTTCCTTCACCTTGTCTGTTTTCAGTGAAATTACTTACATGGGTTCTGAGCTCCCTTTCCAGCCCTTAAAAATAAAATAAAATAATAATAAAAAAGACAAACTCAGAAGCTCAAGTGCTTACAGGTAAGCCTGACTTTGAAGAATGCTTTTAAGTATTTGTTAAGATGGAACAACAGCCTGTGTGAAAAAGGTGCCTTAATGTGAACTCAGATGATGTCTTGTGGGAAGTAGAAACAGATTTGGATAGATACTGGTGGCATTAGTGTTACTTTCACTAAGTGGAAATTGTGAGAATGTTCTGTTCCTACAGAAAATAATGTTCTCACTATAGGCAAGTCAAAAGCAGTGGGAAGGAAGCCTATCCTCTTCCCTACAGGCCTGCGTCTCGGCTGTGGAGAAACTTTTGGAAGAGGTCCACCAACTTAAAGAGAACTGATCTTCCTCCCCACCTGTACAAACCAGTGTCTCAGCTCTCGGGGTTAAGCGTTCTTCTGTGCTAAGAAGATGACACTGTGTAGAGGCTACCCGAGAAACTCCCCTGAAGAACACTACTGCTGCCAAGAAGAACCTGCACCTTGTAGTTTGCCGCAACCGAACTGACAAGCGAGGCAGAGAGTGAAACAGTGGGGAACTGCGTGGCCGGGTAAAGAACTCCGGAAAATGAGCCCTATCCACTTTTTGCGATACATAGTGTACATAATAATAGGTGCAATTGTTTTCACTGTTCCTGGGTCTGCGCACCCTCATAGACTTTTACTTGGAGCCTAATTAGATGGGAAGATTACCATGTTGTGCAGCAAATAGCCATCGCTGGGGGCCCTAGCTTTAGGGTCTTACTGTGTGACCTTGTGACATGGGGCAAAAACATAGCAAACGTGTTCTGGTCAATTGAGCTTCTATATGTGCCCAAGTTCTAACCTGGGAAGACCGTATTGTAATTATCCACATGAATACTTTTGTGCTTATTGGGATTGTGAGACTATCGCCACAGACTGGAATCCCGGAGCTGGAGCAGACAGATATTTGAAGGTGGGATACGGGCCACCAGGATGTAACCATAAGGGTGAACTACAGCATTACACCACCCTCTCTGGTGGGGGTCCACAGTACTCCAGGTCAGATTGCAAATTCATATACATCAATGTAACCCAACCGGGGGATCAAAGATGGACCCTAGGACAACATTGGGGAATCAGGTTTCATGAATCTGGAGCTGATAGGGGAGGGATAATATATAAGAACCCCCAGTGGGTGGGACCAAACCAAGAATTGTCAGGGAGTGTTTTAAGAATTCAACCTACACAAGCTTTTGGAATACAAACTTCTAATAGCCCAAAAACACTAAAGGTCATTAATAAATCAGTGGGTCAAAAATATGAAATTAAAAGTGAAGGGATGACTGAGAATAACATGTGGAGAATCATGGATGCTACTTATTACTTATTGAATCAAACAAATCCAAACATACCTAGACCTTGCTGGTTATGTCTTGATATAAGGCCTCCATATTATGACGCTATTGGAAATCTGGGAGAGGTCACCCGTTCACGTAACCCCAACCCTCCACAATGCAATTGGGAAAGGGATGTAGGAATAACATTGATGGAAGTAACTGGGAATGGCAGGTGTGTAGGTACAATCCCTAGTGAGAAGCTCTATATATGCAGTATTACGGAGAAGGTTACGCCAGGAAGTAGAGAAAGGTGGTTAATACCCGCAAACAATGCTAGATGGGTCTGCTCATCGATAGGTGTTACCCCTTGTTTATCACTTGAACTCTTTAATGTATCTCAAGATTTTTGTATACAGGTGATAATTATACCAAGAATTCTATACCATTCTGAAGAGTACGTATATACACGGCACACAGTAGCAGAGAAACATTTAACAAAAAGAGAACCAATCACGGCTATAACATTGGCAATGTTGATAATTCTGGGAGGCACCGGGGTGGGCACTGGAGTTGCCTCTCTGGTCAGACAGAGTCAGGAGTTTACCTCCCTACGTGTGGCTGTAGATGAGGACTTAACTCGAATTGAACAGTCAATCACTGCCCTGGAAAAATCGGTATGGTCACTATCAGAAGTTGTTTTGCAAAATCGTAGAGGATTAGATCTGATGTTTTTACAACACGGTGGATTATGTGCCACATTGAAAGAAGAATGCTGTGTATATGCAGACCACACTGGAGTAGTGAGGGATACAATGAGGAAGCTCAGAGAAGGATTAGAAAAAAGAAAGCAAGAAAATGAGGCTAAGCAGAATTGGTACGAATCTTGGTTTAATTATTCACCCTGGCTTACAACTTTACTGTCGACAATAGCGGGACCTTTGTTGTTACTAATATTGAGTCTAACTTTTGGACCATGTATTCTTAATCGAGTAATTGTGATTGTAAAAAAAACCGTTTGGAGGCAGCACATTTGATGCATATCAGTGCCAAATACGAACCCATAACCACGAGTGAGGATGCTGAACCTCTAACGCTCAGCAGACAGGCATACCAGGAATTAATGAACAAAATAACTAACTAAAAGAAAAAGGAGGGATTGTGGTGTATGAAGCATGTTTGTTCATTATTTCCCATGGCTATATTAAGAAAGAACAAAGGGAGTCGCCAGGTGGCTGTAAGGACCTGGAGGCTCCCTGCCTGTTGCTGTCTCAGGCGGATAGTTGAGAGAACTTTGTGTAAATACTATAACTGCAAAATTTGATAACCCACTGTCCTATCTGAAGACAAAACAGCATGACCGGTTAAGGAGGCAAAAACATCACATACCAAGCGGAGGAAGACTACGGCCTTTATCTGTGCGACCACCAGAGGGACCGGAGACGACCCCCTAGCAACAGTCGGCGCAGCCGCAGTAGCAGGAAGGGGGCTACGTAACCCCGGAAGAACTCGATGATAAAAGGGGACTGTGACGGGGGGGGGGGGGGGGGCGCGCGCCGTTTGGAAGAGCACGGACTCCCCGGCCGCCAAGCGCTGTTTTGCTTGCTGATCGCTTACTCAATAAACTAATTCTTTCTGGCTAAAAGAGTAATTTATAACACTAGCAGCACGGTAGCAAGGGGGGTTGCTCAGGGCAAATGCAGTCTTGGAATCATCTGCATGGGACCGCGCCCCCTGCAGTGGGGCTGATGGCAGATTCCAGCCTGGAGAGGAATCTGGAGCTGGCATCAGATGTCAGGGGATCTGCAGGGACAATGTGCTCAGTGGGTAGTGATTAGGACCTCTTAAAATGAGTGACCATCCAAGGAAGAGTCTTTTAGGGGGAAAAGCGAATCTGAGGTGTCCAGGGGCTAAGGAGGGCTCTGCAACACCAGGGGAGGCCGTGAAGAGCCAGCAGGTGAAGGCCCATAAGACTGCATAATAATTGGCGAGGCCTTATTTAAAGCCTTGATGAAGATGCAATATTTCATCAGCTCTGCAGCCTGCCCCCGAGAAATTTCTACCCTCTCTTGGAAAGATGACCCCATTATTTATTGCTGAGCACCACGTTACTGAGTTCCACCTGGAAGGCAGGGCTAGGCAGTGGGGATGGCAGGAGGAAGACTTGTGTGAAGACTATGAGAAACATGGAAATTCAGGGCTTTAGCAGATCCTTAAAGTCCTGCCTGGGTCCCCTAAATGGAAAGCAATGTATGTCTGTGGGTGGAGGAGGAGGAGGCGAGTCCCAGGACAGGGGCAGGGCTGAAGGGCCCTGTGCGAAGCTGGGCTGATGGAGAAGTGTCCACCTTGCGTGTGTGCCTCAGCCTGGGAGAAGGGGCCTGCCCGCGGTGCGGGATGGCTGGGCTGTGCTCAGCCATGCCCCAGGAGCTGACCTTGCTCTCTTCCTCCGCGCCACTCCCCACACGGGGCAGGCCCTCAGGAAACACCCCTGAGCCTGGAGATGCCCCAACCTGCTGCGGCGAGGTGCCACTACTGCAGGGGAAGAGGGGAGGGTTGGAGAGACACGTGGGGCCTGCGGGCAAGAGTGGTGTGGCCTGGGGAAGTGAGGGCCTGGGAAAAGTTACCCTGGATCCATAGGAGCCATTCTGGAAAGAAAACTTGTAGGCAGGAACAGCACATTTCTGGAGGTGCAGAGCTGCTGGGCACATTGTGCAGGGTGCCCTGATGGACTTTTGTGTCCTTTTCCATCGTGTCTTCAGTGCCACTTTTCTCAGAAACAGAGTAGCCAACAGAGGCGTGATGGATACGCTGAGCTCATGAAAGCCATCATTAACGTGCCCCTAAGAAGATGACTGATATGGAGAGGTCAGGAGAAACCCAGGGCAGGAGAGATGTGAGATTTGGAGGAGGGAATAGGGGCTTGGCCAGCAGAAATTAAGGATTTTGTAGAGGTCAGAAGGTTCAGGTTTTTGCTGATGCTGTTGTAACTGCGACTTAAAATAGTCATATGAGGCCCTTCACCAGCTTCAACCAGTAAACTTAGTTCCTAAATTTAAATGCTACTCCACACCCTGACAGGAATCCACTACTCTTATGCCTGACCTCAAAGTATGCACTGAAGCCAAAACTCAGCCCATAGCCTCTTTCCCTTACCCTTACTCTCTTGCTTACCCTGATCCCTACCCTTAACACTAGATTTAAATGGTCTATTTAAGCCTAGATTCTTGGAGGAACCATACAAAACCCTAAATCACAAGGCTTGTCCATACCCTAACCACACACCTGACACACCAAGCACAACACCAAACCCTCCCACTAAAACTTTTTTAATCTCTAACCCAGAAATATGAGACCTAGTCCCTAATCCCATTCATGAAAATCTAACACATAAAGCCCTGTTCCTGTGCATTAACCTCCTCACCTTCAGCCCCTCTCCTAACCCTTAACTTAAGGTGCTTGGCCCCCTGGGGTAAGGCAGTAATTGTGAGACTTCTCTGCACTCCCATGGCATTCAGAGATGGATGTGAGGGGCCATGGATCTGATCAGCTTGTGGGCCACAAGGAGGAGATAGATGGGAATGCTCTGATGAGCTCAGCTCTGCCTCAGGATCTCCTGCCCCAGCAGGAGGAACGTGACTGGGGCAGTGACTGGGAGGTCACTTCTGTCTCTGCAGCTGATAGGGCAGCAGCAGGAACGTGTCACGCAAAGGGACTGTGAGGTCCCTTGTGTCTGGAGGTGGCAGGTCAGCCTTGGCTTCTCCCTGGGATGTGCACTTTGGGGCTGACATCTGCCAGTGGCCCTGCTAGGCCAGCAGAAGGCCCCTGCTTGGCATGCTGACTGTGGGATCCCCTCTGCCTCCATCCCCAGGGGGACCCAGACAGAAAGAAGGCCCGCAGAGGGCTTGTCCTGTCCCTTCTGCTTGAGGCCAGGACTGCACAGCAGGAGGCACAAGGCTTGGCTGTGTCTAGCCAAGAAGCTGCAAGGCCAGCAGCAGGCCCAGGCCTTGGAAGATGCTGCTGAGGTGACTTCTGTCTGCTTGGCTGACAGGCCGCAAGGAGCCTGATGGGTTGGGATGCCTGCTTTGGGAGTGGTTTCTGCCCTGATGGAGCTTTCTTTGGTAGTAGGAAAGAGCAGGAGAGGAAAACTGCCACAAGGTGCACCTTGGAAGGGTGGCACTGGCCACAAGGAGGAAGAAATGTCCCTCAAAAGGTCGTGGCGTGGTGACAGAGGTCAACCAAACAGAGTCTATGATCACACCAAGGCTTTGTGTTTCAAGGAACAGCTGGTGAGATTTGAATAGACATTGGTGAAATGATGTAAAGTCCTGAATGAGAGCAAGATGGTGAACAGAGTTGGGTGTCTGCAGACTTCAGGGAAATAGGGCAAAGTGTGGGACAGCATAGGAAAGCCTGCAGAGGAGAAGGCAGAGGGTGCTGGCAAGAAGGGAAGGCCCCAACAGCCCTGATGTTTTTGTCCCTTTGGCTAGAACTTCTGAGGAGACGAGATAGAGTCATTGCAATGGGGCCTCACTGCTTCCTTGATACCCTGTGCAGGGGTGGGGAGGTGTCCTAATGAAGTTCTTCTCGTGGCATCACACTGCCCACCACATCATACAGACCCCAAGAAGAGCCCTGAGCCAGACGGGGGGGTGCAGGATCTCCCCTCCCAGTGGCTGGGCTCAGGCCTTGGCCCTTCTGCTTCACCAAAACCAACCAAGACTTTTCTCAGCACAGCGCTTTGCCTCTCTGCAATCATGGCCTCCAATTATGTGCCCTAACAAGTCCCTGGGGAGGCTTTGTTAGGAACAGCCCTCAGTGGGGCCCATTAATACTCCAAGTCACTTCAACTTTTCCTTCTGACTTTACCTTCTCAAGCGGTTACATCATTCTCCTCTCAGTACCTGAGCTTCATAGACTGAGCACCAAAATACACCTTGGAGCTCATTAAAATGCAGAATGTCCTAAGCAGACATATCTCTCCCACAGTTTTCTTCACGTCTTCAAGACTTGTGCAGCTAATTGGAGAGCTTTCATGGTGTAGTTAAGGAGGAAGATTTCAAAGAGCATCTAGTAGAAATCTTTCCTCATTTGAAAGGCTGAATTTTGTTGTATTTCAGTTCGGAGCATCATTTTCCTATAGATATTGGTCTAGGGTTACTCCTTTGAAGCCTTGCTTAGGTAGGAAGAGCAGGGTTTTTCCTATTGAAAAACAAACAACAGGAAATCATGCTGCAATTTTCAAAAAAAAAAAAAGTTCAAGTTCCTCCTTTTGTTTCCTCCAGTGATGTTATCCTTCCCATAAGAATGACTGTACATGATATATTTTACACTGATTAATAGGAAATTTAAAATCATAGTGTTAATATTAATCCATATCATACTAATTCAATGAGAAACAATGAGTTTCTTGCTAAGGAAACCAGACTGCTGAGAGATGGGTGAGCTGGAACTCACTGAAACTCAAAGCAGCAACTGGGTTGGTGAGAGTGGTCTGAATGATCCAAGAGTAAGGGGAGGGCAAAGCAGGAGAACCATGGGAAGTGCATAGGTCCAGACAGGCAGCTGGAAAGGGGACATTGAACATGGACTGTTTAATCAGGATGGGTTTCATGCCTGGAAGATGAGGGAGCACACCATGATAGACAAAGCGATGACAATGCAAGTACAGGTGAACACCAGGATTTCTTCTCCTGTCCTGAATATACATCCTGAAAATTTCTTCATAATAGAAATTATCATTCACGTGAGACATTTAATGGAAGGGATTGAATCATTTGAGCTGATGAGTAATTGCTTTATTAATTGAGTACTAAAGAAATTATTGGGTATTCGGGCAGAATTTTGCTGTCCGACCACAAGCAACCAGGGAAAACCTCCTGTGGCCCCGTTGTGTTTGAGGCACTTCCCTGGACCAGCAGATGTCAGAAAAGACCTGCAGGAGACCGGAGCCCTTTGGGAAAATCCGGTGGAGCCAGGTGGAGTTCCCAGGGCACCTCCACTGCCAGCAGTGGTCTTTGTCCCTGTAACTGCAGCCGAGCCCAGCACTGGAAGGGAAGCCCAGCACTGGAAGGGAAGCGCAGCACTAAAGGGAAACCCCTTCAAAGACAAACCCCTTCTTCTGTGGGTTCCTGGGATAGACCTAGATTTGAAATGGGCTTTGGAAACCCATGATACACTTCCTTATTCCTACGAGACACTTGAACATCCGTTTCCCTTCCTGGGTCATCTCTAGCAAACTGAAAAACTCAAGTATACCGTGCTTCAAATGGCTGAGGCAGAACCCATCAGCTTGCCCCACTTTGGGGAAATGGTCCCTGTCCAACTAGGGTTTTGAAATCGAAAAATGTGAAATGACCCGTCAGGTCAATGCGCAGAGTAAGGGAAAGTCACACATATTGTGCTGGAGTGTCAGAAGGCAAAAAGCATTGCACTGTGCCTCAGAGTAATCTAGGAGACCTAATCCAGTTCATCTGTGAGATAAAGCAGAGTGAAGGACGCTGAGTGGTGTCCTAACATGAAGAAGGACGTACATCACTGGTGAAGGAACTGTCTTTTTGTGCCATCACCAATGCAAATTACACAAGAACTACATCCAATAAAGGTAAGCTGTCCCACCCTGGCCCTGTCACACCACGGGGCAGCGGAGGGACCTTTCTCAGTTTCAGCCTCAATTTCAGAGAGGCTTTGCCCTCTCCCTGCGCACCACGGCGCAGAGCCTGGCCCTGGACGCTCCGTGAGCGCCTTGCAGGTCGTGGCAGGCTGCGGTGAGGGGACGAATGCCCTGGGCCCCCTTCCTGCTCTGCCCAGGCCAGCAAGGGCCCCGAGCGGCCTCGTGTCCCCTGCCCCTGCAGCTCGGGGCTCCCTTCCCCAGCCCTGGCTCTGCAGCACCAAGCCCTGCTGGGAGCCCTCCCCTGCATGCTGCCACCGCTCCCTGACGCTGCTGCTGCCCTCTGCCGGGCACTGCCCAGCCCAGCCCAGCCCCTGCCCACCTCTCCCCACCTCCCGGACCTCTCCCCAGCCCAGCAGCCCAGGCTGGGCTGGCCCCAGGCCAGTGCCCACCGCAGGCTGCTGCAGGGCTCTGGGCACGGCCAGCACAGCCCCAGCCCCTCGCAAGGCACCGCAGCTGCTGGCACAAAGGCGGCTCTGGGCCTCCCCAGCAGCCCCCGCGCTGGGGCCAGCCACGGCTCAGGAGATGGAGGGCCGTGAAGCTGCAGGAGCCCTGCTCTCCTGCCTGGGACATCCCCAGCAGAGTGCCTGTGCCCCGCAGGGCCAGCCCCGCTCCCCAGGCCAGCACAAGAGGCCTGGCCCAGGCACAGAGCACCTCCAGATTCCTCTCCAGGATGCCATTTGCCATCAGACCCAGCACCACTGGGACAGTCCCTATCCAGTCAAGGCCAGTTACTGTTTGCTGGGACATAGGCAAGCAAGAAGGCAGCTCCCAGTCCAGCCCTTGGTCCTTCACTGATCACTCTGGGGTTCTGATCCATTGTGAGGCCCAGAAAAGCAAGAGGTCTGTTCAGGAAGCAGCTCCTTGGGTATATTCCTAACACCAGCTTTGGAAGAGCTGTGCAAAGAAAGAGATGCCACCGTACAGACAACAAACTTATCAACAAGGCACATGAAATCTAAACGTTTAGTCAAATACAAGAGCATAAGAGAACAATTTGGAAGCCAGAAGAGAGCAGCAGTGAAAAGGCCTCGTCCTGCTGCTGGCCATGGCCATGGCTCCAGGGAAGCAGCAGCCCCGACCCAAAGGCAGCAGAGAGGCAGAGCCCAGCGGGCAGTGAGGGGCAGCCGTGAGTCCCAGCGGGGCTGCTCCTCCCTGTGGCAGCTGGGCTCTGGGCCCTGAGCCCCTCCTGCGTGCTGGGGCTGCTCCCCCAGCTCCAGAAAAGATGGGAAGGGATGGAAGCTGGGACCAATGAATTTCTGCTCAACTCTTTTTTGTCTTTATCTAAACGGGAAGCCCACTTCCATAAGTACATGAGATACTTGGTTCAAAAATAAAATAGAATGATAAACAGATAGGATACTAAGTAGATCATTACTGAATGAAAATCACAAGGCTCAGAAAATTGTACAAAAATAAAGTAAGGTTGTTCTAACACTTATACAGAAAAAAAAAATAAGAAAAGCGTTCTGGCAGCCAGGTAGATGCCCAGGAAGAGCCAGAAGTGCAGGAGCTGCAGCTCGCGCATGTCTGCGAATGCCAGCAGGAGGAATTCTCTCACAGAGCTACTGTTTTGCATTTGCTGACTTTGAATGCAGTTGTCTGTTGAAAAGGATAAGGGAGAACAAAGTTAATATACACTTCTCTGAGGGAGACTTATTACAAGCCTTAGAGCACCCTCCAGCCCAAGCCTGTCTCTTTGCAGGAGAACCTTTCTTCAGCTCTCCTGCTTGAGCTGCGGCTGGTGCTGGCTGAGAGTGGCACTGGGAGCAGGGGCTTCTGTGGGCTCCAGAGGAGTCCTTCCTGCTGTGCAGCAGGAGGGAAACAGGAACACGGGGGTAACTCAAGTCCTTTCGACTTGTCAGTTCTTGCAAACAAGTCATCTGAACGCAGAGCTGAGCTGTAGGGATTTTGTTTGCTGTATTTTCTCCCAGTAGGCCCTGTAGTGCTTAGGATAGGTATTGGATGGTTGAATGCCCTCACATTTCCTGTACACTCCTGCTGATATTTTATGGGAGTGTCCATTAGTGCAGACCGAGAAGAGCACTTCTGTCCACCAGTCCTGTTCTCAGCTGCCTTGTGGCACCCCTCTCTGAGCTGTACTGTCATCCCATTCAGGTGTTTCCCTGAGAAGAAACAGGAGAATTCTGCTGAGGGAGAAGGGCCACAGCAAGCCAGACGGAGCTTGGGAGCTTCTCTTCTTTCCATGGCTGCAGGAGCTCCGGGGCAGCTGGCAGAGAGCCTGGCCTGGCCAGCCAGGGCAGGGTGTTCTGGGCTGACCGGGGGCACCTGGTTTAGGGCACTCCGAGGGGCTTCTGCCAGACGTCCTCACCTCGCAGTGCCATCCAGCAGGACTCCCAAAGCCTACTGCATTGCCCACTGCCCTCCCAGAAACAAGACCCAGCAGGAGACCCTTCCAGGACGTGCAGCTGCATGGCCCTGCAGCCAGAGACGTACCTTGTCAAGGGCTGTGCAGGTTTCTCCTGCAGGCAGCTCTCAGCATCCTCCCACTGCCAACTGCCTCCAAGCCCTCTCTCCTTCTCTCCTGTCCCCGTGCCAGCTGCGGTCAGAGCCCCCAGCCCTGCTGCGCTGTGCACAGGAGCTGCTCCTGGGCACAGCTGTCTCTCTGCACCAGGGCCCTCTTGCCACTGGCTCTCTCTGTCCCAGGAGCCCGGCCCAGCTCAGCACCACTCACTTGCCAAGGCAACCGGCTCCGGGGCAGACGCGTGCTGCAACGGAGCGCGGGATCGGGACAGGCAGGGCTATTTTTCGGGCATCGAGCCTACGTGAGGGAGCCGCCAGGCACCGGCAGCCCTCGTGAGGGAGGCTGACGAGGTATAGGTGGAGCCAGCAGCGTCAGCGACAGCTCCTCCCCCTGGCCATTCAAAGGCAGCCCTTAGGGAGCGCGAGCGACCAGGAGCGCGGCGAACAGGGAGTGACACGGGGGGAGTGACGCGGCAGTTAGCGAGGCAGTTAGCGCGGGCAGGGCGGGCAGGAAGGGCGGAGCGCTCACACCTGCCCATAGGGACAACTCCTCCAACGGCACTCTCCTGTCAGCTGGGCTGCAATGGTCTCCACCAGGCACGGTGCTTTCTCTAGGAAGTCAGTACACACCCAGACCGACTGCCCGCCCAAACATGCGGCAGTTCAGGTCTCCGGATGCGGGGAGTGTCTGAGCCTCTTGCTGCCATCGGCGGGAGGCAGAGAGACTGCTTGCGTGAGGTGTGAGCAGGTGGACGACCTGGTCCGCATGGTGGCGGAGCTCAAGGAGGAGGTGCAGAGGTTGAGGGATATCAGGGAGTGCGAGCGGGAGATAGACTGGTGGAGTGACTCCCTGCAGGACCGGAGGGAGAGGGACCAGGGTGAGACGCTCCAAAGGGGGGTGGACCCCCTGCCCTGTCGCCATTTGGCAGAGGGAGGGGACCTGCGAGTTGAGGAGGAATGGAGACAGGTCCCTGCTCGACCTCGCAGGAGATGCCCTCCCCTTCCGGTGCCGCCTTCCCAGGTGCCCTTGAACAATAGGTTTGAGGCCCTGGAGCTGGAGAGACCGGTGGGTGAGGATGAGGTAGGAATCCTACCCAGGAGGATGCCTGAGGTGAGGAAGTTGACTCCACGCCTCAGGACTGCCTCCACCAAGAAAGAAAGAAGGGTGATTGTTGTGGGCGACTCCCTCCTCAGGGGAACGGAGGGCCCTATTTGTTGGCCTGACCCCACACATAGGGAAGTCTGCTGCCTCCCTGGGGCCAGGGTCAGAGACATTACCAGGAAGCTTCCAAACCTGGTTCGCCCCTCTGACTATTACCCGCTTTTGATAGTCCAGGCTGGCAGTGATGATGTTGAAAAGAGAAGCCTCAAGGCTATCAAACAGGACTATAGGGGGCTGGGACGATTGGTGGAGGGAGCGGGAGTGCAGGTGGTGTTTTCGTCCATCCCTACGGGGGAAGGGAGAGGCACGGAGAGGACACGGAAAGCTCGCGTGGTTAATAGGTGGCTCAGATGCTGGTGCAAGCACAGAAATTTTGGGTTTTTTCACCATGGGGAGCTTTACTTGGCACCCGGCCTGATGGCCCCAGACGGGTCCCTATCTCCAAGGGGAAAACGGATCCTAGGCCAGGAGCTGGCGGGACTCATAGAGAGCGCTTTAAACTAGGTAAGAAGGGGGACGGGGCTCAAACAAGGCTTGTTGGAGCTGTGCCAGGGGAAACAATGGCTAGGCCGGGGAAGAAGGCGATGGCCCAGCTGAAGTGCATCTACACTAATGCACGCAGCATGGGTAACAAACAGGAGGAGCTGGAAGCCATCGTGCAGCAGGCAGGCTACGACTTGGTTGCCATCACGGAGATGTGGTGGGACCGCTCCCACGACTGGAGTGCTGCAATGCCTGGCTATCGGCTCTTCAGGAGGGACAGGCAGCCCAGAGGGGGTGGTGGCGTGGCTCTCTACATTAGAGAATCTTTTGATGTTGATGTTGTGGAACTCCAGGCTGGGAATGATAAGGTTGAATCCCTGTGGGTTAGGATCCGCGGGAAGGCCGGCAAGGCTAGCATCCTGGTCGGGGTCTGTTATAGACCGCCGAACCAGGATGAGGAGACGGATGAGGAGTTTTATAGGCAACTGACAGAAGTTGCAAAATCATCGGTGCTTGTCCTCATGGGGGACTTCAACTTCCCGGACATATCCTGGAAACACAACACGGCACAGAGAAAACAGTCTAGGAGGTTTCTGGAGAGCGTGGGAGATAGCTTCCTGACGCAGCTGGTCAGCAAACCTACCGGGGTGGTGCCCCGCTAGACCTTCTCTTCACAAACAGAGAAGGACTGGTGGGAGATGTGGTGGTCGGAAACTGTCTTGGGTAGAGTGACCACGAAATGGTAGAGTTCTCTATTCTTGGCGAGGCCAGGAAGGGGACCAGTAAAACTGCTGTATTGGACTTCCGGAGGGCTGACTTTGAGCTGCTCAGGACGCTGGTTGGCCGAGTCCCTTGGGAGGCGGTTCTGAAGGGCAGAGGAGTCCAGGAAGGCTGGGCGCTCCTCAAGAAGGAAATCGTGATGGCACAGGAGCGGTCCGTCCCCACGTGCCCAAAGACGAGCCGGCGTGGAAGAAGACCGGCCTGGCTCAACAGAGAGTTGCGGCTTGTGCTTAGCAGAAAAAAGAGGGTTTATAATCTTTGGAAAAAAGGGCGGGCCACTGAGGAGGACTACAAGGATGTAGCGAGGCTGTGCAGGGAGAAAATTAGAAAGGCCAAAGCTCATCTGGAGCTCAACCTGGCTACTGCCGTTAAAGACAACAAAAAATCCTTTTACAAATATATCAGCGCGAAACGGAGGACTAAGGAGAATCTCCATCCTTTACTGGATGCGAGGGGAAACCTAGTTACTAAGGATGAGGAAAAGGCTGAGGTGCTTAATGCCGCCTTTGCCTCAGTCTTTAGCGGCAATACCGGTTGTTCTCTGGATACCCAGTGCCTTGAGCTGGTGGAAGGGGATGGGGAGCAGGACGTGGCCTTCGCTATCCATGAGGAAATGGTTGGCGACCTGCTACGGAGCTTGGATGTGCGCAAGTAGATGGGGCCGGATGGGATGCACCCGAGGGTAGTGAAAGAACTGGCGGAGGAGCTGGCCGAGCCGCTTTCCACCATTTATCGGCAGTCCTGGCTATCGGTGGAGGTCCCAGTTGACTAGCGGCTATCCAATGTGACGCCCATCTATAAGAAGGGCCGCAGGGCAGACCCGGGGAACTATAGGCCTGTCAGTTTGACCTCAGTGCCAGGAAAGCTCATGGAGCAGATTATCTTGAGGGTCATCACGCGGCACTTGCAGGGCAAGCAGGCAATCAGGCCCAGTCAGCATGGGTTTATGAAAGGCAGGTCCTGCTTGACGAACCTGATCTCCTTCTATGACCAAGTGATGCGCTTGGTGGATGAGGGAAAGGCTGTGGATGTGGTTTACCTTGACCTCAGTAAGGCTTTTGACACCGTTTCCCACAACATTCTCCTCAAGAAACTGGCTGCTCGTGGCTTGGACTGGCGTACGCTTCGCTGGGTTAGAAACTGGCTGGATAGCCGGGCCCAGAGAGTTGTGGTGAATGGAGTCAAATCTGGTTGGAGGGCGGTCACTAGTGGTGTCCCCCAGGGCTCGGTACTGGGGCCGGTCCTCTTTAATATCTTTATCGATGACCTGGATGAGGGCGTCCAGTGCACCCTCAGTCAGTTTGCAGATGACACCAAGCTAAGTGCGTGTGTCGATCTGCTCGAGGGCAGGAAGGCTCTGCAGGAGGATCTGGATAGGCTGGAGCGATGGGCTGAGGTCAACTGTATGAAGTTCAACAAGGCCAAGTGCCGGGTCCTGCACCTGGGGCGCAACAACCCCAAGCAGAGCTACAGGCTGGGAGATGAGTGGCTGGAAAGCTGCCTGGCCGAGAAGGACCTGGGAGTATTGGTTGATAGTCGGCTGAATATGAGCCAGCAGTGTGCCCAGGTGGCCAAGAAGGCCAACAGCATCCTGGCCTGTATAAGAAGCAGTGTGGCCAGCAGGTCTAGGGAAGTGATTGTGCCCCTGTACTCGGCTCTGGTGAGGCCGCACCTTGAGTACTGTGTTCAGTTTTGGGCCCCTCGCTACAGGAAGGACATGGACATGCTCAAGCGAGTCCAGAGAAGGGCAATGAAGCTGGTGAGGGGTCTGAAGAACAAGTCTTACGAGGAGCGGCTGAAGGAGCTGGGCTTGTTCAGCCTGGAGAAGAGGAGGCTCAGGGGCGACCTTATCACTCCTTAAAGGAGGCTGTAAAGAGGTGGGGGTTGGTCTGTTCTCCTACGTGCCTGGTGACAGGACAAGGGGGAATGGGCGAAAGCTGCGACAGGGGAGTTTTAGGTTGGATGTTAGGAAGTACTTCTTTACCGAAAGGGTTATTAAGCATTGGAACGGGCTGCCCAGGGAGGTGGTGGAGTCACCATCCCTGGAGGTCTTTAAAAGATGTTTAGATGTAGAGCGTAGCGATATGGTTTAGTGGAGTACTTAGTGTTAGGTCGGAGGTTGGACTCGATGATCTTGAGGTCTCTTCCAACCTAGAAATCTGTGATACTGTGTGATACTGTGATACCCATCAGCTCAAATGATTCAATCCCTTCTGTTGAGAGTCTCACGTGAAGTGTAATTTCTGTCATGAAGAAATGTGAATTTCCATGATCTATAATTAACGCAGGAGAAGAAATTCTGAAGTTCACCTGTACTTGCCTTGTCATCGTTTTGTGTATCATGGTGTGCTCCCTCATCTTCAAGGCAAAAAACCCGTCTTCATTACACAGAACATGCTGAATGTCCCCTTTCCAGATGCCTGTCTGGACCTATGCACTTCCCATGGTTCTCCTGCTTTGCCCTCCCCTTACTCTTTGATCATTCAGACCGCTCTCACCAACCCAGTTGCTGCTTTGAGTTTCAGTGAGTTCCAGCTCGCCCATCTCTCAGCAGTCTGTCTAATGGTTTCCTTAGCAAGAAACTCATCATTTATCATTGAATTACTATGATATGGATTAATATTAACACAATTATTCTAAATTTCCTATTAATCAGTGCAAAACAGATCATGTACAGTCATCCTTCTGGAAGGTAAACTTCACTGGAGGCAAAACAATGAGGAACTTGAACTTTTTTTTTTTTTTTTGAAAATTGCAGCACGATTTCCTGCTGCTTGCTTTTAAATAGGAAAAACCATGCTCTTCCAGCCTAAGCAGGGCTGTATCCCTTGACCAATATCTATAGGAAAATGATGCTCCAAACTGAAATGCAACATAGTTCAGCCTTTAAAATGAGGAAAGATTTCTATTAGATGCTCTTTGAAATCTTCCTCCTTAACTACACCATGAAAGCTCTCCAATTAGCTGAACAAGTCTTGAAGACATGAAGAGAACTGTGGGAGAGATATGGCTCCTTAGGAGATTATGTGTTTTAATGAGTTCCACGGTGTATTTTAGTGCTGAGTCAATGAAACTTGGGTACTGAGAGGAGAATGATGCAACTGCTTGAGAAAGTAAAGTCAGAAGGAAAAGTTGAAGTGACTTGGAGTATTAATGGGCCCCACTGAGGGCTGTTCCTAACAAAGCCTCCCCAGGGACTTGTTAGGGCAGATCATTGGAGGCCATGATTCCAGACAGGCAAAGCGCTGTGCTGAGAAAAGTCTTGGTTGGTTTTGGTGAAGCAGAAGGGCCAAGGCCTGAGCCCAGCCACTGGGAGGGGAGATCCTGCACTCCCACGTCTGGCTCAGGGCTCTTCTTGGAGTCTGTATGATGTGGTGGGCAGTGTGATGCCACGACAAAACTTCATTAGGACACCTCCCCACCCCTGCACAGGGTATCAAGGAAGCAGTGAGGCCCCATTGCAATGACTCTATCTCATCTCCTCAGAAGCTCTAGCCAAAGGGACAAAAACGTCAGGGCTATTGGGGCCTTCCATTCCTGCCAGCACCCTCTGCCTTCTCCTCTGCAGGCTTTCTTTTGCCCTATTTCCTTGAAATCTGCAGACACCCATCTCTGTCCACCACCTTGCTCTCATCCCAGCATTTCCATCATTTCAGCAATGTCTCATCAACCCTCACCAGCTGTTCCTTGAAACACAAAGCTAGGGTCTGATCTTTGAGTGACCTCTAGCACCACAGCACGACACTTTGAGGGACATTTCTTCCTCCCTGTGGCCAGTGCCAACCTTCCAAGGTGCACTTTGTGGCACTTTCTTCTCTCCTGCTCTTTCCTACTACCAAAGAAAGCTCCATCAGGGTGGAAACCACTCCTGAAGCAGGCATCCCAACCCATCAGGCTCCTTGCGGCCTGTCAGCCAAGCAGACAGAAGTCACCTCAGCAGCATCTCCCAAGGCCTGGGCCTGCTGCTGGCCTTGCAGCTTCTTGGCTAGACACAGCCAAGCCTTGTGCCTCCTGCTGTCCAGTCCTGGACTCAAGCAGAAGGGACAGGACAACCCCTCTGCGGGCCTTCTTTCTGTCTGGGTCCTCCTGGGCATGGAGGCAGAGGGGATCCCAGGGTCAGCATGCCAAGCAGGGGCCTTCTGCTGGCCTAGCAGGGCCACTGGCAGGTGTCAGCCCCAAAGTGCAGATCCCAGGGAGAAGCCAAGGCTGACCTGCCACCTCCAGACACAAGGGACCTCACAGTCCCTTTGCGTGACACGTTCCTGCTGCTGCCCTATCAGCTGCAGAGACAGAAGTGACCTCCCAGTCACTGCCCCAGTCCCATTCCTTCTGCTGGGGCAGGACATCCTGAGGCAGAGCTGACCTCTCTCTAGCCCCCTCGGTACGTGTTTTTCACTTTCTGGGTTAGAGATTAAGCAAAGTTTTAGTGGGAGTGTTTGGTGTTCTGCTTGTGGTGTCAGGTCTGCGGTTAAGGTATGGATAAGCTGTGCGGTGTACGGGTGTTTTAGGTCTGCCAAGATGTCTAGGGTTAAATAGAAGATTTTAATGTTATTGTTAAGGGAAGACATTAGGGTTAGCAAGAGAGAAAATGGATTCCTTTCAGAGTGTTGTAGTAGTATTTAGGTTTAGGGATTAAAATTCCTGGTCCTTTGACACGGTCTCACATGACATCCTGGTCTCCAAATGGAGGGATACGCGTTTGATGGGTGCACCAATGAGTGGATAAGGAGTGGGCTTGAAGGCCACACTCAGAGAGTGATGGTCAACGGCTCTATGTCCAAGTGGAGGCTGGTGATGAGTGGTGTCCCTCAGGGGTCTATCCTGAGCTAAGTACTGTTTAATATCTTTACCAATGTCAGGGACAGTGGGGTAGAGTGCACCCTCAGCAAGTGTGCAGATGACACCAAGCTGAGGGCTGTAATGGATGCAAGAGAGGTTGCAACAGGTGATTGTCCCCCTTTGCTTTGCCCTTTTGAGGCCTCACCTGGAGTACTGTGTCCAGGTTTGGGGCCACCAGCACAAGAAGGATGTGGACCTCTTACACCAAATCTAGAGGAGGGCTACAAAGATGATCAGAGGGCTGGAGCACCTCGCCTGTGAAGACAGGCTGAAGGAGTTAGGTTTGTTCAGCCTGGAGAAGAGAAGGCTCCAGGGAGACCTCCTTGCAGCTTTTCAATCCTTAAAGGGGTCTTTTAAAAACAATGGAGAAGGACTCTTTACTACTCGGGTAGATAATGACAGGAGGATGTCGTCTAAACTAAAAGAGGGGAGATTTAGACTAGACATCAGGAGGAAAATCTTCACTATAAGGGTAGTGAGGTACTGGAACAGGTTGCCCAGAGAAGTTGTGGATGCCCCAGCCCTGGAGGTGTTCAAGGCCAGGCTGGATGAGGCCTTGGCCAACCCGATCTAGTGTCTGGAATCTGGGGGGAGTTCAGTTAGATGATCTGTAATGTCCCTTCCAACCCAAGCCATTCTACGATTCTATGATACTAGGATGAAAATTAACTCAATCCTAACCAAAACCAGGACACAAATAGACTAAGGGCAAGATATCTCTGTGTGTATATCAAAAGAGAGGAAAAGTGGTGATAGTTATTTAGAAAGTGTCAGACCTGAGTATGACATAGGAACAATGGTATGGAGAAGGGGTGGATATAGTCCGAGTTTTAGCTGGGATAGACTTACTTTTTCTTTCTAGGAGCTGGTGTGGTGCTGTGTTTTGGATTTACAGAATCAGCGAATCAGAGAGTAGTTTGGGTAGGAAAGGACCTTAAAGATCCTAAAATACCAACCCCTCTGCCGTGGGCAGAGACACCTTCCACTAGACCAGGTTGCTGAAAGCCCCATCCGAGGTGGCCTTCAAAACTTCCAGTGAGGGGGGATCCACGACATCTCTGGGCAGCCTGTTCCAGTGCCTCACCACCCTCTGAGTAAAGAACTTCTGCCTAATATCTAATCTAAACCTACCCTCTTTCAATGTAAAACCATTTCCCCTAGTCCTATCACTACGCTAGTTGATGAAGAGTCCCTCCCCAGCTTTCCTACAGCCCCCTTTAGGTATTAGAAGGCCGCCATAAGGTCTCACCAGAGCCTTCTTTTCTCTAGGCTGAACAACACCAAATCCCACAGCCTGTCTTCAGAGGAGAGGTGCTCCAGCCCCTTGATCATCCTCGTGGCCCTCCTCTGGATTCATTCAAATAGATCCAGGTGCTTCTCATGCTGGGGGCCCCACAGCTAAACACAATACCTGACGTGTGGCCTCACCAGGGCCGAGTAGAGAGGCACAATCACTTCCCTACTCCTGCTGACCACACCATTCCTGGTACAAGCCTGGATGCTGTTGGCCTGCTTGGCCACCTGAGCACCTTGCTGGCTCGTATTCAGCCGACTATCCACCAAAACCCCCAGTCTTGTTTCTGGGAGGGCAGTGGGCAGTGCAGTAGGCTTTGGGAGTCCTGCTGGATGGCACTGCGAGGTGAGGCAGTCTGGCAGAAGCCCCTCGGAGTGCCCGAAGCCAGCTGCCCCTGGTCAGCCGAGGGTGGGTGACCAAGCCTCCTTCAGACACTACAGGGGATTCAGATGGGATGTTGGCACACTTCAGCTTGTAGATATCCATCTCTGTCTGTGCTGCAGCCTCCTGGCCTGCAGGCTTCTGTCCAGCAGGATGCAGCTCTCTCGTGGCATCCTTGTGTTATCCAGGTGCCCCAAGGAGGAGACACCTCCGTGCTAAGGCGATGTCCATGCTGCAGGATTTCTGTTTGTGGGCAGCTGGAGTGAGGCCTCTGCAGCCCTGGATAGGAGGGAAGAGCTGAGATCCTGCTTACAACCAACAGACCATGTGATGATTCTACCCAGCTGCACTTGGACTGGGGCTTCTCTGCTCTGAGCTGTCTCCAGTTTCTTCTCAGGGAAACACCTGAGCAGGACGGTCCTGCAGCTCACAGAGGGGTGACACAGGGCAGCTGGGAACAGGAGTGTTCAGCAGTGGCATCTGCAGCTCTGTTCTGCATTGGGGTGCATTGTTTGAAACAGCACTGCAAATTTCATTGACCTGATAAATTGACTGAACTTGAGTTTCCCCCATGTTCCTGCCTCCCTCCTGCTGCACAGCAGGAAGGACTCCTCTGGAGCCCACAGCAGCCCCTGCTCCCAGTGCCACTCTCAGCCAGCACCAGCCGCAGCTCAAGCAGGAGAGCTGCAGAAAGGTTCTCCTGCATAGAGAGAGGCTTGGACTGGGGGTGCTCTAAGGCTTGCAATAGTTTTTCCTCAGAGAAGCCTCTTCTAACATTGTTCTGCCTTCTTTCTTCAACAGACAACTGTGTCCAAAGTCAGGAAATGGCCAACAGCAGCTCTGTGAGCGGGTTCCTTCTGCTGGCATTCGCAGACACGCGGGAGCTGCAGCTCCTGCACTTCGGGCTCTTCCTGGGCATCTACCTGGCTGCCCTCCTGGGCAACGGCCTCATCCTCACCGCCGTAGCCTGCGACCACCGCCTCCACACCCCCATGTACTTCTTCCTCCTCAACCTCGCCCTCCTCGACCTGGGCTGCATCTCCACCACTCTGCCCAAAGCCATGGCCAATGCCCTCTGGGACACCAGGGCCATCTCCTATCAGGGATGTGCTGCCCAGGTCTTTTTCTTTCTCTTCTTCATATCAGCAGAATATTATACTCTTACTGTCATGTCCTACGACCGCTACGTTGCCATCTGCAAGCCCCTGCACTACGGGAGCCTCGTGGGCAGCAGAGCTTGTGCCCAGATGGCAGCAGCTGCCTGGGGCAGTGGCTTTCTCAATGCTGTCCTGCACACGGCCACTACATTTTCCCTGCCCCTCTGCCAAGGCAATGCTGTGGCTCAGTTCTTCTGTGAAATCCCCCAGATTCTCAAGCTCTCCTGCTCAGATGCCTACCTCAGAGAAGTTGGGGCACTTGTAATCAGTATTTCTGTATTATTTGGTTGTTCTGTTTTCATTGTTATTTCTTATATTCAGATCCTCAGGGTGGTGCTGAGGATGCCCTCTGAGCAGGGCCAGCACAAAGCCTCTTCCACGTGCCTCCCTCACCTGGCCGTCGTCTCCCTGATGGTCAGCACTGGCATTTCTGCCTACCTGAAGCCCCCCTCCATCTCTTCCCCATCCCTGGACCTGCTGGTGTCTTTCCTGTACTCGGTGGTACCTCCAGCAGTGAACCCCCTCATCTACAGCCTGAGGAACCAGGAACTAAGGGATTCAGTGAGGACACTACTTGAATGCACACATCTTCAGCAAATTCACCTATAATAATATGCCTACAATTAAAAATCCCAACTTTTCTCAGAAACTTTCAAGATTTCTTCTGTTACTAAATGCCTGTATTATTATTTTATATAATTAATATGCTTTTGATTAAATAATGTTATTCTTAGTCTCCTCCTTGTCAGTTATTTACCTATAGAAGCCGGCTTCCTGTGTACCTACACCTACTGAAGAAACCTTGCGAACTTCATAGGTCTCAGCTTCCGTTTCTTCCCTTGCCTGGAGCTGGGGGAGCAGCCCCAGCACACAGGAGGGGCTCAGGGCCCAGAGCCCAGCTGCCACAGGGAGGAGCAGCCCCGCTGGCCCTCGCGGCTGCCCCTCACTGCCCGCTGGGCTCTGCCTCTCTGCTGCCTTCGGGTCGGGGCTGCTGCTTCCCTGGAGCCATGGCCATGGCCAGCAGCAGGACGTGGCCTTTCCACTGCTGCTCTCTTCTGGCTTCCACATTGTGCTTCTTGTATTTGGATAAGCCCTGAGATCTCATGTATGTTGGTGACAGTCCTCTGATCTCTACATTGGCATCTCTTCAATGTCTCTGCACGCCTCTTGCAAACCTGTTTCAGGAATAAACCCAAGGAGCTGCTTCCTGAACAGACCTCTTGCTTTTCTGGGCCTCACAATGGATCAGAACCCCAGCGTGACCAGTGAAGGACCAAGGGCTGGACTGGGAGCTGCCTTCTTGCTTGCCTATGGCCCAGCAAACAGTAACTGGCCTTGTCAGGCCTGGTACTGTCCCAGTGGTGCTGGGTCTGATGGCAAATGGCATCCTGGAGAGGAACCTGGAGGTGCTCTGTGCCTGGGCCAGGCCTCTTGTGCTGGCCTGGGGAGCGGGGCTGGCCCTGCGGGGCACAGGCACTCTGTGCTGGGGATGTCCCAGGCAGGAGAGCAGGGCTCCTGCAGCTTCACGGCCCTCCATCTCCTGAGCCGTGGCTGGCCCCAGCGCGGGGGCTGCTGGGGAGGCCCAGAGCCGCCTTTGTGCCAGCAGCTGCGGTGCCTTGCGAGGGGCTGGGGCTGTGCTGGCCGTGCCCAGAGCCCTGCAGCAGCCTGCGGTGGGCACTGGCCTGGGGCCAGCCCAGCCTGGGCTGCTGGGCTGGGGAGAGGTCCGGGAGGTGGGGAGAGGTGGGCAGGGGCTGGTCTGGGCTGGGCAGTGCCCGGCAGAGGGCACCAGCAGCGTCAGGGAGCGGTGGCAGCATGCAGGGGAGGGCTCCCAGCAGGGCTTGGTGCTGCAGAGCCAGGGCTGGGGAAGGGAGCCCCGAGCTGCAGGGGCAGGGGACACGAGGCCGCTCGGGGCCCTTGCTGGCCTGGGCAGAGCAGGAAGGGGGCCCAGGGCATTCGTCCCCTCACCGCAGCCTGCCACGACCTGCACGGCGCTCACGCAGCGTCCAGGGCCAGGCTCTGCCCCGTGGTGCGCAGGGAGAGGGCAAAGCCTCTCTGAAGAAGAGGCTGAAACTGAAAAAGGTCCCTCCGCTGCCCCGTGGTGTGACAGGGCCAGGGTGGGACAGCTTACCTTTATTTGAGGTAGTTCTTGTGTAATTTGCATTGGTGATGGCACAAAAAGACAGCTCCTTCACCAGTGATGTACATCCTTCTTCATATTAGGACACAACTCAACGTCCTTCACTCTGCTTTATCTCACAGATGAACTGGATTAGGTCTCCTTGATTACTCTGAGGCACAGTGCAGTGCTTTTTGCCTTCTGACACTCCAGCACAATATGTGTGACTTTCCCTTACTCTGTGCATTGACTTGACGGGTCATTTCACATTTTTCACTTTCATATCCCTAGTTGGACGGGGACCATTTCCAAAGTGAGACAAGCTGATGAGTTCTGGCTCAGCCATTTGAAGCGTGCTATACTTGAGTTTTTCAGCCTGAGTTTGCTAAAGATGACCCAGGAAGCTAAACGGATGTTCATGTGTCTCGTAGGAAAAAGGGAAAGTATCATGGGTTCCCAAAGGCCATTTCAAATCTAGGCCAATCCCAGGAACCCACTGAACTAGGGTGTTGTCTTTGAAGGGGTTTCCTGTGCTGGGCTGGGCTGCAGTTACAGGGACAAAGACCACTGCTGGCAGCAGAGGTGCCCTGGGAACTCCACCTGGCTCCACCTGATTTTCCCAAAGGGCTCCGGTCTCCTGCAGGTCTTTTCTGACATCTGCTGGTCTAGGGAAGTGCCACAAACACAACGGGGCATTAGGAGGTTTTCCCTGGTTATGCTTATGGTCAGACAGCAAAGCTCTGCCTCAATACCCTGTAATTTTTTTTTTACTTAATTAATAATGCGACTACTTATTACCTCAAATGATTCAATCCCTTCCGTAAAAAGTCTCAAGTGAAGTGGAATTTCTATCACGAAGAAATGCTAATTTCCAAGATCTATATTCAGCACTGGAGAAGAAATACTGGTGTTCACCTGTACTTGCACTGTCATCCCTTTGTCTGTCATGGTGTACTCCCTCATTTTACAGGTACAAAACCTGACTTGATTACACAGACCCTGCTGAATGTCCCCTTTCCAGATGCCTGTCTGGACCTATGCACTTCCCATGGTTCTCCTGCTTTGCCCTCCCCTTACTCTTTGATCATTCGGACCGCTCTCACCAACCCAGTTGCTGCTTTGAGTTTCAGTGAGTTCCAGCTCGCCCATCTCTCAGTAGTCTGTCTGACGGTTTCCTTAGCAAGAAACTCATCATTTATCATTGAGTCAGTATGATATGGATTAATATTAACACCACGATTTTAAATTTCCTATTAATCAGTGTTAAATATACCATGTACAGTCATCCTTTTGGGAAGGTAAACATCACTGGAGGCAAAAAAATGAGGAACTTGGACGTTGTTTTATTTTTTACTTTTATTTTTTTTTGAAAATTGCAGCATGATTTCCTGTTGTTTGTTTTTACATAGGAAAAACCCTGCTCTTCCTACCTAAGCAGGGCTTCAAAGGAGTAACCCTAGACCAATATCTATAGGAAAATGATGCTCCAAGATGAAATGCAACAAACTTCAGCCTTTAAAATGAGGAAAGATTTCTATTTGATGCTCTTTGAAATCTGCCTCCTTAACTACACCATGAAAGCTCTCCAATTACCTGCACAAGTCCTGAACACTTGAAGAAAACTGTGGGAGAGATATGGCTGCTTAGGACTTTCTCTGTTTTAATAAGTTCCATGGTGTATTTTAGTGCTGAGTCAATGAAACTTGGGTACTGAGAGGAGGATGATGCAACTGCTTGAGAAAGTAAAGTCAGAAGGAAAAGTTGAAGTGACTTGGAGCATTAATGGGCCCCACTGAGGGCTGTTCCTAACAAAGCCTCCCCAGGGACTTGTTAGGGCACATAATTGGAGGCCATGATTGCAGAGAGGCAAAGCGCTGTGCTGAGAAAAGTCTTGGTTGGTTTTGGTGAAGCAGAAAGGCCAAGGCCTGAGCCCAGCCACTGGGAGGGGAGATCCTGCACCCCCCCGTCTGGCTCAGGGCTCTTCTTGGGGTCTGTATGATGTGGTGGGCAGTGTGATGCCACGAGAAGAACTTCATTAGGACACCTCCCCACCCCTGCACAGGGTATCAAGGAAGCAGTGAGGCCCCATTGCAATGACTCTATCTCGTCTCGTCAGAAGCTCTAGCCAAAGGGACAAAAACGTCAGGGCTGTTGGGGCCTTCCATTCCTGCCAGCACCCTCTGCCTTCTCCTCTGCAGGCTTTCCTATGCTGTCCCACACTTTGCCCTATTTCCTTGAAGTCTGCAGACACCCATCTCTGTCCAACACCTTGCTCTCATCCAGGACTTTCCATCACTTTCCCCATGTCTCATCAACCCTCATCAGCTGTTCCTTGATGAACAAAAAGCGTGGGTCTGGTCATAGGCTCTCTTTCGGTGACCTCTGTCACCACAGCACGACCCTTTGAGGGACATTTCTTCCTCTTCATGGCCAGTGCCACACTTCCAAGGTGCACCTTGTGGCAGTTTTTTCTCTCCTGCTCTTTCCAACTACCAAAGAAAGCTCCATCAGGGTGGAAACCGCTCCTGAAGCAGGCATCCCAACCCATCTGGTTCCTTGCGGCCTGTCAGCCAAGCAGACAGAAGTCACCTCAGCAGCATCTCCCAAGGCCTGGGCCTGCTGCTGGCCTTGCAGCTTCTTGGCTAGACACAGCCAAGCCTTGTGCCTCCTGCTGTCCAGTCCTGGTCTCAAGCAGAAGGGACAGGACAACCCCTGTGCGGGCCTTCTTTCTGTCTGGGTCGTCCTGGGGATGGAGGCAGAGGGGATCCCACAGTCGGCATGCCAAGCAGGGGCCTTCTGCTGGCCTAGCAGGGCCACTGGCAGATGTCAGCCCCAAAGTGCACATCCCAGGGAGAAGCCAAGGGTGACCTGCCACCTCCAGACACAAGGGACCTCACAGTCCCTTTGCGTGACACGTTCCTGCTGCTGCCCTATCAGCTGCAGAGACAGAAGTGACCTCCCAGTCACTGCCCCAGTCACATTCCTCCTGCTGGGGCAGGAGATCCTGAGGCAGAGCTGAGCTCATCAGAACATTCCCACCCATCTCCTCCTTGTGGCCCACAAGCTGATCAGATCCATGGCCCCTCACATCCATCTCTGAATGCCATGGGACTGCACGGCAACCTCATGGTTCCTGCCTTGCTCCAAGGGAACAAGAACCTAAAGTTAAGGGCTAGGAGAGGGCTTGAAGTTGAGGAGGTTAATGCACAGGAACGAGGGTCTGGATATTAGTTATTCACGTATGACATTAGGGAGTATGGCGAACCTTTCCGGGTGAGAGCTTAAGGAAATATTGAGTGAGAGGGTTTGGTGTTGGGATTGGGGTGTCAGGTCTGTGGTTAGGGTATGTGCAAGCTCTTTGCTTTAGTGTTTTGTTTAGGTCTGCAAGAAGACTTGGGTTAAATAGAGCATTTTAATGCTTGTGTTAAAGGCAGGGATCAGGGTGAGCAAGAGAGTAAAGGTAAGGGAAAGATGTTATGGACTTATTTTGGCTCAAGGGATATTGTGGTCAAAAATTAGAGCAGTGGATTCCTGTCAGGGTGTGGAGTGGCATTTCGATTTAGCTATTAATGTTACAGGTTAAAATAGGGTAAGGGCCTCACATGACTGCTTTAAGTCTGCGTTATGGTGGGATCAACATTACCTGAGCATTCTTACCTCTCCAAAATCATTAGCTTCTGCTGGCCAAGCTCCTCTTCCCTCCCCCAGATCAACATCTCTCCTGGCCAGGCTTCTCCTGACTTCCCCATATCAGTCATCTTCTTAGGGGCAGCTTTCTGATGGCTTTCATGAACTCAGAGTATCTGTCTCACCTCTGTTGGCTACTCTGCTCCTGAGAAAGAATCAGCTCCCAAGCCAGCATGGAGAAGGACACAAAGGCTGTAGGAGCACCCTGTACAATGTGCCCAGCAGCTCTGCACCACCCTGAAATTGTGCTTCCTGCCTCCAGCTTTTGGATCTAGAATGGCTCCTATGGACCCAGGGTAACTTCTCCCAGGCCCTCATGCATGCTTCAGTTTGCCCCTGGCATCTTGGAGGCAGTGGCCACTTCTTTGTAGAGACCTGAAAGCAGTCCTGAAGGATAACTTTAGGCAAAAGCCAACACCTCTGACATGACGACCCCTGTCCAAGACCTCTTCCTCTACGGGGCCTACCCAATACTTAGGAAGAGAGGATCTCACAAACTGTGTGCAAAGCAGGTGCCTTCTGCTGGCCTATCATGGACCCTGGAAGATGTGAGCCTAAAGGCACTGATCCCAGCCAGGAGCCAAGGGGGGACCTGTCGGCTGCTTCAGAAAGAGCTCAACTCACAATCCGCTTTAGAGACATTGACTTTGGAACAGATTAGGAATTTCTGAGGCAACACTTACCTCATAATACCACACCTACAAAACACCCCCTTTTTGGCCCAGAATCTGCCCAGGTAAAAGTGATCTGGTTGTGACCTGTCTAGCCCGTGGCACTGCTGCTGGACTCCCAGCCTCTCTGACACACAGGAGCCAGTGCCGTGCCGGTCCTGGGAGGCGCTAGGGCAGGAGGGACCTTGCAGGCAATGTTCCATCCCCGTGCCTGTTGGCGGTCTCTCAGCTTCTTGCACACAGCAAAGAACACGCTCACATCCAGAAGCCATGTGCCTGAAGCTGGCCTAGAAGACACTCAGGGGAAGCGCCCTCCCAGCCCCAGCCCCAGCCCCAGCCCCAGCTGGCGGTGTTGCTCTGCAGAGCGAGGGGGCTGTGGTGCCCAGGGCACGGGGGCACTCTGCAGGGCCGTGCTGGGCAGGCTGGGAGGCAGACCCAGCTCATGGGGTCACTGCCGTTGCCCCAGAGCTGCAAGGAATCTCTCGCCAGACTCCTTTGCTGGGGCTGCTGCATGCCCTGGGGCTGCAGAGCTCTCCTCTGCCTGCTCACAGCAGATTAAGCACTTGAGCTCTGGTCAGTCCACATGGGACAGGCTCACGCTCTGCGGGCTTCATTCACTGCTGTCTCCCAGGCTCACGCTGCCCCTGCAAATATCCCCAAATGCTTTGCACACACTACTCTTGCCCGCAGGTCCCACGTGGCTCTCCAACCTTCCCCTCTTCCCCTGCAGTAGTGGCATCTCACTGGAGGAGGTTTGTGCATCCCCCTCAGCACATGGTCCCCTCCAATTTGACTTTTCCTTTACCAGTCTTTTCTTTGGATGGTCACTCATTTTATGAAGTTTTCTGTTCACTATGCACTGAGCTCCTTGTCCCTGGAGATCCCCTGACATCTTCTGGCAGCTCCAGATTACTCTCCAGGCTGGCATCGGCCATCAGATCCACTGCGGGAGGCACAGTCCCGTGCTGATAAGTCCAAGACCAGCTGTTGTCTGCTTGGGGAAGTGCTACCACAAACTGAGCTCTTGGTCTGTCACGTCACAGACCACCCTGTGACTTTCAGCCTGTGTTCTTCGCTCCATGAAGAAGCCCAGAAAACAGAAGATCAGGGAGCAACCCCTTGACTCTATTCCTGATAGCACATTTGGAAGAGGTGCCCAGGCTTCTGGGTTTGCCCTGAGCAGCCTCTCGTGTTACTGTGGTGCTAGCAGGGAGGCCAGCTGTGACCAAGGGCTGCACAGTGCCTGCTGCTGCCTACAGCCACAGGGATGTCACTGCAGAGACAGCAGGACTGTCACCAAGGTACATGAGACCTCAAGACTAACACAGATACAAGAGCACAAGAAAACTGTGAGGAAGCCAGAAGAGAGCAGCAGTGGAAAGGCCACGTCCTGCTGCTGGCCATGGCCATGGCTCCAGGGAAGCAGCAGCCCCGACCCGAAGGCAGCAGAGAGGCAGAGCCCAGCGGGCAGTGAGGGGCAGCCGCGAGGGCCAGCGGGGCTGCTCCTCCCTGTGGCAGCTGGGCTCTGGGCCCTGAGCCCCTCCTGCGTGCTGGGGCTGCTCCCCCAGCTGCACAGGAGATGGGAACAGACGGCAGCTGATAACAATGAATTTCTCCTGGCTTCTTTACTGTATTTATCTACATGTGAAGCCCAGTTTTACATGAGACTATTGGGTCAAAGTAAGTTAGAAAAAATAACAGGCAGAATGTTAAGAATAACTTTATTTAAATGAAAACCACAACTTGGAGAAAATATTCATAAAGACAAATAATAAAAAATATTTTCCTATTTCTGAAATAAACCTGGAACTCAAGTGAAAATTAATGGTTCAAAAAAAGCATGTATCCAAAGAGTTTCTTCATGGCCTCCTTGAGGTCCTGGTTCCTCATGCTGTAGATGAGGGGGTTCAGTGCTGGAGGCACCACCGAGTACAGAACTGCCACCACCAAGTCCGGGGTTGGGGAAGAGGTGGAGGGGGGCTTTAGGTAGGCAAACATGGCAGTGCTGACAAAGAGGGAGACCACGGCCAGGTGAGGGAGGCACGTGGAAAAGGCTTTGTGCCGACTATGCATATTAATTATAATAATAATAGTAATAATAATAATGTGTACAAACAAGTGATGCACAATGCAATTGCTCACCACCCGCTGACCGATGCCCAGCCTATCCCCAAGCAGCCGGCCACCCTATCGTGGCCAGTACCCCCATATAAATTGTTCAACATGACGTCAGATGGTATGGAATACCCCTTTGGCCAGTTTGGGTCAGCTGTCCTGGGTCTGTCCCCTCCCAGCTCCTGCTGCACCCCCAGCCTGCTCGCTGGCAGGACAGAGCGAGAAGCTGAAAAGTCCTTGGCCTGGTGTAAACACTGCTCTGCAACAATTAAAACATCAGCATGTTATCAGTGCTGTTCTCATCCTAATCCAAAATATAGCACCCTACCAGCTACTAGGAGGAAAATTAACTCTGTCCTAACTGAAACCAGGACAAATGCTACACCTAAGGGTCACAACTTGCCTGAGATTAACTTGAGTTAAACTAGAAAGGAGAGATAGACAGTTCCTTACTAAGTAAATAGAATCATAGAATCATAGAATCATAGAATCATAGAATATCCTGAGTTGGAAGGGACCCTTAAGGATCATCAAGTCCAACTCTTGATACCGCACAGGTCTACCCAAAAGTTCAGACCATGTGACTAAGTGCACAGTCCAATCTCTTCTTAAATTCAGACAGGCTCGGTGCAGTGACCACTTCCCTGGGAAGCCTGTTCCAGTGTGCAACCACCCTCTCTGTGAAGAACCCCCTCCTGATGTCAAGCCTAAATTTCCCCTGCCTCAGCTTAATCCCGTTCCCGCGGGTCCTGTCACTGGTGTTAATGGAGAAAAGGTCTCCTGCCTCTCGACACCCCCTTACGAGGAAGTTGTAGACTGTGATGAGGTCTCCCCTCAGCCTCCTCTTCTCCAGGCTGAACAGGCCCAGTGACCTCAGCCGTTCCTCGTACGTCTTCCCCTCCAGGCCTTTCACCATCTTCGTAGCCCTCCTCTGTACACTCTCCAACAGTTTCATGTCCTTTTTATACTGTGGTGCCCAGAACTGCACACAGTACTCGAGGTGAGGCCGCACCAGCGCAGAGTAGAGCGGGACAATCACCTCTCTTGACCTACTAGCGATGCCGTGCTTGATGCACCCCAGGACACGGTTGGCCCTCCTGGCCGCCAGGGCACACTGCTGGCTCATATTCAACTTGCTGTCTACCACGACCCCCAGATCCCTCTCTTCTAGGCTGCTCTCCAGCGTCTCATCGTCCAAGTCTGTATGTGCAGCCAGGGTTTCCCCGTCCCAGGTGCAGGACCCGGCACTTGCTCTTATTGAACTTCATGCGGTTGGTGATCGCCCAGCTCTCCAACCTATCCAGATCCCTCTGCAAGGCCTTTCCACCCTCATTCGAGTCCACAACTCCTCCAAGTTTGGTGTCATCAGCAAACTTGCTCAAAATACCTTCTATTCCTACATCCAGATCTTTTATAAAAATATTGAAAAGTACCGGCCCTAAAATGGAGCCTTGAGGGACCCCACTGGTGACCGCCCGCCAGCCTGACGCAGCTCCATTTACCATAACCCTTTGGGCCCTGCCCGTTAGCCAATTGCTCACCCATCGTATGATGTTTTTATTTAGCTGTATGGTGGACATTTTGTCCAGTAGGATCCTATGGGAAACCGTGTCAAAATAAATAATACAACTAGAGTCAGTTTCTTCACTGTGGCTTTCAGCTCCTGGTTCCTCATGCTGTAGATGAGGGGGTTCACTGCTGGAGGTACTACCACATATAAAAGTGCCACCACCAGGTCCAAGGATGGGGAGGAGATGGAGGGGGGCTTCAGGTAGGCAAACATGGCAGTGCTGACAAAGAGGGAGACCACGGCCAGGTGAGGGAGGCACGTGGAAATGTCTTTGTGCAGGCCCTGCTCAGAGGGCATCCTCAGCACGGCTCTGAGGATCTGCACATAGGACACCACAATGAAAACAAAACAGCCAAATGCTAAACATGCACTAACAACCAGAAGTACAACTTCCTTTAGGTAGTCTGAGTCTGAGCAGGAGAGCTTGAGGATCTGGGGGATTTCACAGAAGAACTGGTCCACAGCATTGCCTTGGCAGAGGGGCAGGGAAAATGTAGTGGCCGTGTGCAGGACAGCATTGAGAAAGCCACTGCCCCAGGCAGCTGCTGCCATCTGGGCACAAGCTCTGCTGCCCACGACGCTCCCGTAGTGCAGGGGCTTGCAGATGGCAACGTAGCGGTCGTAGGACATGACAGTGAGAACATAAAATTCTGCTCCAATCAAAAAGGCAAAGAAAAAGACCTGAGCATCACACCCCTGATAGGAGAGGGCCCTGGTGTCCCAGATGGCATTGGCCATGGCTTTGGGCAGAGTGGTGGAGATGCAGCCCAGGTCGAGGAGGGCGAGGTTGAGGAGGAAGAAGTCCATGGGGGTGTGGAGGCGGTGGTCGCAGGCTACGGCGGTGAGGATAAGGCCGTTGCCCAGGAGGGCAGCCAGGTAGATGCCCAGGAAGAGCCCGAAGTGCAAGAGCTGCAGCTCGCGCGTCTGCGAATGCCAGCAGGAGGAACTCGCTCACAGAGCTGCTGTTGGGCATTTCCTGACTTTGGACACAGCTGTCTGTTGAAGAGGATAAGGCAGAAAAAAGTTAAAACAGACTTCTCTGAGGAAAACCTACTGCAAGCCTCAGAGCACCCCCAGCCCAAGCCTCTCTCTATGCAGGAGAACCTTTCTGCAGCTCTCCTGCTTGAGCTGCGGCTGGTGCTGGCTGAGAGTGGCACTGGGAGCAGGGGCTGCTGTGGGCTCCAGAGGAGTCCTTCCTGCTGTGCAGCAGGAGGGAGGCAGGAACATGGGGGAAACTCAAGTTCAGTCCACTGGTCAGACCAGAAGATTTGCAGTGTTGCTTCAAGGAAAGTATCCAACGATTGTGTAGAACAAGGGACATATATTTGCTTCATTTTCTGGTAGCTACGCCTGTAATGTTTAGGAAGAACCATCTATTCGGTTTTCCCCTGAGAAGAAACTACCAACAGCTGAGAGCAGAGAAGCCCCGGACCAAGTGCAGCTGGACAGGATCCTCACCTGGTCTTGCGTGAGCAGGATCTCAGCTTTTCCCTCTTCACCAGGGCTGCAGAGGCCTCACTCCAGGTGCCCACAGACAGCCATCCAGCAGGACGGACATGGCCTTAGCACGGAGGTGTCTTCTCCTTGGGGCACCTGAATAACACAAGGATGCCATGAGAGAGCTGCATCCTGCTGGAGACCAGCCTGCCGACCAGAAGAACACCCCACAGACAGACATGAATATCTGCAGGCCGGCCTGTTCCACTATCCCATCTGCATCCCCTGCAGTATCTGGAGGAGGATTGGCCACTCCAATCTTGGTTGACCATGGGCAGCTGGGTTATGACACTCCAAGGGGCTTCTGCCAGACTTCCTCACCTCGCAGTGCCATCCAGCAGGACCCCCAAAGCCTACTGCATTGCCCACTGCCCTCCCAGAAACAAGACCCAGTAGGAGACCCTTCCAGGACGTGCAGCTGCATGGCCCTGCAGCCAGAGACGTACCTTGTCAAGGGCTGTGCAGATTTCTCCTGCAGGCAGCTCTCAGCATCCTCCCACTGCCAACTGCCTCCAAGCCCTCTCTCCTGCTCTCCTCTCCCCGTGCCAGCTGCGGTCAGAGCCCCCAGCCCTGCTGCGCTGTGCACAGGAGCTGCTCCTGGGCACAGCTGTCTCTCTGCACCAGGGCCCTCTTGCCACGAGCTCTCTCTGTCCCACGAGCCCGGCCCAGCTCAGCACCAGACGCCCAGCCCAAGGCATTGGAATCCCCCTCGGGGGGCTCTGCTGAGGAGCTCACGAACCTCAGGCACTGAGAGACAATTGAAGACATCTCTCAACAAGTCCAAGTCAGAGGCAAGTTTCCTGCAGTGTCCCCCTGAGGGCCAGCACTGACACAACCTCCCTTGGAGCTCGTTAGAGCAGAGCATTGGAGGCAGTGAGGACAAGGAGACAAAGGCAATGTGAAGGTGACCGTGATGTCCCTTTTGGAAACTGGATGAATTTCATCAAGCACAAGGGTCAGGCCTTGACCCCTGGAACCCTGGAAGAGAGACCTGTTCCTGTCACACCTTGCTCAGGGCTCTTTCTGGGGCAGGAGGAGATGGGGATGTGCATGGGCAAGTGCAGGAGAATGGTACGAGCCCTGCCTGGTTCATGGGTGGGGGCGAGGAGGCAATGAGGCCCTGGTGCTTTACCGATAAGCTGTCTCCTCCTAGGCCTCAGTGGCAGAGACAACAGCCAGAGCCATGGACACAAAGCCCTGGGTCCTGTTGGGACTCTCAGCCTTGTCACAGCCCTTGCTGCTCTCCACACTAGGCTGTCCTAGGGACTTCCAGACCTGTACCTGTTTTCTTGCTGGCTGTAGACCCTTGTCCGTGTGGTATCTCACAGGATCTGAGCTGAGTCTGATAACTCCGATCTTCTTGGTGGCCATGGTCCTCGTAAGGCAGCTCTGTAGGTAGCAGGCCTGGTTCCTGGTGAGCAGCACCACTGCTCGTATGGCATCCCTCGTGGTTCCCAGGCCCTCCTCCTCCTGGGCACTGCTCACTCAGCAGGGTCCCAGACTGCCCTGATGTGTGGGGTTATTGTTCTTCTGGTGCAGGACTGGGCTCTTCTCCTTGTAAATGCCACGATGTTTCCGTAGGCAACATCCTGCAGTTTCTCAAGGTTCTCCCACATGGATGCTGCATTCTGTCAGCTGTTAACATCTGCAGGCAGACAGCTCAACCTTCGTGTGATTGTGCTTTCTCTGACAAGACAGCGGCATGAGGAGCTGCAGGAAGGTCTAGATAATACAGGAGTAACCAGCTGAATGGAATTGCAGCACAGAGTCACAGAAGGGCAGGGGATGGAAGGCTGCCAGGTTCCACCTCCTCTGTGCTTCCTTCTCATGCATGCTGTCAGTTTGTCTGGAGCTGTGTCCGGAATGTTATGGGACTGTGCAGGTCAAAGTTTGAAGGGCCAAAGCGCTGGTAGAGCTCAATCTGTCTATTACTGTCAAAGACAATAAAAACCGTTTATATAAACACTTTAATAAAGGACGATTAAGAAGACTCATCATCCTTTAATGGATGTGGGGGTAAACCTGGTGACAAGAGAAGAGGTAAAGGCTGAGGCACTTAATGTCTTCTTTGCCTCAGGCTTTAGCAGCAAGACCAGTTGTTCCCCTGGACATCCCCTGGCCTCCTCATGGCCAGTGCCACTCTTCCAAGGTGCACTTTGTGGCAGAGAAAGAGCTCTCCTGCTCTTTCCTACGACCAAAGAAAGCTCCATCAGGGTGGAAACCACTCCTGAAGTAGGCATCCCAACCCATCAGGCTCCTTGTGGCCTGTCAGCCAAGCACACAGAAGTCACCTCACCAGCATCTCCCAAGGCCTGGGCCTGCTGCTGGCCTTGCAGCTTCTTGGCTAGACACAGCCAAGCCTTGTGCCTCCTGCTGTCCAGTCCTGGCCTCAAGCAGAAGGGACAGGACAAGCCCTCTGCGGGCCTTCTTTCTGTCTGCGTCCTCCTGGGCATGGAGGCAGAGGGGATCCCACAGGCAGCATGCCAAGCAGGGGCCTTCTGCTGGCCTAGCAGGGCCACTGGCAGATGTCAGCCCCAAAGTGCACATCCCAGGGAGAAGCCAAGGCTGACCTGCCACCTCCAGACACAAGGGACCTCACAGTCCCTTTGCGTGACACGTTCCTGCTGCTGCCCTATCAGCTGCAGAGACAGAAGTGACCTCCCAGTCACTGCCCCAGTCCCATTCCTCCTGCTGGGGCAGGAGATCCTGAGGCAGAGCTGACTTCTCTCTAGCCGCCTCGGTACCTGTTTTTCACTTTCTGTGTTAGAGATGAAGCAAAGTTTTAATGGGAGTGTTTGGTGTTCTGCTTGTGGTGTCAGGTCTGTGGTTAAGGTATGGGCAAGATCTGTGGTTTAGGGGTGTTTTAGGTCTGCCAAGATGTCTAGGGTTAAATAGAACATTTTAATCTTAGTGTTAAGGGAAGGCATTAGGGTTAGCAAGAGAGAAAATGGATTCCTGTCAGAGTGTTGTAGTAGCATTTAGGTTTAGAGATTAAAATTCCTGGTTCAAGTAAGGTAAGGGCCATACATGACTGTTTTAAGTCAGTGTTACCGCAGCATATACATTACATGAACCCTCTTAGCTCTACGAAATCCTCAGTTTCTGCTGTCCAAGCTCTTCTTCCCACCCCAAAATCTCACATCTCTCTTGTCCAGGCTGCTCCTGACGTCGTCATATGTTATTCTGATGACATTCTTGATCCCAGAGTATCTGTCTCACCTCTTTTGGCTACTCTATTCTTGAGAAGGATGTGGCGTTGTACTCAGGAGGGAAAAGGGCACAAAGGTCTTTAGGAGCATCCTGCACAATGTGCCCAGCAGCTCTGCACCTCCACAAAACTGTGCTTCCTACCTACAAGTTTTGTTTTCAGAATGGCTTCTATGGATCCAGGGTTCCATTTTCCAGGCCTTCATGCGTGGTTTTGTTTCGGATGTGCAGGGATGGGATAAGGAAAACCAAGGCATGGATGGAACTGAGCTTATCAAGTGAAGCAAAGAATAACAGGGAGAGATTCTATAGATGCTTTGTTCAGAAAACAAAGGCCAAGGAGAGTGTACCCCCTCTGATGGTTGAGAAGGGTGAACTGGTAATGACAGTCATGGAGAAGGCTGAGGGACTCAGCAACTTCTTCTCCTCAGTCTTCCCTGCCAGTCAGGCTTCCCAAGTATTTCATTTCCCTGAACCCAGAGATGGAGGCTGGCGGTCAAAGTCCCACCCGCTGTAAGTGAAGAGCAGGTTTGGGAACACCTGATGAAACTCAACAAGTACAAGTCTATGAGGCTTGATGACTTGCACCCCAGGTCCTGAAGGAACTGGCTGATGTAGTTGCCAACCCTCTCTCCATCATATTTGAAGAGTCCTGGTAGTCGGGTGAAGTCCCTAGTGACTGGGAAAAGGGAAACATCACTCCCCTTTTGATTAAGGGTAGAAAGGAGGACCCAAGGAGCTACAGAACGGTGAGCCTCACTTCTGTGCCTGGCAAGATCATGGAAAAGATCCTCCTGGAATCAATGTCAGGCACATGCAAGACAAAGAGGTGATCAGAGACAGCCAGCATGGCTTCACCAAAGGGTAAATCGTGCCAGACCAATCTGGTGGCTTTCTACAATGGAGTGACCACATCACATGACAAGGGAAGACCGACCGATGTCATCTACTTGGACTTCTGTAAGACCTTTGACATGGTCCCATATGACATCCTCGTCTCCACATTGGAGGGATACGCATTTGATGTGTGGACCATTGAGTGGATAAGGAGTGGGCTTGAAGGTCACACCCAGAGAGCGATGGTCAACGGCTCTATGTCCAAGTGGAGGCTGGTGATGAGTGGTGTCCCTCAGGGTCTATCCTGGGACCAGTGCTGTTTAATATCTTTATCAATGACAGGGACAGTGGGGTAGAGTGCACCCTCAGCAAGTGTGCAGATGACACCAAGCCGAGTGGTGTAGTTGATGCAACAGAGGAAGGGATGCCATCCAAAGGGTCCTGGACAAGCTTGAAATTTGGGCCCATGTTAACTTAAGGAGGTTCAACAAGTCCAAGTACAAGGTGCTGCACGTGGGCCGGGGAAATCCCAGACATGGGGATAGGCTGGGAGAAGAACTCATTGAGAGTAACCCTGCAGAGAAGGACTTGGGGGTTCTGCTGGATGAATTGCTCAACATGAGCCAGCAGTGAGCGCTTGTAGCCCAGAAGGCCAAGTGCATCCTGGGCTGCATCAAGAGAGGGGTGGGCAGCAGGTGGAGGCAGGTGATTGTCCCCCTCTGCTCTGCACTTGTGAGGCCCCACTTGGAGTCCTGCATCCAGGTCTGGAGCCCCCAGCACAAGAAGGATGTGGGCTGTTAGAGTGGGTCCAAAGGGAGGCCACAAAGATGATCAGAGGGCTGGAGCACCTCTCCTATGAAGAAAGGCTGAGAGAGCTGGGGCTGTTCAGCCTGGAGAAGAGAAGGCTCCGGGGTGATGTCATTGCAGACTTTCAGTCCTTAAAGGGGCCTTATAAAAGGGATGGAGAAGGACTCTTTACTCAGGTAGATAATGATAGGACAAGGGGAAATGGTTTTAAATTAAAAGAAAGGGGAAATTCCTATTAGAGGTTACCAGGAAAGCTTTCACTCAGGATAGTGAGGCACTGGAACAGGTTTTCCACAGAGGTATTGGATGCCCCATCCCTGCAGGTCTTCAAGAGCAAGTTAGATGAAGTCCTAAGCAACCATGATCTCCTGGGAGGTGTCACTGCCTTTGGTAGGGGGGTTGGAACTAGATGATCTTTGAGGTCCTTTCCAGCCCAGGCCATTCTGTGATTCCGCGATTCTATGACTGGTTAAAAATATTTTTAAAACTTGTTATGCAGAAGGATAAGAATAACATTATTTCTATCAATATAAAATTTTGCTGAAATATTAATAAAAATATACTTAAGGAAATCATTCTCTAATTTCCCAAATAACCAGGTAGTCCTGTTAGGATTATTTCTAATATTACATTTTGATAATAAGTATAATGACAAAAATTATATGATAATAATCTCAACAATGAAGTCATTCTTGATGATGAAGAAGCATGTATTTGAAATTTGAAATTTTCCTCACTGCATCTTTGATCTCCTGGTTCCTCATGCTGTAGATGAGGGGGTTCACTGCTGGAGGCACTACTGAGTACAGAAAAGACAGCACCAGGTCCCTGGGTGGGGAAGAGACGATGGAGGAAGGCTTCAGGTAGGCAAACAGGACAGTGCTGACAGTCATAGAGACCACGGCCAGGTGAGGGAGGCATGTGGAAAAGGCTTTGTGCCGGCCATGCTCAGAGGGGATCCTCAGCACTGCCCTGAAGATCTGCACATAGGACAGCACAACAAAAAAAAAAAACAACTGACACCTAAACCGAAGGTGATTGCAGTAAGCCCAACTTCCCTGAGGTAGGCATCTGAGCAGGAGAGCTTGAGGATCTGGGGGATCTCATAGAAGAACTGGTCCACAGCATTGCCTTGGCAGAGGGGCAGGGAAAATGTAGTGGCCGTGTGCAGGACAGCATGGAGAAAGCCACTGCCCCAGGCAGCTGCTGCCATCTGGGCACAAGCTCTGCTGCCCACGAGGCTCCCGTAGTGCAGGGGCTTGCAGATGGCCACGTAGCGGTCGTAGGACATGATAGTAAGAGTATAATATTCTGCTGATATGAAGAAGACAAAGAAAAAGACCTGTGCAGCACACCCTTGATAGGAGATGGCCCTGGTGTCCCAGAGGGCATTGGCCATGGCTTTGGGGAGAGTGGTGGAGATGGATCCCAGGTCGAGGAGGGCGAGGTTGAGGAGGAAGAAGTACATGGGGGTGTGGAGGCGGTGGTCGCAGGCTACGGCGGTGAGGATGAGGCCGTTGCCCAGGAGGGCAGCCAGGTAGATGGCCAGGAAGAGCCCGAAGTGCAGGAGCTGCAGCTCCCGCGTGTCTGCGAATGCCAGCAGGAGGAACTCGCTCACAGAGCTGATGTTGGGCATTTCCTGCTTTTGGGCATGGGGTCCTGCCAAAGGAACAGAAATACAGTAATAATGTAACAGAGTTATCTGAGAAAAACCATTTCAATTTCTTAATTAAGCCCCTCAATACACTTGCCCAGTTGCACACAAACAGTTGGCAGAGCCCTTTCCTACACTGGATTCAGTGGCTCTGTGCTGGCATCTCTTTGACTGCAGGACAATTGCACTAAGGACGTTGTCCTGAGAAGAGCTTGAACGCTGCTGAGGGCAGAGGAATCCAGGCTCCAAGTGCCCATCTCCAGACCCCTCACCCTGTCCCCGTACTCCCCTTCCCCCAGGCACCCTGAGGGCTCACCCCATGGGCACGTGAAACCCCCATCCCCAGGCAGCCTGGGAACAAGAGCAGCAGCAGCACGGCCAGGTGGAGAAGCCAGGAGGAATGGCAGCGTGCTGCTGCCAGGGGAGGCAAGGCCAGGGAGGGACAGACGGACACTCAGCACACCCTCCTGTGCTGCAGCTCTGCCTGCAGAGGAGGCAGCTCCTGCTGGGGACAGCGGGGGCTTGAGGGCAGAGGCTGTGCTGGTGGCAGAGGAGAGCAGGGGGTGTCCCAGGGAAGGCGCCTGCCCTGCAGGGGATGGCAGGGCGGTGCCTGAGCCCTCCCTCGCACAGCATTTCTGGCAGCAGCTCCCTCTCACCGCCTGCCCATGTCCCTGCTGCCTGCCTGTGCTTCTGCTGGGAGCTCCTTCTATGTCCCCACATCTCCCCCCTGTCCATGCTCACAGACTTTCTAATTAATCTCCACCACCTTTTCTCTTTTGATATACACACAGAGATATCATGCCCTTAGTCTGTGGGTGTCCTGGTGTTGGCTAGAATCAAGTTAATTTTCCTCCTAGTAGCTGGTATGATGTTGTGTTTTCCATTTAGCATGAGAAGAATGATTATCACACACTGATGGCTTAGTTGTTGCCCAGCAGTGGAGGGCTGGGGGTGCCTGAGGAGCTGAGGGGGGACAGAAGCAGGACAGCTGACCCCAAGTGGCCAAAGGGATGTTCCATACCGCAGCCGTCATGCTGAACAATCAATATGGGGTGGCTGGCCAGGGTAGGGGGTACCACTGCTGCGGGACAGGCAATCACCATCACGATCATCATCATCATTCTTCGTATTATTTGTCTTCTCTTTCTGTCCTATTAAACTGTCTTTATCTCAACCCATAATTTTTTTTTTTTAATTTATTTTACTTTTTTCCCCTCCTCATTGTCTCCTGCATCCGCTGGGGGTGTAGCAGGGTGTGTGTGTGAGGGAATGGCTGTGTGGTGCTGAGCTGCCTGCCTGGTTAAACCACGCTCTTTTTGGTGCCCGACATGGAGCACAAAGTTTGAGCAAATGACAGATCTCACCACAGTATGTTAAAAGAAAGCCTTAATAGCCATTAGTTGATTTTAATAGTTGCTGATCACAAAGTTGATTTTCTTTCTTTTCTTTTTTTTTTTTTTTTTAATCTCCAGTCTGTTGTGCTCGCTTTCAGAACTTTGTTGTACAGCACATGACTTCCTGTATGTCTCCCCTGTCATGCTGTTTATCTTTTCTGATGGCTGCTTCAAGTTTATTCTTTTGTTGTATCGTGTAACACTGGCTTATGATATGATAAAATTCCTGGTCATGAAACTAATCTGGTACTTGTACTCAGCATTGCCATTACCTCCGTACCTTGGGAGCCATCTCTCAGAAACTATTAAGAATTACACTCTTGACCTTTTCTCCTCAGGAAACCAAGGCATGGGGGAGACAAGGGGAGGACACTTTTCCCCACTGGTTCACTCTCCCTTTCTCCTTCACCTCCCCTTCTCCTCCAGGCTAGTTACACTAGCTCTTCAAAGCTTTGAATATCCTTGGGATGGTCAAACCAGTGTGTTCCTTTTGTTATGTCTCCTGAAAGTGTTTCAGCTTTTGTTTAATGTCAAACAACCACTTAAGCATGCCATCCAGAGATCTGTCCAGAGGCAGGAGAGTGAGGAGTGGCAGGGAGTGTGGGAGGATCCGGGCAGGCACCTAGAGCAGGGGGCACCTCCAGTGCTTTGGAACTTCACCTCTGAGCAAGTGCAGAATCCTAAAAACTGTGAAAACTGTGTGTCATCACCCTGGCAACTGCAAAGAGACACAAATCACTGCAGTGTGCTGGGCCTTGCCCCATGCTTAACAAGCCACAGTCAACACCTCCCCAACCCCTGTGACTTTTCCTGCAGGCACACGCCAGCCCCTGTGGCAGGCCCAGCAGCCACTCCAACCTTTGTGGAGGGCCCAGCAGCCACTCCAAACCCTGCAGCAGGCCCTGCAGGCGCTCCAGTTCCTGAGATGGGCGTAAATTTAAACCGACCCCTGTGACAGGCCCTAGAGACACTCCAAAACCTGCAATAGGCTCTGCAGCCACTCCAACTCCTCTGAAAGGCCCTGCAGCCAGAACAACTCCTGTGATGGGCCCTGCAGCCACTCCAACTCCTCTGAAAGGCCCTGCAGCCAGAACAACTCCTGCAATAGGCCCTGCAGCCACTCCAACTCCTCTGAAAGGCCCTGCAGCCAGAACAACTCCTGTGATGGGCCCTGCAGCCACTCCAGCCCCTGCGGTGGGCCCCATGGCTGGGCCAGAGAACCAACCTCTGCCAGTATCGGTTACCTCTTTATGAAAGAAAAAAACGATGGGTGTGGAAGTCAGTGTTTCTTTAGAAAGTGAAGAAACTCCTACCCAGACAAGAAATAAGGAAGAAGATAAGGCAGGTTTCACCAAAGAAGGGCCACCATGGAAGCAGGATGACAAAAAAGAAGAGATCATCTAAACATCAGAAACCAAGTGATCCCTTTCCCAGGGTAAGCTACGAGATAAGGGAAAAGATTTTAGCCATCATCTTGGTGAGCACATTGTCACCTGGCTGCTCCAGTGCTGGGAGAACAGTGCCAATAGCCTGGAATTAGAGGGCAGGGAAGCCAAGCAGCTGAGATCCCCCCCTAAGGAAGGGGTGAATGACAAAGCCATTGGAAAAGGGCACAAGAAACTAAATCCTGTCAAGCGTCAAGGAAAAGTATCCCTTGAAGGAAGATCTTGTATGTCAACCAGGAAAGTGGACCACCATGCAGAGGGGTATCCAGTACCTGAGAGAATTAGCCATGCTGAATGCCATTTGTAGAAACCTAGAAAATGAACAGCTATCCAAGGTTCCAGATGAAGTCAAGTGCACACGACCCATGTGGCAGAAGTTTGTACAGAGCACACCATCAGCATATGCCAACTCATTGGCATTAATGACTTGGAAAGACCAAGAGGAACCCGCAGTGGATGAACTGGGTAGCCAACTCTGGCAGTGTGAAGGAAGTCTCTCTTCTTCCCTATGAGCCTGTGTCTCGTCTAGAGAGAAACTTTCTCAAGAGGTCCAAGAACTACAAGAGAATACATTTTCCTCTGCACCTGCACGAACCAATAGCTCAGCTATCAGAAGTAAGCATCCCTCTGCTTGAGAAAGGTGATCTACTGGGTGCAGACCAGTTTCCATCCTGTGGTTTTGACTGTGTGACCATGGAAAGGCCATGAGAAAATGGGATGGAAAAATAGACCTCGACCCTAGAGGCAAGGATACGTGAAGGGCAAGGAAAAACATTGGCAAAAAGGGGTTCTTCTGAGAAAATTGCTGTTCCAGTATTTCTGGAATTACAGGGGGATCCCAACAGTTAACTCTATTGGAGGCTGAAGTGAGTCTAATGGGAAAGAGTGGTAAATGCTCTGCATTGAGACTGGCCCAGGAGCTCCCTGCTTCCTTGGCATAGACTACTTCAGGAGAGGGTACTTCAAAGATCCAAAGGTCTAACTTTAGACTGCTGTCTACCTTGCCCAGTCTCTCACAGGACCCTTCTGCTGTGCAGGTGCTGATGGCCAATGGGCAGCAGGTGCCAATCGCTACCACAACAGCGCACCTGAGGCAGTATTGCACTCACAGAGACTCCCTGATTCCCATGCATGAGCTGGTTCATTGACTGCAGAGCCAAGGAGTGATCAGCAACACTTGCTCACCCTTTAGGAGTCCCATATGGACAGTGCAAAATTCTAATGGTGAGTGGAAGAGAACGGTGGGCTTCTGTGCCTGACTGAAGTCACACCACCGCTGAGTGCTGCTGTGCTGGGCATGCTAGAACTTCATTCAGTACGAACTGCAGTCAAAGGCAGCCAAGCGCTATGCCACCATTAATATTGCTAATGCATTTTTCTCCATCCCTTTGGCAGCAGTGTGAAGGCCACACTTTGCTTTCAGTTGGAGGGGTTTCCTGTCCACATGGAATCGACTGCGCCAGGGGTAGAAACACAGCCCTACCATTTACAATGGGCTGATCCAGACTGCCCTGGAACACAGGGAAGCTCCTGAACACCTCCAGTACATTGATGTCATCATCACATGGGGCAACACAGCTCAAGAATTATTTGAGAAAGGGAAGAAAATAGCCTTAATAGCACAAATCACACTTCTAAAACCAGCCTCTCCCCTGTTCAGAGAGGAGCAGTCGGTGATGACTTCGGTCTGCTTCAGACACCACAGCCCAGCAGAGACCCTGCTGCCTTCGGGAGCTGTCAGCCCTGAGGCCTTGGGGACACCTCGAGGGAGCCCAATGACACAGAGCAAGCGATGCCATGGTCGGGTGCTGTGCTGCTGAGCTGGGCCGGGCTCCTGGGCCCAAGGGGAGCTCGTAGCAAGCGGGCAGAGCTGCAGAGAGACAGCTGTGCCCAGGAGCAGCTCCTGTGCACAGCGCAGCAGGGCTGGGGGCTCTGACCGCAGCTGGCACAGGGACAGGAGAGAAGGAGAGAGGGCTTGGAGGCAGTGAGGAGCGCAGCAACAGAGGGCAGCGTGTGGCAGGACAGATCTGCAGGCTCTTGGCACCGTGAGGCTCTGGCAGCAGGGCCATGCAGGTGGGGTTGCCAGAGGGGTCTTCTACAGCTGGCACATCCGATGGCTGATAGCATCTGTCGGGATGGGTCTCTGTTTCTCCAGCGAGGAGTAGAAAATGCTGTAGAGAATGGCATTTATGATTGCATTTTTCAAGAGAAAGACCAAGGCAGTTGATACCTGAGAGGCAAGACTTTGTCTGTAGCCTGTGCTTGAAGAATCCTGCAGTGGAGGGGAGGCAGGTTTCATGGTAATGAGTGGTCAGGATTGTATTGGAGATTAAGACCCGTGGAGCATTGCAGTGAGGGACCAATATGTCATCAGTGAACTTCATAAAGTCCCTTCCCACACCTCAGCCCACAGACTGCATCAACACTGTCATTGTGGTCCTCTCAGGCTTTATCCTAGCTGATCTTTGGGAGCTACAAACCCTCCAATGCCCAGTGCCATGTCTTTGGGAGGTGTCTGCGGGCTTGAGGTGAGCACAGATCGTTTGCAATGAGCAGGAGCTGCCTCCTCTGCAGGCAGAGCTGCAGCACAGGAGGGTGTGCTGAGTGTCCGTCTGTCCCTCCCTGGCCTTGCCTCCCCTGGCAGCAGCACGCTGCCATTCCTCCTGGCTTCTCCACCTGGCCGTGCTGCTGCTGCTCTTGTTCCCAGGCTGCCTGGGGATGGGGGTTTCACCTGCCCATGGAGTGAGCCCTCAGGGTGCCTGGGGGAAGGGGAGTACGGGGACAGGGTGAGGGGTCTGGAGATGGGCACTTGGAGCCAGGATTCCTCTGCTCTCAGAAGTGGCCTTGTTCTTTTCAGCCAAAGATGTGAGTAGAATTTTCCTGCAGTTCTCACAGGACGGCTGGGAACAGACTTGATGGACAGACTGGCTGTCCTCCTTGAAGGACAATCTGCGCTAAAGCGATGATGATCCTGATTTCTCTGATGATGATCCACAAGGATTCACTTCTTCAGTTCCAGCAGAAATACCAGGATTTCTGGCTTAGAATATGTTCTGAGGAGTGGTGGGGCAGCTAGAACATTTATTTATATGTTCATATTTATATTTATATTTTATATTTATATTTATATTTTATATGTTCGTATTAATAAATAAATAAACAAATTAATTAATTAATTAATAAGCCACCAGAGCTCTGCTCTGCAGTTTGGTGAACTAGGAGCAAAACTGGGGAAAAAAACTCATTTGATATCAGAAGGGAAGTGAATCTGACATTCCCTCATGTTCCTCTTCACCTCTTGCTGTAGGAGAGGACTGACTCCTGCATTATCCATAGCAGAGCCCCCAGTTCTGACAGACACCCCCAGGCAGAATGAATCAGGATGCATGAAATGAATCTGCCAAATGTCTGCCAGAAAGTGGACAATTTATCTGGTGATTTTAAAGGAGAACAGGAATTAGTTTTCTTCTGATAAATTTCTTGCTCTTTATTGCCCTCATGCTCTTTTTTTGCAGGACCACCTCCCAGAAAAGCAGATGCCCAACAGAAGCTGCATCAGTGAGTTCCTCCTGCTGGCATTCGCAGACACACGGGAGCTGCAGCTCCTGCACTTCGCGCTCTTCCTGGGCATCTACCTGGCTGCCCTCCTGGGCAACGGCCTCATCCTCACCGCCATAGCCTGCGACCACCGCCTCCACACCCCCATGTACTTCTTCCTCCTCAACCTCGCCCTCCTCGACCTGGGCTGCATCTCCACCACTCTGCCCAAAGCCATGGCCAATGCCCTCTGGGATACCAGGGCCATCTCCTATCAGGGATGTGCTGCCCAGGTCTTTCTATTTGTCTTCTTGATTGCGTCAGAATTTTATGTTCTCGCGGTCATGTCCTATGACCGCTACGTTGCCATCTGCAAGCCCCTGCACTACGGGAGCCTCGTGGGCAGCAGAGCTTGTGCCCAGATGGCAGCAGCTGCCTGGGGCAGTGGCTTTCTCCATGCTGTCCTGCACACGGCCACTACCTTTTCCCTGCCCCTCTGCCAAGGCAATGCTGTGGACCAGTTCTTCTGTGAAATCCCCCAGATCCTCAAGCTCTCCTGCTCAGATGCCTACCTCAGGGAAGTTGGGGCACTTGTGTTTAGTGTTTCTTTAGTCTTTGGTTGCTTTGTTTTCATTGTGCTGTCCTATGTGCAGATTTTCAGGGCAGTGCTGAGGATCCCCTCTGAGCAGGGCCGGCACAAAGCCTTTTCCACGTGACTCCCTCACCTGGTCTCCCACGTGGTCTCCCTCTTTCTCTGGACTGCTATGGTTGCCTACCTGAAGCCCCCCTCCATCTCTTCCCCGTCCCTGGACCTGGTGCTAGCAGTTCTGTACTCGGTGGTGCCTCCAGCAGTGAACCCCCTCATCTACAGCATGAGGAAGCAGGAGCTCAAGTATACGTTGTGGAAATTGATGACTAGATGAGTTTTGGAAACAATGAATGTCCATTCTACCTCTACAGATGACTAATAATGTCAATGACTACAAGAACGACTAACATTATATATGTAATTATATTTGTGTGTGTTTGTTTATTTATGAGTGTTTTCATTACAGGACATTCTTTGGTTTAATACGGTTAAAGTTGCCCATTAAAATGATATCACAGAATCACAGAATCATCTAGGTTGGAAGAGACCTCCAAGATCATCTAGTCCAACCTCTGTCCTAACACTAACAAGTCCTCCACTAAACCATATCACTAAGTTCGACATCTAAACGTCTTTTAAACACCTCCAGGGATGGTGACTCCACCACCTCCCTGGGCAGCCCTTTCCAATGCCTAACAACCCTTTCAGTAAAGAAGTTCTTCCTAACATCCAACATAAACCTCCCCTGGTGCAACTTTAGCCCATTCCCCCTCGTCCTGTCACCAGGCACGTGGGAGAACAGACCAACCCCTACCTCGATACAGCCTCCTTTAAGGTACCTATAGAGAGCGATGAGGTCTATCCTGAGCCTCCTTTTCTCCAGGCTAAACAATCCCAGCTCCCTCAACCGCTCCTTGTAAGACTTGTTCTCTAGACCCCGCACCAGCTTCGTTGCCCTTCTCTGGACTCTCTCGAGCACGTCCATGTCCTTCTTGTAGCGAGGGGCCCAAAACTGAACACAGTACTCGAGGTGCGGCCTCGCCAGAGCCGAGTACAGGGGCACAATCACTTCCCTAGACCTGCTGGCCACGCTGCTTCTTATACAAGCCCGGATGCTGTTGGCCTTCTTGGACACCTGGGCACACTGCTGGCTCATATTCAGCTGCCTATCAACCAGTACTCCCATGTCCTTCTCAGCCAGGCAGCTTTCCAACCACTCATCTCCCAGCCTGTAGCTCTGCTTGGGGTTGTTTCGCCCCAGGTGCAGGACCCGGCACTTGGCCATGTTGAACTTCGTACAGTTGACCTCAGTCCATCGGTCCAGCCTATCCAGATCCTCCTGCAGAGACTTCCTACCCTCGAGCAGATGGACACATATACCTAACTTGGTGTCATCTGCAAACTTACTGAGGGTTCACTCAATCCCCTCATCCAGATCATCGATAAAGATATTAAAGAGGACTGGCCCCAGTACTGAGCCCTGGGGGACTTCACTAGTAACCGGCCTTGAACTTGATTTAGCTCCATTCACCACAACTCTTAGCACCCGGCTATCCAGCCAGTTTTTATCCCAACAACAGATGAATATGATTCATGTCATTTCTTCTAGAGGATGTACCTTTCGAGTATAGCTCAGAGATTCTGTATATCAGGAGCCAGGCCCTCTGTGAATTGAAATAAAAGAAAGGAGCCTGCACTGCCTTCCTTGTGTGATGTCCTTCCTGTGAGAGCTGCTCTGGCTCTGCAGGGGCAGTGCCATGTGCAGGGCTGCAGAGGAAAAGAGTCCCATCCCAGCAGCACGGGCAGGGAGCACCAGCGCTTGGGGCATGCCGAGCTGCTCTCTTGCCACTGCCCCCCACTCGTGCTGAGCCCTGCTGGTGGGGTCAGGCCCGGCTGCTCCTGTAGCTTGGTGCCAGTGCTGCTGTGGGGCTGTGCTGGGACTGCAGGCAGGGACAGGCAGTGGGCACGGCAGTGGCACAGCCGGCCTGCGCTGCAGCACTTCCCTCCTAAGGGGGGATCTCCTCCAAGGTGGACTGACCACAGCTCAAGGGCTCAATCTGCTGTGAGCAGGCAGAGGAGAGCTCTGCAGCCCCAGGGCACGCAGCAGCCCCAGCCAAGGAGTCTGGCGAGTGACTTGACTGCAAGGTCCCTCCTGCCCTAGCACCTCCCAGAACTGGGACGGCACTGGCTCCTGTGTGTCAGAGAGGCTGGGAGCCCAGGAGCTGTGCCATGGGCTGGAAGGATCACAACCAGATCTCTTCTACCTGGGCAGATTCTGGGCGAAAAAAGGGGGTGTTTTGTAGGTGTGGTATTACGAGCTCAGTGGTGCCTCAGAAGCTCCAAGTCCAGGAGAAAGCTAATGGCTGTTAAGTGGCCGGTGAGGTGACTTTTTTCTGAAGCAGCTGACAGGTCATCCCTTGACTCCTGGCTGGGATCTGTGCCTTTAGGCTCACATCTGCTGGTCTCCATGATAGGACACTCCTGTTTAGTGTTTATTTATCATTAGTTTGTTTTCTTTTCATTGTGTTGTCCTATGTGCAGATCTTCAGGGCAGTGCTCAGGATGCCCTCTAAGCAGGGCCGGCACAAAGCCTTTTCCACGTGCCTCCCTCACCTGGCTGTGGTCTCCCTGTCTGTCAGCACTGCCACAGTTGCTCACCTAAAACCTCCCTCTATTTCTTCCCCATCCCTGGACCTTATCATGTCATTTCTTTATTCGATGTTGCCTCCAGCACTGAACCCCCTCACCTACAGCATGCGGAACAAAGAGCTCAGGCATGCTGTGTGGAAACTGATGACTGGATGTGTTCCAAAGGCAAGAAGTTTCCAGTCTCCTTCTGCATATGACTCATAATGTCATTAGTTACAGGAAAAACTATTTTTTTTTTGTATCTTTATTACAGGCTTTTCATATCTTTAATTATGATATTGTTGCCCATTAAAATGATATGGTGCATCTCAAGGCCAGCAGCAGGCCCAGGCCTTGGAAGATGCTGCTGAGGTGACTTCTGTCTGCTTGGCTGACAGGCCGCAAGGAGCCTGATGGGTTGGGATGCCTGCTTCAGGAGTGGTTTCCACTCTGATGGAGCTTTCTTTGGTACTAGGAAAGAGCAGGAGGGGAAAAAGTGCCACAAAGTGCACCTTGGAAGGGTGGCACTTGTGGTGTATGAGGCATGTTTGTTCATTATTTCCCATGGCTAGTGTGGTGTCTGAGGCATGTTTGTTCATTATTTCCCATGGCTATATTAAGAAAGAACAAAGGGAGCCGCCAGGTGGCTGTAAGGACCTTGAGGCTCTGCTCAGCAACTGCCTGTTGCTGTCTGGGGCGGATAGTTGAGACAACTTTGTGTAAATACTATAACTGCAAATCTGGATAACCCACCTGTCCTATCTGAAGACAAAACAGCATGACCGGCTACGGAGGGAAAACATCATGTACCAAGCGGAGGAAGACTACGGCCTTCATCCGTGCGACCACCAGAGGGACCAGAGACGACCCCCTAGCAACAGTCAACGCGGCCACAGTAGCAGGAAGGGGGGCTACGTAACCCCGGAAGAACTCGATGATAAAAGGGGACTGTGAAAGGGGGGGGGGGGGGGGGGGGCGCCGTTTGGAGGAGCATGGACTCCCAGGCCGCCCAGCGCTGTTTTGCTTGCTGATCGCTTACTCAATAAACTAATTCTTTCTGGGTAAAAGAGTAATTTATAACAAATTTGGTGCAGTGACTCGGATAGAGGTATGTCGATCGGGAAGCCTATTGAGGGGGGCGCCCCGCCGATTTCGGCAGCCTTCGCCGGGACTCTTCCCGTTCGGGCCCTCTACCTTACGAACCCTAAATTTTGGGCAGCAAGCAAATAAAGCCGGCAAACCCCTAGGTAATCTTTGTGCACGAAGGCCGAACGAAGACCCACGGGGTGGGTAAATACAGACTCGTGTTCTGTTCGGTTGGGGTTCGTGTTCCCGGAGCGCGTCTGTGTGAGATGTCCAATTGCGGACGAAGCGAGTGCGGACCCCTCAGTAGTGCGGTTCCCACATCCCGCAAGGGACTGGGCCACGACCAGGGGGAAGCGGCTCTGTGTGTGTGTGAAGGCACTCTGGAAGACGGGACAGAAAAAGAGTAAGCTTTCTGGTCCCATGGGAGGGGTTAGGTTGCCACCTATACCCCCGGATAGTCCACTGGGGTTACTGATTAAGAACTGGAATGATTCCCCTTCTAGGCGGGGAAAGGACAAAGTAAAAATGATTCATTATTGTATTGAAGTTTGGGCAGGTCAGCAGATTCAAGGCGACAGTCTCTATTGGCCCTTGTATGGGTCGTCTGATGATGGGGTGTGTCAAGCCTTAAATGTTTATGTGAATGCCAAAGAACCTTTTTGTTTAGAAGAAAGCGAATATGCGAGCTTCTGGCTGGGCTCGGGGGATTGTGTTAATTTGTATTCATTAAAAGAGAAAGGGGAGGAGAAACGTAAGAAAAAGAATCGGGAATTGGAGGTCCCGGTATCACCACCTCCCTATGTCCTGCCCACAGCCCCCCCAGCCCCCCCGGGCCTTCGAGCCCACAGTCTTCAGGGGAGTCAGACAGTGATGTCGATCAGGGGCCGGTAACTAGGAGTCGAATTAGAAAATGGAAACAGAAATCTCAGAAATCTGAGAGCGTGGGGGGGCTGTATCCGTTGAGAGAAATATCTATGGGAGGCCCGCAACCCGAAATGGGGTATGTGGCGGTCCCCCTTAATTCAGGGGATGTCCGCGATTTTAAGAAAGAGATGGGAAGTTTGATGGAAGACCCCCTCGGAGTAGCAGAGCGTGTTGATCAGTTTCTGGGACCCAATGTGTACACTTGGGAGGAGATACAGTCTATATTAGGGATTTTATTTACCTCAGAAGAGAGAAGAATGATTAGGAGAGCGGGGATGCGAATCTGGGATCAGCAGCATCAGCAAGGTCCAGCTGCAGATATTAAATGGCCACTGCAGAGACCTAATTGGAATAATCAGGACCCTGTACACCGTGGTCATATGCAGGATCTAAGAATCATTATTATACAAGGGATTAAGGAGTCAGTTCCGAGAGGTCACAACATTAATAGGGCTTTTAGCGAACAGCAAAAAAAAGATGAAACCCCGACGGAGTGGCTAGAGAGGCTGCGTAAAAGCCTGCAGCTATATTCGGGGGTGGATCTGGGGACTCCTGTGGGGGAGGCCCTATTGAAAACTCAATTCGTAGCAAAATCTTGGCCGGATATCAGGAAGAAATTAGAGAAGATAGAAGATTGGCAGGCTCGGGGTCTGGACGAGTTGTTAAGGGAAGCACAGAAAGTGTTTGTCAGGAGAGAGAATGAGAAGCAGAAAAAACAAGTGCGAATGATGGTGGCAGCGGTCAGGGAAGGACAGAGGATGTTTGAGCATAAACAAGGGTCTGGAGTGGCTTATAGGAAGCAAGGGGGGAGGGGGGGACAGGTCAATTACTCTCAGAGATGTGACTTGCTTTTACTGTAATAAAAAGGGTCACATGAAAAGGGAATGTCGACAGAGGTTGGCTGACGAGAAAATGTTTAAGGAAGATTAGGGGTGTCAGGGGCTCTATTTGCTGGGGACCCGGAATACCACTGAGCCCTTGATAAAATTAAAAGTAGGTCCCCAGCGGAAGGAGGTGGAGCTTCTCATAGATACAGGGGCTGAAAGATCTACAATCCAAGTTCTGCCTCTGGGGTGTAATATATCGACTGAGAAGGTACAGGTGATTGGGGCAAAAGGGGAACCGTTTGGGGTCCCCGTTATAAAAGAAGTGTTGATTGAATCTAATTCGAAATTGGGGATAGGGTCTTTGCTTTTGGTACCTGAGGCAGATTATAATTTATTGGGTAGGGATTTAATAGTAGAATTAGGTAAAAGTCTGGAAGTAGTAGATAAGGAATTGAAAGTTAAATTGTGACCTCTGAGAGTAGAGGATGAGCAAGACATAAATCCAAAAGTTTGGTATACTCCTGACAGTGTGGGAAAATTGGATATTGCACCTTTTAAAGTGACTATAACCAACCCAAGTGTGCCAATACGAATTAAACAATACCCCCTGTCTGAGGAAGGCAGGCGAGGGTTAAAGCCTGAGATCGAACGATCGCTGCAACAAGGGTTATTAGAACCCTGTATGTCCCCCTTTAACACCATGATTTTGCCGGTAAAAAAAAAAGATGGTAAATATCGGTTGGTTCAAGATTTAAGAGAAATTAATAAAAGAACAGTAACTAGATTTCCAGTGGTGGCTAACCCCCATACCCTGCTAAGTCATTTACACCCAGAAGATCGATGGTATAGTGTGATAGATTTGGAAGATGCATTCTGGGTGTGTCCCCTGGAAGAAAAGAGCAGAGATTATTTCTCTTTCAAATGGGAAGATCCGGATACCCACCGAAAACAACAATTGCAGTGGACAGTACTTCCCCAGGGGTTCACCGAATCCCCCAATTTATTCGGACAAGCATTAGAACGAATTCCGCAGGGTTATGACAGGGTACCAGGGGTAACCTTAGTAAAATACGTAGATGATTTATTACTAGCAGGAAAGGATGAAACTGCTGTTAGACAAGCGAGCATAAGGCTGTTAAATTTTCTCAGCCTACAGGGACTAAAAGTTACAAAATAAAATTACAATTTGTGGAGCAAGAGGTAAAATACCTGGGGCACCAGTTAAGTAAGGGAACTAAGAAGTTAGATCCAGACAGAATCAGTGGAATATTGGCTTTAACGTCCCCGCGAACTAAAAGGCAGGTACGGCAATTGCTGGGATTAATAGGCTATTGTAGACAATGGGTAGAGGTTTATAGTGGAAACGTAAAATTTGTCTATGAAAAATTAACTAAGGATGGGTTGCTGAAATGGACTAGGAAAGATGAGGAACAGCTAAACAAGTTAAAAGAGGAGCTAGCACGAGGAGGAAGGGAAGAAAGGGAAAAATTCGCATTGCTACTTACACGGGCCCATATATACATTGTTCTGCTTCACGCAGCCAGAAAAGGATAAAATGGCTCAAACGGGTATAAAAGAGGCAGATGGATGTAAATGGGTATTACCTGATGGACGGGAAATGCTCCCTAACTCTGCAGCTTTAAGAGTGCTACGGAGGTTTCACGAAAACTCTCACTGGGGAGCTCAAGCACTAGTGGATCAGTTTGCTACAAGGTATATATGTATTGGAATATACAATGTAGCAAAACGAGTTGTGAATGATTGCCTTGTCTGTAGAAGGGTGAACGCCCAACAAATGAGAAAAAGAGTGTTAGGAGGTCGGGAACTGGCGCACCGGCCCTTTGTTAAAATTCAGCTAGATTTCATAGAGCTTCCAAAGGTAGGAAGGTACAAATATTTATTGGTGATTGTTGATCATCTCACGCACTTTGTCGAAGCTTTCCCAATGATGAGGACAATGGCCAATGCTGTGGTGAAAGTACTGTTAGAAAATATTAACCCGAGATATGGGATTATAGAAACAATTGATTCTGACCGAGGTCCGCATTTTGTGTCGAAAGTGTCCCGAGAAACTATGAAAGCTTTGGGGACGAATTGGGAATATCATACTCCGTGGCACCCTCAAAGCTCTGGAAAGGTGGAACGAATGAATGGTGAAATTAAAAGACAACTAACAAAGCTTATGATTGAGACAAAAACCTCCTGGGTGAAATGTTTACCACTCGCACTATTGAATATCCAAACACAGCCCCGAGCCGATGTCGGAATCTCACCTTTTGAAATGCTGTATAGTATGCCTTATGATTTAGAAATGCCATCTGATCACCCCCAGGTACAGGATATCCAATTAACACCTTATTTAATACAGTTTATGAACCGACGAAGAGAGTTACAAGCAAAAGGCTTGGTGGCACAGCGTCCCCCGTTAGATATAGCAATCCATAGAATACAACCCGGAGATAAAGTTCTAATTAAGACATGGAAGGAAACGTCTTTAACACCGCGGTGGGAAGGCCCATATGTTGTTTTACTTACCACAGAGACGGCTATCCGGACGGCTGAGACGGGGTGGACGCATGCCAGTCGCATGAGAGGACCAATCCAGACAAGCGAATGGGAAGCGGTCGCAGGCCCTGATGACTTAAAGCTCACGTTGAAACGAACTCGATAAGTATAATATATACTGTCACTGTCTATGTATTGTAAAAAGGGGGAGGAGGGGGACTCTGTGTGATCGGTGACAGGTCGAGAGGTCGCGGCTACCACTTTTTGTGATACATAGTGTACATAATAATAGGTGCAATTGCTTTCACTGTTCTTGGGTCTGCGCACCCTCATAGACCTTTTACTTGGAGCCTAATTAGATGGGAAGATTACTATGTCGTGCAGCAAATAACTACCGCTGGGGGCCCTAGCTTTAGGGTTCCACTGTGTGACCTTGTGACATGGGGCAAAAATATAGCAAACGTGTTCTGGTCAATTAAGCTTCTACATGTGCCCAAGTTCTAACCCGGGAAAGCCGTATTGTAACTATCCAAATGAATACTTTTGTGCTTATTGGGGTTGTGAGACTATCGCCACAGACTGGAATCCCGGAGCTGAAGCAGATAAATATTTGAGGATGGGTCATGGGCCACCAGGATGTAACCATAAAGGCAAACTACGGCACTACACCGCCCTCTATGGCGGAGGTCTACAGTACTACAGGTCAGATTGCAAATTCATATACATCAATGTAACCCAACCGGGGGATCAAAGATGGACCCTGGGACAACGTTGGGGAATCAGGTTTTATGAATCTGGAGCTGATAGGGGAGGGATAATGTATATAAAGAAGGAAGAGGCTAAGAATGCCCAACGGGTGGGACCAAACCAAGAACTGTCAGGGAGTATTTTAAGGATTCAACCTACACAAGCCTTTAAAATACGAACTTCTAATAGCCCGAAACCACTGAAGGTTATTAATAAATCAGTGGGTCAAAAATACGAGATTAAAAGTGAAAGGATGACTGAGAATAACATGTGGAGAATCATGAATGCTAGTTATTACTTATTGAATCACACAAATCCAAACGTACCTAGACCTTGCTGGTTATGTCTTGATATAAGGCCTCCATATTACGACACCACTGGGGATCTGGGAGAGGCCACCCATTCACGTAACCCCAACCCTCCACAATGCACTTGGGGAAAGGATGTAGGAATAATGTTGACGGAAGTAACCGGGAATGGCAGGTGTGTAGGTACGATCCCTAGTGTGAAGCTCCATCTATGCGGTATTATGGAGAAGATTACACTGGGAGGTGACGAAAAATGGTTAATACCCGACTTTCTTCGTACTGCCGGAGTTGTGTAGCCACTTCATCCACTGTGGGTTCCTCATTCTCTTTCCAGGCTATTATTGCCAATGAGCTGGCATATGATGACGGTGCACTCCGTACAAACTTCCGCCACATGGGTCGTGTACACTGGACTTCATCTGGATCTGTGGATGTTTGTGCGTCGTCTAGGTCTTTATAAATTACTTCCCGTATGGCTAATTCCCTCAGGTACTGAATTCCCTTCTCCATGGTGGTCCACTTGCCTGGTAGACATACAAGTTTTTCCTTGAAGGGATACCTTTCCTGCACAGCTGACAGGAGACGCCTCCAGAGGCTGCGAGATCGTGCTCCATCTCCAATTGCTTTGTCAATGCCTGCATCTCTAGCAAGGGATCCCAGCCGCCTGGCTTCCTTGCCCTCTAATTCCACACAAATGGCTCCGGTGTCCCAGCACCGGAGCAGCCAGGTGACAAGCTGCTCGCCTATACAGCGACCAAAATCTTTTCGCACATCTCGTAGCTCACGCTGGTATAGGGTTTGGGTAGTTACTGTTGATTTTTCGACATCCTCATCCTCATCTTCATCCTCCTGCACATTTGATGGCCCAGCCTCGTCTTCTCTATGCCCAGACCCAGCAGAAGACTGTCTGCGTTCCAAAAGACCCAAGTCTCTATACTGTTTTTTCACCTTGTTTACAGGGGCAACTTGCACTGCTACAGCTTGTTTCTCTGACCCAGACACAGGGTCTGCCACAGGGGTTGGAATACCCTCTGCGGGGTCAACTTGCACTGCTACAGCTCGTTTCTCTGACCCAGACACAGGAGTGGGAGCAGCTGCAGGAGCTGGAGCTGGAGCTATAGTAGCATCAATTGCAGCTCGATAGGCACAAGCCAGACCCCAGCACGCTACAGTGATTTGTGTCACTTTGGAACTGCCAGAGTCATGACACCTTTTTTTCAAGAATTCTGCCAGCTTTTTAGGATTTTGCAGTTGTTCAGGGGTGAATGTCCAAAACACTGGAGGTGACCACTGCTCTAGAAACCTGCCCATATCCTCCCACACTCCCTGCCACTCGCAACTATCCCGCCTCAAGACAGATCTCCGGATGAGATTCCTAAGTAGTTGTTTAACCCTCAACAAAACCTGAAGGGTACTCAGGAGACATAACAACAAGAACATGCTGGTCTGAGTATCTCAAGGATATTCAACATCTTGGAGAACTACTGTAACTAGCTCGGGGGATAAGAGGGTGGTGAAGGAGAAAGGGAGAGTGAACAGGTAGGAAAAATTATCTTCCTCTGTCCCCTCCACAGATTGGCTCCCTGATGGAAAAAGGCAATAAGTGTAATTGCTAATAGTTTCCGAGATATGGTTTCCAAAGTATAGAGTCGACGTCAGTGCTGAGTACGAATACCAGGTTAGAGTCATGACCAGAAATCTCATCATTTCATAAGCCATTGTTACACCGCACAGTACCGTAACAATCTTAAACCAGGGCCCGGAAAGGATAAACAGTGCAACAGGGAGCACATACAGAAAGTAACGCGCTATAAAACTCAATCTGGAAAACAGGCACAGCAGACTGGAGATTAAGGCAATCAACATTGTGACTAGCAACTATTAAGCAGGTCCAATACTTATACCAATTTTAGTTTAACACACTCTGGTTAAATCTGTCGTTATCTCAACCCTTCGGGCCCCATGTTGGGTGCCAAAAGGACTGTTGTGGTTTAACCCGGCTGGCAGCTAAACACCACACAGCCGTTCGCTCACCCTCCCCCCTCCCTCTCTGGGATGGGGGAGAGAAATGGAAAAATGAAGCCTGTGAGTTAAGATAAAGACAGTTTATTAAGACAGGAATATAATAATAACAATAATAACAATAATAATAACGATAATAGAACTACTAATAATAATGTGTACGAAACAAGTGATGCACAATGCAATTGCTCACCACCCGCTGACCGATGCCCAGCCTATCCCCGAGCAGCTGGCTCCCCCCAGCCTGGCCAGCCACCCCTATATATTGTTTAGCATGACGCCAGATGGTATGGAATACCCCTTTGGCCAGTTTGGGTCAGCTGTCCTGGGTCTGTCCCCTCCCAGCTCCTGCTGCACCCCCAGCCTGCTCGCTGGCAGGACAGAGCAAGAAGCTGAAAAGTCCTTGGCCTGGTGTAAACACTGCTCTGCAACAATTAAAACATCAGCATGTTATCAGCGCTCTTCTCATCCTAATCCAAAACATAGCACCCTACCAGCTACTAGGAGGAAAATTAACTCTGTCCTAACTGAAACCAGGACAACTCACCAAAAAAACACGGTGTGAGACACAGCCTTGCAGTGCCAGGTACCAGGTCCAAAAATGCTGGCCCCAAACTGTGAGAAACAAATTAAAAATGTTACGTACAGAAGGAGAGAAGATGGATCCTAATGATACAGGGCTGCAGGCACCTGTGGGCAGTACGGACACTGACCTGTAGTCTCAAGGCTCCCTGGGTGGGGAATAGGAGAAAGAGGCCAGTGCCTGTCCTGTGCCACCTCCCCGCCAGCCGTGCCCTCCCACAGGTGGAGTATTTCTCCCTTACTGGTGCACCAGCAGCACTTTGACTCCTCCTCCTCCACAGGGAGATGAGCCACAGGTCTGGTGTGTGTGAGGGAGCAGCAGACCTGAGCAGAAAAAAAGCCAATTTCATGGCACTGGGGCATCTGAAGGGTCCAGCCCCTGTGGTTGTTTCTGTTCTCTGCAGCAAAGGGCTGTCACCAAGCCCCAGCTCTGTGGTTGCTCCTGCAGCTCTGAGGACCACTCCAAGGGCATCACAGTAACAATGCTCAGGACCTAGGAGGGTCAGCCCGCCCATGGATAGCAGCAGGAGGTTGGTAGGATTCCATAGTACACAAGGACACGGACCCCTCGTTGCTCTGTCTTCATGAACGTCTTTATTACAAATTGCTACAGATCCCTACCTGTAAAGCAACTACATGTTGCAAGAAACTTCTAAGTTACCACTAGGAAAGAAAATATGGGCTTGTGATGCTTTCCCTAAATCGGCACCAATAAATACTATTTGAGGTGCTACAGGTACCACACTCATGAATCCGCTTGGTGGAGGGCACAAGGCAGGGCACCTTCCCCTTCTTTCTTTGGGGCCAGTCATGATAGCTCGTGAGTACCGTGAACATCATTGGGTAACCCTAACGACATGCCTCCAGACTGTGTTTCTGGCTTGTTCCAAGGGTAAACAACTAAGCAAAAGGGCACCAGAAGGCTGTTGGCATAACTGCCTTGAATAGAGAGAACGTCAAATAGTTGTCTACCTTGCCTGGTCTCGCACAGGACCCTTCTGTTGTGGCGTTGCTGAGAGCCGAAGCAGAGCAGGTGCCGATGGCTGCCACAACGGTGCACCGGGAGCAATAGCGCACTGACCTCCAAGTCCTCCAAGCTCAAGAGCTGTGTATTCCTGTGAGCAAAAAGTCAGGCAAAGGGGGCAGGAGACCTGCTTGGATGATCAAGGAGATCCTGGGGTGACTGAAATGGAAGAAGGAAGCATACATAATGTGGAAAAGGGGACAAGCCACTTGGGAAGAATATAGGGACATTGTCCGAGGATGCAGGGAAGCGACAGGGAAGTCCAAGGCCCATTTGGAGTTAAATCTTGCAAGGGGTGTCAAGGACAACAAAAAGGGCTGTTTCAAACTCATCAGTTGCAGAAGGAAGACGAAGGAAAATGTGGGCCCACTGCTTAATGAGGTGGGTGCCCTGGTGACAAAGGACAAAGGGAAGGCAGAATTACTGAATGCCTCCTTTGCTTCAGCCTTCACTGCTAAGACCAGCCCTCTGGAATCTCTAACCTTAGAGACAAGGGAGGAACTCTGGAGAAACGAGGACTTTCCCTTGGTTGAAGAGGATCAGCTCAGAGATCTCTTAGGCAAACTTGACACCCACAAGTCCTTGGACCCTGATGGGATACATCCATGAGTGCTGAGGGAGCTGGCGGATGTTACTGCTGGCCCACTCTCCATCATCTTTGAAAGGTCATGGAGAACAGGAGAGGTGCCTGAAGACTGGAAGAAAGCTCATGTCATGCTGGTCTTCAAAAAGGGCAAGAAGGAGGCCCCAGGCAACTACAGGCCGGTCAGCCTCACCTCCATCCCTGGAAAGGCGATGGAACAGCTCATCCTGGAGGTCATCTCCAGCATGTGGAGGAGAAGAAGGTGATTGGGAGCAGTCAGCATGGGTTCACCAAGGGAAACCGTGCTTCACCAACTTGATAACCTTCTGTGATGGAATGACTAGGTGAGTGGGTGAGGGAGAGCAGTGGATGTTTTGTACCTTGACTTCAGCAAAGCTTTCAACACTGTCTCCCACAACATCCTCACAGGCCAGCTCAGGAAGTGTGGGATGGATGAGTGGTCAGCGAGGTGGATTGTGAGCTGGCTGGATGGCAGAGTTCAGAGGGTTGTGCTTAGTGGAGCAGAGTCTAGTTGGAGGCCTGTAGCCAGCAGTGTCCCCCAGGGATCTACACTGAGTCCAGTCCTGGTCAACTTATTTGTCAATGACCTGGATGATGGAGCAGAGTGTACCCTCAGCAAGTGTAAAGATGTGCTGTGTTTCAGGTCAAAGTGCTGTGCTTCGAGTCAAAGGTCTCCTCAGGCTCTCCTCAAAGCTCAACTCAAGCTCTCCTGCCCAGATGCCTACCTCAGAGAAGTTGGGTTACTTGTGTTCAGTGTCTGTTTAGCATTTGGTTGCTTTGTTTTCATTGTGCTGTCCTACGTGCAGGTCTTCAGGGCTGTGCTGAGGATGCCCTCTGAGTAGGGATGGCACAAAGCCTTTTCCACGTGCCTCCCTCACCGGGCCGTGGTCTCCCTGCACAACATCACCGCCATGGTTGCCTGCCTGAAGCCTCCCTCCATCACCTCCCCATCGCTGGACCTGTTGGTTTCAGTTCTGTACTCAGTGTTGCCTCCAGCAGTGAAACCCTCATCTACAGCACGAGGAACAAGGAGCTACAGGAGGCACTGAGGATGTTATTCTAATATACAGCATTTCCCCATCAATGAGGTACCTGCACATCTTCCTCACATATACCCGGGCAAAGGCAGAAACACCTTTGTTCATGTATTTCAAAATTGCCTTTCAATCTTTGCAATATTATTCCAATTAAAGTATTTTTTCATCTCACTTCTATCTCACTTCTTCTACCTTTTATTTATTTATTTATTTATTTATTTTTAACCCAGAGACCTCATGTACAGGTGCTGATAAGCTCTTGGTAATTAAGGAAATAAAGGAACCAGCAGGTAGTCATTTTCAGTGACTCTTCCTTCTCATGATTTCTCTTCAGGTACAGCAGAGGTTGTGGGATTGAAGAGCCCAGCTGCAATGTGGAGGAAAAGCAGAGATTTGGCTGAGGGACTCCAAGTATTTTCTGTATTAGTCTGTACCAAAAAGTTCTCCTAGGCCTCTGAATTCAGTAAAAGAGATCAAGCATGAGAAGAGCACGTACTGAGAGGAGGGCCATGAAAAGCCACCAGGACAAGGGCCAGTTTCTGCCCCTGCAGGGGACTGAGCCTGGGCAAGGCCCAGCTTGGGAAGCAGCCCTGTCGGACGTTCTTGGTGGGCAGTGAGCTGGGCAGAAGACAGCCGTGTGCCCTGGCAGCACAGGAGGGAAGGCTGAGGGGCACCTCACCGCAGCCTGCCAGGAGCTGCAGGGACGTCAGGAAGAGCCCAGGGCCAGGCTCTGCCCCGTGGTGCACAGGGAGCCCTCCTCCTACCACGCAGTGTACGGTGGCTACAGCAGAGAGGACCCCCAGCCAGCCCCTGCATGGGGCTCTGCCACCCGCCTCGCCCCAGCCCTCTCCAGCGCCCTCCTTGCCGCTCTCTGATGCACGCCAGCACCTCCCCGTGCGTGCCGGCCAGCACATCTGCTGAGGGCCAGTGCGGCTGCTGCAGGGGCAGGGAGCTCAGCATGGTCCTTGCAGCCCCCTGCCCTGGGCCTGCCCCTCCCCTTGCCCTCGGCCCCGGCCTTGTCTCTGCTGGCAGGAGCGCTCTTGGCATGCGCTTCCTGGCCTCCCCTCGCCTGCGCACAGCTGCTGCCCACTCAGGCTGCTGGCACAAACGTGTCCTCACAAGCAGCACCACCCCTTGGGCTGCTTCTCCTGGCCTCCCCCAGCTCCTGCCTTGGCTCCTTGTCTCTGCTGGGCCCCACCTTCCACACCCAAATGCGTCCCTTGGCTGTCAGCTCCCTCTCCCATGCCCTGTGGGGTGACAGAGCCAGAGTGGGGTTTGTTACCTTTATTTGATATAGTTTTGTGTAATTTGCATTGAAGATGGCACAAAAAGACAGCTCCTTCACCAGTGATGTACATCTTTCTTCATGTTAGGGCACAACTCAACGTCCTTCACTCTGCTTTATCTCACAGATGAACTGGATTAGGTCTCCTTGATTACTCTGAGGCACAATGCAGTGCTTTTTGCCTTCTGACACTCCAGCACAGTATGTGTGACTTTCCCTTACTCTGCGCATTGACCTGACGGGTCCTTTCACATTTTTCACTTTCAAAACCTCAGTTGGACGGGAACTATTTCGAAAGTGGGGAAAGCTGATGGGTTCTGCCTCAGCCATTTGAAGCGTGCTATACTCCAGATTTTCAGCCTGAATTTCCTAAAGATGAATCAGGAAGGTAAATGGATGTTCAAGTGTCTCGTAGGAATAGGTGGTGTCATGGGTTAAGTAGGAATAAGAATATCATGAGTTTCCAAAGGCCATTTCAAATCTAGGTTAGTCCCAGGAACTCACAGAAGAAGGGGTTTGTCTTTGAAGGGGTTTCCTGTGCTGGGCTGGGCTGCAGTTAGAGGGACAAAGACCACTGCTGGCAGTGGAGGTGCCCTGGGAACTCCACCTGGGTCCACCTCATTTTCCCAAAGGGCTCCGGTCTCCTGCAGGTCTTTTCTGACATCTACCGGTCCAGGGAAGTGCCTCAAACACAACGGGGCCACAGGAGGTTTTCCCTGGTAATCCTTATGGTCAGACAGCAAAGCTCTGCCTCAATACCCCGTAATTTTTTTAGTACTTATCTAATAAAGCAACTACTCATCAGTCCAAATGATTCAATCCCTTCCGTTAAATGCCTCACGTGATGTATAATTTCTATCATGAAGAAATATGCATTTTTAGGATATATGTTCATTTCAGGAGAAGAAATACTGGTGTTCACCTGTACTTGCTTTGTCATCGCTTTGTCTATCATGGTGTGCTCCCTCATCTTCCAGGCACAAAACCCATCTTGATTACACAGACCCTGCTGAATGTCCCCTTTCCAGCTGCCTGTCTGGACCTATGCACTTCCCATGGTTCTCCTGCTTTGCCCTCCCTTTACTCTTTGATCATTCAGACCGCTCACACCAACCCAGTTGCTGCTTTGAGTTTCAGTAAGTTCCAGCTCGCCCATTTCTCAGCAGTCTGTCTAATGGTTTCCTTAGCAAGAAACTCATCGTTTCTCATTGAATTAGTATGACTTGGATTAATATTAACACAATTATTTTAAATTTCCTATTAATCAGTGTAAAATACATCATCTACAGTCATCCCTTTGGGAAGGTAAACTTCACTGGAGGGAAAAAAATGAGGAACTTGAACTTTGGTTTTTTTCATTTGTTTGTTTGTTTTGTTTTCTTTTGAAAATTGCAGCATGATTTCCTGGTTTTTTTTTTTTTTTTTTTTTTTTTTTACATAGGAAAAACCCTACTCTTCCAACCTAAGCAGGGCTTTAAAGGAGTAACCGTAGACCAATATCTATAAGAAAATGATGCTCTAAGCTGAAATGCAAAAATATTCAGCCTTTAAAATGAGGAAAGATTTCTATTAGATGCTCTTTGAAATCTTCCTCCTTAACTACACCATGGAAGCTCTCCTATTAGCTCTGCAAGTCTTGAAGACGTGAAGGAAACTGTGGGAGATGTATGGCTGCCTAGGACTTTCTCTGTTTTAATGAGTTCCATGGTGTATTTTGGTGCTGAGTCAATGAAGATCAGGTACTGAGAGGAGAATGATGCAACTGCTTGAGAAAGTAAAGTCAGGAGGAAAAGTTGAAGTGACTTGGAGTATTAATGGGCCCCACTGAGGGCTCGTACTAACAAAGCCTCCCCAGGGACTTGTTAGGGCAGATCATTGGAGGCCATGATTGCAGACAGGCAAAGTGCTGTGCTGAGAAAAGTCTTGGTTGGTTTTGGTGAAGCAGAAGGGCCAAGGCCTGACCCCAGCCACTGGGAGGGGAGATCCTGCACCCCCACATCTGGCTCAGGGCTCTTCTTGGGGTCTGTATGATGTGGTGGGCAGTGTGATGCCACGAGAAGAACTTCATTAGGACACCTCCCCACCCCTGCACAGGGTATCAAGGAAGCAGTGAGGCCCCATTGCAATGACTCTATCTCGTCTCCTCAGAAGCTCTACCCAAAGGGACAAAAAGGTCAGGGCTGTTGGGGCCCTCCATTCCTGCCAGCAGCCTCTGCCTTCTCCTCTGCAGGCTTTCCTATGCTGTCCCACACTTTGCCCTATTTCCTGGATGGCACTGTGAGGTGAGGCAGTCTGGCAGAAGCCCCTTGGAGTGTCATAACCCAGCTGGCCCTGGTCAGCCAAGAAACTGCAGGGGATGCAGACTGGATATTGGGACACCCCAGCTTGCAAATATCCAGCTCTGTCTGTGCTGCATCCTCCTGGTCTGCAGGCTGCTCGCCAGCAGGATGCAGCTCTCTCGTGGCATCCTTGTGTTATCCAGGTGCCCTAAGGAGGAGACACCTCCATGCTAAGGCCGTGTCCATGCTGCTGGATGGCTGTCTGTGGGCAGCTGGAGTGAGGCCTCTGCACCCCGGGTTAGGAGGGAGGAGCTGAGATCTTGCTCAAAACCCACAGACAAGGTGAGGATTCTGCCCAGCTGCACTTGGACTGGGGCTTCTCTGCTCTCAGCTGTCTCTAGTTTCTTCTCAGGCTGTTTCCT